>NC_031978.2:29083094-30513530 GCF_001858045.2 Oreochromis niloticus | reverse complement strand
AGTGCCAAAAAGTGTACGGAAGCAACTAGAATAATAGTGGAATAAAGAATAAAGAGAAACAGGAACTCAATAGTGTGGAAGCCCTTTAGGGCATCCACACAATAAAGAGAAACAGGAAAACAATTGTGTGGAAGCCCTTTAGGGCATCCACACACTAGAAAATTTGCATTCCTGCGAAATGCTGTGTGGATGCCTTGACGTGAAGCTGTCTGCTGAAAAGCTGAAAAGATGAAAAGTTGCAAAAAGTTGTTGTGGGAGACGGACAATTCTGCTGAAATGAGCAGAAGCTGCTGAGAATTGTGCTGATAACAGGTGAAAAGGCTGAAAGTTTTGCAGAAAAGAGGTGGATCAGCAGAATTTCTGCAGAAAAGAGGCAAAGAAGCAGAAACTTGCGCTGAAAAGAGATGAATCAGCAGAGTTTCTGCTGAAAGAGTTTTTTTTTCTGAAAACAGCCAAAAAGCTGGAATTTGTGCTGAAAAGGGGTGAAAAAAATGAAAATTTTGCTGAAAAGGGGTGAAGAAGCTAAAGTATACCAAATCAAAGTATTTGTGCCAAAACATAGTGTTTCTGCCATATTGTGGTACTACTACATTACAACATGAATACGGATTAAAGACGAAAGAAACTGGCAACAAATTCCTCCACTGCAAACCAGTCTGATACCACTTCTTTGCAGTGTTCACGTTTACTAAGGCACTACCCAAAAGGCGCCACAAGAGGGCACTCCAACACAAGAGATGACCTATGTACACTGATGCACTTAGTAACAGTCAGCCTCCTTGAATTGGCAGAAATACTGTGATTTAGTAGTAATACTATAACATAACAGATATACTGTGATGTTGCAGACATAGTATGTTTTTGCACTACTCATTTGTAGTGAAAAAAAATAGCAATATAAATTACAGGTCTGTGATAGTGTATAAATTTGTAGTGAAAAAAAAATGTTGACCAAGGTGGGATTGAACCCACAACCTTTGAGCTGCAGAGCCGTGTCATTACTGATTGCGCCACCTGGCAAGAGGGCAGGCGGCTGAAAAACAAAGAGATCAGCAATCAGAAATAGATGAGAGGCGAAAAGCGCCGTTTTTTGGAGTTACAAAACGTCGTGTAACTCAAAAACTAGGAGGGCTATCAGCATCAGCAGTTGCTGAAAACAAGCGAAAAAGCAGAATTATCTGCTAAAAAAGAGGTGTAGACGTGTTTGATGGAGATGGCTTTATGTGTAAGGGTACACTGAAGAGTGTCAAGAAAGCAGAGTGCATGCAAGTGGGGATGATGTGTAGCAACTGTCACACCTCTGAGCCAAATGAGGTCTAGTCACAAAGGGGGCGGATGCCTAAAACACAGAGACTTGAGCAGTCAGAATTAGATCGCGGTGAGAGGCGTAAAACGCCGATTTTTCGGAGTTACAAAACGTCGTGTAACTCAAAAACTAGGTGGGATAGAAGCACAATTCTTGTACTGGGTAAATCAGCAGACTTTGCTGAACTTTGACTGCGATTTTCATAGCTCTTTGTACCTCCGTCGCGGAGATATGACGAGAGAAGAAACGGCTTCATTTTAAGAGTTTGAAAACAAACGTAATTTATGGCTCAACAGTAAGATGACAGTAAAAACTGCTCCAACCGTGACTGGCAGCACTGTCTGAAGATGAATTGGAACAAGCTTCTCATCTTAACTTTGCTTTATTAAAATTATTATGGCACATACAAGTCTTGCAAATAAGCACACAGGGAAAGCTTGAGCTTGTAATTCCACCCCAAGCTGGTAGGAGAAGCTTTTTATTAAAAACTTGCTTGTTCTACAATGTGCTTCAAGGGTCAATAACAGCATAACAGAACTCACTTATGGTACTGCATTCTTCCTTCCTATAAAACAATAACTGTCAGTGACTTTGTACCATAGTATAAACACAACATTCAAGACAACAGTTAAAGTAACGTAACCATAAACAATGAAACAAGAACATCTAAACAGCAGCACATGTCCTAAGCATGATGGGAGAGGACTAGCTGTTCCCCCAACACGCCACATTATTTATGATTTATGATTTGGCAGAAACACTGGGACTTGGTATGATTTACATGAAATACTTTGATTTAGCAGAAAAACTATAATCTAGCAGAAAGCACCTCAGCATAGCAGAAATTCTATGAGCAGAATTACTAGGATTTAGCAGAAACGCTATGATTTGTCTCAAAAACCTTTATTTTGCAGTTATATTGTGATTTGGCAGAAATACTGTGCTTTGGAGCAAATACCAAAATTTGGCAGAAATACTATGAGCAGTAATAATATAACGTAGCAGAAATACAAATATTTTGTGGAAATACTATGATACTATGAAAAGCTAAAAACGATGAAAAGTTGCATGGTGGTGAAAAAAAAAAATGCCCCACTGAGCAGGATTCGAACCTGGCCCTCCTGGCCTCAAGGTGGCTATTCATTTCCCTGACCCAAAGTCATTCTTACAAAGAAGAGGTGGAGAGACGGACAATTCTGCTGAAATGAGCAGAAGCTGCTGAGAATTGTGCTGATAAGAGGTCAAAAGGCTGAAAGTTTTGCAGAAAAGAGGTGAATCAGCAGAATTTTTGCAGAAAAGAGGCAAAGAAGCAGAAACTTGCGCTGAAAAGAGATGAATCAGCAGAGTTTCTGCTGAAAAGAGGTTTTTTTTCTGAAAACAGCCAAAAAAGCTGGAATTTGTGCTGAAAAGGGGTGAAAAAAATGAAAATTTTGCTGAAAAGGGGTGAAGAAGCTAAAGTATACCAAATCAAAGTATTTGTGCCAAAACATAGTGTTTCTGCCATATTGTGGTACTACTACATTACAACATGAATGAAGATGAAAAGAAACTGGCAACAAATTCCTCCACTACAAACCAGTCTGATACCACTTCTTTGCAGTGTTCACGTTTACTAAGGCACTACCCAAAAGGCGCCACAAGAGGGCACTCAAACACAACAGATGACCTATGTACACTGATGCACTTAGTAACAGTCAGCCTCCGTGGATTGGCAGAAATACTGTGATTTAGTAGTAATACTATAACATAACAGATATACTGTGATGTTGCAGACATAGTATGTTTTTGCACTACTCATTTGTAGTGAAAAAAAATAGCAATATAAATTACAGGTCTGTGATAGTGTATAAATTTGTAGTGAAAAAGAAATGTCGACCAAGGTGGGATTGAACCCACGACCTTTGAACTGCAGAGCCGTGTCATCACTGATTGCGCCACCTGGGAGGGGGACGGGCGGCTGAGAAACAAAGCCATCAGCAATCAGAAATAGATCGCGGTGAGAGGCGAAAAGTGCAGTTTTTTGGAGTTACAAAACGTCGTGTAACTCAAAATCTAGGATGGCTAGCAGCATAATTCTTGTACTGGGTGAATCAGCGGACGTTGGTGTATTTTGACTGCGATTTTCATAGCTCTTTGTACCTCCGTTGCGGAGATATGACGAGAGAAGAAACGGCTTCATTTTCAGTTTGAAGACTGAGAGAAGGACAGATTTGCATTATAAAAGCTGCTAAAATCATAAACTTTGCAGAATTGTAATAAATGATCAATATGAATTACTTGTCCGTGATGGTGTATTAATTTGTAGGGGAAAAAAAACATGTTGACCAAGGTAGAATTGAACCCGCGATGTTTGGGCTGCTGACCGGCGTCATTACCAACTGCGCCACTGGGAAAGAAGATGGCGGCCGCTTGGAAAACAGGCAGATGACCTGTGAGATTTAGCTATAGATGCACTACTCATTTGTAGTGAAAAAAATTAGCAATATAAATTACAGGTCTGTGATAGTGTATAAATTTGTAGTGAAAAAAAATGTGGACCAAGGTGGGATTGAACCCACAACCTTTGAGCTGCAGAGCCGTGTCATTACTGATTGCGCCACCTGGAAAGGGGGCGGGTGACTGAAAAACAAAGACATCAGCAATCAGAAATAGATCGCGGTGAGAGGCGAAAAGCGCCGTTTTTTGGAGTTAGAAAACGTCTTGTAACTCAAAAACTAGGAGGGCTATCAGCATAATTCTTGTACTGGGTGAATCAGCGGACCTTGGTGTAGTTTGACTGCACTATGATTTGGCACAAATACTATGTTTTAGCACAAAAAATATGTTTTGGCTCAAAAACTTGTATTTTGCAGTTATACTATGATTTGGAAGAAAAACTATGCTTTGGAAGAAACACCATGCTTTGGAACAAATACCATGATTTGGCAGAAATACTATGAGCAGTAATAATATAACATAGCAGAAATACTATTATTTGGGTGAATGCTATTGTTTGGCACAAACACTATGATTTAGCACTGTACAGAATGGTGTACGTCAGTTTAATGCTGGGTGGTGCTGCAATAGTAGCTATTCTCGGTCAGAAGGAGAGGCTGGCATCCAGGGATTAGATTACCACAGGTGGAGTTTATTGGCAGTCAGATGGATGTTACGGGGAGATATGGCATACAGTAGGAGGATGTGGAGGGGTGATATGGTGTGGTTTCTATGATTAAGAACAGGGTATACATTACAACATGAATACGGATTAAAGATTAAAGAAACTGGCAACAAATTCCTCCACTACAAACCAGTCTGATACCACTTCTTGCAGTGTTCACATTTACTAAGGCACTACCCAAAAGGCGTCACAAGAGGGCACTCCAACACAAGAGATGACCTATGTACACTGATGCACTTAGTAACAGTCAGCCTCCTACTTAGCCACTACATAATACAGCAATATTACAGTGTACAAATTCACATAAATATGATTTGGCAGAAATGCTAAACTTTGGCACAAATACTATAATTGAGTACAAGTACTCTAAGATAACAGAAATACTATGATTTAGCAGAAATACAATGTTTTTGCAGAAACACTGTAATTTCACTCAAATACTATGAGATAGCAGTAATACTATGATTTGGCAGAAATACCACGTTTTAGTACAAATACTATGACAAAGCAGAAATACTATGACTTAGAAGTAATACTATAACAAAAGGGATTCCTCAAAATACTATGAAATTGCAGTAATTCTATGATTTGGCAGAAATACTGTACTTCGTACAAATACAATGCTTTGGTACAAATACTATATTTTGATTTCAATACTATGATTTGGCACGAGTAGTATGATTTAGTACAAATACTACGAATTGGCAGAAATACTGTGACTTAGTAGTAATACTATAACATAACAGATATACTATGATTTTGCAGACAGTCTATGTTTTTGCACAACTAGCACAATATGGCAGAAATACTATGATTTGGCACAAGTACTATGATTTAGTACAAATACTCTTATTGGCACAAATACTATGTTTCAGTACAAATACTACGATTTGGCAATAATACTGGGTTTTAGCACAACTACTGAGATTTGGGTGAAATACTATGATTTAGAAGAAATACTATGACTTCGTACAAATACAATGTTTTGGTTCAAATAATATGATTTGCAAAAAATACTATGATTTGGTACAAGTACCATGATTTAGTACAAATACTACAATTTCGCTCAAATACTATGAAATTGCAGTGATACTATGATTTTGAAGGAATACTATGATTTGGTAGAAATACTATGCCTTAGTAGTAATACTATAACATAGCAGATATAATGTGATTTTGCAGGCATAGTATGTTTTTGCACAAATACTACAATTTCGCTCAAATACTATGGAATTGCAGTAATACTATGATTTGGAATGCTATGATTTGGTAGGAATACTATGCCTTAGTAGTAATACTATAACATAACAGATATACTATGATTTTGCAGAAATTCTATGTTTTTGCACAAATACTACAACAACTACTACTACAAATACTACAAGAAATACTATGTTTGGGCAGTAATACTATTATTTGCTATAAATACTATTATTTGGCACATATACCATAATCAGCAGATATACTATAACATAACAGAAATTCTATGACTTAGTAGTAACACTAATATAACAGAAATTTTAACTGGCCACAAATAACATGATTTGGCACAAATACCATGATTTGGCAAAAAGATACCATGATTTGGCACAAATACGATCATATTGCAGAAATACTATGATTGGGTACAAATACTATGATTTGGCACAAGTACTATGAATAAGTACAAATACTATGATTTGGCAGAAATACTATGATTTAGCAGAAATACAATGTTTTAACATAAATAATATCTTTTCACAGAAATTTCTGCTAAAAGGTACTATTTCTGCTTTTTAGCAGAAATACTGTAATTTTGCATAAATACTATGATTTGGGATAAATACTATGATTTGGCAGATATACTATATTCAGCACATAAACTATAACATAACAGACATTCCTGCACTTAGTAGTAATCTCATAACATAAAATAAATATTATGGTTCTGCCCCCAAACCATGATTTGGAACAAATACCATGATTTTTCAAAAATACTATGATTTAGCAGAAATACTATGATTGAGCAGAAGTACTAAGATGTAGTAGAAGTACTTTGATTTAGCACAAATACTATTATGGAGGAGTAATACTTTAACATGGGAGAAATATTGATATACACACACATATACACATAGAGCAAAGTGTGCAGAGGCTGTTAAGAGTCTGTGCTTGGTATATCTAGGTCAGCTAAATTGGCTGCACCTGCTGTAATCAGCACTTACACACACAGACACAGAGAGAGGTGTGAGTTTTCTGCAGTGTATTTCTCACATTCAGGATTCCCCTCGAACAAATGGCCATAATTTCCTAACCGTAGGGGCTAGAATGGTCGTTCTGACACCGTTTTGTTCAGAAGAGATGGGGGAATCTGCAGGTCTTCTTAATTCAGAGATAAAATATAAATTATTGAAGATATATGACTTGTAATACACTGTAACTGAGTAGAGGCGAACCAAAACTGCCTTGACTTGCCCTCAAACAACGTTTTGTAACTCTAAATCTATATGGAGCATCAAAATCATTCTTTCACCGTAAGAAACAGCAGGCTTTGGTGAACAGTCATGGAAATTTTCAGGTCTCTGTGGAAATCCATCAAAAAGATATGACGAGAGAAAAAAGTGCCTCATTTCCAGAGTTTGAAATCTGAAGAAATCTGAGCGAGGGACAAATTTCCTATCCTCAAACAAGTGTAATTCATGGCCAAACGGTAATAGGTAAGGAAAAAATTCTTGAATTGTGAGCATCAGGAATGTCTGAAGATATATTGGCACAAGCGTCATGTCTCAACTTTGTTTCGTTAAGGAGATATGATGATTTGAAAATGCCTCTCATTAGAGAATTCCAGCGCTGATTTTGAAGAAACTCTCCATTGAGTTTCTATGGAGAGTTTTGAGACTTTATGTTACTCTGAGGAGATTTGCAAAAAATCTATAAGTCCCACAACAATGATAGTGACATTTTCTGAAAGCCAGCAAAAATACCTACATTTTGATGTATAATTTGTGGGAGTTGAGTGGAAATTGAGCGAGTAGCAAGAAGTTGTTCAGACATGAAGAGAAAATTCAGAAAGGACGAGTGCACACTCTGAGTTAATTGCATAGCAACCATAACAACGCATGTATTTTCTGAAAAATCACAATTTTGCAACTGAAAACTTAAAGAGGTATAAAATTAAAACGGTAGAAGATCTGAAAAAGCTGAATCATTCAGGAATAGCCCAATAGTCTGAGAACATTTTAAAGTTTGAATGGAGTTTCTAGGTGAAAGTATGACAAAGTAGTTAAGTTTCAAAAACAAGCAAGTTTTAGCAGAATTGTGGAAGTTTTCCATTCATTTCAATGGGACAAATTAAAGGAAAAAAGTGTAATATTTTAAAAAGTATAACAGTAATAAACACCAAAAGTCATTGCCGGAAAGAGCAGAAAGAGCAGAACAGTATAGAGTTTGAACTGAGAAAATCGGCAGAAAACTGTGGAAGTAGTTAAGTGCCAAAAAGTGTACGGAAGCAACTAGAAGAATAACTAGAAAAATTTGCATTTCCCGCGAAAATGCTGTGTGGATGCCTTAACGCCGAAGTTGCCTGCTGAAAAAGCTGAAAAAGTTGAAAACTTGCAAAAAGTTATATGGCGGTGAAGAAAGTGAAAATTCTGCTGAAAACAGGTGAAGAAGCAGAAAATTTTTGCTGAAAAGTGGTGAAAACCCAAAAATTCTACTGAAAGGGGTAAAGACGCAGAAATTTTTGCTGAAAAGTGGTGAAAAAAAACATCACCCTGAGCAGGATTGGAACCTGGCCCTTCTGGTCTCAAGGCAGCCACTCATCTCACTGAGCCAAACTCATTCTGACAAAGAATAGGTGGAGAGACTGACAACTTTGCTGAAATGAGCAGAAGCTGCTGAGAATTGTGCTGATAAGAGGTGAAAAGTATGAAAATTTTGCAAAAAAGAGGTGAATGAGCAGAATTTCTGCTGAAAAGAGGTAAAGAAGCAAAAAGTTGCGCTGAAAAGAGATGAATCAGGAGAATTTCTGCTGAAAAGAGGTTTTTGCTGAAAACACCTGAGATTTGTGCTGATAAGAGGTGAAAAGGCTGAAAATTTTGCAGAAGAGGTTAATAAGCAGAATTTGGGCTGAAAAGAGGTGAAAATTGTGCTGAAAAGAGGTCAATCAGCAGAGTTTCTGCTGAAAAGATGGAAAGAAGCAGAACGTTGCGCTGAAAAGAGGTGAATGAGCAGAATTTCTGCTGAAAAGAGTTTTTTTTCTGAAAACAGCAGAAAAAACTGAAAATTTTGCTGAAAGGGGGTAAAGATGCTGAAATTTGTGTTGAAAAGAGTTAAAAAAGTTTAACCTTGCACTGAAAAAAATTGTTGTCATGAGCGGGATTTGAACCCCGGCCTCCCAGTCTGAAAACGGCTGTTCATCTCATACAATTTGTGCTGAAACATTATGTATGATTTATGATTTAGCAGAAACACTGGGACTTGGTAGAAATACTATGATTTACATGAAATACTTTGACTTAGCAGAAATACTATAATCTAGCAAAAAGTAATACAGCATAGCAGAAATTCTATCATTGAGCAAAATTACTAGGATTTAGCAGAAATACTATGATTTGGCACAAAAAATATGTTTTGGCTCAAAAACTTATTTTGCAGTTATACTATGATTTGGAAGAAATACTATGCTTTGGAAGAAATACTATGCTTTGGAACAAATACCATGATTTGGCAGAAATACTATGAGCAGTAACAATATAACATAGCAGAAATACTATTATTTGGGTGAATGCAATTGTTTGGCACAAACACTATGATTTAGCACTGTACAGAATGGTGTACGTCAGTTTAATGCTGGGTGGTGCTGCAACAGTAGCTATCCTCGGTCAGAAGGAGAGGCTGACATCCAGGAATTAGATTACCACAGGTGGAGTTTATTGGCAGTCAGATGGATGTTACAGGGAGATATGGCATACAGTAGGAGGATGTGGAGGGGTGATATGGTGTGGTTTCTATGATTAAGAACAGGGTATACATTACAACAAGAATACGGATTAAAGATTTAAGAAACTGGCAACAAATTCCTCCACTACAAACCAGTCTGATACCACTTCTTGCAGTGTTCACATTTACTAAGGCACTACCCAAAAGGCGCCACAAGAGGGCACTCCAACACAAGAGATGACCTATGTACACTGATGCACTTAGTAACAGTCAACCTCCTACTTAGCCACTACGTAATACAGCGATATTACAGTGTACAAATTCACATAAATTTGCAGGGGGAACAAACAAAGCAGGAACAAGCCCAAAACAATCAAATAACTGTGCTGCCATAGCTATCGCTAACTAGCACATACACTAAAGGTAACTAAAACCAATACACACAAGTAGCAGGGTAAACATCTTAAGCATGGAACATTAACTCACGTTTATGTGACACACACCATCCCCAACAAATACAGGATGGGCTATTTGCTCCCCTTCCCAGCAGCTCTCTCCTCAATCGTTAGCCCAGGAACAAAGGAAGACCATCTAGCTCAGAAGTCCCATGAATCCCTCACTGCTCAGAGGCTGCTGGGTAATGTAGCTCACACTAACACAGGCTTTTCTACAAGCACAAATACTATAACATAGCAGAAATACTGTGATTTTGTTGAAATACTATGATTTGGGACAAATACTATGATTTGGCAGAAATACTATGTTTTAGGACATATACTATGATTTGGCTCAAATACTATTATATAGCAGCAATACTATGTTTTGGTACAAATGCTGCGCTTAGGCACAAAAATTATCATTTGGCAGACACTATGATTTAGCAGAGATAATATGATTTGGCAGAAATACTAAACTTTGGCACAAATACTATAATTGAGTACAAGTACTTTAAGATAACAGAAATACTATGATTTAGCAGAAATACAATGTTTTGCAGAAACACTGTAATTTCACTCAAATACTATGAAATAGCAGTAATACTATGATTTGGCAGAAATACTGCGTTTCAGTACAAATACTATGACAAAGCAGAAATACTATGACTTAGAAGTAATACTATCACAAAAGGGATTCCTCAAAATACTATGAAAATGCAGTAATTCTATGATTTGGCAGAAATACGGTACTTCATACAAATACAATGCTTTGGTACAAATACTATGTTTTGGTTTCAATACTATGATTCGCAACAAATACTATGATTTGGCACGAGTAGTATGATTTAGTACAAATACTACGAATTGGCAGAAATACTGTGACTTAGTAGTAATACTATAACATAACAGATATACTGTGATGTTGCAGACAGTCTGTTTTTGCACAAATACCACAATATGGCAGAAATACTATGTTTTAGCACAAATACTATGATTTGGTATAAATACTATGTTTTGGCACATATACCTTAGTCAGCAGATATCCTATAACATAACAGAAATTCTACGACTTAGTAGTAATACTATAACATAACAGAAATATTAATTGGGCACAAATACTATAATTTGGCACAAGTACCATGTTTTGGCAAAATCCCATAATTTGGCACAAATACTATGATATGGCAGAAATACTATGATTGGGCAGAAATACTATGTTTCAGTACAAATACTATGATTTAGCAGAAATACTATGTTTTAACATAAATATTATTTTTTGGCAGAAATTTCTGCTAAAAGGTACTATTTCTGCCTTTTGGCAGAAATACTGTAATTTGGCATAAATACTATGATTTGGGATAAATACTATGATTTGGCAGATATACTATATTTAGCATATATACTATAACATAACAGAAATACTTCCACCTAGTAGTAATTCTGATTTGGCCCCAAAACCATGATTTGGCACAAATACCATGATTTTTCAAAAATACTATGATTTACCAGAAATACTATGGTTGAGCAGAAGTACTAAGATGTAGTAGAAGTACTTTGATTTAGCAGAAATACTATTATGGAGGAGTAATACTTCAACATGGGAGAAATATTGATACACACACACATACACAGAGCGCAAAGTGAACAGGAGCTGTTAAGAGTCTGGGCTTGGTATATCTAGGTCAGTTAAATTAGCTGCACCTGCTGTAATCAGCCCTCACACACACAGACACAGAGAGAGGTATAAGTTTTCTGCAGTGTATTTCTCACATTCAGGATTCCCCTCGAACAAATGGCCATAATTTCCTAACCGTAGGGGCTAGAATGCTCGTTCTGACACTGTTTTGTTCAGAAGAGATGGGGGAATCTGCAGGTCTTCTTAATTCAGAGATAAAATATAAATTATTGAAGATATATGACTTGTAATACACTGTAACTGAGTAGAGGCGAAGCAAAACTGCCTTGACTTGCCCTCAAACAACGTTTTGTAACTCTAAATCTATATGGAGCATCAAAATCATTCTTTCACCGTAAGAAACAGCAGGCTTTGGTGAACAGTCATGGAAATTTTCAGGTCTCTGTGGAAATCCATCAAAAAGATATGACGAGAGAAAAAAGTGCCTCATTTCCAGAGTTTGAAATCTGAAGAGATCTGAGCAAGGCACGAATTTCCTACTCTCAAACAAGTGTAATTCATGGCCAAACGGTAATAGGTGATAAAAACCTTTTTGAATTGTGAGCATCAGGAGTGTCTCAAGATATATTGGCACAAGCCTCATGTCTCAACTTTGTTTCATTAAGGAGATATGACGATTTGAAAATGCCTCTCATTAGAGAAATACAGCGGTGATTTTGAACAAACTCTCCATTGACTTTCTATGGAGAATTTTCAGACTTTGTGTTACTCTGAGGAGATTTGCATAAAATCTATAACTCCCACAACAATGATAGTGACATTTTCTGAAAGCCAGCAAAAATACCTACGTTTTGATGTATAATTTGTGGAGCTTGAGTGGAAATTGGGCGAGTAGTAAGAAGTTGTTTAGACATGAAGAGAAAATTCAGAACGGACCAGCACTCACTCTGACTTAATTGCATAGCAACCATAGCAACGCATGTATTTTCTGAAAAATCACAATTTTGCAACTGAAAACTTAAAGAGGTATAAAATTAAAACGGTAGAAGATCTGAAAAAGCTGAATCAGACAGGAATAGCCCAATAATTTGAGAACATTTTAAAGTTTGAATGGAGTTTCTAGGTGAAAGTATGACAAGGTAGTTAAGTTTCAAAAACAAGCAAGTTTTAGCAGAATTGTGGAAGTTTCCCATTCATTTCAATGGGACAAATTAAAGGAAAAAAGTGTAATATTTTAAAAAGTATAATAGTAATAAACACCAAAAGTCATTGCCGGCATTAGCAGAAAGAGCAGAACAGTTTAGAGTTTGAACGGAGAAAATCGGCTGAAAACTGAGGGAGTAGATAAGTGCCAAAAAGTGTACGGAAGCAACTAGAATAATATAGTGGAACTAGAAAAATTTGCATTTCCTGCGAAAATGCTGTGTGGATGCCTTGACGCTGAAGCTGTCTGCTGAAAAGCTGAAAAAGATGAAAAGTTGCAAAAAGTTGTTGTGGAGAGACGGACAATTCTGCTGAAATGAGCAGAAGCTGCTGAGAATTGTGCTGATAACAGGTGAAAAGGCTGAAAGTTTTGCAGAAAAGAGGTGGATCAGCAGAATTTCTGCAGAAAAGAGGCAAAGAAGCAGAAACTTGCGCTGAAAAGAGATGAATCAGCAGAGTTTCTGCTGAAAAGAGTTTTTTTTTCTGAAAACAGCCAAAAAAGCTGGAATTTGTGCTGAAAAGGGGTGAAAAAAATGAAAATTTTGCTAAAAAGGGTGAAGAAGCTAAAGTATACCAAATCAAAGTATTTGTGCCAAAACATAGTGTTTCTGCCATATTGTGGTACTACTACATTACAATATGAATACGGATTAAAGATGAAAAGAAACTGGCAACAAATTCCTCCACTACAAACCAGTCTGATACCACTTCTTTGCAGTGTTCACATTTACTAAGGCACTACCCAAAAGGCGCCACAAGAGGGCACTCCAACACAAGAGATGACCTATGTATACTGATGCACTTAGTAACAGTCAGCCTCCTACTTAGCCACTATGTAATACAGCGATATTACAGTGTACAAATTCACATAAATTTGCAGGGGGAACAAACAAAGCAGGAACAAGCCCAAAACAATCAAATAACTGTGCTGCCATAGCTATCGCTAACTAGCACATACGCTAAAGGTAACTAAAACCAATACACACAAGTAGCAGGGTAAACATCTTAAGCATGGAACATTAACTCACGTTTATGTGACACACACCATCCCCAACAAATACAGGATAGGCTATTTGCTCCCCTTCCCAGCAGCTCTCTCCTCAATCGTTAGCCCAGGAACGAAGGAAGACCATCTAGCTCAGAAGTCCCATGAATTCCCTCACTGCTCAGAGGCTGCTGGGTAATGTAGCTCACACTAACACAGGTTTTTCTACAAGCACAAATACTATAACATAGCAGAAATACTGTGATTTTGTTGAAATACTATGCTTTAGGACAAATACTATGATTTGGCAGAAATACTATGTTTTAGGACATATACTATGATTTGGCTCAAATACTATGATATAGCAGCAATACTATGTTTTGGTACAAATGCTGCGCTTAGGCACAAATATTATGATTTGGTGGACACTATGATTTAGCAGAGATAATATGATTTGGCAGAAATAGTAAACTTTGGCACAAATACTATAATTGAGTGCAAGTACTTTAAGATAACAGAAATACTATGATTTAGCAGAAATACAATGTCTTTGCAGAAACACTGTAATTTCACTCAAATACTTTGAAATAGCCGTAATACTATGATTTGGCAGAACATAACAGAAATTCTACGACTTAGTAGTAATACTATAACATAACAGAAATATTAATTGGGCACAAATAGTATAATTTGGCACAAGTACCATGTTTTGGCAAAATCCCATAATTTGGCACAAATACTATGATTTGGCAGACACTATGATTTAGCAGAGATAATATCATTTGGCAGAAATACTAAACTTTGGCACAAATACAATAATTGAGTACTTTAAGATGAGAGAAATACTATGATTTAGCAGAAATACAATGTTTTTACAGAAACACTGTAATTTCACTCAAATACTATGAAATAGCAGTAATACTATGATTTGGCAGAAATACTATGTTTCAGTACAAATACTATGACAAAGCAGAAATACTATGACTTAGAAGTAATACTATAACAAAAGGGATTCCTCAAAATACTATGAAATTGCAGTAATTCTATGATTTGGCAGAAATACTGTACTTCGTACCAATACAATGCTTTGGTACAAATACTATATTTGGTTTGAATACTATGATTTGGCACGAGGAGTATGATTTAGTACAAATACTACGAATTGGCAGAAATACTGTGACTTAGTAGTAATACTATAACATAACAGATATACTATGATTTTGCAGACAGTCTATGTTTTTGCACAACTAGCACAATATGGCAGAAATACTATGATTTGGCACAAGTACTATGATTTAGTACAAATACTCTTATTGGCACAAATACTATGTTTCAGTACAAATACTACGATTTGGCAATAATACTGGGTTTTAGCACAACTACTGAGATTTGGGTGAAATACTATGATTTAGAAGAAATACTATGACTTCGTACAAATACAATGTTTTGGTTCAAATAATATGATTTGCAAAAAATACTATGATTTGGTACAAGTACCATGATTTAGTACAAATACTACAAATTCGCTCAAATACTATGAAATTGCAGTGATACTATGATTTTGAAGGAATACTATGATGTGGTAGAAATACTATGCCTTAGTAGTAATACTATAACATAACAGGTATACTGATTTTGCAGACACAGTATGTTTTTGCACAAATACTACGATTTTGCTCAAATACTATGAAACTGCAGTAATACTATCATGTTGAAGGAATACTATGATTTGGTAGAAATACTATGCCTTAGTAGTAATACTATAATATAACAGATATACTGTGATTTTGCAGACATAGTATGTTTTTGCACAAATACTACGACTTTCCTCAAATACTATGAAATTGCAGTAATACTATGATTTTGAAGGAATACTATGATGTGGTAGAAATACTATGCCTTAGTAGTAATACTATAACATAACAGATATACTGTGATTCTGCAGACATAGTATGTTTTTGCACAAATACTACGATTTCGCTCAAATACTATGAAACTGCAGTAATACTATCATGTTGAAGGAATACTATGATTTGGTAGAAATACTATGCCTTAGTAGTCATACTATAACATAACAGATATACTGTGATTCTGCAGATATAGTATGTTTTTGCACAAATACTACGATTTTGCTCAAATACTATGAAATTGCAGTAATACTATGATTTTGAAGGAATACTATATATAGGTAGAAATACTATGCCTTAGTAGTAATACTATAACATAACAGATATACTGTGATTTTGCAGACATAGAATTTTTTTTGCACAAATACTACGATTTTGCTCAAATACTATGAAATTGCAGTAATACTATGATTTTGAAAGAATACTATGATTAGGTAGAAATACTATGCCTTAGTAGTAGTACAATAACATAACACATATACTGTGATTTAGCAGACATATTATGTTTTTGCACAAATACTACGATTTTGCTCAAATACTCCGAAATTGCAGTGATACTCTGATTTTGAAGGAATACTACAATTTGGCAGCAATACAATGTTTGGGCACAAATACTATGATTTGCTATAAATACCATGATTTGGCACAAATACTATGATTTAGCAGAAATACTATGTTTTAACATAAATAATTTCTTTTGACAGAAATTTCTGCTAAAAGGTACTATTTCTGCTTTTTAGCAGAAATACTGTAATTTTGCATAAATACTATGATTTGGGATAAATACTATGATTTGGCAGATATATTGTATTCAGCAAATATACTATGACATAACAGACATTCCTCCACTTAGTAGTAATACTTTAACATGAAATAAATATTATGGTTTTGCCCCAAAACCATGATTTGGCACAAACACCATGATTTTTCAAAAATACTATGATTTAGCAGAAATACTATGATTGAGCAGAAGTACTAAGATGTAGTAGAAGTACTTTGATTTAGCACAAATACTATTATGGAGGAGTAATACTTTAACATGGGAGAGATATTGATACACACACACACACACACATACACAGAGAGCAAAGTGTACAGGGGCTGTTAAGAGTCTGGGCTTGGTATATCTAGGTCAGCTAAATTGGCTGCACCTGCTGTAATCAGCACTTACACACACAGACACAGAGAGAGCTATGGGTTTCCTTCAGTGTATTTCTCACATTCAGGATTCCCCTCGAACAAATGGCCATAATTTCCTAACCGTAGGGGCTAGAATGGTCGTTCTGACACCGTTTTGTTCAGAAGAGATGGGGGAATCTGCAGGTCTTCTTAATTCAGAGATAAAATATAAATTATTGAAGATATATGACTTGTAATACACTGTAACTGAGTAGAGGCGAACCAAAACTGCCTTGACTTGCCCTCAAACAACGTTTTGTAACTCTAAATCTATATGGAGCATCAAAATCATTCTTTCACCGTAAGAAACAGCAGGCTTTGGTGAACAGTCATGGGAATTTTCAGGTCTCTGTGGAAATCCATCAAAAAGATATGATGAGAGAAAAAAGTGCCTCATTTCCAGAGTTTTAAATCTGAAGAGATCTGAGAAAGGCATGAATTTCCTACTCTCAAACAAGTGTAATTCATGGCCAAACGGTAATAGATGATAAAAAACTTTTTGAATTGTGAGCATCAGGAGTGTCTGAAGATATATTTGCACAAGCCTCATGTCTCAACTTTGTTTCGTTAAGGAGATATGACGATTTAAAAATGCCTCTCATTAGAGAAATACAGCGGTGATTTTGAACAAACTCTCCATTGACTTTCTATGGACAATTTTCAGACTTTGTGTTACTCTGAGGAGATTTGCAAAACATCTATAACTCCCACAACAATGACAGTGACATTTTTTGAAAGCCAGCAAAAATACCTACGTTTTGATGTATAATTTGTGGGGGTTGAGTGGAAATTGGGCGAGTAGCAAGAAGTTGTTGGAACATGAAGAGAAAATTCAGAATGGATGAGTGTCCACTCTGAGTTAATTGCATAGCAACCATAACAACGCATGTATTTTCTGAAAAATCACAATTTTGCAACTGAAAACTTAAAGAGGTATAAGATTAAAACGGTAGAAGATCTGAAAAAGCTGAATCAGACAGGAATAGCCCAATAATCTGAGAACATTTTAAAGTTTGAATGGAGTTTCTAGGTGAAAGTATGACAAAGTAGTTAAGTTTCAAAAACAAGCAAGTTTTAGCAGAATTGTGGAAGTTTTCCATTCATTTCAATGGGACAAATTAAAGGAAAAAAGTGTAATATTTTAAAAAGTATAACAGTAATAAACACCAAAAGTCATTGCCGGAAAGAGCAGAAAGAGCAGAACAGTATAGAGTTTGAACTGAGAAAATCGGCTGAAAACTGAGGAAGTAGTTAAGTGCCAAAAAGTGTACGGAAGCAACTAGAAGAATAATAATAATAAAGAATAAAGAGAAACAGGAACTCAATAGTGTGGAAGCCCTTTAAGGGCATCCACACAATAAAGAATAAAGAGAAACAGGAACTCAATAGTGTGGAAGCCCTTTAGGGCATCCACACAATAAAGAGAAACAGGAAAACAATTGTGTGGAAGCCCTTTAGGGCATCCACACAATAATAAAGAATAAAGAGAAACAGGAAAACAATGGTGTGGAAGCCCTTTAGGGCATCCACACAATAAAGAGAAACAGGAAAACAATAGTGTGGATGCCTTAAAGCATCCACACAATAATAAAGAATAAAGAGAAACAGGAAAACAATAGTGTGGATGCCTCCAGCATCCACACAATAATAAAGATTAAAGAGAAACAGGATCTCAATAGTGTGGATGCCTCCAGCATCCACACAACTAGAAAAATTTGCATTTCCTGCGAAAATGCAGTGTGGATGCTGGAACGCTGAAGCTGTCAGCTGAAACTAGCTGAAAAAGCTGAAAAGTTGCAGAATTTGTAAAAACTTTGCAGAAGCAAAGGAACGTTGCTAAAATGTAGTAACTTAGCAGAACTGCAATATCTTAGAGGAAACATAATACTTGGCAGAAATACAATAGCATAGCAGAACTTAGCAGAAATATTGTAACTTACCAGAAACACGATAACTTCCCAAAAATACAAGAATTTCGGAGAAATAGTATAAGATAACAGAAAGAATATATTTAGCCAAACATTCTTAAACATTACAGAAATACTACTCTATAGCAGAAATGATATATTTAGAAAGAAAAATATAATATAGTAGATATACTATGATTTAGCAGTAATCCTGCAATATAGCTCAATAACAATGATTTAGAACAGATACTATGATTTAGCAGAATAGTAATAACTTAAGTGAAAATATTGGAAAGGTAAAATGACAAGCTGAATAAAAAGGAACATGGTTAAGTTTGCTCAAAACTAATTTTTGTTCACCTGTGAAAAAATAAAATAAAAATACATTTAGAAATACAAATAAGAACAGCCAACAGATACACACAAAATTAAATATGGATACACAAATCAACAAATACACACAAAATCAAATATGGATACACAAATGTACAGAGAGAGACACACACACACAGGGTCTATGCCAGTCAACCAGTCTGAATATATTATATTTTTATCCAACAATGAGATGCTGCCCTAAAAAGGGCTTTGTGTGTGTCTCTCTCTCTCTCTCACTCACACTCACACACACACACACACACACACACACACACACACACATAGCATCAGCAAGTGAACAGGGGCTGTCAACAGCATGTTTCTAGGTCAGTCAAACAGCTGTGAGATTCTCAATTTGAATCCACCAATCAGAGGGGCTGTGTGCTTTTTCCTGCCAAAACTGGTGCACCAAGTGCAGGCTTTTACAGCACAGAGAGAGACAGGATTTTTGCAGTCTATTTCTCATAGTGAGGACTCCCCTCAAACAAACAGCCATAAATTCCTAACCGTAGGGGCTAAAACGGTCATTCTTAGACCGTTGTGTTCAGAAGACATGGGAGAATCTTGAAATGTTGACCATTTAAAATAAAAATATGAAATATCATAGATATATGACATAGATGATTGGTTGTCTTAGAAGCCATGATTGCCCCAATATGCAAATTTGAATGTGCAAGCCCTCGGATATGATTGGTTGTCTTAGAAGCCATATAAAAAGCAGTAAAACTGTACTATGATTTGGTAGAAAAACTATAATTAATCAAAAATACTATATTTGGCAGAAATACTATTTTGTAGCAGAAACACTATATTTAGCACAAATCTGATGAAATAGAAGAAATAGTATGATTTAGCAGAAATGCTGTATTTAGCACAAATACTGGAAAGCAGCAGAAATGCTATGACTTAGCACAATAGTACTAACCTAAATAGAAAAATTGGAAAAGCAAAATGGACAGCTGAAAAAATCCTGAACATGCTAAGGGTCCCTCAAATGTAATTGTTAAATGAAAAAAAAAAACAGCAAAAAAAAGTATAACAGTCACACAACCACAAATATGTACACATATGGTAACACACATGCACAGACAGACACACACAGGATCAAATTCAGTCAACCAGTCTAACTATATTGAATTTGAATCTTACAATGAGATCATCCCATAAAAAGGCTTTCTTTCTCTCTCTCTCTCTCTGTCAAACACACACACACAAGATCCAATTCAGTCAACCATATGGGCAGACATCTGTGCCATCAGAAACTGAATTTGAATAAGTTAAATTTGAATTTGAATTACTCGGATTGAATCTGAATTGTAACTTGAATGAAAGCTTTTGAAAACTGAATTTGAATTAGTCTAATTTGAAATTGAATTTATGGTTTGAAACTGCATTTTATCCTTTAAAAATTCAGCTCTCGAATAATTTCACATTCACTTCTCACCATTCAGTTTCAGTTCTACAATTCAATTTCAGTTCCAAAATTCAGTTTTTTGGGACTTACATCCGGTTCCGGTTCAAGCGCAGATTAATAGAACTACAGACTGATAGCGTTACTGACGGAATCTACAGCGTCTTGAGCTGAATTAAGACTTCAGAAGTCATTCGTCATGTCGAATGACCAGCGGATAAACTCTCAGGTTGGTAATAAATGTATTACATGTATAAGAACAAGCGTCATGTTAACAAATGATAGCCGTACAGTAACCTTTATGCTTATTGTAGCTGCTAGCTAAAAACGCTAATTTAGCCTAGTTTGCCCTGGATTCAGCTTTGACAAACAAATATGATCGACTGTTTCTAGTAGAATTCCAAAGTTGTCATCTTGTACCCTCTCAGAGCCCTGTATGCTTGCAGAGACCCTACAGTAAGGAAACATGCAAAACGCTGTCCAAACCTTTGTATTTGAGCTTTATTTATGTCTTACACAGCATCCCAACTCTTTAGCGAACTTAATAACTTTAGCTAAAGTGAATAGTTAGTCTTATTCATTAGTGCAGCGTTACTGGATCACCTCTGTTTGAAGTGATATAATATGATATACAACTATCACTGAAACAGCAAACTTTGTAAATAAACAACACTTCTCATTCTCTAAACGTTTGGCCACAGATGTAAATTACACTATCAGTGCTTGTTCACTCTTGACAATAATTACATTTCTAAATTCTCTTTGTGCATTTACAGGTAAACAATATCTAATATTTTATCTAAATGACTGCTTTGTCTTTGAAAAGGTGAAGAGCCTGAGGCCGGTGACAGTCCAGTTCTACTCTAAGTACATCCTTACGGTGGTTCACAGGACAAGGCGACATTCCTGTCCTGCCAGAAGAGAAGAGAAACTTCAGAGTCTTCATGAAGTTCAACCACACCTGTCATATGGAATATGACAGGGGTCTCAAACTCCATTCCTCGAAGGCCGGTGTCATGCAACTTTTCCATGCGCCCTCGAGGACTGGAGTTTGAGACCCCTGCCGTATGGTGTTCATGCAGTTTTCTACCCCACAGTTACAGCATGTCTGACTGCCTGTTCAGCATATGCAAAAATATATGATGAGTTTAAGCATGTGATGACTAAGGCCTTCCATTATGGTGTTTGTCATCACATGTCACAGATATCTGGATGATCATTTGGAATAAACAAAAAAACAAAAAACTTGTTACTTCATCTTTTATCTTTATTATTATTATTATTGTTCTTATTTTACATTTTTCATTGTTAGGCATTGGGTTTATTTGTAGTAGTCCTTTCCAGCTTCTTTCCCTCTTCCATGTTACTGTGTCAGCTTGTCAGCATCTATTTGGGGTTGGGAGTGGAACAGGAAGTAAGGAACAGAAAGTGCCATTTAAACCAGGAGAGGTTCTTATATTTCAGAAGAAGGGATTAATTCAAAAGAAATGACCTCAATGCCATATTTTATTTAGGAACCCTAGAGAGCACTTTGCAAAATAACACATTCTTATAATTTCACCCTCAGATGAGCCAAGCTACGACTGTCAGGGAAGGTGATGTAGGTACAGAGCATGTGAGAGTGGTTAAGTTAATGTCTCTTGTCTAGATGAAGGCACAGGAGGGATCAATGGCACAGCGTAGAGATTCAGTATCTTCAGTCTTCAGTGGACACTCCATTTCTGGCACAAAACACCTGTAAAAGATGGTCGATTTAGGAGGTGACCCGACAACTTCAGCCTGTCAAACATAGCAATGGAGCAGTATGTTTTAAAAAAAAAAAATCTAATTAAGCATGCACTCAGTACCCTAAGAATTATTATGATAGTTAAACACAGTGATAGTTGTATATCATATTATATCACTTCAAACAGAGGTGATCCAGTAACGCTGCACTAATGAATAAGACTAACTATTCACTTTAGCTAAAGTTATTAAGTTCGCTAAAGAGTTGGGATGCTGTGTAAGACATAAATAAAGCTCAAATACAAAGGTTTGGACAGCGTTTTGCATGTTTCCTTACTGTAGGGGTCTCTGCAAGCATACAGGGCTCTGAGAGGGTACAAGATGACAACTTTGGAATTCTACTAGAAACAGTCGATCATATTTGTTTGTCAAAGCTGAATCCAGGGCAAACTAGGCTAAATTAGCGTTTTTAGCTAGCAGCTACAATAAGCATAAAGGTTACTGTACGGCTATCATTTGTTAACATGACGCTTGTTCTTATACATGTAATACATTTATTACCAACCTGAGAGTTTATCCGCTGGTCATTCGACATGACGAATGACTTCTGAAGTCTTAATTCAGCTCAAGACGCTGTAGATTCCGTCAGTAACGCTATCAGTCTGTAGTTCTATTAATCTGCGCTTGAACCGGAACCGGATGTAAGTCCCAAAAAACTGAATTTTGGAACTGAAATTGAATTGTAGAACTGAAACTGAATGGTGAGAAGTGAATGTGAAATTATTCGAGAGCTGAATTTTTAAAGGATAAAATGCAGTTTCAAACCATAAATTCAATTTCAAATTAGACTAATTCAAATTCAGTTTTCAAAAGCTTTCATTCAAGTTACAATTCAGATTCAATCCGAGTAATTCAAATTCAAATTTAACTTATTCAAATTCAGTTTCTGATGGCACAGATTTCTGCCCATACAACCAGTCTAAATATATTGAATTTGAATCTTACAATGAGATCATCCCATAACAAGCCTCTCTCTCTCTCTCTCTCTCTCTCTCTGTCACACACACACACACACACACACAAGATCCAATTCAGTCAACCAGTCTAAATATATTGATTTTGAATCTTACAATGAGATCATCCCATAAAAAGGCTTTCTCTCCCTCTCTCTCTCTCTCTCTCTCTCTCTCTGTCACACACACACACGCACACACACAAGATCCAATTCAGTCAACCAGTCTAAATATACTGAATTTAAATCTTACAATGAGATCATCCCATAAAAAGGCTTTCTCTGTCTGTCTCTCTCTCTCTCTCTCTCTCTCTCTCTCTCTGTCACACACACACACACACACACATACACACACACACACACACACACACGATCCAATTCAGTCAACCAGTCTAAATATATTGAATTTAAATCTTACAATGAGATCATCCCATAACAAGCCTTTCTCTCTCTCTCTCTCGCTCTCTGTCACACACACACACACACACACACACACACACACACACAAGATTCAATTCAGTCAACCAGTCTAAATATATTGAATTTAAAACTTACAATGAGATCATCCCATAACAAGCCTTTCTCTCTCTCTCTCTCTCTCTCTCTCTCTCTCTCTCTGTCACACACACACACACACACACACACACACACAGGGAGAGAGAAGTAAGTTTCTAGCTCAGTCAAGCAGCCTGGGAGCTGCTGAATTTGAATCCACCAATCAGAGAGGCTGTATACTTTTTCCCGCCAAAACAGGTGCAGCCGTTTTTACACACACAGAGCACAGAGACAGGATTTCTGCAGTGAATTTCTCATAGTGAGGATTCCTCTCAAACAAATGGCCATAATTTCCTAACCGTAGGGGCTAGAACGGTCATTCTTACACCGTTTTGTTCAGAAGAGATCAGGGAATCTTAAAGTGTTGACAATTTATCATTAAAATATGAATTATTAAAGATATTTGACTTCTAATGCACCATAACTGAGTAGAGCAAAGCAAAAACTGCCTTGACTTGCCCTCAAACAACGCTTTCTAACTCTAAATCTATTTGGAGTATCAATATCATTTTTTCACCGTAAGAGACAGCAGGCTTTGGTGAACAATCTTGGAAATTTTCAGGTCTCTGTTGATATCCATTAAAAAGATATGACGAGAGAAAAAAGTGGATCATTTCCAGAGTTTGAAATCTGAAGAAATCTGAGCGAAGGACGAATTTCCTACCCTCAAACAAGTCTAACTCATTTCAGAACGGTAATAGGTGAGAAAGAAATTCTTGAATTGTGAGTGTCAGGAGTGTCTGA
Organism: Oreochromis niloticus; assembly: GCF_001858045.2. NCBI lineage: Eukaryota > Metazoa > Chordata > Actinopteri > Cichliformes > Cichlidae > Oreochromis > Oreochromis niloticus. The sequence continues at coordinate 30,489,068 of NC_031978.2, read as the reverse complement.
AGATATACTGGGACAAGCCTCATGTTTTAACTTCGCTTCGTTAAGGAGATATGACGATTCGAATATGCCTCTCATTACAGAAGTCAAGCTGTGATTTTGAACAAGCTCTCCATTGACTTTCTATGGGGATTTTTGAGACTTTGTGTTGGTCTGAGGAGATTTGCCAAAATTCTATAAATCTCACAACAATGATGGTGACATTTTCTGAAAGCCAGCAAAAATACCTACGTTTTGATGTATAATTTGTGGAAGTTGAGTGAAAATTGAGCAAGTAGCAAGAAGTTGTTCGGACATGAAGAGAAGACTGCAAAACCTTCAGTGGCACACTGGAAGCCAAGTGCATAGCAACCATAACAACGCATGTATTTTGTGAAAAATCACAATTTTGCAACTCAAAACTTTAAGAGGCATAAAAGTAAAACGGTAAAAGATTTGAAAAAGCTGATTTATTCCTGAATAGCCCAATAATTGGAGAACATTTTAAAGTTTGAATGGTTATTCTACGTGAAAGTAGGAAAAAGTAGTTAAGTTTCAAAAACAAGCAAATTTTAGCAGAATTGCAGAAGTTTCCCATTCATTTCAATGGGACAAATTAAGCTTAATATTTTAAAAAGTATAATAGTATAAAATACCAAAAGACATAGCCATCATTAGCAGAAATAGCAGAATAGTTTAAAATTTGAACGGTGAAAATCGGCTGAAAATTGTGGAAGTAGATCCACGGCGAAAAACGTACGGAAGTCCCAAGAGGAACTCATTGTGTGGATGCTTAAAGCATCCACACAATAAAGAGAAACAGGAACTCAATAGTGTGGATGCCTCCAGCATCCACACAATAAAGAGAAACAGGAACTCAATAGTGTGGATGCCTCCAGCATCCACACAATAATAATAATAAAGAATAAAGAGAAACAGGAACTCAATAGTGTGGATGCTTAAAGCATCCACACAATAAAGAATAAAGAGAAACAGGAACTCAATAGTGTGGATGCTTAATCAGCATCCACACAATTTGCATTTCCCGCGAAAATGCTGTGTGGATGCCTTAACGCCGAAGTTGCCTGCTGAAAAAGCTGAAAAAGTTGAAAACTTGCAAAAAGTTATATGGCGGTGAAGAAAGTGAAAATTCTGCTGAAAACAGGTGAAGAAGCAGAAAATTTTTGCTGAAAAGTGGTGAAAACCCAAAAATTCTACTGAAAGGGGTAAAGACGCAGAAATTTTTGCTGAAAAGTGGTGAAAAAAAACATCATCCTGAGCAGGATTGGAACCTGGCCCTCCTGGTCTCAAGGCAGCCACTCATCTCACTGAGCCAAACTCATTCTGACAAAGAATAGGTGGAGAGACTGACAACTTTGCTGAAATGAGCAGAAGCTGCTGAGAATTGTGCTGATAAGAGGTGAAAAGTATGAAAATTTTGCAAAAAAGAGGTGAATGAGCAGAATTTCTGCTGAAAAGAGGTAAAGAAGCAAAAAGTTGCGCTGAAAAGAGATGAATCAGGAGAATTTCTGCTGAAAAGAGGTTTTTGCTGAAAACACCTGAGATTTGTGCTGATAAGAGGTGAAAAGGCTGAAAATTTTGCAGAAGAGGTTAATAAGCAGAATTTGGGCTGAAAAGAGGTGAAAATTGTGCTGAAAAGAGGTCAATCAGCAGAGTTTCTGCTGAAAAGATGGAAAGAAGCAGAACGTTGCACTGAAAAGAGGTGAATGAGCAGAATTTCTGCTGAAAAGAGTTTTTTTTCTGAAAACAGCAGAAAAAACTGAAAATTTTGCTGAAAGGGGGTAAAGATGCTGAAATTTGTGTTGAAAAGAGTTAAAAAAGTTTAACCTTGCACTGAAAAAAATTGTTGCCATGAGCGGGATTTGAACCCCGGCCTCCCAGTCTGAAAACGGCTGTTCATCTCATACAATTTGTGCTGAAACATTATGTATGATTTATGATTTAGCAGAAACACTGGGACTTGGTAGAAATACTATGATTTACATGAAATACTTTGACTTAGCAGAAATACTATAATCTAGCAAAAAGTACTACAGCATAGCAGAAATTCTATCATTGAGCAAAATTACTAGGATTTAGCAGAAATACTATGATTTGGCACAAAAAATATGTTTTGGCTCAAAAACTTATTTTGCAGTTATACTATGATTTGGAAGAAATACTATGCTTTGGAAGAAATACTATGCTTTGGAACAAATACCATGATTTGGCAGAAATACTATGAGCAGTAACAATATAACATAGCAGAAATACTATTATTTGGGTGAATGCAATTGTTTGGCACAAACACTATGATTTAGCACTGTACAGAATGGTGTACGTCAGTTTAATGCTGGGTGGTGCTGCAACAGTAGCTATCCTCGGTCAGAAGGAGAGGCTGACATCCAGGAATTAGATTACCACAGGTGGAGTTTATTGGCAGTCAGATGGATGTTACAGGGAGATATGGCATACAGTAGGAGGATGTGGAGGGGTGATATGGTGTGGTTTCTATGATTAAGAACAGGGTATACATTACAACAAGAATACGGATTAAAGATTTAAGAAACTGGCAACAAATTCCTCCACTACAAACCAGTCTGATACCACTTCTTGCAGTGTTCACATTTACTAAGGCACTACCCAAAAGGCGCCACAAGAGGGCACTCCAACACAAGAGATGACCTATGTACACTGATGCACTTAGTAACAGTCAACCTCCTACTTAGCCACTACGTAATACAGCGATATTACAGTGTACAAATTCACATAAATTTGCAGGGGGAACAAACAAAGCAGGAACAAGCGCAAAACAATCAAATAACTGTGCTGCCATAGCTATCGCTAACTAGCACATACGCTAAAGGTAACTAAAACCAATACACACAAGTAGCAGGGTAAACATCTTAAGCATGGAACATTAACTCACGTTTATGTGACACACACCATCCCCAACAAATACAGGATGGGCTATTTGCTCCCCTTCCCAGCAGCTCTCTCCTCAATCGTTAGCACAGGAACAAAGGAAGACCATCTAGCTCAGAAGTCCCATGAATCCCCTCACTGCTCAGAGGCTGCTGGGTAATGTAGCTCACACTAACACAGGCTTTTCTACAAGCACAAATACTATAACATAGCAGAAATACTGTGATTTTGTTGAAATACTATGATTTGGGACAAATACTATGATTTGGCAGAAATACTATGTTTTAGGACATATACTATGATTTGGCTCAAATACTATTATATAGCAGCAATACTATGTTTTGGTACAAATGCTGCGCTTAGGCACAAAAATTATCATTTGGCAGACACTATGATTTAGCAGAGATAATATGATTTGGCAGAAATACTAAACTTTGGCACAAATACTATAATTGAGTACAAGTACTTTAAGATAACAGAAATACTATGATTTAGCAGAAATACAATGTTTTTGCAGAAACACTGTAATTTCACTCAAATACTATGAAATAGCAGTAATACTATGATTTGGCAGAAATACTGCGTTTTAGTACAAATACTATGACAAAGCAGAAATACTATGACTTAGAAGTAATACTATCACAAAAGGGATTCCTCAAAATACTATGAAAATGCAGTAATTCTATGATTTGGCAGAAATACGGTACTTCATACAAATACAATGCTTTGGTACAAATACTATGTTTTGGTTTCAATACTATGATTCGCAACAAATACTATGATTTGGCACGAGTAGTATGATTTAGTACAAATACTACGAATTGGCAGAAATACTGTGACTTAGTAGTAATACTATAACATAACAGATATACTGTGATGTTGCAGACAGTCTGTTTTTGCACAAATACCACAATATGGCAGAAATACTATGTTTTAGCACAAATACTATGATTTGGTATAAATACTATGTTTTGGCACATATACCTTAGTCAGCAGATATCCTATAACATAACAGAAATTCTACGACTTAGTAGTAATACTATAACATAACAGAAATATTAATTGGGCACAAATACTATAATTTGGCACAAGTACCATGTTTTGGCAAAATCCCATAATTTGGCACAAATACTATGATATGGCAGAAATACTATGATTGGGTACAAATACTATGATTAGGCAGAAATACTATGTTTCAGTACAAATACTATGATTTAGCAGAAATACTATGTTTTAACATAAATATTATTTTTTGGCAGAAATTTCTGCTAAAAGGTACTATTTCTGCCTTTTGGCAGAAATACTGTAATTTGGCATAAATACTATGATTTGCCAAGAGTAGAGGGTTGGCTCCCTCTACTCTTGGTGGCGCTGTCACTTGGTGTTCGCTCGCTTTGTGGTAGAGTATCACTTCCTGTTCCTGCTCAAACACAGTGGTGTTTCTGAGTAGCTTTTCTGCTTAGCAATTTAATTTAAATCTTTTGATACATCCCTTTTTCATAGTATAATCTTAACGTGCTTCATCTGAATCACCCTTTCTGTGTACTCACTACCTAATTTATAGCCAAAGTATTCACTCACTGTCTCTTTACTGTTTCGCTAGCTTAGCTTAGCTCGTAGCCGACTCGTTAGCACCATGGCTACTTCACCTGTCCCTCCTGCACTTTCCTGCTCATTGTGTCAGATGTTTAGTTACTCCTCGGCCTCCTTTAGCAGTAATGATACCTGTAACAAATGTAGCATATTTGCAGCTCTGGAGGCCAGGATTACTGAATTGGAGACTCGGCTTCGCACCCTTCATTCACCCGTAGCTAGCCAGGCCCCTGTAGCTGGTGCAGCCGAAGATAGCGTAGGCCCCGCTAGCTGTTCCCCGGCAGACCCCAAGCAGCTGGGGAAAGAGGGCGGCTGGGTGACGGTGAGGAGGAAGCATAGTCTTAAACTGAAGCCCCAGGTACACCACCAACCTGTTCATGTGTCTAACCGTTTTTCCCCACTCGGCGACACACCCGCCGGGGGTCAAACTCTGGTAATTGGTGATTCTGTTCTCAGACATGTGAAGCTAGAGACACCGGCAACCATAGTCAATTGTCTTCCAGGGGCCAGAGCAGGCGACATTGAAGGAAATTTAAAACTGCTGGCTAAGGGTAAACGTAAATACAGTAAGATCATAATTCACGTCGGCAGTAATGACACCCGGTTACGCCAATCGGAGGTCACTAAAATCAATATTGAATCGGTGTGTAACTTTGCCAAAACAATGTCGGACTCTGTAGTTTTCTCTGGTCCCCTCCCCAATCAGACCAGGAGTGACATGTTTAGCCGCATGTTCTCCTTAAATTGCTGGCTGTCTGAGTGGTGTCCCAGAAACGATGTGGGCTTCATAGATAATTGGCAAACCTTCTGGAGGAAACCTGGTCTTGTTAGGAGAGACGGCATCCATCCCACTTTGGATGGAGCAGCTCTCATTTCTAGAAATATGGACCAATTTATTAAACCCCCCAAAATATGACTATCCAGAGTTGGGACCAGGAAGCAGAGTTGCAGTCTTACACGCCTCTCTGCAGCTTCTCTCCTCCTGCTACCCCCCCAAAAACCCATCTCCATTGAGACTGTGTCAGCTCCCAAAAAGACAAAAAACAAACTAAAAACCAGCAATAAACAACTTAAACATAAAAAATCACAAAGAAAGAACAATACAGTATCCACATCTGAACCAAAGAGTAAAACAGTGAAATGTGGATTATTAAATATTAGGTCTCTCTCCTCCAAGTCTCTGTTAGTACATGACTTAATAATTGATCAACAAATCGATTTACTCTGCCTTACAGAAACCTGGTTGCAGCAGGATGAGTATGTTAGTTTAAATGAATCAACACCCCCGAGTCATTCTAACTACCAGAAATCCCGAAGCACAGGCCGAGGGGGCGGTGTGGCAGCAATTTTTCACACCAGTCTATTAATTAACGAAAGACCAAGACAGACTTTTACAGCCTCGTCCACCCCAGCTGTAAAACTCAGAAACCAGTCTTACTTGTTATCATCTATCGTCCACCTGGGCCTTACACAGAGTTTCTCTCTGATTTCTCAGACTTTTTATCTGATTTAGTGCTCAGCTCAGATAAAATAATTATTGTGGGTGATTTTAACATCCATGTAGATGCTAAAAATGACAGCCTCAACATCGCATTTAATCTGTTATTAGACTCAATTGGCTTCTCTCAAAATGTAAAAGAACCCACCCACCACTTTAATCACACTCTAGATCTTGTTTTAACATATGGCATAGAAACTGGACATTTAACAGTGTTTCCTGAAAACCCTCTGCTGTCTGATCATTTCCTGATAACATTTACATTTACAATAATTGATTACACAGCAGCGGAGGGTAGACTTTATCAAAGTAGATGTCTTTCTGAAAGTGCTGTAACTAAGTTTAAGAATATAATCCACCCACTGTTATCATCTTCAATGCCCTGTACCAACATAGAGCAGAGCAGCTATCTGAACGCTACTCCAACAGAGGTCGATTATCTTGTTAATAATTTTACCTCCTCACTACGTACGACTCTGGATACTGTAGCTCCTGTGAAAACTAAAGCCTCAAATCCGAAGTACCTGACTCCGTGGTATAATTCTCAAACACGTAGCCTAAAGCAGATAACTCGTAAGCTGGAGAGGAAATGGCGTGTCACAAATTTAGAGGATCATCATTTAGCCTGGAGAAATAGTTTGCTGCTTTATAAGAAAGCCCTCCGCAAAGCCAGAACATCTTACTATTCGTCACTGATTGAAGAAAATAAGAACAACCCCAGGTTTCTCTTCAGCACTGTAGCCAGGCTGACAAAAAGTCAGAGCTCTACTGAGCCAACCATCCCTTTAACGTTAACTAGTAATGACTTCATGAACTTCTTCACAAATAAAATTCTTATCATTAGAGAAAAAATTACCAATAATCATCCCACAGATGTAATATTATCTACAGCTACTTTTAGTACCATCGATGTTAAGTTAGACTCTTTTTCTCCAATTGATCTTTCTGAGTTAACTTCAATAATTAATTCCTCCAAACCATCAACGTGTCTTTTAGACCCCATTCCTACAAAACTGCTCAAAGAAGTCCTGCCATTAATTAATTCTTCGATCTTAAATATGATCAACCTATCTCTAATAATCGGCTATGTACCACAGGCCTTCAAGGTGGCTGTAGTTAAACCTTTACTTAAAAAGCCATCTCTAGACCCAGCTGTCTTAGCTAATTATAGGCCAATCTCCAACCTTCCTTTCATATCAAAAATCCTTGAAAGAGTAGTTGTCAAACAGCTAACAGATCATCTGCAGAGGAATGGCTTATTTGAAGCGTTTCAGTCAGGTTTCAGAGCTCATCACAGCACAGAAACAGCTTTAGTGAAGGTTACAAATGATCTTCTTATGGCCTCTGACAGTGGACTCATCTCTGTGCTTGTCCTGCTAGACCTCAGTGCTGCGTTTGATACTGTTGACCATAATATCCTATTAGAGCGATTAGAACATGCTGTAGGTATTACAGGTACTGCACTGCAGTGGTTTGTATCATATCTATCTAATAGACTCCAATTTGTACATGTAAATGGAGAGTCCTCTTCAGACACTAAGGTCAATTATGGTGTTCCACAGGGTTCAGTGCTAGGACCAATTCTATTTACATTATACATGCTTCCCTTAGGCAGCATCATTAGAAGACATAGCATAAATTTTCACTGCTATGCAGATGACACGCAGCTCTATCTATCCATGAAGCCAGGTATCACAGACCAATTAGTTAAACTGCAGGAATGTCTTAAAGACATAAAGACCTGGATGGCCGCCAACTTTCTGCTTCTTAATTCAGATAAAACTGAGGTTATTGTACTCGGCCCTGAAAATCTTAGAAATATGGTATCTAAGCAGATTCTTACTCTGGATGGCATTACCTCGGCCTCCAGTAACACTGTGAGGAACCTTGGAGTCATTTTTGACCAGGACATGTCCTTCAACGCACATATTAAACAAATATGTAAGACTGCCTTCTTCCATTTGCGCAACATCTCTAAAATTAGAAATATCCTGTCTCAGAGTGATGCTGAAAAACTAGTTCATGCATTTATTACTTCCAGGCTGGACTACTGTAATTCTTTATTATCAGGATGTCCTAAAAACTCACTGAAAAGCCTTCAGCTGATCCAAAATGCTGCAGCAAGGGTACTGACAGGGACTAGAAAGAGAGAGCATATTTCTCCTGTTTTGGCTTCCCTTCATTGGCTTCCTCTTAAATCCAGAATTGAATTCAAAATCTTGCTTCTCACATACAAAGTCTTAAATAATCAGGCCCCATCTTATCTTAATGACCTTGTAGTACCATATCACCCCATTAGAGCACTTCGCTCTCGCTCTGCAGGCCTACTTGTTGTTCCTAGAGTATTTAAAAGTAGAATGGGAGGCAGAGCCTTCAGTTTTCAGGCCCCTCTTCTGTGGAACCAGCTTCCAGTTTGGATTCGGGAGACAGACACTATCTCTACTTTCAAGATTAGGCTTAAAACTTTCCTTTTTGCTAAAGCTTATAGTTAGGGCTGGACCAGGTGACCCTGAATCCTCCCTTAGTTATGCTGCTATAGACGTAGGCTGCCGGGGATTCCCATGATGCATTGAGTTTTTCCCTTCCACTCACCTTTCTCACTCACTATGTGTTAATAGACCTCTCTGCATCGAATCATATCTGTTATTAATCTCTGTCTCTCTTCCACAGCATGTCTTTATCCTGTTTTTCTTCTTTCACCCCAACCGGTCGCAGCAGATGGCCGCCCCTCCCTGAGCCTGGTTCTGCCGGAGGTTTCTTCCTGTTAAAAGGGAGTTTTTCCTTCCCACTGTCGCCAAAGTGCTTGCTCATAGGGGGTCATATGATTGTTGGGTTTTTCTCTGTATTTATTATTGTGCTATCTACTGTACAATATAAAGCGCCTTGAGGCGACTTTTGTTGTGATTTGGCGCTATATAAATAAAATTGAATTGAATTGAATTGAATGATTTGGGATAAATACTATGATTTGGCAGATATACTATATTTAGCATATATACTATAACATAACAGAAATACTTCCACCTAGTAGTAATTCTGATTTGGCCCCAAAACCATGATTTGGCACAAATACCATGATTTTTCAAAAATACTATGATTTACCAGAAATACTATGGTTGAGCAGAAGTACTAAGATGTAGTAGAAGTACTTTGATTTAGCAGAAATACTATTATGGAGGAGTAATACTTCAACATGGGAGAAATATTGATACACACACACATACACAGAGCGCAAAGTGAACAGGAGCTGTTAAGAGTCTGGGCTTGGTATATCTAGGTCAGTTAAATTAGCTGCACCTGCTGTAATCAGCCCTCACACACACAGACACAGAGAGAGGTATAAGTTTTCTGCAGTGTATTTCTCACATTCAGGATTCCCCTCGAACAAATGGCCATAATTTCCTAACCGTAGGGGCTAGAATGCTCGTTCTGACACCGTTTTGTTCAGAAGAGATGGGGGAATCTGCAGGTCTTCTTAATTCAGAGATAAAATATAAATTATTGAAGATATATGACTTGTAATACACCATAACTGAGTAGAGGCGAAGCAAAACTGCCTTGACTTGCCCTCAAACAACGTTTTGTAACTCTAAATCTATATGGAGCATCAAAATCATTCTTTCACCGTAAGAAACAGCAGGCTTTGGTGAACAGTCATGGAAATTTTCAGGTCTCTGTGGAAATCCATCAAAAAGATATGACGAGAGAAAAAAGTGCCTCATTTCCAGAGTTTGAAATCTGAAGAGATCTGAGCAAGGCACGAATTTCCTACTCTCAAACAAGTGTAATTCATGGCCAAACGGTAATAGGTGATAAAAAACTTTTTGAATTGTGAGCATCAGGAGTGTCTCAAGATATATTTGCACAAGCCTCATGTCTCAACTTTGTTTCATTAAGGAGATATGACGATTTGAAAATGCCTCTCATTAGAGAAATACAGCGGTGATTTTGAACAAACTCTCCATTGACTTTCTATGGAGAATTTTCAGACTTTGTGTTACTCTGAGGAGATTTGCATAAAATCTATAACTCCCACAACAATGATAGTGACATTTTCTGAAAGCCAGCAAAAATACCTACGTTTTGATGTATAATTTGTGGAGCTTGAGTGGAAATTGGGCGAGTAGCAAGAAGTTGTTTAGACATGAAGAGAAAATTCAGAACGGACCAGCACTCACTCTGACTTAATTGCATAGCAACCATAGCAACGCATGTATTTTCTGAAAAATCACAATTTTGCAACTGAAAACTTAAAGAGGTATAAAATTAAAACAGTAGAAGATCTGAAAAAGCTGAATCAGACAGGAATAGCCCAATAATTTGAGAACATTTTAAAGTTTGAATGGAGTTTCTAGGTGAAAGTATGACAAGGTAGTTAAGTTTCAAAAACAAGCAAGTTTTAGCAGAATTGTGGAAGTTTCCCATTCATTTCAATGGGACAAATTAAAGAAAAAAGTGTAATATTTTAAAAAGTATAATAGTAATAAACACCAAAAGTCATTGCCGGCATTAGCAGAAAGAGCAGAACAGTTTAGAGTTTGAACGGAGAAAATCGGCTGAAAACTGAGGGAGTAGATAAGTGCCAAAAAGTGTACGGAAGCAACTAGAATAATATAGTGGAATAAAGAATAAAGAGAAACAGGAACTCAATAGTGTGGAAGCCCTTTAGGGCATCCACACAATAATAATAAAGAATAAAGAGAAACAGGAACTCAATAGTGTGGAAGCCCTTTAAGGGCATCCACACAATAATAAAGAATAAAGAGAAACAGGAAAACAATTGTGTGGAAGCCCTTTAGGGCATCCACACAATAAAGAATAAAGAGAAACAGGATCTCAATAGTGTGGAAGCCCTTTAAGGGCATCCACACAATAATAAAGAATAAAGAGAAACAGGAACTCAATAGTGTGGATGCCTCCAGCATCCACACAATAATAATAATAATAAAGAATAAAGAGAAACAGGAAAACAATAGTGTGGATGCCTTAAAGCATCCACACAATAAAGAGAAACAGGAACTCAATAGTGTGGAAGCCCTTGAGGGCATCCACACAATAAAGAGAAACAGGAACTCAATAGTGTGGAAGCCCTTTAGGGCATCCACACAATAAAGAGAAACAGGAAAACAATAGTGTGGAAGCCCTTTTAGGGCATCCATACAACTAGAAGAATTTGCATTTCCTGCGAAAATGCAGTGTGGATGCTGTAATGCTGAAGCTGTCTGCTGAAACTAGCAGAAAAGCTGAAAAGTTGCAGAATTTGTAAAAACTTTGCAGAAGCAAAGGAACTTTGCTAAAATGTAGTAACTTAGCAGAACTGTAATATCTTAGAGGAAACATAATACTTGGCAGAAATACAATAGAATAGCAGAACTTTGCAGAAATATTGTAACTTACCAGAAACATGATATCTTCTCAAAAATACAAGAATTTAGGAGAAATAGTATAAGATAACAGAAAGAATATATTTAGCCAAAAATACTTAAACATTACAGAAACACTATGATTTACAAAAATAGTACAACATAGCAGAAATGCTGTGATTTACCAGAGACACTGTGATGAACTATGAATATTGTAATTTTAAATGAATACTATGTTTTAGCACAAATACTGTAATTTGACAGAAATACTATCATTTGGCAGAAATACTATGTTTCAGCAGAAATACTCTGGTTTAGCACAAATATTATAACATAGCAGAAATACCTCCAAAAGTTGAATCTGTTCATCTGGACGTAGCGTTTTGTGGGAGAAACGTTTCTTCACTCATCCAAGTGACTTCTTCAGTCTCAGCTGACTGCAGGTTTCCCCAAACCTTATAAACAGGACATTTGCATAATGACTGAAACCAGCCCACAGAAGGAACAATGGGCTGTGAGGTCAGTTCCTTAATCATAATTATGCAAATTCCCATGACCATTGATCAACAATCACTGACCAAAACCCACTGATCAAGGAACACTGATCAATGGCCATGAGTCCCATTCACAGAGAGTTGGGGAATGGCTGCAATCACAGCATTGTAAGATGGCGAAAGATGTACCCTTAGGCCCCCTCCTCGATTCAGAGATGGTCTTTCCCTTTTCACGTAAATGGCCTCCTTGACTCCGCGCTCAAACCAGCATTCTTCCCTGTCCAGGATGTGTACATCCTCATCCTTGAAAGAGTGTCCACTGGCCTGTAGGTGTAAATAGACTGCAGAGTCCTGGCCTGACGAGGTAGCTCTTCTGTTTTGTGCCATCCGCTTCGCCAGAGGTTGTTTGGTTTCCCCGATGTATAAATCCTGGCAATCCTCCTGGCACTTAACAGCGTACACTATGTTACTCTGTTTGTGTCGGGGGACCCGATCCTTGGGGTGGACCAGTTTTTGGTGCAGCGTGTTTTGGGGTTTAAAAGCCACAGAGACCCGGTGTTTCGAAAAAATGCGTCTCAACTGCTCCAATAGTCCTGACACATATGGGATCACTACAGGTTTTCGCCTGGGCAGCGGTTGTCCTTCTCTCCTGGATCGGCTGGAGCTTTCTTTGGGTGTCTTTCCAGCTTTGACAAAAGTCCAGCTGGGATAGCCACATTTACTCAGGGCCTTCTTGATGTGCTGTTCTTCTGCCTCCCTGGCTGCTGTGTCAGTGGGGATGGTGTTCGCTCTGTGTTGTAGCGTCCTGATGACACCCAGTTTGTGCTCCAGTGGATGATAAGAGTCAAACCTTAGATACTGATCCGTATGTGTAGGTAGCAGAAATACAATTATATAGCAGAAATGCTATATTTAGAAAGAAAAATATAATATAGTAGAAATACTATGATTTAGCAGAAATACTGTAATCAGCACATATACTGTAACATGACAGAAATTCCTCCACTTAGTAGTAATACTATAACATAACACAAATGTTATGATTTGGCACAAAAACCATAATTTGGCAAAATACTATGATTTAGCAGAAAAAACTAAGATGTAGTAAAAGTACTTTGATTTAACAGAAATACAATTATGGAGGAGTAATACTTTAAAATGGGAGAAATATTGATACACACACATACACAGAGCCTAAAGGGAACAGTATTTGTGCCATGGAGTGTTAACAAGAATCTGAGGTCCATATTAGAAAAGCTGCTAAAATCATAAAAGTTTGCAGAATTGTAATAAATGATGAATATGAATTAGTGGTCTGTGATAGTGTATTAATTTGTAGGGAAAAAAAACATGTTGCCCAAGGTGTAATTGAACCCACGACCTTTGGGTTGCAGACCTGTGTCATTAGCAACTGTGCCACTGGGAAAGAGAGCGAGCCCCTGGAAAACAGGGTGATGAGCAGTCAGAATTAGATCGCGGTGAAAGGCAAAAAATGCCGTTTTTTGGAGTTACAAAACGTTGTGTAACTCAAAAACTAGGTGGACTAGAAGCATAATTCTTGTACTGGGTGAATCAGCGGACTTTGGTGTACTTTGACTGTGATTTGCATTGCTCTTTGTACATCTGTCGCTGAGATATGATGAGAGAAGAAAGGGCAGACCTCAGATATGATTGGCTGGCTGGGAAGCCGTGCAGGCCCTGATATGTAAATTTGAATGTATCAGTCCTCACAGAGGATTAGCTCCCTGGGGACCTGGCAGAAATATATAGAAATAGTATGATTAAGCATAAATACTACATTTAGTAGAAATAATATGTTTTAGCACAAACACTATAAAATGGCAGAAATACTATAATTAAGCAGAAATACTATTTTTTAGTATGATTTAGCAGAAATGCTGTATTTAGCACAAATCTCATAAAATAGCAGAAATAGTATGATTTAGCAGAAATGCTGTATTTAGCACAAATACTGAAAAGCAGCAGAAATGCTATGACTTAGCACAATAGTAATAACTTAAATAGAAAAATTGGAAAAGCAAAATGAACAGCTGAAAAAATGCTGAACATGCTAAGGGTCCCTCAGCTGTAATTGTTAAAGGAAAAAAAAAATCAGCAAAAAAAAGTATAACAGTCACACAATCAAAAATATGGACACATATGGAAACACAAGCACAGAGAGAAACACAGGATCAAATTCAGTCAACCAGTCTAAATTTATTGAATTTAAATCATATAATAAGATGCTCCCATAAAAATTCTCTCTCGCCCTCTCTTTCTCTCTCTCTCTGTCACACACACACACACACACACACACACACACACACACACACAAGCAGCGGCAGCAGCCAAACAGCCTGGGAGCTGCTGAATTTGAATCCACCAATCAGAGAGGCTGTGTACTTTTTCCCGCCAAAACAGGTGCACCTGTTTTTACACACATGCAGCACAGAGACAGGATTTGTGCTGTCTATTTTTCATAGTGAGGATTCCCCTCAAACAAATGGCTATAATTTCCTAACCGTAGGGGCTAGAACAGTCATTCTTACACCGTTTTGTTCAGAAGAGATGGGGGAATCTTAAGGTGTTCACAATTTATCATTACAATATGAATTATTAAAGATATTTGACTTGTAATGCACCATAACTGAGTAGAGGCAAAGCGAAAACTGCCTTGACTTGCCCTCAGACAATGCTTTCTAACTCTAAATCTATTTGGAGTATCGATATCATTCTTTAACTGTAAGAGACAGCAGGCTTTGGTGAACAGTCGTGGAAATTTTCAGGTCTGTGTGGAAATCCATCAAAAAGATATGACGAGAGAAAAAATTGCCTTATTTCCAGAGTTTGAAATCTGAAGAAATCTGAGCGAGGGACGAATTTCCTACCCTCAAACAAACCCAATTCATGGCCAAATGGTAATAGGTGAGAAAGAATTTCTTGAATTGTGAGCATCAGGAGTGTCTGAAGATATATTGGCACAAGCCTCATGTCTTAACTTCGCTGCGTTCAGGAGATATGACGATTTGAAACTGCCACTCATTAGAGAAATCCAGCGGTGATTTTGAACAAGCTCTCCATTGACTTTCTATGCAGTTTCCAGACTTTGTGTTGGTTTGAGGAGATTTGCCAAAATTCTATTATACAGAAATACTGTAATCAGCACATATACTGTAACATGACAGAAATTTCTCCACTTAGTAGTAATACTATAACATAACACAAATATTATGATTTGGCACAAAAACCATGATTTGGCAAAATACTATGATTGAGCAGAAGTACTAAGATGTAGTAAAAGTACTTTGAGTTAACAGAAATACAATTATGGAGGAGTAATACTTTAAAATGGGAGAAATATTGATACACACACACATACACAGAGCCTAAAGGGAACAGTATTTGTGCCATGGAGTGTTAACAAGAATCTGAGGTCCATATTAGAAAAGCTGCTAAAATCATAAAAGTTTGCAGAATTGTAATAAATGATGAATATGAATTAGTGGTCTGTGATAGTGTATTAATTTGTAGGGAAAAAAAACATGTTGCCCAAGGTGTAATTGAACCCACGACCTTTGGGTTGCAGACCTGTGTCATTAGCAACTGTGCCACTGGGAAAGAGAGCGAGCCCCTGGAAAACAGGGTGATGAGCAGTCAGAATTAGATCGCGGTGAAAGGCAAAAAATGCCGTTTTTTGGAGTTACAAAACGTTGTGTAACTCAAAAACTAGGTGGACTAGAAGCATAATTCTTGTACTGGGTGAATCAGCGGACTTTGGTGTACTTTGACTGTGATTTGCATTGCTCTTTGTACATCTGTCGCTGAGATATGATGAGAGAAGAAAGGGCAGACCTCAGATATGATTGGCTGGCTGGGAAGCCGTGCAGGCCCTGATATGTAAATTTGAATGTATCAGTCCTCACAGAGGATTAGCTCCCTGGGGACCTGGCAGAAATATATAGAAATAGTATGATTAAGCATAAATACTACATTTAGTAGAAATAATATGTTTTAGCACAAACACTATAAAATGGCAGAAATACTATAATTAAGCAGAAATACTATTTTTTAGTATGATTTAGCAGAAATGCTGTATTTAGCACAAATCTCATAAAATAGCAGAAATAGTATGATTTAGCAGAAATGCTGTATTTAGCACAAATACTGAAAAGCAGCAGAAATGCTATGACTTAGCACAATAGTAATAACTTAAATAGAAAAATTGGAAAAGCAAAATGAACAGCTGAAAAAATGCTGAACATGCTAAGGGTCCCTCAGCTGTAATTGTTAAAGGAAAAAAAAAATCAGCAAAAAAAAGTATAACAGTCACACAATCAAAAATATGGACACATATGGAAACACAAGCACAGAGAGAAACACAGGATCAAATTCAGTCAACCAGTCTAAATTTATTGAATTTAAATCATATAATAAGATGCTCCCATAAAAATTCTCTCTCGCCCTCTCTTTCTCTCTCTCTCTGTCACACACACACACACACACACACACACACACACACACACAAGCAGCGGCAGCAGCCAAACAGCCTGGGAGCTGCTGAATTTGAATCCACCAATCAGAGAGGCTGTGTACTTTTTCCCGCCAAAACAGGTGCACCTGTTTTTACACACATGCAGCACAGAGACAGGATTTGTGCTGTCTATTTTTCATAGTGAGGATTCCCCTCAAACAAATGGCTATAATTTCCTAACCGTAGGGGCTAGAACAGTCATTCTTACACCGTTTTGTTCAGAAGAGATGGGGGAATCTTAAGGTGTTCACAATTTATCATTACAATATGAATTATTAAAGATATTTGACTTGTAATGCACCATAACTGAGTAGAGGCAAAGCGAAAACTGCCTTGACTTGCCCTCAGACAATGCTTTCTAACTCTAAATCTATTTGGAGTATCGATATCATTCTTTAACTGTAAGAGACAGCAGGCTTTGGTGAACAGTCGTGGAAATTTTCAGGTCTGTGTGGAAATCCATCAAAAAGATATGACGAGAGAAAAAATTGCCTTATTTCCAGAGTTTGAAATCTGAAGAAATCTGAGCGAGGGACGAATTTCCTACCCTCAAACAAACCCAATTCATGGCCAAATGGTAATAGGTGAGAAAGAATTTCTTGAATTGTGAGCATCAGGAGTGTCTGAAGATATATTGGCACAAGCCTCATGTCTTAACTTCGCTGCGTTCAGGAGATATGACGATTTGAAACTGCCACTCATTAGAGAAATCCAGCGGTGATTTTGAACAAGCTCTCCATTGACTTTCTATGCAGTTTCCAGACTTTGTGTTGGTTTGAGGAGATTTGCCAAAATTCTATTATACAGAAATACTGTAATCAGCACATATACTGTAACATGACAGAAATTTCTCCACTTAGTAGTAATACTATAACATAACACAAATATTATGATTTGGCACAAAAACCATGATTTGGCAAAATACTATGATTGAGCAGAAGTACTAAGATGTAGTAAAAGTACTTTGAGTTAACAGAAATACAATTATGGAGGAGTAATACTTTAAAATGGGAGAAATATTGATACACACACACATACACAGAGCCTAAAGGGAACAGTATTTGTGCCATGGAGTGTTAACAAGAATCTGAGGTCCATATTAGAAAAGCTGCTAAAATCATAAAAGTTTGCAGAATTGTAATAAATGATGAATATGAATTAGTGGTCTGTGATAGTGTAGTAAATTGTAGGTAAAAAAACATGTTGACCAAGGTGGAATTGAACCCACGACCTTTGGGTTGCAGACCTGTGTCATTACAAACTGTGCCACTGGGAAAGAGAGCGAGTGCCTGGAAAAGAGGGTGATGAGCAGTCAGAATTATATCGCGGTGCGAGGCAAAGAGCGCCGTTTTTTGGAGTTACAAAACGTCGTGTAACTCAAAAACTAGGTGGACTAGAAGCATAATTCTTATACTGGGTGAATCAGCGGCCTTTGGTGTACTTTGACTGCGATTTTCATTGCTCTTTATACATCCGTCGCTGAGATATGACGAGAGAAGAAAGGGCAGACCTCAGATATGATTGGCTGGCTGGGAAGCCGTGCAGGCCCTGATATGTAAATTTGAATATCTCAGTCCTCACAGAGGATCTGGCAAAAATATATAGAAATAGTATGATTAAACATAAATACTACATTTAGCAGAAATACTGTATTAAGCACAAATCCTATAAAAAGCAAAAATACTATATTAAGCACAAATCCTATAAAAAGCAGAAATACTATATTAAGCAATATAAATACCCTATAAAAATCCTAAAAAAAAGCAAAAATGCTGTATTATGATTTGGTAGAAAAACTATAATTAATCAGAAATACTATATTTGGCAGAAATAGTATATTTAGCACAAATCTTATAAAATAGCAGAAATGCTATGATTTAGCACAATAGTAATAACTTAAACAGAAAAATTGGAGAAGCAAAATGGACAGCTGAAAAAATGCTGAACATGCTAAGGATCCTTCAAATGTAATTGTTAAATGAAAAAAAATCAGCAAAAAAAAAATATAACAGTCACACAATCACAAATATGGACACATATGGAAACACACATGCACAGAGAGACACACACAGGATCAAATTCAGTCAACCAGTCTAAATATATTGAATTTGAATCTTACAATGAGATGATCCCATAAAAAGGCTTTCTCTCTCTCTCTCTCTCTCTCTCTGTCACACACACACACACACACACACACACACACACACACACACACACACAGGGAGAGAGGAGAAACTTTCTAGGTCAGTCAAGCAGCCTGGGAGCTGCTAAATTTGAATCCACCAATCAGAGCGGCTGTGTACTTTTTCCCGCCAAAACAGGTGCAGCCGTTTTTACACACACAGAGCACAGAGACAGGATTTCTGCAGTGTATTTCTCATAGTGAGGATTCCTCTCAAACAAATGGCCATAATTTCCTAACCGTAGGGGCTAGAACGATCATTCTTACACCGTTTTGTTCAGAAGAGATGGGGGAATCTTCAAGTGTTGACAATTTATCATTAAAATATAAATTATTAAAGATATTTGACTTGTAATGCACCATAACTGAGTAGAGGCGAAGCAAAAACTGCCTTGACCTGCCCTCAAACAAAGCTTTCTAACTCTAAATCTATTTGGAGTATCGATATCATTCTTTTACCGTAAGAGACAGCAGGCTTTGGTGAACAGTCATGGAAATTTTCAGGTCTCTGTGGAAATCCATCAAAAAGATATGATGCCTCATTTCCAGAGTTTGAAATCTGAAGAAATCTGAGCGAAGGACGAATTTCCTACCCTCAAACAAGTGTAACTCATCTCAGAACGGTAATAGGTGAGAAAAAAATTCTTGAATTGTGAGTGTCAGGAGTGTCTGAAGATATACTGGGACAAGCCTCATGTTTTAACTTCGCTTCGTTAAGGAGATATGACGATTCGAATATGCCTCTCATTACAGAAATCAAGCGGTGATTTTGAACAAACTCTCCATTGACTTTCTATGGAGAATTTTCAGACTTTGTGTTGGTCTGAGGAGATTTGCCAAAATTCTATAAATCTCACAACAATGATGGTGACATTTTCTGAAAGCCAGCAAAAATACCTACGTTTTGATGTATAATTTGTGGAAGTTGAGTGAAAATTGAGCAAGTAGCAAGAAGTTGTTCGGACATAAAGAGAAAATTGTAAAAGGTACAGTGGCTCACTTAGAACCAACTGCATAGCAACCATAACAACGCATGTATTTTGTGAAAAATCAAAACTTTGCAACTCAAAACTTAAAGAGGGATAAGATGAAAAGGGTAACAGATATGAAAAAGCTGAATCAGACATGAATAGCCCAATAATTTGTGAACATTTTAAAGTTTGAATGGTTGTTCTAGGCGAAAGTATGAGGAAGTAGTTAAGTTTCAAAAACAAGCAAGTTTTAGCAGAATTTTGTAAATTTCCCATTCATTTCAATGGGACAAATTAAAGGAAAAAAGCTTAATATTTTAAAAAGTATAATAGCAAAAAATACCAAAAGTCATAGCACACATTAGCAGAAATAGCAGAATAGTTTAAAATTTGAACGGTGAAAATCGGCTGAAAATTGTGGAAGTAGTTAAGTGCCAAAAAACGTACAAAAAGTGGCAACTGGAATAATAAAGAAGAAAGAGAAACAGGAAAACAACAGTGTGGATGCTTAAAGCATCCACACAATAATAAATCCGAGGAATAGTAATATGTGTGCCTCTTGGCATAGGCACACATAATAATAAATCCGAGGAATAGTAATATGTGTGCCTCTTGGCATCGGCACACATAATAAATCCGAGGAATAGTAATATGTGTGCCTCTTGGCATAGGCACACATAATGATCAACTAGAAAGGTTAATATAGTTACCAACACAAATACTAAACTGCTCATATGCTGCCATCTAGTGTTAAAGGTCAGGAATTACAGCGTAATTTAGTATATGGTATATATAATCAACACATCTAGATTTTATGAGGTACAAACACATCTTGATGCATGCTCAATCAACAGAATATAAATGACCTAGTAAGAAATAACAGGAATTTAGAAAAAAAGTCAAAAAAATTTTGTATCTCTTAAGGACAGTACAATTTTTTAATTTTAAGAAGTGGGTTAAAAATAAAATCTTCAACATATATCAGAAGCAGACATAGAATGTCATGTTAGAATCTCAAAGTTATCAAAGTGTTCTAAACAATCACCCAGCAAACAAGTAAATTGTTTTTGTAATGGAAGTCCTCCTGGGCTTAAGGGATGATCTGAATTCATTACTTTGTATTCATGGATGAAAGAGAATAAAGAAAAAGTAGAACAAACTGTTAATATGCTTTTAGTTCCAGGAACTAAACTAAACCACAACATTCCAGAAACCAGTTTGCTTTGTTCTGTTGAAGTAGCATCTCTTCCCTGTTTCTTTGTGCATGCATTATATCTGTTCATTCGAGCAGCACAGATTAAAATCTGACTCTGCAAACAATGCAAAAGGTCTGCAACCTGACAAGAACATTTACTTAGTTCTGTTGTTGTGAGGCAGCACTGATCCAGATTTCATTGTGGTGAGTAAAAGAAAAATATGATTCATAGGTAGCTGCAGCATGAGTGTTGGGATCAAAGGTTTTCCCAGTACTAGCCAAGGCCTCACGAAGAATCTTTGTGTTTTCCTGGCCAGTTGCAGTGCTTGGAGCACCACCGAAAACCCTTAAAACAAAGAAAAACAAAATTGAGTTATCTTTCCCGGTGAGATTTAGACTTGTGTGGCATCTGCTCTCTTTTAATTGTCTCTTTTCTGTCATAATCACTGATTTTGTTGATTTACTAATTCTCAAAACCCAGTCAGTTTACAACTTAGATAGTGTTCAACTGTACAGATTCTACAATATAACAGCAAAATGAAAAACTTTGAAGAAAGATAAATGGACCCACTGCTCACCTTACATAGATGGTGGCTTCAGGTTTACTTTCTAATTTGACTAATGGATCAGAGATTTCAGCCTTTTTGCCACCAGAAGGAACAAACCACGACACCGACATTTTAGGATCCCCTTCACCTTCTGTAACAGTGACCAGTACAGGCCAGCAATCATCAGAAATCTCAAAACCTGAAAGAGACAAACATTGTACAGAACTCAAAGTGGTAAATGGACTGGTTCTTATATGGTGCGTTTCTACTCTATCTGAGAATTCAAAACACTTTACACAACTTGGCCTCATTCGCCCAGGACGTTTTCTATCTAACATTTACACTTTGATTCACCAGAGAGCATGCAGACTGGAGCAGATGGGGATCAGACCACCAACCGTCCAAATAGTTGGTGACCTGCTCTACCATCTGAGCTACAGTCACCCCAATAAGTGGGAAGCCAAAGGACAAAATTTGTTTGTTTTTTTTAAAAGACAAAATGTGTTGGAAAAAAAATCTTGAAGAATCAAATTTCAGTTTGTAATGTATTTCTTAAGATATGAAGTGAAATCTCAATTTTTGCCCTCTCAATGGCCAAGAAGCCCATAGAACATAATAAAAATAGAAAATGAACTGCTCCTTACCTGTAACAGTTTAATATGACGTGAGTTATTGTGGGAACTCTTTAAAGAGGATTTTGTTTCTCAAGTTATGGTTAGGGATCGGGGTTTATTTCAGTTAATAAAATGATCGTGTTTATCAAATATCTTAATCTCTCAAAATATTTCTCTCCACAGCAGCTCAGGTTCTCATGTGGCAACTTGAATATTAAACACAAGACTAAAGGAATACAAGGAATCAGATTCTGGGTCAATAATAGGCCTTAATCATTTTTAAATCTTTGATTGATTTGCTTTAGCACCAAGTGTGAACAACAGACATTTGGTTGTTGTTATGTTGATTTTAACCTTAGATTTTTCAACTAATTTAGAAAGCTCTGCACACCATCTTTGATCCTAGATCAACACATTACTTATTACAGTGGTTTAGCTACTGCCATCACAAACTAAATTACATCCTCAAGTGATATTTCTGTGCCTTATGTACCTGCTTCAGCCTGTCTCTTGACGTAGTTCTTCAGGCGTGAATTTGCAGCTAAATAATCCCTGGCCCCAGTGCTGTCGAGCTTTGTGGTAATCCAGTTGGTGGCACCGTATAAGCGCACCTCAAAGTCCTGCACACAACAGAAGCAAAAACTGGACTTATTTCTAGTGACTAGAAATAAGAACACATGAATAGTATTTGTGAACAAAGCCTACCTGGTGCGTCTCAACAACTTTGTACTGAGGACATTTTTCCTTTGGGCAAAAGTCCTGTCCGGTACAGAGTGACACCAGGAACAAAGCTAAGAGTGCAAACACCACCTGTGCCATCTTCAAAGAGTCTTCCGAGGAAGTGCAAAACTGCAGCTCCACTAACAATACTGCAAAAGGACATCAAAGTGGTGTCCTTTTACAAGTTACCAGATTATGTCAGACACGCCCACATAGCTGTGCTGCAAGGCAGATCAGGCAGTTTATCTTGTCTGTGGCAAAAGAAACACAAAACAGACAAGTTGTCTCTGAAAATGTTTTGTAACAAAATAAATTCAAGGCCAAGAGACACACAGTAAGTGTGTTATATTATTGTATTCTTTCATTTTATCAGCTTCCAGTGAACTTAAGAAACCATTTTACTATTTGTTTCAAATGTGATGGGTAACACGTTTAACTTAAATGCAAACTTTTAAGTAGTTTTCTATAATTTTAAACAATTTTTCTCGTTAAGAATAGGTTGTTGTATGCTCTGTAGACTTTTAGATAAAAGTTTACTCTGTGTGTCTATAGTGCAAAAATGCCTTCGAGTGGACAGGCAGTGACATTTGATAATTTATCTACTTTGCTTTTCTTTTCCCACAGCAAAGCTGTTCTTTATAGCCATGCTAGCAGCACAGCTTGTGAGGCTTATTTTAGTTTTTCCATCTAGGACCTTGAGGATCCTCGACCTTAAGACTTAAATCTCAGCTCTGACATATTTTGCTCCTGATGTGATCCTTAACCATTCCTGAGAAGTTTAGAGTTTCAACCACTCTCAGTCAGTGTGATATCTGTGCTCTTAAGAGTTGGTTTTTCCAGCCCGATGAGCAAATATTTTCACAAGGAGCTCAGAAATCTCTCATCTCATTGCTCAGGCGTGTGTTGTGAAGAATTCTCAGTCAAGATTTAAAGTCCCCTCTTTAACACTTACACCTGATTGTCCCCCCACTGATCAAAAATAACTTTTAAAATTATCAGCTAAAACTGGAGATTCAATTTCAATCCCGTCTCAACTGGCTCATATTTGAAATTGTTTAATGCCGGATGTTGTTTTTAGATATTAGTCATTACTGACACCTGAGCAGACAATTTCATGCTTCACAGAGAATTACTCGGCTTCAGAATTGCTGTGTCCCTGCAGTTTCAGAAAGCAGTTAAACAGGCTTGTGAACAAGTTAAAGTGTGTTTGCATATGCCATCACTATTTCCCAGCAGGGAATGTCTCAACACAGCTCCCTAAAACAGAGTTAGTTAAAAAGTGCAGAAAAACAACCTTTCTTTGTTTTATATATATATAAAACAGACACTGTGACATTATGTAAGAGAGAAGTGCAAATTGCATTAATAACAAATATGTACACTATAAATCACCTATTATAGAATTAAGAGTTATTATACAGTTTAATAGAGTGTGGTAGGAATGATTTTCTTTATGGCTGTGAGGTTCAATCCATCTGAGGGAGAAGGAATGTGGAGTGGAGTGGATGTGATGGGTTGGTTCATGATGGAGAGCAGTTCCTGTCCCTCACTGACTCAAACAGATGATTGATTCACACATCGGAGCTTCCTTACAAAGTAGATTTTTAAGTTTTACCATATTTATCTTGTTTTATAAATCTTATTTAGATAAAAGGCAACCCGTTTTTCACTTTTATGTGGGAAGTCATGAAACTTGCAAATGGATCTCTTATTCCTATAACGTTTACCCAACCTGAAACATCTGCAGTTTCCTTTAACTCAAATAGTATGGATATCCTCTATGACTCTGTTGTGGTCAGTGCTATCCTCTATGCTGTTGCATGCTCGGGGAGCAGGTTGAGGGTCGCAGATGCCAACAGACTCAATAAACTGATCCGCAAGGCCAGTAATGTTGTGGGTATGGAGCGGGACCGTCTTAAGTTGGTGTCAGAGAGGTGAATGTTGTCCAAGATAAAGACAATGTTGGACAATACCTCCCACCCACTCCATGACATGCTGGCTAGCCACAGGAGCACGTTTTGTTTTGTTTTGTTTTGTTTTGTTTTGTTTTGTTTTGTTTTGTTTTGTTTTGTTTTGTTTTTGTTACTGTACTGGAGCAACTGTAACCCGCATAATTTCCCTAGGGATTAATAAAGTATGCTAATTCTGATTCTGATTCTGATCTCAGTGTGTATGTGCAACTCAGCTAGCAAGATGACATTATTTTGAATTCGGGGTTAAAGACATAGCAAAGTCATACAATATGCCGTACCGGGCAATGCCCACTTTGCCTACACGTAAACTTGCACACAGTCGGAGTTAACAGTGAAAAGGTTTTGGGATGTGAACAACAACAACAACAACAACAACAACAATGAATTAAGACAACAAACGTAAAAAAAGAAAAAAGTTCAAAGAGTTCAAATTTATACAATCTTCACACATCTTCACTAAATAGTATCTGGAGCCAAAAGTGTACAAATGCTCAACAGAGGAAATTATTACAAAACTTATTTTATTCAGTCAGACTTAAAACATGCTCAGTAATATTAACCTATAGAATTATGTGTCATTTGTGTACAAAACTAGTTTTGTACACAAATGAAACAAGGAGATCAGGTATTTGTAGACATTTGTAGACTATTTTAGCCAACCTTATTACACAAAGAGGCAGGAATTCTTTAAGTTTCACCCACAACAGGATGCCACAAACCCTGTAATCATATTTTGTTTTGTTTGTCTTGCTTTTAGCAAGCTGAATGATCCAAATACTTTCATTAGAGGCATGACAGACTGGAGGCATGTTCGTTAAAGAACAGAGGAGGATGAGAGAAGTACGGCACATAAAGAGTGTGCTGAAGAATATTTTTCCATGTGCTTTTGCATATAGTATAAATAATTATAGTGGGCCGCCACCAAAAAAGGCGTGTTAATATATGCCTGCCTGCTGGGATGAGCTGTTTTTTGAACGAGCCTCAGTGGAGTGCTGGTCCTCGCTGGATCATTGTACTTACTTCTGTTAGTGTAGCCCCAGCTTTTTCTAGTGTATTTTTCCTTGTGGTCCCTGGTTTGCTTTCTAATCGTTGTTCTCCATCTCCTTCACACAGACCTTTCTGGATCCCTGCCTGTCTTCCCTGGACGCTACCTAGATAACCGGGAGCGTGAGTGAGGCATGGTGTGGATTTTGGACTGTGTTTTGTGTCACAGACTGAGAGAAGATGAGTGCGAGTGAGTTTTCCCCCAGCCCTGGACCTTTCCTTTGGAATCCCTGAAACCCACTTCCCACATTCATTGTATATATGTACATATCTCCCCTGGTCCTGTAAATAGACCATTTTCTGCTTGCATAGCTCCGAGTCCTGCCTCGCAATCCTGACAATTTCAAAGGCAAAAGATCTCGAGTTGATTGCATGATCACAATACTACTGGTCATTTCATTGTCTCTAACAACTGTTTTATCTGTTTGATCGTAGCATTAGAGGTATGTAAGTACCAGTAAAATTACCATTTACAGCTGCGGACTAAAAACATAGAACCAAAACAAATACAATGCAGAGTCAAAACTACTACAAAGAGATGTAGAATGACTACAAAAAGACAACAAAGCAACTTCTAAGCGACATAAGACATCTACCAAAACCCCCCATACCAAACAGAAATGACTGCAAAACAATTCAAGACAACCACTGAGAATGAAAACTGACTGCACAAATGCATAGTGACTACAATAAGAGTCAAAACAACTAAAATATAGCCTATAAACACCTATAAAACAGACAAAAACTACTACAAAGAGACATCACGTAACTACTAGGGGTGAAAATGACTGAATCAAGACACAACATCATACGAGCAAAATTAAAGAGAGAGAAAGAGAAAGAAAAAGTAGCAAGAAACTACAAAGAAACACAAAACAACATCAATAACATATAAAAACAAATCAAGTGGCAGACTACAAAGTCAAAATAACACAGAGATTTTTTGATTTGATTTGATTTGATTGATTAGCATTCAAATATCTCAGTGAATACAGAATACAGAATAAAGATTACCACAAAGCAAAAAATCATGAGACAAGGCTAATCAATAGGTATTGGCTGAAGCATTTGCTTATTACGCCAACCCTTTTAACAAAAAATCTTTTGCATGCAGCTCCTGTACACAGGGCTCGAAGCAAAGAATAAAACAAAGCAAAGCAAAAACAAACAAACAAACAAACAAACAAAAAAACTTTCCACCTTAGATAACTACATCAAAGCAAAACAATCAAGAGTTTCAGTATTATTATTTTTGCTCTTTTCATTCTCGATTAATATATTTTTCTAATACTCTATTTTTAAACATGTTTTTAAACAAGGAAAATGAACTACACCTTTTTAAATCATTGTCATAACTATTCCACAGGTTAACTCCTCTAACAGAAACACATCTCTGCTTTATGTTTGTCCTTATCTTGTTTTTTTTTAAAGACATCTGTTCCCCTTAAGTCATATTGACTCTCTCTGACTTTAAACAGCTTCTGAATACTGCGGCAAAGCAAGTTATTTTGTGCTTTATACATGATCTGTGCCATTTTATATTCGACTAAATCATAAAATTTTAGGGTATTCAGATTAATAAACAAAATGTTAGTTGGTTCTATATAGTTTGATTGATTTATAATTCTTATAGCTCTTTTTTGTAACTGGAAAATAGGAAGAGTATTTGTTTTATATGCATTACCCCATATCTCCAGACAATAAGTCATATATGGAAGCAACAGAGAACAATAAAGTGTGTATAATGATTTTTTGTTCAGGACATGCTTTGTTTTGTAGAGAATAGCAATGGTTTTTGACATTTTTGTTGTCACATGATTTATATGAGACTTCCAGCTCAGCTTATCATCAATTAGCACTCCAAGAAATTTATTTTCATACACTCTTTCAATTTCAATTCCATTAACCCTGATTTTAGATACATTTTTCATTTGTCTAGTGCCAAAAATAATCAATTTTGTTTTCTTTATATTTAATGATAACTTATTTACATCAAACCAGTTTTTTTTTAAATATATTTAACTCCTTTTCCGCTGTAGTCAGAAGCTGTTCTAGGTCTTTACCTGAGCAATACAGAGTGGTATCATCAGCAAACAATACACATTTTAACAGTTTGGAAACACTACATATGTCATTTATATATAATATGAATGACATATGTCATTCACATATGTGAATGTGTGTGTGAATGGGTGAATGACTGGATATGTAAAGCGCTTTGGGGTCCTTAGGGACTAGAAAAGCGCTATATAAATACAGGCCATTTACCATAATATGAATAATTTAGGGCCCAGCACAGAGCCCTGAGGAACACCACAAGTTACCTTCAACTGATTAGATTTTACATTTCAATTTCAACATATTGATATCTGTCATCCAGGTAACTTTTCATCCACTTATATGCTATCCCTCTTATGCCATATCTCTCTAGTTTATTCATTAATATAGAATGATCAATTGTATCAAACGCCTTTTGTAAGTCTATAAAAACACCAACAGTATATTCCTTATTATCTATTGCATTAGATATCCCTTCTACAGGTTCCATCACTGCCATCGAAGTGGACCTTTTCACTCTAAAGCCATATTGGTTATCACTTAGGAGATTATGCTTCTTTATATATTTATCAAGTCTATTAACAAATAACTTTCTAAAATTTTTGAGAACTGTGGGAGTAGTGATATTGGCCTGTAATTGGTAAACTGACATCTCTCTCCGTTTTTATGGATTGGAATAACTTTTGCTATTTTCATTTGTGAGGGAAACACACCAGTTCGAAAGGACAGATTACAAATGTATGCGAAAGGTTGCACTATATATTCTATAATACTCTTAACTAATTTCATGTCAATACCAAAACAGTCAGTGGACGTTTTATTTTTAAATGTCTTCACAATGTTAATTATTTCTCTATGAGTTACAGCACCAATAAACATGGAGGACACATTCTGAGTAATATGTTTATTTAGGTCATTATTATTTCTTGACTCTGGAATTTCTTTTGCTAAATTAAAGCCAACATTTACAAAGAAATCATTAAATTCATTTACAATGTCTTTAGTTTTATCAAGCACAATATCTTTATCTTTTTTAAAATAGTCTGGATAATTCTTATTTTTTGAGCCCTTTTTGATGATGCTATTTAATATCCTCCATGTTTCTTGTGTGTTACTTCTATTTTGCTCCAATAATGTGTGGTAATATTCTTTCTTACTTGTTCTTATAATATTTACTAATCTATTTTTATATAACTTGTACTTTATCTCAGCATCTTTCGTCCTCTGTTTTATGAATCTCTTATATAGATTATTTTTCTTTTTACATGCATCTTCTATCCCCTTTGTGATCCATGGCTTATTTGATCTGTGATGCTTTCTAGTGATTTTCATTAAAGGACAATGTTTTTCATATAGTAAAATTACAGTTGATAGGAATGCATCATATGCACTACTTGAATCTTCATTTGCAAAAACCTCATTCCAATTGTGTTCCTTTAAGTCTACCTGGAGGGCAGCAATGGCTCTTGTTGTTCTATGTCGTATCATATCAAATGTTTGATTCTTTTTTTTAGTTTAAATCCCAAAATAATTTTGAAAAATTGCAAAAACAGGAAGATGATCGCTTATATCAGTTATAAGAAGTCCACCTACTATTTCATGGTCAATTTTATTTGTGAATATATTATCTATCAATGTAGCTGTATCAATTGTTATTCTACTTGGTTTTATAATTACAGGGAAAAGGGAGTTACTATACATTGTACTGATGAAATCTGTTGTTTTCTGATGTCCGTTTGGGTTTAGCAAATCTATATTAAAATCACCACAAATTATTTGCACTTTTTTATCATTTAGGTTGCTAAACGTAGCAGCAAGTTTTTCATTGAATGTCTCAAGGCATGATCCTGGTGTCCTATAGATGCAACTTATAATTATATTGCTAGCTTTTTCAACATGGATTTCAATAGTAACACATTCCATTACGTCATCTATGATGCTTGACATACATTCAATCAGACTACATTTCAAAACTTTATTTACATATAAAGCAACACCGCCTCCTTTTTTATTCACCCTGTTCATTGTAAATAATTTGTATTCTTCCAGTCCCATTTCACTAACTTTCTCATTATCGAGCCATGTTTCTGATATTGCAATTATATTAAACTTTTTTAACTTACTTAAACATTCCGTAATTTTAGAAAATTTTTTATACAGGCTTCTACTATTGAAATGTATGACCGACAATGCATTTGCCATTTTAATATTCATATTAAATTGGTCATCTGTATAGTACTCACAAGTACTATTATTATTATTGTAGAAGTGATTATCTGGGTCAATGTTACTTTCAGGGTCATGCATGTTGTGCTCTGCATAGTTAAACGTTTTGAAGTTCATCTTCTCAGCGTGTGTGGCAAAATAACCTCCTTGACAGTCCTTCTCATAATCAAAGTCTTCCTCTTCAATATCTCTGAATGGAAACCTATAATCTGTGTCCAAACTTGTCATTTATGTGTTTTTGTTGTTGTTTTTTCCATTGTTTTTTGAGCCATAAGGCCAGAAACACTTTCCATACCCATTGTTCATTATCCAATCGTCACTTTTCCAATAGATTCCATAGCAGATTCCTGATTATTTATATTGCTCTAAGTCTTTGAGTTCTCTTATCATCACAACTTTCGCTTCTTCTGGATTGCCATTTAGTCTTATCATTACTTTGCAGTTCCTCGTCCATGTCGCTTGTATCTTATTTTGTTTTCTCAGTCTTGCAATTTCAGCAGTCCTTTTCGTTAAATGTTCATTTAACGTCAACGGTTCTGTTCATAATTTTTATGGACAGGATTTCTAGGCGCAGCCAAGTGGCGGAGGGCTTTCGCTTCGGTGGCCTCAGAATCTCATCTCTGCTTTTTGCGGATGATGTGGTTCTGTTGGCTTCATCAGGTGAAGGCCTCCAGCTCGCACTGGAGCGGTTCGCAGCCGAGTGTGAAGCAGCGGGAATGAGGATCAGCACCTCCAAATCTGAGGCCATGGTTCTCAGCCGGAAAAGGGTGGAGTGCCCACTCCGGGTCGGGGATGAGTTCCTGCCCCAAGTGGAGGAGTTCAAGTATCTCGGGGTCTTGTTCGCGAGTGATGGGAGAAGGGAGCCGGAGATCGACAGACGGATTGGTGCTGCGGCTGCAGTGATGTGGACGCTGCACCGGTCTATCGTGGTGAAGAGGGAGCTGAGTGTAAAAGCGAAGCTCTCAATTTACCGGTCGATCTACGTCCCTACCCTCACCTATGGCCACGAGCTGTGGGTAGTGACCGAAAGAACGAGATCGCGGATACAAGCGGCAGAAATGAGCTTCCTCCGAAGGGTGGCTGGCCTCTCCCTTAGAGATAGGGTGAGAAGTTCGGCCATCCGGGAGGGGCTCAGAGTAGAGCCGCTGCTCCTCCACATCGAAAGGAGCCAGTTGAGGTGGTTCGGGCATCTGACAAGGATGCCTCCTGGGCGCCTCCTGGGTGAGGTGTTCCGGGCATGTCCCACCGGGAGGAGGCCCCGGGGCAGACCCAGGACATGCTGGAGAGATTATATCTCTCGGCTGGCCTGGGAACGCCTTGGTGTTCCCCCGGATAAGCTGGAGGAGGTGGCTGGGGAGAGGGAGGTCTGGGCTTCTCTGCTTAGGCTGCTGCCCCCGCGACCCGGCCTTGGATAAAGCGGATGAAGATGGATGGATGGATGGATGGATGGATGTTCATTTAAATACACACCGGTCCCTTTTAGCTTCTTACCCTGTTTCAGTAAGTCAATCTTTGTTTGTATGTAAAACAAGCGCAAATATGAAAAATATAATGGTTTGAAAATGTCCCAAAAACAGGGAGGAAATTTGTTTTTTTACTACATCTGAACAGTCTGTTTACAGAAACATGTCCCAGACTAACAGGTTCTTCTTGACTTTGAAAAAAAAAGCGTGTGAAAAAATGTCTTCTCACACACACACACACACACACACACGCACACGCACACACACACACTGTTTGTTTGTGTGTGTGTGTGTGATTAGATTGTTCCTGTAGTTGCCCTGCTCTTTTTATTTTTTAAATCTGTGAACAAACAGCATTATGCAGTAGTGATGGGATTTCCGGCTCTTTTTAGAGAGCCAGCTCTTTCGGCTCCCAACCGGCTCTTCAGGTTGTTTTGTTGCTTTAATTAATTTATTACTAACAATAATATAAAATTATGCACAAAAGGAATTACTAATGTAAAAAAAAAAAGTGGTTTTATTTATATATGTTTATATATAAATATATGCGGTGGCCCCTAGAGACAAAACAAACTCCAATAAGCACGTACAAACTCCAAAGCACGTACAAACTCCAAAACACATTTCTAGCGTTAACTGAACTTCCAAAACAGGGAGTAACTTAAGTGTAACAAAACAGTGTAATTTAAGTGACCATGTGTGATCACTTAAATTACACAATTGAAAGCAAATGTGTATTGTTTGTGTATTTATACACAAGCACTCATATATATTCAAATAACTTAAAAAAAATGTTCATTTACCTGTTACTACCACACACCAAATCCAGTCGTTGGTACTTCCTGGCTTGTGTAGCCACTAGGTAACAAAAGCTCAACACTGTGCCTAGCATTCTGGAGCACTTCTGTTGTCTTTTGTACGTGTTTTGGAGTTTTTACATGTTTTGGAGTTTGTACGTGCTTTGTCTCTAGGGGCCACCGTAAATATACTTTTATTTATTCACTCCACATAAAATGTAATAAATAAATCATATAGTACAAAAACCAACTATTCACATTTCAACTTTCAACTATTTAAATTTTCAGCTTTTTCCTTTTAAACTAATTTAAAGTGAAACAACACAAAACACTGCAAACCACAACACAATTAAATATAAATTAAAATATGAAAACAAAAAGAAGATGCACATTCTCTGTCAAATAGGCCTGCATGAATAAACTTTCTGAATCCTTTATCATCCGCCACTGAAAATAGTTGTGGATGATTACTATACCTTTCTAATGTGACGTTGTTGTCCCTGGCTCTCTTTCTCTCTCTCTCCCTCCAGCTGTGTTCCTGTGCTGTAACTATCGCCCCTCCCCCCTCTGCCCAGCGCAAAGCACAAGGCTTGTGTGCTGAGTGAAGGGGAAAAAGTGCGAGAGAGAGGGTGAGAGAAAGAAAAAAAAACCCCACGGCTCCCAGTAACGCATCGTTCACTTCAAAGAGTCGGCTCTAAGAGCCGTTTCGTTCGCGACCAACACATCACTATTATGCAGACAGCCTTTTTTGATTACTGACAGTCTGAATCTACAGTTTTGCTGTCTCATGGCTTCCACTGTCCACAGTTACAGTCATTAGGATTCACTGAATTTTTTTATTTTCCACTGGTTTAGAAAGAATGCATGCCCTCTTTCACGTTTACGATTTTACACATCAAGTCCTAATAAAAATGTACTGTTGTTTAACAGGTGTTGAAATTACACCATGTCATTATTAAACTAAGGCAAAATGCAGAATCAATGATACACAGATTCAATAGCTTGCAGCATCATTTTGAACAATAATAACTTGAAGGGATCTTTTCAGTATAACTTCTCATACATATCTTTCATATTATTATGGAGGAATTGTGGCCCCCTCTTCTCATTGCTTCAGTTCATTGAGGTCCACCAGGTATTCTTTATGTGCAACTCTCTTTAGGACCTGCCACACCATTTTACTCATGCTCTGAACTTTGACTGGTCCATTATAACAACTTGATTCTGTTCTTTTTCAGCTATTCTGCTGCTGATTTGCTGCTGTGCTTGGCCCAATTATTTCTATAGTGTTTGGGAAATGCTTGTCCTTGAGTGTCTTTCATTATTATCATCATTATTATTATTATTATTATTATTGTTGTTGTTGTTTTTGTTGTTGTTGTTAATAATAATAATAAATCAAAACAGCATAAAATTGTCAGTATCAAACAATCAAACATCTAACGTTTATTTCTGTTCCAGGTCAGACCGACTTTCACCAGTCCCAGCTGGGAAGCCTCAAGCAAAAACAAAACACTGAAAACATTTAAGACTTCTCTATATGAGTGTATTCCTTTATAGATATAGTGTCACAGTAATCATGTGCAAATACAAACTGTTAATCTTGCAATTCCCATGGAAGCAATGAAGGTAGGCTGCTTCTGCATTTTAGTTTAATTTTTGGCAAATAAATCATGATATGGTGCAAAATATCATGTTTTGTTATTGATCCGAGTTTAGATTAATAAAAAAAAAACATGACACTATGTTTTATTATCTCCTGATATGTAATTCCTTGGGAATGAAAGAGGGTGTATGTTCTTTTTACTGTATTCATTTATATGCATTTCTTCTATTTTCCCTGGCCCTCTCCTGACTGGTTTTTGGTTACCCATATCATCTCATGTATAAAAATCCTGGAAATGCTCCTGGGAGTTGTATTTTTAGCTTACAATCTGGCAGTGACAGTTTTTGGAAATGAGGATAGACTCTTCCTCTTTTAGTGTTTGCTATCCTTAAGAAGATAGTTCACGCTTCCATAAATATCAGAGCAAACTATGATCAGTGCTATCTGCCCTGATTATAAACGAACCTAAAAATAGAAACAGCCTGACACTTTGAACAATCAGAGTGCAGCAGTGTCCATGTCCAACTCCAGCAGATGGCGTAACGAATCAAGAGGCACAAGGAGAGAGCGAGTAAGGGTGTGATGGTAGAACAAGAGAGTCTGCTCTCCACACTATCACACCTTATCATCCTGGCTCTCCGGCTATGCACCTGCAACCTCTCCTTGGAGCCCCCCTTCTTATCACCCTCCTCTTTTTTCCGTCCTCCGCCCCGGCGGTCGGACAGAGGTAGTGCGCACTCAGCAGCGGTAGTGCGCAAAGCGGTCGGCATGCACCTGGAGAGAAACCGCCCCGCCAAGCCGGCCAAGGGCTTAACCAGAGACGCAGCAGGATGCGGAACGATGCTCTAACGACAGTGATATAGCAGCAGAGCACCGGGTGGATATCAGAGCTGCAGCATGGGCGTGGGAAAGAGGCGCAATGACAGCGATGTGATTCCATAGACATAAGAAAAGTGGGTGGGGGGAACCCGAGTTACGTTTGGAGTTGTGCATTTTAATGCTTCGATTTGGTTGCTCTATCTGAAATTCATCAGACACAATACTTTGTTTCACCTCCCGGTCTACCTTCACCGGAGTTTAAAGGGATGGAGAAAAGCGCACAGCAGCAGCCCAAAAGCGCAGAGAGACCAGCAGAGGACATCTCCAAAATACCCGACGAAGAGCTGCTGAAGTGGGGTAAAGAGGAGCTGGTGAGGCGGCTGCGGAGGGCAGAAGCAGAAAAAAGGGGCGCCATCGTGGAGCACGGCAATCTGATGCGGGAGGTGAACCGGAGACTCCAACAACACCTGAACGAGATACGGAGTTTGAAGGTGAGGTCGGGTGGTGCTGATGAATGGGGATCCCGGGGAGCCAGGCTGCGCCAGGGCCCGTGTGGGGTTTCTTCCAATGTGTAGACCATGTGTAGACAGCTTGCTGATTGAAACAAGTGTAGGCTCTGCATGAGAGGAAATATGGCCAGGTTACAGGGGTAAATTTAAGGTCAAATTTAGCTTTAAATAAGCAGATTAAACCTGTTGCTTCTACATGCAGGAATTTGGAAACATCAATAAAAGGAAAATTGTATCTTTTACATCTGTTTTATGGTTTATTATTATGTGCTAAACAACATGTTAACTTAGAGTACGTTTTCTGAGAAACTATTTTTAATGCAATTTTTTATTTTAATTTTCTGCACTAAAAAATCCGTTAGTGGAGCTGGTAGACTAATACTGCCAATTATCATTGACTGAAGCTCCAGTTTCATTAGTGG
Organism: Oreochromis niloticus; assembly: GCF_001858045.2. Classification (NCBI taxonomy): domain Eukaryota; kingdom Metazoa; phylum Chordata; class Actinopteri; order Cichliformes; family Cichlidae; genus Oreochromis; species Oreochromis niloticus. Next base: position 30,453,541 of record NC_031978.2, on the reverse strand, counting down.
TTATTTATTGGTTGTGTCCTTGACAGTTTATCCTTTAACTAATAAAATGCTGAAGAAAAATGTCCATCACTCTGCCCTGCCTCTACACTTAGCGTCTAAGAAGCTAAAGACACACACGCACACACACATAATCTTCTTCATCAAAGGTTCATTCATAGCAGAAATGAGTATGTAATCTCTCCATGTGCTTCTCTGTGTGTGTGTGCTCTATGTAAACCAGGACGTGAACCAGAAACTGCAGGAGGACAACCAGGAGCTGCGGGACCTGTGCTGCTTCCTGGATGACGACCGGCAGAAAGGGAAGCGGGTGTCGCGGGAATGGCAGCGATTGGGCCGCTACAGCGCTGGCCTGATGAGGAAGGAAGTTGCTATCTATTTGCAGAAGCTTAAGGAGCTGGAGCAGCGACAGATGGAGGTGATCCGGGAGAACCTGGAGCTCAAGGAGGTGTGCCTCATGTTAGAAGAGGAAAGGGCCACAGTTGTGGCTGGAAGCACAGTGGGAACTGCTGGTGGTCAGGGAGGCCCTGGCTGCAGGAGCTCCATTGACAGTCAAAGCAGTCTGTCTCAGCTGGGCAGTGGCATGCCTACACCAGGCCTGTTGCGGGATGTTGGTGATGGAAGCAGCACCTCCAGCACGGGGAGCACAGACAGCCCAGATAACCCTCACCATAAACCCTCCCCTCTTGGCTCCAATTCAAGCCCTGGATCTGGCTCAAGATGCAGCTCTTCAGGACAAAAGAGAGATGTTTGTGAATTCAGTGGGAGGAGGCGTAGCTCCACCACGGAGTACCACACCTTTCCCCAGTCCTGCCGGCCCCGTGGAGGGTCCCTCACCAACCTAGAGCCTCACAGCTTTCGAGGACACAGCCCAGAGAAACACAGCAAGTCTCCTAGCAGGCTACCTTGTGACTCCCACTCCAAACCCTGCAGCTCTGACCTACTAGCCCAGAAACAGCTACTGATGTCAGGACAGGCATGTCCAGGCAGTGGCAAGGGCTCAGCTAAGTCCAGCCCAGATCTGAGTCAGCGACACCGACAGGTAAACTCAGCAGGGGCTGGGAGTCCTGAAGCCAAGCAGGTAGCAATGGGCACACCTGAGCACCTGAGAAAAGGGCACGTCATTGTGGGAAGTCCAGAGTCTATACGGCACCACTATCACTATCATCAGAGCCCAGGGGTGGAGCACAGCAAGGGGAAGTATAGTAGTGGCTCCCCTGGCAGGGATGGGGGTCACAGGAGACCAGCGGGTGAAGAGATGACCCCCCACCACCAGAGTCTGTACAACGGTAGGCACATGGTAACTCTTATCTTGTATTTTTTCATTCATAAACCATTTTATGACACATAAATGAACACTTAGACATTTATAGAGAGCTGCACTAACATACTGTTTTATCTAGCTAGAAAATGGTGGAGGCAAGGACTAATAATGACCAAATAGAGATATTTTTATCAATTACATGAGCCATGCATTCAATTCAATTTAATTTAATTTATATAGCGCCAAATCAAAACAACAGTCATCTCAAGGCACTTTATATTGTACAGTAGATTCTACAATAATAGATACAGAGAAAAACCCAACAATCGTATGACGCCCTATGAGCAAGCACTTTGGAGACAGTGGGAAGGAAAAACTCCCTTTTAGTCCATGTTAGTGGTGTACCTATTAAAGCAGCAAGATAAAGGAACTAGAAAGCTGATATAAATGCTTTAACCTCCTGAGACCCGAACTCTTCCACAACATGCATTTTTAATTTCTCTTTGATATTTGGGCATATTGGGGCCCGATGAATGTAAAAACAAAGAATTACCAGATTTTTTTTTTTTTACCTTATTTTTGTTTTTAAGAAAAATGAGAGCCACAAATGAGGATATTCATTTAAAATTTTGATAGAACAGTAGCAGTATAATGTCCTCGTAAGTGGATATCAGGCCCATGTAGAGCAAAATTGAGTATTTTGGTCTAATAACCCAAAATGTGATGTCCACATATGTGGACGGCAGGTCCTAGGAGGTTAATATTTGTTTATCATCATCTCAGTATATTATTTTTTAAAGTATTGCTTCAGATTGTTAAAACTTATTAAGCATATAGAAGATTTGTTATGTAAATACACCTTAGTCTATTTGATGTAATGCTTTTTTTTACTTGACTATTCTAATAATTTTCAATCAGGCTTCTACTCCCATATTCCACCTTTCATTTATATTATTTGTGATTCAGATTCATTTTGTATATCCTTACATATATAAAAAAAGTTGAGCTGTTTGAATTTTCCAACATAAATAAAAAAATTCAAAGTGTATTTTATCTTTTTACTTTTTAAGCAATCAAAATAAGTGAGTTAGTTTAGCTTAGAAAATGTATGTTAAGCTACCTGGTGGACAGTTATATAGTGAGTACTGGAGTAGCATTAAATTATCACCTGACCTTAGGCAAGAAGCATAAAAATACTTTAAAACATATTTTTGGCAAATAAAGTTCAAGTGTGAAATTTAGTTTTTGAGTTTGAATGTAACTTAAATGAAAGTTTGTTTTTATAACAAGCTTTTAGTTGCTAATATTATTAAAAAACAGAAAAAAGCACATGTAATCCATTTATTAGCAATAACTCTCTTGACCAAAAACTGATGCAATATCAAAACAGTTCAGGAAGTAGAGAATGGAAGTGAGAATTTATGGACATAAATTCTCATTATTTTACAGTGTTGTAGTATAAAAAACAAACTAATGGACTGCTCATGGACTTTCTAAGCTGTGATAGTCCCAAACTCTTAAGTGTAAAGTCACAGTAATGGATAACCTTGGTTCAAGGAAACACAAGATTAAGTTAACTCATAGAAAGTGCTGAGGGCTTAGCTAGGGTTAGACGTGGCCTACGGGCCAGACCTACAACCAGACCAGACCTACAAACATAGTCGCATGTACATGTATGCATGCACATGCGCACACAGTGACAGCTGAAGGATGAGTAGACAGTATTTAGGAATGGAAACAAATAAAGAGAGAGTTTAACATGCATGTACATATAGTGCAGCTTACCTGTGTGCATGCGGGCACACAGGTAAGTGTGACTATATGCCCACTCATTTTTATTAGCTCACATCTGACAGCTGCTCAGCTCATCTGAAACGCTCACATGGAATTTTTCCACATGCACACTGCACAGGCTCCTTCAATTTTTGACAGCAAAAGGACTCATGACATTCTTTGAAACAGCTGGGCTGATTTGAAATGCATTGGCTTGGCTTTTAAGCTTGACTTAATTTTGGCTTCCATTAAATATTCCAAAGTCCTCCCTTGTGACTCTTTGTTTTAGTTGTTTCTCTGTGTTTTTGAGCATCGACTTTGGATGTGAAAAACACAGCATATCGGCACAAGCTCACACCAACTAGGGTGGTCTAAAAAATCGATAATCACATATTAATTGATACTAAATTAAATCACTTAATTAATTCATGCAATATTACAATATTCGCTTGCAACAATCGATATCCTCTAGTTGCACCGCTGCAGACAGACGGGCGTTCAGCTCCTCCTCTCACTAACAGCTGAAGTATTTAACATTCATGATATTGAACTACACTTTGGGATGATTTTTAGTGGTCAATAAATGTTTTCAAAACATTCAATTATAAACAGTTATTGAAAATGTTAACCTGGCTGGTGCACATGTTAACATTAGCTTCTTAACTATTAGCAGTTACCCATTAGCCTGCATTAGCCACCTGTTATAATCACGTAGCGGCTCGTGGACTTGGGTTGCAGGTGGAATATTGAGCCATGACTTAAGGATTACGGACACACAGTGAACTGGAGAAGTTGCTGGGCAGTGCACAGCAGTGGGGGAACTGTTGCTGAACTGAGCAGAGCATCCAGAGAGTGGACGACTAATCCGAGCAAGCAGAATAAACTCGAGCAGAGCACCACAGTCAGATGGTTTAAGGTCTGAAGAGCAGAGCTGAGGATGTTGAGGGCTGCAGACTAAGACGAAAAAGTGTGAATGGTAGATAAGAGAGATGCTACAGGGAGAAACAGACAAGATGATGAACTTTTTTACTTTCACAATAATTTATTCAAATGTTTCTTATTTTGTTTTAAAATGCAGGAAGCGACTAGTTCAATCTTTCACAGTGAGCTTTAACTTTTCCATAATGCTCTTCTGCAGTCAATGAGTGGAGCATAATCTCCTCTGTAGTAGCAGCTCTGTATTCTAGAGTCAGATATGAGCCCATCTGTCTGAGAGCTTGGCCAAAGCTGGGACATGCAACAGAACAATGATCCCGAGCACACCGGCAAATCACAATAGAGATTGACAGACCACGTGACTTTCGCGCATTGCTTTGTGGGTACCCGTGGCAACAAAGTGAAAACAATGCATCAAGTGCTAGTATTTCCAGCACCGGTAATCATTAATTCTGCAGTTTTAATCCCTACTTGCATTTTATTTGCCCCAAAAACAGTTATGTACAAAACGACGGAGAACACGGCAGGTCCGTACAAAGACAGACCTGACGAAAAGGCAAAAAATAGGACGAGGAAAAAATCAAAGGAGTGAAAGGGTTAGACCCATACGAGCATACAGAGTGGAGTAAGGAAGTTAGCGTGCTGCCCAACTTTCATCACGCACATATTTATTATTATATGGTCCTAAGTGTGAGTGTATGCACTTCACGTTTATTAACTTCAGATCCCTGCAACAAGCCCAGGTCCAGTTTACTTTGGTGATTTGGACTATTCCATTTCACCGCTGTTGTTACATTTTTTTCCTTCAGAATTTTCAATCTCTATGCTCTAGTGTTGTCTGTCCAAAGGAACTGTCTTGTGGTTTCTTCAGATGCAACTTTGCAAACCTTTGTCATGCTGCCATGCTCTCTTTAGAGAGAAAAGGCTTTCTCCTAGCAATCCTTTCAAGCCAGCCATACAGTCTTTTTCTAATTGCACTGTCATGAACTTTAATATTTACATACTGTCTGAGGACATTAGGGTCTAAGATGCAACTCTCTGGATAATTGAAAACTCTGCTTTGATAGAGGTGGTCACACTTGTTGATCAACTAATCAAATGCATTTGATCTGCAGCACCTGGCTCTATCTAATCTCTAAATTACTTTTTACATGACTGTACAACCCAGACCATTTTCATGATTTTTCCAATTTCACAGGATTGTATGTTGTGAATTTGTCCCTGGGCTAGACTGTCAACACAAACTATGACTGTTTTATTCTAAAACATTTGAAGAAGAATATTGCCTCACATTTATTTAGGAGTCATGATGTGAACTATGATATCACCAGTGCTGTAAAAAACATAGAATACATGAAAAAATCATGTATTTTTGGCCATAACACAATCTTTGTTTATCTCCTGCCCAAACCTGCCTCCCTGCATCCAAAATGAAATTAGGTTTTGACACACAGTAGGAGAACCAGAGGGAACTGCAGAGGCAAGTGGGCAAGTGGTTAGAACCATACTTCAATGGCTCAGTGTAAAAATAGGTTCAGAAGACGGCAATCTTACACCGGAAATTGGCCACATTTTAAATCAGGGTATACAGTTCAGATGCCACCAAGTATAAGAAATACAATGGCACATGTTTTTGTTATTTTGGCTTTGTACATCACCATAGTAGAATTTAAATCAAACAATCAAGATCCAATCCAATCCAACTTTATTTATATAGCACTTTTAAAAACAACAAAGTTGACCAAAGTGCTTTCCAATAATAAAACAGAGATAGCAGTTAAAAACCATACATTAAGCATACAATGAAATGAATCAACAAAATAAATACATAATTGAAAAAGAAAAGAAAAATAAATCAGTGTATATATTAAATATTAAAACATGAATAAAATAAACAATAAGATATACAATGAATAAGATTAACAAAGTAAAAAGATTAAGAGTGACCAACAGCTGACTAAAAACTGACTACAAACTGACTCTGATAATACTCCTAGAAAGCCTTTGAAAAAAAAGTGTGTTTTTAAAAGTGATTTAAACATTTCAAGTGTTGGGGCCAACCTAATATGGAGGGGCAGTTTGTTCCATAGTTTGGGGGCCACAACAGCGAAAGCTCGGTCCCCCCGGTGTTTCAGTTTCGACATGGGGACAGCAAGGAGTGACTGGTCAGATGATCTGAGAGACCTTTGTGGAGTGTATCGGTGTAGAAGGTCTGACAGGTAAGAAGGAGCCAGGCCATTTAAAACTTTAAAAGCAAGCAATAAAATTTTAAAATGAATTCTAAAATGGACAGGCAACCAGGAGGCAAGAACAGGGGTAATGTGCTCACGTTTGCGTGTCCCTGTCAACAGGCGAGCAGCAGCATTCTGGACCATTTGCAAGCGTGATAGTGAAGCCTGATCAATACCAATATAAAGTCCATTACAATAATCAAGGTGAGTGGTCACAAATGTGTGCAAAACTCTCTCCAAGTCACAAAAAGACTTGGAGAGAGACTTAAGTAAAAACTTTCAGCTTTATTTCTCAAGGTTGAACTGAAGTATAACATTAACTGTTTCAAATAGACATCTATTTTTATACACAGTTCTCACTGCCAGGATTAAGTTGTGATGGACAAGGCTTAGCAGCGACTGACCTTTCAAAATAAGAGACAACATAACTAACTTGAAAATATGCATGAGGGCTATTTAAATAAGAAAAGTGTGATTTGTCAAGCATACACGTGACACAGTAGGGAAGGACAAATCTTGCCAGCTCTATGTCTGTCTGCTTGTGCAGTGGCTCGTTTACATAAAGAATGCCAAATGCTGTCTTAAAAATCTTCATATTCCCGGGAGATCCTTGTTTCAAGCATTCAGTAATCAAGCTCATGGCTGCTGTAGGACATACTAACCAGCATTAGTATGAGTAGAACAAAAATGAGGTGTTCCTTTTTAATTTGTGTATTTTCAATCTGTTATTTTAAACAATAGTTAAAAAAGTATGATGCACTTTCACTGTCACTTTCCCATTGTAAGACAACATTAAAGGTCGTAGTTAGGTTTTCTTATATAGCACTACATCACAAAGTGCACATGACCCTTCCTACTGAAACATGACTGTATAAATACTGTGTTGTGGTAGTCCAGCATCAGTTATGATTCCTGCTGTGCTGAGTGGAAGTGCTCTATATTACAGCTGAGACCATGGGAAATAGCTTTGTATCTTAGGTGGACACAGGATGCCTGACTCAGCTATTACTAGGAAACAATAGTGGCTGGATGTACTGTACTGTAAACTGAGATGCTGCACTACTTTTCATATATCCTACTATGAAAGAGAACAAAGCATATGCTTTTGGTAGAATTTACAGTATAGAAAATCACAAGCTCCTCAAGTTTTCTGTCTATTAGCTCTCAGAGAGAATAGCGAGTAACAAAAAGATGCACGGACCTAAAAAAGTAAATTGATCTGAAAACTGAGTCAGATGCTATGAAAGCCCGGTCTGGTTATAAATGGTTTAACTAAGAACACGGACGTCACCATAGCTGGAATTTTAGCTGCAGGAGACTAAATTCAGGAGGCAGGAACACAAATGCTGATTTAGTTTATTAAGATTTAATTTGCTCCAAATCAAGACTTAATGAGTTTTTTGGCATTAAAATTAAGTTAGATGCTCTTTGTAGATATTCAGAGGGAAATGCTGTTGCAGGAAGAGTTGCAGGGAAGCTGAAGCTTACAGTGAATGAATCTGGATTTTACACACTATGGTGAAGAAATTAACAACATGCTCTTCAATAAGCCAAACAAAGTATCATCTGACCAACTATGCAACTGACCCTATCCCAAAAAGGTCACAAAAATGGTGCCAAAATGACTTTCTGTTGGCTTTAGAGTCCAGCTTTTTCATACATATACATGAAACACAGCGGTGGGACAGAGGCATTTTGTGCTACCCATTTAAGAGACACAGGCTTTCAGCACACCTGTGCAAATTTTCAAGTTTGTTTAGGCCCTTAAATAAGATATTTATTTGTGTAAATAATAATAAGATACAACAAAGCCTTCAAACTATCAGTGCTCAGGTGTTTATCTCTAAAAGCATATAAATAGTTTTAAAAATTACCCTCACTTTAGTTACCTACATACATTGATATATACGTATATATAAATTATAATAACTGATGCTATGTTAACTAAATAATTCTTTACTAAAGTCACTACAGATTGTTGGCTGCACCTGCACTTGCTGCCCATGCTACCTCAAGTATCTGTGGTACGATAGAAGAACATGGAGTTTCTGAATTTTAGCTCCTTGTGACATCCAAGTTGGTTATTTTATAAAAGAATTATTATATTCTGCTTCTGCTTCCTTTGTGCTGTCTCCTTTCTGTCTTTCTGTCTCCATGCCTTTGGACTATAGCAGCTGGATAATACAAATTCTTAATTGAAGCTCTTCACTTCTTGTGGCAAACCTACATGCAGCCAGTCTAAATCTTCATTAAGCAGGTTCCATCAAGGGCCAGCACCTTTACAAATTGAGGTCATTAACATCAATAGGCTCTCTGCTCTCCAGTCTTGGTGCACTAAATAATTGAATAGGCGCTATGTAATTTTCACCCTTTATAGTAGCACTGCTATGCTGGTATCAGTATATGGTGTGTATCTAATGTGACGCTCAGGCTGTCTACTGGGACTGTAATTGAGGTATGTCAATTTTAGAGATATACGCATTAAAAGATATCAGATACAGTACTTTATAATAACAAATGACACTAAATGAAGTGTAATATGGGTGTATTCATGTACTCACCATAAATATACTCAAGTTTAAAGTTGGTCATATATTTTAATGCCATTTAAAGATATGTTATTTGCAACTATTCAGTAGCAATTTTATTTTCGTTCATACTGCATAGATAGAAGATGACATGATACAATTTTAAATTCAATCACATAAAATCAGATGTGGGCTGTAGCAGTTATGGCATTAGCACCTATTACACTATTTCAAAGGGGAAAAAAAGAGTTGTGCTTCAGTAAATATTCATTGTTATTCTGAGGGATATACAGTGCATCTAGAAAGTATTCGCAGTGCTTTGCATGTTCCACATTTTGTCATGTTACATCACAATATTTTATTCACGACTGGATCATGAAAAAAAAATCAAATCTGTTGCATTTTTGATATCACTGTTTTTTTTATGTCATACGGTACGGGAGGAAGTTTCTGGGAATTATGTGTGGATTGCATTCTGCAGCTAAATAATCAACTGTGCAATGTTCAAATTTAATCGTGACCGCACCAAAAAGAAAACAGAAAATGAGAAAAAAAGCATGTTGGCACTGCTTCAGATAGAAAAAATTATTTTGGTATTACCTGCCTTTCTATGTTTTTGACACAGTTTGTATGGTGCTTTGATTTCTTGGCAGACCTTAAGTAGTAAAATATCTCCACACTACCAACTTCCTTAGACCCTTCTTTTCAACAAATAAGGATCCTTGTCTTATGAGCCTTGGGCTGCATCGATTGGGGTGTTAAGTTTTCATTAAGATTTTTTGTTGTTATTTTGTCTTTTATCTTGCTCATACTCCTAGCATGCTGAATGGCACAGATGCAGCAGCCCAAACATTAGCACATGTGCTGGTGTTGGATGCTCTTCCTACACTCTGTGTTGTCTGTGTCAGCTAAACCTGATGTGGCTCCAACTCTGTTCCAACCACATGATTGATTTAGCGTGACACAATTCTGATTGTTGGTGGCTTTTTGTGTTGTCGGTCAAAATGTGGATGGAATGAGTTCTATCGATTTTACAATTTACTTTGTACAAGTTATTTCGGCATAATTACCTTTATCATTTCAATGATTAGCCCTAGATATAAAGGGCTGTTACAGTTCTTCTGTTGAATTTGTGTAAGATAAGTTAATGATGATATTTAATTAGCAAGCTAAGAGGACAGTAAATCTAAAGGGGGAAAAAATATGTTAGTAAAACTGCAATCACCAATTATTATCAGTATTTTCATCTAGAAAATGCTAAAAATGTACATCCAGCAGCCACAGCTCTACTTTGGCCCCTGGTTTATTGCACAGGATTTATCTCCTTCTGCTATCTCCTGAGCGAGCTTGACATTAATGTGAAATCCAACAGTGCTATTTTTCTCAGTTCTGACAAAGCTCTTCTGGATCTAGAGGGCCCATACAATTGTTTTTTTCTGGAGTATGAGGAATGATCAAAAAGCTCTAGGAACTGGCCCTTTATCAAAAACTTGCCTAATTTTATTTGGCCAATATCCTGTTCCAAGTCTTCCCAGGCGTGTCCAGACAGCTGGACAAGTAACGGCTTTTTCAGATTGCTACCATTTTGATCCCTTATGCTGTGGCCTCCACAGCTACGACATGGCCAAGAAACACTTGCATTGAGCAAACACCAACTTCTCTTTCCAGCTGACCCAAATGACCCAAGAGTCTCACTTTTCCAAACCTGAAGGCAGTACCTCACTTGAGGATGAGCAAGGTTAAGAGCATGCTTATCCAGTATTCACGGTGTTGTACACAGTAAAATCCAGGGGGCAGTGTTATGCATGTTTCTATCATGCTATCACATGCTGGCCCAAACCATATTTAGTCTAGTCACAAGATTTATCTCCCTCTTCTGCTCCCCAAAGAAATGAAAAGAAGTTGAAGGATCTGCTTGGTTTGAGATAGACACATGCAGGATCTCTCTGTTAGTCCTTTTGTTTAGTGGTTGAGCTGTTATTTTAAGCCCAGCTGGTCTGGCTGTCAACTCAGGTTATATTTGTGCTGAATCAGATGGGAAAAATGAGTGTGCCAAACTCATTAGGCTCTGTACATAGCCAGAAGCCAAAGTAGGCTCTAATGGTGGTTGGTTAGTTACAAAGTCTTTGTTCTTGCACAGAAGGGGATCAGAAGATTTTCCGTGCTTTTTTTTAAAACCCAACTTGTATCTTGAATAAAGAATGCGTGGCAGATACCCGATCATGGAAACAGCCATACCCATACACAGGTACATTCAAAATCGCATATCGCATAATCACACACAAGCTTATTTACACACACAACTGTGGATGTGTGTATATATATATCTTATAGCTACATGCACACACACAAGCCACATAAAGGCTAATGAACACATTTCTACAACAGTGCACAGTATATGTCCAAATGTAAGTATGTTTACACTCTTTGAGGGTAACTGGAACAGCATGCAGGCATTAGATGGGTGAAGAGGCATGAGGTTGTGGCTCTCAACTCTGACTGATTCAGTTGCATCTGTTTTCAGCTCCATCACGCCTGTCACCACTGTGAGGGTCACACACCACGCAGGAGTTGTTTAATGAATGGGAAACATTAATTGATATTTACAGTGCAGCAGGTAAAGGGGAGGAGGTACCCTGCTAATAGCTAGCCAACAACTGGTCTGTTGTAATGTTCTGGTTGGATCTTGTGCTTTTTCTTTGTCTTATATTTTTATCAACCGTGGACCAATGCACAAAAAGCATTAACAAAACATCCATCATGCCAGAGTTGACTGTTAGCTAATTTACATCTGCAGTCTCCACGGGTGCACGCAATGCAAACATTAAACACTAACCCTTAAATGCATCACCATTTCATAAACACACAATTATCTGTACAGGCGTAAAAAGCTCTCTAATTAAAGAGAAAAACTTGTGAATTAGCTAAATGGAACATCTGAAAAATTCAAAATTTTGGGGGAAGAATAGAGATATTACTTTCTAAACTGGCTTCACCAGGAATCTCAGTGTGCAGAAAAAAATACTGGCATTCCAACAAACCATGAGCTGAATCATTTACTAGAACTGACTAACACATACTGAACAGTCCTGAAGGTACTGTTCTCCTGGTAGATAGAGTGAGGTCTATAGGTCTCAGATCACTACTGGCGATTATTCCGTTTTGCATCAGTACTGGATTTAATAGAAAATGTTTCTTCAGTTAAAAATTCAAGTCTCTGACAACAGAAACTCATAGACTGTTAGAATATCTTAGAATATGTTTGCTTTACTTTTTACTTTAATGACAACACCTGATGAGTAGCATGGACTTCTCAAAAAGCTTCTTCCAGCCTTGTGCAGGTCTTCTTTCTGTCTGATGTACTTTGACAGCTCTTTGGTCTTGCTCATGGTGGTGGAGAGGTTGGAATGGAAGAAATTGATTCTGTGGACAGGTGTGCTTTGTAGACAAAATTTGTAAAGCATTGTAATCTGTGGGAGGCAGAATTTGGCTGAGTTGTAGGGGATCAAATACTTAGTTTACTCAGTAATATGCAAATCAGTTCATAACTTTTATTTAATGTATTTTTCTGGATTTGTGATTGACAGCTTCCACAAACAGTGGAGTACAACATTCTCTTTTTTGTCTTAGCCTCAAAATATTACATACTATACCTTTAAAAACATTCAGATCATTACAATTCATAATAAAGTTTTGAAACACTTGTATATAGTCATGTATAGCTATAATGCTCCCACCAAATAGTCACTCAATTGTAGTAGAACTACAATTATTAGTAAGAGAAGTAGGGTAACGCTGGGCTGAGATGATCTGGAATGGTGCTCCGCCACCTTCTGGCTAAAACCTGTACGAGCTGTCGTAGGGTGAGAGGTGGGCTGGACCTTGGAAAGGTGATTAGTCTGTTCCAGGCCTGTCATTCACAGTCACATTCACACCTATCACTAATTAAGTTAACATGACTCTAGGAAGAAGCTAGAGAATCGTGGCATGCACGGGGAGAACTACAGCAGGTGTGGTTTCGTTTCGTGGTTTTGTTACAAGATCTCACTTACAGTATAAAACACCTTGAGATGATTGTGATCTGTTGCTACATAATTAAAATAATACAATTTTTGAAGATTTTGACTTCATATCTGTTTAAATTTTGTGGTTTCTCAGCCCTTTTTTGTGTTTTTCTGTCTCTATCTTACACGCACATGTACACACACACACACACACACACACACACACACACACACACACACACAGAGACAGGGGCTTAAGGGTGTCATGTAACAAGCTTGCACTCTTCAGATAAGCCTGTTTAGCAAGTGCTGGTCTAATTGAATTACTGTGCTGCAGACAGTTTGTGTGACTGTGTGTGTGTGTTTTATGCTCTGACGTTATGGTCTGATGCAAGGCATCAGAGCACAACGTGGACTTGGCCTGTTTTGGTGTCAAACTGGAATGTAATTTGTGTCTCTCAGAGATCTTGACTAGGAGGGAGAGATGGAGCCGGGACTCCATCTCTGTGTTCGTCAATCTGCTGACGTCAGTCTGATTTTCCATCCTACATCTGCTCATCCTTTCTCCTCCCATCCGTTTCTGTCCATTTCTATTTCTAAATCAGGCCTCTCCTGTTTGGGAACTGGCAGTTTTTCATCATGAACTACTGCCCTGACTTAAGACATACTTACATAAATCTTTGCTGTAAAACCGGTACATGTGTGGTTACATCATTTCATTTTACAAAAATTATATTGGCAGATTTAGTAATTTAATTTCATAATAGTGGCAACAAAAAGGTATCAAACCCCCAAACCACTGGTATTACATTACTGACTATGGTCCAGATTATTTTAAAAATCAGTTTTGTGAATTTCAATGTTTTTTATCGTGTACTTTGACAACTCAGATTATCCTCTGTCTCTGGACCATTCTTCCCAAAGAAAGCGTTCAACTAGACTTTCAATTTTCCTTTTTAATATTACTAAGAAAGAGAAAATAGCTCCTTACCACTTTATTTCTCCCAGTTTCTTCTTATCCAGACACTTCTCCCTGTTCTGTTTGTCGCCATCATTACATTCTCCTTGAAATTAATATAGGTTTGTCAGATTTCCATAATTTGTTCAGAAATTAAAAAACAAAAGGTTGTTTTCAAGGAAGCCTAGTTTTCTAAAGTAGTACAGTAATTTATTTCCTGCCTCCGTCACTTTTTCGAATTCTGTTGCCTGTAAATAGGCAAAGCTATTAGCCCAGGAGCAGGTAGAGTAAGATCACTTAACTGTTGTGATTTATGTACACCTACTGGATATTTCATTACATCCTTCTGGCTGAAATTGCAGCAAAAGGATTTGTTGCTTTTGTATCACAGTTCAGCAGGCGATTTAGGAAATGAGAAAGGCCTCTTTTTGTCATTGTTCATCTGTTAATGGTCCCAGAGTTAAACAGGCTCAATCTCCAACAATGGCTCATCTTGATTAACATTACTATTGAGTGTGATATTCCATAAATTTATCAGTTTCACTACAAATTTAGACATTTTCCCCTGGTGTAGCTTGAGTTGGCTGTTTATCATTCACTTCCCACAGGTTGCACTTCTTTATCAGGGACTGTAGTTTTTCTAGTTCTGCTAATCTCTCTCTTTGTCTTTCTCTCTCTCTCTGTCTGTGTGTATGTGTGCTTCATCAAGTGAAAACACAGCAGTTTTGTTGGGCTCAGCTGACCTGGGCTCACATTACTGTGCATAGGCAGAAAATAGCCTATCTTCATGGAAAGCTCAGAGTGTATGCACAGACAAACACATCGCCATCTAGTTAGTGTCAAGGGAGCACATATATTACCCTACTGCTGCTGCTAGTAATAAACACAAGCTATGTACTTGTGGATACCTGCACCGTTTGAGCTGTCACTAAAACAAATGTGGGCATAAACGCATTCAGAGATGGTCTGACCATCTGAACTACTTAAGTATATCTCGCTGTTACGTAAAAAGCCACATGTGACATTTGAAGACTGCAAGTACCTTCCATATTAAATAAGTCTTACATTCAAAAATGTTTAGTTGACCAGTTGTCAGTAATATTAAAGCGAGGAGGGTGGGCTGACTTTTTAAACACCTATAATGCCACAAAATTTGGCACTATGGAACTGGACTATAAGTTTAATGATTTGGTTGATTGAAAAATTCCTACTATGGCTACTATTAAATAGACTGGTGCCTGTAGCATCCCAGTACTAGAGACTAGCTTGTTGGCTTGTGAGTATCATTCATGGAGAAAATGAATGCCTTTATATAGGCTAAACTGACATATAACCACTCAAAGCAGTGAGCACTGACATTGGCTGTAGGAGGTAGAGCAGGTCACCTACTGATTGGAAGGTTGGTAGTTCGATCCCATGGGCAAGATACTAACCCCAAGTTGCTCTCTGATGCATCAGAGTATGAATGTGCGAATGTAGTTAAGACAGCACTACACTTAGAGAAAGTGCTTGTGAGAATGAGTGTGACTGGGTGAATGTGGCATGTTGTATAGAGCGCTTTGAGTACTCTGGGAGAGTAGAAAAGCGCTATATAAGAATCAGTCCATTCAGCACAGACACATTAATCTACAAAGAAAGGTCTGCTATTGCTAGCCCTCCAACTGTTAGCAGACCCCACAAGTTAAGCTGACATTGTCTGTGTTCAATCCTCTATGTAGTGCATTTCAGTGTAATTTAAAATCAAATCAGATGTTATTAAAGATGTTAAATGGCTGTAAAAAAATAAAATATTTATATGTGTAATAGTTAATGGATGTGCAGCAGGTTTGGGTGATCAAAGATGGAGATGGAAATGTAGCGGGTGTATTGAGAGTGTCAGAGTGAAGAAAATGAGAGCGAGAGAGAAAGAGAACGGCAGACAGCTGGAGGAAAGTTAATGAATCAGAAAGTGCAAAGGATTGGTAGAAGGACGTAGGGGCACCTATATAGATCGTAAATAGTGGAAAGGCAGTAGGTTCAGATTACATACCTGCTGAGGTATGGAGATGTGTGCATTTTAATTAGATTGTTTAATCCTATTCTGGTGAGTGGAAGGATTTCAGAGAAATGGAGAAGTTACAGTAACAACAGCAACAGTGCTGTACAGAGCTATATATACCATGAAGATATGGCAGGGGTCTGCAACCTTTAACACCCAAAGAGCCATTTGGACCCGGTTTCCACGCAAAAGAAAACACTGGGAGCCGCAAATACTTTTTGAAATCTAAAATGAAGATAACACTGTGTTTTTTTACCTTTATGCTTCGTGTGAACAACTAAAGTAAGTAAGTAAGTAAAGTTTATTTATTAAGCGCTTTTCACAGACAGGCAGTCACAAAGCGCTGTACACAAATATTAAAATAAAAAATATAATCAATAGACATTAAACACAATGTAAAAGATCAAATGTAAATAATGTAAAGAATATACAATACGTAGATCAAAAAAAGGCTTGTTTGAACAGAAAAGTTTTTAACTGCTTTTTAAAAGAATCCACAGAGCAACTAAGGTGTGTTGCTTATGAAATCCATGAAGTGCTACAGAGAAAATTATATTTTATTTATGTAATCGACACATTTTGAACTCTTAAAGAAATATAACAAAAGGAAAGACACCCAGCTGAACTAAAATGATCCATGTAGCAAACAAAAACTGTTGTCAGCCGCCACCCTCATATCGCCTTTGGGCTTTTGGAGCCTTGACCTGACTTTTAAAAAATAATTGGAAAAAAAGCACCATGCCGCTAAAAAAAAAAAAGATATTTGCAAAATTCTGCATAAATATGTATTTTACCTGGTTAATGTGTATGGCGGGGCGCGGTCTGCAGCGCCGCTGCATGCGAGTGGGACGCACCTGAGCGGCACCCGCAATCACGCCTCGCCGCCTTAAAGTCTGTGCTCTCTCTGCTGTTGTGTTGTCGGGCTGTGAGCTGAAACGCTACAGCCGGCTGTATGCGTACAGCAACCGTGTGTGAAAAGTGGTCAATAAAGAGACGCTGAAAAGCATGTTCATGGAAACATTGTCGGGTCTGCCGTGGTATGTTTACAACGAGACTTCTGCTCCTGAACCTCTGCGCACAGCGTCTGCAAATCGGAGCTGTACGAAGTCACTTTCATCTTTACGCAGGACTGTAAGCTGTCATCTGTGAGGCGTGAGCGGTGTTTGTTTTTAACATAGTTCACGGTGGAGAAAAGCTGCTGACTCTTGTTCCAGATATGTTTTGTGATATTTTCTCAGCTTCACTGAACAAAAATAATGTGGATAATGTGGATCCGAAGATCCATAATTGGCCTACCTGGGGTTGAAAGTCTCGATAAATGCATGGCATTTCGGGTATACCGGCTTCTGTGAGTGTGATGCTTATTTTGAGCGATGAAAAATAATAAAATATCCATCCATCCATCCATTCGCTTCCGCTTCTCCTTTTCAGGGTCGCGGGGGGCGCTGGAGCCTATCCCAGCTGTCATAGGGCGAGAGGCGGGGTACACCCTGGACAGGTCGCCAGTCTGTTGCAGGGCCAACACACAAGGACAGACAACCATTCACACTCACATTCGCTCGCACATTCACACCTAGTGGCAATTTGGTTTATCCAATTAACCTATCCCCACAAGTTGCATGTCTTTGGACTGTGGGAGGAAGCCGGAGTACCCGGAGAGAACCCACGCAAACACGGGGAGAACATGCAAACTCCACACAGAAAGACCGCGGCCTGATGTTGGAATTGAACTCAGGACCTTCTTGCTGTGCGGCAACAGTGCTAACCACCGTGCCACCGCGCTGCACATAATAATGTAATAAATAAAATATAATTTTATTTTTATATTTCAATATCACAGTAATCTTCCAATTTAGAACTACAAGTTAAAAAAGAACTAAACACAAATAAAACACACTTCAGCTATATACTTCTAATTTATTTTCCCAAACCACCCGGAGCCGCAAATAAAGACTAAAGAGCCGCATGCGGCTCCGGAGCCGCAGGTTGCCGACCCCTGAGATATGGGAAAGCTAGGTTAAGCAGAGAGGTGATGATCAGTGAGCAGCAGTATGACTTCATGCAAAGAAAGAGCACTACAGATGTTTGCTTTTAATAGCAAACTGTGTACCCCAATAAATTTGGCACCTATGTTACTAACAATGCCACTTGACTGTCAGGAATTTAGGATTTAGGTGTGCTATAGTAGCTAAATGCTTAAATTCTGGCCTGTATATTTTTTTGTAGCATACTGTGATGATAATATATATGCTTTTTTTTGTTCAGTGAAGCTGAGAAAATATCACAAAACATATCTGGAACAAGAGGCTCCATCTTTTTTTCCTCATTAGTGTCCATTCTTGCTGAGCAACACTACAGCAGCTCTATATTTTTGTGTTTTCTTTGATCTGGTTTATCTTCACTGCTAAACTTCAGGATCCCATGTAGTTTATTTATACCAGAGTGGTAGATTCTTGAAATAATGAAAGCAGAGATGTGTATATTCTATATTGTAGTTGCCGCTGGTAACAAAGAATGCTATAAATAATCTGAAATTATGATTGATATAAGGATTTTGTAGCTGACTTTTCTCCAGTGATGCCTCTGGGTCAGGGTTTAGCTGCATTATGAGCCCCCATTAATAATGCTTTACTGCACTGAAGAAGATGATCACAATGCTAAATCCCTCAATAATCAAATAATTCCCATCCATCAGCAATGGGATTTAATTTAAGTGCCTCTGAGACAGCAGGTCCTTCTGCCATCATAACAATGATTGCTCTAAATCATGTTGCATTGCATGACATTGACTTTTGGCTCTCTAAAACGATGGGACAAACACTAAGAACCAGTTAAAGATAAGAGGCTGATTGTTCCACATGAAAGACAATGATTGCTTTCATGTAAAGGAAATTACTGTGCTTAGTTCTTCTGAAATCTTGATATCTAGTTGGAATATATCATGAAGATCTGACGAGGCCTGTGTTAGTGATCGGGAAACAAATTAAGTATTGTTTTAATTTGACCCTAGAGGACACAGTCCTTACAATTCAGTTCAATTCAATTTTATTTATACAGCACGAAATCGCAACAACAGTCACTTCAAGGTGCTTTATATTGTAAGGTGGACCCAACAATAACACATACAGAGAAAAACCCAACAATCAAATGACCCCCTATGAGCAAGCACTTTGGTGACAGTGGGAAGGAAAAACTCCCTTTTAACAGGAACAAACCGGCAGAACAAGGCTTAGGGAGAGGCGGGGCCATCTGCTGTGACCGGTTGGGGTGAGAGAAGGAAGACAGGATAAAAGACATGCTGTGGAAACATTACAGAAGGGCTTAATGAAAATAAGGTGAACCTAATTAATAAATGGTTGTGTTAATATGAGGGAAACTGAGTGAACAATCTGAAGGAACTGAAGATCAACATAGCAGCATAGCAGCATCAAAAGAGATTAAAAGTAAAACATAGAGGAAAATACTTGGAAAACAGGGAAAAATAGAACCTGCTGTGTACAACTGCTACATGTAAAGGCCTGGTTGTTTCTGCAGAAATGGCCTAACAAAGACATTATCTTGAATTATTTCCAGAATTACTCTTGGGGAACTTGGCAAAAGAGATGAAGGAATAAAATTCACTTTGCTTCCTTAGGTATCCTATTTGTGTTAGGGATTATGAACATAAGTATTTGGTTTGCAGCAATGTAGTTTCAGGAGTAAAGCAATGCTTTATGGCAACTATAAGAGTTGGAAATCTGAGCATTGAAAAGGCGGAATTGGATGGCACTAATTTCATATTAGAGCTAATGGCACTTTTAATTATTTTGTAAATATTCCATTCTATCTAGCCTGAGACATTTGATTTCATAATTTGACGTAAAATTTGTTACTACAATGATGAAACCTACATCTGATCCTCTGTCATCTCCACAGTGAGAGAAAACACACACACAGGGTGGAAATGAGTGGTATGTCTGGATGAAGATTCAGCAAGTCAAAATGTAGGGAGATTTCACTGCCTCAATCTGAATTCCCTCTTTGGGGGGAAGGGGAAGAAGATGGGAAGTTTGGAATAGACAGTCAGTGCAAGCTAAGCCTCTACAATCTGCCCAATTTAGTGTTTGTGTGTGTAAGAGCGAGAGTCTGTCATCTGTCATCAATCCAAACGTGGTGAGACGTTTGGATTGAGTCTTATTGAATAAAAACTGTTTGACAACTAACTAGTGCATGACGCATGCTGACAGACTGACGCAGGCTGTGAGTATTTACCTTGGTGATGTGTCATAAGAGCTGTGTGCCAAGCTGAAGGTCACTGTGCTGTTCATGATCACTGTGAGTAACTGGGTAAAACAAACATGCATCTATACCTTCTTCCAATTACTTCTTATTCATTCTCTGTATAAATTACACCAGTCTTTCATTAGGTGTTTCACACATGCTACCCAAAAGTTTGGAGACATTTGAAAGTTTACTTATTTATGAAACAAAAATATTTGATTTCATTAAATATTTTTTTCTTACCAGTAAATACAGAAAATGTAGATTTATGACCTTGACTACAACTTTATTGACATTCTTTATTGCTTTCTTACTGGTGACCAAGTATCTCTATGCTTTCAGCTGGGAGCAATACCAGGCTGCAGCACATGAAAAATTATTTCACTTAGTATTATGTGTTAATCGGACTATCAGACTGCTCATTAACTGAATTCCAGGTTGTTCCGCCCCATTCTATCTTCAGCCTGTCTTCCACCAGTCCTCGCCTTCCTGATGCACAACAAAGTCTTTCAACCATAAAGAATAAAAAAAGTTTAGTAGAGGACAGACCATCTCTAAAAATGCACCGTTAACTTAAATTCAATTTTAAAACCAGGCTAACAGAGAAACACCCACCCTTTATTTCTTTCTCTCTGGTTTTGAGATGATAAATCACTGTTTGCACTGTTTTGTGGAGAGAGCGAGTTCAGGGAACTGTATGCACATCTGAGCATGTTAAATGCAGAGATGCTAACATGAAACTACAGTGGGGTTAGTGATGATATAGTGTTAATAATAATATTAACTATCTAGACTGGCAAAATATGCTTGCTGTGATCGTCATCAATCCCTGGGATTGTCTATTGACACAACCCTACTGTATTACTGTCTCAACTGGAATAATGAAGGACTTTCATTTGAAACTTGTGAGAATAATCTGTTTTTGGAAACAGAAACTGTTCCACATGGAAAACTGCCAAAACAAAACAAAACAGTGCAAACAGACTAATGAGATTGGAAGAAATCTCCAATGCTTGTGTTTACGGCTAAGCAAAAGAACAAGTGCTTCAGAGTCTCAAGCTTGAGAAACAGCTAAGAAACAGATTTGGAATAATTTGGTTTTGCTAAGATATTCAAGGTCCTAAGAAATAAATTGGAAGTCTGCACATTTCATGAATATGATGCTAATTCTGTGCTTTTTCACTTTTACTCATTACTAAGTAACAAAAGTATTTGTTGAAAAAAATGTTTTTTTGCACTTAACTGAATGTTTTAACTATCAAGGGGAAAAAGTCAAGATCAAGCTAATTCAAGTTGTGGGTCTTAATAATATCTCTCCCAATATTTTCATTGTTTTTTAAAAATTAACAAACCTAGAGAAAGGACTTTGGCTGTGTCCATGTTATGAACAAATTATACACATATATTGTTTTTAATATAGATGTACTGGAACATGATATAAACATCTTTTCCGCCACACACTTTGGCGGTAAAGAATTTGCTGTCATCTCGAGTCCACTCAGATATTCATGCAAGTATAGCTGCCAGTCACAGTATAGTCACAGTATATCTACCTGTGACTGGCAGCCACTGAATAAATGCTGCATGTATAGAAAAGTTGTGACTTTGTGCATGATGTCTGGATAGTACTAGGACTGGAGCCTGGCTGAAGTGTCAAAGCAGTGGCTGTGTGGAGGGAAGCGCACCTTTTTCTCTTCTCATTCTCGCTGTCAGTCAATTCCTCTTGTGTATCATTCAGTAGATGAATAAGCTGCATTCAAAATAAAATAGAGCTTGTTGAAAACATTACTGTAATTTCTTTCACAAACAGGTGCAACCACTTATGTGAACCCTACAAGCTGAGCTTAAAAAGAACTTCACTAGTATTCGGTTAAATTAACACGTAATCCTCAGCGATAAACCCTAAAGAGCCCAAGTGTCCTTTTTTGTTGCTAGGGAACTGCAGAGTCAGCTGTGAAACCTGCATTCATATGGCTGCTTAGTTACAGGAAAGGTTGTGGAGTTAACATACCTCAACATCACATAGCTTTACTTCAGTATAACTGTTTTTGGCTTGTTTTCAGTAAAAAAAAAAAAATGTTTAAGTAAAGTACAAGAACCTAAAAATTCAGCTGAAGGATGTAACAAAGTATTTGTACTTTGTTACTTCCCACCTCTGTCTAAAGCAAGAAAAGAATTTAATCACTACTTAAACTGACATATAATTAAATTGAATAACATTATCCAAGCAAAATCCCCAGATTTTTAGGGTCGTTTGTTATTTATAATAATACTAGTTTTTTGTTGGAATGTTTTTTTTCCTGCCTATTGCGCACTTTCCAACCAGCCTGTATTAGTAGGCTGCATTAGCTCGGGACAACTAGCATGCCTATAGCATCAATGCAGAGAAAGCAAGTAAGCCAGTGCTGAGCTTGTGATGACACTCTTATTTTCTGCTGTCTCTGTGCGTTATATCATAGTTTATGTTCCACTGATGAAAAGAAACAGATATGGAAGCATTTTTTCAGGAAAGGCTTATGAAGTCAAAGTAATAAGAAAGAGAGAGGAAGTGGTGTACAGTCCTGTGTGGATTCCAGTATCCACTAGGATACATTTTCCACATTATGCATATGTAAGCAGTTTTCTGTAAGAATCTATAGAGCAGTGATGTGCTTTTGTTACAGCAGCACTTTTCACGCAGACTACTTAAGATTGAACTCTTACATGTTTTTTCAGCCTTTCATGCCTTTTCTGTTTTCTGTGATTGGCAACGAGATGGAGCAGATGGGCATTGGGCCTGCTTTGATTGACAGATACCCTGACACATGGAAGTGTGGTCAGCTTGTGTCTGCTGAGCCTCAACTTTGCTAACTGGACCTCTTGACAGTGTTTGTGGTGTGAATGCCTTTTGGAACCAATGATATTGTTATAGTATGACGGTTTGTTATTCACTTTTGTTCATTTAATGTTTATGAGTTATGATATGAGTTTATGATAACCTAACACAATACACATTGTCCAAGTATGACACTTTTGACCTAAAGCTATCCTCTGCAAGAGGCCTGTTCACCTCCATGTAAATGAAATCTCACAGTTTTTTGCAAGATTTGAATTCTTTACTATGTTTCCCCTGTTTGCTACTGTTTTGTGCAAAAATCGGCTTTCTATTCTTTTTAGTTAATTATCCTAAATATCCGCTTGTATCATTAGTTGTATATGCATTTGTCCATTTCACCTCTAAAATTTAGCACTGAGCCTGAACACACATCAAAAATTAATATATTGAAGAATTAAATATGCATAGTCTATACACTCTTGTTTATTTTTTTTCTATATTTAGAAATAAAGGCAGGGAAAAATTGCTTGAATGCAAAACCACCTGAGGGATGCCACCACATCTCAGTTTGAATTTTCCCTAATTCAAATTGAGTAAAGGTACAGGTACTCAAGCAGCATGATAGGATTTCAGCTAGCGTACTGCATGCCTGGTGATCTTCGCTAACTTCAACTATTAAGATGGCTTGTTAGCATATTGTTGGCACAAACCATTTTTAAAGATGTTGAAAACATCTTGAAAAAAGACAGAAAAGGAAAAATGAAATAAAGAAGCTAATGTTGTCAGGTAATCACATCAACTCCCTCAGCTGGTATCCATCCAGTAGCCCAAATTTCAAATTTCATTTCTTGTAAATGATATTTGTGTTTGCCAGAATTTGGCTGTATTTGTGGTGGTAGCAGGAATGTGTGTGCAACAGGAGGCACACCACTGAAGTCTTAAATACAATAGAATACGAATTAGTACTGGAAGAGCTTTAGCTTCACTGCAGCTCTGATCTGCAGTTAGTGATAGTATTTCTTCTGACTTGGTTGCAGTTATTTCTTCTGACTTGGTTGCAGTTGGGGTTCTTTCTATGATGCACTGAGCATTTTTTATCAGCTCACCCCTTTTCATTGCCTTTGCTCTCAAATCTCAATATGCCATAGTTTGTGTTTTGTCCTGTGCTCTGCTTTTTCCTCTCTCTTTCTCCTCAGTGGTTGTTAGCCTGGCGCTGCTGGCTATCGCTTCCTGTTAAAACTGAATTCTTCTCAATTCTCAAGTTCTCATAGGGCAAACACTATGAACAAGCACTTGAATCACTGGGATTCTCTGACTGATATTTTCCTTACAATAAAAGCATCTTAATCCAGATGCTGTGGTGAATTATTGCTATTTGAATAAAACTGGATTGAACTGAAATGAAAAAGGTTGATGGTTTGGGATTTCCATAACAGCAACCTGATCAGCCTACTGGTAGGAAAACAGAGTTACTCATCAGCAGCAACTGAACTTTCAAAAGAAAAGTGAGAGATTTGTCCATTTGTAAATGAAGGTGTTTTTTTCTTATATGAATGAAAAAAAATAGTTTGTTAAATATCGGCTGACCCAAGTTAAATCTGTGGGTGGTAAATATGATAAATATGTTGGTTACTCTTCAACTTCATCAAGTAGAGGAATAACCATAGTAACCATAATTGAACTCCATAGTTCAGATTCAACAGTGCATATTTGACTAAGGTGTAGCTTTTAGCGTTTACGTTTTGCACATATTCCATACTGATACATACTGCATTTCTCTATGGTTCTCCAGCTGCACCGTGGCACACAAACAGGCACTTTAAATTCAAATTGTATTTGTCACACACACAACCATACACAGTATGACATGAGGTGAAATGCTTATTGCTGTGCAATGCCCGACCATTAAATGACAGTAAGAATTGACAGTAATATTTACAGATTTATAGATTACTACAAAAATTTACAAATTTTAACTTAGAAATTTACAGTAAAAATGTGCAAATAACAGTTTACATAAAAAATGATTAATAAAAAGAAATTATAAATTATAAGGGGTGTGCAAAAAGAAAAACCAGAATGCATGTGGAGATGTGATATGTGTGGGAGAGTTCAGTCCTACACCTGGTTCAGGGCCCGAATAGCCTGGGGAAGATGCTCCTTCTTCAGGGTCATTAATATGGGCAAAAAAATCCTCAGACATCCTCTTCTCTCCCTGAAGGACCTGTACAGCACTCGCTGTCTCAAGTGGGCACACAGCATCTTACTGCACACACCCAGGACACCGACTGCTGCCGTCTAGCAGGAGAATCGGGTTGCTGAGGTTGCAGACAAACAGACTCAAGGACAGCTTTTACAACAGGGCAATAACCCCAATCAGTGATAACAGCCGACCTGATTGGCTTCTCCCTGGACTTTTGGGGGGCAATCATGTGGAATAAACATTCATTCTTTAATTTATTATTCATACCTTTTTTGCACCTTTTATCCACTTTAAAGTTTACTGTGTTGTGTTTTGTTGTGTTTAGCTGTGCTTAGTGCCGATGTGGGACAATTTTGCAATTTCTTTATCTTATCTTATATTTCAAACACACAAACATACTGTCAGGGTCCTGGGTCTCCTGACCCAGCGTGTTTAGTTCTTCATGGTTTTTGTATTATCGTACTTGTGAGTTATTCTATGGTTTCTAGTTTTGATCCCTTGCCCTTCATGTTTCTGTGTCCCCCCGGTTCTGTGTAAGTCTGTGTCTTTGCATGTTTGAGTTTCTTGTTTTCTGTCACTCTGTATTGTGAATTATGTTCTCATAGTTGGTCTTTTGTTACTCCCTCGAGTTTAGTTTCTTGTGTTCCAAGCTTAGTATTTCCCTCTGTGTAATAGGGCATAAGACCTCTGCCTTATGGTTTATGTCTCCGTGTTTCTTAGTTGCTGTCTCCACTGTGCCAAGTTTGTGTCTCTGTGTCATACTTCCTGTTTTACTTTGAAGGTCCGTGTCTTATGTGAATGTGTCCTGCTTTGCTTCCTTGTCTCATCAGTCCTGATTTCTCCCAGCTGTGCTCTCCTTCTGTGTCTCATTCCCCTCGTTACTTCCCAGTGTACTTAAACCCTGTGTTTCTCTGAGTTGGTGTCGTGTCGTCCCTCAAGCTGTGTGTTTCCTCGTGTGCCTCTATTCCAAGTGTAAGTTTATATCTTTCCTGTGTGGTTTAGTTTTGTATGCTTTTCCTCTGTCAGCAAATAAAGCTGAGTTTTTGAGTTCATCCCTCGAGTCTGAATGCCTGCATCTTGGGTCCAACTCCTGCCTGCCACACAGCGTTTCATGACACATACGAGTGGTATCAATCTCCTCATCTTAGTCTTGGAAACCAAATGAGGATGCATCAGTTTAAAACTGTTCTATTCAATTCAATTCAATTTTATTTATATAGCGCCAAATCACGACAGAAGTCACCTCAAGGCGCTTTATATTGTACAGTAGATCGCACAATAATGTTGAACTGTTGAACTATTAGCTAAATCTTTGATAGTTGCTAAGGAACTATAGGCTAAATAGCTCACTTGATTACCTTCAAGTTATAACAAATGTAGATTCAGCCATCCAGATTTAGCTCATGGGGGTTATTTACTTTTGTTATTTGCATGTAAAATTTGATTTGTTGTTTTGCGTGGGTGGAGTTGATTTCCCAGATGTAAACATACTTGACACCGGAATGAATTTAGCTGTTCATCTACAGCATCTCCCTTATGCATTTTATGACGCAGGCTGACAGATCTCCTCTATTTTCACATAAAAACCTTGCCTGTAAAGGTTTACTATATATTACACAGAATATGGGGACCTCTTTTATTAGAAAGTGTGTCAGGAAAGTGAAAAGGCCTGGGAACAGCTGGAAATATCATTAAGGGTTGAACTGAAAGTCTGTTGGATGATGGGATGGCACAATTGTGAAATCAGGAGTTCACACAAAAATGTGTAATTTTACAGACACACAATGATGAGGCACACGGGCAAGCAAAGTCAGCAAAGTGATGGCAAAGTTCAACAGAAGCTGGGAGCTTGCTTTTGCATGTGCAAGTTCAATTTATATGTGTAGCTTGTGTAATTGAAAGTTTGCAAATGTACTTGTGTGCATGTGCGTGTGTGTGTGTGTGTGTGTGTGTGTGTGTGTGTGAGATCAGAGGTCCTGTGTTAAGGACAGGCCTGCTAAGTAGGCCAACAGCTGCTTCCCTGGCAATTCATCTCCAGTCAGCTTTGAAGCCTGCTTTTTCCTCTTATTATTTCAAAACAGGCACATTTGGCATATTAATTGAGCTTTCTTTTGTATTCTGGTACACTGACCATCGCACACATCATTTTTACTTGACGCACTTTTATGCAAACACATTTAACATCCCTTTGTAGATACAAGCATCTGAGAAATAAAAGTGTCCAGGTGTTAGTTCCAAGGCTGGTTTATCTATTATGTATTCAAATAAATGCAACATAGTCACCACCTGCGTGTGCGCGTGTGCGTTTGTGCGTGTGTGTGTGTGGTAGAGTGGGTGGGCGCATTGCAGAAATTACAAACGCTGCCGTGCTATGCACCTATCGGATGTGTGTGTTTTTGTGCTCTTTGATGGTGGACAAAAGGCCAGTTCTCCCTGATCACTCATTTCTTCTCTCTCTTTGCTCTTGTTCTTTTCTAACTCATTTTTCCATCTCTTCTTAACAAAAACTGAAAAATAAACCACAGAGTAAAATACTGAACAGTGGCACAAACACGTGCACACACACTATCCCTCTTTTTGTCCATCACTCTTCATGGCGCATGCAGCGAAGTGCATTCAAGCGAAGCAAAGCACACAGCTGTGAACCAGCCCAGGGGCTTGTCCTCTCTCTCTTTTTCTTTCTCCCTTTCAGTGCATGTGTGTGTGTCTTGACAGCTTGGACCACTGGGACACAACCAGAGGTGTAAGCAGGTCAACAAAGGAATGAGGGCACTCTCAGTGCATGAGAAACAATCAGAGAGTAGCACCGTTGAATCAAAGAACTGTCCGTGCTTGCTGTTTAATTAGAATATTCATCATCCTCACACACACATGGGTACACACAAACTGAGTGGTTAATCTGTGTTAGAGATAAGGCTGCCACGATTAGTCGACTAGTCACGATTACGTCGACTATCAAAATCGTCGACGACTGATTTAATAGTCGACGCGTCGTTTGAAGCTTTGTAAGATCACAAAAGACGCAGGAATAAGTAGTAGGATTTAAGAGTGTAATAACGGACTGAAACAGAAGATGGCAGCACTGCATGTACAAGGATGCCAGCTGCCGTTAAACTCCGAAGAAGAAGAAGAAGCAGTGTCCCAGAATTCATAGCGCGGCCCTGCTCAGTTTTCAACAATGGCGGCAGCTAGTTAGTTTTAATATTACTCTTATTATTTTTTCTGGGTCACAAAATAAACGTTTAACATATTTTCAGGCAAGAATGTAGCTGTGTAAACCTCAAATATCTGCTCAGTTTATCAAGACACCACATATTTTCAAAAGCGCTCCGACGTTTTCGGAGACGTCTGTTACCCACTAGCTCGATAGCTACCCGGGGTCAAGGCTCACTAGAGCCCGTGAGAACACCGGACTCCCGGCAAATCGTTTTCAAACCCACCACCGTCTTTCGCTACTCAGGTTAAACATATATAAGTCACTTAGATAACTTAAAAATGTTATTGTTTGGCCTTTTTTTTAGTATTTTATTTGTTCCTGAGTAAATCGGTTTGGCTGAGATTAAAGTTATAGTTTATACACGGCTAAATAAACGTCAAGCAGACAACTGATTATCAGAAGTGTGAGATGTTCGAGAATATACTCCGGTGTCCCGTTATATTTTAGATAGCAAGGAGTTTATTAAACTTCACCGAAACAATCTGCAAATCTCATTAAATTTAAGAAACTATCATCTTGTCTTTATTTTTAGTTAGCACATACCCTAAACACTTAAAGCTGTAAGCTAATGATAGTTATATAAGAGCAGATGCATGCTGGTGCAATAAGCTGTACGTTTTACGTCCAATGGATGCATGATGTGATTAGTCGACTAATCGCAAAAATAATCGGTGACTAGTCGACTATCAAAATAATCGTTTGTGGCAGCCCTAGTTAGAGAGTTGATAGATGACCACAGTCAGCGGTCAGCCTTTCTTCCTCCCTACAGCTGCCGTGCCACATGCTCACTTGGAGTGGTGAAGCACATGCAGCAGGCCTCCAGTGTAAGCATGGTAAACTGCCGGAAATACTGGTTATATAATCACAGCATGTGTTCACTGTCACTGTGGTCTGGGCAAAATCTCCTGTTTACACAGGACAAACCACCACATCTGCATTTGGTCATCTTCTCTGTCAATATTCCACCTGCACTGTCCAGCTTTGATGAGTGCAGCAGCGCTAAGGGTTTTGGTTCAATAGCTGTTTAACCCAAGTCCACTTAATATATGAACATCCTCCCACATACCTCATCGAATACTATTAACCTCAAGTGAGCTCACAGGTGTGGTTAGTTTTACGGGTGATTTACGAAAGTTGTTGAAACTGTTTTCTGAACACAGGCGCAGCTGATTCATTTCAATATCAAGCTGGGCCAGTCACAAAAATCTGTTACATGCAGTCTTATCACTGCACTGTCCTTGTAAATACAGTATATTTTTTTTTACAGCAAAACCCAGTTTGTACTGGCACAGCGTGCCAGTAAGGCACGCTAAGGTTTGGGTCAGTTGTTGGGTTTTCAAATTTACAACAGTTTGGAGTTCCAGAAAAAGCATTTAATGGTAAAACTTTAAGAGAGTCTTGATTTGAACTACAGTATCTTCTCATTTCTGATAAAATATCAGTGTAGCATGTGCCTAAAAACAACCCTAACCTATCTAGTGCTGACTTCGTGGATGTTACAAGTTTACATTTAGCGTCCATGATTTGTATGTAACTAAAGCTACAAGTAACTAATGTAAATGAAAATTCCCTGGCATTTATATATCAATGAGCGCAATGTTTGTGTTTGAGGTCTAGGAAGTCATCTTTTAATCTCTTCAGACAGAGCTGACCTTGTCTTGGGCAAATTACCTCTATGACTACAACATAAGATTCACGAGTGATTTGGTTAATAGTTTTTTTCCCCTCCTCCTCGGTGTAATTATGTGTCTGGTAGACAGTGACAATATTTGGCATGGCTGGCTCTGTTCCTGACTGACTGGCACGTATTTGAGTAACAGAAACACAATTAGTCACAACTCAAGACAGGGATAAGAACCAGTTTTTGCAGTCATTATATCACTGTGTAATTTATTGCTGACTGTGGAAGCATAGCGTAACTCTTACCTGTATGTATTCAAAATTTAAAAGAGAATGAAGGAGGACTGACATGAGGGAAAACACTCATATGATCATTGAGGAGATTCAGTGTGAGGAGATACATTTTTTTCACTGCGTGTGCATGTGTGTACAACAATTACTAATCTTAACCAAGAATATCCAGTTTCTGATGATTTCTGCTGGTTTATTTTTTACAGCTCTGATATCTGCTGGCTGCTGCACCAACTCATGTAGGAGTGTCAAACTTTGGGACAGGTGAGTCTCACACACACACACACACACACACACACACACACACACAGACACAGGTGAGTCTCTGACATACACACACACATCTGACGCATCTGATAAAGATGGCAGTGATACTGTACTCATGAAAACACGCAAGAGAACTGGAAGAATACTACGCGAGTTACTAAACCTCTTAGCGTGCAGGTCCAAATGGAATTCTTATCTTTTATATATTATATCTGAACTTTTTATATTATTTCATATTATGTCATATTTAGAAGATATGTTTAAATCACTATGTGGTGGAGCTGTTTTTAACGTAAGTCCGGTGAGCAAAATACTTTTGAGTGTTAAGACTTTATCATAAGTGACCTTAATGCGGAAAAAGTTTTGTGATCTTTATTTATTTATTTCAGTTATCTTAACTGTCATTATATCTAATGAACAGGTTTGTGAGTAACTCTGTACCAATCTGATGTTTTCCAGTTCCAGTGTGTTGGAACACAGATCAACACAGATCTGCCAATACTACAGTGCCAATACCAGTGTTCAGTTTCTGATAATCATTTATCAGATCATTTGTAAGGCAACATCATTACTTTGTCATTTAAAATGTAACATAAAATATATCCAAACATATACATTTGGTAAACAGGTGTTTAGTAATTAACTAACAAATGATAAAATCAAATGATTAAAGGAAATAAAAGTTTAGCTCAGTTTATGAGTTGATGGATGCAGTTCTCATTTACAGTCAAATTAGCTCCACCTTTCCCTGCTCTCAGGTGGAGTGTATGGCTCATTTTCTTGTCCTTTGATTGTGCTTGAATAAATAATTCTTTAAAAAATGCAAAAACTACTCATATAATTCTGATAGGCTAGGGTTGGAATAAGGGTAGAAGTTAGTCATCACAAATGATGACTTACACATACCAGGATAATATTTATATTTGATGAGAACATATTATTTTACTTAAGTGAAATGACATGTGAGTGTTACACCAAATATAACAAGAGTGAGAACAAGCAAGACGATTTGACAGAAAAGCATTGTTATTGAGACAGAATTAGTCTGATGTTCAGTTGAAATACTGGATTTGTAAATTATTATCTACAAGAGTACAGTATTGTAATCGAATCCAGAAACGATCAAATTTGGCAACCCCTTTGAATTCATTCAGTCAGGAATGTGTAAAAACCCGATAAATTCAGAGAGAACAGAGAATGTAAATCCTCTTCAGGTTATGAAAATCTGGAAAAACATGGAAACATTGGTAGCTGAAGTGCTTACATAAGGAGCCATCTTGGGCAACTGATAGTGTTGGAAAAGGCAAATTGTGTGTGTGAGAGAGGTCACCCTTGTGTAACCCCTGCTTTAATGCATCAACTGAGTGATGGGACTTGGTTAATATTTAATGTTGAAGAAGTTCCTAATGGATGAATAAATCAACCTTCATCTTTACCTGGAGTTGACAGATTTCTGCATTCTGAACTCAGAAGCTACACACACACACACACACACACACACACACACACACACACAAATGACAATACATTTTTTGTTTCTTTCCTGTCTTTCAGCTTTGATGCTTCCTGACCATGACATGCCTCTTGATGAGATGCTGCTGTGACAACACGCACCCCAGAGAGAGCAGAAGGGACAAGAGGATCGATACATAACCGGTCGCATAAATGATCAGGCCAATCAAAACTTCGCAGTGAACAGCGACAACAAACACAAATAAATACTTCCTCTGCCTTTTCTGTTGTTGCTGCTACTGATGCTGCTATGCATTTACTGAGGACCACCAGAAAAGACGAATGTCATTGTTCAGATGGGCGAAGATTTGTCCCTGCATTGCCAAAAGGAACAGAAGAAAACAAAACAACTGAGAATCTGCGGTTGCCAATTATAAAGCCCTACCTCTTTGGAAAGACAGAGCCCTTATGGATAAAATAAGTTATATATGAAGAGTAGTTGTTCCTGGTAACAGTCAAGGATACATTCCTGTCTCTTCACTTTCACACCTGTGAGCATTTGAAATTAAAATGTGTGAAAACGCAGTTTTAGGTAATGGTAACTACTTTTAGAAAGTAATTGTGGATCTGGAATTGAAGCACAAAAAGTTTACTTTATCCTCTCAACATCTGTTAGATTACCAGTGACAAGTTTGCGGTTAGTATTAGGTTCATGTCTACTCTTTGAAATTGAAAATCTTAAAACCGTTAGACCAAAATGCATGTAAAAGAACTGATTTGAAAAGCAATATTTCCTAGTTTATGAAACTATGCTTATTTAGCATGTGGCTTAAACCTAATTATAACATTTTCCTCATTTCGTTCACCTGGTGGATAATTTTGATAGTCTTGGCCATAATTGTTAGAAATTATATTTCTATTCACTACAGAATTTCTCAAAATGTAAGACAGGAAACTAATTTGACAATTGGCAGTCACAAAGGATGGGACAAGCCACTTTCGTTTTTGAGTTAGTTAGTTGTTACTACATACATCTACTGAGGCACGACCACAGTGTGCAGTATTAGAGCCTACCATGTGTATGCCCTGACTAAAAAATATATAGAAAAAACATATGTACCTATAATTATATACACACATGTAATAAAGAATACACATAAAACACTAAAAATACATATAACTACAAAAAGTAATAAAAGCAAAAATAGAGTAAAAAAAAAATACATCATAACATCAACACTCAGGTGATGGGGACAAAATATGGTCTCTGTAGGGGCCCCAAAATGTGATTGTAAACATGCTTTTGTCCCCACACAATGAGTATTAAATACACACACACACACACACACAAAAATAATGCAGTAAAAACTCTTGCAAACTCTTGCAGTAAGTCACATTAATTTCCTGTGAATTTGTTTTAAATGTACCTATTGTTCCTTTCCTTTGTTATTGTTACAATTGTGGACACATATATTAAATACATATAAGTTTTAGATAATGAGGTCAGTGAATGAACAAATAATTCAAAAGCTCAGTGTTCAGACTGATTTTCTTTTTCACTTTCACTTTTTTTCTACTCCTGGCCACCACAGGTGCCATTCAAACTCATTTCTTTAAAGGAATACAATCTCTAAAAGGGTTTAAGGCCCCATTCACACATGCCCAGAGAATGTTTGGAAGCTGCTGGCAATCACCAGTCGATATGAAAAGACGTGTTTTCCTGACCAGTTGGTGAGCGGTTGTGGAAGTTGCTGACTGTTGCTAGCCCTAGAGACTGGCCAGTGACCTTGTGACAACCATCACCCATAGTTTTCATGGAAGCTACTGACTTGTCTGCAAAAACTCACCAACTACTTGTTCATCTGTAGTGAAACTGTGAAAAAAGCAGCTCAAAGTGGAAACACAAACCATTTACCTTCAAATATAAAAGATGGATGTAGTTCTTGGTTTCTAAAGTCCCATCTTGAAGCGTCAAGGTAAAGAGTTTTGCAATTGCCATCTTAGTATTCTGAAACCACATTTGAAAAGATAGACAGGTCTGATTTTGAAACCCCATATCAATTCAATTCAATTTTATTTATACAGCGCCAAATCACAACAACAGTTGCCTCAAGGCCCTTTATATTGTAAGGTAGACCCTACAATAATACAGACAGAGAAAAACCCAACAATCATGTGACCCCCAATGAGCAAGCAGTTTGGCAATTCCCTTTGAACACGAAGAAACCTCCGACAGAACCAGGCTCAGGGAGGGGCGGGGCCATCTGCTGCGACTGGTTGGGGAGAGAGAAGAAAGACAGGACAAATCATTCAGGATACCCCAAATAATTTTCTTCTCTAAAACACAGCATGACTAAGATTTACCAAATTTACTTATTTTATTTATTTTTAGTGTGACCCAAAATGAGCGGAAAAGCCTTTACAGCAGAAAAGGGCTGTAGACTTCCGAAGGAAACTAAGTCTTTTTAACCACAGGTTTGACTCTATGGTGGACATTAAAAAGAAATGCAGGTTTAGGCACTTGCATGCTGGCTTCACCTTTCAGACCCAGCACCGACATCCATCTTTTATACTGTCAAAAAAATAGTAAAAAATAAATAAATATGGAGCTGGAGACGAGCATAATAGGTCACTTTCAACCATAACCACTACTAGCCTAATCCTGACCTACAACAAACTTAAACCTAAATTTTGTCTTTCCCTTGTTTTCTCACATCACTAGTATGTACTGTTTGTCCTTCACTGGAAACATGTCCCCAGAATTCACCGGTGCAAACAAATTTATATCTCTGCAAAATGTTATACAAGTACAATAATTGTTACAAAAATAGTGGTCAAAACTTTGAAACTAAAATTCATCTTGTAATAGAAACTAATTATACTTGTGTTAAAAAAAAAAAATCAAGATCAATTCCAGATTCCTCTTACTATATTTGGAAGTATTGTTGAATTTTTGTGAAATGAAGTTCTTGCTTAATAATGAGACATTTATTAAAAAGGGTTACTGTGAGAATATGGAGGATGTCAGGGATCGAGGGGATATATGTTTAAATATTTTCTTGTTTAGTTTCTGCTCCTTATTCAGCTTTGTGTCAAGTTGTGTTCATATACCAACAACGTCATGTACCTTAAACCTTGTGTCAACATCAAATCATATATGTAGCTGTGTGTGCTTTTCATTTTCCACACCTCTGGGTTTTATGGATAACAGGCTTGAGCAATGTTTTCTCATTGCATGGGAAGAAACTCAGGCATGAAAATTACCATCAGACACTGTATTCAGCTAAAACATTAGAAAAATTTGGCAACTTAAAATTTTAACTAGTGTATTTCCTTAGCTTTCAAGACATTTTAAGAATTTTAAACTTTTCAGACATCAGCTAACCACAGGATATACTGATATCAGTTTCCCCCCCAAGATTGTGAAGGGATCAACTATGGGTTGGTAAATATAAAAGCCAAGCTTTGTTTATTATATCACTTTTTAAAGTTGTTGGGGTTTCAATGTCACTTGCTCCTTGTCCCTTTTCCCCATTTTATTACACATGTCCTTTTTTCTCAGAAGGACACACTAAAGAACAGATTATAGAATTTAGAATAATGCAGCCATTCTTTACTGTTCTTAACTGTTTACTGTTCCCTTAGCAATTTCATAGTAGTTTCTTGTAGGTCCTAGCACTTAACACATATGTTCCAGACTGTACTGATTTAAGTACAGACTCTCTTGCCCCCAATGATACCTTATTTATATACCCTAAAGATGAAACAGAAAGAAATTGAAACTATTTGAAGTTTTTACCCATTCTTTCGCCCATTGGTAGCTAAAATGCACACACTCAAAGGTTTCAGAGTACCAGAAATGCTTCTGATTTCACTTTAGGGCAGAACTGAACCTTTGTTTTCTATTATTTGCTTCTTACTGTCTGTTTTCTTGTTACTGCTCAGATGTGTGGAAAACATTTTACTTGGTGCATACCCAATGACAGTAATATCGACATACAGACATCTACACATACAGTTATCCAAAATCTATTCTGTATAATCTCTTCACTCTGAGTCTCAAGTTTTTTTTTTTAGATTTGTTGAAATGTTAAACAAGGCAGAAAATACTACAATAATATCAAAGACCTTGTTTGTTTTTAAAAAGTCAAGAGTAGTAAATCTGCTTAGTTTTATAAATATATAGGTTATTATTTTTGACTTCTTGGTATTATAAAACTACTTATTCTATTCAGAGACATATGCACAAGCTAATAAAGTGACTTTATGGAAAAAATGGCTCAGTTGAGTTTGTGTGTGTGTGCGTGTGTGTGAATCCACCAATTCTCTCACACACACATGTAACTAAAAGATGTAACATGAAAACATGAAACATGAAAAGAATGGTTGGCTAACGACTGTCGTAGCTCCCCATTGTATTTTGTTGTCATCTTTTGTCTCCAATAGTTGTTGAAAGTTTGTGCGGTTTCAATCAGAGGCATCTTATTCACACATAAATAAACGATTCCCTAAACTATTCAAAATAAAGAATTTCCCAAAAGGGAGCACTAAGGAAAAAGGAAAACCACAAATGTTTCCATTTGAGTTGTCTCTATTGGAGATGTTCTTTAAGTGAAATGTATAATCTAAAGTTTGCTTCAAAGTGTCTAATTGCTGTAAACTCATAGTCAAGGTCACTTTGAGTGGGTGCACTTAGGAATACAACCACCATCAGTGTCTCCATTCAAAGTGATCTTGATATGAAACATAGAACTCAATTTGATGGACCTAACATGGAGGGTCAGGTAGAATTTGTAGGATTTGTTGAGTGTCTCTATTTTAGATGTTATTTAAGTGAAATATATAAAGTAAAGTTTGCTTCAAAGTGTCTAATTGCTGTAAACTCATAGGCAAGGTCACTTTGAGTGGGTGCACTTAGGAATACAACCACCATCAGGGCCTCCATTCAAAGTGATCTTGATATGAAACATTAAACTCAATTTGATGGACCTAAGATGGACCGTCAGGTAGAATTTGTAGCAGTTGTTGTGTACAACTGGTCCAAGCAGATGCACTTACTGAATTCAAGAGACAAGTTCTTGCATGAGTTGGACCAATAATACAGACTTGTAATGGACGCTCTTCCTTACCAGTGGTTCCTGAAGTTCTTTTGGTATATCCTGTGTTGTCTGTGTTTCCAAATCCATGAGGGATACCTGGTCGATTCCCTAAACTATTCAAAATAAAGAATTGCCCAAAAGGGAGCAGTAAAGAGAAAGGAAAACCACAAATGTTTCCATTTGAGGTGTTTCTATTGGAGATGTTCTTTACACTTAAAGAACATCTCCAATAGAGACAATAGAGTTTACAGCAATTAGACACTTTGAAGCAAAGTTTAGATTATACATTTCACTAAATGTATAATCTAAACTTTGCTTCAAAGTGTCTAATTGCTGTAAACTCATAGGCAAGGTCACTTTGAGTGGGTGCACCTAGGAATATAACCACCATCAGTGTCTCCATTCAAAGTGATCTTGATATGAAACATTGATCTCAATTTCATAGACCTAACATGGACCGTCAGGTAGAATTTGTAGCAGTTGTTGTGTACAACTGGTCCAAGCAGATGCACTTACTGAATTCAAGAGACAAGTTCTTGCATGAGTTGGACCAATAATACAGACTTGTAATGGACGCTCTTCCTTACCAGTGGTTCGTAAAGTTCTTTTGGTATATCCTGTGTTGTCTGTGTTTCCAAATCCATGAGGGATACCTGGTCATGAGTCTCTTTTTATATGAAATCAATACTCCTCTTTTAGTCCCACCCACATTTAAATTGACGAGATTACATCATGAAACTAATGGTTGGCTAACGACTGTCGTAGCTCCCCATTGTATTTTGTTGTCATCTTTTGTCTCCAATAGTTGTAGAAGGTTTGTGCAGTTTCAATCAGAGGCATCTCATTAACACATAAATAAATGATTCCCTAAACTATTCAAAATAAAGAATTGCCCAAAAGGGAGCAGTAAAGAAAAAGGAAAACCACAAATGTTTCCATTTGAGGTGTCTCTATTGGAGATGTTCTTTAAGTGAAATGTATAATCTAAAGTTTCCTTCAAAGTGTCTAATTGCTGTAAACACATAGGCAAGGTCACTTTGAGTAGGTGCACTTAGGAATTCAACCACCATCAGTGTCTCCATTCAAAGTGATCTTTATATGAAACAGAACTCAATTTGATGGACCTAACATGGAGGGTCAGGTAGAATTTGTAGGATTTGTTGAGTGGTTGTATTGGAGATGTTCTTTAAGTGAAATATGTAAAGGAAGGTTTGCTTCAAAGTGTCTAATTGCTGTAAACTCATAGTCAAGGTCACTTTGAGTGGGTGCACTTAGGAATACAACCACCATCAGTGTCTCCATTCAAAGTGATCTTGATATGAAACATAGAACTCAGTTTGATGGACCTAACATGGACTGTCAGGTAGAATTTGTAGCAGTTGTTGTGTACAACTGGTCCAAGCAGATGCACTTACTGAATTCAAGAGACAAGTTCTTGCATGAGTTGGACCAATAATACAGAGTTGTAATGGACGCTCTTCCTTACCAGTGGTTCCTGAAGTTCTTTTGGTATATCCTGTGTTGTCTGTGTTTCCAAATCCATGAGGGATACCTGGTCATGAGTCTCTTTTTATATGAACTCAATACTCCTCTTGTAGTCCCACCCACATTTAAATCGACGAGATTACATCATGAAACGAATAGTTGGCTAACGACTGTCGTAGCTCCCCATTGTATTTTGTTGTCATCTTTTGTCTCCAATAGTTGTTGAAGGTTTGTGCAGTTTCAATCAGAGGCATCTTATTCACACATAAATAAACGATTCCCTAAACTATTCAAAATAAAGATTTGCCCAAAAGGGAGCAGTAAAGAAAAAGGAAAACCACAAATGTTTCCATTTGAGGTGTCTCTATTGGAGATGTTCTTAAAGTGAAATGTATAATCTAAAGTTTCCTTCAAAGTGTCTAATTGCTGTAAACACATAGGCAAGGTCACTTTGAGTAGGTGGACTTAGGAATTCAACTACCATCAGTGTCTCCATTCAAAGTGCTCTTTATATGAAACAGAACTCAATTTGATGGACTAAACATGGACCGTCAGGTAGAATTTTTAGGATTTGTTGAGTGTTTCTATTTTAGCTATTCTTTAAGTGAAATATGTAAAGTAAAGTTTGCTTCAAAGTGTCTAATGGTTGTAAACTCGTAGCCAAGGTCACTTTGAGTGGGTGCATTTAGGAATACAACCACCATCAGTGTCTCCATTCAAAGTGATCTTAATATGAAACAGAACTCAATTTGATGGACCTAACATGGAGGGTCAGGTAGAACTTTTAGGATTTGTTGAGTGTTTCTATTTTAGATGTTCTTTAAGTGAAATATGTAAAGTAAAGTTTGCTTCAAAGTGTCTAATTGCTGTAAACTCGTAGCCAAGGTCACTTTGAGTGGGTGCACTTAGGAATACAACCACCATCAGTGTCTCCATTCAAAGTGATCTTGATATGAAACACTGATCTCAGTTTGATGGACCTAACATGGACTGTCAGGTAGAATTTGTAGCAGTTGTTGTGTACAACTGGTCCAAGCAGATGGACTTACTGAATTCAAGAGACAAGTTCTTGCATGAGGTGGACCAATAATACAGACGCTCTTTCTTACCAGTTAATCTGGAAGTTCTTTTAAAATATACTGTATTTTCTGTGTTTCCAAATCCTTGAGGGATACCTGGTCATGAGTCTCTTTTTATATAAACTCAATAATCCTCTTGCAGTCCCACCCACATTTAAACCAACGAGATTCCATCATGAAACTAATGGTTGGCTAACGACTGTCGTAGCGCCCCATTGTATTTTGTTGTGATCTTTTGTCTCCAATAGTTGTTGAAGGTTTGTGCAGTTTCAATCAGAGGCATCTTATTAACACATAAATAAATGATTCCCTAAACTATTCAAAATAAAGAATTGCCCAAAAGGGAGCAGTAAAGAAAAAGGAAAACCACAAATGTTTCCATTTGAGGTGTCTCTATTGGAGATGTTCTTTAAGTGAAATGTATAATCTAAAGTTTCCTTCAAAGTGTCTAATTGCTGTGAACTCATAGGCAAGGTCACTTTGAGTGGGTGCACTTAGGAAAACAACCACCATCAGTGTCTCCATTCAAAGTGATCTTGATATGAAACATTGATCTCAGTTTGATGGACCTAACATGGACTGTCAGGTAGAATTTGTAGCAGTTGTTGTGTACAAC
Source organism: Oreochromis niloticus (assembly GCF_001858045.2). Lineage (NCBI taxonomy): Eukaryota > Metazoa > Chordata > Actinopteri > Cichliformes > Cichlidae > Oreochromis > Oreochromis niloticus. The sequence continues at coordinate 30,413,408 of NC_031978.2, read as the reverse complement.
TGGTCCAAGGAGATGCACTTACTGAATTCAAGAGACAAGTTCTTGCATGAGTTGGACCAATAATACAGACTTGTAATGGACGCTCTTCCTTACCAGTGGTTCCTGAAGTTCTATTGGTACATCCTGTGTTGTCTGTGTTTCCAAATCCATGAGGGATACCTGGTCGATTCCCTAAACTATTCAAAATAAAGAATTGCTCAAAAGGGAGCAGTAAAGAAAAAGGAAAACCACAAATGTTTCCATTTGAGGTGTCTCTATTGTAGATGTTCTTTAAGTGAAATGTATAAACTAAAGTTTGCTTCAAAGTGTCTAATTGCTGTAAACTCATAGGCAAGGTCACTTTGAGTGGGTGCACTTAGGAATACAACCACCATCAGTGTCTCCATTCAAAGTGATCTTGATATGAAACATCGATCTCAATGTCATAGACCTAACATGGACCGTCAGGTAGAATTTGTAGCAGTTGTTGTGTACAACTGGTCCAAGCAGATGCACTTACTGAATTCAAGAGACAAGTTCTTGCATGAGTTGGACCAATAATACAGACTTGTAATGGACGCTCTTCCTTACCAGTGGTTCCTGAAGTTCTTTTGGTATATCCTGTGTTGTCTGTGTTTCCAAATCCATGAGAGATACCTGGTCATGGGTCTCTTTTTATATGAACTCAATACTCCTCTTGTAGTCCCACCCACATTTAAATCGACGAGATTACATCATGAAACGTATAGTTGGCTAACGACTGTCGTAGCTCCCCATTGTATTTTGTTGTCATCTTTTATCTCCAATAGTTGTTGAAGGTTTGTGCAGTTTCAATCAGAGGCATCTTATTCACACATAAATAAACGATTCCCTAAACTATTCAAAATAAAGAATTTCCCAAAAGGGAGCACTAAGGAAAAAGGAAAACCACAAATGTTTCCATTTGAGTTGTCTCTATTGGAGATGTTCTTTAAGTGAAATGTATAATCTAAAGTTTGCTTCAAAGTGTCTAATTGCTGTAAACTCATAGTCAAGGTCACTTTGAGTGGGTGCACTTAGGAATTCAACCACCATCAGTGTCTCCATTCAAAGTGATCTTGATATGAAACATAGAACTCAATTTGATGGACCTAACATGGAGGGTCAGGTAGAATTTGTAGGATTTGTTGAGTGTCTCTATTTTAGATGTTATTTAAGTGAAATATATAAAGTAAAGTTTGCTTCAAAGTGTCTAATTGCTGTAAACTCATAGGCAAGGTCACTTTGAGTGGGTGCACTTAGGAATACAACCACCATCAGTGTCTCCATTCAAAGTGATCTTGATATGAAACATTAAACTCAATTTGATGGACCTAAGATGGACCGTCAGGTAGAATTTTTAGGAGTTGTTGTGTACAACTGATCCAAGCAGATGCACTTACTGAATTCAAGAGACAAGTTCTTGCATGAGTTGGACCAATAATACAGACTTGTAATGGACGCTCTGTCTTACCAGTGGTCCCTGAAGTTCTTTTGGTATATCCTGTGTTGTCTGTGTTTCCAAATCCATGAGGGATACCTGGTCATGAGTCTCTTTTTATATGAACTCAATACTCCTCTTGTAGTCCCACCCATATTTAAATCAACAAGATTACATCATGAAACAAATGGTTGGCTAACGACAGTCGTTAGCACATACTGAATTCAAGAGACAAGTTCTTGCATGAGTTGGACCAATAATACAGACTTGTAATGGACGCTCTTCCTTACCAGTGGTTCCTGAAGTTCTATTGGTACATCCTGTGTTGTCTGTGTTTCCAAATCCATGAGGGATACCTGGTCGATTCCCTAAACTGTTCAACATAAAGAATTGCTCAAAAGGGAGCAGTAAAGAAAAAGGAAAACCACAAATGTTTCCATTTGAGGTGTCTCTATTGGAGATGTTCTTTAAGTGAAATGTATAATCTAAAGTTTGCTTCAAAGTGTCTAATTGCTGTAAACTCATAGTCATGGTCACTTTGAGTGGGTGCACTTAGGAATTCAACCACCATCAGTGTCTCCATTCAAAGTGATCTTGATATGAAACATAGAACTCATTTTGATGGACCTAACATGGAGGGTCAGGTAGAATTTGTAGGATTTGTTGAGTGTCTCTATTTTAGATGTTATTTAAGTGAAATATATAAAGTAAAGTTTGCTTCAAAGTGTCTAATTGCTGTAAACTCATAGGCAAGGTCACTTTGAGTGGGTGCACTTAGGAATACAACCACCATCAGTGTCTCCATTCAAAGTCATCTTGATATGAAACATTAAACTCAATTTCATAGACCTAAGATGGACCGTCAGGTAGAATTTGTTGCAGTTGTTGTGTACAACTGGTCCAAGCAGATGCACTTACTGAATTCAAGAGACAAGTTCTTGCATGAGTTGGACCAATAATACAGACTTGTAATGGACGCTCTTCCTTACCAGTGGTTCCTGAAATTCTTTTGGTATATCCTGTGTTGTCTGTGTTTCCAAATCCATGAGGGATACCTGGTCGATTCCCTAAACTATTCAAAATAAAGAATTGCCCAAAAGGGAGCAGTAAAGAGAAAGGAAAACCACAAATGTTTCCATTTGAGGTGTTTCTATTGGAGATGTTCTTTACACTTAAAGAACATCTCCAATAGAGACAATAGAGTTTACAGCAATTAGACACTTTGAAGCAAAGTTTAGATTATACATTTCACTAAATGTATAATCTAAACTTTGCTTCAAAGTGTCTAATTGCTGTAAACTCATAGGCAAGGTCACTTTGAGTGGGTGCACCTAGGAATATAACCACCATCAGTGTCTCCATTCAAAGTGATCTTGATATGAAACATTGATCTCAATTTCATGGACCTAACATGGACCGTCAGGTAGAATTTGTAGCAGTTGTTGTGTACAACTGGTCCAAGGAGATCCACTTACTGAATTCAAGAGAGAAGTTCTTGCATGAGTTGGACCAATAATACAGACTTGTAATGGACGCTCTTCCTTACCAGTGGTTCCTGAAGTTCTATTGGTACATCCTGTGTTGTCTGTGTTTCCAAATCCATGAGGGATACCTGGTCATGAGTCTCTTTTTATATGAACTCAATACTCCTCTTGTAGTCCCAGCCACATTTAAATCGACGAGATTACATCATGAAACAAATAGTTGGCTAACGCCTGTCGTAGCTCCCCATTGTATTTCGTTGTCATCTTTTGTCTCCAATAGTTGTTGAAGGTTTGTGCAGTTTCAATCAGAGGCATCTTATTCACACATAAATAAATGATTCCCTAAACTATTCAAAATAAAGAATTGCCCAAAAGGGAGCAGTAAAGAAAAAGGAAAACCACAAATGTTTCCATTTGAGGTGTCTCTATTGGAGATGTTCTTAAAGTGAAATGTATAATCTAAAGTTTCCTTCAAAGTGTCTAATTGCTGTAAACACATAGGCAAGGTCACTTTGAGTAGGTGCACTTAGGAATTCAACCACCATCAGTGTCTCCATTCAAAGTGATCTTGATATGAAACATTGATCTCAATTTCATAGACCTAACATGGACCGTCAGGAAGAATTTGTAGCAGTTGTTGTGTACAACTGGTCCAAGCAGATGCACTTACTGAATTCAAGAGACAAGTTCTTGCATGAGTTGGAGCAATAATACAGACTTGTAATGGACGCTCTTCCTTACCAGTGGTTCCTGAAGTTCTTTTGGTATATCCTGTGTTGTCTGTCTTTCCAAATCCATGAGGGATACCTGGTCGATTCCCTAAACTGTTCAAAATAAAGAATTGCCCAAAAGGGAGCAGTAAAGAGAAAGGAAAACCACAAATGTTTCCATTTGAGGTGTTTCTATTGGAGATGTTCTTTAAGTGAAATGTATAATCTAAAGTTTGCTTCAAAGTGTCTAATTGCTGTAAACTCATAGTCAAGGTCACTTTGAGTGCGTGCACTTAGGAATTCAACCACCATCAGTGTCTCCATTCAAAGTGATCTTGATATGAAACATAGAACTCAATTTGATGGACCTAACATGGAGGGTCAGGTAGAATTTGTAGGATTTGTTTAGTGTCTCTATTTTAGATGTTATTTAAGTGAAATGTATAAAGTAAAGTTTGCTTCAAAGTGTCTAATTGCTGTAAACTCATAGGCAAGGTCACTTTGAGTGGGTGCACTTAGGAATACAACCACCATCAGTGCCTCCATTCAAAGTGATCTTGATATGAAACATAGAACTAAGTTTGATGGACCTAACATGGACCGTCAGGTAGAATTTGTAGCAGTTGTTGTGTACAACTGGTCCAAGCAGATGCACTTACTGAATTCAAGTGACAAGTTCTTCCATGAGTTGGAGCAATAATACAGACTTGTAATCGACGCTCTTACTTACCAGTGGTTCCTGAAGTTCTTTTGGTATATCCTGTGTTGTCTGTGTTTGCAAATCCATGAGGGATACCTGGTCATGAGTCTCTTTTTATATGAACTCAATACTCCTCTTGTAGTCCCACCCACATTTAAATCGACGTGATTACATCATGAAACTAATGGTTGGCTAACGACTGTCGTAGCACCCCATTGTATTTTGTTGTCATCTTTTGTCTCCAATAGTTGTTGAAGGTTTGTGCGGTTTCAATCAGAGGTATCTTATTAACACATAAATAAAAGATTCCCTGAACTATTCAAAATAAAGAATTGCCCAAAAGGGAGCAGTAAAGAAAAAGGAAAACCACAAATGTTTCCATTTGAGGTGTCTCTATTGGAGATGTTCTTTAAGTGAAATGTATAATCTAAAGTTTGCTTCAAAATGTCTAATGGCTGTAAACTCATAGGCAAGGTCACTTTGAGTGGGTGCACTTAGGAATACAACCACCATCAGTGTCTCCATTCAAAGTGATCCTGATATGAAACATTGATCTCAATTTCATAGACCTAACATGGACCGTCAGGTAGAATTTGTAGCAGTTGTTGTGTACAACTGGTCCAAGCAGATGCACTTACTGAATTCAAGAGACAAGTTCTTGCATGAGTTGGACCTAGAATACAGACTTGTAATGGACGCTCTGTCTTACCAGTGGTTCCTGAAGTTCTTTTGGTATATCCTGTGTTGTCTGTGTTTCCAAATCCATGAGGGATACCTGGTCATGAGTCTCTTTTTATATGAACTCAATACTCCTCTTGTAGTCCCACCCATATTTAAATCAACAAGATTACATCATGAAACAAATGGTTGGCTAACGACAGTCGTTAGCACTTACTGAATTCAAGAGACAAGTTCTTGCATGAGTTGGACCAATAATACAGACTTTTAATGGACGCTCTTCCTTACCAGTGGTTCCTGAAGTTCTATTGGTACATCCTGTGTGTTCTGTGTTTCCAAATCCATGAGGGATACCTGGTCGATTCCCTAAACTGTTCAAAATAAAGAATTGCTCAAAAGGGAGCAGTAAAGAAAAAGGAAAACCACAAATGTTTCCATTTGAGGTGTCTCTATTGGAGATGTTCTTTAAGTGAAATGTATAATCTAAAGTTTGCTTCAAAGTGTCTAATTGCTGTAAACTCATAGTCATGGTCACTTTGAGTGGGTGCACTTAGGAATTCAACCACCATCAGTGTCTCCATTCAAAGTGATCTTGATATGAAACATAGAACTCATTTTGATGGACCTAACATGGAGGGTCAGGTAGAATTTGTAGGATTTGTTGAGTGTCTCTATTTTAGATGTTATTTAAGTGAAATATATAAAGTAAAGTTTGCTTCAAAGTGTCTAATTGCTGTAAACTCATAGGCAAGGTCACTTTGAGTGGGTGCACTTAGGAATACAACCACCATCAGTGTCTCCATTCAAAGTCATCTTGATATGAAACATTAAACTCAATTTCATAGACCTAAGATGGACCGTCAGGTAGAATTTGTTGCAGTTGTTGTGTACAACTGGTCCAAGCAGATGCACTTACTGAATTCAAGAGACAAGTTCTTGCATGAGTTGGACCAATAATACAGACTTGTAATGGACGCTCTTCCTTACCAGTGGTTCCTGAAGTTCTTTTGGTATATCCTGTGTTGTCTGTGTTTCCAAATCCATGAGGGATACCTGGTCATGAGTCTCTTTTTATATGAACTCAATACTCCTCTTGTAGTCCCACCCATATTTAAATCAACAAGATTACATCATGAAACAAATGGTTGGCTAACGACAGTCGTTAGCACATACTGAATTCAAGAGACAAGTTCTTGCATGAGTTGGACCAATAATACAGACTTGTAATGGACGCTCTTCCTTACCAGTGGTTCCTGAAGTTCTATTGGTACATCCTGTGTTGTCTGTGTTTCCAAATCCATGAGGGATACCTGGTCGATTCCCTAAACTGTTCAAAATAAAGAATTGCTCAAAAGGGAGCAGTAAAGAAAAAGGAAAACCACAAATGTTTCCATTTGAGGTGTCTCTATTGGAGATGTTCTTTAAGTGAAATGTATAATCTAAAGTTTGCTTCAAAGTGTCTAATTGCTGTAAACTCATAGTCATGGTCACTTTGAGTGGGTGCACTTAGGAATTCAACCACCATCAGTGTCTCCATTCAAAGTGATCTTGATATGAAACATAGAACTCATTTTGATGGACCTAACATGGAGGGTCAGGTAGAATTTGTAGGATTTGTTGAGTGTCTCTATTTTAGATGTTATTTAAGTGAAATATATAAAGTAAAGTTTGCTTCAAAGTGTCTAATTGCTGTAAACTCATAGGCAAGGTCACTTTGAGTGGGTGCACTTAGGAATACAACCACCATCAGTGTCTCCATTCAAAGTCATCTTGATATGAAACATTAAACTCAATTTCATAGACCTAAGATGGACCGTCAGGTAGAATTTGTTGCAGTTGTTGTGTACAACTGGTCCAAGCAGATGCACTTACTGAATTCAAGAGACAAGTTCTTGCATGAGTTGGACCAATAATACAGACTTGTAATGGACGCTCTTCCTTACCAGTGGTTCCTGAAGTTCTTTTGGTATATCCTGTGTTGTCTGTGTTTCCAAATCCATGAGGGATACCTGGTCGATTCCCTAAACTATTCAAAATAAAGAATTGCCCAAAAGGGAGCAGTAAAGAGAAAGGAAAACCACAAATGTTTCCATTTGAGGTGTTTCTATTGGAGATGTTCTTTACACTTAAAGAACATCTCCAATAGAGACAATAGAGTTTACAGCAATTAGACACTTTGAAGCAAAGTTTAGATTATACATTTCACTAAATGTATAATCTAAACTTTGCTTCAAAGTGTCTAATTGCTGTAAACTCATAGGCAAGGTCACTTTGAGTGGGTGCACCTAGGAATATAACCACCATCAGTGTCTCCATTCAAAGTGATCTTGATATGAAACATTGATCTCAATTTCATGGACCTAACATGGACCGTCAGGTAGAATTTGTAGCAGTTGTTGTGTACAACTGGTCCAAGGAGATCCACTTACTGAATTCAAGAGAGAAGTTCTTGCATGAGTTGGACCAATAATACAGACTTGTAATGGACGCTCTTCCTTACCAGTGGTTCTTGAAGTTCTATTGGTACATCCTGTGTTGTCTGTGTTTCCAAATCCATGAGGGATACCTGGTCATGAGTCTCTTTTTATATGAACTCAATACTCCTCTTGTAGTCCCAGCCACATTTAAATCGACGAGATTACATCATGAAACAAATAGTTGGCTAACGCCTGTCGTAGCTCCCCATTGTATTTCGTTGTCATCTTTTGTCTCCAATAGTTGTTGAAGGTTTGTGCAGTTTCAATCAGAGGCATCTTATTCACACATAAATAAATGATTCCCTAAACTATTCAAAATAAAGAATTGCCCAAAAGGGAGCAGTAAAGAAAAAGGAAAACCACAAATGTTTCCATTTGAGGTGTCTCTATTGGAGATGTTCTTAAAGTGAAATGTATAATCTAAAGTTTCCTTCAAAGTGTCTAATTGCTGTAAACACATAGGCAAGGTCACTTTGAGTAGGTGCACTTAGGAATTCAACCACCATCAGTGTCTCCATTCAAAGTGATCTTGATATGAAACATTGATCTCAATTTCATAGACCTAACATGGACCGTCAGGTAGAATTTGTAGCAGTTGTTGTGTACAACTGGTCCAAGCAGATGCACTTACTGAATTCAAGAGACAAGTTCTTGCATGAGTTGGAGCAATAATACAGACTTGTAATGGACGCTCTTCCTTACCAGTGGTTCCTGAAGTTCTTTTGGTATATCCTGTGTTGTCTGTCTTTCCAAATCCATGAGGGATACCTGGTCGATTCCCTAAACTGTTCAAAATAAAGAATTGCCCAAAAGGGAGCAGTAAAGAGAAAGGAAAACCACAAATGTTTCCATTTGAGGTGTTTCTATTGGAGATGTTCTTTAAGTGAAATGTATAATCTAAAGTTTGCTTCAAAGTGTCTAATTGCTGTAAACTCATAGTCAAGGTCACTTTGAGTGCGTGCACTTAGGAATTCAACCACCATCAGTGTCTCCATTCAAAGTGATCTTGATATGAAACATAGAACTCAATTTGATGGACCTAACATGGAGGGTCAGGTAGAATTTGTAGGATTTGTTTAGTGTCTCTATTTTAGATGTTATTTAAGTGAAATGTATAAAGTAAAGTTTGCTTCAAAGTGTCTAATTGCTGTAAACTCATAGGCAAGGTCACTTTGAGTGGGTGCACTTAGGAATACAACCACCATCAGTGTCTCCATTCAAAGTGATCTTGATATGAAACATTAAACTCAATTTGATGGACCTAAGATGGACCGTCAGGTAGAATTTGTTGCAGTTGTTGTGTACAACTGGTCCAAGCAGATGCACTTACTGAATTCAAGAGACAAGTTCTTGCATGAGTTGGACCAATAATACAGACTTGTAATGGACGCTCTTCCTTACCATTGGTTCCTGAAGTTCTTTTGGTATATCCTGTGTTGTCTGTGTTTCCAAATCCATGAGGGATACCTGGCCATGAGTCTCTTTTTATATGAACTCAATACTCCTCTTGTAGTCCCAGCCACATTTAAATCGACGAGATTACATCATGAAACAAATAGTTGGCTAAAGACTGTCGTAGCTCCCCATTGTATTTTGTTGTCATCTTTTGTCTCCAATAGTTGTTGAAGGTTTGTGCAGTTTCAATCAGAGGCATCTTATTCACACATAAATAAATGATTCCCTAAACTATTCAAAATAAAGAATTGCCCAAAAGGGAGCAGTAAAGAAAAAGGAAAACCACAAATGTTTCCATTTGAGGTGTCTCTATTGGAGATGTTCTTAAAGTGAAAAGTATAATCTAAAGCAGGGGTCCCCAATCTCAGTCCACGAGGGCCGGTGTCCCTGCAGGTTTTAGATGTGTCCTTGATCCATCACAGCCGATTTAAATGGATAAATTACCTCCTCAACATGTCTTGAAGTTCTCCAGAGGCCTGGTAATGAGCTAATCATGTGATTCAGGTGTGTTGGCCCAGGGTGAGATCTAAAACCTGCAGGGACACCGGCCCTCGTGGACTGAGATTGGGGACCCCTGATCTAAAGTTTCCTTCAAAGTGTCTAATTGCTGTAAACACATAGGCAAGGTCACTTTGAGTAGGTGCACTTAGGAATTCAACCACCATCAGTGTCTCCATTCAAAGTGATCTTGATATGAAACATAGAACTCAATTTGATGGACCTAACATGGACCGTCAGGTAGAATTTGTAGCAGTTGTTGTGTACAACTGGTCCAAGCAGATGCACTTACTGAATTCAAGAGACAAGTTCTTGCATGAGTTGGAAGAATAATACAGATTTGTAATGGACGCTCTTCCTTACCAGTGGTTCCTGAAGTTTTTTTGGTATATCCTGTGTTGTCTGTGTTTCCAAATCCATGAGGGATACCTGGTCGATTCCCTAAACTATTCAAAATAAAGAATTGCCCAAAAGGGAGCAGTAAAGAGAAAGAAAAACCACAAATGTTTCCATTTGAGGTGTTTCTATTGGAGATGTTCTTTACACTTAAAGAACAACTCCAATAGAGACAATAGAGTTTACAGCAATTAGACACTTTGAAGCAAAGTTTAGATTATACATTTCACTAAATGTATAATCTAAACTTTGCTTCAAAGTGTCTAATTGCTGTAAACTCATAGGCAAGGTCACTTTGAGTGGGTGCACCTAGGAATATAACCACCATCAGTGTCTCCATTCAAAGTGATCTTGATATGAAACATTGATCTCAATTTCATAGACCTAACATGGACCGTCAGGTAGAATTTGTAGCAGTTGTTGTGTACAACTGGTCCAAGGAGATCCACTTACTGAATTCAAGAGACAAGTTATTGCATGAGTTGGACCAATAATACAGACTTGTAATGGACGCTCTTCCTTACCAGTGGTTCCTGAAGTTCTTTTGGTATATCCTGTGTTGTCTGTGTTTCCAAATCCATGAGGGATACCTGGTCATGAGTCTCTTTTTATATGAACTCAATACTCCTCTTGTAGTCCCACCCACATTTAAATTGACGAGATTACATCATAAAACTAATGGTTGGCTAACGACTGTCGTAGCACCCCATTGTATTTTGTTGTCATCTTTTGTCTCCAATAGTTGTTGAAGGTTTGTGCAGTTTCATTTTTAGGCATCTTATTAACACATAAATAAACGATTCCCTAAACTATTCAAAATAAAGAATTTCCCAAAAATGAGCACTAAGGAAGAAGGAAAACCACAAATGTTTCCATTTGAGGTGTCTCTATTGGAGATGTTCTTTAAGTGAAATGTATAATCTAAAGTTTGCTTCAAAGTGTCTAATTGCTGTAAACTCATAGTCAAGGTCACTTTGAGTGGGTGCACTTAGGAATTCAACCACCATCAGTGTCTCCATTCAAAGTGATCTTGATATGAAACATGGAACTCAATTTGATGGACCTAACATGGAGGGTCAGGTAGAATTTGTAGGATTTGTTGAGTGTCTCTATTTTAGATGTTCTTTAAGTGAAATGTATAATCTAAAGTTTGCTTCAAAATGTCTAATGTCTGTAAACTCATAGGCAAGGTCACTTTGAGTGGGTGCACCTAGGAATATAACCACCATCAGTGTCTCCATTCAAAGTGATCTTGATATGAAACATTAAACTCAATTTGATGGACATAACATGGACCGTCAGGTAGAATTTGTAGCAGTTGTTGTGTACAACTGGTTCAAGCAGATGGACTTACTGAATTCAAGAGACAAGTTCTTGCATGATTTGGACCAATTATACAGACTTGTAATGGACGCTCTTCCTTACCAGTGGTTCCTGAAGTTCAATTGGTACATCCTGTGTTGTCTGTGTTTCCAAATCCATGAGGGATACCTGGTGATGAGTCTCTTTTTATATGAACTCAATACTCCTCTTGTAGTCCCACCCATATTTAAATCGACGAGATTACATCATGAAACAAATGATTGGCTAACGACCGTCGTTACTACATACTGAATTCAAGAGACAAGTTCTTGCATGAGTTGGACCAATAAGACAGACATGTAACGAAGGCTCTTCCTTAGCAGTGAAGTTATGAAACATTGAACTCAATTTGATAGACCTAACATTGGGGTTTGGTAGAATTTGTAGGAGTTGTTGTGGACAACTGGTCCAAGCACATGAAATGTATAATCTAAAGTTTGCTTCAAAGTGTCTAATTGCTGTAAACTCATAGACAAGGTCACTTTGAGTGGGTGCACCTAGGAATATAACCACCATCAGTGTCTCCATTCAAAGTGATCTTGATATGAAACATTGATCTGAGTTTGATGGACCTAACATGGACCGTCAGGTGGAATTTGTAGCAGTTGTTGTGTACAACTGGTCCAAGCAGATGCACTTACTGATATCAAGAGACAAGTTCTTGCATGAGTTGGACCAATAATACAGACATGTAACAAACGCTCTTCCTTACCAGTGAGGATATGAAACATAGAACTCAGTTTGATGTACCTAACATGGACCGTCAGGTAGAATTTGTAGCAGTTGTTGTGTACAACTGGTCCAAGCAGATGCACTTACTGAATTCAAGAGACAAGTTCTTGCATGAGTTGGAGCAATAATACAGACTTGTAATGGACGCTCTTCCTTACCAGTCGTTCCTGAAGTTCTTTTGGTATATCCTGTGTTGTCTGTGTTTGCAAATCCATGAGGGATACCTGGTCATGAGTCTCTTTTTATATGAACTCAATACTCCTCTTGTAGTCCCACCCACATTTAAATCGACGTGATTACATCATGAAACTAATGGTTGGCTAACGACTGTCGTAGCACCCGATTGTATTTTGTTGTCATCTTTTGTCTCCAATAGTTGTTGAAGGTTTGTGCGGTTTCAATCAGAGGTATCTTATTAACACATAAATAAAAGATTCCCTGAACTATTCAAAATAAAGAATTGCCCAAAAGGGAGCAGTAAAGAAAAAGGAAAACCACAAATGTTTCCATTTGAGGTGTCTCTATTGGAGATGTTCTTTAAGTGAAATGTATAATCTAAAGTTTGCTTCAAAATGTCTAATGGCTGTAAACTCATAGGCAAGGTCACTTTGAGTGGGTGCACTTAGGAATACAACCACCATCAGTGTCTCCATTCAAAGTGATCCTGATATGAAACATTGATCTCAATTTCATAGACCTAACATGGACCGTCAGGTAGAATTTGTAGCAGTTGTTGTGTACAACTGGTCCAAGCAGATGCACTTACTGAATTCAAGAGACAAGTTCTTGCATGAGTTGGAGCAATAATACAGACTTGTAATGGACGCTCTTCCTTACCCGTGGTTCCTGAAGTTCTTTTGGTATATCCTGTGTTGTCTGTGTTTCCAAATCCATGAGGGATACCTGGTCATGAGTCTCTTTTTATATGAACTCAATACTCCTCTTGTAGTCCCACCCATATTTAAATCAACAAGATTACATCATGAAACAAATGGTTGGCTAACGACAGTCGTTAGCACATCCTGAATTCAAGAGACAAGTTCTTGCATGAGTTGGACCAATAATACAGACTTGTAATGGACGCTCTTCCTCACCAGTGGTTCCTGAAGTTCTATTGGTACATCCTGTGTTGTCTGTGTTTCCAAATCCATGAGGGATACCTGGTCGATTCCCTAAACTGTTCAAAATAAAGAATTGCCCAAAAGGGAGCAGTAAAGACAAAGGAAAACCACAAATGTTTCCATTTGAGGTGTCTCTATTGGAGATGTTCTTTAAGTGAAATGTATAATCTAAAGTTTGCTTCAAAGTGTCTAATTGCTGTAAACTCATAGTCAAGGTCACTTTGAGTGGGTGCACTTAGGAATTCAACCACCATCAGTGTCTCCATTCAAAGTGATCTTGATATGAAACATAGAACTCATTTTGATGGACCTAACATGGAGGGTCAGGTAGAATTTGTAGGATTTGTTGAGTGTCTCTATTTTAGATGTTATTTAAGTGAAATATATAAAGTAAAGTTTGCTTCAAAGTGTCTAATTGCTGTAAACTCATAGGCAAGGTCACTTTGAGTGGGTGCACTTAGGAATACAACCACCATCAGTGTCTCCATTCAAAGTCATCTTGATATGAAACATTAAACTCAATTTGATGGACCTAAGATGGACCGTCAGGTAGAATTTGTTGCAGTTGTTGTGTACAACTGGTCCAAGCAGATGCACTTACTGAATTCAAGAGACAAGTTCTTGCATGAGTTGGACCAATAATACAGACTTGTAATGGACGCTCTTCCTTACCAGTGGTTCCTGAAGTTCTTTTAGTATATCCTGTGTTGTCTGTGTTTCCAAATCCATGAGGGATACCTGGTCGATTCCCTAAACTATTCAAAATAAAGAATTGCCCAAAAGGGAGCAGTAAAGAGAAAGGAAAACCACAAATGTTTCCATTTGAGGTGTTTCTATTGGAGATGTTCTTTACACTTAAAGAACATCTCCAATAGAGACAATAGAGTTTACAGCGATTAGACACTTTGAAGCAAAGTTTAGATTATACATTTCACTAAATGTATAATCTAAACTTTGCTTCAAAGTGTCTAATTGCTGTAAACTCATAGGCAAGGTCACTTTGAGTGGGTGCACCTAGGAATATAACCACCATCAGTGTCTCCATTCAAAGTGATCTTGATATGAAACATTGATCTCAATTTCATAGACCTAACATGGACCGTCAGGTAGAATTTGTAGCAGTTGTTGTGTACAACTGGTCCAAGGAGATCCACTTACTGAATTCAAGAGAGAAGTTATTGCATGAGTTGGACCAATAATACAGACTTGTAATGGACGCTCTTCCTTACCTGTGGTTCCTGAAGTTCTATTGGTACATCCTGTGTTGTCTGTGTTTCCAAATCCATGAGGGATACCTGGTCATGAGTCTCTTTTTATATGAACTCAATACTCCTCTTGTAGTCCCAGCCACATTTAAATCGACGAGATTACATCATGAAACAAATAGTTGGCTAACGACTGTCGTAGCTCCCCATTGTATTTCGTTGTCATCTTTTGTCTCCAATAGTTGTTGAAGGTTTGTGCAGTTTCAATCAGAGGCATCTTATTCACACATAAATAAATGATTCCCTAAACTATTCAAAATAAAGAATTGCCCAAAAGGGAGCAGTAAAGAAAAAGGAAAACCACAAATGTTTCCATTTGAGGTGTCTCTATTGGAGATGTTCTTAAAGTGAAATGTATAATCTAAAGTTTCCTTCAAAGTGTCTAATTGCTGTAAACACATAGGCAAGGTCACTTTGAGTGGCTGCACTTAGGAATTCAAACACCATCAGTGTCTCCATTCAAAGTGATCTTGATATGAAACATTGATCTCAATTTCATAGACCTAACATGGACCGTCAGGAAGAATTTGTAGCAGTTGTTGTGTACAACTGGTCCAAGCAGATGCACTTACTGAATTCAAGAGACAAGTTCTTGCATGAGTTGGAGCAATAATACAGACTTGTAATGGACGCTCTTCCTTACCAGTGGTTCCTGAAGTTCTTTTGGTATATCCTGTGTTGTCTGTGTTTGCAAATCCATGAGGGATACCTGGTCATGAGTCTCTTTTTATATGAACTCAATACTCCTCTTGTAGTCCCACCCACATTTAAATCGATGAGATTACATCATGAAACGAATAGTTGGCTAACGACTGTCGTAGCTCCCCATTGTATTTTGATGTCATCTTTTGTCTCCAATAGTTGTTGAAGGTTTGTGCAGTTTCATTTCGAGGCATCTTATTAACACATAAATAAACGATTCCCTAAACTATTCAAAATAAAGAATTGCCCAAAAGGGAGCAGTAAAGAAAAAGGAAAACCACAAATGTTTCCATTTGAGGTGTCTCTATTGGAGATGTTCTTTAAGTGAAATGTATAATCTAAAGTCTGATTCAAAGTGTCTAATTGCTGAAAACTCATAGGCAAGGTCACTTTGAGTGGCTGCACTTAGGAATACAACCACCATCAGTGTCTCCATTCAAAGTGATCTTGATATGAAACATAGAACTCAGTTTGATGGACCTAACATGGACCGTCAGGTAGAATTTGTAGCAGTTGTTGTGTACAACTGGTCCAAGCAGATGCACTTACTGAATTCAAGAGACAAGTTCTTGCATGAGTTGGAGCAATAATACAGACTTGTAATGGACGCTCTTCCTTACCAGTGGTTCCTGAAGTTCTTTTGGTATATCCTGTGTTGTCTCTGTTTCCAAATCCATGAGGGATACCTGGTCATGAGTCTCTTTTTATATGAACTCAATACTCCTCTTGTAGTCCCACCCACATTTAAATCGACGTGATTACATCATGAAACTAATGGTTGGCTAACGACTGTCGTAGCACCCCATTGTATTTTGTTGTCATCTTTTGTCTCCAATAGTTGTTGAAGGTTTGTGCGGTTTCAATCAGAGGTATCTTATTAACACATAAATAAAAGATTCCCTGAACTATTCAAAATAAAGAATTGCCCAAAAGGGAGCAGTAAAGAAAAAGGAAAACCACAAATGTTTCCATTTGAGGTGTCTCTATTGGAGATGTTCTTTAAGTGAAATGTATAATCTAAAGTTTGCTTCAAAATGTCTAATGGCTGTAAACTCATAGGCAAGGTCACTTTGAGTGGGTGCACTTAGGAATACAACCACCATCAGTGTCTCCATTCAAAGTGATCCTGATATGAAACATTGATCTCAATTTCATAGACCTAACATGGACCGTCAGGTAGAATTTGTAGCAGTTGTTGTGTACAACTGGTCCAAGCAGATGCACTTACTGAATTCAAGAGACAAGTTCTTGCATGAGTTGGACCTAGAATACAGACTTGTAATGGACGCTCTGTCTTACCAGTGGTTCCTGAAGTTCTTTTGGTATATCCTGTGTTGTCTGTGTTTCCAAATCCATGAGGGATACCTGGTCGATTCCCTAAACTATTCAAAATAAAGAATTGCCCAAAAGGGAGCAGTAAAGAGAAAGGAAAACCACAAATGTTTCCATTTGAGGTGTTTCTATTGGAGATGTTCTTTACACTTAAAGAACATCTCCAATAGAGACAATAGAGTTTACAGCGATTAGACACTTTGAAGCAAAGTTTAGATTATACATTTCACTAAATGTATAATCTAAACTTTGCTTCAAAGTGTCTAATTGCTGTAAACTCATAGGCAAGGTCACTTTGAGTGGGTGCACCTAGGAATATAACCACCATCAGTGTCTCCATTCAAAGTGATCTTGATATGAAACATTGATCTCAATTTCATAGACCTAACATGGACCGTCAGGTAGAATTTGTAGCAGTTGTTGTGTACAACTGGTCCAAGGAGATCCACTTACTGAATTCAAGAGAGAAGTTATTGCATGAGTTGGACCAATAATACAGACTTGTAATGGACGCTCTTCCTTACCCGTGGTTCCTGAAGTTCTATTGGTACATCCTGTGTTGTCTGTGTTTCCAAATCCATGAGGGATACCTGGTCATGAGTCTCTTTTTATATGAACTCAATACTCCTCTTGTAGTCCCAGCCACATTTAAATCGACGAGATTACATCATGAAACAAATAGTTGGCTAACGACTGTCGTAGCTCCCCATTGTATTTCGTTGTCATCTTTTGTCTCCAATAGTTGTTGAAGGTTTGTGCAGTTTCAATCAGAGGCATCTTATTCACACATAAATAAATGATTCCCTAAACTATTCAAAATAAAGAATTGCCCAAAAGGGAGCAGTAAAGAAAAGGAAAACCACAAATGTTTCCATTTGAGGTGTCTCTATTGGAGATGTTCTTAAAGTGAAATGTATAATCTAAAGTTTCCTTCAAAGTGTCTAATTGCTGTAAACACATAGGCAAGGTCACTTTGAGTGGCTGCACTTAGGAATTCAACCACCATCAGTGTCTCCATTCAAAGTGATCTTGATATGAAACATTGATCTCAATTTCATAGACCTAACATGGACCGTCAGGAAGAATTTGTAGCAGTTGTTGTGTACAACTGGTCCAAGCAGATGCACTTACTGAATTCAAGAGACAAGTTCTTGCATGAGTTGGACCAATAATACAGACTTGTAATGGACGCTCTTCCTCACCAGTGGTTCCTGAAGTTCTTTTGGTACATCCTGTGTTGTCTGTGTTTCCAAATCCATGAGGGATACCTGGTCGATTCCCTAAACTGTTCAAAATAAAGAATTGCCCAAAAGGGAGCAGTAAAGACAAAGGAAAACCACAAATGTTTCCATTTGAGGTGTCTCTATTGGAGATGTTCTTTAAGTGAAATGTATAATCTAAAGTTTGCTTCAAAGTGTCTAATTGCTGTAAACTCATAGTCAAGGTCACTTTGAGTGGGTGCACTTAGGAATTCAACCACCATCAGTGTCTCCATTCAAAGTGATCTTGATATGAAACATAGAACTCATTTTGATGGACCTAACATGGAGGGTCAGGTAGAATTTGTCGGATTTGTTGAGTGTCTCTATTTTAGATGTTATTTAAGTGAAATATATAAAGTAAAGTTTGCTTCAAAGTGTCTAATTGCTGTAAACTCATAGGCAAGGTCACTTTGAGTGGGTGCACTTAGGAATACAACCACCATCAGTGTCTCCATTCAAAGTCATCTTGATATGAAACATTAAACTCAATTTGATGGACCTAAGATGGACCGTCAGGTAGAATTTGTTGCAGTTGTTGTGTACAACTGGTCCAAGCAGATGCACTTACTGAATTCAAGAGACAAGTTCTTGCATGAGTTGGACCAATAATACAGACTTGTAATGGACGCTCTGTCTTACCAGTGGTTCCTGAAGTTCTTTTGGTATATCCTGTGTTGTCTGTGTTTCCAAATCCATGAGGGATACCTGGTCGATTCCCTAAACTATTCAAAATAAAGAATTGCCCAAAAGGGAGCAGTAAAGAGAAAGGAAAACCACAAATGTTTCCATTTGAGGTGTTTCTATTGGAGATGTTCTTTACACTTAAAGAACATCTCCAATAGAGACAATAGAGTTTACAGCGATTAGACACTTTGAAGCAAAGTTTAGATTATACATTTCACTAAATGTATAATCTAAACTTTGCTTCAAAGTGTCTAATTGCTGTAAACTCATAGGCAAGGTCACTTTGAGTGGGTGCACCTAGGAATATAACCACCATCAGTGTCTCCATTCAAAGTGATCTTGATATGAAACATTGATCTCAATTTCATAGACCTAACATGGACCGTCAGGTAGAATTTGTAGCAGTTGTTGTGTACAACTGGTCCAAGGAGATCCACTTACTGAATTCAAGAGAGAAGTTATTGCATGAGTTTGACCAATAATACAGACTTGTAATGGACGCTCTTCCTTACCAGTGGTTCCTGAAGTTCTATTGGTACATCCTGTGTTGTCTGTGTTTCCAAATCCATGAGGGATACCTGGTCATGAGTCTCTTTTATATGAACTCAATACTCCTCTTGTAGTCCCAGCCACATTTAAATCGACGAGATTACATCATGAAACAAATAGTTGGCTAACGACTGTCGTAGCTCCCCATTGTATTTCGTTGTCATCTTTTGTCTCCAATAGTTGTTGAAGGTTTGTGCAGTTTCAATCAGAGGCATCTTATTCACACATAAATAAATGATTCCCTAAACTATTCAAAATAAAGAATTGCCCAAAAGGGAGCAGTAAAGAAAAAGGAAAACCACAAATGTTTCCATTTGAGGTGTCTCTATTGGAGATGTTCTTAAAGTGAAATGTATAATCTAAAGTTTCCTTCAAAGTGTCTAATTGCTGTAAACACATAGGCAAGGTCACTTTGAGTGGCTGCACTTAGGAATTCAACCACCATCAGTGTCTCCATTCAAAGTGATCTTGATATGAAACATTGATCTCAATTTCATAGACCTAACATGGACCGTCAGGAAGAATTTGTAGCAGTTGTTGTGTACAACTGGTCCAAGCAGATGCACTTACTGAATTCAAGAGACAAGTTCTTGCATGAGTTGGAGCAATAATACAGACTTGTAATGGACGCTCTTCCTTACCAGTGGTTCCTGAAGTTCTTTTGGTACATCCTGTGTTGTCTGTGTTTGCAAATCCATGAGGGATACCTGGTCATGAGTCTCTTTTTATATGAACTCAATACTCCTCTTGTAGTCCCACCCACATTTAAATCGACGAGATTACATCATGAAACGAATAGTTGGCTAACGACTGTCGTAGCTCCCCATTGTATTTTGTTGTCATCTTTTGTCTCCAATAGTTGTTGAAGGTTTGTGCAGTTTCATTTCGAGGCATCTTATTAACACATAAATAAACGATTCCCTAAACTATTCAAAATAAAGAATTGCCCAAAAGGGAGCAGTAAAGAAAAAGGAAAACCACAAATGTTTCCATTTGAGGTGTCTCTATTGGAGATGTTCTTTAAGTGAAATGTATAATCTAAAGTCTGATTCAAAGTGTCTAATTGCTGAAAACTCATAGGCAAGGTCACTTTGAGTGGCTGCACTTAGGAATACAACCACCATCAGTGTCTCCATTCAAAGTGATCTTGATATGAAACATAGAACTCAGTTTGATGGACCTAACATGGACCGTCAGGTAGAATTTGTAGCAGTTGTTGTGTACAACTGGTCCAAGCAGATGCACTTACTGAATTCAAGAGACAAGTTCTTGCATGAGTTGGAGCAATAATACAGACTTGTAATGGACGCTCTTCCTTACCCGTGGTTCCTGAAGTTCTTTTGGTATATCCTGTGTTGTCTGTGTTTCCAAATCCATGAGGGATACCTGGTCATGAGTCTCTTTTTATATGAACTCAATACTCCTCTTGTAGTCCCAGCCACATTTAAATCGACGAGATTACATCATGAAACAAATAGTTGGCTAACGACTGTCGTAGCTCCCCATTGTATTTCGTTGTCATCTTTTGTCTCCAATAGTTGTTGAAGGTTTGTGCAGTTTCAATCAGAGGCATCTTATTCACACATAAATAAATGATTCCCTAAACTATTCAAAATAAAGAATTGCCCAAAAGGGAGCAGTAAAGAAAAAGGAAAACCACAAATGTTTCCATTTGAGGTGTCTCTATTGGAGATGTTCTTAAAGTGAAATGTATAATCTAAAGTTTCCTTCAAAGTGTCTAATTGCTGTAAACACATAGGCAAGGTCACTTTGAGTGGCTGCACTTAGGAATTCAACCACCATCAGTGTCTCCATTCAAAGTGATCTTGATATGAAACATTGATCTCAATTTCATAGACCTAACATGGACCGTCAGGAAGAATTTGTAGCAGTTGTTGTGTACAACTGGTCCAAGCAGATGCACTTACTGAATTCAAGAGACAAGTTCTTGCATGAGTTGGAGCAATAATACAGACTTGTAATGGACGCTCTTCCTTACCAGTGGTTCCTGAAGTTCTTTTGGTACATCCTGTGTTGTCTGTGTTTGCAAATCCATGAGGGATACCTGGTCATGAGTCTCTTTTTATATGAACTCAATACTCCTCTTGTAGTCCCACCCACATTTAAATCGACGAGATTACATCATGAAACGAATAGTTGGCTAACGACTGTCGTAGCTCCCCATTGTATTTTGTTGTCATCTTTTGTCTCCAATAGTTGTTGAAGGTTTGTGCAGTTTCATTTCGAGGCATCTTATTAACACATAAATAAACGATTCCCTAAACTATTCAAAATAAAGAATTGCCCAAAAGGGAGCAGTAAAGAAAAAGGAAAACCACAAATGTTTCCATTTGAGGTGTCTCTATTGGAGATGTTCTTTAAGTGAAATGTATAATCTAAAGTCTGATTCAAAGTGTCTAATTGCTGAAAACTCATAGGCAAGGTCACTTTGAGTGGCTGCACTTAGGAATACAACCACCATCAGTGTCTCCATTCAAAGTGATCTTGATATGAAACATAGAACTCAGTTTGATGGACCTAACATGGACCGTCAGGTAGAATTTGTAGCAGTTGTTGTGTACAACTGGTCCAAGCAGATGCACTTACTGAATTCAAGAGACAAGTTCTTGCATGAGTTGGAGCAATAATACAGACTTGTAATGGACGCTCTTCCTTACCCGTGGTTCCTGAAGTTCTTTTGGTATATCCTGTGTTGTCTGTGTTTCCAAATCCATGAGGGATACCTGGTCATGAGTCTCTTTTTATATGAACTCAATACTCCTCTTGTAGTCCCACCCACATTTAAATCGACGTGATTACATCATGAAACTAACGGTTGGCTAACGACTGTCGTAGCACCCCATTGTATTTTGTTGTCATCTTTTGTCTCCAATAGTTGTTGAAGGTTTGTGCGGTTTCAATCAGAGGTATCTTATTAACACATAAATAAAAGATTCCCTGAACTATTCAAAATAAAGAATTGCCCAAAAGGGAGCAGTAAAGAAAACGAAAACCACAAATGTTTCCATTTGAGGTGTCTCTATTGGAGATGTTCTTTAAGTGAAATGTATAATCTAAAGTTTGCTTCAAAATGTCTAATGGCTGTAAACTCATAGGCAAGGTCACTTTGAGTGGGTGCACTTAGGAATACAACCACCATCAGTGTCTCCATTCAAAGTGATCCTGATATGAAACATTGATCTCAATTTCATAGACCTAACATGGACCGTCAGGTAGAATTTGTAGCAGTTGTTGTGTACAACTGGTCCAAGCAGATGCACTTACTGAATTCAAGAGACAAGTTCTTGCATGAGTTGGACCTAGAATACAGACTTGTAATGGACGCTCTGTCTTACCAGTGGTTCCTGAAGTTCTTTTGGTATATCCTGTGTTGTCTGTGTTTCCAAATCCATGAGGGATACCTGGTCATGAGTCTCTTTTTATATGAACTCAATACTCCTCTTGTAGTCCCACCCATATTTAAATCAACAAGATTACATCATGAAACAAATGGTTGGCTAACGACAGTCGTTAGCACATCCTGAATTCAAGAGACAAGTTCTTGCATGAGTTGGACCAATAATACAGACTTGTAATGGACGCTCTTCCTCACCAGTGGTTCCTGAAGTTCTATTGGTACATCCTGTGTTGTCTGTGTTTCCAAATCCATGAGGGATACCTGGTCGATTCCCTAAACTGTTCAAAATAAAGAATTGCCCAAAAGGGAGCAGTAAAGACAAAGGAAAACCACAAATGTTTCCATTTGAGGTGTCTCTATTGGAGATGTTCTTTAAGTGAAATGTATAATCTAAAGTTTGCTTCAAAGTGTCTAATTGCTGTAAACTCATAGTCAAGGTCACTTTGAGTGGGTGCACTTAGGAATTCAACCACCATCAGTGTCTCCATTCAAAGTGATCTTGATATGAAACATAGAACTCATTTTGATGGACCTAACATGGAGGGTCAGGTAGAATTTGTAGGATTTGTTGAGTGTCTCTATTTTAGATGTTATTTAAGTGAAATATATAAAGTAAAGTTTGCTTCAAAGTGTCTAATTGCTGTAAACTCATAGGCAAGGTCACTTTGAGTGGGTGCACTTAGGAATACAACCACCATCAGTGTCTCCATTCAAAGTCATCTTGATATGAAACATTAAACTCAATTTGATGGACCTAAGATGGACCGTCAGGTAGAATTTGTTGCAGTTGTTGTGTACAACTGGTCCAAGCAGATGCACTTACTGAATTCAAGAGACAAGTTCTTGCATGAGTTGGACCAATAATACAGACTTGTAATGGACGCTCTGTCTTACCAGTGGTTCCTGAAGTTCTTTTGGTATATCCTGTGTTGTCTGTGTTTCCAAATCCATGAGGGATACCTGGTCGATTCCCTAAACTATTCAAAATAAAGAATTGCCCAAAAGGGAGCAGTAAAGAGAAAGGAAAACCACAAATGTTTCCATTTGAGGTGTTTCTATTGGAGATGTTCTTTACACTTAAAGAACATCTCCAATAGAGACAATAGAGTTTACAGCGATTAGACACTTTGAAGCAAAGTTTAGATTATACATTTCACTAAATGTATAATCTAAACTTTGCTTCAAAGTGTCTAATTGCTGTAAACTCATAGGCAAGGTCACTTTGAGTGGGTGCACCTAGGAATATAACCACCATCAGTGTCTCCATTCAAAGTGATCTTGATATGAAACATTGATCTCAATTTCATAGACCTAACATGGACCGTCAGGTAGAATTTGTAGCAGTTGTTGTGTACAACTGGTCCAAGGAGATCCACTTACTGAATTCAAGAGAGAAGTTATTGCATGAGTTTGACCAATAATACAGACTTGTAATGGACGCTCTTCCTTACCAGTGGTTCCTGAAGTTCTATTGGTACATCCTGTGTTGTCTGTGTTTCCAAATCCATGAGGGATACCTGGTCATGAGTCTCTTTTTATATGAACTCAATACTCCTCTTGTAGTCCCAGCCACATTTAAATCGACGAGATTACATCATGAAACAAATAGTTGGCTAACGACTGTCGTAGCTCCCCATTGTATTTCGTTGTCATCTTTTGTCTCCAATAGTTGTTGAAGGTTTGTGCAGTTTCAATCAGAGGCATCTTATTCACACATAAATAAATGATTCCCTAAACTATTCAAAATAAAGAATTGCCCAAAAGGGAGCAGTAAAGAAAAAGGAAAACCACAAATGTTTCCATTTGAGGTGTCTCTATTGGAGATGTTCTTAAAGTGAAATGTATAATCTAAAGTTTCCTTCAAAGTGTCTAATTGCTGTAAACACATAGGCAAGGTCACTTTGAGTGGCTGCACTTAGGAATTCAACCACCATCAGTGTCTCCATTCAAAGTGATCTTGATATGAAACATTGATCTCAATTTCATAGACCTAACATGGACCGTCAGGAAGAATTTGTAGCAGTTGTTGTGTACAACTGGTCCAAGCAGATGCACTTACTGAATTCAAGAGACAAGTTCTTGCATGAGTTGGAGCAATAATACAGACTTGTAATGGACGCTCTTCCTTACCAGTGGTTCCTGAAGTTCTTTTGGTACATCCTGTGTTGTCTGTGTTTGCAAATCCATGAGGGATACCTGGTCATGAGTCTCTTTTTATATGAACTCAATACTCCTCTTGTAGTCCCACCCACATTTAAATCGACGAGATTACATCATGAAACGAATAGTTGGCTAACGACTGTCGTAGCTCCCCATTGTATTTTGTTGTCATCTTTTGTCTCCAATAGTTGTTGAAGGTTTGTGCAGTTTCATTTCGAGGCATCTTATTAACACATAAATAAACGATTCCCTAAACTATTCAAAATAAAGAATTGCCCAAAAGGGAGCAGTAAAGAAAAAGGAAAACCACAAATGTTTCCATTTGAGGTGTCTCTATTGGAGATGTTCTTTAAGTGAAATGTATAATCTAAAGTCTGATTCAAAGTGTCTAATTGCTGAAAACTCATAGGCAAGGTCACTTTGAGTGGCTGCACTTAGGAATACAACCACCATCAGTGTCTCCATTCAAAGTGATCTTGATATGAAACATAGAACTCAGTTTGATGGACCTAACATGGACCGTCAGGTAGAATTTGTAGCAGTTGTTGTGTACAACTGGTCCAAGCAGATGCACTTACTGAATTCAAGAGACAAGTTCTTGCATGAGTTGGAGCAATAATACAGACTTGTAATGGACGCTCTTCCTTACCCGTGGTTCCTGAAGTTCTTTTGGTATATCCTGTGTTGTCTGTGTTTCCAAATCCATGAGGGATACCTGGTCATGAGTCTCTTTTTATATGAACTCAATACTCCTCTTGTAGTCCCAGCCACATTTAAATCGACGAGATTACATCATGAAACAAATAGTTGGCTAACGACTGTCGTAGCTCCCCATTGTATTTCGTTGTCATCTTTTGTCTCCAATAGTTGTTGAAGGTTTGTGCAGTTTCAATCAGAGGCATCTTATTCACACATAAATAAATGATTCCCTAAACTATTCAAAATAAAGAATTGCCCAAAAGGGAGCAGTAAAGAAAAGGAAAACCACAAATGTTTCCATTTGAGGTGTCTCTATTGGAGATGTTCTTAAAGTGAAATGTATAATCTAAAGTTTCCTTCAAAGTGTCTAATTGCTGTAAACACATAGGCAAGGTCACTTTGAGTGGCTGCACTTAGGAATTCAACCACCATCAGTGTCTCCATTCAAAGTGATCTTGATATGAAACATTGATCTCAATTTCATAGACCTAACATGGACCGTCAGGAAGAATTTGTAGCAGTTGTTGTGTACAACTGGTCCAAGCAGATGCACTTACTGAATTCAAGAGACAAGTTCTTGCATGAGTTGGAGCAATAATACAGACTTGTAATGGACGCTCTTCCTTACCAGTGGTTCCTGAAGTTCTTTTGGTACATCCTGTGTTGTCTGTGTTTGCAAATCCATGAGGGATACCTGGTCATGAGTCTCTTTTTATATGAACTCAATACTCCTCTTGTAGTCCCACCCACATTTAAATCGACGAGATTACATCATGAAACGAATAGTTGGCTAACGACTGTCGTAGCTCCCCATTGTATTTTGTTGTCATCTTTTGTCTCCAATAGTTGTTGAAGGTTTGTGCAGTTTCATTTCGAGGCATCTTATTAACACATAAATAAACGATTCCCTAAACTATTCAAAATAAAGAATTGCCCAAAAGGGAGCAGTAAAGAAAAAGGAAAACCACAAATGTTTCCATTTGAGGTGTCTCTATTGGAGATGTTCTTTAAGTGAAATGTATAATCTAAAGTCTGATTCAAAGTGTCTAATTGCTGAAAACTCATAGGCAAGGTCACTTTGAGTGGCTGCACTTAGGAATACAACCACCATCAGTGTCTCCATTCAAAGTGATCTTGATATGAAACATAGAACTCAGTTTGATGGACCTAACATGGACCGTCAGGTAGAATTTGTAGCAGTTGTTGTGTACAACTGGTCCAAGCAGATGCACTTACTGAATTCAAGAGACAAGTTCTTGCATGAGTTGGAGCAATAATACAGACTTGTAATGGACGCTCTTCCTTACCCGTGGTTCCTGAAGTTCTTTTGGTATATCCTGTGTTGTCTGTGTTTCCAAATCCATGAGGGATACCTGGTCATGAGTCTCTTTTTATATGAACTCAATACTCCTCTTGTAGTCCCACCCACATTTAAATCGACGTGATTACATCATGAAACTAACGGTTGGCTAACGACTGTCGTAGCACCCCATTGTATTTTGTTGTCATCTTTTGTCTCCAATAGTTGTTGAAGGTTTGTGCGGTTTCAATCAGAGGTATCTTATTAACACATAAATAAAAGATTCCCTGAACTATTCAAAATAAAGAATTGCCCAAAAGGGAGCAGTAAAGAAAAACGAAAACCACAAATGTTTCCATTTGAGGTGTCTCTATTGGAGATGTTCTTTAAGTGAAATGTATAATCTAAAGTTTGCTTCAAAATGTCTAATGGCTGTAAACTCATAGGCAAGGTCACTTTGAGTGGGTGCACTTAGGAATACAACCACCATCAGTGTCTCCATTCAAAGTGATCCTGATATGAAACATTGATCTCAATTTCATAGACCTAACATGGACCGTCAGGTAGAATTTGTAGCAGTTGTTGTGTACAACTGGTCCAAGCAGATGCACTTACTGAATTCAAGAGACAAGTTCTTGCATGAGTTGGACCTAGAATACAGACTTGTAATGGACGCTCTGTCTTACCAGTGGTTCCTGAAGTTCTTTTGGTATATCCTGTGTTGTCTGTGTTTCCAAATCCATGAGGGATACCTGGTCATGAGTCTCTTTTTATATGAACTCAATACTCCTCTTGTAGTCCCACCCATATTTAAATCAACAAGATTACATCATGAAACAAATGGTTGGCTAACGACAGTCGTTAGCACATCCTGAATTCAAGAGACAAGTTCTTGCATGAGTTGGACCAATAATACAGACTTGTAATGGACGCTCTTCCTCACCAGTGGTTCCTGAAGTTCTATTGGTACATCCTGTGTTGTCTGTGTTTCCAAATCCATGAGGGATACCTGGTCGATTCCCTAAACTGTTCAAAATAAAGAATTGCCCAAAAGGGAGCAGTAAAGACAAAGGAAAACCACAAATGTTTCCATTTGAGGTGTCTCTATTGGAGATGTTCTTTAAGTGAAATGTATAATCTAAAGTTTGCTTCAAAGTGTCTAATTGCTGTAAACTCATAGTCAAGGTCACTTTGAGTGGGTGCACTTAGGAATTCAACCACCATCAGTGTCTCCATTCAAAGTGATCTTGATATGAAACATAGAACTCATTTTGATGGACCTAACATGGAGGGTCAGGTAGAATTTGTAGGATTTGTTGAGTGTCTCTATTTTAGATGTTATTTAAGTGAAATATATAAAGTAAAGTTTGCTTCAAAGTGTCTAATTGCTGTAAACTCATAGGCAAGGTCACTTTGAGTGGGTGCACTTAGGAATACAACCACCATCAGTGTCTCCATTCAAAGTCATCTTGATATGAAACATTAAACTCAATTTGATGGACCTAAGATGGACCGTCAGGTAGAATTTGTTGCAGTTGTTGTGTACAACTGGTCCAAGCAGATGCACTTACTGAATTCAAGAGACAAGTTCTTGCATGAGTTGGACCAATAATACAGACTTGTAATGGACGCTCTTCCTTTCCAGTGGTTCCTGAAGTTCTTTTGGTATATCCTGTGTTGTCTGTGTTTCCAAATCCATGAGGGATACCTGGTCGATTCCCTAAACTATTCAAAATAAAGAATTGCCCAAAAGGGAGCAGTAAAGAGAAAGGAAAACCACAAATGTTTCCATTTGAGGTGTTTCTATTGGAGATGTTCTTTACACTTAAAGAACATCTCCAATAGAGACAATAGAGTTTACAGCAATTAGACACTTTGAAGCAAAGTTTAGATTATACATTTCACTAAATGTATAATCTAAACTTTGCTTCAAAGTGTCTAATTGCTGTAAACTCATAGGCAAGGTCACTTTGAGTGGGTGCACCTAGGAATATAACCACCATCAGTGTCTCCATTCAAAGTGATCTTGATATGAAACATTGATCTCAATTTCATAGACCTAACATGGACCGTCAGGTAGAATTTGTAGCAGTTGTTGTGTACAACTGGTCCAAGGAGATCCACTTACTGAATTCAAGAGAGAAGTTATTGCATGAGTTGGACCAATAATACAGACTTGTAATGGACGCTCTTCCTTACCCGTGGTTCCTGAAGTTCTATTGGTACATCCTGTGTTGTCTGTGTTTCCAAATCCATGAGGGATACCTGGTCATGAGTCTCTTTTTATATGAACTCAATACTCCTCTTGTAGTCCCAGCCACATTTAAATCGACGAGATTACATCATGAAACAAATAGTTGGCTAACGACTGTCGTAGCTCCCCATTGTATTTCGTTGTCATCTTTTGTCTCCAATAGTTGTTGAAGGTTTGTGCAGTTTCAATCAGAGGCATCTTATTCACACATAAATAAATGATTCCCTAAACTATTCAAAATAAAGAATTGCCCAAAAGGGAGCAGTAAAGAAAAAGGAAAACCACAAATGTTTCCATTTGAGGTGTCTCTATTGGAGATGTTCTTTAAGTGAAATGTATAATCTAAAGTCTGATTCAAAGTGTCTAATTGCTGAAAACTCATAGGCAAGGTCACTTTGAGTGGCTGCACTTAGGAATACAACCACCATCAGTGTCTCCATTCAAAGTGATCTTGATATGAAACATAGAACTCAGTTTGATGGACCTAACATGGACCGTCAGGTAGAATTTGTAGCAGTTGTTGTGTACAACTGGTCCAAGCAGATGCACTTACTGAATTCAAGAGACAAGTTCTTGCATGAGTTGGAGCAATAATACAGACTTGTAATGGACGCTCTTCCTTACCCGTGGTTCCTGAAGTTCTTTTGGTATATCCTGTGTTGTCTGTGTTTCCAAATCCATGAGGGATACCTGGTCATGAGTCTCTTTTTATATGAACTCAATACTCCTCTTGTAGTCCCACCCACATTTAAATCGACGTGATTACATCATGAAACTAACGGTTGGCTAACGACTGTCGTAGCACCCCATTGTATTTTGTTGTCATCTTTTGTCTCCAATAGTTGTTGAAGGTTTGTGCGGTTTCAATCAGAGGTATCTTATTAACACATAAATAAAAGATTCCCTGAACTATTCAAAATAAAGAATTGCCCAAAAGGGAGCAGTAAAGAAAAACGAAAACCACAAATGTTTCCATTTGAGGTGTCTCTATTGGAGATGTTCTTTAAGTGAAATGTATAATCTAAAGTTTGCTTCAAATGTCTAATGGCTGTAAACTCATAGGCAAGGTCACTTGAGTGGGTGCACTTAGGAATACAACCACCATCAGTGTCTCCATTCAAAGTGATCCTGATATGAAACATTGATCTCAATTTCATAGACCTAACATGGACCGTCAGGTAGAATTTGTAGCAGTTGTTGTGTACAACTGGTCCAAGCAGATGCACTTACTGAATTCAAGAGACAAGTTCTTGCATGAGTTGGACCTAGAATACAGACTTGTAATGGACGCTCTGTCTTACCAGTGGTTCCTGAAGTTCTTTTGGTATATCCTGTGTTGTCTGTGTTTCCAAATCCATGAGGGATACCTGGTCACGAGTCTCTTTTATATGAACTCAATACTCCTCTTGTAGTCCCACCCATATTTAAATCAACAAGATTACATCATGAAACAAATGGTTGGCTAACGACAGTCGTTAGCACATCCTGAATTCAAGAGACAAGTTCTTGCATGAGTTGGACCAATAATACAGACTTGTAATGGACGCTCTTCCTCACCAGTGGTTCCTGAAGTTCTATTGGTACATCCCGTGTTGTCTGTGTTTCCAAATCCATGAGGGATACCTGGTCGATTCCCTAAACTGTTCAAAATAAAGAATTGCCCAAAAGGGAGCAGTAAAGAGAAAGGAAAACCACAAATGTTTCCATTTGAGGTGTCTCTATTGGAGATGTTCTTTAAGTGAAATGTATAATCTAAAGTTTGCTTCAAAGTGTCTAATTGCTGTAAACTCATAGTCAAGGTCACTTTGAGTGGGTGCACTTAGGAATTCAACCACCATCAGTGTCTCCATTCAAAGAGATCTTGATATGAAACATAGAACTCATTTTGATGGACCTAACATGGAGGGTCAGGTAGAATTTGTAGGATTTGTTGAGTGTCTCTATTTTAGATGTTATTTAAGTGAAATATATAAAGTAAAGTTTGCTTCAAAGTGTCTAATTGCTGTAAACTCATAGGCAAGGTCACTTTGAGTGGGTGCACTTAGGAATACAACCACCATCAGTGTCTCCATTCAAAGTCATCTTGATATGAAACATTAAACTCAATTTGATGGACCTAAGATGGACCGTCAGGTAGAATTTGTTGCAGTTGTTGTGTACAACTGGTCCAAGCAGATGCACTTACTGAATTCAAGAGACAAGTTCTTGCATGAGTTGGACCAATAATACAGACTTGTAATGGACGCTCTTCCTTACCAGTGGTTCCTGAAGTTCTTTTGGTATATCCTGTGTTGTCTGTGTTTCCAAATCCATGAGGGATACCTGGTCGATTCCCTAAACTATTCAAAATAAAGAATTGCCCAAAAGGGAGCAGTAAAGAGAAAGGAAAACCACAAATGTTTCCATTTGAGGTGTTTCTATTGGAGATGTTCTTTACACTTAAAGAACATCTCCAATAGAGACAATAGAGTTTACAGCAATTAGACACTTTGAAGCAAAGTTTAGATTATACATTTCACTAAATGTATAATCTAAACTTTGCTTCAGAGTGTCTAATTGCTGTAAACTCATAGGCAAGGTCACTTTGAGTGGGTGCACCTAGGAATATAACCACCATCAGTGTCTCCATTCAAAGTGATCTTGATATGAAACATTGATCTCAATTTCATAGACCTAACATGGACCGTCAGGTAGAATTTGTAGCAGTTGTTGTGTACAACTGGTCCAAGCAGATGCACTTACTGAATTCAAGAGACAAGTTCTTGCATGAGTTGGAGCAATAATACAGACTTGTAATGGACGCTCTTCCTTACCAGTGGTTCCTGAAGTTCTATTGGTACATCCTGTGTTGTCTGTCTTTCCAAATCCATGAGGGATACCTGGTCATGAGTCTCTTTTTATATGAACTCAATACTCCTCTTGTAGTCCCACCCACATTTAAATCGACGAGATTACATCATGAAACAAATAGTTGGCTAACGACTGTCGTAGCTCCCCATTGTATTTCGTTGTCATCTTTTGTCTCCAATAGTTGTTGAAGGTTTGTGCAGTTTCAATCAGAGGCATCTTATTAACACATAAATAAACGATTCCCTAAACTATTCAAAATAAAGAATTGCCCAAAAGGGAGCAGTAAAGAAAAAGGAAAACCACAAATGTTTCCATTTGAGGTGTCTCTATTGGAGATGTTCTTTAAGTGAAATGTATAATCTAAAGTTTGCTTCAAAGTGTCTAATTGCTGTAAACTCATAGTCAAGGTCACTTTGAGTGGGTGCACTTAGGAATTCAACCACCATCAGTGTCTCCATTCAAAGTGATCTTGATATGAAACATAGAACTCATTTTGATGGACCTAACATGGAGGGTCAGGTAGAATTTGTAGTTTTTGTTGAGTGTCTCTATTTTAGATGTTATTTAAGTGAAATATATAAAGTAAAGTTTGCTTCAAAGTGTCTAATTGCTGTAAACTCATAGGCAAGGTCACTTTGAGTGGGTGCACTTATGAATACAACCACCATCAGTGTCTCCATTCAAAGTGATCTTGATATGAAACATTAAACTCAATTTGATGGACCTAAGATGGACCGTCAGGTAGAATTTGTTGCAGTTGTTGTGTACAACTGGTCCAAGCAGATGCACTTACTGAATTCAAGAGACAAGTTCTTGCATGAGTTGGACCAATAATACAGACTTGTAATGGACGCTCTTCCTTACCAGTGGTTCCTGAAGTTCTTTTGGTATATCCTGTGTTGTCTGTGTTTCCAAATCCATGAGGGATACCTGGTCGATTCCCTAAAATATTCAAAATAAAGAATTGCCCAAAAGGGAGCAGTAAAGAGAAAGGAAAACCACAAATGTTTCCATTTGAGGTGTTTCTATTGGAGATGTTCTTTACACTTAAAGAACATCTCCAATAGAGACAATAGAGTTTACAGCGATTAGACACTTTGAAGCAAAGTTTAGATTATACATTTCACTAAATGTATAATCTAAACTTTGCTTCAGAGTGTCTAATTGCTGTAAACTCATAGGCAAGGTCACTTTGAGTGGGTGCACCTAGGAATATAACCACCATCAGTGTCTCCATTCAAAGTGATCTTGATATGAAACATTGATCTCAATTTCATAGACCTAACATGGACCGTCAGGTAGAATTTGTAGCAGTTGTTGTGTACAACTGGTCCAAGGAGATCCACTTACTGAATTCAAGAGAGAAGTTATTGCATGAGTTGGACCAATAATACAGACTTGTAATGGACGCTCTTCCTTACCAGTGGTTCCTGAAGTTCTATTGGTACATCCTGTGTTGTCTGTGTTTCCAAATCCATGAGGGATACCTGGTTATGAGTCTCTTTTTATATGAACTCAATACTCCTCTTGTAGTCCCAGCCACATTTAAATCGACGAGATTACATCATGAAACAAATAGTTGGCTAACGACTGTCGTAGCTCCCCATTGTATTTCGTTGTCATCTTTTGTCTCCAATAGTTGTTGAAGGTTTGTGCAGTTTCAATCAGAGGCATCTTATTCACACATAAATAAAAGATTCCCTAAACTATTCAAAATAAAGAATTGCCCAAAAGGGAGCAGTAAAGAAAAAGGAAAACCACAAATGTTTCCATTTGAGGTGTCTCTATTGGAGATGTTCTTTAAGTGAAATGTATAATCTAAAGTTTGCTTCAAAATGTCTAATGGCTGTAAACTCATAGGCAAGGTCACTTTGAGTGGGTGCACTTAGGAATACAACCACCATCAGTGTCTCCATTCAAAGTGATCCTGATATGAAACATTGATCTCAATTTCATAGACCTAACATGGACCGTCAGGTAGAATTTGTAGCAGTTGTTGTGTACAACTGGTCCAAGCAGATGCACTTACTGAATTCAAGAGACAAGTTCTTGCATGAGTTGGACCTAGAATACAGACTTGTAATGGACGCTCTGTCTTACCAGTGGTTCCTGAAGTTCTTTTGGTATATCCTGTGTTGTCTGTGTTTCCAAATCCATGAGGGATACCTGGTCATGAGTCTCTTTTTATATGAACTCAATACTCCTCTTGTAGTCCCACCCATATTTAAATCAACAAGATTACATCATGAAACAAATGGTTGGCTAACGACAGTCGTTAGCACATCCTGAATTCAAGAGACAAGTTCTTGCATGAGTTGGACCAATAATAGAGACTTGTAATGGACGCTCTTCCTCACCAGTGGTTCCTGAAGTTCTATTGGTACATCCTGTGTTGTCTGTGTTTCCAAATCCATGAGGGATACCTGGTCGATTCCCTAAACTGTTCAAAATAAAGAATTGCCCAAAAGGGAGCAGTAAAGACAAAGGAAAACCACAAATGTTTCCATTTGAGGTGTCTCTATTGGAGATGTTCTTTAAGTGAAATGTATAATCTAAAGTTTGCTTCAAAGTGTCTAATTGCTGTAAACTCATAGTCAAGGTCACTTTGAGTGGGTGCACTTAGGAATTCAACCACCATCAGTGTCTCCATTCAAAGTGATCTTGATATGAAACATAGAACTCATTTTGATGGACCTAACATGGAGGGTCAGGTAGAATTTGTAGGATTTGTTGAGTGTCTCTATTTTAGATGTTATTTAAGTGAAATATATAAAGTAAAGTTTGCTTCAAAGTGTCTAATTGCTGTAAACTCATAGGCAAGGTCACTTTGAGTGGGTGCACTTAGGAATACAACCACCATCAGTGTCTCCATTCAAAGTCATCTTGATATGAAACATTAAACTCAATTTGATGGACCTAAGATGGACCGTCAGGTAGAATTTGTTGCAGTTGTTGTGTACAACTGGTCCAAGCAGATGCACTTACTGAATTCAAGAGACAAGTTCTTGCATGAGTTGGACCAATAATACAGACTTGTAATGGACGCTCTGTCTTACCAGTGGTTCCTGAAGTTCTTTTGGTATATCCTGTGTTGTCTGTGTTTCCAAATCCATGAGGGATACCTGGTCGATTCCCTAAACTATTCAAAATAAAGAATTGCCAAAAGGGAGCAGTAAAGAGAAAGAAAAACCACAAATGTTTCCATTTGAGGTGTTTCTATTGGAGATGTTCTTTACACTTAAAGAACATCTCCAATAGAGACAATAGAGTTTACAGCGATTAGACACTTTGAAGCAAAGTTTAGATTATACATTTCACTAAATGTATAATCTAAACTTTGCTTCAAAGTGTCTAATTGCTGTAAACTCATAGGCAAGGTCACTTTGAGTGGGTGCACCTAGGAATATAACCACCATCAGTGTCTCCATTCAAAGTGATCTTGATATGAAACATTGATCTCAATTTCATAGACCTAACATGGACCGTCAGGTAGAATTTGTAGCAGTTGTTGTGTACAACTGGTCCAAGCAGATGCACTTACTGAATTCAAGAGACAAGTTCTTGCATGAGTTGGAGCAATAATACAGACTTGTAATGGACGCTCTTCCTTACCAGTGGTTCCTGAAGTTCTATTGGTACATCCTGTGTTGTCTGTCTTTCCAAATCCATGAGGGATACCTGGTCATGAGTCTCTTTTTATATGAACTCAATACTCCTCTTGTAGTCCCACCCACATTTAAATCGACGAGATTACATCATGAAACGAATAGTTGGCTAACGACTGTCGTAGCTCCCCATTGTATTTTGTTGTCATCTTTTGTCTCCAATAGTTGTTGAAGGTTTGTGCAGTTTCATTTCGAGGCATCTTATTAACACATAAATAAACGATTCCCTAAACTATTCAAATAAAGAATTGCCCAAAAGGGAGCAGTAAAGAAAAAGGAAACCACAAATGTTTCCATTTGAGGTGTCTCTATTGGAGATGTTCTTTAAGTGAAATGTATAATCTAAAGTCTGATTCAAAGTGTCTAATTGCTGAAAACTCATAGGCAAGGTCACTTAGAGTGGCTGCACTTAGGAATACAACCACCATCAGTGTCTCCATTCAAAGTGATCTTGATATGAAACATAGAACTAAGTTTGATGGACCTAACATGGACCGTCAGGTAGAATTTGTAGCAGTTGTTGTGTACAACTGGTCCAAGCAGATGCACTTACTGAATTCAAGTGACAAGTTCTTCCATGAGTTGGAGCAATAATACAGACTTGTAATCGACGCTCTTACTTACCAGTGGTTCCTGAAGTTCTTTTGGTATATCCTGTGTTGTCTGTGTTTCCAAATCCATGAGGGATACCTGGTCATGAGTCTCTTTTTATATGAACTCAATACTCCTCTTGTAGTCCCACCCACATTTAAATCGACGAGATTACATCATGAAACGAATAGTTGGCTAACGACTGTCGTAGCTCCCCATTGTATTTTGTTGTCATCTTTTGTCTCCAATAGTTGTTGAAGGTTTGTGCAGTTTCAATCAGAGGCATCTTATTCACACATAAATAAACGATACCCTAAACTATTCAAAATGAAGAATTTCCCAAAAGGGAGCACTAAGGAAAAAGGAAAACCACAAATGTTTCCATTTGAGGTGTCTCTATTGGAGATGTTCTTTAAGTGAAATGTATAATCTAAAGTCTGATTCAAAGTGTCTAATTGCTGAAAACTCATAGGCAAGGTCACTTTGAGTGGCTGCACTTAGGAATACAACCACCATCAGTGTCTCCATTCAAAGTGATCTTGATATGAAACATAGAACTCAGTTTGATGGACCTAACATGGACCGTCAGGTAGAATTTGTAGCAGTTTTTGTGTACAACTGGTCCAAGCAGATGCACTTACTGAATTCAAGAGACAAGTTCTTGCATGAGTTGGAGCAATAATACAGACTTGTAATCGACGCTCTTCCTTACCAGTGGTTCCTGAAGTTCTTTTGGTATATCCTGTGTTGTCTGTGTTTCCAAATCCATGAGGGATACCTGGTCATGAGTCTCTTTTTATATGAACTCAATACTCCTCTTGTAGTCCCACCCACATTTAAATCGATGAGATTACATCATGAAACGAATAGTTGGCTAACGACTGTCGTAGCTCCCCATTGTATTTTGTTGTCATCTTTTGTCTCCAATAGTTGTTGAAGGTTTGTGCAGTTTCAATCAGAGGCATCTTATTCACACATAAATAAACGATTCCCTAAACTATTCAAATTGAAGAATTTCCCAAAAGGGAGCACTAAGGAAAAAGGAAAACCACAAATGTTTCCATTTGAGGTGTCTCTATTGGAGATGTTCTTTAAGTGAAATGTATAATCTAAAGTTTCCTTCAAAGTGTCTAATTGCTGTAAACTCATAGTCAAGGTCACTTTGAGTGCGTGCACTTAGGAATTCAACCACCATCAGAGACTCCATTCAAAGTGATCTTGATATGAAACATAGAACTCAATTTGATAGACCTAACATGGAGGGTCAGGTAGAATTTGTAGGATTTGTTGAGTGTCTCTATTTTAGATGTTATTTAAGTGAAATGTATAAAGTAAAGTTTGCTTCAAAGTGTCTAATTGCTGTAAACTCATAGGCAAGGTCACTTTGAGTGGGTGCACTTAGGAATACAACCACCATCAGTGTCTCCATTCAAAGTGATCTTGATATGAAACATTAAACTCAATTTGATGGACCTAAGATGGACCGTCAGGTAGAATTTGTTGCAGTTGTTGTGTACAACTGGTCCAAGCAGATGCACTTACTGAATTCAAGAGACAAGTTCTTGCATGAGTTGGACCAATAATACAGACTTGTAATGGACGCTCTTCCTTTCCAGTGGTTCCTGAAGTTCTTTTGGTATATCCTGTGTTGTCTGTGTTTCCAAATCCATGAGGGATACCTGGTCGATTCCCTAAACTATTCAAAATAAAGAATTGCCCAAAAGGGAGCAGTAAAGAGAAAGGAAAACCACAAATGTTTCCATTTGAGGTGTTTCTATTGGAGATGTTCTTTACACTTAAAGAACATCTCCAATAGAGACAATAGAGTTTACAGCAATTAGACACTTTGAAGCAAAGTTTAGATTATACATTTCACTAAATGTATAATCTAAACTTTGCTTCAAAGTGTCTAATTGCTGTAAACTCATAGGCAAGGTCACTTTGAGTGGGTGCACCTAGGAATATAACCACCATCAGTGTCTCCATTCAAAGTGATCTTGATATGAAACATTGATCTCAATTTCATAGACCTAACATGGACCGTCAGGTAGAATTTGTAGCAGTTGTTGTGTACAACTGGTCCAAGGAGATCCACTTACTGAATTCAAGAGACAAGTTATTGCATGAGTTGGACCAATAATACAGACTTGTAATGGACGCTCTTCCTTACCAGTGGTTCCTGAAGTTCTATTGGTACATCCTGTGTTGTCTGTGTTTCCAAATCCATGAGGGATACCTGGTCATGAGTCTCTTTTATATGAACTCAATACTCCTCTTGTAGTCCCAGCCACATTTAAATCGACGAGATTACATCATGAAACAAATAGTTGGCTAACGACTGTCGTAGCTCCCCATTGTATTTTGTTGTCATCTTTTGTCTCCAATAGTTGTTGAAGGTTTGTGCAGTTTCAATCAGAGGCATCTTATTCACACATAAATAAATGATTCCCTAAACTATTCAAAATAAAGAATTGCCCAAAAGGGAGCAGTAAAGAAAAAGGAAAACCACAAATGTTTCCATTTGAGGTGTCTCTATTGGAGATGTTCTTAAAGTGAAATGTATAATCTAAAGTTTCCTTCAAAGTGTCTAATTGCTGTAAACACATAGTCAAGGTCACTTTGAGTAGGTGCACTTAGGAATTCAACCACCATCAGTGTCTCCATTCAAAGTGATCTTGATATGAAACATAGAACTCAATTTGATGAACCTAACATGGAGGGTCAGGTAGAATTTGTAGGATTTGTTGAGTGTCTCTATTTTAGATGTTATTTAAGTGAAATATATAAAGTAAAGTTTGCTTCAAAGTGTCTAATTGCTGTAAACTCATAGGCAATGTCACTTTGAGTGGGTGCACTTAGGAATACAACCACCATCAGTGTCTCCATTCAAAGTGATCTTGATATGAAACATTAAACTCAATTTGATGGACCTAAGATGGACCGTCAGGTAGAATTTGTTGCAGTTGTTGTGTACAACTGGTCCAAGCAGATGCACTTACTGAATTCAAGAGACAAGTTCTTGCATGAGTTGGACCAATAATACAGACTTGTAATGGACGCTCTTCCTTACCAGTGGTTCCTGAAGTTCTATTGGTACATCCTGTGTTGTCTGTGTTTCCAAATCCATGAGGGATACCTGGTCGATTCCCTAAACTATTCAAAATAAAGAATTGCCCAAAAGGGAGCAGTAAAGAGAAAGGAAAACCACAAATGTTTCCATTTGAGGTGTTTCTATTGGAGATGTTCTTTACACTTAAAGAACATCTCCAATAGAGACAATAGAGTTTACAGCAATTAGACACTTTGAAGCAAAGTTTAGATTATACATTTCACTAAATGTATAATCTAAACTTTGCTTCAGAGTGTCTAATTGCTGTAAACTCATAGGCAAGGTCACTTTGAGTGGGTGCACCTAGGAATATAACCACCATCAGTGTCTCCATTCAAAGTGATCTTGATATGAAACATTAAACTCAATTTGATGGACATAACATGGACCGTCAGGTAGAATTTGTAGCAGTTGTTGTGTACAACTGGTCCAAGCAGATGGACTTACTGAATTCAAGAGACAAGTTCTTGCATGAGTTGGACCAATAATACAGACTTGTAATGGACGCTCTTCCTTACCAGTGGTTCCTGAAGTTCAATTGGTACATCCTGTGTTGTCTGTGTTTCCAAATCCATGAGGGATACCTGGTGATGAGTCTCTTTTTATATGAACTCAATACTCCTCTTGTAGTCCCACCCATATTTAAATCAACAAGATTACATCATGAAACAAATGGTTGGCTAACGACAGTCGTTAGCACATACTGAATTCAAGAGACAAGTTCTTGCATGAGTTGGACCAATAATACAGACTTGTAATGGACGCTCTTCCTTACCAGTGGTTCCTGAAGTTCTATTGGTACATCCTGTGTTGTCTGTGTTTCCAAATCCATGAGGGATACCTGGTCGATTCCCTAAACTGTTCAAAATAAAGAATTGCCCAAAAGGGAGCAGTAAAGAAAAAGGAAAACCACAAATGTTTCCATTTGAGGTGTCTCTATTGGAGATGTTCTTAAAGTGAAATGTATAATCTAAAGTTTCCTTCAAAGTGTCTAATTGCTGTAAACACACAGGCAAGGTCACTTTGAGTAGGTGCACTTAGGAATTCAACCACCATCAGTGTCTCCATTCAAAGTGATCTTGATATGAAACATAGAACTCAATTTGATGGACCTAACATGGAGGGTCAGGTAGAATTTGTAGGATTTGTTGAGTGTCTCTATTTTAGATGTTATTTAAGTGAAATATATAAAGTAAAGTTTGCTTCAAAGTGTCTAATTGCTGTAAACTCATAGGCAATGTCACTTTGAGTGGGTGCACTTAGGAATACAACCACCATCAGTGTCTCCATTCAAAGTGATCTTGATATGAAAAATTAAACTCAATTTGATGGACCTAAGATGGACCGTCAGGTAGAATTTGTTGCAGTTGTTGTGTACAACTGGTCCAAGCAGATGCACTTACTGAATTCAAGAGACAAGTTCTTGCATGAGTTGGACCAATAATACAGACTTGTAATGGACGCTCTTCCTTACCAGTGGTTCCTGAAGTTCTTTTGGTATATCCTGTGTTGTCTGTGTTTCCAAATCCATGAGGGATACCTGGTCATGAGTCTCTTTTTATATGAACTCAATACTCCTCTTGTAGTCCCACCCACATTTAAATCGACGAGATTACATCATGAAACGAATAGTTGGCTAACGACTGTCGTAGCTCCCCATTGTATTTTGTTGTCATCTTTTGTCTCCAATAGTTGTTGAAGGTTTGTGCAGTTTCATTTCGAGGCATCTTATTAACACATAAATAAACGATTCCCTAAACTATTCAAAATAAAGAATTGCCCAAAAGGGAGCAGTAAAGAAAAAGGAAAACCACAAATGTTTCCATTTGAGGTGTCTCTATTGGAGATGTTCTTTAAGTGAAATGTATAATCTAAAGTCTGATTCAAAGTGTCTAATTGCTGAAAACTCATAGGCAAGGTCACTTAGAGTGGCTGCACTTAGGAATACAACCACCATCAGTGTCTCCATTCAAAGTGATCTTGATATGAAACATAGAACTCAGTTTGATGGACCTAACATGGACCGTCAGGTAGAATTTGTAGCAGTTGTTGTGTACAACTGGTCCAAGCAGATGCACTTACTGAATTCAAGAGACAAGTTCTTCCATGAGTTGGAGCAATAATACAGACTTGTAATCGACGCTCTTCCTTACCAGTGGTTCCTGAAGTTCTTTTGGTATATCCTGTGTTGTCTGTGTTTCCAAATCCATGAGGGATACCTGGTCATGAGTCTTGAAATAAGTACTTTTTATATGAACTCAATACTCCTCTTGTAGTCCCACCCACATTTAAATCGACGAGATTACATCATGAAACGAATAGTTGGCTAACGACTGTCGTAGCTCCCCATTGTATTTTGTTGTCATCTTTTGTCTCCAATAGTTGTTGAAGGTTTGTGCAGTTTCAATCAGAGGCATCTTATTCACACATAAATAAACGATTCCCTAAACTATTCAAAATGAAGAATTTCCCAAAAGGGAGCAGTAAAGAAAAAGGAAAACCACAAATGTTTCCATTTGAGGTGTCTCTATTGGAGATGTTCTTTAAGTGAAATGTATAATCTAAAGTCTGATTCAAAGTGTCTAATTGCTGAAAACTCATAGGCAAGGTCACTTAGAGTGGCTGCACTTA
The DNA here is from genome assembly GCF_001858045.2 of Oreochromis niloticus. Lineage (NCBI taxonomy): Eukaryota > Metazoa > Chordata > Actinopteri > Cichliformes > Cichlidae > Oreochromis > Oreochromis niloticus. Next base: position 30,371,886 of record NC_031978.2, on the reverse strand, counting down.
GGAATACAACCACCATCAGTGTCTCCATTCAAAGTGATCTTGATATGAAACATAGAACTCAGTTTGATGGACCTAACATGGACCGTCAGGTAGAATTTGTAGCAGTTGTTGTGTACAACTGGTCCAAGCAGATGCACTTACTGAATTCAAGAGACAAGTTCTTCCATGAGTTGGAGCAATAATACAGACTTGTAATCGACGTTCTTCCTTACCAGTGGTTCCTGAAGTTCTTTTGGTATATCCTGTGTTGTCTGTGTTTCCAAATCCATGAGGGATACCTGGTCATGAGTCTCTTTTTATATGAACTCAATACTCCTCTTGTAGTCCCACCCATATTTAAATCAACGAGATTACATCATGAAACAAATGGTTGGCTAACGACAGTCGTTAGCACATACTGAATTCAAGAGACAAGTTCTTGCATGAGTTGGACCAATAATACAGACTTGTAATGGACGCTCTTCCTTACCAGTGGTTCCTGAACTTCTATTGGTACATCCTGTGTTGTCTGTGTTTCCAAATCCATGAGGGATACCTGGTCGATTCCCTAAACTATTCAAAATAAAGAATTGCTCAAAAGGGAGCAGTAAAGAAAAAGGAAAACCACAAATGTTTCCATTTGAGGTGTCTCTATTGGAGATGTTCTTTAAGTGAAACATATGAGGTCAAGTTTGCTTCAAAGTGTCTAATTGTTGTAATGGTCACTTTTAGTAGTTGCACTTAGGAAAACAACCATGACTGATATGAAGCACATAACATGTAGCTTCAATTTTTGTTGAGTTTCTTATATATAGGTAGAATCCAAGATTACTATATTGGACTTTATGAGTACAATAATAATGAGCACTTCATGCACTCAGAATCTAAGTAAGTCCTTAAGTCTCTGTAATGTTCATGACCAATTCATGAAATGACCACCTAACCTGATGCTTATTGAATACATATATAACAAGGGTATTAGTCAAACAGCTGATGTCTTGAATGTAATTCTTTGTTGCTGAGATCAAGAGTTGCTGACACTTACTGTACCTAAAATTCCATTTGGTAATAGTCTTTTTCTTATGATGGTTAATAATTACTTAAAATATGTAATTGTTTTATCCTGATGTAAACCCAATCCAAGATTACTTCGAAAGGAAGCACTTGGGAAAAAAAGAACCATTCCATTTTCATTCCATGAAATCTTGACAATTCAATTCACTTCAATTCAATTCAATTCAGTTCAGTTCAATCCAATCCAATCCAATCCAATCTAGTTCAGTTCACTTCACTTCACTTCACTTCACTTCAATTCAATTCAATTCAATTCAATTCAATTCAATTCAATTCAATTCAATTCAGTTCAGCTCAGTTCAATTCACTTTTATTTATATAGCACCAAATCACAACAACAGTCGTCTCAAGGCGCTTTATATTGTAAGGTAGACCTTGCAATAAAACATTCCGAGAAAAACCCAACAATCATATGACCCCCTATGAGGAAGAATCTTGGTGATAGTGGGAAAGAAAAACTCCCTGCTGTGGAAGAGAGCCAGAGATTAATAACAACTGTGATTCAATGCAGAGAAGTCTGTTAACACACGTTGAGTGAGAAAGGAGATTGAAAAGTAAATACTAGTGCATCATGGGAATCCCCCAACAGTCTACACCTATTGCAGCATAACTAAGGGAGGACTCAGGGTCACCTGATCCAGCCCCAACTATATGCTTCAGCAAAAAAGAAAGTTTGAAGTTTTATTTTTACAAGAAATAAAGATTTCGGAACGTCAAAATACAATATAAGTCATAATCCAACATTGATTTTACAATTATTATTAGGTATAGAAAACATCAATAACAGAACAACAATGAGCACTTACTGCATTCAGAATTCAAATAACTACCTATATTGCCGTGCTGCTGGTAATGATGGTGACTAATTGCTGAAATGATGAATTTATGTGACTCTGATGAAAAACATAAGAACAAACGCACCCACTAACACAGAAGATGCAAACAATTTGTTGCTTACCTATACAGCAGGAAAACTTACAATACCTTACCGTAGCACTTACTGCAATTGCTTTTAATGATGGTGAACAAGACCTGAAATAATGTAGCTGTGTGATCATGATGTAATATAGTCAAAATTACTTCAAAAGGAAGCACTTAGAAACACAAGAACCATCAGTGTCTCCGTTCGAGGTGATACTTGTGTGATATGTCCTGAAAACCTAAAGGGAGCTTAACTGAAGTTAACATGCATCTTCAAATCAAGTCCCGCAACCTCGGCAAAGAGGAAAGATTCACAGCAAAGATATCTGACAGTCAAAATGAGCCACAATTCATGATCAAAAGGTCATTTACAGCAATTTTTGGCTGTAGACGACATCAACAACACAACAACAATGAGCACTTACTGTACTCAGATTTGAAATAAGTACTTATGTTGTCGTGATGATGATGACTAATTCCAGAAGTGGTGAATTGTTTTGATCTTGATGAAAAACGTAAAAAGTCATGCACCCACTGAAACAGAAGTTGCCTTCAAAACACTCTTTGCAGATGACATCAGGACTACAACAATTAGCACTTACAGCAGTTTAATTCCAGTTGGTGGCAGTTGTTTTTAATGATGGTGAAACAGTACTGAAATAATGTAGCTATGTGATCCTTATGTAATACAATCAAGATTACTTCGAAAGGAAGCACTTAGGAAAACAAAAACCACCAGTGTGTCCGTTCGAGGTGATCTTAATGTGATATGTCCTATTAAACGTAAAGGGAGCTTAACTGAAGTTAACATGCACCTTTTTATCAAGTCCTGCAACCCTTGGCAAAGGGGAACGATTTGCAACAATGATTTCTGTTGGACAAAGTCATCTACAATTCATAATACAAAGGTAATTTTACGTTTATTTTTGACTGTAAAAGACATCAACAACACAACAACAATGAGCACTTACTGTATTCAGAATTCAAACAAGTGCCTATGTTGTCGTGATGTTGGTGACTAGTTCCTGAAATGATAAATTCATTTGATCCTGATGAAAAATGTAAAAAGCCATGTACCCACTGAGACAGAAGATGCCTTCAAAACACTCTTTGCAGATGACATCAGGACTACAGCAATTAGCACTTACTGCAGTTTAATTCCAGTTGGTGGCAGTTTTTTTTAATGATGGTGAACAAGTCCTGAGACAATGTAGCTGTGTGATCATGATGTAATACAATCAAGATTACTTCGAAAGGAAGCACTTAGGAAAAGAAGAACCATCAGTGTCTCCGTTCGAGGTGATCTTTGTGTGATACATCCTGAAAAACTAAAGGGAGCTTAACTGAAGTAACGATATTTTTTCATTTAAAATTTTTAAGCCTAGAGAATTAGGAAAGATTCTGATTGTCAAAATATCACAGAAGTCATCATCCGATATTATTTTAGGTTTTTTTTGGCTGTAGAAGACATCAACAATACAACAACAACGAGCACTTACTGTATTCAGAATTCAAATATGTGCCTATGTTGTCGTGATGATGATGAGTAATTCCTAAAACTATGAATTCATTTGATCCTGATGAAAAATGTACAACAAGTAGCACTTACTGCAGTTTAATTCCAGTTGGTGGCAGTTGTTTTTAATGATGGTGAACAAGTCCTGAGACAATGTAGCTGTGTGATCCTGATGTAATACAATCAATAATACTTCGAAAGGAAGCACTTAGGAAAAGAAGAACCATCAGTGTCTCCGTTCGAGGTGATCTTAATGTGATATGTCCTGAAAACCTAAAGGGAGCTTAACTGAAGTTAACATGCATCTTCAAATCAAGTCCCGCAACCTCGGCAAAGAGGAAAGATTCGCAGCAAAGATATCTGACGGTCAAAATGAGCCACAATTCATGATCAAAAGGTCATTTGCAGTAATTTTTGAATGTAAAAGACATCAACAACACAACAACAATGAGCACTTACTGTATTCAGAATTGAAATAAGTGCCTATGTTGTCGTGATGTTGGTGACTAATTCCTGAAATGATAAATTCATTTGATCCTGATGAAAAACGTAAAAAGCCATGTACCCACTGAGACAGAAGATGCCTTCAAAACACTCTTTGCAGATGACATCAGGACTACAGCAATTAGCACTTACTGCAGTTTAATTCCAGTTGGTGGCAGTTGTTTTTAATGATGGTGAACAAGTCCTGAGACAATGTAGCTGTGTGATCATGATGTAATACAATCAAGATTACTTCGAAAGGAAGCACTTAGGAAAAGAAGAACCATCAGTGTCTCCGTTCGAGGTGATCTTTGTGTGATACATCCTGAAAAAGTAAAGGGAGCTTAACTGAAGTAACGATATTTCTTCATTTAAAATTTTGAAGCCTAGAGAATTAGGAAAGATTCTGATTGTCAAAATATCACAGAAGTCATTATCCGATATTATTTTAGTTTTTTTTGGCTGTAGAAGACATCAACAATACAACAACAATGAGCACTTACTGTATTCAGAATTGAAATATGTGCCTATGTTGTCGTGATGATGATGACTAATTCCTAAAACTATGAATTCATTGATCCTGATGAAAATGTACAACAAGTAGCACTTACTGCAGTTTAATTCCAGTTGGTGGCAGTTGTTTTTAATGATGGTGAAGAAGTCCTGAGATAATGTAGCTGTGTGATCCTGATGTAATACAATCAAGATTACTTCGAAAGGAAGCACTTAGGAAAAGAAGAACCATCAGTGTCTCCGTTCGAGGTGATCTTAATGTGATATGTCCTGAAAACCTAAAGGGAGCTTAACTGAAGTTAACATGCATCTTCAAATCAAGTCCCGCAACCTCGACAAAGAGGAAAGATTCGCAGCAAAGATATTTGACAGTCAAAATGTGCCACAATTCATGATCAAAAGGTCATTTACAGTAATTTTTGACTGTAAAAAAGACATCAACAACACAACAACAATGAGCACTTACTGTATTCAGAATTCAAACAAGTGCCTATGTTGTCGTGATGTTGGTGACTAGTTCCTGAAATGATAAATTCATTTGATCCTGATGAAAAATGTAAAAAGCCATGTACCCACTGAGACAGAAGATGCCTTCAAAACACTCTTTGCAGATGACATCAGGACTACAGCAATTAGCACTTACTGCAGTTTAATTCCAGTTGGTGGCAGTTGTTTTTAATGATGGTGAACAAGTCCTGAGACAATGTAGCTGTGTGATCATGATGTAATACAATCAAGATTACTTCGAAAGGAAGCACTTAGGAAAAGAAGAACCATTAGTGTCTCCGTTCGAGGTGATCTTTGTGTGATACATCCTGAAAAACTAAAGGGAGCTTGACTGAAGCAACGATATTTCTTCATTTAAAATTTTTAAGCCTGGAGAATTAGGAAAGATTCTGATTGTCAAAATATCACAGAAGTCATCATCCGATATTATTTTACTTTTTTTTGGCTGTAGAAGACATCAACAATACAACAACAACGAGCACTTACTGTATTCAGAATTCAAATATGTGCCTATGTTGTCGTGATGATGATGAGTAATTCCTAAAACTATGAATTCATTTGATCCTGATGAAAAATGTACAACAAGCAGCACTTACTGCAGTTTAATTCCAGTTGGTGGCAGTTGTTTTTAATGATGGTGAAATAGTACTGAAATAATGTGGCTGTGTGATCCTGATGTAATACAATCAAGATTACTTCGAAAGGAAGCACTTAGGAAAAGAAGAACCATCAGTGTCTCCGTTCGAGGTGATCTTAATGTGATATTTCCCGAAAACCTAACGAGAGCTTAGCTGAAGTTAACATGCATCTTCAAATCAAGTCCCGCAACCTCGGCAAAGAGGAAAGATTCGCAGCAAAGATATCTGACGGTCAAAATGAGCCACAATTCATGATCAAAAGGTCATTTGCAGTAATTTTTGACTGTAAAAGACATCAACAACACAACAACAACGAGCACTTACTGTATTCAGAATTGAAATAAGTGCCTATGTTGTCGTGATGTTGGTGACTAATTCCTGAAATGATAAATTCAATTGATCCTGATGAAAAACGTAAAAAGCCATGTACCCACTGAGACAGAAGATGCCTTCAAAACACTCTTTGCAGATGACATCAGGACTACAACAATTAGCACTTACTGCAGTTTAATTCCAGTTGGTGGCAGTTGTTTTTAATGATGGTGAACAAGTCCTGAGACAATGTAGCTGTGTGATCATGATGTAATACAATCAAGATTACTTCGAAAGGAAGCACTTAGGAAAAGAAGAACTATCAGTGTCTCCGTTCGAGGTGACCTTTGTGTGATACATCCTGAAAAAGTAAAGGGAGCTTAACTGAAGTAACGATATTTCTTCATTTAAAATTTTGAAGCCTAGAGAATTAGGAAAGATTCTGATTGTCAAAATATCACAGAAGTCATCATCCGATATTATTTTAGTTTTTTTTGGCTGTAGAAGACATCAACAATACAACAACAATGAGCACTTACTGTATTCAGAATTGAAATATGTGCCTATGTTGTCGTGATGATGATGACTAATTCCTAAAACTATGAATTCATTTGATCCTGATGAAAAATGTACAACAATTAGCACTTACTGCAGTTTAATTCCAGTTGGTGGCAGTTGTTTTGTAATGATGGTGAAGAAGTCCTGAGACTATGTAGCTGTGTGATCATGATGTAATACAATCAAGATTACTTCGAAAGGAAGCACTTAGGAAAAGAAGAACCATCAGTGTCTCCGTTCGAGGTGATCTTTGTGTGATACATCCTGAAAAACTAAAGGGAGCTTAACTGAAGTAACGATATTTCTTCATTTAAAATTTTGAAGCCTAGAGAATTAGGAAAGATTCTGATTGTCAAAATATCACAGAAATCATCATCCAAGATTAAATTTAGGCGTTTTTGGCTGTAGAAGACAACAACACAACAACAATGAGCACTTACTGTATTCAGAATTGAAATAAGTGCCTATGTTGTTGTGATGTTGATGACTAATTCCTGAAATGATAAATTCATTTGATCCTGATGAAAAATGTAAAAAGCCATGTACCCACTGAGACAGAAGATGCCTTCAAAACACTCTTTGCAGATGACATCAGGATTACAACAATTAGCACTTACTGCAGTTTAATTCCAGTTGGTGGCAGTTTTTTTTCAATGATGGTGAACAAGTCCTGAGATAATGTAGCTGTGTGATCATGATGTAATACAATCAAGATTACTTCGAAAGGAAGCACTTAGGAAAAGAAGAACCATCAGTGTCTCCGTTCGAGGTGATCTTAATGTGATATGTCCTGAAAACCTAAAGGGGGCTTAACTGAAGTTAACATGCATCTTCATATCAAGTCCCGCAACCTCGGCAAAGAGGAAAGATTCGCAGCAAAGATATCTGACGGTCAAAATGAGCCACAATTCATGATCAAAAGGTCATTTGCAGTAATTTTGACTGTAAAAGACATCAACAACACAACAACAATGAGCACTTACTGTATTCAGAATTGAAATAAGTGCCTATGTTGTCGTGATGTTGGTGACTAATTCCTGAAATGATAAATTCAATTGATCCTGATGAAAAACGTAAAAAGCCATGTACCCACTGAGACAGAAGATGCCTTCAAAACACTCTTTGCAGATGACATCAGGACTACAACAATTAGCACTTACTGCAGTTTAATTCCAGTTGGTGGCAGTTGTTTTTAATGATGGTGAACAAGTCCTGAGACAATGTAGCTGTGTGATCATGATGTAATACAATCAAGATTACTTCGAAAGGAAGCACTTAGGAAAAGAAGAACTATCAGTGTCTCCGTTCGAGGTGACCTTTGTGTGATACATCCTGAAAAAGTAAAGGGAGCTTAACTGAAGTAACGATATTTCTTCATTTAAAATTTTGAAGCCTAGAGAATTAGGAAAGATTCTGATTGTCAAAATATCACAGAAGTCATCATCCGATATTATTTTAGGGTTTTTTTGGCTGTAGAAGACATCAACAATACAACAACAATGAGCACTTACTGTATTCAGAATTCAAATATGTGCCTATGTTGTCGTGATGATGATGACTAATTCCTAAAACTATGAATTCATTTGATCCTGATGAAAAATGTACAACAAGCAGCACTTACTGCAGTTTAATTCCAGTTGGTGGCAGTTGTTTTTAATGATGGTGAAATAGTACTGAAATAATGTGGCTGTGTGATCCTGATGTAATACAATCAAGATTACTTCGAAAGGAAGCACTTAGGAAAAGAAGAACCATCAGTGTCTCCGTTCGAGGTGATCTTAATGTGATATTTCCCGAAAACTTAACGAGAGCTTAGCTGAAGTTAACATGCATCTTCAAATCAAGTCCCGCAACCTCGACAAAGAGGAAAGATTCGCAGCAAAGATATTTGACAGTCAAAATGTGCCACAATTCATGATCAAAAGGTCATTTACAGTAATTTTTGACTGTAAAAAAGACATCAACAACACAACAACAATGAGCACTTACTGTATTCAGAATTCAAACAAGTGCCTATGTTGTCGTGATGTTGGTGACTAGTTCCTGAAATGATAAATTCATTTGATCCTGATGAAAAATGTAAAAAGCCATGTACCCACTGAGACAGAAGATGCCTTCAAATCACTCTTTGCAGATGACATCAGGACTACAACAATTAGCACTTACTGCAGTTTAATTCCAGTTGGTGGCAGTTGTTTTTAATGATGGTGAACAAGTCCTGAGATAATGTAGCTGTGTGATCCTGATGTAATACAATCAAGATTACTTCGAAAGGAAGCACTTAGGAAAAGAAGAACCATCAGTGTCTCCGTTCGAGGTGATCTTAATGTGATATGTCCTGAAAACCTAAAGGGAGCTTAACTGAAGTTAACATGCATCTTCAAATCAAGTCCCGCAACCTCGGCAAAGAGGAAAGATTCGCAGCAAAGATATCTGACGGTCAAAATGAGCCACAATTCATGATCAAAAGGTCATTTGCAGTAATTTTTGAATGTAAAAGACATCAACAACACAACAACAATGAGCACTTACTGTATTCAGAATTGAAATAAGTGCCTATGTTGTCGTGATGTTGGTGACTAATTCCTGAAATGATAAATTCATTTGATCCTGATGAAAAACGTAAAAAGCCATGTACCCACTGAGACAGAAGATGCCTTCAAAACACTCTTTGCAGATGACATCAGGACTACAACAATTAGCACTTACTGCAGTTTAATTCCAGTTGGTGGCAGTTGTTTTGTAATGATGGTGAAGAAGTCCTGAGACTATGTAGCTGTGTGATCATGATGTAATACAATCAAGATTACTTCGAAAGGAAGCACTTAGGAAAAGAAGAACCATCAGTGTCTCCGTTCGAGGTGATCTTTGTGTGATACATCCTGAAAAACTAAAGGGAGCTTAACTGAAGTAACGATAATTCTTCATTTAAAATTTTGAAGCCTAGAGAATTAGGAAAGATTCTGATTGTCAAAATATCACAGAAATCATCATCCAAGATTAAATTTAGGCGTTTTTGGCTGTAGAAGACAACAACACAACAACAATGAGCACTTACTGTATTCAGAATTGAAATAAGTGCCTATGTTGTTGTGATGTTGATGACTAATTCCTGAAATGATAAATTCATTTGATCCTGATGAAAAATGTAAAAAGCCATGTACCCACTGAGACAGAAGATGCCTTCAAAACACTCTTTGCAGATGACATCAGGATTACAACAATTAGCACTTACTGCAGTTTAATTCCAGTTGGTGGCAGTTTTTTTTCAATGATGGTGAACAAGTCCTGAGATAATGTAGCTGTGTGATCATGATGTAATACAATCAAGATTACTTCGAAAGGAAGCACTTAGGAAAAGAAGAACCATCAGTGTCTCCGTTCGAGGTGATCTTAATGTGATATGTCCTGAAAACCTAAAGGGGGCTTAACTGAAGTTAACATGCATCTTCATATCAAGTCCCGCAACCTCGGCAAAGAGGAAAGATTCGCAGCAAAGATATCTGACGGTCAAAATGAGCCACAATTCATGATCAAAAGGTCATTTGCAGTAATTTTTGACTGTAAAAGACACCAACAACACAACAACAATGAGCACTTACTGTATTCAGAATTGAAATAAGTGCCTATGTTGTCGTGATGTTGGTGACTAATTCCTGAAATGATAAATTCAATTGATCCTGATGAAAAACGTAAAAAGCCATGTACCCACTGAGACAGAAGATGCCTTCAAAACACTCTTTGCAGATGACATCAGGACTACAACAATTAGCACTTACTGCAGTTTAATTCCAGTTGGTGGCAGTTGTTTTTAATGATGGTGAACAAGTCCTGAGACAATGTAGCTGTGTGATCATGATGTAATACAATCAAGATTACTTCGAAAGGAAGCACTTAGGAAAAGAAGAACTATCAGTGTCTCCGTTCGAGGTGACCTTTGTGTGATACATCCTGAAAAAGTAAAGGGAGCTTAACTGAAGTAACGATATTTCTTCATTTAAAATTTTGAAGCCTAGAGAATTAGGAAAGATTCTGATTGTCAAAATATCACAGAAGTCATCATCCGATATTATTTTAGGGTTTTTTTGGCTGTAGAAGACATCAACAATACAACAACAATGAGCACTTACTGTATTCAGAATTCAAATATGTGCCTATGTTGTCGTGATGATGATGAGTAATTCCTAAAACTATGAATTCATTTGATCCTGATGAAAAATGTACAACAAGCAGCACTTACTGCAGTTTAATTCCAGTTGGTGGCAGTTGTTTTTAATGATGGTGAAATAGTACTGAAATAATGTGGCTGTGTGATCCTGATGTAATACAATCAAGATTACTTCGAAAGGAAGCACTTAGGAAAAGAAGAACCATCAGTGTCTCCGTTCGAGGTGATCTTAATGTGATATGTCCTGAAAACCTAACGAGAGCTTAGCTGAAGTTAACATGCATCTTCAAATCAAGTCCCGCAACCTCGACAAAGAGGAAAGATTCGCAGCAAAGATATTTGACAGTCAAAATGTGCCACAATTCATGATCAAAAGGTCATTTACAGTAATTTTTGACTGTAAAAAAGACATCAACAACACAACAACAATGAGCACTTACTGTATTCAGAATTCAAACAAGTGCCTATGTTGTCGTGATGTTGGTGACTAGTTCCTGAAATGATAAATTCATTTGATCCTGATGAAAAATGTAAAAAGCCATGTACCCACTGAGACAGAAGATGCCTTCAAAACACTCTTTGCAGATGACATCAGGACTACAACAATTAGCACTTACTGCAGTTTAATTCCAGTTGGTGGCAGTTGTTTTTAATGATGGTGAACAAGTCCTGAGATAATGTAGCTGTGTGATCCTGATGTAATACAATCAAGATTACTTCGAAAGGAAGCACTTAGGAAAAGAAGAACCATCAGTGTCTCCGTTCGAGGTGATCTTAATGTGATATGTCCTGAAAACCTAAAGGGAGCTTAACTGAAGTTAACATGCATCTTCAAATCAAGTCCCGCAACCTCGACAAAGAGGAAAGATTCGCAGCAAAGATATTTGACAGTCAAAATGTGCCACAATTCATGATCAAAAGGTCATTTACAGTAATTTTTGACTGTAAAAAAGACATCAACAACACAACAACAATGAGCACTTACTGTATTCAGAATTCAAACAAGTGCCTATGTTGTCGTGATGTTGGTGACTAGTTCCTGAAATGATAAATTCATTTGATCCTGATGAAAAATGTAAAAAGCCATGTACCCACTGAGACAGAAGATGCCTTCAAAACACTCTTTGCAGATGACATCAGGACTACAGCAATTAGCACTTACTGCAGTTTAATTCCAGTTGGTGGCAGTTGTTTTTAATGATGGTGAACAAGTCCTGAGACAATGTAGCTGTGTGATCATGATGTAATACAATCAAGATTACTTCGAAAGGAAGCACTTAGGAAAAGAAGAACCATTAGTGTCTCCGTTCGAGGTGATCTTTGTGTGATACATCCTGAAAAACTAAAGGGAGCTTGACTGAAGCAACGATATTTCTTCATTTAAAATTTTTAAGCCTGGAGAATTAGGAAAGATTCTGATTGTCAAAATATCACAGAAGTCATCATCCGATATTATTTTACTTTTTTTTGGCTGTAGAAGACATCAACAATACAACAACAACGAGCACTTACTGTATTCAGAATTCAAATATGTGCCTATGTTGTCGTGATGATGATGAGTAATTCCTAAAACTATGAATTCATTTGATCCTGATGAAAAATGTACAACAAGCAGCACTTACTGCAGTTTAATTCCAGTTGGTGGCAGTTGTTTTTAATGATGGTGAAATAGTACTGAAATAATGTGGCTGTGTGATCCTGATGTAATACAATCAAGATTACTTCGAAAGGAAGCACTTAGGAAAAGAAGAACCATCAGTGTCTCCGTTCGAGGTGATCTTAATGTGATATTTCCCGAAAACCTAACGAGAGCTTAGCTGAAGTTAACATGCATCTTCAAATCAAGTCCCGCAACCTCGGCAAAGAGGAAAGATTCGCAGCAAAGATATCTGACGGTCAAAATGAGCCACAATTCATGATCAAAAGGTCATTTGCAGTAATTTTTGACTGTAAAAGACATCAACAACACAACAACAACGAGCACTTACTGTATTCAGAATTGAAATAAGTGCCTATGTTGTCGTGATGTTGGTGACTAATTCCTGAAATGATAAATTCAATTGATCCTGATGAAAAACGTAAAAAGCCATGTACCCACTGAGACAGAAGATGCCTTCAAAACACTCTTTGCAGATGACATCAGGACTACAACAATTAGCACTTACTGCAGTTTAATTCCAGTTGGTGGCAGTTGTTTTTAATGATGGTGAACAAGTCCTGAGACAATGTAGCTGTGTGATCATGATGTAATACAATCAAGATTACTTCGAAAGGAAGCACTTAGGAAAGAAGAACTATCAGTGTCTCCGTTCGAGGTGACCTTTGTGTGATACATCCTGAAAAAGTAAAGGGAGCTTAACTGAAGTAACGATATTTCTTCATTTAAAATTTTGAAGCCTAGAGAATTAGGAAAGATTCTGATTGTCAAAATATCACAGAAGTCATCATCCGATATTATTTTAGTTTTTTTTGGCTGTAGAAGACATCAACAATACAACAACAATGAGCACTTACTGTATTCAGAATTGAAATATGTGCCTATGTTGTCGTGATGATGATGACTAATTCCTAAAACTATGAATTCATTTGATCCTGATGAAAAATGTACAACAAGTAGCACTTACTGCAGTTTAATTCCAGTTGGTGGCAGTTGTTTTTAATGATGGTGAAGAAGTCCTGAGATAATGTAGCTGTGTGATCCTGATGTAATACAATCAAGATTACTTCGAAAGGAAGCACTTAGGAAAAGAAGAACCATCAGTGTCTCCGTTCGAGGTGATCTTAATGTGATATGTCCTGAAAACCTAAAGGGAGCTTAACTGAAGTAACGATAATTCTTCATTTAAAATTTTGAAGCCTAGAGAATTAGGAAAGATTCTGATTGTCAAAATATCACAGAAATCATCATCCAAGATTAAATTTAGGCGTTTTTGGCTGTAGAAGACAACAACACAACAACAATGAGCACTTACTGTATTCAGAATTGAAATAAGTGCCTATGTTGTTGTGATGTTGATGACTAATTCCTGAAATGATAAATTCATTTGATCCTGATGAAAAATGTAAAAAGCCATGTACCCACTGAGACAGAAGATGCCTTCAAAACACTCTTTGCAGATGACATCAGGATTACAACAATTAGCACTTACTGCAGTTTAATTCCAGTTGGTGGCAGTTTTTTTTCAATGATGGTGAACAAGTCCTGAGATAATGTAGCTGTGTGATCATGATGTAATACAATCAAGATTACTTCGAAAGGAAGCACTTAGGAAAAGAAGAACCATCAGTGTCTCCGTTCGAGGTGATCTTAATGTGATATGTCCTGAAAACCTAAAGGGAGCTTAACTGAAGTTAACATGCATCTTCAAATCAAGTCCCGCAACCTCGGCAAAGAGGAAAGATTCGCAGCAAAGATATCTGACGGTCAAAATGAGCCACAATTCATGATCAAAAGGTCATTTGCAGTAATTTTTGAATGTAAAAGACATCAACAACACAACAACAATGAGCACTTACTGTATTCAGAATTGAAATAAGTGCCTATGTTGTCGTGATGTTGGTGACTAATTCCTGAAATGATAAATTCATTTGATCCTGATGAAAAACGTAAAAAGCCATGTACCCACTGAGACAGAAGATGCCTTCAAAACACTCTTTGCAGATGACATCAGGACTACAACAATTAGCACTTACTGCAGTTTAATTCCAGTTGGTGGCAGTTGTTTTGTAATGATGGTGAAGAAGTCCTGAGACTATGTAGCTGTGTGATCATGATGTAATACAATCAAGATTACTTCGAAAGGAAGCACTTAGGAAAAGAAGAACCATCAGTGTCTCCGTTCGAGGTGATCTTTGTGTGATACATCCTGAAAAACTAAAGGGAGCTTAACTGAAGTAACGATAATTCTTCATTTAAAATTTTGAAGCCTAGAGAATTAGGAAAGATTCTGATTGTCAAAATATCACAGAAATCATCATCCAAGATTAAATTTAGGCGTTTTTGGCTGTAGAAGACAACAACACAACAACAATGAGCACTTACTGTATTCAGAATTGAAATAAGTGCCTATGTTGTTGTGATGTTGATGACTAATTCCTGAAATGATAAATTCATTTGATCCTGATGAAAAATGTAAAAAGCCATGTACCCACTGAGACAGAAGATGCCTTCAAAACACTCTTTGCAGATGACATCAGGATTACAACAATTAGCACTTACTGCAGTTTAATTCCAGTTGGTGGCAGTTTTTTTTCAATGATGGTGAACAAGTCCTGAGATAATGTAGCTGTGTGATCATGATGTAATACAATCAAGATTACTTCGAAAGGAAGCACTTAGGAAAAGAAGAACCATCAGTGTCTCCGTTCGAGGTGATCTTAATGTGATATGTCCTGAAAACCTAAAGGGGGCTTAACTGAAGTTAACATGCATCTTCATATCAAGTCCCGCAACCTCGGCAAAGAGGAAAGATTCGCAGCAAAGATATCTGACGGTCAAAATGAGCCACAATTCATGATCAAAAGGTCATTTGCAGTAATTTTTGACTGTAAAAGACACCAACAACACAACAACAATGAGCACTTACTGTATTCAGAATTGAAATAAGTGCCTATGTTGTCGTGATGTTGGTGACTAATTCCTGAAATGATAAATTCAATTGATCCTGATGAAAAACGTAAAAAGCCATGTACCCACTGAGACAGAAGATGCCTTCAAAACACTCTTTGCAGATGACATCAGGACTACAACAATTAGCACTTACTGCAGTTTAATTCCAGTTGGTGGCAGTTGTTTTTAATGATGGTGAACAAGTCCTGAGACAATGTAGCTGTGTGATCATGATGTAATACAATCAAGATTACTTCGAAAGGAAGCACTTAGGAAAAGAAGAACTATCAGTGTCTCCGTTCGAGGTGACCTTTGTGTGATACATCCTGAAAAAGTAAAGGGAGCTTAACTGAAGTAACGATATTTCTTCATTTAAAATTTTGAAGCCTAGAGAATTAGGAAAGATTCTGATTGTCAAAATATCACAGAAGTCATCATCCGATATTATTTTAGGGTTTTTTTGGCTGTAGAAGACATCAACAATACAACAACAATGAGCACTTACTGTATTCAGAATTCAAATATGTGCCTATGTTGTCGTGATGATGATGAGTAATTCCTAAAACTATGAATTCATTTGATCCTGATGAAAAATGTACAACAAGCAGCACTTACTGCAGTTTAATTCCAGTTGGTGGCAGTTGTTTTTAATGATGGTGAAATAGTACTGAAATAATGTGGCTGTGTGATCCTGATGTAATACAATCAAGATTACTTCGAAAGGAAGCACTTAGGAAAAGAAGAACCATCAGTGTCTCCGTTCGAGGTGATCTTAATGTGATATTTCCCGAAAACTTAACGAGAGCTTAGCTGAAGTTAACATGCATCTTCAAATCAAGTCCCGCAACCTCGACAAAGAGGAAAGATTCGCAGCAAAGATATCTGACGGTCAAAATGAGCCACAATTCATGATCAAAAGGTCATTTGCAGTAATTTTTGACTGTAAAAGACATCAACAACACAACAACAATTAGCATTTACTGTATTCAGAAATGAAATAAGTGCCTATGTTGTCGTGATGTTGGTGACTAGTTCCTGAAATGATAAATTCATTTGATCCTGATGAAAAACGTAAAAAGCCATGCACCCACTGAGACAGAAGATGCCTTCAAAACACTCTTTGCAGATGACATCAGGACTACAACAATTAGCACTTACTGCAGTTTAATTCCAGTTGGTGGCAGTTTTTTTTCAATGATGGTGAAGAAGTCCTGAGACAATGTAGCTGTGTGATCCTGATGTAATACAATCAAGATTACTTCGAAAGGAAGCACTTAGGAAAAGAAGAACCATCAGTGTCTCCGTTCGAGGTGATCTTTGTGTGATACATCCTGAAAAACTAAAGGGAGCTTAACTGAAGTAACGATATTTTTTCATTTAAAATTTTGAAGCCTAGAGAATTAGGAAAGATTCTGATTGTCAAAATATCACAGAAGTCATCATCCGATATTATTTTAGTTTTTTTTTGGCTGTAGAAGACATCAACAATACAACAACAACGAGCACTTACTGTATTCAGAATTCAAATATGTGCCTATATTGTCGTGATGATGATGAGTAATTCCTAAAACTATGAATTCATTTGATCCTGATGAAAAATGTACAACAAGTAGCACTTACTGCAGTTTAATTCCAGTTGGTGGCAGTTGTTTTTAATGATGGTGAACAAGTCCTGAGACAATGTAGCTGTGTGATCCTGATGTAATACAATCAAGAATACTTCGAAAGGAAGCACTTAGGAAAAGAAGAACCATCAGTGTCTCTGTTCGAGGTGATCTTAATGTGATATATCCTGAAAACCTAAAGGGAGCTTAACTGAAGTTAACATGCATCTTCAAATCAAGTCCCGCAACCTCGGCAAAGAGGAAAGATTTGCAGCAAAGATATCTGACGGTCAAAATGAGCCACAATTCATGATCAAATGGTCATTTACAGTAATTTTTGAATGTAAAAGACATCAACAACACAACAACAATGAGCACTTACTGTATTCAGAATTGAAATAAGTGCCTATGTTGTCGTGATGTTGGTGACTAATTCCTGAAATGATAAATTCAATTGATCCTGATGAAAAACGTAGAAAGCCATGTACCCACTGAGACAGAAGATGCCTTCAAAACACTCTTTGCAGATGACATCAGGACTATAACAATTAGCACTTACTGCAGTTTAATTCCAGTTGGTGGCAGTTTTTTTTAATGATGGTGAAGAAGTCCTGAGATAATGTAGCTGTGTGATCATGATGTAATACAATCAAGATTACTTCGAAAGGAAGCACTTAGGAAAAGAAGAACCATCAGTGTCTCCGTTCGAGGTGACCTTTGTTTGATACATCCTGAAAAACTAAAGGGAGCTTAACTGAAGTAACGATATTTCTTCATTTAAAATTTTGAAGCCTAGAGAATTAGGAAAGATTCTGATTGTCAAAATATCACAGAAGTCATCATCCGATATTATTTTAGGGTTTTTTTGGCTGTAGAAGACATCAACAATACAACAACAATGAGCACTTACTGTATTCAGAATTGAAATATGTGCCTATGTTGTCGTGATGATGATGACTAATTCCTAAAACTATGAATTCATTTGATCCTGATGAAAAATGTACAACAAGTAGCACTTACTGCAGTTTAATTCCAGTTGGTGGCAGTTGTTTTTAATGATGGTGAACAAGTCCTGAGACAATGTGGCTGTGTGATCCTGATGTAATACAATCAAGATTACTTCGAAAGGAAGCACTTAGGAAAAGAAGAACCATCAGTGTCTCCGTTCGAGGTGATCTTAATGTGATATGTCCTGAAAACCTAAAGGGAGCTTAACTGAAGTTAACATGCATCTTCAAATCAAGTCCCGCAACCTCGGCAAAGAGGAAAGATTCGCAGCAAAGATGTTTGACAGTCAAAATGTGCCACAATTCATGATCAAAAGGTCATTTACAGTAATTTTTGACTGTAAAAAAGACATCAACAACAAAACAACAATGAGCACTTACTGTATTCAGAATTGAAATAAGTGCCTATGTTGTCGTGATGTTGGTGACTAGTTCCTGAAATGATAAATTCATTTGATCCTGATGAAAAACGTAAAAAGCCATGCACCCACTGAGACAGAAGATGCCTTCAAAACACTCTTTGCAGATGACATCAGGACTACAACAATTAGCACTTACTGCAGTTTAATTCCAGTTGGTGGCAGTTGTTTTTAATGATGGTGAACAAGTCCTGAGACAATGTAGCTGTGTGATCATGATGTAATACAATCAAGATTACTTCGAAAGGAAGCACTTAGGAAAAGAAGAACCATCAGTGTCTCCGTTCGAGGTGATCTTTGTGTGATACATCCTGAAAAACTAAAGGGAGCTTAACTGAAGTAACGATATTTCTTCATTTAAAATTTTGAAGCCTAGAGAATTAGGAAAGATTCTGATTGTCAAAATATCACAGAAATCATCATCCAAGATTAAATTTAGGTGTTTTTGGCTGTAGAAGACAACAACACAACAACAATGAGCACCTACTGTATTCAGAATTGAAATAAGTGCCTATGTTGTTGTGATGTTGATGACTAATTCCTGAAATGATAAATTCATTTGATCCTAATGAAAAATGTAAAAAGCCATGTACCCACTGAGACAGAAGATGCCTTCAAAACACTCTTTGCAGATGACATCAGGACTACAACAATTAGCACTTACTGCAGTTTAATTCCAGTTGGTGCCAGTTTTTTTTCAATGATGGTGAACAAGTCCTGAGACAATGTGGCTGTGTGATCATGATGTAATACAATCAAGATTACTTCGAAAGGAAGCACTTAGGAAAAGAAGAACCATCAGTGTCTCCGTTCGAGGTGATCTTAATGTGATATGTCCTGAAAACCTAAAGGGGGCTTAACTGAAGTTAACATGCATCTTCATATCAAGTCCCGCAACCTCGGCAAAGAGGAAAGATTCGCAGCAAAGATATCTGACAGTCAAAATGAGCCACAATTCATGATCAAAAGGTCATTTGCAGTAATTTTTGACTGTAAAAGACATCAACAACACAACAACAATGAGCACTTACTGTATTCAGAATTAAAATAAGTACTTATGTTCTTGTGATGTTGATGACTAATTTAGGAAAGGACAACTGTGTTCTGTGATTTTCATGTAGAAAACAAATCCTACCTTTTTTTTAACATAAAGCTTAGTTGTTTCTTGAGTCACAATTCAACAATATGGGTTATGAATACAGATTAGCAAATCATTTACATACACACTTACTCCTTCAGAAATCAACCTACTTCTGCTATTCATGGTTTGTTGTGGACAACAACATTACAACAACAATTAGCACTTGATGTTTTCAGAATTCACGTAAGTGCTCATGTTGCTGTGATCTTGGTGACCAATTCATAAATTTATATCATCATGTGACCCTGATAGAACTATAAATATACTCTTAACATGATCAAATACCCTAACAGAAGTGCTTCCTTCATTGAAAAAACAACAACAAAAAAAAAAAAAAACAGAGTTACTGCTCTTATGATAAGTATTCTTTGGATTACTTCCATCAAAGGATAATTATAAACAGAATAAATAAGACAATGTGGTAATAACAACCATAGAACACAAAACCAATTGATCAATAACAGACATGTAAAGAACATGCTTACTTACCCATGAAGTTGACCATGGTTTGTAGCATCTCCCATGTGGTTTCCCTTTTGCAGTGGATGTGGTGATATACTTATAGGGTACTCTTAACTGCTGGGTGCAGCCTCTTCCACCCAACTCCGCCTTCTTTTACACCAAGTTTCAATGGTCTAGATAATGGCTGGCCACTACCAATCCATGATTAACAAAGAACCATTGTCACACCTTTATCCAGGTCATCAGACATTGGGGAGTTAGATTTACTTGATAGAATTAGGGCTAAAGTGATATTTATAAATGGCATGAAAAAAATTAGAAATAGAAACTTTCAGCCAAAAGTTTTAAAAATTTTGTCAATAAAGAACATATATAAGTCATATTGGTCTGTGATAGCAAACTATGGTTTCGCATATTTCATTCATCAGTTAAATTCCTCATTTATAGCATTTAAAAGAATGACTTAACTCTTTAATGATATTTTCATGAACACTGAGAAAAAGACCTTCACCTGAAAAATTAGCACTTACTTTAGTGTAAGTCAGTGAAAGTTAGAATAATTATGTTGTGATTAAGTCATGATTGTTAGTGGTCATTTTTAAAATCTGTAAATATCAGATTTATGTAATTAATTATATAATATAAACTGTAATAAGATTTTATGATTTTTGTAGTTATCATAACGTGAAAACTGATATATTGTTCACTGATACTGTTGTATACCTGATAGGATTTATTAAGAACCAAACTACTTGCTGAGTGGTTTCAAACTATAATGCCCTTCTCTCTCTTTTGAGATACATGTTTCAGTGGTTTTTGATGCAGCTGCAGACAAATATTCATTTTAGAGTTTCCTAACACCTAGCTCAATTTCAATACACCAAATGCCTGCTGAGTTTCACACCTACAGTTTCACCTTCAAGTCTATGTGTTTGCCACTTTCTTTTTATTTGTCTCTTAAACTAATTTGCATATTCTCTCTCACACACACACACACACACACACACACACACACACACACACACACACACAGAGAGAGAGAGAGAGAGAGAGAGAGAGAGAGAGAGAGAGAGAGAGATATTCTTATCTGTGGCAATGGTATTTTGGACTTATATTCTTTGTGAAAACTCTTCTTACAAAAAAAAAACAAAAAACAAAACAAAACAACCCCCCCCCCCAAAAAAAACAACAACAAAAAAAAAACAAAAGACTGTGCTATACACACCATGGACCAAAAATTAAAAAAAATAAACTAAAAATAAAAACTTAAGAAAATGCATAAATTAAAGCTATATTCTCTTGAATAGTCTTTTGAATGTAGGTTACTCTTATGGTGATTGTAAAGACACTTCTGGTTGTGTTGAAGTCTATGGGAAAATAACCCTCAGCTTCCTTCATCTTTAACTTGAGTAACCACTTTCATCAAAGGTTTATGGTATTAATTACTACTACAAATAACAATATAACAAAAATTTTAACCTGTAAATTCTTGTGCCCATTAATATAAACAAATAAGAGCTTGCAGTTTCCCCTAGTTTCACAGTCAGATTTGCTCCGTGTCATCTAATTTCAAAAAGTTAAAATGGAACCAATGTTTAGTTAGAGACATAAGAAATGGGATTTGAGTCATGAGTGACGTCTTACAGTTATATATTGATATTAACTCTATGGTTTACATCTATCCATTCATTCATGTTAATTGTTTTATGGTTGCCTTTCATATCAGATTAAATTTACACAATTTTCTGTTTGAGATCACCTCTTTGCAAATGCTTACGGGCACAAGCAGGCAAGAGCCATACACCAGAATTAAACATCCATTCATCCACACATATGGCAATGTGTTTGTGTGTCAGTACTAAAGAAGCAAGACAGTGAAAATGTGTCTCAGAAGCTTCAATGCTTTCTCATCCTTCAGTGTCAGCTTAGCTGCTTTGTAATTCTCTTGTTTGAATCCCTCTGCAGCACACTTAAAAACTGTGAGTTTATGAATCTCTCCCTCTCTTTTGTTGTGTATGTGTTTACATGTGTGTGAGAGAGAGAGAGAAAGAGAGAGAGAGAGAGAGATGGTGTTTAACAAATCAGATCACATCCAATGCCACTTTGCAGGAATGGAGACCATAGAGGAAAGAAGGATCAAGAATGGTAAACGATGGAAAGCTCCATACTGTTCTCATGAAAATGTCTCAAAGAGAAAACTGACAGAGGTCATAAAACTGGTTTCACAAGGTGCAATGTTAGCCAGAGACCACAAAGTGCTTGCAAATTGACCGTAATGTGATATTAGCCACAATGTTTTTAATTAGATGACAGTTTAAAGCCAAGGATGGAACTTTCTTGAAATCTCAACCAAAGGCCACCGATGTGCTTGTCCCCTCTCTGCTCTCATTCATAAGCCCCTTTCAACAAAAGCATGAAACCTGTGCAATGCTAGGAAGATAGCCTCAGACTATGTCATTTCCTCGTTTTACTTTCAATCATGGTTATCGAGTCTCTGACAATAAGAAAATGTGTTTACATTTTTATAGATCCCATAAATAATTGTAACTATATTAGATGACAGCACTGTTCATAATAAATGAAACGTAATGAAGAAGAAGGTTATGTTAAAATGTCTTGATGCATTCTCAATCATCCAGGAAAGTAAATCTCCAAAAGTTGAATCTGTTCATCTGGACGTAGCATTTTGTGGGAGAAACGTTTCAGTCATTATGCAAATGTACTGTTTATAAGGTTTGGGGAAACCTGCAGTCAGCTGAGACTGAAGAAGTCACTTGGATGAGTGACGAAACGTTTCTCCCACAAAACGCTACGTCCAGATGAACAGATTCAACTTTTGGAGAAGGTTATGTTAACAAGAAGATTTTTAAAAGAAATCAGCAATTACTTGTTTTAGACCAGGGGTCTCAAACTCGCTGCCCGGGGGCCACTTGCGTCCCACATCACCCCTACTTGTATATTGACTTGAAGAAATATAATGCAATTTGGACTTGAAGTTGAACTTTTTTTGTTAGAGAGGATTTGTTTGTTGTAGAGTGCAATGTTAAAATAAGTTCTTTAAAAAGTAAAAAATTATTTAATATGAAGACAATGTGAATAACATGTTAAGGGATTGGCTGTGTTAGTTCAGTGAGAGGATTATTTGTAAAGAAAACAATTTTCACTAGCAGTCAAAAACTAATGTGTATATTTTAAAGAGTGAGAAAACAAAATTTGTGTTCACATTTGCAGTTTTGTTTTGTTATATAATATTTGAAATAAAAAACAAACAAAACACTACATTTTCAGAAATTTTGTTGGTGTTCTCTTGTTTGTTTGGTTGGTTTTTTTGTACTACTTGAACACTAAAGTGGCCCTCCATTGAGATGACGGTGCCAGCAGTGGCCCACAACTCATTTAAGTTTGACACTCCTATTTTAGACTAAATGGCAGCGAAAAAAACTCAAAAATCTAAAAGATTTGCTCAGAAGAGCAACTGTCATAATATGGAAATGTGTAACTTTGAAATAGTGAAGTAGAATTTAGATAAAGTCGTTATGATCTAGGACTGTAACATGCAAAAAATGAGCAAACGACAAAATGCATGCCAGAAGAAGTCACTAGTGTTATGTCATATTACAACATCCCAAACACAACCTACAGTAACGGAAAAAAAGAAAGTGTTCCTGCAGTGTACCTTCAGCAGCAACTTCATTATGCAGGAACTGTAGTCTTCTCTTCTTTACAGCATTGCTTAAGTTCATTAAGGTTTGTGCAACTCTTTAAAAAAATCAAGAATATTATTTTGAACATACAGTGACTTCTGAATCACTAGTCATTCAAAAGATATATCATAAGAAAAAGCAGAATTTGTTATAACATGATCACACAATGTGAACACACTGATTGCTGGAATAATTCATCACTGGCTGAGTATTGTTAAGGGCCCCTGATAACATTTCAGTCTGGTTGAGGTCTGGAATTTTACTGGGCCATTGACCATTGGACCTTGATTCTTTACCTTTTTAGCCATTTTGTAGCAGAATAGCTGGCATTTTTGGGATCATTACACATAAGCTTTAGGTTTATCTGATAGATAACCTCATATTTGACTCTAGAATACTTACAGAGAATACTTACAAAGGAGCTCATGATCAACTCAATGACTGTAAGGTACCCAGGTCCAGTGGTGGTAAAATAAGCCCAAATCATCACCCCTCCACAACTCTGCTTGACAGTTTACAAAGTGTTGTCGTTTGTTCAGATACTACTAAACTGTGCTG
Source organism: Oreochromis niloticus (assembly GCF_001858045.2). Classification (NCBI taxonomy): domain Eukaryota; kingdom Metazoa; phylum Chordata; class Actinopteri; order Cichliformes; family Cichlidae; genus Oreochromis; species Oreochromis niloticus. Next base: position 30,347,713 of record NC_031978.2, on the reverse strand, counting down.
TCATGTTTGTTTTAATCTTTCTTCCTTAGTCGTACGTCTTCAGTCTTTTTCTAACTGTGATGTTATGAACTTTAACATTTGCCACATTAACTGTAGCGTCTGAGATGTAGCTCTTAAATTCTTGGGATTTTGCACTGACTGACCTTGAGGTGAATATGATGGGGCATCCGCAGAGAAGATAAGCAACTGTCTCAAATGTTTTCCACTTGTAAATAATTTTTCTGACATTAGAATAATGAACTCCAAATTGTGTGGAAGTGACCTTATAAACCTTCCCAGACTGATGGGATAAGCAATTTCCTCGACTGAATGCTGATGTCTTTCCTCCTTGGCATACACCTGAATGCTCAAGCCAAGGAAACTGCCAAAACTTCTGCTTGTATAGAGGTGCTCACAGTTGCTGATCAATAAATAATTAGTATGATAATCTATTATCATAGATTAGTATGACTGTAAAATGTTTTTCTGAAAGAGGAATACAAAATAACAGTCTATCAAAATGCATTGATAACTTGTCCTAAGCTTGCATCTGGAGGAACCCTTCTTAGCTGCATACTGCTGCAGGTCTTCAGACTTCTAGCATCCTCTTAATTTCTTGTAGCAGCTGTGACCACATAATTGCCTCAGTGATTATTAAAGTATTCTGATTCTGTTTCTCATTCTTACACATGTTATGCAGAAATGGGTCCCTGGAAGCCATAAATGTAGCCATAGCTGACTTTAATTGTGACTCCACTTTTGGGACATTTGGTTGAACAGCTTCTAGCATCAGAAATAAAAGAAAATAATAAAAGAATATTCAAAGAATTTAAAATAAAATCCTAAAATGCAGCATGCCAGAGCACAGCAACACCACATGAAGCTTATGTGCTTCATGTGGTGAACACTGTGTGATGCATAAATATGCCAAAATTTGTTCTTGTAGTTATATTTATTTTAAGAACTTACTCTGTACAGCCAAAATCATCATGTGCACTCCATAATGATGGTGCTGTAGATTTTCCTTAGTAAAAGTGGAGCCAATGACAGGACTGCTGTGGATAAAAAGGGTGACATCTGATAACTTGGATTAGAATATAATGCCTTTATTGTCACTATACAGTTGTACAATGAGATACAGTTGAAGGATATCTGTATTTCTTCTTTCCTATTCCATTTCTCTATGTTTATGCTTCTAAACAAGAAGCATAATGAATTGTACTTGCTAGTTTCGTTCAATGAAAGTACCGTACTGCTAACACACAATAACAAACAGCAAACTGTGAATATGTTCCCAGAATTCAAATATGATTTGAGGTCTCTCATCTGAACAGTGCTTTATTAACCAAGCCAAGATGGATGAGCTAACATTCCTTCCACTCCTCTGCTACTATTGGCAAAACAGCAGCTCTCTGATTGCAAGCGATGTTCATTTGCATCGGACACATGGTCGAAATGAGATTCCCTTGGTGATGGATGGGCTCACTCTCCCTGCTGTTTAAACAGTCTGACTGAAGACTTGTGAGGATGTGTTCCCAACTCCACACAATTCATATATCCTCCATCCACTTCGTACCTGGAAATGGGATATGTCACTTTGGTGCATCAATGCTGTTTGCCCACACTGTATCATGTTCCAAATTTATGTCACAGTGCTGAAAGTGAATAGACTAATTTCCCTAACAATCTTCTTTTAAAGACCCATCTGGTCTGATGCTATGTGGATGAATCAGATCACTGGGATTGATATTTTAAAATATGCCTGTAACTTTAGCATCTGTCCTTTGCTGAAAAATTATAATAATTAAAACTGCTCAAATTCATGATTCATGTCGCTTGAAAAAAATCCATATGGGTGAATATTATGAGTGAAAATATTAGTGCCATTGCTGATTTGCTGCTAAGCACTGGTCTTGTAAATTGCCAGGCAGTTCTCCTACAGAGAAGAAGGAAACCTTGACCCAGAAATAATGACAAAATATTCATTTTGTTCCTCATGTACTACACTCCTAAATCCACAATGGGATTTTTTTCAGTTGCAAGTAAAAGTGCTGTGATAAAAATTCTACCTCAGTAAAAGTGTGTAAAAATTATCATGAAAATCAGCAGAAACAGCTTTTTTTTTTTTTTTTAACAAAGTAAAAGAGCTTGGAGTGAATAAAATCCCTGTGTTAAAACTAGTATTTATTAGAACATTATATCATATTTATTATTACACATTTAACTGAAGACGTGCTTACTTTTTTTGTCATTATTAGAGCAGCATTAACACATTAAGCTACACAGTTAAAAACAAACAAACAAACAAAAGTTTAACTTTTCCACATACATGGCTTGCAAAAGTATTCGGCCCCCTTGAACTTTTCCACATTTTGTCACATTACAGCCACAAACATGAATCAATTTTATTGGAATTCCACATGAAAGACCAATACAAAGTGGTGTACACGTGACAAGTGGAACGAAAATCATACATGATTCCAAACATTTTTTACAAATAAATAACTGAAAAGTGGGGTGTGCGTAATTATTCAGCCCCCTGGGTCAATACTTTGTAGAACCACCTTTTGCTGCAATTACAGCTGCCAGTCTTTTAGGGTATGTCTCTACCAGCTTTGCACATCTAGAGACTGAAATCCTTGCCCATTCTTCTTTGCAAAACAGCTCCAGCTCAGTCAGATTAGATGGACAGCGTTTGTGAACAGCAGTCTTCAGATCTTGCCACAGATTCTCAATTGGATTTGGATCTGGACTTTGACTGGGCCATTCTAACACATGGATATGTTTTGTTTTAAACCATTCCATTGTTGCCCTGGCTTTATGTTTAGGGTCGTTGTCCTGCTGGAAGGTGAACCTCCGCCCCAGTCTCAAGTCTTTTGCAGACTCCAAGAGGTTTTCTTCCAAGATTGCCCTGTATTTGGCTCCATCCATCTTCCCATCAACTCTGACCAGCTTCCCTGTCCCTGCTGAAGAGAAGCACCCCCAGAGCATGATGCTGCCACCACCATATTTGACAGTGGGGATGGTGTGTTCAGAGTGATGTGCAGTGTTAGTTTTCCGCCACACATAGCGTTTTGCATTTTGGCCAAAAAGTTCCATTTTGGTCTCATCTGACCAGAGCACCTTCTTCCACATGTTTGCTGTGTCCCCCACATGGCTTGTGGCGAACTGCAAACGGGACTTCTTATGGTTTTCTGTTAACAATGGCTTTCTTCTTGCCACTCTTCCATAAAGGCCAACTTTGTGCAGTGCACGAGTTGTCCTATGGACAGATTCCCCCACCTGAGCTGTAGATCTCTGCAGCTCGTCCAGAGTCACCATGGGCCTCTTGGCTGCATTTCTGATCAGCGCTCTCCTTGTTCGGCCTGTGAGTTTAGGTGGACGGCCTTGTCTTGGTAGGTTTACAGTTGTGCCATACTCCTTCTATTTCTGAATGATCGCTTGAACAGTGCTCCGTGGGATGTTCAAGGCTTGAGAAATCTTTTTGTAGCCTAAGCCTGCTTTAAATTTCTCAATAACTTTATCCCTGACCTGTCTGGTGTGTTCTTTGGACTTCATCATGTTGTTGCTCCCAATATTCTCTTAGACAACCTCTGAGGCCCTCACAGGGCAGTTGTGGAGCTGTTTTGCAAAGAAGAATGGGCAAGAATTTCAGTCTCTAGATGTGCAAAGCTGGTAGAGACATACCCTAAAAGACTGGCAGCTGTAATTGCAGCAAAAGGTGGTTCTACAAAGTATTGACTCAGGGGGCTGAATAATTAGGCACACCCCACTTTTCAGTTATTTATTTGTAAAAATTGTTTGGAATCATGTATGATTTTCGTTCCACTTGTCACGTGTACACCACTTTGTATTGGTCTTTCACGTGGAATTCCAATAAAATGGATTCATGTTTGTGGCTGTAATGTGACAAAATGTGGAAAAGTTCAAGGGGGCCGAATACTTTTGCAAGCCACTGTAGCTATTGTTTTCTCACCGCACAGAGCCTCTCATCCACCCAGTCTGTAATATAATTGCTTTAGGGTAAAGATAAAGATGCACTGTATGTGGCAAACACAGTATGACTCACACCCCCACAAAGATGCCCAAATGGAGGGCAGTGGGGGACAATCAGGCAGTTCATTTGAAGTAGATAAACATTTCTCTAATTAGCACTGTAGTGCTGAATTAGTTTAGATACATAGTGTCAAATGCATAATATTAATCACACACACAAAAGAGAGAGGGAGACCGAAAATGAGAAAGTACTAAACAAACCTTTATCAAAGCTATTCTAATATGTTTCCCCCTTAAAATGTCTTAATTTAAATGATCTCCATTATGGGACTGTATAAAGATATTTAAGTCCCCATAATATGTTTAATACCTAGACCACACACAATCACACAAAGGACAAATCTTGTAACTTCTTAAGTCACCGTTCATTTGCCAAATAGGTGAAATTATATTATAAAACCTGTAGCATGATCGTGCCCTAATAATGAACAGGTCATTGGCGATGTTGTGGATGTAAAGAGGTTAAATTATCTTAATTCATTTCGCATTTGCTGTTATTTGTTTTCTATGTAAAGTACTGCATTATACTCCAGTAGTCACAGCAGCAATGCTAGCAGCACCATGGGAAGAATTAGCAGCATGTGCAGAACTACTTTACACAAGTTCTAATTCAACATCAAGATAACACAACAAGTCGATCCAAATTCATGGACAAGCTAACATTTACGATTCCCAATGCCCAAGTGATTTAATAAAATAGCACTGGGTTTCTGAGTAACTCACTCAGTTTTATTTAATTTTATATACTCCAATTTCCAGTAAAGTCCCAGCTGAAATCAACAAGACCTTGGTTAGTTTAGAAATCTGAAAATGGCTCAATACTTTTCTGGATTTTGAACAGTGTGTGAGAGCTCATGCTTCTAATTTTGTACATTACTGGCTTAGGATTTAAGCAGGATTCAGCTCTTCAGCAGGAGATGGCACAATGAATGCACTTAATCTCATATAAATAAAGCAAAACACTGGAGACAGACAGCTGGGCTGTTTCTGTGCATGCATACAAGAGTGAGTGATACTTCTGGGGTGGTTTTGGCATGAGTGTGTTACATAGGAAAAACTTGATTTCTTGCAGTCTCCAGTAATAATCGCAAGGAGTTGTTAAAAAATAAACCCCATAAATTGAATAAAATTATATATTTTATCCTATTATTCCAAAATGATAAGCTGATACCTTTGCAAGCTGATACCACTCATCAATAAACCTAATTTTTGTCAAATACTTCCCCCAACAGCACAAAACTGGCTCCCAGCTATCTGCAGTCTTGAAAAAATACTGTATTTTAGTAATGTAATTTAATGCTGCAGAGAGGAAATTGAGATGGGTGCAGCATAAAGTGACAGTGTGAGAAAGAGGACTCAGCAGTTTTCCCCCTCATTAGAAGTCTTGTAGAGATGCTACAATGTTTATGATTCTTCCTCGAACTGGGGTTTCCTCTCACCTTGACCAAGTTCATCTTATAACTATCAGGTGATGGCACAGAGAGATGTCTGAGAACACTTCCAAACTAACTCACAGTCACAATAGAACCTTTATGGATGCTACTGAACTCATCTTCCGTTTATCTGGGAGAAATCAATGTGGTATACTTAACATTCTGCTTTTTTTTGTCTCTTTGTCTCCTGTAGTCCCAGTGCAGCTCTGAATTCAAGGGATTCATGGTTGATTGCGGTGTTGGGCTGTTTTTAATGCTTATTTTATAATGTCACAAAAAAAGTGTAATATAATTGTTGGACTCTAATTAAAAGTAGTGAGTGTGGTACCTTTTAAGTTACATCTGAGCAACTTGAGGGGAACACAAATTTCTGTGCTTCTTTTTGAAATTTGCATGTGAATTTATAACTAAAACTAAAAGTCCAATCTATCACTGTTTATCTGATTTACTTCAAAATTGGCTTCTGTATTGATGGAGAAATCACCTTTAATTCACAGCTGGACTGAACAAATCTCCTATTTTGTTCAAAACACATTCACTATAACCAGTGCCACACACACACACATACAGTGTGACTGCTACAGGTTAGGTTCATTAGTAATAGAGTGTTGTAGTTGTGGCTTTCAGGACCCTTTGGCCAGGATATAAACAGTGTTAAAATTGAGGTCTTGAAAAAGGCATAGAAATATTGAGGGGTTACATTTCAAAAGTCATTTAATATTTGGTCACATGAAAGAAATTAAAAATAATGTTTGAGCCAAACTACTGATATTTCTGACATACTGCAAGCTATAATATACTCAAAAGCTACCTTTACCTGCTCTTTAGTGAATTAAATCTGAGGAGCTGGAGCTGTGAGTCATACTCAACATGGAATACTTAAGAGAACAGCATAAAAGCTCTGGTTTAAGGAAATATTGATGTTTAGCAAAAAGCATCTGTACATAGAATAATGTTTTGTCACTGTGCTATACGTTGTTAAGGAACAAATAAGCCATGTTACCAAATACAGTAAGAAATTCAACGCTAGACCACAGATAAACTAAAGGGTTCTTGGTAACTTCAAAATAAAATCACAAAGACTTTGAGCATCTCATCAGCCATAGTACATAAAAAAAATATTTCAAGAAACCTTTGTGCACAAAGAACAAGGTGGAAATTCTATACTGCATGTCTGACCTTTTGGCATTCAGGTGACCCTTACATGCTGTTCAGGTTAAGTTTTACTTGCTCAATTTTGAAATGTGAGAGCAATAAAAATACTCTAAGTGTCATTCTTTTAGCCTGAAATTTGGTGACTTTTCCAAAGTGACCAAAATACACAAAAATAAAAAGATTGTGAAATTTCACACACTGTACAGATGCTACAAATCTTTGTATACTGAGACCATTCTGGTTCGAATTTGACACCTATTAAGACTGATTTAGTTCCACCAGTGCCGGTCAAATCAAGAAAAGAAAAAAAAAGAAAGAAAAAAATAGAAAATATTCTGATATGGAACTAATCTCAATTTATTTATTTTGAGTTAATTTAGGGAAATCTAACTGAGAATAAAACAGAGATTAAGAGGGGTTGAGGAGTTCATACAATTAGAAAGGAACCTCAGCTGCCATTTCAGCAACTTTGGGAAGTGGGCAGTTTCCCAGTCTTGCAATAAGCAAGTTTTTTTTTTCTAAGTGTGATTAAATGTTGAATTATTATTGCTATACCAAAATTGTAATTATCATCATTTTTGTAATGATACAGAATGTTTAATGTTTATTGGCAATAATGGTTATATAATAAATCTTAACCCTTCCACAATTTTCTTCTCATTTTAGTTTTCAATAAAATATATTGAAATCACTGTGGATGTTATTTTTGTATATATTAGGTAAAACAGGACATAACACTGTGTGATAACACATATTTTCCCAGACCAAGCCAGCTGCAAAACATTTGGCACATCACATAACAAAAACAATTCAACATAGAAGAGCCTGGACTGCTCTGTGTCAGACAAGAATAGGTACAGCAATGAGTTTCTTTTCACAACAGTAAATATCTGGGAACTGAGGCAGACTCTTAACATGGGTTAGATCCTATCCAAAGGGCTGGGGGAGGGGGGGTCTGTGCTATTTTAAAACACTGAGGTTTAGATTCCAGTTTAAGAGCAGCTAGAGGGATGCTTGTCTTTCATTAAAAGGTCATTCCATGACATAGGTCGATAGATTTAGGTAGAAATATCAACATTAACACTAGCACTGATGTGTTTCATCACAGTGTAGTAAGTACTAAATTTAGCATCAACCTTTAAGTGTAAGTGTAAACTTTCAGTCTTTTGCACTGATGAGCTTTTTAGAAAATATTTTTTAGTTATTAACAAACCATCATTGACACACTGCACATTTGGTTGTGGATGGTTTGCTCTTTGAATTTCTCTTCAAGATGTATGGGATGACCCTATCTGAGCTGGAAAGCCATGTGCTGAATTCTAAACTCAGCATTATCAGTCTGCAAATGAAACCAGTGTAACACGACTGTATGCTAAATCTCACCACTGAAGTTAGTATAGCTTATCTAATGTAATGTAATTTCCCATTTGTGCCTCTGTGCTGGGTCTTTGCGGTCTGCCAGATGGGTCTCTCGTTGATGAGGATTCACGTGACAAATGCAACTTTGCAAACCTTCCTTTGTTTTGGAAATGAGTAGTGTTAGTTTCACCCTGGCAGACATGTTTCATTCACACCTTAACATAAAGAAGTGGTGAGGGGTGTTGGCAATGAATGTGAGCCAGAGATCAGTGGATAGGGAGACACCAAGAAAAGCTTGTGTTATGCAAAATGGGAATTTAAAAGAGAATGAGTTTTTGTTTTCTGCTGCTACTGTGGAAATTGTTAAAGTCTTCAGCATGCGTTCTTGAAGTTACTGTTCATGGTACTGTGAGGTTACAGGCTAGATACTTAATAATGACCTCCAAGTTTAATGTGAAATTTTTATTTATTTGTATTCATATTTATTTTTTATTTGCATTCTGTATTACCAGTGTCAGGATATAGTTACATTTTAGAGTCACTGATTTGCAAAGCAAAAGCTAAACTCAGTCCAGATGTAAGTTACAATTCAAGACCAATAGATCCCAAATGAAAACCCACAGGCACAGGCTGTCCCAATAAATAAACACATTTAAGTCATAGGATTAACAAGTTCTGGTGTAAGTCTTTCTGACTGAAGAAAATAATACAAAGAGAAACTTGCATTATGCAGCCTTTTATTTAGATACCAACTAATCCATGTTCACATGTTTTTATATGTGTCTGTTCTGCTGTATTCTAATGTAATGGTTACACTTTTATATTTCTTGATAAGAATTGATTTATGCTGTGGTACACCCTTATACCATGCAATGTGGAGCAGCAATATAACTAATTGATTTTTTCATGATGTTGTCCTGTAAAGGACAGGAGAAGATTTATTGTCTGTGTTTTTGCAACAAGAAGCTGAGTCTCCGTGGGAATGCATATATGCATCTTTTCGGGGAGGACCACCTTTAGGGCTTTGGCTGGCGCCTTCCCTGTGCATTACCATGGCAACATTCTCTCTTCCTACCAGGGATGCTCTGTTGAGTGGCCTGTGTTCGTGGAAGTTTTAGTAATGTGTGCATCATGTTATTGAATTGTAAGATTCAAGCAGAAAACCACTCACTGTTACTCAGCAAATCATACACTGTTCCACTGTTTCCTGACTGTGGGATTTGTCCCCAGCTTCCTGTGTATGTAACACAAACAGCAGGAGACAACAGAATGCAGGCGCATGTGTGAACACGGCATTAACAAGCTCTGACTGGATTCCCCACTGAGATAGATGCAAGAGAGTCAACAGTAGAATGGCCTCTTCTTTTTTGCTTCTTTGTTTTTGGGATAGGCCTTATTGTCTCTGTTTTCTCTCTCACTGTGTCTCCTTCACCTCAGGCCATAACAGCGAGGTGTTGAAAATACCTGTAGTCAACAGAGGCATGTGACTCTTGAGACAACATTACAGATAGAAACGCTCCTGTGCCATTAGTATTTCTGTCTAGAATCATGAGATATCACAAGATACAGACACAGACAAAGCTGTGTGTCCATCATTAAGAAGGCATTATACTTGCTTAAATTCATTTCTTAGAAAAATAATGAATCTTCACCTTTACCTTTTCAGCTTTCAGACTAAAATATGACTATTTATGTAATGGTAACCTGCCCCTGGTCTTCCGCCCCCTACAAATTTATATCCCCACAGCATAAGTAATACAATTACACACACATATTGTATTTCCATCACTTCATGGAACACACTAAATTACTTTATTTTATTGTGAGTTAAACAAAACCTAAGGTTTCTAATCAAGGTCCTAAAATTTACTGATTTACAGCCCACAAATAGAAGTCTGTGTGACTGTAAACAGATTTATGTCCCCACAATACAAGTAATTCAAAGTAGGGCTGTAATCTGAGTATTTCTATGCCAGTTATGTCCAAATTTTTACTTGATTCCTAAAACTCAGTTCTAGATTGCAGCTTCCGTAGTTATTTGCTGTTATGTCTTTGTAGGTGAGAAAACTGACAAATTCAGCAGGTGAACAAATAATATTTCTCTGACTGTATATCAACTATAAACATTATTAAATGGTAAAAAAAAATAAAAATACAAATGACTACAAATGGGTGCATAAATTTAAAAAGGATAGAGTAGGGTCAGTTGTCTGGTGTTTAAAATTTGGGTTATGACACACTGACACTGAATTGGGTTAGATTTAGATTGACATGCACCGCCCATCCAGACCAATTCAGACACTCCATCAGCTGGTCAGAAATGGCTTGAGGAATACAACAAATAAAATCAAGACCTCTAACCCTCGCATATGCCAATCAAACTAAGCATCCACAAGATTCACCATAACAAGCCTGATTCACTGTAGCTCCATTCTTTCACCCAAAACACCCTCAGGATCTGCTGCCAGTGTCCTGGTTTCAGACTCCACAGGACATCCCATATGTCATGTGTCCATGCTCTGATGGGTCAGAGCTGTTCTGGCTTTACAATTATGTGCATTTCTCAGTTACCAGAATGTGAGTGTGTCTGATGTAGTTATTTTGTCAGAATGGTAAGTCAATGATGACAGTTTATATGCTGACTTAATAAGACCAGATATTATTCTTACCAGCTACTATGACAAAAACCACATGGTCTATTCTTCTGTATTCAAGGTTCAAGATTCTTTATTGTCACGTGCATAGTTATACAACACGCAGTGGAATGTGACCTGATACGCTCCTCAACTGTGCAAAAAGAGAGAGAACATTATATACAGTGAGCGAATATATACAAAGAGGACATTATGTGCAGCAAGTGAGTGAGTTATATACATTATATAAATAAAATAAAATAAAACAATCTCGAAATTTACAGCTCGGAATCTGAGAATGAACATTGTGTGAGTGGGGTGTTAAAGTGTCTTGTGCCATAGTGAAGCCAGAAGGATCAGGCATGATATGAGAATGTGCTCATATCATGCCTTCTAAATGCTTTCTAAAATTTGCCAAACAGTCTCGTGCAGTGTAACAGAGAATTAGACACACGATAAATTAGCATTTTATATTTTTTCATCTTGACCAACAGTTCCAGTTTTATGGGATAAAGTTGTAACCCTGAGTCATCATTAAATGGGTGGGATGAAATTAAAAGGTAAAAATACAACAGCTAGTCCTACATTTGCACCTTCAGTAAGAAATACTTCAAACACATCATAATTTCCCCAAAACCCTTTAATGAATCTTCAGTACTTTTGAGATTCTAAATTACAACAGAATAATCCAATTTTAAAAAGCAATAAAAGTCTCAATCATGCATGAATTACTTTTCTGCACAGAGTAAACGGTGGAAATTCACATATGACCTTTGGACAATGTAGGACGGGTTTAGGGATACAGTGCAAATGTTTCTGGGTATGTATTAAAGACAGAGGGCAGGGACAGCATTGAATATAGTTGCAAAATGTCTGAAATTTTTTTCTTGTGTGTATTGTTTTACTTAGCTTTTTTTCTTGAAAAAAAAAAAAAACAGTGAGCAAATTAATACTTTTTGTCCTTAGACTTGGCAATGGGGTCATTTTAAGTTCTTTCTCTACTAATGGCCTACTTTATTGTAGAGCTGTTTGCAGTAAAAGCTGAGCAGCTGCTAGTTATCTTGTTAATCCCATGGATTACAGGGACAAAAAGTGTACAGCAAATAGATTATAGTGGAAGATGGATGCTGACTGGTTTTTCTCTGTGAGGACAAATTGAGAGTCCCAGAGGGTTACTTAAACCGATTTATAGCCAATGCAATTTTCATAACAGTCAAAAATCCATTCATCATTTCTCTGCGAAGCTGCCTGGATTTAACCAAGAGCACAAACAATGCCTACAATTTCACTGTGTAAAAGCGGTAACTTATAAAGATAAGAATACATATAGATATTTATTGTCAGTGGTCAAAAAAAAGTGAAAAACCATGGAAACTGTTAAACAAGTGATAAATGAAAATACCAAAAGATTAAAGTATAAATAAACAGAACTAAAGATAAGCACTAAATAAGAATGTAGAACAATAGATGAGAGCAACATGTTTAAAATCCAACTTCCAGCTCTACTTTTAGGGAGAGGTGGAGGGGTTAAGCTTTTTACTGGGGAAGCAGGAAAAAGCAGTTTTTTAATTGTTGGTTTTGGACTTGATTTAAATCTTTTCCCAGAGGGCAAGAGGAAGAATAGATGATACCTGGGGTGAGTTAGCACATTAAAAACTGAACCGTGTGTGGGGGTGTAGTGGAGCATGTGTGCTGTTTTAAAAGGATGCAGGAAGCAGTCTGATCAAAAAGAGATATGTATGATCTTAGCACTGCATAATGTATTGAAATTACATGCTGGCACCACAGAAGGCAACAAGTTTCTCCTCCATTGTTGTGGATATTTAGTTGCAACCCCAGGTGGTGTGATGAAACCGGGAGCTTCCTGAAAGGGTGAGGTGCTAAGATTTTCCATGCATGTGATCACACAAAACATGACCGTATCCTAAAAGTAACCAGTTGTAGTGCCAAAACTGAACCAAAAAGAGACAAACATTAAACTAATCATGACGTCAGACAAAATGCTGGATCAAAAAATCTTAGGCCACTGCAGCACTTTGACAAAAGACTTAGCTGTTGTTTTTGTTGGAGCTGGAAGTGAAGGGAGGATGAAGTGCTAAGTTATCAGGGAAAGCTAACAGGCTTGGTTAGCTACAACCAGGAACTGGAAAGGTGCATTGAAAGACATATATTTGCTAACATGTGACATCACCACAGCTGAAACACAAATATCGTCCTGCATATCTTCATATATATTATGTGTCTGACAACTCTTTTAAAAAATACTGAAAAAAGCATCAATACCATTGATGAGAGGTCCAAACTGGCAGAGGTGAAGCACACCAGACTGGCCTAACTTTAACCCGTAGCAAAACCAATACAGGGTGCAGGTTTAATACAGGTTATCTGGGACTGTGTTTAATGCCTGAATTATGCTTCAGCTGGAAATCTACATTGTAACTTACATTGTGTACATGTAAATGGAAACCCCTCTCAATGCTACACCATAACTTTATATATAATCACTATATTTCTTTAGCTATAACTTTAGCTTAGTGTATTGTTAAGTGATTTGTATACTGACACAAACCAAGATGAGTAGAGATGATGATTTTCCTTTATTGTATTTCATGCAGTTTGATTTCTTTGTTGGGAGGCATGATGCAGTCTGATGATAGCAGAGGAATAACTGTGTCTGATGATAGCACTGTTAAACTCAGTTGCACAGTAAGGCGGTTGCTGGTTTAAACCCCAGGTATGTTCTCTACCTACCTGCAGTCCTCCAAGTGCTCCACCTTCTTCCACAATCCAAACACATGCATGTTTGGTAAACTGGTGAGTCTAAATTGACCATGCATGTGAGACATGCATGGTCAATTTCCTTTAATCACTCACTGAGAAAAAGAAAAGAGAAACAATGAATCACTCAAGTAACATAATATATACATTTAAAAAGTCAAAACCAAAACCTTTACATTGCTGTGGCCTGTGGGAGGATCAGAGGCTGTGCCCTCTGGGTTTCCTTCTATCTTGAATGTTTTATTCATAGTCTTAAGTCACAGGAGATGGAATAAAAAATCACTCTAACTTGCCGGCCAATACTGTATAGTGTATGATTGCAGAACAACTGTGTCCAGTGTTGATCTGTTTCAAACTACAATTATTTAAATATGAACAAACTTCACAAAATAATAATCCCATATTTCTTTAATTGCACACAGATCCATATGCATCGCCAGCCTGAGTATTGTACTTAGTCTTGATTTATATAGAGCAACAATTCTCTGGTTTGAGAAATACTTCATTATCAAAACAGAGGTGAGTGTTAATGATCTAAAGTCAGGAGATAGGCGGATACCCAATATTATTCCATTTCACAAGCTGTTTCAGAGTCAGCAGTAAGGCAAGGTGTTGACTGAGTGAGCACAATAGCTCAGTATCTTTTGAAGAAAATGCAATCAAAGCTTATCTCATTATAGCAATAATGTGATCACTGAGTTTATGCAAGGAAAACAACACATTACATTCAACAATGTCAGTAGCTGCTGTCTAGAATGCTAACTACAGTTATGATTGAGGCTTCTCTGTATTCATTTAGCCTTGTGGCCTCTTTGCTCTTCTTTTTCCCTTTTTTTTTTTTCACCCAAGACCTGATGTAACCCTTTATGATGAATTAAAAAGGCCTTTTCCACAATAACAAACAAAGCCATTACTTGCTATTGTCATGAAATTATGTTATTTACTTTGATAACATACCTCTTCTGTTATAAGACAACAGCTCCACAGATAATGTGCAAACAGCTCAGTTTAGATGGAATGCTAAACAGAGGACAGCTTTCACACTGAAAGTCATACTATCCTCTTGCTGAGAGATTAGGATAGAGGTGTCATGGCAATAGGCATGGAGGGAAAAGCAATTTCAATTAAATGTGAGATGTAGTACAACTCCATTAACAGATGACTGTTATATTGAGGGTAACAATACTGCCTCATGGCCCACGCATCAAAGGACACATTAGGCCAGGTATCCTACTGGCCCCCTCCACCAGTGGAACTTTCCATTTCTACTGTCACATTCTGGTGACTGTGGCTCCACATTAATTTGCCCTGCTTAGCACAATTAGAGCTGTTGGAAGAATAGATTGGAGTGTTCTGAAGCCTTGTTAAGCTGTATGTGGTGAAGAGTAGCCAGTTTGTTTGTTTTTTAAAACTAGGCTGCTGAAGGTCAAATAAAGGAACTTTTTATTAAGTTGCTCTGCCTTTCATAAAACACTGCAAGGATTGTCATAGCTACACATTAGGTTTGATTTAAAATTACATCAAATTCGGGTGGATGTGTTGGTTTCTGGTGACTGGTAAGGGAAAATGCTTTTTGCTTCCTTTTTGAAGGCAGAGTGAAGGCCATGTTAAACTTGAGACAGAAATTAATTGCAACAGTTTGACAACTGTGTGATGTCGGGTACTTAGTTTCATGGCAGTTGAAAAGTGCCTTGCAAGGTTTAATTTTTGTAAAGCCAGAAATTTCAAAGGTCATCTGAAGTCATTCATAGACTCAAATAATTTGACTGCAGTGGTCATGATAAATAATACAGTTCTTATATTATTTGAAAAATCAGTGGATTTCTTTTATTCATAAATTAAAACTTAAATGTGTTTCACTGAACTTGTTAAGAGCCTTTCTTCTTCCTGTCTTTTCTCCCTGATGTACAGTTTTATAGGCCAGCTGACAGATCCCAATACATCACTCTTCTTTAACTGTGGAAAAAGCTTGTAAACAACTGAGTCACAAAGCAAACATCATGAGTCCAGTTCCCTAAAGCCTTCACTCTTACATCGTGAGCCCTCGGTAGCAGTCTGTTATTATTTTCCCACTAAGGAAAACAGGAAGTGGTAGTCATGAATAAGGCTAAACAGATTTTCAGTAGAAATAAAAATAAAGTCAGACTTATGGGTCCTTAATGTCTCAGTTGTTTAGTTAAATAGAGTCTCTGTAAGAGAAATTTATTTGATTGTAATTAACAATGTTATTGATTAGGTGACCTTTTCATTCTCACCATATTGTTTAAGATCAATCAGCTTTGCTGTTCTAAGTATTGCCGACAGAATATCCATAAAAGCAAAACAAAAATGTCTATTTTTAAATTTTTTTATGTCATCTCCCTGGTCAAAACTGGTTGCAGCATGAAGCAAAACCTGCACAGTATATAGACAGAAGTTCACTTTGTGTCCACGTACCACTCTTTAGTTGGAATCAAAACAGACACACAACTATTTTTTGTTATATTACACTACATTTGATTGACAGCTTATTTGGTTATAATATGGTTCTGAACAGCCAATCACACAACATCCACTGAATTGATGCAATCACTGCCCATGCCCTTCCTTTAAATGTAAGGGATGTATTTATGTAATGATTTAATGTATAGAACCTGGGCGGCAGGATGGATCTACACCAACTTTAGATTTGAGGGGATTTTTTTTTATTCATGAATTTTCAAATCCAACTTTTCTCTGAGTCAAGTCTAATCCATCAGTTAATAAAATAAACTTCCCTTGCTAAACAGTTTAAGACATGGATCCAAAGAATGCTCAAGAAGGATGTCCAACAGGACATGACTAGCACTTTTCTTGCTTTTCCGTCTTCAAAAATATTCTGCTATTGAACACATTTGTTTTCAGCGGTAAACTGCTAAGGCTATTTTCTCAAATCAATATTATCAGGTATGTAAGGTAGCCAGTGTGTTTTGGCTTTGTTAAGCCAAATGGCTCCTAAATTTTATTCATTACAATCCCATTTACTTCAGACACTAAATGTGAATCACTGTCAGTGTCACTCAGGGGTTTTATTGGGCTAGAATGATCCATATAATAATGTCATGGTAGAAGATTTCACATGCTATCTTTGGCATTCCTACAGCTGGTGCCTTTGAAATTCTAGTCTACTTGGAGGACACTTCCGTAGTTGGTGCCCTCCAGTGTCAAACTGGTTAACACTAGAGGGCACTGGTAACATTCAATTTTACTCAAGCAGTCCCAGTTACTATGCTTTATATTATAAGATATAGATCATATAACATTGACATGAGAACACTAATGATCTGGTGATTCCGTATAAGCAAGCTCATTACAATGTATTATCTTTTAACATTAATAGAGCTCCAGAAGGGGCAGCATTATGCAGAGACCAGTTGGGGGTTAATAGAAACATAAGAAAAACCGAAAACAGCAGACAGGAAGACGCACAAATGATACCAATTAACTTATAAGTCATGTGTGAACTGAAACATTTGTAAAATATTAGCTAATTTTGAATTTGATGGCAGCATCAGTATCAAAGGCTAGCAAAGTAAGAGGTGAAAAATGGAAAAGCTGAGGAAGGCTTTTCAGCTAATTAGGTTAACAAGCAATAAGACCGTAACAGACTGGATATAACAAGAGCATCTTAAGAGGCAGAGATTTACCAATCTGCAAAAAGTACAAATTGTGGAACAATTAAAAACACAATTCTCAACTTAACATTGTTAATATTTGGAATCTCTGATCTAAATATCAAAAGATTCAGACCTCTGTGCGCAAGAGGCAAACCAAAAATTAATATTGAATGTCTGTGATCTTCTGGCCCTTAGGTGGCACTAACATCTTTTATTTTGTCATGGAACTCATGGCTCAGGGACACCTCCAGAAATCACTGAACACAGTTCGTCATGCCATCCTGTAATGCAGGTTAAAGCTTTTGTCATGAAAAGAACCTATAAAAGAACATGATGTAGAAAAACTGTAGGCTTCTGTATATCAAGGATAATTTACAATGGACTGTAAAAAGGCCATAGTAGAAAACTGTTGTTTTGTCAGACAAACCAAAATTTCAAACTTTTTGGAAAACATGAATGTTGCATCCTCCAAACTAAAGAGGAGAGAGACAATCAGGCTTAAGTTGAAAAGCCTCCACCTTTGATAATATCAGGTTGCATCTGGAAAGGCACCATTAGTGTTAAAAGGTAGCACCATATGCTACCATGTAGATACTGTATGACATATTTTTCAGGGAAGGCCATGTGCTGAGACAATACTGAATTGCATACTGCAAACATCTGCTTGGCTTTCTATATTACCTCTTATAGGTCCAAGCCTATAAGAGGTAATATACTGAACAGAGGCCAAACAAAATGTCTGAATTAAAGTAACCTAAATGGTCCAAAATTATGACCTTTAAGGCACTTACATAAAATAAAAATTGACCTCTAATCTTCAACTAATAGCAGTTTTTTATGCATCCCTTACATCAAACATTTCATTAATATTTACATTTTCTATCACTAATGTAAAGAAACTCTTCTTGAATAATTAGTTGTGAAAAAAATGTAATAAATCATTTTCGGCAATCACTTTGTCTTTTAACAAACAAATCGACATAAAGTATTGTACAGGCAGAAGGTTTGACATGCTTTCTATTCAGCAATGGTAATATTAACAGTGATTGAGGTCAAGGGTCATTGCACTGGACTGAGGTCTATTGACACTGTGCATCCATCTGATATAGAGATTTACAGGTTTACATAATGAGATCAAAACCGAGTTTAGATTAATGAATTGATGAAGAGTGGTAACGCATACCTGTTAAGCACCGTTACACGGTTTGAAAAGTAGAAAAAATTGAGTAAATAATTAGCAGGGAGCGCACATAGTGGGTGCCTTTAATTTTTGTTTATTTTAAAGGTCAAAAAAGTAACACACAATATAAGAAGATGATGACCTCTGTTGGTGCAAATTGTAATTAAACATCTTTTTGATCCAAAATTTACCTTTGAGCTTTGTATTTACCTGTGACTATGTTGTTTCCCAACAAAAGAAATATTCATGCTGAGCTCACTTTCAAGCAAGTACGTTGTATGCTTGTGACATTTCACCAGAAATACTCTTTTACCCATTGTAGAAGATGTGCTAATAAAAAATCCTGACACATTAGGAAAGCAGGTACGACCCAAAGGTGACAAGTAAAACAGTTGTAAGAAAATAGTTTGTCAGGTGAGACAGAAGCCAAATTTATACTGTGGGCTGTGAAAGAGGTATATTCTAAGCAAGGAGGAGAGGTGAGAAGCAGGTCAGAGTGACAAAAAGAACAGAAAACCCCAATGCTCAAAATGAAAAATTTTAATTTTCTGCTATCTACTGATTAATCTCCATGTTCATTAGGAGACAGTCCAAAATACAAAGGTTGCCTCTATTTTTAAAGCTCTGTTTTCTTGGTTGCCAGAGTGACACACCTCCAAAACATACAAGCTGCAAACAGAAGCATTAAATAGTTCAAAGTCATTATTCCTTTAAACAGATCGTTTTGTCTCTAGAATAGGCTTATGCAGTCCTCTACTTTTTCGAGCAGCTATCCCCTCCTACTTCATGCCAGCAACATCTTTGTAGCATATTAGGATCACTACACTATGAAGGCACTCAAAGACAAATACACCTTTTTAAAAGTATATTTCTCCATGGAAGGATTTGCATGACTTTGTTCTGCTTTGTACTTTTATGTTTTTGAATATCACTGTTTACACCAGGGGTCCCCAATCCCAGTCCACGAGGGCCGGTGTCCCTGCAGGTTTTAGATGTGTCCTTGATCCATCACAGCTGATTTAAATGGATAAATTACCTTCTCAGCATGTCTTGAAGTTCTCCAGAGGACTGGTAATGAACTAATCATGTGATTGAGGTGTGTTGACCCAGGGTGAGATCTAAAATCTGCAGGACACCGGCCCTCGTGGACTGGGATTGGGGACCCCTGGTTAACACCTTTGTCTCACACCAAACATAGAAACCCTCCATATTCATGCAACAGATTTGCCAATCTAATATAAAATCACAGAAAACCCGTCTTTATTTATAATAAATGTGACATGAAAACTACAGAACAACTTAGTAAAGCTGGGTCAGACCCTTTCTGTAGGCAGCATCCGTGTTGGCAGACCACTCCAGCTTGTGATCCAGTTGAACTCCCAGATACTTGTAGCATGTGACTATTTCCACATCAGTCCTACCAATGCAGGGGGGTGTCGGGACATGCTTCTGCCACCACCAGCTCCTTTGTTTTGGGCCATGTCCACACTAATACGTTTTCGTACTTTTTCTCTCCATTTTGGCCTTCCGTCCACACTGAGACGGTGTTTTTGGTCAAGGAAAACAGAGCTTTTTGAAAACGCTCTTGAAAGCGGATACATTTGAAAACATGTGATGCATGTGATGCAGTCATGTGACCAATTAAATGAAGATAGCGGAGGGCATTATATAGCAGTTGTTTCATTTGCTCTCAATATTGACAGCCCTACTAAAGATTAATATCAGTTTGTACATGCTCCAGATAGCTTTTCTTCAAATTCTTTAATTCTCACTCGGTTTTGCAACTTTGTATATGTCGTTTCAAAGTGCCGGAAAGTAAATAAATGGCAGACAGTGGGGACAAAGGAGGGGTCCTTTGTCCCTCTTTGGGAGGATACTCCCACTGGGTTTAAATCTTCAAGCAACTTAAAGAAGTCCAGACGCTTTTCTTTGCAAATTCCTTTGACATACTAACCCCAAGTTGCTGTCTGGTGCAGCCATCCATGAATGTGTGTGAATCTTAGATAGAAAGCACTTACACAGAAAAGGGCCTTGTATGAATAGGGATGAATGAGGCAAGTTGTAGAAAGTACTTTGAGTGCTCAGAGTAGAAAAGCGGTATACAAGAACCAGTCCATTTCCTATATCGACTAAAATGATGATGCTAGTCACCAGAGATGGGCAGTAATGCGTTACTTGTAACACGTTACTTGTAACGCGTTACTGTAATCTGATTACTTTTTTCAAGTAACGAGTAATGTAAGGGATTACTATTGCAAAAACGGTAATTAGATTACCGTTACTTTCACGTAGGAACGCTGCGTTACTGCGTTACTAAA
Source organism: Oreochromis niloticus (assembly GCF_001858045.2). Lineage (NCBI taxonomy): Eukaryota > Metazoa > Chordata > Actinopteri > Cichliformes > Cichlidae > Oreochromis > Oreochromis niloticus. The sequence continues at coordinate 30,327,187 of NC_031978.2, read as the reverse complement.
ACCGTGATTTTTTGCAAGAATGTCTCATGACAGTGACGTAAGCGAGTGCGACGTTCGTGACAACAGCTGTGTGCAGATCATAATATATCGGTCGTGTCCAAATTCATGGGCTGCATCCTCCTGAGGCCGCATTTGTAGACCGATTACGTCACAGCGACGCGCCGAAGGCTGTCCAAATTCGTAGACTCCTCCGAATGCAGCCGACAAATGCGTCCTCCTTTTCCCCGAATTTGAAGGATGGGTCGGGTGTGTCCTTCGTGGCCCACCATATCCCAGAATTCATAGCGCGGCCCAGCCAAACTCCAGTTTCCGGCAATGGCGGCCGCTACTAAGTTTTAAAATTACTTTTATTAATCTTTCTGGGTCACAAAATAAACTTTTAACATATTTTCAGGCGAGAATGTAGCTGTGTAAACTTCAAATATCTGCTCGGTTTATCAAGATATTGCATATTTGCAAAAGTGCTTCGACGTTTTCGGAGACGTCTGTTACCCACCAGCTCGATAGCTAGCCGAGAGCTCGAGGGTCACTGAAGCCACCGAGAACGGCACAACTCCCGGCACATCATTTTCAGATCACCGCGGACTTTCGCTACTCAGGTTAAACGTAATATATAAGTCACTTAGACAACCTAAAAATGTTATTGTTTGGCTTTTTTCAGTGTTTTATTTGTTTGTGAGAAAATCAGTTTGGCTGAGAATAAAGTTATTAGATTAGATTAGATAAAATAAAACTTTATTAATCCCCCGGGTGGGTTCCTCCTTGGTTTCCACACAGCGGAATAAACGTCAAACAGAAAACCGATTAAACAGAAGTATGAGACGGTCGAGAATTTACGCCAGTGTCCTGTTATATTTTAGATAGCAAGGAGCAAACAGCCGAGTTTATTAAACTCCACCGAGACAGCGGTGACGCTAATCAGAAGGCTAGACCGTCCAATTCCACAGCCGTTTACTTCCGGCCTACCCGACCTTCTGAGGACCCGGCCCACGTAGACCGCGAAGGCCGGGTCCTCAGGAGGATGCAGCCCATGAATTTGGACACAACCATCGAGTGCGGGACAGAGTGTAGCATGCAGCGTTTAAAGCGTGGAAGTACTGACCTTATTTTGAGTTTGATTCCATAAAAAGTGACAAAAACATTAGTGTCCGTTGTGCGTGGGAAGAAAACTTCTTTTTACAGCGAAAAAACCCCTAAACTTCCAAGCAAGCACCGAGTGCGCTACGACGTAATGTGAAATTCACAGAGAAACTCGCGGATTCTTCCACTGACCGCTGCAGCACACCTGCACCAGGGTAAACCTCCGCCTACCCCAGTCCTGCTTTACAGGTGAAAATAGAGCAACAGGCCCGCTAGTCTTTGATTTTATTTATTTTCTGCTGTGTTTTACTTGCATCTATTTGAAAGAGTGAGTGTAAACACAAAAAAATATTTTATTTTATGTGCTGGAATGTGCAGAAAATAGGTTTAAATGTTAAACAAATTTCTTCCAGTCAGAGAATGTTGCATATAATTTAATTTTTGCTTGAAGCATAAAGTTAAAAGATTAAAACTAATAAAACAAGTTTTAAAAAAGAGACTTTTCCATTTGATTACATTTTGTATGATGAATTATGCAGAAAAAGTAGAATTGGGCTGAAAGATCTATCGCTTTATCACCTATTCAGGTTGTAAATCGTGTTTTTTAAAAAGTAACCAAGTAACTAAGTAACTAAGTAATTAATTACTTTTGAAAATAAGTAATCAGTAAAGTAACGGGATTACTTTTGGGGGGAAGTAATCAGTAATTAGTAACTGATTACTTTTTTCAAGTAACTTGACCAACACTGCTAGTCACATGCACTCAAGCCATTTTTTTCTTCTCCCAATGATGTTATGCATATGTATTCTTGTTTTAAAAGCAATATTATGTGAGACTAGGTTTCATTAACTCACATTAATGTTTGGACAATATTTGTATTTGTTTAAACTGATGACACACACTTTCATGACTGAGTTGTGATTCTTCTCTACAATATGTAATAACTGTTTTTATTTTGAAAACTTTACATACATTAATTAACTATAACCACACAATTACTTTTGGACTGCAAAAATGGTTCATAAACTCAACCATCTGTCCCACCATCTCCAACTGTGGAGGTGAGTCATTTTATTTCACTCCCATGACTTTCTGCTATTTTCTGCTCACACAGAGTTTTAACTTTAAGAGTTTTCTTAATGGCTTATATTTAAAAAAAAAAAAAAAAAACTTAGTACAGTCAAAATTCTTTTAATGATGTAAAGAAGAATTAGAGATTTTACTTTGCAATATAACAAAGAAGGTGAACTGAGGTGAATTTGTTACTGAGGTTGATTTTTTTTCCCCACTTGCCAAAAGTTTTATTGTGTCTTAGTGCTGTGATAATCAATTACATTCCTGCAATTATGACATTCACTGGAGGTGTGAGTGTGTTCTCTTATGAACGTGACAACAAACATGATCTGGTCGTGATGTAACTGTAGTCTTCCCTTAAATTGCTTTTTCTCAGTATTACAAGAATGCTGGGAAAAGTCATCTGACTTACTCTTAACACTTTTTTTTTTTTATCTTAGTGGGCTTGTTTATTGTTTTGTTTTACTCCTGTAAGGGTTTCTTTAGTTGATAAATTATTTGTGTCTTCTTGTTTGATATGAATGTTTCTCTCAGTATATTTTAGATAATAATAATATTGCATTAGGTGTAGTCAATAAACAACAAGGCTTTTTTAACAATATTAAAATAACTGTATTTTACTTTTGGAGGTAGAGAGAAGAACACATTTGGATTTCATTCCCCTGAGCCAAGGAGAACAATCTGAGGCTGGAGCTTAAATAAGTTCACCAAAACTGGATACTTGATAACTGGAAACACATAGGTTGGTCTGATGAGTTTCCATTTCTGCTGAGGCTACAGCTGGTTTGCTCAGAATTTGGCTTCATCAGCAAGAATCCATCAGCCCAACCCTGCAGCCCAGATGGTTTGATAGTGTTGGGAATGTTCCATTGGCACACCTTAAGGCTTGAATGCAACAACCTATCCATGTATTGATGTTGACCATGTGCAACCTTTTCTGTCCACAGTTTGCAGTTTTCTCACTTCATTCTGGATAACGAATCACTAGTTGCCTTGAACTGTTTTTATTCATGGACATCTCTAGTCACTATATCTCAGTCTAGTATGGCACCAGTATGTGTTAAAACAACAGCTATGGATATGCAGCTGAAAAAATTTAGAAACATCAGTCATGTCAATATGGCAGTTGTCAAAGTAATATTTTCAAAATCTTATGGAATTACGGCACCAAGAACTTTTTTCACACCAATTTGGCACAACAAAATACATGCACATGTGTGTGGTGAGTTTAGTGTATATCATGTCTGTTTACTGTTTACTGTGGTGAATCTTAATCTGATCATTAAATAACATTTATATTATTCTGTGCAGAATCAATAAGGAAATATCCAAGTGAAGCACTGGCACCCCAGAATTATACATATCAATACCCTGTATAGTGTTCTGTTGCAGAGTGTAGCAACTCAGATTAAACACCAAGCTAAACCTTTGTCAATGAATACAGGAGTCTGAGTAGAGTTGACTGTAGTATAGTCCATCAACCTGATCATCACTGTGCATCATTTTCTTTGACTATAACTTTGTCAAATTTAGTTTTTTCCCTGAAAAAAAAACTTAACATTTGTCATGATTCATTTTGCAAAAATCAGTGAAAAGAGTTAAAGGCCTGATAAAATGTAATTTAATGGAAGTCTTAGTTTTGTGGTGCTGTAGATTTGCAGCCGTATGAGCAATGCAATGTAGGACATCTTGCTGTGCAGTTTATTTATGATTTTATAATAGAAAAGTGAAATGGCCCATGGCTTTCATGTCGAAGATATACATCCCATCCAACCAGTCTAGCGTATTAAACTACACTGTTATCAACAATTGCTGGAGGACATTGGTTATGATGTGGGCAAATGGCTCTGGGTACTCCTGCTTTCAAATGATTTAACTATTTTCCTTTTCTTTCTGTTCCTTTTCTTTTTTTTATATTTTAGCACATGCTGCTTTGTTGAAAATGTCCTTCAGCCTGGCAGAGTCAGATGGTCGCTTCTCTAACCTTGTTTGTGTCAGCAAAGGCACAGCTGCAATCTCTCAAAGGTCTTTAAGACTGCATTTGCTGTCATAGATCTTCACAGACAGACTAACATAGATGACATGAAGGCAGTTTGTTTTTTTAATTTCATTACTCTGTGTGTGTGTGTGTGTGTGTGTGTGTGTGTGTGTGTGTGTGTGTGTTTACAAGAGCTTTATACTAATAGACATAAAGAGAGCAGAATAAAACAGAGCCTTAAAGAAATAATGAGGTGCATAAGAGCAGGATTGTAACCCAAGCTTCAACAAGCACATGAGCAGAGACCTGAGCCAATTAGCCTTTTCTTGTTTTAATCTGGGGTAAATGAAAAATTTAAGGGCATCATTTTAAAAACAATAACTAGGCAGTTTCTTTAGACATGATTCAGAAAAGGTACGAACACACTGTGTTCAAACCTGGGTTGCAGCACCAGCAGTCTAAACAAGGATAATGATAATATCGTCCTCAGCAACATTTCCCATTCCTTGTCGATTCCAGCATGCTAGGAAACCAACCCACTGGTGGAATCATCAGATGGTCAAAGCACCTAAAAGCAAAAGAGCAAAGCTCTCTATCTCAGCTCATTAAGCAGAGATTATTTTCTACTGAGGACACAGACACCACACATTTGTGCTATACGTCTTTGTAACCATAGGGCACATATATCATTTGTGCCTTATATTGTATTGTCTCAATGTATAGGTTTGTGTATATCACAAAAAAATTGGCAGGCATGCAATTATCCTGAAGGGACCTTGTGGTGACCGTTTCATAATGACATGGCATTGCTTTGTTGCAGTAATGAAATTACTGCAATGTCTGCTTCTTTTTCTGTTAGTTGCTAATAGACCTTACAATTCATTATCAAATGTTGTTTTTTATGTGTCAGACTACAGATTAATAACAATAATAATAATGTATACTTCATTGATCCCTGTGTGGAAATTCCTCTCTGCATTTAACCTATTCATTCAGTGAAGCAGTGGGCAGGGACAGTACCTTGCTCAGGGGTACCTCAGGGTAGCTGTTCATTGGATTCGAACCCTTGACCTTCCAATCATGGGGCCACCACTCTACCTATTGAGCTGTCCCTGCCCTTTACTTTCCAAACTATTAATGCACTGTCTAAAAACACTGACAGCCACCAGTGCTACACCTTAACCTTCTAATATATGCATCTATGATATTAATTTTAGGATCCTTGGTGGCTTCCTTCCTGACTTATCCCATTCAGAGGATTTTAAGAAAACCTGACCTTGAGGTGAAGGTCACCAAGATCCAAACTAGTCTGAGACTTTTTGGAAGATGCACCTATAGTAAAAATTTGAAATCCTAGGTGGAATTTAGCCTGTACAAAGGGAAGACACCAATTCCATACAAACTTAGCACAAAAAGTAAGGAATATCAGGTTGCGTTTATCATTTCTTTGTTGTACAAATCCTCTTGGCCATAAATCTTATACTGTTGGAACACCTGTTTATTTCACCGTAAATGGTGACACATTTGTAAGCAAAATGTATTTATGGATTGAACAACAGATGTGAGTATGAGGGTCCATTAAAAACTTGCCAAGTGTGAATTCATGCTGAGAAAGAGCACTACAGATGCCATGATGACCACATGTGAGTTTGAGCCTGCAGCTGGTGCAGGAATATCAGAATTTTTTTACTAGACAGTTATGTCACACATGCCAACCTTATAACTACAATCCCTGCATAAAGTCACTACAAGAAAAGACACAGAGAAAGAGAAATAGCAACATAATTCGTTTGCATGGTATCTTCCATTATCTATAAATGTCACTGTGAGTCACATATACATTACCATCTTTCCTGGACAGTGAGCAAAATGACATTATTGGGGTAAGTAATCTAATTTATCTAACAGTAGACAAATCCTTACAACCCAGAATGCAAAGGACTGTGGGAGAAAGAGGGGCAGGATTTCCTGTGAAAAGGTTACCAGCAAGGAAACCAAAACAAACAGCTTAGACAGCATATCTGAAGGTTACTCTTGTTTTATGTGTGTGTACTGCAATTAGCTTACCCCAGTTATTGTACACACAGAATGGGGGAGATATAGGACTTGTATCAGTAGGATAGATAGTATGATAGCCTAAGTAGTCTGATACAATTTAGCCAATTTAAGTTAACAGAAAATGACATTGGTGACAGGGTTCAATTCACTGAGCTGCTCTGCTGACTGATGAAGAGGCACTGCTATCGATCCCGACTTGAATATGCTGCACACATGTTGCTAGAGTGTCATGTCACTGAAAATTAACTGGATGACACCTTGAAGTTCTGAGCTCTAGTAATTGCTTTGGAGAATGCGGGATTACAGGTGAAAGCAGGTAAAGCACAGGTGGGCTCTTGTTGTCGGGTTTTCAGACCCAGAAAGTATCTGTCCAACATACAAAGATACTGTACTTACACTTCACATGGGATAGTGTTTCAGGTTCTCCTGTACACACAACACAGTATTCATAACATTTAATGTAATGATTCACCCCTGGTTGTGAATTTTTGCTATTTGTGTTTCGTTTCTTTTTTCCCATGAGCAACATTTTTCATCAGGGAAGGCTCACATCCATTGATTTGTGTCCATGTAAACAAAGTGAATGAAAAGGTCCACATTTTAAGACTGAAGGGGTCATTGTTAGCCTCTTTTAGCCCTTACAACAGAAACTATAGTTGGAGTCTTATGTAGAATATTTTTATGCTCTCATTAGTGTTATTTTACACTTTAGTTATGGCATTAGATTGAATTTGATGCTGACTGTAACAGGAAAGCTTTTGTCCATGGATGATGTGTATTTCACTTTTTGTCATGAGATCAGGCTAGCATATACTGTTAGTCAACGTATCAAATTAACTATAAAGCTAATCTTTTATTTGAGAAGGGGTCTCCTTCACCAGAAGCGAAAACGTGAAGGAAAAAGACAATGCAAGCAATTCCAACAGTATTCTAATATTGTCAGTAGTTTTATATAAAAATCATCTTAACAGTGTATGTACTTTTTTGTTTCCACCAGACACTGTTACTTTTAATGAGCTCCATATTGTTGTGGAGCAGATTGCAACAACTCAGTTTTATTTATACAGTTGCCTCAGTGGGTTTTACATTGTAAGGTAAAGACTCTATAATATTACAAAGGCAAAGAGTTAGGCTGTCAAATTAATTGTTGTGGTGGTCTTTAGGCTGGAGTGAAAGACCTATACGCTGTTTTCAAATTTATCCGGGCTAGTGTAGACATAGCCTCATACTAATGCGTTTTCGTTTGAAAACACATTGTTTTCACTCTGTTTTGGCCTCCCGTCCACACTGAGACGGCGTTTTCCTCAAGGAAAAACGGAACATTTTGAAAACGCTCTCGAAAACGCACACATTTCAAAACGGAGCTGCCCCATCGCAGTGTGGACACTCGAAAACGCAGACTTTCTAAAACCATGACGCATTTTAGTCATGTGATGCAGTCATGTGACCAATTAACCAAAGATAGCGGAGTGCATTATACAGCAGTTGTTTTGACTGCTCTCAATTTTGACAGCCCTAAAAAAAAGATTATTATCAGTTTGTACATGCTCCAGATAGCTTTTCTTCAAATTCTTTAATTCTCACTCACTTTTGCACAGGACTGGAACGTAAGCGTTTTGGGCCATGTCAATGTGGATGTGCAACTCTGTGAAAACGACTGAAAACGCTAGTGTGGACGTGGAGTGTTTTCAGACGAAAATGCCGTTTTCAAATCTATCCGAGCCAGTGTGGACGTAGCCTTAGTCTTTGCTTCGAGGATTCAGACAGTTACAGTAGTATGACTCAGAGGTGTTAAGTCATTTAAATTAACATAATAATCCTGTTGATACAAGGTTTCTGGAAGGCAGAGTAAATCAATATGTTGTTCAATTGTTGAATAATTTACTAAACAGGCTTAGAAGAGAGAGACATAATGTTTAATAATCCACATTTCACAGTTTTACTCTTGCAGTTGAAGATGATATGTTGTTCTTCTATGTTTAAATCATTTTTTGCTGATTTCTGTTTTCGGTGGTCTGGGAGAAGACACAGTCTCTATAGCAATGGAGTTTAAGGTGATGAAAGGAGGAGTGAAGCATATGCGACTAAAAATCTGTTCCTTCGTCGCAACTCTGGATAGTCATGTTTTGGAGGGTTTAATAAATTTGGTGAGATTTCTAGAAATGAGAGCTGTTCCACCAAAAGTCTGATGAATGTCATCTGTCCTAACAAGGCTAGGTTTTCCCAAGAAAGCTTCCCATTACCTAAAAAGCCCACACTGTTTTCTTGGCACCACTCAGACAGACAGCAATTTAAGGACAGCATGCAGGTAAACATGTCATTCCTGGTTTGATTGGGGAGGGGAAATGAGAAAACTGACATTACTTTGGCAAAATTACACACCAGTTAACAGCTCCCATTTTACTTTATCTCCTGCCACTGGTGAACACCTTAGACAGGAGAAGTCAGGTTTTATCAGATTGCATAGCACACTTCTCAGGCTTGTCAGACTGTTCAAATGTTGCTTGTCATGCGTTTCTTTGGTGTATTAGAGTTTTTTTCATGTGCTATGTGCAGAGGTGTTTTTTTCTGTTCTCAAACTGATCTCCCTGTTGGAGCTCAGTCTGGGGGGGAGTTATTTTTTTCTCCTTATCTTTCCTCATGTTGTGCTTTTCCATGTTATACCTCTCTGACCTGTCTTCCCCATGTGATGTTTGTGTAATGTATGTATGGTCGGAAGGGTAAGACGGCGCTGGCACGGCTGGCAGCCTTAATCCAATTTCCCTCAGGATGAATAAAGTATGATCGATCAATCAATCAATCAATCAATCAATCAATCAATCAATCAATCAATCAATCAATCAATCAATCAATCAATCAATCAATCAAATGGATTGTTCATATTCCTTCAGTCCTATTGGCAGACAATAAACATATTTATATGTTTTTGTCTTCCATCCATCCATTCACTTCCACTTATCCTTTTCAGGGTCGCGGGGTGCGCTGGAGTCTGGAGCACAGTGGCTAAATATTATGTCCCCATCATCTACCAATTTAACAGTTTGTGGACTTGCTTGGACTAAAACCCCATGCCCATATTAATTCAATTCAATTCACTTTTATTTATATAGCGCCAAATCACAACAACAGTCGCCTCAAGGTGCTTTATATTGTAAGGTAGACCCTACAACAATACATACAGAGAAAAACCCAACAATCAAATGACCCCCTATGAACAAGCACTTTGGTGACGGTGGGAAGGAAAAACTCCCCTTTAAAGGGAAGAAACCTCCGGCAGAACCAGTCTCAGGGAGGGGCGGCTGTCTGCTGAGACTGGTTGGGGTGAGAGAAGGAAGACAGGATAAAGACATGCTGTGGAAGACAGACAGAGATTAATAACGAGTACGATTCAATGCAGAGAGGTCTATTAACACATTGTGAGTGAAAAAGGTGACTGAAAAGTACTCTGTATTGTATTAAGCCAAGCTTTCTACTGCTGTGTGTGAGTATTTACATTATGTTATAGAATTAAATTATTTCTTTTTGTCCTTAATTTTCCTAATGTAATTATTAAAATCACATTTTAACAGATTTATATCAAGTGAAAAAACATAAAACTCTAACTATTAGGTAGTCAGGCATTCACGCTTACATTGCCATTTTTTTTAGTTAAGCATTCTGTTTTGGAGGAAGGAAGGCTCGGGGTTTAAGTAGTCATCATCATGGGCTCATCCGATTAGAATGAGAATAAGCAGTCAACAATCATTTGCAGGTTTTGTCGTTTTATTGAATAATGGGTAAAGGAAAGACAGACATGGACTGCTATCTCTCAGCTGCCGCCCCATGTGGGAGTGAAGAAAGAGTGAAGGGTAGGTGAGTGCAGTCCTTATATAACGAGTGACAGGTGAGTGCAATTAAGGCCAAGCACCACACCCAATCAAAGGTGAGGAAAAGAAACAAGGTGCATCTGGTGAAGTAAATGTGCTGAAAGGTGAGCCTTTACAACACATTCTATAAAACCTTGGTTAACAAAACATTTAACCATCCCAACCTCGATCAGTAGGGATAATGCCATTTAAATTCAGTTTTTTTTATTATGAAGAGATGCCATACTGTCAACCAATATGTATTTAAATACATAACATGTTTATGCTGTACAGTATACCACATATTTTTCTTGACTCTGGTCTCAGTGTGGGGATATTTTATCAAGGATTCTGGTGTGCAATAGCACTGCAGCAGCTGAGGTGAATACACAGAATTTAAATGACAAGCAACTTAACAGAGAAGTGGATTGAAAAATATGGAGATTCACAATACATATAATTAGTTTAAAAGAATTACAAGATATGTTTTGATGGGGCTTTCAGTTACAACAGCTTTGATCTTCTGTGTTCATGCTAAATTTCATCAAATGTATTTTCTAACAAATTCATGTAAAACACAGCCTTCTTGTCTCCTCTTTGTGAGGCTTTAACAGCAGTAGTGCAGTCACTGAACTGGTCACAGTGACTTGTGAGATATTGAGGTTATTAAATTTGGATTTTTATTGTTGACAGTGGGCCTACTTGGCAAGTGAACAGTGATGTGAGTGATAAACAGACACCGATACTGCCAGAGAAAAGGAAACAAAATAAAGGATCGAGAGCCAGAGAAGAAGGGAGGAAGATGTGGAGGAAAAACTCTATTTAAACGTCATCCATCTAGTAAAGAGCAGTCTTCAGTGACTCAGTGCCTGCATTTATTTAGTTGTGTGCAAAAATAATGAGGACCGCTGCTGTAGGTATTAGTTACCTGTCTTTCAGTAGTGTGCACCGTGGGTTTCAAATGTCTGCAACAATGTAGAATACCAGTTATAGCTGAATAAAAACATGGAAATAATCAGATATTTAAAGAGCATAGAATACCACATACCTAAAAACATGAGATAAGATTTTCTGGCATGGAGACTATGGTAACTATGCTAAGACAGAACTTTTTCTGTTGTATCTTTCTGTTATAACACAATTCACAACTGTCCGGTGGATTCGATTGACTCATGGATTATTCAAATAATCATCTAAGCACAATTGTTAATATACTACACTTCCAGTTTAGTGCACAGCATAACTGTCATTGACAGTTTGAAAACATGGCATTAAATCTAACCTATGATCAGAAGTCAGATGGTTTTCTACGCAGAAAGGATTTCTCAGGTTAAATCCTGGCTGAATGGACACTGGCACTGGCAATATGTTTATATTGTCCATTCTGTAAAATAGTCAGATGTCTATTCATATTAATGTACAGAATTCACCTGCTTGCTGCTACTACTGCACATTAACCCAATGTATATACTATATATATATATATATATATATATATATATATATATATATATATATTTATAATGTTATTCCTCTACCCCCACCCCCCCACCCCTTTTTTGCACATGTCGAGGAGCGTGTCAGGATTCATTTCACTCTGTGTTATACTTGTATAACTATGCATGTGACAAATAAAGAACCTTGAACCTTGAACCTTGACTGAAGGTTTCTAAACAGGCTAGACCAAAAGTGACAATGCTATCAGAAAATCAGTGCATCATGGTTTGTTTGCTGAGGGATAGAAAAGACAAACTTCAGTGAGTAAAAATCCTGTTAGAAAAATACTATAGAAGTGATTTCAGAGGAAAATCCCTGCTTGTCTGTCACATTTGAGCTGGGAAGACTACATTCTTTGTTTATAGGCTAAGACATCGCACCATCTCACAGTGGACGATGGAACATCTGATTAAAGCTTATTAAGGCCATTCTTTTTTAAATAATCCAAATTTGAGATTTGTGGCAGTAACATAAAAGAGGCAAACATTAAATAGAAGGATACAACAGTGAATCAAACACTCAGCAAAAGAAGCGTTTGCTATATATTGAACAACACTGAAGGTTGCAGTGTAGGGATAAAAGGAGTTTCTGGTTAGTATGTATGTTAGAAGGTACATTTCCCACAGAAATCTAAATATTATTATGGTGACGTGAGTGTGTGGCTGAAGTTTTTAGATAGAGATCAGACTAAGAGGAAATGTGGATACCTCCTTAGTAAAGCATAATATTTGGGACGGGTTTCCAGAGTGGCAGAGTTAGCGCTTGTTGGAGAGATTATGGCTACGTTCACACTGCAGGTCTTAATGCTCAATTCCGATTTTTTGATCAAATCCGATTTTTTGGTCTGGTTGTTCACGCTACAAATAAAATGTGACAGCAAACGCGCTCTAGTGTGAACGGTTCCCTCAAAGCGGCCTGCGTGCGCAAAAGAAGGCGTCACACACAACACGCTCTGTTTACAGAAGTAAAAATGGCGGCTACAGAGCTAGTAGGTGTTGTTGCAGCAGTCTATCAATTTCTGCACAGTCGTAACCAACAGAATTTTGACAAATTAATTGGAGAAAGAAGGACACTGTGAAAAAAAGAGAGCCCGTGCTTTAACAATGGCCGCCATGCTTTCTTGTTTGTCTTCTCCGGCGCTGATAATTGGCGTCTGTCTTGTGTCAGTGATGTAAAAGACAGATTTAATGCGACATGACCATTCAAACAGCAGTTGCTTTCTAAAACATCAGATATGTATCAGATTCAGTACCACATACGAAAGTGACCTAGAAAAAATCGGATTTGTGCTGTTCAAACTGTCATACCATGATCGGATACGGGTGTCATAGGGTCAAAAATGTCAGATTTGATGCGCTTCTGCCTGCAGTGTGAACGTAGCCTAAGTCTCTCAGCTGTATTGAAAATGTCAGTGGTATTTCCACCAAAGACCTGGGATATGGGATGTGATAGTCAGGAAAATTTAGGTCTGGAATTCCTGCTCAAAATCATTGTGATTCAGCATGATGGATGCCCCTTAAGTATAATTTATGTTACTTAAAGCTGGGTAATAACAGAGTAAACTAACAATGATTTTATTCAGTAATTCAGTATATACCACAAAATATATCTTAGAAAATTAAAAGACCCCTAAATAAGAAATAATTTTGGATTAACTGTCATAGAAAGCCAGAAAATTGCCACAATTGACAAGCTGGAACCAGTTCATAGATTTTTTGTCACCTGACAAATCAACTTTAAATAATCATTTTAGCTCTATTGATTGGTTTCTGTGTGTCTGGAAAAATAATCAAACTCACATATCATGAAAGTAAGGAGCCCACCAACAACATTTTTTCTCTAGGGACCCCTAAGGAGATACATGTGGCCATTTTTGTGATGAAGTGTGCAAATGTTCATTCTACATCACACACCACCAGGGCTGAAGCTGCAGTGCTGCTAGTGTCCTCCCAACATTTCCAAATTATTATTTTTTCTTCATTTGAAAGGAAAGGAGTTTACTGTGAGTAAACTGAGTTTACATATGTACCATTTAATATACAGAAATTATCGCACTAGTGATAAATATACTGAACATGGCAATTGTGATTTGCTACTTCTTGTTTAATGAAGAACAACAGCAGAAGTAGCAGAAGTGACAAAAAACATCAATAAAATCATTAACCCCCACCACCACCACCAAAAGAAGAGATCCACAGTATGGGGGATAAACTAGATTGGTGCAGGAAAGGAGATCAAGTTAGAAATGACAGGAAGAGAGAGAGTAAGTTGCAAGTGTTGCTTCACAACTGTCAACAGAGTAAATTGAGATGAATTGTCTCAACACATAAGAGCAAAAGCTTAGTAACATTTCAAAGGAATCATGGTGTCAGGCACGCTGCAGTCCCCAGAACCAGGCCTTACATCTTCTCTCCGTTCTTTCACCATCCATCATCCATCTCGTCATCCTCCAATACATCTTTTAGTCATTTTAACTGTTACTCCACTTTCATCTGTTTGCTGTTCTTTTATTTCCTTTGTTCCCCTTTTTCTCCATGACTGGCACTTTGCCAAGATGCCTCTTTAGTCGCATGCTTTAATCAGTGGCAACGATGTCACCAAATGCAAATGAGAATCAAATGACAGTTCGACTGGCCCAGTGGGAGAACCTGTTACTGGAGTTATGGGACCTGACTGAGCTGAGCCACCAACAAGAGGGCAGCAGGTCAAACAAGTGGTGGGTGGGGTGCAAAGGGTCACCTGCAATAGCACTGTTTTTTCTGAAACAGTAGGATCTGAGGATGGCCTAAGGGGTGACAGAGGACAGCCAATGATTTTTATGGTGTGGTGTTAATTACCCTCTACACAGTAGTGGCCACTGCTTATTTGCTCATAAACTTTTTCTCACACACATCGTTTGATAGAAATCTAATTCCATAGTTTTCACTGAGTAGATATACATCATTGTGTTTCACACTGAACAGCTTTCCAGTCTAAATATAGACACACAATAAGATCCCAAGTGTTTACCTGCCAAACAGGCGAGCCTCAGATGGTGACATAGCTGAGAAGAATTAGTGTGCAGCCCAAAGTTTCCTACCGAGAATAATGCTTTACAGAGCTCAGACAGCAGTGCTGAAATACCTGGCTCTGCTATAAGTCCTGTGTGTGAAACTGACATTGATTGATTGCTTAAAATTCCCGTAATTTATTTTTGTCAGAATTCTTAGTGTCAAATTTTTCATAGTCGTGAAGTGGATATCCTATAAACTGGCTGTGCTTCTACCCATGCACTTTGATTGATTTGAATGATTAAGCACATCTTTAGGAAAAGAGAAGAATTTCTCAAAACAGTTGCTTACTATGCTTTGGCAATAAGAGTTGAAACTGTTGGTGTCTACCTTTAGCAGCAGATTAATCCACAACTGCCGAAACTAGTCTATATGCTATATATATTGTGAAAATAAATGGTGGTTGCTCCTTATGTATGGACATTGCTTGTGGTGTACCCCAAGGGTCAGTTTTGGGTCCAAAATTCTTCAACTTATACATTGGACACTTTACAGATGTCATTAAAGTATTAAAAATGGTTGTCTTTGCTGACGATACAAACATTTTTTTGCTCTGGTGATGATTTGAAGAATTTATTGGAGGATATGACTAATGAAATAAGTAAAGTGAAGTTCTGGCTTGATAAAAACAAATTATCATTAAATTTGAATAGATCTAAACTTATGTTATTTGGAAATAGTAGTTTAAATACAAATGCTAAGATTCAAATAAATGGTGTTCATATTGAAAGAGTCAGTTTTATTACATTTCTGGGGGTAATAATAGATGAAAAACTTAACTGGAGAGCTCACGTAAGATATATTCATTAGTATCACGAAGCATTGCAATACTAAACAATGCAAAGCAGGTATTAGACAGACCATCACTTCATATTCTATACTGTTCACTGGTTTCACCATACTTAAGCTATTGTGCAGAGGTCTGGGGCAACAACTATAAAACAACATTACATTCACTTTTTACTCTTAAAAAAAAAGCAGTTCGAATCACCCACAATGCAGGTCACAGGGAACATACAAACTCACTATTTTTGCAGTCTGAAATATTGAAAATTGCCAATCTAGTGCAATTCCAAACAGCACAAATTCTATTCAAAGCAAAAAATAAAGAACTGCCAGGTAATATTCGGAGTATGTTTTTTTTTGAAAGAAGGAAGTTATAATTTAAGGGGTTTTTGTAACTTCAAAACAGGGAAGGTACGTACTACAAGAAAAAGCTTTTGTGTTTCTGTTCATGGAGTGAAACTATGGAACAGTCTGAATATGGAATTAAAGCAATGTCCAAACATAAAACAGTTCAAAAAGAGTTATAAAAATATGATCTTCTCGAACTATAAAGAAAGGGAAAATATTGAAATTAAGTGTCTGTGAAGGTTCTCAGTCATTCAGGTCATCGTAGTCAAAGGAATTTGCAAAGAAAAGCGTCTGGACTTCTTTAAGTTGCTTGAAGACGTTTCACCTCTCATCCGAGAAGCTTCTTCAGTTCTAAGGTCAAATGGCTGAGAGTCCCAGATTTAAACCCAGTGGGAGTATCCCCCCAAAGAGGGACAAAGGACCCCCTGGTGATCCTCTAATCACATGAGCCAAGGTGTGAAAGCGGGTGTGGGACCTAATCAGCCAGGGTTTCGGGTGAGCTCATTGTGAAACCTGGCCCCACCTTGTCATGTGAATTCCTGAGGTCAGATGGCCCAGGATGTGAGTGGGCGTTAAGGCGTCTGGGGAGGGAACTCAAAACTGGATTATAGATGGCAGACAGTTGGTGTCGTAAACCACCGCCTCTGTTCAAAGATGGTCGCTCACAGTGGACATAGATGGCCTCTTTCACTCCTCTTTCAAACCATCTGTCCTTTCTGTCCAAAATGTGAACATTGGCATCCTCGAAAGAGTGACCTTTATCCTTAAGATGCAGATGGACTGCTGAGTCTTGTCCTGTGGAGGTGGCTCTTCTATGTTGTGCCATGCGCTTGTGAAGTGGCTGTTTGGTCTCTCCAATGTAGAGGTCTGGGCATTCCTCGCTGCACTGTACAGCATACACCACATTGTTAAGTCTGTCTACTGTACAATATAAAGCGCCTTGAGGCGACTTTTGTTGTGATTTGGCGCTATATAAATAAAATTGAATTGAATTGAATTGAATTATATAGACCAGTATAGTTCAAAGGGTTGGGCTTTTCTTTACATTTGGCAAATTGTAGAGCCTTTACCTTACTATATAAAGCACACTGAGACAACTGTTGTTGTAAAGTCATGTTTTATAAGTCAATGAAGACAACAATGAATATTGTTTTTGCACTGGCCATTGTAACATTACTTGTGAAAACTAAGAAACTACTTTATGAATTGCATTAACTCACATTTTGTGAACATGTGTCAAGAACAATATCACGATATAGGCTGAACAAAACATCACAACCATTTTGAATAACACCAACTGTTATGCTACACAGTCTGGTGTATCTGTGCTTTCATGTGCTTTACACCAAATTCTGACTTTTCCATTCAAATGTAGTTACAGAAACTGAGACTCCGACCATGAAACATTTTTACATGCTTCTGTTCTCCAGTTTTGGTGAACCTGTGCAAATTGTAGCCTCAGTTTCCTGACAAGAGTGGTACTTGGTGTGGTTTTCTGCATGTTTTACTGTGCATTACGCTCGCTATTCTCAATAAAAATATTCTGAAATATTTAAATACTCCTTTATATTAAGCTTGTGCATGCTGGTTATTCCTAGACGTACTGTACATTTACCATAAGTGTATTGACCCTCAAATAGCTAGTTAATTTCCCTCAGAGTGGCAGCTTTAAAATAAAAACTAACCATTGCGATTTATGAGCTGCAGCACAAACCATTGATCTGTAAGATGTGCTTACTTTGCAGATGTGACCGCAAAGAAACTGCAAAGGTCACCTGGATCCCTGAGATTCCAGTTAACAGGGTTTGTTGCTTTTTTTTTGTGAGACAGACACCCTCACTATTTTTAAAATTAGGCTTAAAACTTTTAGTTAGGGCTTGATCAGATGACCCTGAATCCTCCCTTGGTTACACTGTAATAGGTGTATGTTGCTGGGGGCTTCCCATGATGGATTGAGTTTTTCTATTTCACTCATTAAATGTTTATACACCACTGCATTAAATCATTACACTGAAAAAAAGGCCATGTTGGATTTACTTGATTCAATAGTGGACATCGGTTGCACACAAATGTTTTGCTTTGGCAGAAACTTAAACAATTGAGTTCAATCAACACAACTTTTTCATATTCAATAAACCTGTGCATTTTGTGTTCATAAAACGCGATTGAAACATGTTTAGATGAAGTAAGTTGAGCTCTTGGAATATTTTAATCCTTCACAATTTTGTCATTTTATTTCAACACTATTCAATAACTTTTACCCCAATACTACTTGGTCACTTAAATACTACATGTTCTCTTCATATTATGTAATTTTCAACAAAGTCTAGATCCTGGTTACCATAAAAATTGAATGGATGTACAACAACTACCATCCTCCCCTTTATCCTGGTTGCAGGGGGGCTGGGAAATAACCCTGAAGTGACAGGTTACAAGGCAGGGTACACTCTGGACAACTCATAAGTCTATCACAAGCAACCATTTGCACTTACATTGACAGGTAATTTAGAATCACCAATTAACCTAACTCTAACAACTGCATGACTTTTAACTGTGGGAAGAAACCAGAATACCCAGAGAGAAACCAGTGCAAACTAGCCAGACTGTGGATTTGAACCCAGAATCTTCTTACTGTGAAGCAACAGCACTAACCACCATGCCACCAATCCAGACTTAACAAAAGCAGGAAAGCTATGATTTCAAGGCTTGATGCAGAATTCTTTTGTACGTTTTTGTCCTTGACAGGTTAAACCACAATAAATAGCAATAGCATACACGTGCTGTGTGTGTATAATTGTCTGCCTCTTATAACTCCAGTGATTTTCCTGCAGTTTGACATCTCGTGCGATCTTGTGAATTTCATGAGTTCAGCAACTAACCACTCTTACTAGATTGTATCATGTCATCTCAACAAGAACAAATTAAGTTGTTGAATTTCATACAGATCCTTCATGATTTAATTACGTTTATAGAAACATGATATTATTGTGTTTAAATTACAAGTTAGACTTTTTTAATGTAACAACCACCCAATTTGCTCAATTTGACTGAGATGGATGCCTTCCTGAAACCACGATCCAAAGCGTACGAGACTGAAAGTTATTGACTTACTTCACTCGAACATGATATGAACAATTTAATCTAGCCTCTCTGCATATCATGTAGTTTCTACACTATATAGTTACACTTAACTTTAAAGCATGAGGCACTTATGTTAAATACACGCAAGATGTTTACGTAAATCCAAGAGTTGGCCAATCCCTTTTTTTCAGTGTAGTTATTATTCATCTCTGGGTCTCTTTCACAGTGTGTTTTCCTCCCCTCAACCTAACCTGGTCATGGCAAATTGCTGCCCCTCTCTGAGTCCTGGCGAAGATTTCTTCCTGTCAAAAGCTGAGTTTTTCCTTCACACTGTCACCAAAGCACTTGCTCGAAAGGGGTCATATGATTGTTGGGGTTTCTCTGTATAACTGTAGGGTCTTTACTTTATAAATATTAAGCACCTTGAGGCAACTGTTTTTGTTATTTGGAGCAAAGAAAACTCAAGTATCTGTGGATCAGGAAATGAACACTTCTTCTGCGTTTTATGGGTCTTAATAAAAAGGAGTGAATGATCAGTACTTATTCCTAATGTAGACAAAGTCACATACACCTTGAATAAAAATGCAGTATGACTTAAAGCTAACAAGCAGCATCAGGAATTTTCTTTAAGGAGACAGTGATATAAATGACCCAGGAGAAAATCCCATCACCTACACTTCTCTTTTTTACCATCTCCTTTCGCTCACTAGGGAATCGTTAATCTGTTAGTGCAGCATTTTCTGCAGCCTTACTGCAATTAGGCTTGATTGATATGGCTGGGATTACCACCCTAACTGACGAGGTGGTTTAATGAGAGGCAGAATCCTACCCTCCCTAACCTTGTGCTGTTTGTGGAGCTGCAGGCAAAATGGCAGTATATAATGAATGATGGCATCTGCTTTTATAATAGCACCAGTAAGAAGTGTGTGTGCGCCAGTGTGTGCGCCAGTGTGTGTGTGTGTGTGTGTGTGTGTGTGTGTGTGTGTGTGTGTGTGTGTGTGTGTGTGTGTGTGTGTGTGAGTGAGTGAGTGAGTGAGAGAGAGAGAGAGAGAGCAAAACACAAACAAGAAATTGCATGCAGGCTATTACCTGAATGTATTTTCTTGAGCCTCGGTACTGACACACTGATAATATCACATCATGGTTTTCTTTTTAAAAACACATAACAGGCCCGGGACTTATTAGGAATCCAGTCTAGTTAACAGGAGCTTATGCAGTCATCGTTTGTACTTCTGTTGTTATTATTGTTAAACATCCATGTGTCTCTTATCTTGTAACATCCAGCCGACACTACGCTTTTAAAAAAAAGAGGACCCTATACTCATACTTGGGACTGTTCAAGCATTATTCCAATATAGTTACTTCTGTCACGGCTGCTGTGGCAGACGTGTGGAGTGTAGAGAGTGTCGACCCATATGCAGACACTATAAATGGACTTAACTGAGAGTGCTTTTAATAATGGAAAACTACTCAACTACTATAAACTTGTCTCGGTTCAGTTTGACTCAGCTTGGTTTTTAGGGTTTTCCTTTGGGTGGTAGTGCCTGGTACCAGGTACTTTTTTAGTACCTACTTCACCAGGGTTTCAAGCGATCTCAGCCAATACAAAAACGTGACGTGAACTGAGTGCATGATGCAACTGTCCAGTCAATGGAGTCACTTGATGAGTTATGAGAATGACCTCTTCACAAAAATCAAACCACCCTTTTTTGAAGTCTGGAAACAAGGGAAATGCCTCTGCACAAACCAAGACCATCGTCCAGGGATGAGGTGCAGTTTTGCCCCAAGCTTCCTCCCATTGACAGTGTTTCTCCTACTCTTGTGGTGTCACCTTTTGGTTTTTGGTTGGACGTGAACTGAAGACTACAACTAATGGCTGTAGTGACTTTGCAGTTTACTTTTCCACTACATAAACAACAATTGCTTACCCTTGCAGTGCTGAACTGCAGAACCACCTTTGTTCTCCTCAACAGGCCACCAGTTTTGTGGAATAAAACTTGTAAGTTGTCTCTGACTCCAGTGCAGGAGAGGGGTGGCGCAGCAAGCTTGAGGTGTAGTGCTGGGCAGGCAGGCAGGGCAGCTGTGGAGGATCTTTCTTCTGTATTTCAGTGAGGCTGGGACAAGAGGAGGTCTGTCTGTGAGTGGTGACTGGGGTGACGTTTCATTATGTGATGTACAGGGTGGGCCATTTATATGGATCCACCGTAATAAAATGGGAATGGTTGGTGATATTAAAGTCCTCTTTGTGGCACATTAGTATATGTGAGGGGGCAAACTCCTCAAGATGGGTGGTGACCATGGTGGCCATTTAGAAGTCGGCCATCTTGGATACAACTTTTGTTTTTTCAAAGGGAAGAGGGCCATGTGACACATCAAACTTATTGGTAATGTCACAAGAAAAACAATGGTGTGCTTGGTTTCAATGTAACTTTATTCTTTCATGAGTTATTTACAAGTTTCTCTTTGTTCACAGCCATTGACATGTCGAAGAGGTTAACACGTGAGGACCGGATCGAAATTGTGTTGATATCTGGTGAACGCAGTAACCGGGTCATTGCAGCAGATTTCAATGCAAGACACCCTACGAGACCACCCATCTCCCATGCTACAGTTAGCAAACTGCTTGCTAAGTTTCGTGAAACTGGTTCAGTGTTGGATTTGCCAAAATGTGGACGCATGAAAACTGACACTAATGAAGAATCATCAGTGGCTGTCCTTCATTCAACAAGAGCCCACAGCGTAGCACTCATGTCACTGGAGAGTGGCATTAGTCGAACATCCCTTCGGCGGATATTAGCTACTCACAAATGGCACTCTTACAAACTGCAGCTACTGCAGCATCTCAACGAGGATGACCCAGATCGGTGCACAGAATTTGCAGAATGGGCAAAACAAAAATTGGAACAGGACCCTCAGTTCACGCAGAAGATTTTGTTCAGTGATGAATGGTAAATGGCCTGTATTTGTATAGCGCTTTACTAGTCCCTAAGGACCCCAAAGCGCTTTACACATCCAGTCATCCACCCATTCACACACTGGTGATGGTAAGCTACACTGTAGCCACAGCCACCCTGGGCCGTACTGACAGAGGCGAGGCTGCCGGACACTGGCGCCACCAGGCCCTCTGACCACCACCAGTAGGCAACGGGTGAAGTGTCTTGCCCAAGGACACAACGACCGAGACTGTCCAAGCTGGGGCTCGAACCGGCAACCTTCCGATTACAAGGCGAACTCCCAACTGTTGAGCCACGATCGCGATGAGGCAAACTTTTATGTGAATGGTGAAGTTAACAAACAAAACCACCGCTATTGGTCTGACACTAATCCACATTGGATGGATCCCTCCAAGACTGTTGGAACAACAAAAGTGATGGTTTGGTGTGGTATATGGGGTACAACGATAGTGGGTCCATTCTTCATCAATGGAAACCTCAAGGCCACTGGATATTTGAAACTGTTACATGATGATGTGTTTCCCTCTTTATGCACTGAAGCTGGCACGTTCCCCGAGTTTTTCCAGCAAGATGGTGCACCACCACATTATGGGTGCCAGGTCCGAGCATTCCTAGATGAACAGTTTCCTGGAAAGTGGATTGGTCGTCGTGGGCCAGTTGAATGGCCCCCAAGGTCTCCCGATCCGACCCCCTTAGACTTTTATTCTTTGGGGTCATCTGAAGGCAATTGTCTATGGTGTGAAGATACGAGATGTGCAGCACCTGAAACTACGGATACTGGATGCCTGTGCTGGCATTTCTCCTGCAGTGTTGCTATCAGTGTGTGAAGAGTGGGAGAAGAGGGTTGCATTGACAATCCAACGCAATGGGCAGCACATTGAACACATTTTATAAGTGGTCAGAAACTTGTAAATAACTCATGAAAGAATAAAGTTACGTTGAAACCAAGCACACCATTGTTTTTCTTGTGACATTACCAATAAGTTTGATGTGTCACATGGCCCTCTTCCCTTTGAAAAAACAAAAGTTGTATCCAAGATGGCCGACTTCTAAATGGCCACCATGGTCACCACCCATCTTGAGGAGTTTGCCCCCTCACATATACTAATGTGCCACAAAGAGGACTTTAATATCACCAACCATTCCCATTTTGTGTATCCATATAAATGGCCCACCCTGTAGTTCTACATATGTGGAATATGAAAATAATTTCTTTACAAAGTCACATAAACTATGTTACTGAATTACCTGCTTTTTGTACTGTAGAGTCTCTACCTGTAAGGTTTTACATTTTTTCTCAATATGAAGCACCAAGGTTTCATTGTAGAGAAAGTTACTTTTGCTCGCTTCAAATAGAAACAAATTGACCCCCACCCCCCCGCTAATTTAGTATCGACAATCCCAATTACAACAATTACATGTGAACCTCTTGACCAAGAAGTGAAAGCCACAGGCTCAAGTGGAGGAAGATTTTCCTGTAAAATTAACATCATAGCAATCGAAAGAATTGATTCATTTTAGGACAGAGTGCTTGAAGCATGCAGTTACTAGTCCCATGTGCAGGCCACCACCATTAGCAAGTAAAAAAAAATCAATTACAGCCAAGTGCCCACACCCTCAAAGATTGTGTTAAGATGGACAAATTGAAAACTGCATAAAACTGCTAACAAAGGACCAAATTGTACCCTCTGAGAGAGCTCTCTCTCAGCACTAAGTCTCATCACCTTGGCCCTCCACCTGGAATATTAAGACACGTTAATGGTTTAATCAATGTTTAGCAATTGCAAATGACATGTTAGTGCATGTGACAGGTTTTATTGTTATCATGGTGTGGGACAGTGTGCCTGGGTGATCACAGCAACATCAAGGCTTCAGCTATAGAAGCCTTGATGTTGATGTAACCCGTAGATCATTTAGGATTGAATAATTTTGTTCATTAGCAGCTGGGTAGCTGCCCTAGTGGCCCTTTTTTATGCACCCTGTACATGTCAGAGCTCTGTGTGCAGGCAGGTGGAGATGAGGATCCACACGCAGGACTCGTGGAGACAAAATAGCAACTCAAAAGCCACAGCATTACTGCTGGCAAAGAACAAAACAAACTGAACAATGAAAGCTGAAACAAGAAACACACATGCAAATCTGAGGGCACAACACAACAAAGAGCACAGGAAAACACAGGGCTTATATACAGAGGGGAGTAATCAGGGAATGGGAAACAGGAGGGAGACACAGCTGGGAGAGATTAGGGCTAATGAGACAGGGGCAGGTAAAACTGAATACACTGACATAGGACTGGGACTATCAAAATAAAACAGGAAATAAGAAACGAATCACAAAAACGTAAACTTAACACTGAGAGATAGACTGATATGTGATATAAGAATATAACACATGAAACAGAGAAGACAGTGACTTAAGGCCAGAACAACAAATAACATCAAGAAAACAAAACCAAGAATAACCCTTAATACAAAATCAAACCAGCACAACTCAAAAATCCAAACAAATCATAATTTAGAAAACCACCAAAACAGAAACAAAAAATGCTGGGTCAAAAATGACCCAGAACCGTGACAGTACAAATTGATTCACAGTTCAGAGCTAATAGCTCAACGAGTGTCTAAGATTTCTCCTGTCTTCATTTTATTTTTTTCTCATTGTTTGCAAGCAGTGTCAAAGCAGTGTGACAGTGTGAAACTCAACAGTCAAATTTCCTGACAATGCATTCACAGAACAAATTCATTTGTCAGATCTATTTGCACACTAATGAATTTGGGGTGATATTGGTTACATTGATAAGCACTCAAAGGATTTTATACAACTTGCCTCGTTCAGATTGAGACTGGAGCAGCCAGGGATCAAACTACCAACCTTCCAATCAGCAGACAACCTGCTCTACCTGAATGAGCTACAGCCCTGTAACCCAGTATGCTTACAAACATATATTGTTACTTACAGTCACTGTCTATTTATTTCTATGAATCCAGCATTAAAATATTATGATTGTTTACTTGTTTAACAGAGGCAGCTGTTATTGCTAAATGTCTCAGTCCTCATTTTCTTTTGGTACTGGGGGGACTATATCAGAACCTATGGTGTGCTGTCCTAAAATCTGTTTTTGGTGATGATTTCAAGGACTTGGAAGCAAACTGTATGAAAGTAGAGTAGATGGAGGTAAGGGGAGGGAGCGAGAGCAAAAAACACAGCTGTGCGGATAAATGCTATACTTCTCTACAGTGCTTCTCTGGAACAAATGCTGGTATCATTTGACAAAATGGGTACAAACACAAGTCATGGAAGACTGCTTTGGAATAAAGATAACCATCAACCATCTCACAAAATACTCCAAAAAATCCAACAGACACCTTAAAAGGAATAGTGTTTTGAACAATGTGAAAATGTAACCCGGATCAGACCTGTTGAGTCATCAACTAGAAACTGAACCGATTAAATTTCCAATTGTGTTACTTATACAGGGAGTGCAGAATTATTAGGCAAATGAGTATTTTGTCCACATCATCCTCTTCATGCATGTTGTCTTACTCCAAGCTGTATAGGCTCGAAAGCCTACTACCAATTAAGCATATTAGGTGATGTGCATCTCAGTAATGAGAAGGGGTGTGGTCTAATGACATCAACACCCTATCCGGTTGTTCAGTGATGGCGTGACGAATCCTACTTCCGGGCCTAAAGTAGTCTGCGTTTAATATGGCTTTTGTGTTGTTAACATGTTTAATGTTTTGTATTTTCTTCTATTTAATCTCAAAAAGCTCCTAAAACAGTCAGTGATCACTGTTGACCTCCCTCGGCTTTTATTACTGCTAATCATTTATTTAAGCTCAGTTTTTAAAACCTTACGATGTAACTACAGAACTGAATCTAACATAACAAATTCCACCCCACCCCACCTATATGCAGGTCTCCATATAGGCTTGCTCCGCCCCTGTTCTACCCTGAGGTAACTCAGAAAACACAGAAAGATTAAATCATACATACATACATGACAGTGTAAAATGAAATGTGCACACTTATTTTAGAATACAGTATTATGTGAGTATGTAAATTAATTCTAAACCAAAACCAATTGTTTATTATCCTGTAAATTCAATCCTATATTTAAAGAAAGAAAAATATAAGTGTAGTGTTATGAGTAAGCTTCTACACTGATGTTTGGTAGATATTACCACTGTGTAGCTGTAACTGCAGCCATCAAAATCCATAAAGATTTTACCAACTCATAAATTCTTCTAAAGAGCTGACTTGTGAGATACCTCCCAGGAAAGCAAGAGGAACAAAAGAAAAACTTACCATGTTATTGTGCACGTATAAGCGTTTCTTTTCCTTTACAAAAGTTCTTGTTTGTCATATCATGCCATATAGTTGGCCAGCTGTATGCAAAGATTTTTGGGCTAGATTTAGTACTGCATTGTGTCAGTGCAATCTGAGTTTTGGTATAAAGTTTTACAAAGCCTGTATTTATGAAGAGCGCCAAATGCAAGACAAAAGCAGGACTTTGAGAGGCCTCAGAGTTGAACCTGGCTCTCACATTAGTGGTGATGAGCTGCAGTTCCTGCTTAGCTGATTCATTTATGTTGTTCTTTATGTTGTCATGAGAGACCACCAAACTCTCTAATGTTTGTTACTTCTTTAGTGGTCTATTTTACATCCTTGAAATATGCCAAAATCAACACAATCTACTCACTTACACCACTCCTGAACTTGATATGCAGGTGTGGCACTCCATTAAATTTAGGACGCTCATGTACTAATCAGTCAGCTCATTGCCAGTAGGCAACAGATCACAGAGCTCACAAAATAAGAGCCCCTGTTAGTGGTGAGGGATTTGTCAGGTCTCAAGATGTATCTCTTTCATTTTAAAGATTGCTTCTGTTTTTTCTGCTTCATAGCATCAGGCGTGACAGGACATATGGCGAGAGGATGAAATTTGACAAATGCTAGGGGCTGCATCTCATCCTGCAGCTGTCTTCTCATTTCATGATGAGTGGATGGGATTGATGTTTCACAAGGTATTAGCCACAGATCAATGTGAAATAACATTCAGCTGGACAGATGCCTAGATTTGTGGATGGCTATATGGTTTAATAAATAACAAAAATGGCATTTATCTCATTTCACACGTGTGTGTGTGTGTGTGTGTGTGTGTGTGTGTGTGTGTGTGTGTGTGTGTGTGTGTGTGTGTGTGTGTGTTGCATAAGAATATTTTCTCCTACAGAATATAAAATTTGCCTTTGCTCTTCTTAATATCATACATTTTTCCACTCCGCATGACTGACCAATGAGCAGCCACAGTATCTGAATAACGCTGTTTGTCCTGACTGCTTCCTTCTCAGGTCACTCAGTGTCATCTCTAACTTAGCAACAGAATATGAAGTATACCTCGAGCTATTCAGCTTATACAGACTATACATATACACATAAAGCCAGTGTTTTTCAATAGGTAAAATAATAGATGATATACAATCTGTGTTGACTAGAATTTTGTTTGTTTGATGGGTGGTACATATATAGGATAACTGTGAATTTGTACGAAATGAATGGACACTTGTTCTGCAATCAAACATGATGGTAAATGCTCACTGACTACACCAAGAATAAATCCCCTTTTCATGTCATTGAATTTCAATATTTAATATAGAATAATCTGAATATGTAATAGTACATCATAATTTCAGTACAAGACATGAATAAATAAGTAGCTCCAGTATATTCCTACTGGCCACACTAAAAAAGTATTAAGTCTGTCCTCTGCACAAATGACAATAAAATGCTCAATATTGGGAAAGAAGACTAGGAAAGAGTTGACCCATGGTCTGTTTACTGAAATAAAAGCAGGCTTTTGGACTTTGCCTCTGTACTTGATTACAGTGCATTTTAAAATTAAACAATCAAGATTTGATTGAAATGTAGACTTTCAGCTTTATTTCAAGGAGTTTAACAAAGGCATTGCATTAACATTTAAGAATTACAGTCATTTTATACATAGTCCATCATTTTCAAAGGATTAAAAATAATTTGACAAGCAGTTTCATGGCTAGATTGGAGATGTTCAATCCATGCGTTCTCCCAAATAATATCTGATTCCAGGTGTGGAACTTGCATTTTGCAGCTTTTTACCATAAATTTCAATAAAGCATCCAAAGCAATGTCAATGCAAATGAAGGATGCCTTCAGATGTGAATGTAAACACAGGAATAGCGAGGAACAAAGAACAGGAATCAAGCAGCAGATAACCTAGCTTTCATGTCAACTCTCTCCACTATCCTAATAAAGTCCTCTAGTAAAATAATTTCAATTTTTTTTATCCTTTAAAAATTGTAAATGACAAAATACATTTTACAAAAGTGGGAATAAGAAGAAAAACAGCATATGATTTGAAACACATCTGTCAAACATGGTGGTGTTAGGATGCCTGGGTCGTTGACCCAGAGGCTTTGAGTTCATTATATTATTTATCATTTCTAGTCTTTGGTTTCTTAGTTGGAGTTCTGTCTTATGGTTTATGCCTCTGTTTAATCCTTAGTTGCTGTCTGCTATATCCCCGTGTCCAGTCAGTGTCTGTGTCTGCCCTGGTCCCACGTCTCGGTTCCCTCTGTTGCAGTGCCTGCCTGTGAGTCTGTGTCTTTAAGTTCAGTCTGTGTTATGTTTCCTGCTTTACTTTGGAGGTGCGTGTGTTATGTTAATGTGTCTGGTTTTGCTTCCCCTGTTTCGTTAGTTCTGATTTCTCCCAGCTGTGCCCTCCTTCTGTGTCTCATTCCCCTCGTTACTTCCCAGTGTACTTAAACCCTGTGTTTCTTTGAGTCAGTGTCGTGTCATCCCTAATGCTGTGTGGATCTCCCTGTGTCTCACTGTGAGTTTAGGTTATGAGTTTCCAGTTTGGTTTGCTTTTTGTATGACTTTCCCCCTGCCAGCAAATAAAGCTGAGTTCTTTGTGTTTAAACCTCATGCCTGAGTGCCTGCATTTTGGGTAAACCACTCCTCTTTGCCAGCCTGCCACACAGCCAACCTTAACAGAACAACGCGACCAGAACATGGACCCAGCAGCACTCGCCCTGTCTAATGAGCTCAGGGAGGATATAATTTATTCAGTGGAAAAATTATGTGACCTGTGGCTGAATCATCCAGGGGAGGAATTTCAGCGTGCTGTAGCGAACCGGCTACAGCGACTGGTTTCTGGTCTCCCCTGGCTTTTGGACTCACTTCACCCACTCATACAGGAGTTTTTCCTTAATGAGCTTCATCTGCATCCCCCTGTTGCTACCGCTCACCTACCCAACTCGGAGAAAGATGTGCTGCCCAGCCCGCCGGACTTGGAGTTGCCCGGCCCATTGGAGCCATCACCGAGGAGGAAGCAGCGGCCGCGGCACCGGCGTGTCACCCCACAGCCGGACTACGGGATGTCAAAACAGCCGGCTGTGGTGAGTGAAAAGGACACTTTTTCTGTTTCTTCGGGCCATGGGACTACTTATTCTGGGGCTATATTTCTTGCATCAGCTGTCCAGCCTTCTGTTCCCGCTGGGGGTTCTGGAGAACCGCACCAGCCTCTGTTCGTCTCCGCTGGAGGGTCCGAGGGGCCCGTCCAGCCTTCTGTTCCCGCTGGGGGTTCTGGAGAACCGCACCAGCCTCTGTTCGTCTCCGCTGGAGGGTCCGAGGGCCCGTCCAGCCTTCTGTTCCCGCTGGGGTTCTGGAGAACCACACCAGCCTTTGTTAGTCTCCGCTGGAGGGTCCGAGGGGCCCGTCCAGCCTTCTGTTCCCGCTGGGGGTTCTGGAGAACCGCACCGGCCTTCTGCCTCCGCTGGAGGGTCCGAGGGGCCCGTCCAGCCACAGCACCCTGCCTCCGCTGGAGGGTCCGAGGGGCCCGTCCAGCCTGCAGTGCCACCACCTGCGGCCCCCACGCCGTCGCCTGTAGCGCCACCATCTGTTTCGTCGCCTGTAGCGCCACCATCTGTTTCGTCGCCTGCAGCTTCGTCCTCGCCTGGTCCGGCTACGGCTTCGCTTGGTCCGGCTCTGGCTTCAGCTTCGCCGTCGCCTGGTCCGGCTTCAGCTTCGCCTACCCGTCCTGCCCGTCCTGCCCGGCCGCTTTCCAGGCCAATGACTGGACGTCCTCGCCGTCGTGGCCGGCCTCCTGACCTGCTCCGTCGCCGCCGGTGCCTCCCGCCCAGCCGGCCTCCTGACCTGCTCTGTCGCCGCCGGTGCCTCCCGCCAGGCCGGCCTCCTGAACTTTTTTCTCAACTCTTGGGCCGTCGTCCTCCAGGCCGGCCCCCTGAACTTTCTGTGGACTGTTCCTGGGCCTCAGTGCTGTTGTTGTGTTCTGTTTTGGACTTTGTTCCCTGTGTTTTGGTTTCCAGCTCCTTGTGTTTCGTTTCTTTCGGTTTTCCAGTTTAGTTTGCTTTTTGTATGACTTTCCCCTGCCAGCAAATAAAGCTGAGTTCTTTGTGTTTAAACCTCATGCCTGAGTGCCTGCATTTTGGGTCCACCACTCCTCCTTGCCAGCCTGCCACACAGCCAACCTTAACAGGTGGGGGCACTGTTATGGTTTGAGCATGTCTGCCAGTGCAAAGAAAATTGAGATTTTTCAGTGGCAAAGTCAGTCAGCTGATATTTATTCAATAGGGCATGATGTTAAGTTACTGAAGAGAGAGACACTCACAAACAAGCAGCAAATGAAGGCAACAGACATAAAGGTCTAGCATAGCATCTCAGTGTGTTTTAGACAATTATGGACCACAGGCTGCAACTCACAATTAAGCCAATAAATAGCGGTTATGTTAGAATAGATCTTTTTACTCAGGAGTGTGCCTGCTCCTCTCTATCGGCCCGTCACAGCAGCTGTACCATCCGTTGCAAAGCCAACAAGCCATGTGTGTAACAATTTTGAGACACCATGCACTGCAAAGCTTTCAACTGCAGGATGTGCATAAATGCAATTCAACAAGTGAAATAAACAGCTGGAAACTTACCCTTTGTAGGGAATTCTGGTTTGGATGATCAGATGTGTTTAACACTAAGCAGAAATATTTGTGTGGGGTTTTTTTTTTTTCTGCTCTTAATCCTGCTGTTTACTGTTTGTTCACACTGTGGGCTGAAGAGTGTGATTCAATTGATCTCTCCATGAAACATAAAACGAAACTCAGAGTTTCTGGTGCTCAATCAGCTCAGACCATTTTATTGCCCATAGACGTCACATTCCCCATGATTGCTTTAAGTGCTCCAGCTCTGGAACCCATTTGTCTTCTTTGTAGCTTTTCCAAGACTGCAGGATTACTTTCAGACATTTTTCATACGGTCATTTTTAGTTGTGTTTTTGGTTTCTATCTTTAGCGATCAGCATGAGTGTTAGGTTTATCTAGGCACAGACCTATTGCTGGAACAACCGAGACAACCAACTGCAACTAGCAAAACATAAGACACCAGGCAGAACTCTTTGTGTGATCTCGTGTACGAGGGAGATGACCAGACCAAGCGCTGTTCCTTCCGCTTGAACCCCAGTCACTCTCGGTCAGCCCCTCCGTAGCACTGCTCTTTATTGTGGTTACATGGATATGCATAGTTTCATTAACATATGACAGGCATGTGTGTGAACAAATAGTACCAGACTGTGCGTACGTGTAGGTATGTGTGTGTGTACATGGGGGTGTGTGTGTGGGGGGGGGGTCAAAATGTGACCCTATGAGTGACTCCCCAGATACCTGGGTCAGGGAGTCCACCAGTTCATCTAAACAAAAGGCTCTTATACCTAAACGGATACAGATGTTTTTACCATACCATATATCAGAAAGAGAAGGTACGACCTCTCTCGTGACCTTAGGATGTGTGTGTGGCATGCCAGAACACTCTGGAAAAGGAGTGAACGCACTTCCCTTTTTATGGTACAGAGAGTCTATGCAGATTACTAAGGATCAGACATTCTATCAATCTACAAACGATTATATACCTTTAAGCATAAATGATTATATGTTTCTAAGTACAAATGACAATCCTAAATCTCACCCTGACAATTAGACTAATAGTAAACTAATGTAAAACATAACCTGCACTGAAGGATTATGAGTTGCCATGTCGATGTACACTGGTAAGCAATGAACTGAACGTTTAATTTACACTATTTACATACAGTTGGGGTTTGTCCCTAACTAGTCACACAGTTCCTCTCTTCTTTGTTTTTCTAACTTCTTCTATTTATGTCCATCACAGTCAGGCAAGGAGATAACGTTAAGCTAGCTAGCACAAGTAAGTGTCTATGGTGAAAGGGCACTCTTATGAGGAACATAAGCAGTATAGGATCTCTCTCTCAAAATGAGTCATGACCCAGATTGAATCAGATGTTTTTCTTGACATATTAAAGCCTAGTTGTAAAGTGGGACGATGGAGAGAGCAGGCCATCATTATATACTAACAAATCAATTATTTTAAAGCTCACATTACATATTGTTTCTGTCACACAGGCAGCTCCAGAAAGATAGTGATTTGATGTTTACTGGCGGGCTTTTAGTATTGTATTCTGGCATGTTTTTGAACAGTTTCTTTTCACATTGTGCTACCCAAAATCTCCTGTCCAAATGATCTCCAGTCCCTAGGCTATTTCATTGAGGTCTCCTAAAATTTTTTCCTCCTACTGACTACAGATTTGATGCTCCAATGTATTAAAAAAAAATAAAATAAAATAAAAAAAAAAAAAATTACATTATATATCAGACCTTAGTCCCACACCCATACTAATACAATTATATTGTCATCACTGTATTTGTATTTATTACTTCAATTATTTATTAACAATAGCAGTATGGTTTTTGTGTTGCTTTTGACTTCTAATTCTAGTCAACCTTAAACTTTAGCGGGCATGAAAGAAAATGTCAGTATTCAGTATGTGTATTTATATGTAAGCACAAATATACATACATAATTTTCTTAAAAAGCTTTACTGATTTATTCTCTGAGCATTGTAACATTGTTGAGGTGTATGTATTAAGGTTGAATGGCCTTTAAAGACTTGGCCTACTGCACATAACTTCTTCTAAAAACCATAATGTTATTTCTTAACTTTTAAGGAGTTTAAAGGCATTTCTAAATGTATTCTCATCTCATCAGTACTGCAGCAAAAACCAGGACAAACTGTCACTGAAGCCCAAATTATGCAGAACTGCTACACCATAAGAATGCCTGCAGTAAAGCCAGCAGATCTCTGTCAGTTTTCTAAAAAGACCTCTGATAATTCTGGTTTACGCAAGTTAACATTCTGTCTGATTGCTTGTTTTACTGCTCCATCTGCTCCAGTCACACCAATTCTGTCTGTTCTGCTATATGGATGAACACCAGTGCCAACTTACTGGAACACTTCACGTGTGTCTGTGTGTGTGTCTGTGTGTGTGTGTGTGTGTGTGTGTGTGTATACATGTGGTCAACATGGATGATCTGCTGCTCAATTCAGGCCCAAAGCAACCAGAGCATTTGGTCAAAAGCTGTGACACCATATGCCTCATGGGCACATGACATGCAAGTGAGAGACATATTTCCATATTGCATGGTCCATGTTTTGGCAGGATGATTCTTGTTTTGTTGCTTATGTTTCTATTTAAACTGAAAAGAAAGCAGGAGAGATGCAACCAACATAAAGTTAGCCAATAGAAATGATGTCTTAAAAATTAGACACTAACATAACAATGAATGCGATGAGTTAAAAAAATGAGATCATTTCCCTTGTAATTTATTTATGTAATTGATTTATTATTCTGTTATTCATTTAGGACTTTTATATCTATTTAGAGATTCTGTCATTTAGTGATTTATATATTGAATATGACAGGCATTTAAATGAAAATATCAAGAAAGTGTTTCACCATCTCCATCCGCTTCAGGTCCCAAAGTCAAACAAACACTGAGAGTTAAAAACTGTATAAATTCTTTCATCTTTAATAAAATGATCAGCGTTGCTGCTTTAGGAGGTGTAACAATTAAGTTTAACATCCAGGCATCCATGAAAACAGAATTTATTAAATTTAACTGAGTTAGAAGTTAGCAGGAAGTTAGTCGCTGGTTTCGCTAGTTACCTAAACATAATATACAATGTTCTGACTGAGAGATTTCTGGAAAAAAATAAAAAGGACAGCTCTGGTATCACTTCCAACATAAATGAAGACAGAAAACTATACAGCAGTGACGCTTGTAGGTAGGGTTACTGAAGTTAGACTAGCTGGTATATAATGCTGTGCTACGTGATTGCTAGCGACGCAGCTATGTTAGCATAACATAAAGATAAGATAAGATAAGATAAGATGGCCTTTATTAGTCCCACAGGTGGGAAATTTGTTTTGTTACAGCAAAAGTGCAAAGTTATGTAGCAGAAATTAGAAAACACTGGAATGCAATAAAATACAATAAAATAAAATAAAATACTATATACAATAGAATAAAATAGAATAGAATAATATATACAATAGAATAAAATAGAAATACAAATACTATATACAACTGAGTAGGAAAATACAAAAACACAACTTCGTCAGAAGAAGAATTGCACGTATAGCAGTCTTATTGCACATGTGTGGGTTTGTGTGTTTGATCAGCTGCAAAAGTCTTTATTGTAGAGTCTGACAGCAGTGGGGAGGAAAGACCTGCGAAATCTCTCCGTCCCACACCGTGGGTGCCGCAGTCTCCCACTGAAGGAGCTGCTCAGTGCTGTCACAGTCTCATGCATGGGGTGGGAGATGTTGTCCAACAGGGATGACAGCTTAGCCACCATTCTCCTGTCACTCACCACCTCCACTGGGTCCAGAGGGCATCCTAGAACAGAGCTGGCCCTTCGGATCAGCCTGTTCAGTCTCTTCCTGTCCCCAGCAGAGATGCTGCCCCCCCAGCAGACCACACCATAAAAGATGGCTGAGGCCACCACAGAGTCATAGAAGGTCTTCAGGAGTGGGCCCTCCACTCCAAACGACCTGAGTCTCCGAAGCAGGTACAGCCTGCTCTGCCCTTTCCTGTAGAGGGCGTCTGAGTTATGAGTCCAGTCCAGTTTGTTGTTCAGATGAACACCAAGGTACCTGTAGCTGTCCACAGCCTCGATGTCCATACCTTGGATGTTCAGTGGTTGCAGTGGAGGATGTTTGTGCCTGCGGAAGTCTACCACCAGCTCCTTGGTTTTACTGGCGTTGATCTGGAGGTAGTTCAGCTGGCACCAGTCCACAAAGTCTTGAGTCAGTCCTCTGTACTCCTTGTCGTCCCCATCAGTGATGAGGCCGACTATTGCAGAGTCATCAGAGAACTTCTGCAGGAAGCACTGGGTGGAGTTGTGGGAGAAGTCTGCAGTGTAGATGGTGAAGAGGAACGGAGCCAGAACCGTTCCCTGTGGGGCCCCCGTACTGCAGACGACCCTGTCCGACACACAGCCCTGAGTCCTCACATACTGTGGTCGGTCGGTGAGGTAGTCCAAAATCCAGGTAGTGAGGTGATGGTCCACTCCAGAGTTCTCCAGCTTGTCCTTCAGAACCGAGGGAAGAATGGTGTTGAAGGCACTGGAGAAATCAAAGAACATGATTCTCACAGTGCTCCCAGCGGTCTCCAGGTGAGCGAGGGAACGATGTAGGAGGTGAATGATGGCATCATCCGCTCCAATGCCAGGCTGGTAGGCAAACTGAAGTGGGTCCAGTGATGAGCTCACAAGGCGCCGAAGCTGAGCCAGGACCAGCCGCTCCAGGGTCTTCATCAGGTGGGATGTCAGAGCCACCGGCCTGTAGCTGTTGAGGTCCTTGGGGCGTGAAGTCTTTGGCACTGGAACAACACAGGAAGTTTTCCAGAGCTGTGGGACTCTTCCCAGCCTCAGGCTCAGGTTGAAGAGGTGCTCCATCACACCACACAGTGTGTAAAGCATAACACAGTGAAGCTGCAGGATGAATGCTAACTTTTTTCCACTCGATAAAAGTTCCAGATGGTTTTTGACAAATGCAATCGCATGGAAAGACGCTGTAAATGGACCAAACTTCAGTCAGGAGAACAACTGAGATAATTCATCCACAATATGAGGTTAGTCATTAATGTAGGATAAGATAACCTTTATTAGTCTCATACATGGGAAATTTGTTTTGTTACAGCAGAAAGTGCAAAGTGCAAAGTTACATAGCAAAAATTAGAAAAACACTGGAACAACATATACTGCAACAGCATGGGAATAGAGCAGCTGCGAGAGAATTCAACATTAATGAATCAACGGTACGGAAGTGGAGGAAGCAAGAGGAATGAGTTGAGTAAAGTTTGACTTATCTGTTTTGTTTTATTTGATGCGCCTTATAATTCGATGCGCCTTATGTATGAAAGCAAACCCATTCGTGGACAGTATGCCTCATAATCCGGGTGCGCCTTATGGTCCGAAAAATACAGTAACTGTATTACTTTCTTGGAGAAGTAATCAGTAATTAGTAACTAATTACTTTTTTGGGGGGGTTGAGCGTTTTAATTTTGTGCATAAGTAAATTACCTTTAAGTAAGGCTAGGTACACAGGTCATTTTGAAAATAGGCATTTTAGGTTTTGGGTTTTGTTTTTTTAATGCCGTCCACCCGTGCAGTTATAAAAAAAATCTCCTTCCACATGTAAACGCCAGAAATGAAGTCAAACGCTGTCAAGAAATCCTGACCATGTAGAAATGTTGGCTAATCAGAAGTCTAGAAGCCTGGGAGGAAAAGAGTAAACAGGGTTTTGTGCCCTCACAAAACCTTAAGTAAAGTTTTTGTGTTTTTCTGGAAAGGCAGCTAATTTTGTGTTACTTTTCAAGTGCCTTCATCATTTCAATTTTTAATAACTAAGACAGCATCTTGGCTGGTATAGACTCAAAACTTTGGAATGGACAAAATGCATACAGCATACATAAATTTAATTTAAAAAAAATAAAATTTATTCAAAACCAATGTAGGGATTTGGGTTGTGAGAACATCTGTGTTGAATGTAGAAGCCACGTCTGATGTTCACTCTGATGCCTCTGTCTTTCTAAATGGAGGGACAGTAACTGTGTGTGTATATGTAAGCGTGTAAAAACTGCAGATACTAAGATTAACAGCAACAGTATTTTGTCTATATCCGCCATTGTACAAAAATGGCACACACTTTTGACGTTGCCTGAGTAAATCTCAGTTTTCCTCGTCCACACCTAAACACAAAAACATAGTTTTCAAAAATCTCCACCCTGGCAGGAGTTTTAAAAAATCTCACCTTTCAGTGACCCAAAATGCCATTTACGTGTGGACGAAAGGCCCAAATGCATAGAAAAAGCTGCGTTTTCAAAAAATACCGGTGTACATGTATGGGCTCAAAATGTGGTCATAAATATTTGTACTTGTAAATCAGGATTTGTATGTGTAAAAAGAATTTGTGTGTGTGTAAAAAAGATTTGTATGTGTAAAAAAGATTTGTGTGTGTGTAAAAAAGATTTGTATGTGTAAAAAGATTTTGTGCGTGCGTAAAAAAGATTTGTATGTGTAAAAAGCATTTGTGCATGCGTAAAAATGATTTGTATGTGTAAAAAAGATTTGTGTGTGTGTAAAAAAGATTTGGATGTGTAAAAAGAATTTGTGCGTGCGTAAAAAAGATTTGTATGTGTAAAAAAGATTTGTGTGTGGACTTAGCCAAAACCCCTGCAAGTTACAAGTACGAATTTTGACCCTATTTTTCTTCCTTTCATCTGATTGGTCAATGTCATGTCAATCACAAATGTAACAATCCAATCAGAGAACAGATGGGTTTGGCTGTCGGAG
This sequence comes from Oreochromis niloticus, assembly GCF_001858045.2. Classification (NCBI taxonomy): domain Eukaryota; kingdom Metazoa; phylum Chordata; class Actinopteri; order Cichliformes; family Cichlidae; genus Oreochromis; species Oreochromis niloticus. Next base: position 30,289,678 of record NC_031978.2, on the reverse strand, counting down.
GGGCACTTTTTTTGAACTGCAGGTCTTTGAAGGGAATAAATGCCCTTTTACATGCCAACCCAGCGTTTTCCTTCATCACCACGAAGGAAAACAGTCTGTGGTCATCCGAGTTTGGTGATTTTTGTGTCACAGGTCTACTGTTTAATACAGCGCTGCGGACCGCGGAGGGGGGGCAGTGTTTTGGAAATGACAGTCTTCATTACAAAGCTTTCTTCGTTATGAATTAGCATACATGTTTTTATTGAACATTTGAAGAACTAGCAAAAAAACCAGAAACTCTTGTAGAGGACATAAAGTCAGAGATAGAAACGACAAGGAGCAGGTGCATCTAGTACAGGTAGAGCTGCTGCAAAAACCCACAGAGCTCAGCAGCCAGCGCAACAAATTCTGGATCCTTTGCTTTTAGTTAGCAGTTAGCATTAGCAGCACATCCTGCGTCTGATGTGAAAGGACCTTTATGTTGCGCACTGTGACTCACCGCAATGGTCCCGGGTCAGCCCTGACTTTGTGTTAAACTAATCCTAAAGTAATAATGGTATTTCTAACCACTGATATACCACAACTTTATCCTTTCAACAGCTACTGAAAGTAAGGGGACCTAGCTGCTATCGAATATTTATATAGAGATCCTCCAGCTTCAAACTGTATTACCCTTCAAGGACCTGCAGTTCAAAAAAGTGCCCCTCCGACAGCCAAACCCATCTGTTCTCTGATTGGGTTGTTACATTTGTGATTGACATGACATTGACCAATCAGATGACAGGAAGAAAAATAGGGTCAAAATTCGTACTTGTAACTTGCAGGGGGGGTTTTTGGCTAAGTCCACATACAAATCTTTTTTACACACACACAAATTCTTTTTACACATACAAATCCTGATTTACAAGTACAAAATATTTATGACCACATTTTGAGCCCATATACATGTGGACCGTAGCCTCAGTTTCTCAAAAAATGCTCTCAGAAATTCTAATAGTTTGTTTGAGAACAAACTTTGGTGTTCTCTATTTTCCTAAATTAGGAAGATAATCTCAGAAATAATCTAGTTAAAAAGAACTTCTTGGAGTGACTTTCTGTCACTCTAAGATAGGATTAAGTACATTTTCTAATTTATGTATAATTTGTCAAATATTACAACAGCTGACAAATAGTTAAGTCTTCATTTGTTTTCCTGAATAATAGATCCACATCATCCTTTCTATGATGTAAAATATAGTCTAGACTTGCACAATGTAAAGTACATAAATACTGTTCTGGCAGGAAAATTGGGCTTTATATTTAAGTAAATTATCTTAAGTTTATAAACTGAAATTTGATCTTACTTTAATTCTTGGATAGTAATAATGTTAATTACAGAGCAGTTAATCCTCAGGGAAACGTAGAAATTTCACTAAATAGTTGTCTTCTTTCATACGTACGGAAGAGGAGAGGCCACTGGAAAGAGAAAAAAAAGAATTCTGACTCTAATCTCAGAATTCTGACTTTTTTCTCAGAATTCTGAGATTAAAGTCAGAATTCTGAGATTAAAGTCAGAATTCTTTTTTTTTCTTTCCAGTGGCCCTAATCCTCTTCCGTACATACGGTTGCAGTGTCTCTTCAGTTTTGTGTTCATATGCTGATGTTTTCATTCAAAAGATTTAAATGCTGTGATGTCATTTTAGCATCAAAGACTGCAGAATGTACATAGATTCTTTTTACTTTTAAGTTGTATGCTCAGATTTTGATATCTTTTATATGGAGACAAAAAAAATACTCAAGACAGAAGTGAAATAATCTAAAAGACTAAAGCAGTCAATTTGTTATTTAATTTTTTAATTTATTCTAATAGTTACTGTAAAATTCTACTCTAAGAGATTCATCTTGGCCTTCTTGCAGGATTAAAGCTCAAAAATGAGTACACACACAAAATATAATACATTTCTTTATGATTGTTAGGCAAAAATGAAGAGAACCCAAAGTTATCAAAACATATATCCACTAATATGGTCTTATTCTTGCTCTGCTCCCCAGTAGCAGTTTTTGATACGGGCGGTTGCCTGGGGTGGCATAGTGGTGGGGGGTGGCATCACGGGCATCGGCAAAAATAAATAAATAAATTTGCTCGTTCTCATGCTGCCCCGACATCATGCGCATTTTGGGAATGTCGTAGGCACCGATCGGTTTTCTATCGCCCATTTGCTGGGAGTAGGGCGCCCTCCGTTTGCGAGGTGTGCCTGCTGCTTGCGGCACAGGGAGGAGAAGGCGGGGCGGCGGGGGATTCTTTGGCTGGCTGGAGCAGCATCTAATAACCAACTCACAAAATAAAACAAAATAAAAACAAACCAACAAACACGAAAACACCAGACATTATGATACAGACTTATAATTTGCACCGATGTTTTTTCGAAATTCTATACGCGAAAAGTGAGCGCGAGAGCCCTCGGTGCACCTGCTCGCTGCTGAAGTCAAAGTAAACTTTATTGTCATCTCCGCTACATACAGTCCAGTATATAGAGAGACGAGACGACGAGGCTCCAGTTACAACAGTGCAAGTAAACAAACAATAAATATAAGAAGAGTAAGAAAATAAATATACACTTTAGGATTAGGGGTAAAGTGATCAATAACAATTTAAAATTTATAATTTACAGTTTGATGATTTAAAGTCTCACACACAACCCGGGAGACATGCTGCTTCCAAATAGAGCACATTTCATTGATAATGTTGTAAATCCAAGCCCATTATGTATTCATGACTTGAATCCTGGGTTGTGCGAAATCCCAGAAATAAACCCTAGACAAAGCGAATCTGTGAAATAAGGTGTAGGTCTATTAGGTTATGATTCTTGGGTTGGGGGATGGGTGTTCATACTGGAGTGCAAAATTAAAACCAAGATGGACAAGAAAAGTTCAAAGCCATCAGGTCCTCAGTTTAGAAAAAAGAGAAAAGAGGAGGAGGAGAAACGAGCAAAAGATACAGGTAAGCAGATGTGTCATTGGATAATGACAGGTCATGTATCCTGAAACAATCAGAATCAGAATACTTTATTAACCCCTAAGGAAATTATGTGGGTTACAGTTGCTCCAAGAAGAAATGGTAAAAATAGTAACAGTAACAGACTAAACTCCAAACAATACATTATGTTACAGATTTTAATATTAATTAGTCAGTGTCAGTTGTTGATTTGTCCTGTTCTCATTGTATGACGAATTATGATGGCTGTTTGGTAGCTGTTTGCATACTATGCATACTCTCTCTTCATATGTGTGTGTGTGTGTGTATATTTCTTTGGTGAAATTCAGTATGGTTCCGACAACAGTTATATGTTAATGTACAATCCTTAATATGTTTTGTGTGTGTGTGTGTGTGTGTGTGCGTTGTCGGGGAGGGGGGCGCCAGAGGGAGTGTTCGCCCAGGGCACCAAACAGGCTAGGACCGCCACTGCTGCTCCCCAATTTTCCCCTGGAGATGTCACCATGGCAACAAAACAACAAGCATTAAATGATGTTTCAAGCAACAAATAAGGTGTTTTCAGTGTTTCTTAACATTTAACAAATCTTTGTTACAAACTTTATTTGTAAAAATCTGTAATGTTGATGTGCACAACCTGGGATTCTGGTTTGAGTGGCAAGATGAAATAATCCACTACTGATGATTACAAGTGTGTTTTTATTGCCTTCTTAAATTGGAAAATGTACATAGACACAACTTGGCACATATGAGACCAGTCTGATAAAAACTCTTGTTTTTGCAAAAGTGATAATGGAGAATTTATGTCCCAAATGGACTTCAGTGTAGCTTAGCATATTCTCTTCATAATCTGTGGTTATTAAGACAAATGTGATGCTGCATATATTTTATCACACTGTGGTGGGCCAACACGTTCTCACTCCCAAAGCGTAACATGCTCTGTATTATACTGTGGTGTGTTGGTGGTGCAGCCTAACAGACAAAAACACCAAGCAACTGGACAAGCTGGTGAACAAAGCCAGCTCAGTGCTTGGTAGGAGGCTTGCTGGTCTTACATAGGACTGTGGTGGAGACCCCCAAAGCCCCAAACCTCAGATGATCGTCCCTCTATCTTACACATTTAACTTCCCTAATAAAAATGTTTTTTCTGTTTCTTCTTGCATTTTTATTCCCTATTTTACCATTGTTTTTATTTATTTATTTATTATTGTGTTTGTGGTCATGTGGTTTTATTATATTTTCTTCAAGGAGACCATCCAAAAAGATGATTTTTTAGTTGAGACCATCCGGCAAACAGTATACAGAGGCTAAGACAAATCAAAAAGAATAGGGTGTTGAACAGAGATAAAAATGTTCTCAGAATAAATAGAAACAATATTTAAACCCAAAGTAAAAACACGGTCCTGTGTGTGTCCTTTGCTTTGTGTGGGGCTGGACACATGCTGGCTAAAATGAAAAGAATCCATAATGCTGATAAAACCTCTGGCAAAGGGGTTGGCGTCATCATCAATGTGTATGATTAAAATATAAGTGATACATTCAATATAAACAACTGTAAGCAATCTGGACAGCTTCATAGTGGAGGATAAGAAGTCACTGAACTCCAATAAAAGCTACTTGGGCCGAGTGGACAATACACCACAGCATAATAAAAAGGATCCTTATTTTCGACTTTAATCAACTCTAGTTCAAACAAAAGAAAATGTCCAACTTTCGCCGAATAGCAGGAGAAACGGCCGTGAAAAAAAACACAGCAAGACCTCCTCCATGACCAGACACCCGAGGCTTGCTGATGAAGAAATAGCTATCTGGGCAAAGTTCAATGAGGGACAAATAGTCTAAGCCAGCCTGCCAGGGCCCAGTCAGAAATAAATAACGAATTTTTTTGGAAAATAAAAAATCATTCAGCAAGAAAGATTTATTAGCCATAGACAGAGCATTAAAAAAGCGTCATGCTCTGCGAGGTAGAAGCCTCATTATTAGCAGAATCTCGAGTTAGGGGGTGTAAATACTCAGGATTTGGGCCACTATGCTCGTAGATTCCACTCACCCAGGGGATAAAAGGCCAGCCAGGAGGAGAGCCTGTATGGACCCTCTTGAGGCAGCATGATCCCAGAGACCTGAGCCCTGTGTATCCAAGCAGGGACGTGAAAGACAAATTCCCCTCCATTAAAATTTTCTGAGTACAGGTAACAAGATGTTGATGTCGCATGCCAGACAGGCCCCGCTGCCAGAACAGCCTGAGGCTCACACGGACACCTGCTCTTCTCCCTCTCCTTCTCCATGGTCTGAGGACACCGCTGAAGTCGCCGGACAAGGATCCAGGCACCGGCAGAGGATGGAAAATGCAGATACAGTTTTGATTGATTTTAGCCAGTCACACAGAATGCCCATTACCACAGTAATTTCGACTGCTGATGGCACATTTGAAACTGATGACTCTCACTGGTGGACTCAATTTTCCTCTCTAAATCTCTTGTATTTATGGGTTTAAAATGTGTTTTCATAACTTGCCTCCCCCTCTCCCAAACAAACATATAGCTTTGGTGCACACATTTTCAGCTTATTCAAACCAATCAAGTTGGGGTTTTTTCCTCTCTTTTGTACTTTTTTGCACAACTTCTTTATCTCACCCTCGATCTTTTTATTCTCCCCATGGCTGAAGAACCAGTCTTGTTCTTAAATGGCTACTCAGTTTAGTGAATAACATCATAGGTCATAAGTAGGGATGGGTATCGTTTAGGTTTTATCCGATACCGGTGCCAAACCGGTACTTTTGAAATGGTGCCGGTGCTTAAACGGTGCTCAAACCGGTGCTTAAAGAATGGAGAACACAAAATTGGTCCAAAAACCTCTCATGTTCAGCTGTTTTTTTTGTAAAAAGATAACAATGTTAGCCTTTTCTGCAGCTATAGGGCATATATGGTATCACTCTTGGCTGGAAGCAGTGCTTAAACAATGGAAAAAACACAAACTTTGTCCAAAAACCTCTCATGTTTAGCTGTTTTTTTGTAAAAAGATAACAATGTTAGCCTTTTCTGCAGCTATAGGGCATATATGGTCTCACTCTTGGCTGGAAGCAGTGCTTAAACAATGGAAAAAACACAAACTTTGTCCAAAAACCTCTCATGTTTAACTGTTTTCCACTTTTTCTTTGGTCATTTTAGCCTTTTTGGCCAGGGTGAAGGGAGTATCTGCCATCAAACAAGAAGACAGCCGCATGTAACTACGACGGTGTTTGCTAGTTCACCTTACATGCATTAATGTAATAATGTGGTTAGCGTACTCAACGTTAATTACACACGAACAACATGAAGCTACTCACACAGAGGAGAACGGCTACTGCTGCCATCATCATCCGTCATCATTTCTGCTACGCTGACAGGGCTAGGGGCCAGGACTCTCCTCTTCGGGTTTTTGGGGGATATTGCTAACTCCAGGTCCGATAACAGGCACCACACCCGCAGTAGATGTGCACGGTGTGAGGTCTCGCAGCAAGCTATCAAACACGGCGCATTTCTCGGCTTTAAAAGAAAACGCTATGCGTCGCCAGGTGTTTCATCAGATTTGAGGTGTTACCTCCTTTGACAGTATCACAGTATCAGCTTAAAGCACTTGTTGCAGGCTGCTGAGTTTGCATCTTTTCCTGTGAAGTACAGCCAGACTTTTGACCGCTTCGCCTTGGGCGTTTTTAATCTGTAGCTCTGCTCTAAAAGAACGTACGTACCTGGCCCCGCCTACTATCCTCGGAAACGTAAAATGATTGGCTAGAATTGGCTCAGGAAAAAAAAAGCACCGAAATAAAGCACCGAAATGTGCGCTGCTTTTCGGTCTGGTTACTACCGTTTATGTCAGAACGGACACCGGTACCCATCCCTAGTCATAAGGGTCATGGTCTGTCAGTCCTCACCATTCAGCCTACCCTTTTTGCTATGTTTTGTTATGTTCTGTTCTGGATTCCTGCTTCCATCTATGTGGGTGTAACAAGGCAACCTTTTGTGGCTTGATTTATAGTGAAGATGGAGACTGAGACAAAGTATGGTGGAAGCAAGAGGCGTTTTATTTGCTTACATTTATCTAAAGCTATGACAATCAATAGCAGGTCAAGCCTTCTAACAGCAATCACTCCTCTGTCTAATGACAAATGGCAGCCTTAAATACTCTCAGCTGTTAAGGACTAAACCATTATTTACTCTCAGGTGAGTTTACCAAATTCTAACATTCCATCAACATTGTACAATACACAATCTCAGTAAATAAATATACATATATTTTACCATTCTGATAATTATCTGTGGGGATCTCCAAATGTTGATTCTGTTCATCTGGACGTAGTGTTTTGTGGGAGAAACGTTTCGTCACTCATCCAAGTGACTTCTTCTGCTGACTGCAGGTTTCCAAAAACCTTATAAACAGTACATTTGCATAATGACTGAAACCAGCCCACTGAGGAACAATGGGCTGGGAGGTCAGTTCCTTAATCTTAACTATGCAAATTTTCATGACCATTGATCAACAACCACTGACCAAAACCCACTGATCAAAGACCACTGATCAATGGCCATGAGTACCATTGACAGAGAGTTGGGGAATGGCTGCAATCACAGCATTGTAAGATGGCGAAAGATGTACCCTTAGGCCCCCTCCTCGATTCAGAGATGGCCTTTCCCTTTTCACGTAAATGGCCTCCTTGACTCCACGCTCAAACCAGCGTTCCTCCCTGTCCAAGATGTGTACATCCTCATCCTTGAAAGAGTGTATACTGGCCTGTGTAAATAAATAGGTGTAAATAAATAGGTGTAAATAGACTGCAAAGTCCTGGCCTGACAAGGTAGCTCTTCTGTGTTGTGCCATCCGCTTCGCCAGAGGTTGTTTGGTTTCCCCGATGTATAAATCCTGGCAATCCTCCTGGCACTTAACAGCATACACTATGTTACTCTGTTTGTGTCGGGGGACCCGATCCTTGGGGTGGACCAATTTTTGGCGCAGCCACAGAGACCCAGTGTTTAGAAAAAATGCGTCTCAACTGCTCTGATACTCCTGACACATATGGGATCACTACAGGTTTTCGCTTGGGCAGCGGTTGTCCTTCTCTCCTGGATCAGCTGGAGCTTTCTTTAGGTGCCTTTCCAGCTTTGACATAAGTCCAACTGGGATAACCACATTTACTCAGGGCCTTCTTGATGTGCTGTTCTTCTGCCTCCCTGGCCGCTGTGTCAGTGGGGATGGTGTTCGCTCTGTGCTGTAGCGTCCTAATGACACCCAGTTTGTGCTCCAGTGGATGATGAGAGTCAAACCTTAGATACTGATCCGTAGGTTTACGGTACACATCAGCTTTTAGATGTCCCCCATTACTGATGGAAATCTCACAGTTTAAGAAGGCTAAGCTGCCACTTTTCATATCCTCTTTGGTGAATTTGATGTGTCGGTCCACCGACTTAATGTAAATGGTAAATGGTAAATGGCCTGTATTTGTATAGCGCTTTACTAGTCCCTAAGGACCCCAAAGCGCTTTACACATCCAGTCACCCACCCATTCACGCACACATTCACACACTGGTGATGGCAAGCTACGTTGTAGCCACAGCCACCCTGGGGCGCACTGACAGAGGCGAGGCTGCCGGACACTGGCGCCACCAGGCCCTCTGACCACCACCAGTAGGCAACGGGTGAAGTGTCTTGCCCAAGGACACAACGACCGAGACGGTCCAAGCCGGGGCTCGAACCGGCAATCTTCCGATTACAAGGCGAGCTCCCAACTCTTGAGCCACGATTGAGCCACGATTGCCCCGTGATCCGTAATGTGAATGTGATCCGTAAATTGTGGTACGTCCTGAGATTTAATTTTCACCCAGGTGTCTGTGGGTATAAATAACTGTGGGGATACTGATGGGCACGGTTCAAGATACTTCCCTACCACGACCTACCTGTTTAGCTAAGCTAATTCATTCGACGCAAACTCACTCATGGGAAGCATTAATTGAGTGGAGCAAAACTTCATTGACCGGGTGTTTGCTCATAGTCTCGTTCTCCCATTAATCCCTCTCACAGAACCTCTACAAGTCTTGGCTCTTAATGGGATCCTACTCCCTGACATCACTCACGCAGAACACTCAGCTGTCTCTGTCTGGCAACCACGTGGAGGAGTTTAGTGTGTTTGTTTTCCATCCCCCAGTACTCCATTAGTTCTCGACTACCCCTGGTTAAGCAAGCACAACCCACAGATGTATTGGGCTAAGGGCAGCATTTCAGAATGGAGTACTTGGTGGCATGAGAATTGTCTGTGTTCTGCTATACCTAGTGTCTCAGCTACAGACCCCCTGACCTAAGTGACAAACCTGATCTCTTTGCCATTCCTAAAGTCTACCTCAACATTGCTAAGGTTTTCAGCAAAGATTTGGCTCTCTCTCTTCCTCACCGTCCCTACAATTGCATAAATTTGCTCCCTGGCACTCTATTGCCCACCAGCCGGTTGTATAGCCTTTCCAAACCAGAGAGGGAGGCAATGGAGCGCTACATCACTGATTCCCTGGCTGCGGGAATAATCTGTCTCTCCACATCCCCGCTTGGCGCAGGTTTTTGCTTTGTAGAGAAGAAAGACAAATCTCTCCGCCCCTGTGGACTATAAAAGATCACAGTTAAAAATAAGTACCCTCTGCCCGTTTTCCTCAGCCTCTGAGTTGCTGCAGGGAGCCTAAACAACGCTTATCATCTGGTCAGAATCTGGAAGGGTGATGAATGGAAAACAGCCTCCAATACTCACCTTGGCCATTTTGAGTACCTCGTTATGTCTTTCAGTTTGACAAATACCCCAGCAGTTTTCCAAGCACTGGTGAACGATACCCTAAGGGACTTCAAAAATCACTTTGTTTTCATTTACCTTGATGACATTCTGATTTTTTCCAAGACCAGGTCCGACTACAAGAATCATACAACAGTTACTGGAGAATCCGTTCCGATTCGAGCGTCAGGTGCAGCTAATCGTAAGTCTAGGCAGGATCGGATCAGTCCTGCAGTTCTTCCCACCGGCGGCAAGACACTGCCGCCTTCTCCCGCTGCGTGCCCACCAGCTCGGCCACCATTTGGTTCAGCTCCTTCCCTGGCTGGCCCAGTCCTGGGTCTGCTTTGCCCCGCTCCTGGGTTTCAGCACCACTGTAACAGAACCACGACAGACCCGATGACGGATTCATGCTTTTCAGAATTTTCAAGACACTTTTATTAACAATTGCTGGAATACACGGCTACAGCTGCAGATTTCCAGCTTGCATCTCACTCTTCCACAACAGCAACGCCATGACTGGACCCAGTTTAAACGTTAAACCTGGCAAGGCATGATTGCAGATGCCGCTCAGGTGCGTCCGCCTCCCCTGCAGTGGCACCGCAGACCACGCCCCGCCACATCCTTATATTTATATAACACTTTTGTACTCCTACTGACCCAAGACCAGTAGCACTACATTCTGTGTGCTTCGAGCACTTTAAATGCCTCACATCCATGGCCAGTTTAGAATCACCAGTTAACCTAACATGCATGTCTTTGGCCTAAGGCAGCGGTCCCCAATCCCCGGGCAACAGATCGGTACCGGTCCGTGAGAGTTGAGGCTCGGGTGTGAAATTTATCGTTTTCAGGGTTTTTATCAGTTTTTAGCGTTATTTTTTTAAATTGTTTTTATGGTTAACTCGGTTTCCCTGGGATTTTTCCTATGTGTTATGAATAAATCTTTTTTTTTTTTGGTACTGGTACTGGTTTTATTTTGTTGTATTTATCCGCCACACCTTAAAGGCTGGTCCGTGAAAATATTTTCAGACATAAACCGGACCGTGATGCAAAAAAGGTTGGGGACCGCTGGTCTAAGGGAGGAAGCCAGAGTACACTGAGGAAATCTACAAAGCCAGAGAGGCAACAAACCACACACTGCTGCCATAACATTTTGATTTTTGAATGATTTATATAGACATATTACTCAAAAGCAGCAGAGTGAAGTGGGTTGGATTAAGAATTTAGATCATTACTGTGATTAATTCTGTTTTAAACTCATGGCTTCTGGACACACTTTGGTAATATTTCTATTTAATAGTGATGTTTATATTTATTTGGTATAGAAGAAAGACATGACATTGCTTCTCTGTTGGGGCAGGATTCTCAGGGCTTTGTCTACTGAAGTTCATTCTTTAAAAATACTCCAGAAGTGACCTATCTTAAGATTTGATATGCAGGGGGAAAGTTCTATAGCCCTGCTCATTTGTTGTGGCGTGTGTACATGCTATTTTGATAGTGGTATCTAAATAGCCATGTTTTCTCTTCCAATCATTGTGTATTTTTTTCTATAATTTTCATTGTATTAATGCATATTGTTTGATTTATTTGTAAGACACTCATAAACTTTGGAGAAGCGCTCTCTTGTTGAAATCTTCCTTAGAAATGTATCTTTCCCCAGAAAAGCATTTTGGGAGTTTTTCCTTGTTAGTATGATAGTGGTGTCTAAATAATTTTGTTTGTGTTACTATAAAGTTTATAATTTTTCTTTAATTTTGTTATTTTCTGCTCTTATTGGTCACTGTTTTATTGGCATGTGATTTGCTAATAAATGTTAAAGGAATTCACAAACCTTCCATCAATGAGATCCTAAATCACTCATTATTCAGAGTGTGACATATTCACTGACTGCCTGACCCAGCCTCCCAACAACCCATTTGTCAGATGGAAAATACCTCTGGTAGTTCTGATCTTCCACTAGGCACACAGATATATACAATCACACCACAAAGGTGTCATTATGAACAGTGTGGTGAGAGCAATGAGAAAAAGCATTGATTTCTACTCTGAGAAAGTGCACTCGTAACAATTACCGCTCCATTACAATAGAGCTAACTAACAACTTTAGAGCAGTCCTGACACATACAAGCGCACACACAAAAACACTGCTGGCTGCCTGCCATCACTACAGCTACTAACACACACAAATGTTGGAGGTGGGGCTGTGCAGAGTGAGTGAATTTATTTAGAGGTATTTCTACTGTTACAGTGTGCATACTAACTTTGCAGGCTGCATTATTAAAGCTGCAGAGCAAAGACATCCCTCACACAGCCTACAGCAAGACATGAAGGAAAAGAGTTGTTTTAAAAGGCGATCATTATGATACAGAAACTGAATTCTCTAAATTAAACACTTCATTATTTGAACAAGTAAAGGATATTCCATCAAATTCCATCACTCTGTACCTGATAGACTGAAGGTGTTAGGCTGCCAATCTTCTCCATCTTCCTGGCTTTCAAACAGAATTCCCTCCTTTTCATTGACAAAGGGATTATGTCATCAACTAGAGTTTAGGATCTTTTCTGAATACTTTTGCTGCCATCTTGTGACATTACCAGGTATTACGGACTAGAAGACCCTTGAAGTCATTGTGTTGTTGCCAAAGAACTGATGAGAAAGACGTTTGACAAGCTTAATATATATGTTAGTCAATAGTTTGGATATAGAGAATGCTGGTGGCCTAAATTAAAATGTTTGTATCTTCATCCAGTAATGAAATTGAAATCATAATAGGGAGGGATTCTTCTATCAGATGGAAAGATGAATTAACAACAGCAAAATTACAATATGTAAACTTGTAAAGAAATATTATAGGCTGTTTTCAAAGATATAGACAGATCTGTAAAGATGTCAAGCAGCTTAGATGCTTACAGGAAGCAGTAAGGTCAGTTTTCATTCTGGGTTTTCAGCATTAATAAAGTAACGTGCTCCAAGGTGAGTAATGTTTGTGGTCTTAAAGAAATCAACACAGAGAATTTTTTTTTACAGTGCTTTTCTACTCTACCTGAACATTCAAAGCGCTCTAAATTATTGTTGTACTTCTAAATACACAATTCATGTGTTCAACAAATTGATAAATTGTCATGTGGACACCAGCTAAGCTAAACGGCTGACTGACAACAAAGATGGGTCACAAAGATGTATTCTGCTTGAACCATGTCACAGCATCCACTTATTAATTAGTGAGAAGAACTTAACATATGATTAATGATAGAAATCACCGTTTTTGTGTTTTTCTTTCCCCAATTTGATGCTGACCCTTAGTGGACCTTAAATTACTGGCCTCGTGGTAGCAGTGCTCTAAGTCTGAAAACAAATGTTTTTACTAGATTCATATCACAGTGACATTGTGACACTGTAGCTAGTTATAGATTTAGGCCATATACTGAAGGTGGATTTAAGGCTGTTGATGATACCATTCATGAATCATCTGATTTAAAAGACAAAAAAAAACAAAACCCTAATGACAACAATGAAACAGTATTTGCTTCTTGAAAGGGATCCAGCACAATTCGTTGCAGGACTGCTGAAAGAATCTTGTACAGTTATCCAGTCTTAGTTTTTAGTCTAAATTTATAATTTTCTGGATCCTGGAAAAAGTTGGCCATAAGCTGCATGGGCCACAGCTGGAGAAGTGGAAATGTCAACATGATTTCAAAGAGCTGATTGATTACGAGACGCAAAAAACTTTTGGGGATTTATGTAGCTAACCTGTTTTCATGGGCTCAGGAAAACATGGCTCCAACTGCGCTCAAGCTTGGACACTGTGATTTTGCCAGCAGCTTAGATATAAATTCTGATGGAATAGTTCAATGCTGGAAATTAAAAACCATCCAGCATGTCATATAACCCTGTGAGACATAATGAAATGAAGGCCAAGAGGTATTTGGGGAGCTGCCACATTTGGGGCTTTGTCTAAAGTGTCTGTTCACGCCTACAAACAATTCCCAGTTTCTTGAAACAGCAGTATCTACACTCTACTGTGAAATAGAAACAGTATTAAATGCTTATTTCTATCTGAGGAAGGCATCTTAAAGCATTTCCATTACATGCAGCATATATACCTGATACTTTTGACAATTCATTGGTAGAAGTAGTGAGACAGGAGGCCTGAACATCATCATGCTGATTAGCTGAATTGATGTCAGGTGTGCCGTTGCAGGGCTGTTAGCTGGAAAAGAGAAGGGACTTGTTTTCCTCCTCTCCTCTTCTAGTCCACACAGCAGAAACAGATCTAAGCACCTGTGAAATGAGTAGCAGGTAATGTTTGTTTTGGCCTTTTGGTTATAACTTCAAACCAGAAAAAGTCAGGCACAGAGAGGCCACATAATACTTGAATCCTTCACTGTTGTTGGTTGTTTTGTTAAATCACAGTACTACTGATTTCAGAATATGTCCCATGTTGCCGTTTATCCGTTCCCTGACCCGTAAGAAGCCTTTGGAGCCAGCAGGTGAGCAGTCCAACTTCTGCCGATGCTTGACCACCCTGGACCTGATAGGCCTGGGTGTTGGCAGCACGCTTGGAGCAGGGGTTTACGTACTCTCAGGGGAGGTGGCGAGGGAAGTGGCCGGTCCTAGCATCGTCATGTCTTTCCTGGTTGCTGCAGTGGCTTCAGTCTTTGCAGGGTTGTGCTACGCTGAGCTTGGTGCTCGTGTCCCAAAGATGGGCTCGGCCTACCTTTACAGCTATGTGACTATAGGAGAAGTGTGGGCATTTGTGACTGGCTGGAATCTGCTGCTGTCCTATGTCATTGGTAAGTGGAATGGGGGGGGTACTATACAGCTTTACCATGTATTTGACAAAATACATAAATGCAGCATGTCAAGTGATGTAGTTGTGCATCAAATCCAGTTTTTGCAGCAGTTTATGGTAGAAAGTGTGAAAAAACACAAATGTTAAAGCTGACACTGCCCGAACTGATTATTTATTTTTATTTTATTCTATTTGTAGGAAATTTGATCATATTTAATATATAATATTATAATATTTGATATTTACTTCTTTACACAAGAAGACCCTTAGTCTTAGATGTTTTGTAAAAGCTGATTTTATTCAGTTTTATTTGTATAGTGTCAAATCACAACAAAAGTCACATCAGGGCCCTTTATATTGGTAAAGGTAAAGACCCTACAATAACAATTAATGGAGTTATCTTTCATGCCTTGTTTTTTTTTTTTTAACTTCTCCTTAGAAACATCTAGTATAGCCAAAGCCTGGACTGGAGCATTCGATGACCTGATGCACAATGTTATGGCTAAGCATCTAGGGGAACATACACTAATGGACTCACCTGGCTTGGCTGAATACCCAGACTTCTTTGCTGCTGCGCTGATTATGTTGCTTGCTGGTGAAATTTTGACATGAAGTATTATTTGTATCATAAATGGAAAAACATTCTTAAAAGTAAAGTACACCTGTTTTTATCTTTCCCTCTGTTTTCAGGGGTGCTTGCATATGGTCTGAAGGAGTCTGCAATCGTGAATACTGTTTTTACAACAGTAAATGTGTCTGTGTTGATTTTTATCATCACTTCTGGCTTTATAAAAGGAGATCTCAAAAACTGGCACATCAGTAAAAAGATAGTTTTAAATGCAACTTGGGAAATTATGTAAGTTTTATTTATAGTAATTGTTCTTTTTATTCACATTCTAATAGTTATTTTTTGTGTACTGCAAAAGTCAGTTTGAGGTTACAATTTATATTTGGAAATTTTTACTATGCTGGACACAGTACTGTGAAAAAGTATTTACCCCCTCCGTGGTTTCATGTTTGTCACACCAGCGTGTTTCAGATCATCAAACAAATTTTGATATTAGACAAATATAACAGTACTACAATCAAGTTCTTACAATAACTGGTGATCTGTCTTGATCTGTGGAAGAATTTCAGCCGACTCTCCTTTGCAGAACTGTTTTAATTCAGCCTTCACACAAGGTTTTCAAGCATGAACTGCCTGATTTAATGTCATGCCAAGGTTTTGAAAGAGCCCACGCATTTTGTAACTTCTATCTTGTCAGTCCACAGAATATTTTTCCAATACTCTTGGAACTCTTGCAAGACTGTACTAATTACTATACACTTTTCTCATAGGGCTAGTTAGATGGTTAACATTTTTCCCTTAAAATGAAATATTCATTCTAGTTGTCTTTGTTCAATATTACATTTGTTTGATAGTTTAGGCTTGCCAATTCTTGTTCCTCTAGTTCTCCAGTTTCCTCTATTTATTTATTTATGTCTTGATGCATTCTCAATCATCCAGGAAAGTAAATCTCCAAAAGTTGATTCTGTTCATCTGGACGTAGCGTTTTGTGGGAGAAACGTTTCGTCACTCATCCAAGTGACTTCTTCAGTCTCAGCTGACTGCAGGTTTCCACAATCTTGTTCCTTCAGTGGGCTGGTTTCAGTCATTATGCAAATGTACAGTTTATAAGATTGGGGAAACCTGCAGTCAGCTGAGACTGAAGAAGTCACTTGGATGAGTGACGAAACGTTTCTCCCACAAAACGCTACGTCCAGATGAACAGAATCAACTTTTGGAGATTTATTTATTTTTTGCATACTGGAGTTTAACATTGGCTCTGGTTCATTACTTGCATGCCCTTTGTACACTTGGGTGATTCATAGGTTGGTGTTAAGTGATCAACAAACCAAAACAAAACTCTGAAGATAGTCAGTTACGAGGAGTAGACAAAAATGATTGAAAAAGCAACCAGTATCCAAAGAAAAACTTTAAAGACCTTCAAGAAGACAAAACTATTTCTTGAGAACCCTTTAAACAAAAACAAGATGCCCGGTCTTACTTTGGGAGCAAAGTATAAAGAAATGAGGGGTAGTGGAGATCTAAAGAGCTTGGAAAGAAGAAGTTGCTTGAATGGGGTAATGGAGACTTTTACCCAGTACTGTATATTCATAGTTGCCCGCCGCCATGTTAGAATGCTTATCCCAAATGGTGAGGAGACTTGATCTAAATAGACGATCTGATTTATTTCATTCACAACTTTGGTTTTTTTTCCCCTCGTTGTGCTCTTTATGGTATACCTCAGATTTCTCAAATTGCTCAGTCATATGTATAACTTTTATACAAGCAGAAAACCAGTTTGTCTGATGGTATGTAAATCATTAATGTGGATATTGCCGTTGTGATATCATGGCATAAAACTACTGTTGCTTTGTGCAGGAAACTTGAGCCAAATGAAACTGTCGACTTTGGTGTCGGCGGCTTTTTCCCCTTTGGTTTTGATGGAACTTTTGCCGGGGCAGCAACCTGTTTCTATGCTTTCTTTGGATTTGACTGCATTGCTACTACTGGTACTCTTGAGTAGGATTTTTTTTTTTTTTTTTTTTTTTTTAACTTTCTGACCTTTTATCTGGCCACAAACATTTTGCCCTATGAGGTCGTTTATTATATTCCAGTCTGTAACGCATTATGTGGACAAAAGTACTGGGTCACATCTCTTAATTTTTCAGGTTAGCTTGTGAAATTTCTTCCATCCAAGATATTCCACATTCAAATGTAAGTGGTATTGCAAAGTACAACCACACTAACTTAGCTACAAAGTGGCAGAAAATTTCTGAGTAAATTTTGAGTATGCCTATGCTTCTGCTTTTCAGAAAAATCAGGATCTATGTGGTTGAAGCAAAGGAAAGCAAACAGCCTTTAAGTTCTGAAATAAATGCTTTCCAAGAGAAAACTAAGTCGTGTTGGGAATATTCTTTCACTGTGAGCAGAAGCAACTTCCAGTCTACAGAATACTCAATTTGCATGTTTGTAGAGTTTATAATAGTGATGTGGTTACAGTGTAAAGACACCTTTTTACCCTTTGAGCTGTTTTAAAATGGTTTCCTATGGGAGACAGACAGGGAGCAGGCTGTGCTTTGATGGCATTTGTGTGAGGATCGTAAATCCTGTCTCAATTAGAATGGCACTGGATGAAATAGGACTACGATAGAGATATCAAAACGTAGCTATCGTATATACAGCTGTGTGTACGTGTGTATACACATGTATATTAAAAAAAATAAATAAATACAAATACCTAGCAAAAGTTTAAGACCACTTGAAAGATAGCAAAAAATCGTATTTTACATGGTTGGATCTTAACAAGCTTCCAAGTAGAGCTTCAACATGCAACACGAATAATAAATAATAAAATAAAATTATAATAAAAATCACTCCACACACTTTTCTATCTGGAAATCTCATGGACAAATCTGGTTTTGGTGACTGCCAGGAGAATGTTAGCTCCATTGTACTAACTCTTAAGTTTTGGAGGTTTGATAACGCTATAGGACTGTCTGTTTGTGGTTGACCCAGGCCTCTTAGTTCCAGGGAAGGGAAGTCTGTTTGGGAACAGTTTGGAAAAGGCCCTTCACTGTTGCGGCACAGTTTTTGGAGACCAACTCTATATTAATGCCTGTAGATCTAGAATAGGATGCCGTAAATTTCCTGTAGGTGTAATGTGCAAGTGACTCAGTACTTTTGTCAGTATAGTGTTTGTGCTTTTGTTGCAAAATAATCTGTTGGTCTGTTTATTTAATTGTTTTGGTTCATCTGTGTGTAGATCATTTCATTATTAGATTGTTTGTTGGACCTGAATCAGGAAGTATACGTCTAATCTGCTTTTCTAGGAGAGGAGGTACGGAACCCACAGAAAGCCATACCTCTTGGGATTGTGGTATCCCTGCTTATTTGCTTCGTGGCTTTTTTTGGTGTGTCGGCTTCCCTGACACTTATGATGCCCTACTATCTGCTTGACACTCACAGTCCATTACCTGTGGCCTTTGAGTACATTGGCTGGGAGCCTGCAAAGTATGCTGTTGCTGTAGGATCCCTTTGTGCACTTTCGACAAGGTAATGATCTGTACACTTGTAAAACACTGAGTCAGTTCCAATTGCTAGATTCATTTACCAAAAAAAAAAAGTAGCTTTGCTTGTCCATCCTGTATGTGTTTGTGCTACCAAAGCCAAATAGACAGCATATAAAACTACATCTTATTCTTTGTTGTAGTTATGCCTCATCTGTGAAGTATGTGATATGCAACTTGCTGTATCTGTAATTTGACTTTTAAAATACAATTGATATGTCATTCACAGTTTGCTGGGAGTGATGTTGCCAATGCCACGGGTGCTGTATGCCATGGCCAGAGACGGCCTGCTCTTCAAGCCACTCAGCTTCATGAGTTCCAGACAAAGTCCTGTCTTGGCTACGTTGTCCTCAGGAGCTGTGGCTGGTAAGGCAGCTCTTTTTTAACCCCTAGCAAAGGGGTTTCAAATTTCTTGGTGTTCACAAAATCAAAAACGGGTGCGGTAGAGGGGCAACAATATGTCAACACCCAAAACTGGAATTATTTTGTACGTGGAGGCTACTGACATATTTTCCCTTCTGATTTTTTTCCCTGCTTCTTCACTAGTTTTGTATTTGGCTAGGGTCAGTGTCTATACTAGTAACACCAGGGTGATTACCAGACCCTACAGATGTTTCACAGGTAGTCTAACTCATCCAGGACGGCATATCAATACTTGCCTATGCCAGATGGTTTGCTGTGTCTCCCAGCACAGTCTCAGCAGCGTGGAGGAGATTCCAGGAGATGGGCAGTTCTATAGGAGAGCTGGACAAGGCTGTAGAAGGCCCTTAGTTCATCAGCAGGACCAGTATCGGCTTGTTTGTTCCAAGGAAAAAAAAAATGTATAGCATGAGAGCATTCAATAGATCCACTAAATCAGTAAGAACCACTAAATCTAACATAGTGTCTTGATGCATGCTCAATTGTCCAGGTAAATAAATCTCCCACTGAAAACGTTACGTCCAGATGAACAGAATCAACCTTTTGGGACTAACATAGAGTTTCTGTAGCCTTCTCACTTCTTCTGAATTTGTAAAGCTGCTTTACACCCTCTTCTGCTTTACTCATTTGAGGCTTTATCTTATTTAATGATGTAGTTGTCATTGATGCCTCTAGTTCTCCGCACAGGGTCTTTCTTTTGCTCCTTGACTAAATGTCAAAGTAATAGTTATTATTATTAGAATTAGTGTCTAAATGTTTTTAATAAGTGTTAGATTGTAGACACTTGTGTCATCTGTAGTTGGGTGTATGTTGATCTTTTTGCAGCTTTCATGGTCCTTTTATTTGACCTCAAGGCACTGGTGGACATGAGCTCTATTGGGACCATTTTTGCATACACACTTGTTGCAGTATGCCTTCTTATATTAAGGTAAGTACTCAGTCTAACAAATTAAAATATGCTACTGTTCACTGAAAAGCAATCTATTCTTGTAAAAAAAAAAAAAAAAAAAAAATCTAGCAAGTAGAATAAAGATTGCAAATCAAATAGTACATGCATAGTGCTTTTATGCTCTGAGCACCCAAAGCCCATCCTGTCGAATATCTTTCGAATGGAGCAACTACTGTTTTGACTTATATTCTTGAGTTTAAGTAGTGAATAGATGATGTATCCTCCACTGGAAGAACATTTACAGCATTTATACAATGCAAACTTTAAACTTAGTGCAAGATGGCATTGGGACAAAATGCTAAGTATATGGCATATATACAACTGAATTTAAGTGAGCTCACAAACTTTAGGCAGAACTTCATGGTACTGAAGAATACAACCTCAATTCCAAAAAAAGTTGGGATGCCATGTAAATACACCTATATTTTACTCACATTAAAACACAGATAACCTATAAAATGTATACACTGATATTTAATGGTTTATGGTATTTTATTCATCCCAATCATTTGATTATATATGCATGTTGTACAATCATTCCATCCGATTTTAATCACTTGAAAGTAAATGATTAATATCAGCAGATTAACAAGATACACTCATAATGAGTGTATGTACAGCTTTTTTTGAGCAGGACACATGCTTTTCAGCAAGATGTTGTATTTTTAATTAAGATGATGCTAAACTGCAGCTATTGCAACAACACAGATTCATAGTATTAGTGTGCTGAAATGCCCGGCCTACAGTCAACTTTGACATTAAAAATACAAGAAGAATGCGACAATATTCCTCTTCGAAAAGTCCAGCAACTGTTATCTATAATTCCCAGGTGTTTTCCCAGATGCTCTGTTTACAACTGTGTACCGTTGTAAACAGGGCATTGTCCCGAATCTTGAGGTGTTGCTGCTATCAAATTCAAAATAAGCCTTTTTTTTTTTTTCATGAAAAGGTAAAATGTCTGTTTTAAACATTTGACATGTGTATGTTCTACTGCAAATGACTTGGTCAAACAAGAGTGCCGGATTAGATGTAAGCCCGAGTGTTTTTTTTTTGTTTGTTTGTTTTGTTTCAGGTACAAAGATGATGCCGGTTTTGTCCTCAGACTAGAGCCATTCTCAATAAGGGACCTGCTCAGTCCTCCATTTCGAGCTACCCACCGCACCTCTAAAAACGTCACCATTCTCACCATCATTATTTGTGAGTCACCCTTTACCCCCACCCCTGCCACCCACACCCACACCCACCCACACCTCACACCCCACCTGATTTGCTGAGGCTCCTGACAGCTGCTTCACTTTGATACTTTGTATCTTGAGCAGATAGTCACTGCTAACACTGTACCTTAAAAATTCTTTATAGTAAATTATTTTTGCTATTAAGAATACAGAAATGAAACAAAATTCTAGTATTAATGTTTTCTGACAGCTCCGACCTCTCCCCAGTGTTCCTGGTGATCGTTTTAACCGTGCTCCTGTCTGAGGCCTTGTACTCACTCAGCAGACGGGAACTATGGAGCGTGCTCCTCGTCTCTGTCCTCGTGCTGACATTGGTCCTTGCCGTCGTTATCATCTGGCGGCAGCCACAGAGCAGGACTAAAGCTTCTTTCATGGTAAAGCAGATGGTGTTGGGCGCTTGGTTCCAAATGTAGGATTTCATGCTTCTTGAAAATTTGCTTCTATTCATTTTCATTGAATACAGCTTATTTGGGGGGGTCAGTTGCTGGGCCTCACTAAGGGTATGTTGCAGGGCACAGAAAGTTTATAGCAAATAAATAAGGCATGTTTGCTAAAGGGAGGGCAACCAGTGGGCAAATGCTGGCTGACATTTTTTTTCTTCTTCTTGTTAAACTCCAAAATAAAAGGAATAGTAAGGAGAGTGCTAGTACCATCTGACCCTGCTTTAAAAAAAAAACAAAACACTTGGCATTTTACAGACATTGAATAAACCAGATTTGTTGAGTCAGTGATCTTTATAGTATAAGTAATTGTTTCCCCTCTGGACAGAACCAGTTGAACTGCTACTAATGGACATGGCTATTGAGCTGCTGCCTATTAGCATGTATATGGATATCAATTTTCTATCTCTTAGGAAATAAAATGAAAAAGTGTAACTTCTTAAGTCAAAATAACATGTATAAATCAGCCATGGGTTCATATCCTTCTACAGGTTCCCTGTGTACCTGTAATTCCAGTTTGAAGTGTCTTCATTAATACCTGCTTGATGGTTCAACTGGAAGGAGAAACCTGGGTCAGCTATGCTGTTTGGATGGCAATTGGTAAGAGTATGCATTTTCAGCCATTTCAGGTAACCAGGATTGCTATCAAATGCTTTTATTCTTCCAGGTTTGCATCATTGTAGACAGCATTTAGATGTATTAAGGAATAAAGACAGTAAATTGATGGCATGCTATCCCCTTTTCTCAGGTCTGATCATATACTTTGGTTATGGAGTTCGTCATAGTGTCCAGAAACAAAGACTCCAAGAGGCACACGAACAGCTCAGTAGCAATAATGTAAGCAGTAATGTTGTGGATTGTGCTGCTTGATGCTGTGTTCCACGGAATATTTAAGATTATCAAGAAATCACCTTAAAAACATTTTTTGGAATTTTACCCTGACTGACACAAAGCTAGTATGATGTGTCCTTTGATGCATATTGTTGTGCTAACAACTGCCTGAACTAAATATTACCATGGCAACAAATGTTGCCATTTTATCTGTTTTGACTTGATCCGTCGATCTGTGTTATGCAATCTTGGCTATTGTTGTTTAATGTTAGTATTTCTGAGTTAATATTTCACTTTTTAAATATTGATGTATGTTTCTGAAGTTGGGGGGGGGGGGGGGGGGGGGGGGGGAGTAAATTTGTTGTAAAAAAAAAAAAAGTAAATGTACCTAAATAAACTTGGTTCAGGTGAAGAAATTATGGTTTCCTGTTAGCTTATATTTAACTACTATTAATCTGTATTTTTATTTTCTCACTGTGGGAGTGCAGAAGAGCCTGAAACACTTTATTTCCTCAGCACTTGGTACCATAATGGCTGATTAAAATAAAGTACACCTTACCTTTTATTTACACTGGCAGTAATTGTATTGAGGTGTGGAAAATATCAAAAATGCTCTCAAGCCGTTCTGCAAGGTTTTTCTTTGAGCCGAATTAAAATGACCATGTGTTCTGTGCACTCACGGTGCTAGACTAATCAAATTTCTAGTGGAAAACTTTGGGACCACCTTGAATACTATGAAGACCAAACTATTTTCCATTCATTCATGACATAATTTTCTTCATATTCCCTCTCCCTCATTTGTAGCTCTTAGCTATTACAAACACTTGATTGCAGTTGGTGGCAATGGTGGCACAACCAGTTATTAGTTATGACCCATATTAGTTTAGCCTAAAACTGAGCAATCTATATGAGGCCCTCTTATTATGCACACACACCGTCCCTTCATACAGAAACGTCTTGAAGTCCCTTAGTGTTGTCAAAAGTGTACAGCTGATGGCAGGTCTACAGTATTCAGAAAACCAGTCATTGGAGATTTTTTGAAGTTC
Source organism: Oreochromis niloticus (assembly GCF_001858045.2). Classification (NCBI taxonomy): domain Eukaryota; kingdom Metazoa; phylum Chordata; class Actinopteri; order Cichliformes; family Cichlidae; genus Oreochromis; species Oreochromis niloticus. Next base: position 30,266,123 of record NC_031978.2, on the reverse strand, counting down.
TTCATGACATTTTTTTTCAGTTTTCTTACAAAGAATCTGTAAATGGCTTTAGATGCACAAATATTGCTTCATATACTGCTCTATATCTGTATATTGAGGTGAAACATTGGTGGTATATTCATGACTAACAAAACCATGCAATCACTTTTATTGCACTGTTCACAAATTTAAAAAAAAAAAACATTTAAACCTACCGGGTAAAGAGTTAATTTGTGTTACCAGGTTGGGAGATGTTCTGTGTCATTAATACAAAATAACAGTGAAGTGAGCAAACCTGTGCCATCTGTTTAGTGGAAATGGGTGATGAACAGTGATCTTTTGTTATCCATCCACCACAGAACTTTTCAAGCATCAAACAGAACTTTAATACAGTAAAATGAAAATGTCAACTGTACATCCAAATTAAAATATTCACAGACTTGGCCAAAAGGTTCTGTCACAAGAAGCTTGGCTCATGAATGCATGAAATTGGCCCCAGTATTCACTTTGTTTTCAAGTCTAATTCGACCATTGTCCACTGAGTGGCGTCACTTACAGCATTTTTTGCTGTAATATAAAATTGCCTCATTTTTACTTCCTTACACTCTATCCATACAGTTTATGAATTCAGCTTGCTGATATCAGCATTAGCTGATAACCTGCACTGCACCCACTAATCTAAATCTCATCTACTGGCTTCACGACTCCATAATACTGGCCAAAACTCTATCACTAAGGCTTTGAAGCACAGTCTGCCAATAGAGGGTTGTGTCATAGTGGCTAAAACAATCTTTACATACAGTCTATGGTATGTAGTGCTTTTTCAAGAAGCTGTTTTGAAGAAACTTCTTGGCCACTGATGGGCCTTAAGTGTTCTAAATCCTTCCATCTGTACAGATTACCTGTCTGCTCCCAGATGCTCTCCTCCTCCTTGGAAGGACCGTCATCTAGGAAAGGTCAAATAAATAATATCGGAAGTGAAATACCTCCCATGACATTTGGACTTGAGAATGCAGTATGTACATAATATTGCTGGCTGCTAATAACATTGCTGGTCTTTTGCGGTAACTGATGTCCTGTCATTGGTCCACATATTACTCATAATACTGATCCATTCAGATAGACAAAAACATAAAGTTTATGCACTAATCTGTTTTGTATTTTCCAGCTAGTGTGGTGGTTTTTTGTTTTGGTTTTTTGTTTTGTTTTGTCCTGCACTTTAAAACACCCTGTAGTCCTCCTGTCAGTCTCTGGGGCTCACCTGAGCAGCTGCCACCACCAACACTCAAAATGAGTCCATCAGGGGTGCACAGACACACACACTTGTGCAAACTTGCCTTATTAGCTGCTCCAGATTGGCCATCCTAAAGCCCAGATGTCTGTGACCTCCCAGTGCCCCCTAAATGCAAAGCTATTGTGATTAAAGCATGATTGACAGTGCTGGTTATTAATTCTAATCTGGGGCACATATGTGGGGTGGTGGGCAGAGGGCAGGCAGCAGTGTGTGCCAGGCTCACGCCAAACGGAGGCTAATTCAGTCTGACACGCTATCAGAGCAGACTCTCACATACACACGCATGCGACATTCCCCCGATGCGCCGACACAGCTATAGGCAACACACATTTTTCCTCTAATGCGCAGGAGAGAGGAGGCGAGGAGAGAAAGTTATCCTTTAACAAGAAGCGCGTACACATTTCACAGCACTCCAACACAAAAGTGGCATTTCCCGAAAACCATTAAGGTGCTCTGTAACTTCAAGTACATCATTTGAAAGCAGAAACAGCATGTGTTTTGCAAATCATTTCCATCTCGAGACTCGTATAAAGGTCTTACATTTACCACTTAGAGGCAGAAACTAGAGTGAAGGGTTATTTTCAAAATATGTTTTCGTTCCTTCAAGGTAAAAGCCTCGAAGCAAATGATGTCTCGTCTGTATTACCAAGTCACTTCCCAGGTTAAGGTGTCATCTCTGTGGCTGCAGTCAGCCTGGAATTACTGCAGGAGTATTACAGCAGGAATGGACGGACTCTGATTACTCATCATGGGGATGCTGTTTTATTGTAGACTCTAATGAAAATAACAGCCGACGCATGGTGATTTAAATGTATGCAGGCTCATTTGCTAGGACTAGCATCTCTTGTAACACTTGAAGTAACTTGGTAATTGGCAAATGAAGCCATCTTTAAAAGATGTGAACAGGATTAACATTGACTGTATTGGACACTGTTGTAACTCAGTGTTTTTGAGGCCACAAACTACTAATTAGCAATAAAAAAAAAAGTTTTCTCCTGCAATGATGGCTCTATTCATCTGCATCAGAGGTGCGAGTGTAAAATCTAAGTGGACTGTAAGTAGAAGCACAGAAAGAGAGGATGAGGTACTCTTGCTTTTCCTGTAGAGGGCATTGCTTTATCATGGAAGGGAAATGCATTCATGTTTTTCAAACAGTTGGTTGAAAATGGCACCAGAGAGGAAGACTGTTTTTGAGGGCAGCTCAAATCAGCACATTTACATGTACAGACTGGTGGATTTGATTTAAAGTGCACAGTATGAATGAATGTATGGGTAAATGTAACTAGTACTTTGAGTGGTCAGTAAGAAAACATGTGAGTACATTACAGTATGTACTGCGGTCAAACTAGTTTCTGTGTATTTTTTATTAGTTATTTCCTTTTTGCTGGATTAAACAAGTGTAAAACCAGGCTCATGGTTGAGTAGTCTACTACTCTACTAACTCCCTAACTGGACGAAGTGACCCAGACACACCAGCATGGCCGCCATAATAGCATCTGCTTAAATTCCTTAATGCTTCCTTTGCAGCCATGTCACTTAATGACTGGGAAGTGGTACAAATCATGTAAATTATTTCTGTTTCCCATAATATACCATAATCTTGCTAATACGTAAATATGTTTTGAACACACACAAAGGTAATGGAAACATCTATTAAACACAGTTTTATTCAAATGTGCTTGCTATAGTTAGTTGGGGGGGGGTTCTTGAGTGAAGTGAGTTTTTTTCTTTTTTACTTTACTTTAGAAAAGTGCTGCCCAAAGGAAGATAATTATCCATATTCATGTGATTAAAATACAAGTGAAGACTGTGTAATTCGGTTTGCATTGGCTATGTCACCTAATTGGACATTGCTATAGCCAGTCTTCAGGATTATTGCTAATTAATTTGACTTCAGAATTGTTGAAATCCTTAATAAAGACATGTGGATCATCTCTTCAGCAGAGGGAGAAAATGAGTGGACACCAATCCTATTAATGTCACTTTCAGGCTGGTAAGCTTTTATCTTTTTCAACCTCAGCAGTGAAGTAATATTTCTTACTAGGTTGTCCATGTTTCTACAGTCTGTACAAAACAACACGGTTATGAAACACAGGGGCATTGCAGGTCCAATAAAAACATATCAAAATCATTGTCACAGATTAACTATCTGTGACTAGTGTAAGTCCAGTCTGATTCTCTGTGTGTTTTAGGAAAAAATGTATTTCAATTTACCCCACAGTAAATAAAAGAATAACCAATTAAAACAGAAGTACATTCAAATAAAAAAGAAGTGACAAAAACCAACAAAAACAGTTAAATGCTTTTAAACGCCAACTTAACTCAGGAAAAATTATTTTAAAAGTATTCCAATTATCTTGAATGGCCCTTTGCAACTCTTGTTGTCCTGACACTAGTTGCAGTGCAAGGAGACAGAACAGGTTAATCAAGATCTGACTGAAGCTTTGGACCTCTTTTTCTAGTTGGCAGCATGGCAGCAAGGCAGCCATAGCAGCACAGCTTCTCCTCTGGCATCCCACTCTGATGTCTTTCTGGTGTCCATTGCGCTCGTCTTTCTTATGTTACTTGTAGTTCAGGCCTGAAGCTCCAAATTACAGCCACCAAAATGGCCTAACCTGCCCCAGCTGCAAGTTAGTTCTTGCAGCCTTTTGTCATGATACTCAGAAAGCCGAATTATTCAATCATTAAATCTAGCAGGGTAAACACACCAATCAAATTTTTAAACAAAAAAAAAAAAAAAAATTAAATAAAACAATAATTGTGCAGAAAACCTAAGACACTAAAAGCAACAAAATAAACATGCAAACACATTAAACCAAGTATTCTGCCTGGTGATGAGTACTGATTCCATTACTTTTCTGCACAATTTTAGTTCTGCACAAACTTTTTCTACAAGCTTCATGAGGTAATGGAGGGGCCAGTCAGGTTAATACAGAGGTTCCCAAAGTGTGGGGCCCGCCCCCTAGGGGGGGCGCAGAGCCATTGCAGGGGGGGCGTGGTATGAAAAGAAAAAAAAAAAAAGAGCGCTTGGACACTGTGGACAGGTTTTTGACGGGGGCTCCCACACAAATGCAAAGCAGGAGATGAAGCGATCATTTTTCTTGTAAAAAAGGGGGGCCTGGCAAAAAAAGTTTGGGAACCACTGGGTTAATAGATCTGACTGGGCAATGCAGCTTCAGTTCTGAAAATAAACGAATGTGCTGCTTTCAGCGCTTGCACGGCCAGTGCGCAGCAACCCTTCAGGCTGGCCCATTGACCCAAAAATGTGTCGGCCCACCGGGAAAGTGCCCAGTATGCCAGATTACCAGTCTAGCCCATATCTCCAACCTGTATTTAGTTCTATGGATTTATAAATTGCATTGGTTTCCCCTGTTAATTCTGCCAGTCTTCTTTAGCATTTCCCTTTGCTTTGCTATTGACATGAATAAAAATGCTGCCATGGCCTTTCTGAGCTCTTTCACAACCTTATTTCTCAGTATAATAAATAAAGCACAAAATGGCAGGCTTTTATCTAAAGAGGTACCTTTAGAGCATGGTCCTTTGGTTTCATAAGTGAAAGTATATTTCCATTAAAGCAAGGTAAAAAGTCTATTTAACCTGTTTTACTTTTCATTTTTCTAAAAAAAATAAATAAATCTATGCATAGTTCTCTGAAGTACAGTCATGAAAGCATTATAGCTATTATCCAGGCTTTTATGCAAAAAAAAAAATCACTACAGTTTATTTCATTGATTGCATTTTCCAGACTGTAAAAGCCAAGCCAACGAGAGTTTCTGAGATTCTAGTTGATCCTTCAATAACCTGTTGGAAATAAAGGCTGCTTGTTACCCTTTTTAATGCTTTTCATTTTACTTTATTTTTCAAATGTAAATTGAAGTCCCCTAATAAAATGGCCTCATTATTGGTACCACAGTCTTTAATAAGAGTATTCAGTTTGTCATAAAACACTGCAGATGGTAGTCTATATGTTCCAATTATAGTGAAGGACATTAGAGCTGAGAGTGTTAATTTGAGTCATTGACACACGACTGATTAATCTATTTACAGCTTATACTATTCTTAACATAGAAAAGCACAGCCTGCCCTGACCATCAGAACATATTGCAACCTTGCACATTTAATATGTCAGCTGTGGAGTTTTCATGTAGTCATGTTTCTAAGAACCACAAATTAAAAAGAAAAATCCAAATGTGGTTCATACATACAGTAAAATGTTGTAGTGTTTCAGTTTAGGAATGGAGTTTCATATGTATAAATAGTCCTCTTTCCTATTTGCCATGGAAGGTGGCAACATTGTCAATTTATGGCCCCACAAATATTTACATACACTCTTCTGTTAGGAGAGAGAACAGAAAGAGGTTTTCACCCACTGCAAATGTACTCCACTGCATTCCTCCAAAATCACAACTGAACGTCGCAGGATGCAGATGCTGTATGTGTCAGGGGAAATGTGATTGGTGGACCAGACTAGGGATGGGAGCAACAGTTCCCTGGGAACGGGAGAAATGTGAAATAAAATAATAATCAAAGATTATTTTAAAAACACAGTATGAAAAGACCATGGCTGGAGGGACTTTAGCTCATTGCTGTCTGATTTGTCATTTATATTTGTTTATTTGCTTATTATAAAGTTTTATGTGACATGGATTGGCACTGCAGATGAAAATTAGCAGCTTTGGTAAAACATTGCATTTTCACACTTTACATATTTGATTACTGCTTTATATTGATGATCATTAACACGTATTGTCCATCGTACAATAAAATTAAAAACCTACTAGCTGAAATTCTCCCACAGACTGTGGATTCCCTTTGGGCGCCACTGATAATCAGAAACAGACGACAAGCTTGTTGATGCCATTTGAGGGCATTTGGAGGTGTTTGGTTCAAATTTGCTTTTAGAGAAAGACAAGAAAAAGGAGGGAGCTTGGAGAAAAGTTCTGGAAAGCTGGTAAGTTGTGGAAATCTGTCACTATAACTCTTTTCCAGTTATCAGCACTTCTTCATGTCCCAGTGGCTGTTAGCAGTAAATAGTCATGGATTTCCAAGTGGACTGAATTTACCCAAATAACAACATGTGAAAATTCCCTTTGCATTTGGTGTGAACGCGCCATTAAGATTCAAATTAATGGATGGCAGTGCTTTATGTTGCACTACTGTGGCTGGTTGTAATCAGTGTGGAGTCCAGGACTGAGGTGAGAGCACTTTAATAGACTCTCGGCATCAGTGTTTAATACTGTTTCATTATTGTTAAAGCATTACACACACCACAAACACACATATGGGGTGTATCATTTGCAGCAAGAGTTAAAGAAGTTCTGTTGATTGTCTCAATGCTCCCCGGAGAAGTTTGAATTAGGATAAAACAGGAATTTATTTTTAGTCTTGTTCCATCTTTTCTCTGTGCTCATGTTCTTCTGCTTTTCTTTTCTCCTCCTCACCTCTCCTGCCCAGTCTTGGTTCCTTCTTCCTCATAATGTTCTCTAAAATATACTTTTTTCGCTCTTCTTCCGCCCCTCTTTCCCTCATTCCCACTCGACCCCACTCGTCATGAGAACATCTGGAGGTGTCATTAAAAAAACCTGTTCCTTCAGGAGTACACACACGCACACACACACACACACACACACACACACACACACACACACACACACGCAGATCAGCATGGACACACATTACTTCTAGTGACATTACTGTAATGTTATTTTTATGTGAATTCAACATAAAAATTGGCGGGGGAGAACAGAAAAGACAGAAAGGAACATTGAGAAGTTTAAAAAAAAACACAAAATCAAAGGGACACGCAGTGCCCAAGGAGCACAGAGCAATCTTTCATTTATTCAATTAGCTAACAAGGTGAGGGAGCCAGGCGCCAACAGAGGATTGATAGAGGGGAAAAACTTCTCTCAGCAGGCGACGCTTACTCAGGACTTTTACTCCCGTCTCTCTTTACTTCTCTCTGTCTTCTCCTTTTTTCAGAGGAGCGCTTTGGCAGGAGAAAGAAGGGAGGAGACTGTGAGGATGACCTTGAGCAGCTGTTCTGTGTCTTGGGAGGAATAACAGGGAGCAGATGAAGACAAAAAGAAAGAAAAACAGAAGCACATGAAATGTTTTTGAATCAATACTTGATTTTATTTTTAAGTTCTTACTTTTACCTATCAGACTTTAAGAACATTTAACAGATTATTTATTTATCTGGCAAACATTTCAAGAAAAATGTATAACATTGTGATGATGTTGTATTAGCAAATTTTTCCATCACCTCCCTTGTAAACAACGAGCCTAGAGTGACTGTCTCATCAAATATTAAATATTGATCGGACAGTTACGTGGTATAAATTGACACTTTATGATATGATGAATAACTTTCAGGCAAGGTTACATGCGATTCACACTCTAGTTTATAAATCTTCCTCATTAATACCCTGTGTAACCGTTTGGAAACAGTGGTGAGAGAAAACTGGCATTCAAACAGGAAGAAAGTTGAACATGGCTGAGGTGGCTTCAAAATATTTTAGTGGTGAAGTTGCAGAGTGAAATAAATTGAAATTTGTTGGCTTCTGGTAGAGTTTTCCTTTAAACAGCCTAACAGAGTGATTCAGCTCCACTGCCAGGTGGATAGATACAAAAGCTCTCTTGCATCTGGAAGAGAATCAGTAGGGTCAGGTAGTAATGATATATATTGTTAATTATCAGTTTCAATCCTATTATTATTATTATTATTATTATTATTATTATTATTATTATTATTATTATTTCAGCTACTGTATTAAAAGAATTTCCAAAGTAGCTTAATGTATTTTGTACCATATCGTACACTACACAAAGTTAGAAGAAAACAAGGAATTTAAAGAAGCTTTGGCAAGCAGCCCATCCCCTCTGTTGACCATAAATATCACAGCACGATATCAAGGCACTGATGACAATGTTTTTTCTTTTTTCAATAAATAAAATAGAATTTCTCTGTGTAGTCTGTTTTTAATTTGCCCTTGGAAAATGTTGGCCTGCAGATACAGCTCCCTGCGTCCAGTCTTCATACTAAGGCAAACTTATTGCTTCTGGCCAACATAATCTATCACTCAGCAACAAGGTGAAGAAGATACTAGCATATACCTACTGTGGTTTTATTAGCATGTCATCATAAGCAATGAAGGCTGAGACGAGCTAACACTGCAGCTTACACAATCAAGTAAAAAAACGCAGCGGTCACTGATAAGTACCTAACTGACTGTGTAAAGGTGGACTGTGTCTTCCAGGCTGACGAATGTCAAATGTAGCTTTTTTTAGCCACAGTCCAGTGCTTGGAGAGTGACATGCTGACCCCTGGCCCAGGTTCACGCTCTGACATTAAGCTTGACATTTCAGAAGGATGTCAGCTTCCATCGCTAGTAAAGGTCAGCGCTGCTGTCCTGTCAGCAGAAGGTCATAAACTCTGACCCCAAGGAAGAATCTCTGTATCTTTACGTACGTCGAAATGGTGATTAAAAGCATAATGAATGCCTTTTCCAAACATCTGTATTGAGCAAGCCTTACTTACACACTTACACTTATACACACATGTGTGGTCCCAGTGACCTTGAGGGGTGTTAGATTTGGGTCAGGATCAGTAAGTGTCTCACAGCCCATCTGTGCCATTCCGGAAACAGTTCCAAGTGAGTCCACTGGGAGAGAGGCCACCTTTACTGGTGTAGCAGCATAAACCAGCAGTAATTTTAAAAAGAGAGAGAGATAAAAGACACTGTTGGGTTCAGAATGGATGAAAGAGACTGGAAAGTAATTACAGTGGTTGAATGTAATCAAGAACATGTCCTTAAGTGCTGTATGAAGTATCATTTTGAAGTACTGTTATGTCACAATTTTATTCTACATCATACGTCTGAAATTGTTTGGCTTGAGAAGTATTATAAGGAAGAAGCCTCTAATTGTGTCTTTACTGCAACTGTGTCAAGTTTAAGAAAAAAAACCAGACATTTCCTCTGTGAACTCCAAAGATAGTTCAAAGAACACTTGGTAAACACTGTTTAGAAGCACTTTCATTTCCAGTGGGTAAAATACCGTCGTTAGATGGCAGGATATGGCAGATTGCAGTCAACCGAATTCAGTCTTCTTACCTCTCCCAATTCAAGTGCATAATCCTAGCTATGATGACCACTGTAGGAGAAACAGCTCTGGTGACCTTAGCATTAGTGAGTATAGACCAGGTGTCCACGTCCAGTTACTCTAGAGGAAACTGTAAAACTCTGTGAAAGGAGTTTGATAGGCGTCAATGAGTCAGTGAAGCTCGCTTCTGTCCTGTCATTAGCTGGCATAATCTTTGCTAATAACCAGCTTCTGTTGTATAGCCAGCTCCTTGTCAGCTATCCGGAGACAGGAGGGTGCCATGTTTAATCTGCTGACAATATCGCGAACAAATAAACAGTGTTGCACGTTTTCATGTGTTAGAGCTCTGAATATGGTTCAAGATACGAGGCTTGAGGTTTGGTAGGAAGAGAAAGACATAATGAGGTGAAGATGATGACATGTATACATAAAACTGTTGAATGGTCAAATATAATCTGAGAGAGCTTTTTGTAGTCTTTAAATTAAAAGTAACTTTTAAGGTGTATTGTGGACATTCTCTTAATTCAAGTTAATTGAACCATTTTTGTTGGAAGATGTAATTACACACTAATCAGTCTATATTTATAAGTACAACATTCCTTTTTCTTTTAAATGACTTACTGTACTTACTGTACCTTAAGTCTTTTGTTGGCTAAAAACTAACATCAGGGTCCTTATAGCTCATAAGTGTAATGTAATATCTCATGATAACAATTTAATATTCAAACTTTAATTTAATTTATATTAATTCATTTACACTGGATTAGTCTGGTAGTTGACTGAGATTCGCTAATTAGTCAAGTTATTTGCAGATAAGCCTACTTGTTCATAAGCAAAAGTGCTAAAAGGTTTTTCACATGATTTTTAATACTTTTATTAGGAAGACACTAAGGCAGTGCTAAAATTATAATTAGCTAATGATTGGTATCTATCTTCTGGGGACAGTGAACAAAATGTGCTAATTCATCGTGCATGTGTTGAGTTATTTCAGCAGTATCTGCTGTTGTAGGCCTTATTTATCTTTATTATACAATGCAGTCAGAGGAGACAGAGACTGAAAGACACACAGGAAAAAAAAAACCCAGGTCATAGTCAAACCCAGGGTTTTGTATTTAGCCTTAAGGCACAGTTGCCTGCTCAATGAGTGAGCTAATGCCCATACACTCCTTTGTCACCAGTGCAGACCTTCTAACTTTGTGTATGCCCCATAAATTAGCCCCGCTCAACCATCCCCGCTCTTTCTAAACCTCAAGTTCAGCGCTGCACTCAGCTCCCAGTGAATAGTTGCAAAATTTGAGGCAGATCACAACATCAACATAGCTGAAGAACAGACAGACAACAAAAGCTTCAACGTGCTGGATCTGACTCAACAAAGTGAAGCAACAAAGGATATATGTGACTCAACCAATACGTTTTTGGTGACCATTAAGTTACGTATAGGCAATATATGGTCTCACAGCCATTCATGAAACACTCATAAAACTTATTTTGTTTAATGGGTTGTATATGTGGAATGTGACAGATGAAACCAACACAAATGGAGAACTTAACATTTGTAGGGAGATGATGAACACAAAAATCAACAGACTGGAATTTATAATAAATGTTTCTAAAAATATATAGATGGTAATAATGTTAAAAAGTAATATTTAATATGTATGTGTTGCTGTACAATGTTTTTGCAATGTTCTCTGCTGAGAGATACTGTATATGCATATATGTACTACAATCATTATAATAAGATGTATGTGGAAATGTTCTTACATTCCACAAAAATCAAGTGCATATGCAAATTTACCATTGGATTTAAGAAACGGGCACATTGGCCTGCTTTGTTCTTACAAGTGTTTTATATTCAGTCAGAATCATTCTAAACAAATGACTGTGCAATCTGAATACAGTCTGAATACCACCTTAATACTGCCATCACTGTAAAGACAAACATTTTCAGAGTTGAGAGAAGCCTGCACCTCTAAGGCAAGAAGGCAGGAGAAAGTCCAGCTGAAGAAGCATGAAAGGCTTTCCAACCTGTTTCCACTGAACAATCAGTCAATCTTTATTGACAGACTTTACGTCCATAGTTAAAAAAACAACAACCAAAGAACAATGTACAAACTTTAATAAAAAAATATAAAATTCAAATATAAAATATTTGTAACACTATAAAACCATAATATACATAAAATGCACAATTACTTAAAAGAAATTAATAAATACACAAACACTTCAATCGGTGCTTCCTCAGACTGGATGAGTAACGGGAACCACTCGCTGTTGGATCTGTGAGCACTAAAATTATACTGAAATGACAACAGTTTTTTTTTTTTTTTAAATCAGCAATAAAACACACTTCTAAGGTGCAGCCATTACATTTTACAACAATACATATAACTCCCAAGCAAACAAAACCCTAAAATTGACTTTATTAAATTACAACAGTTTTCTTCCCCCTCTTCACCTGCTCCCTTCCTGTGATGTCAGCACTAAACAGGAAGCAGTGAAGCAGCACTTCCTAATTTTGCTTGTGGAACACAGGTAAGTAGGGTGAGTTCAAACAAAGTAAACTGGACAACTAACAGCTAAAATAAATAAAATGTTAACTTAACAAACTTGTCAAAGTTGATTTAAATGAATGATGATGGTGAAATGGTGTTATATTAAGTAATCTGTAAAAGTGAAAAACATAAACACACTCAGGATCGTAAATGTTTGCAAACTACAGAATAAAGATAAGGAACAGATAAATAGAAACAAGAATGTTAACTAAGAATGACAGGCCTAAACTCTGCGCAAATGGTGTTTTCACCCACTTTGTCACAGTTTAAATGAAATAAACAACAGACTACAAGAAAAAAAAGAAGATGGGCGCAGTTCAAGGTGCATGTGGTCGATCAAACTCACTGCACTGGAACAAACAATCCAGATTTCAGGTTCTCTGGTCTCCTCTAGTAACAAGAAACTAGAACGTAAGTGCTGACGTCCAGCAATGACAGAAGTCCCTGTCACAGAAATATATTATCATTTAAGACAGGATAAGGAATATTGGAATATATTTAAATTAAAAGTTTACACACATTACACATTCTGATTTATTATTGTTTTCATTTTACTATTTACTATTTTACTATTGTTTTCTTTACATGCAGAATTCAGCCTTACCACAGTGTTGTGATAAGCTTTATATAATGAAAAAAGGTAATAATAATAAAATATGCGTGATTTACACGCATTTGTGTGTAGAAGCTTTAAATCCAGCGTGTCATCTTTGTTCAGTCATATTCAGAAATAAAAAAAGTTTGCAGCCTGTAAGTGCATTTTTATCTGTACACTATATCTTTTTCTACGTTTTTAACAAAGACATACTTGATTGTTTGTACTCAGGACAGTATTTGTCTGTCTTTGCTTTTCTATTTTTGCCTTTATTTTCCCCTTTCTCCTCTCTCCTGCTCTCTCAGTTCTTTTTCTATTCTTCCAGGTTTCCCTTTCATTTTTAACCTTCCTTGATCCCACCCTCGCTTATTTCAAGCTCTCTCTCTCTTCCTTCATATCTGCTCCTCTTTTTCCTTGTTTCCCCCTCACTCTCTCCCCTGACACCTTTCTCGATCCTTTCCCTTTTTTTCTGTCTTTCCTCTTGCTCCCTCCCTCCTACCATCTCCTCCTCTGCTCTCCTGCTGTGTCTCTCCTTTATTTACCACCGGAGCTGCTGAGTTTTCCAGTGGGCCCTGACACTTTAGGTTCTGATGGATAGTCCTGCCAGTGGACGAGTGTGATAAACGGTGAGGTGATGGATAGATCTGCTGGGGCGGTGGAGACATCACAAAGCAGTTTCACTATTTTGCAGCTCCTTGCCAGGCAGCAGGAGGGCCTGAGGGCGGCCATTTTGTGCCAAGCCACAGGCCCCTAATGGAGAACCCGGGGCCTAATGAGGCCAGATGATTAGACAGTGAAAGGGGGAGGGAGGAGGGCTAGTAATCTGACTCCAGTAGAAATAATGGGACTTTACAAAAGTCGCATTCCTGTTGAGGCAACCTACTCAAGTTTCATGTGTATCATAATCGAAATTTATGACATCACAAATCGGTTGAAGCCATTCACAGCCTTGTATGAAATTTGAGCATGAATGTGATGGTAATTTGGGGCTTTTAAATTCTTTGCAGGCTCATATGTATGCATACTCTTACTATCCATTCATTTTATAAGTTGAAGAACTTATAATGTAAATCAAAGAAATTTGATGAGACGCAGATTGCTTTAAGTGCATAGAGCCATTTCCAAGTCTTTTAGCGGAAACATTTGGAATCAAGTTCTAGAGTTGGCCATTTGACCTAACTGAGAAAACAGGTCTATGACCAGGGAGGTGATCAGGAGTGCACTGCCCTTTTCCAAAGCTGTATCAGAGCTGAACTTGTGAGGACTGATGGAAAGAGGAATGCTGCCAAATCTAGAGAGGGTGCTGAAAATGAAACTACGCCAAAATGTCCAAAGAATATCACTAGTGGCTACGTCTAGTATTGGTAGATAGCTAGGCGTATCTAACTCTATTTTCTGATATGCTACTGCTGTGGTTGAGGCTTGATTTATGCATCAACCATAAAACTATCACTAAAGGTTGGAGGGAGAGGTAAGGCAAACGTGAGTGGCCAGAAAATCTGCCAGAGTTACTGATCAGTCTAGTTAATCTTTCTTTGTTTTAAATATGTTATCTAGGGTGCTAAGTTCTACAGTATTGGAGCATCCCAATGATAAGCAAGCACTTGGTGACACTGGAGAGGAATAACTAAAGGTGAGCTCTCAGATAGAGCCAAGCACGGGAACAGCCAGCCATCTGCTATATCCTTTTGGGAGTTAAAGGGGAAAAGTAGACAGAAAAAAGAAAAAAACAAAAGCACCAACAACAAGGAACACAAATTACAGGAGATTCAATTTATATAGCACCCAGCAAAACAGTCCCCCTCATGTTGTAAGGTAAAGATCCTAGAATGTCTAACCACTCCTGGTATTACTAGCCAGTCTTCCATCTAAATACTAACTAGGCCTAACCCTACTTGGCTTCAAAGAATATACGGAGGTAGGATCATAAGCCTTGGTGAGATGAAAGTTAGAGGCTTGTTTAAGAGTTTCACAGAGAAGAAGATTCTGGCAGTGATCTGAGCCTGTAACAGTATAGTTCCAGGTCACCTGATCCACCTCTAAACTTAATCAAAAAGTAAAGTTTGAAGCTGAGTCCAAGCAGTAGAGATAGTGACTGTCACCCAAACCCAAACTGGGAGCTTGTTCCACGGGAGCCCAATACATCCAGTTCTAAAATGTCTAGAAACTACAAGAGAGCCTGTAGTCTAAGTGCGAAGAGCTCTAGTGGGGTGAAATTATACTATGGGGCTTGACCATTCAGGACTTTGTATGCAAAAAGAAGGATATATTATATTCAATTCTAGATTTAACAGAACGGGAAAGCTTAAGTTCATGTTTTGCATAAGATGAAGGCTTTTCCTTATAATAAATAATTATAATAAATACTTGAAATAAAAAATGTGCAGACTAGATTTTCAGCATCACTCTGATCTTTCTACTCTTTACAATACTACCCAGATGAAAGAAAGAAGTCCAAAGAATTTAATGTGCACACTGAAGGATATATCCTGGTTAAAAATGACACCTAACAGTATTATGAGAGACCAAGGTAATGCCATTTACACTACTTAGGTGCTGTGTTTCTGAGATCTTTAGGTTCAAAATCAATAACAATATTCTAAATTTAGAAGAAGAAAATTCAGGTCATCCAGGCCTTATGTTTTTTTTAGTGATCCCTGTATCATCTACAGTTTCACTAGAATTCATGGTAGTAATTTTCAATTTAATATCACCCTAGATCATTAGCTTCCTCTGATAAAATTATAACATGTGTCATGTACTGTCCACTCTCTCCTCTCCTGCGCCTACAGCTTCTTGTATTGACACTGAATGTCCAGAAGAGATCGCTCTTGCTCTGCATTTGGATGGGATCTTCTGCACTTCTTTACCATTGACTGGGGCATCGGGCACAGAGCGTTTGTGCTTTTTATGCTTTAACTGAAGTTTCAAGAGAGACCAGTGAGCCCGAGGAAAACTAATGTGGCCTTGCACAGGTGGAATGACAAAACTGTCAATATTAAAATGGAGAACCTGCACCCCAGAGTACTCTAATTGCCTGGACGAGTAAAAAAACAAACAAAAAAAAGTAAATAAAAAACCCCCCACTAAAATTAAAATTAGACACTTGCTGTTTTTAATCACACAGCAAGCAGTAGAATAATAAAGAACGGACACATTCAAAGGGGCAATCAAATTTTAAAAAAACCTATTATGATGATCAATACACAATTAAACAATCTTAAAACTGAGTAATCCAACTGAGCTACACTGAAAGTGAATTTCCACTAGTAAAACATCTTGCTCTAAAACAAATTTTGAGAACATGGAGTAATATCTTGGTACTGGGGAAATGCTGGGACTGATTTTCATATAAAAGTCATTCTCAGAGAAAGATTAGAATAATTTAAGGCTCAATAAATCTGGCTGCTTTTGCATCTGATGTAGAGACAACCATTTCTTAATAAACCACTACTTTGTGGACAGCAGTGTCACTCCACATGCTGTACACATCACCAACCCCGCCTATAAAAAGTCACTTTTCCAAACTGTATGCTGATATCATTCTTACCATTATGGATCACTTATGAGATTGAATGTTGGCAATATCTAATAGCATTGCTTACATGTGACAGTCATAAACATATCAGTCACTAGATAATGGCTTGGCTGTTGTAACAGAAACTACCATCAGACCTCTAGATTTAGCATTCATCCTCTCAGCTGGCCACTTTACTAAATAAGCCAACTTTACATGAATATTTTTTATAGTTTGACCTTTTCCCTTCAGTCAAAGGGACTCTTCAAGCGCTGCCATAAATGTTTCACTTGGGAGCTCTAGCACCGACACTCTGATATTGCCGCAGTGAAGGAGCCATGCATTTTAGACACTGGGTGTTCTTTATAAGGGTGAGATGCAAATGGTCTTACCGTTTCTTGTAAGCAAAGACGTAACTAGACAGCCTGGTTACCTCCAAAGTGCAACAACCTACTAAACTCAAAAGTTCACTAATTAATTAGACAACATATTTTGTGCCATGCATTAACAGCCATCTGAAGTCAGATTCGATTTGATTTGATTTGATATACCTTTATTAGTCCCACAAGGGGAAATTTCATAAGGCTGCCGACCTATTGCACGCAATGGCGGCGCCATCTTACCCTCCGACCATACATACATTACACAAAAAACATCACATGGGGAAGACAGGTCAGAGAGTTATAACAATGGAAAATGCACCACATGAGGAAAGATAAGGAGAAAAAAAAAATCCTCCCAGACTGAGCTCCAACAGGGAGAAAAAAAACCCACCTCTGCACATAGCACATGAAAAAAAAAAAAAAAAAAAAAATCCTATCACTACCTTAAGACTTACCAACCTCATATTTATATTCTTGGATTCTTTGGAATAGCTCTGAATGATTCAATTCTATTCTAAAGAAAATACCCCATAATTTTGTTGCACACGTAGAATAACAATAAAGGGCTATTCGATTTTATTTTATTCTATTTATCTGTACCTTTGGCAAATGTTACAAATGGTACAAGGTAGAGTTGGATGTCTCGAGACCGGTCTGGAGACCACTTTTACGTGGTCTTGGTCTCGTCTTGGTCTCGACGGACTTTTGTCTTGGTCTTGTCTTGGTCTCGACTGACTTTGGTCTCGGTCTTGGTCTCGGTCTTGCGTTCTCAAATCGACGTAGTGTTCGGGAGATTTGGAGTCAACCATCAGCGGAGCGGGGAGGGCGGGGGGCATACTGGGCTTAAGCCCGGGTCATTTTTTCAGAAGCATGGGGTCTTTTGGAGTGTAATTTATTAGTTAGATGCCTGACTGACAACTGTATAAAACAAAAACAACACACGAAGCGCAGAGCGCACCGTCGTAAATTCCCCCTAATTTTGGTATGATCCGAGCTCAGGCACTAGGCGACTGAGCGCAGCACACATGTAAGCGAGGGGGGAGAAGCTGCTCCCTGCGAGTTTGCTGCAGACAGAGGAGAGCTTAAGTTTGACCAGGTACCAAAGCAAATCATTTGTACTGTACAAATAATGTAAATATGACGGTGTATCACAAAAGATCGATATAAACTGATCACTTGGTTGCGTTACTTGCTCTTCGAGTGAATCAACAAATGGATAAATAAAAAGCCGAACGACAATGCTGATTTTTTTTAGAGAGTCTTAGCTTACATTTCATATTTTCAGTTCTTACCCTCCACGGCTAAACAAACTCTCTAAATCAGTTTAAATTGTGTACTGATGTAAAAAACAATGGACATAAGGAGCTTCTTTCAAAGAAAAAACTCAGGTAGATGTTATTTTATATATTATGCTTTGTATGTTGTTCAGTATATTTCTATGCAAAACAAGAGGAATTCAAATACACAGCAGTATATTCACAGATGAAACCAGATGTTTACATACACTTTAGGGAGAAAACATAAAAACTTTTTTTTTTACTGTTAAACATCAATTTAGAGTAAACTTGTTTTGTTTTAGATAAATAAATGTTGAAATATCTTCTGAATTAGTTAAATGTCAGAATAAAAAGAGGGAGCTGTCTATTTTAATCATTTTCATCAAATTTAGGAGTACATATACACTAAGTTTATTGTTAATTAATAAGAAAACTCCAGACGATTCCATTCTGAGCTTAAGAAGCTTCTGATAGGTTAGTAGAGTCCATGTGAGTAAATTGGTGACACACCTGTGGATGCATATAAGGCAAAACACAGAGTCTGTTTCTTTGAAATGGGGAAATCAAGAAATGTCAACCGAAACACCAGGAAAAGAATCGTGGAGCTCCATAAGTGTGGCTCAATTTTGAATACAAAATACAAAAGTTAACAAATATGTTTTTTATATTTATCAATCTAAAAAAATAAACATTTAGTCTGATTTGATGTTACAATGTTTGTGTTTTTATCTGAAGAGTATGTAAATATCTGGTTTCAACTGTATATTTGATGATGTTGGTGTTTGGCTTGATTGTCAGCACAAAGAGGGAGAGAGAGGAACAGAGAGGGAGAGAGAGGAACAGAGAGGGAGATGAAGAAAGAGGACAAAACAGAGATGGAACAAGAGCAGGTGAGACACACATGTTAGTCAAATGGTTGTTTGCCAAAACTCATCAGAACATGTATCTAGTACATAGTGTAACTTTTTAGATACCATTTGTTACTTTTCAAATTCTATATTCATTAAGTTATGCAGGCTTATGAAGGCTAAATAATTATATAAACTTTTCTGAATCTAAATAGTGTACTTTGGTAGAATTAAAAAATAAGTGTAGTGCAGGTCTATGATGATTTTTAGTGCTACTATCATCTAGTTCTGATTCTGGTTCTGTCTTGGTTAAGTCCTAAGTAGTCCTGATTTTGAACTGTTGTAGTCCTGTTTTAATTCCGGATCAGTTCTGGGTCTGGTTGAATTGGGGTTTAGTCCCTGTGTCTTGATACAGTTTAAGGTGTCCTGCATATGTGATATTTATTTTTTTTCCTATATGAAGTCATTTTTTTTTAACAAAACTCAAAACAGAGCCTTATAATCTTTCAGTCATTTCTACCCTCACTTAATTTCCTTTCGCTGCTCAGCTCTCACACAGTGGCTTAGCTATGCTCCAATCCCTCCATGTTGTGGCCAATCACATGCGAGGATATAGGATAATATCATTATGTGAAAAACAGAGAGGGTGAGAGACGCGACAGTCAAGTGGAGCGTGCGTCTCTCCTCTCAGTAAGTGAGTGAGACAGTAGACAGCGGTGAGGAGGGCTGTGCGAAAGCAAAAACACATAAATATGCCTGACACCTGTAAACGTAGCAGCATCTGGCTGCAGTTTAAAGACTTTTTTGTCTCGGTCTTGGTCTTGGTCTCGTCTCGACTTGGTCTCGGTCTTGGTCTCGTCTACTTGGTCTTGGTCTTGGTCTTGTCTTGGTCTCGATACCCTCTGGTCTTGGTCTTGTCTTGGTCTCGGATTAAGCGGTCTTGACTACAAGTCTAGTACAAGGTAAAGACAGCTTTTCCAGAGTAGAACCTCATACCAACTATGAACTACAGTGATGGAAATTTTGCATTTTGTTTTTTTTTGTTTTTTTTTTTGCTGTGTAATTTGACTATGACTTTTGCGTTATAATAATGAATTCTCAAATAAAATGTTAGGCCATCTGTCTGAACTTTAAGATGAACAGGAAGTGAGTCTTTCAACAGGATAATATTCCCAGGCACACCAGCAAATGAGCCAAGGAATGTCTCAGAAATAAGAAATGGAAAGTCAAGAGAAAAAGCCCAGATCTGAATCCCACTGGAATGTTAAGGGGGAAATTTGAAATGGGCAGCACATTGAAGAAAATCTTCAAATACCTTGCAACTGAAGGAATTTTCCATGGATGTGTAATTAAAATGTTCAGCAAACCGAAGTGTTCTGCTAATTGGCTAAATGTTAGTTCCTGAGTTGAAAGGTGTTTTGTTTTTTTAATCAAATTAATCAAATTATTTTATCTATTGATATTTTGTTAATTAAGGTATATCACCTTTATCTGCAGGCATATTTCAAAGAGCGTCAAATGTGTTTCTTACATTAAAAAAATCCAACAATTTCAAACACATATTTTTCACAACTATTCCTACATATGTATGTAGATACAATGACAGAAAGTTTTTTTTTTTAATTTTTATTCCAACGCCTCTCTTTTATTCTTGTAGGTGTCACATAGTTTTTCTCAGTTTCCTCATTTTTCCTTATTCACTACATGAACAGTTAAAGGGCTGAGAAGGCATACACACTCCAAAATGCTATCATACATATACACCTAGCACACACACACACACACACACACACACACACACACACACACACACAGCCTCACACACACACACACACACACACACACACACACACAGTGTGTGACGAGGAGGTAACTTTTAGTGGCGGCTAGCTGTGAAGAGAGGCGCCTAATTAAAAAGATCATGAATATTCATGAGATACTTGTACTGCTGCAGCTAATTACATATTCAGAGAGCTTTGGTCCACAGCGCTGGTGTGAGTAGTCGATTCAACTCCGACACACTGACAGCTCAATAAAACACAAGCAGCAATATTTCACCCCACTGCAGATCTCAACACTGTGTGGACACAAATGCAACCCACAGGTTACACACATACAGTTATACATCTGCAAAAGACTGAAAAGCTATACATTTGAATTAAAGAGGTTAAATCTGGATGATAAATATTTTATCATTGCATGAATACCATATTTTTTCTGTTAGTCTCAAGTTAGGTCCTCGTGTGTCTTGTATTTATTGTGTCTGGTAATAACAAATAGACACTATGGTGAAATTTCAAGATTTACTATTGATCACTATTGGCACTATTGTGAACCAAGGTAACATAGTAACAGACTGGACATCCTATTTGCAAAGCTTAAATATGGGAAATTATTTCATCCTCTACTATCCCATGTGTCTAACATGTCCTGCCACTTTGTTAGATGTTGCCTGCATATCTCTGTCAGTAGGTGCTTTAGGAGGTTGTGATAGTAAGCTTTAGGGTTTCTCTGCCGGGAGAGAAGGGTTTGTGTCCTGTTGAGGCCCTTGTGTTTTAAATGTTTTAGGCCTCATTTTGATACTTGAGTTTGAGGTGAGGTTGGGTGACCGAAAAGTCTCAATGCTATAACCCTGCGCACCATGCAACACCACAAAAGCATACATTGTGAAAATGAGCCAGATTAAAGACTGACGAAACCGGATTCATTGACGCCCTGGGAAATGATAACGGACTGATGTGTCAAAACTGTTAAATTATTGTACTCCTTGTACAACTACATGTTATTCAAGTAACACATTTAAACTATTTTGTCTGATTTGAAAACCACACCTCTTATAAACAGCAGTACTTACGAATTTAAGGAACTTCAGGTGCATAGGAGGGAGAATTAAGAGTGTTGATTGTACCTACTGAAAATCACCAGTATGATTTAGGATGTTTTCGTCTTAACCATGACACTTCTTGTATGTTGTAGTAAGTATAGCCTGGCAATTCAATTTCAATACAGCTTAATTTATATAGCACCAAATCAAACAACAGTCACCTCAAAGCACTTTATATTATAAGCTAAAGGCCTTACAATCAGTCTGCTGTTTACCTCAGCTATCAATACGTGTCCACATCTAGAAGAGGCTGTAAACTTCCTCCTCCAGCCTGAAAGGATTCTCAGAAGTTGATGAGTCAGTGAAGCTCACTTCTGTCTAATGACAACAATACTGAGGTGAGTTGTTGAGGATATCATGAACTTAAATGCTGCTCTTAGCCTTGTTAGCTGCTATTCAGTATTATTGAAACATTCTTTGAAGTGAACATTAGATTCACTGGCGTAAGATGATCTTATAAGCTGTTAGCTGTTGTTGTCTTTTTTTTTTTAACTAGCTCACTGTCTGCTGTTTCAGTTAGTGCTGACAAGAAGTAATTGTGAACAGTATCAGGAATAAATGGGATTTTATGCTTTAGGGGGAAATCTGCACCATAACTACCTCATAACTGCAAACCCTTTCTGAAATTCTGCGATTAAAACCTAAGCTGCAACCTACGGTGCAACTGGATGTGTACCTCCCGAGAAATTATCTACACATTGAGTTGACATAGCCTGCAAATGCATTCCTGGAAACTTTTTCTTTTCAGTTTTTGAATATCATTAAGGCAATAACAATGATTTTCTCAAAATAAGGAATAATAATCACAGAATCAGTATAAAGATTCACAAATGTCAGCAAATTCCTGGAGGGACATTGCTGAAACTATCGGAATAAACATGAGAGAATGTATAAAGAAGTTAAAAAATTGTCAGGGACAAATATATTTCATGTTGCACCAATCAATATATATTTATGAGAATAATACTCTTTTTTCTATTAAATCACCTCAAAAAATTACTGACTGTAAAACAAATATTCTCACATACCATTAGAAAACCTAAGGTTTCAAATGTAAGGTAAAGGTAAATAAAACTAAAAGGAGGAATGACCATGAACTATCATCTCTTTGCTCTGTTTATAGTCCAGTACAGAATAAGGGTGGATGAGAGAGAAAAAAAGAAAGCAGGAGGGATGGAGGAAGTGGTATTGGGAATTACAGTGCAGACTCTGATGGGTCGGCTAATCACCACTTTGCCCTGCCTAATGTGGAGCCCCTGTGGCAACAGAACATGTTTTATTCACTAACTTACAACATCCCAGTCCACACTCGCTGATAGCCAGCAGTTAGCTTAGCACAAGATAGCATTGGTAATGGCAAGAACATCTTGAGAACCTACATGTAACAGCGGCACATAAACTATGTTGGAATAATTCTTGATAGTAACTCAGTTTGTCATGATCAATAGTATTATTGTTTAGGAAAAAAATAAGAATATTTTTGATAATACTTCAACTGTGTGTCAGCTATCACAGAGTAGCCATCATGTGCTATTAATTTCATGCTAGCAAATAGTAACCAAATACTGAATAATAGAGAATATGATTTATATATCATTGTGGTCTTGCACAAAAAGTATATCAACTAACACACTAAATCTTTTTCATTTATTTATTGTTTTATTGTTTGGTAGATTTTAGAAAGAAATAAGCGGTTATGAAATGAATATAATTAATTGGAAAAGATTAAAGAAAATAAATATGTAGGATTAAGTAAACTACAAGTTATTTAATACTGACTATAGAGTAACCATAACTCTAGCAATCATAGTTGTGGAACTGAAGTCAAATGATGACTACTGTTAATCCTTTAACTATGCCGATAATCCTGACTTTCAATCCTTTCAAGTGCTTGCAAGTCTTTGTTATTCTAAGACAATCTACCTATCAGAAGCCTAATGTCAGAAAAAAATATATAAATAAAAAAACAAGGAAACTTATGAAAAACTTAAACTAAATCAAAGTCAGCTTTTGTCAGAATCAATACTTTAGCCTTTTCATTGAACATTTAATATTGACTGTTAACATTCCTTAAAGCCATGCACGTTCTTTAATGTGGATCCTCCATTTAAAAAAACACCATTGAAGAGAAAGGAGATCTTGAGAAGTACCTTAGGGGTAACATGTATGAATATTAGAAAGTGTAAACAAGTCAAGATTCAGGGGGGGGAAAGAGGGTTCAGATGTTAACACAGTATCTGACTTTAATGTGTAACTGAAACTGAAGTCAAGTAAAGGTTTTTGTGAAACATGCTCATATTTCATTATCTATCCAAGTGGAAGCGGGTGAAAGCAAAGTCTCTGACAAACAGAGATGTGTAGGACAGGAGGAAGCAAGTGGAATGGAAAACTCTACATTTAAGATGAGTCCTTACAGAGCAATTTACATATTTGAGCATGCACTAATTATTTTAGCTGTTAGTGCTGATGTGTAAGAGTGTGTGTGTGTGTGTGTGTGTGTGTGTGTGTGTCAGAGTCTACATGTCTGTGTGCTCACTGGGCATTTTAAGGGGGACATGCTGGCCATATGGAAAAGACAATGAAGCAGAGTAATTAAAACAGAACAAAGAAGAGAAGCGCCGGCACCATAATTAGAACACTGATTAATCAGCTGATAATTTTATCTTGATTAATGTGACTGATTTTCTCTTCATTTTGACCCCAACCAGTCAGGCCCGGTCCAATTAAATTTAAATTATGCGTCGGAATCTGTCCAGTCCACCTCCCCCCTCTCTGTCCTCCATCGCCAAACGCACACATACACACCTCAACACATGCATGCGCAAAAGTGTGTGGAGTAAAACACACACAGACTTGCATACATGCAAGCACAACTTACACACATACACACAAAGCACATTTGTTTCTTTTTTTTTAATGTACAAAGCAAAATAAAAACCTCACTGAAACAGGAAAATTTTAAAAAGAAGGAGGTAATAAAGGCAATAAGGATGAGTTATCATGTAAAATGCTGGCATGTGAAGTCATGCTGTTTTGGAAAAAAAAAAAAAGAAGAAGATGGAGTGCTGAGCTTGTAAAAGACACATTTTCGTCCTCCATTGAAATTTCACCAGCAGCACTCAAAAGGAAATTCCTCTTAGTGAGGTTATTAAAAAAAAAAAGAAATGTTAGCTCTTCGATTTTAGGAGCACATGACAGTCTTTATCTTCTTGTGGGCTTCTGTTTTGCAGTAGAGAAAACTCAGCCCCACTCACTGTTCATCTGAACAACATGGCTTCAAAAAACTAACTTGGTACCAAAGAAAAGGTTTCAATACTGAATTCAAAGCTGAAGGGCAACTTCTCAGTGTCCATCTTTTGTACACTCTACTAAATAAAAATAAGATTAATAATAAATGCTACAGATTGGCGACCTGTCCATAGTGTACCCTGCCCCTCGCTCTATGGTAGCTGGGATAGGCTTCAGCTCCAGGCTCCCCTGCAATCCTGGTAAGAAAAAGTAGAAGAGAAGGGATGGCTGGATGGATGGATACTACTTACCAGCAGCCATTTTAAAATAAAATAATAGATTAACAAAGGTTCAGTTTAGGGAAAGGATCCACTCAGACCTTTCTCTCCAAGTAACCTTATGCCACCCTTTTGGAGTTTTCCCAAGCCAGCCAAGAGGTGTAATATCTCCAGCATGCCCTGGGTTAGCTGCAGTTGAGGTGAAGTCCCAACTGACCAAGCTTCTCATCCTCATTTTTGCAGCTTACACTAGTATTAGAATTTTATAAACCAAACCACATGGCCACGAGTAAGGATGGGACAACCAGTAACTCAACAGCTTCACTTTCATGCTCAGTTCTCACCACAACAGAACGCAACACATATTCCAATCTATCAGTTAGTTTCCTACTGGACTTTTCCTTAACTTGTGAACAATACCTAAGATATTTAATCAACTCCAGTTGAGGCAGCAATACGTTCCCAACTCAAACAGGACACTTCCCTTTTCTGACTGGGAACCATGCCCCCAGATTTAAACCAGTTGCTTCACAACAATGCCTTCATGCAAGTCATTGTTCACATTGTAATTTTAACAACAACTTTTTTATGATTAACCCTCATTTACCCTGGCAGTCTTGGCTGTTGAGCACAGCTTGCTCTTTATTAACAAAAAACACTCCATGCTAAGCAACATATGAGACAGTAAGAAAAGCCTAATTAATGATTGAGAACAAGTCTGGCATCACAGATCACCAGTAGTAAGAAGACATTATCAAAAGACATCAGAAACACCACCACGTACTTGCCATAACTCATACTGAGTAAAATAACTGCCTGTAGCTACAGAGTTTGTTAAGTGAGAAAGAAATCTGGGATGCAGTGAAGCAATTGACCCTTGGTTTGTGCTCCTCCAGCCAACTTTTCCTCTCTGGTGTCTCTACAGGTGCCACAACCCATTTTTGTGATGCCCCACAATGGCAGGTGCATTTGTACTGTCAATTAAAAGAAGATGGAGGAAACAGTTGGAAGGCTAAATGAAAGAGGAAATGCTCTTCTACTTTTTTCTCTCTTATTCACTCCCCTCCTATCTGGCTGTCTTTTTATTTTTGGCCTTGGCTCAACTGACTGGCTGCATGCCAGGGCCTGCTGAGTGACTTTGGGTACCGCTGCCAATGTGTGCCGCACCAGACAGGCCATCCTCATGTGCCAACGTTATCAGGGGCATGGTGTTTGGAAGTGGCAATGCTGCTGTTGCCTATGGCCCATGTCCCATGGGGGGGAGCATGTGGGGTGAAAGTGTTAATGCTTTCAAATCTGGTTAAGAGCAGGGTGACAGCTCTTTTACCTAGGTGGGTGGAAGGAGAGGAGGGTGGGGAGGGATAAAGGGCATCTGCTTCCCTTCCAGCACTCAGAAATCCAGCATTAACCAGCACACACACAGGAAGATGTCACAAAGGACACTTCAGCATACATTTATTTACAGAAACCACTTTAAGCTTTAGCTTATTCAACAGATACCCAGTTCTACAATGTTTGCTGCTACTTTTACCACAGTGCTTAATTTCTATCTTTAAGTGATTTTCAGCTGAAGAACAATCCCAGATAGACACTCCATTTCTGGTATGGCTGTCACAGAAAAACAACTCTTAAGCCCCTTTTTGCTATGACCATGAGTTAGCTCTGCTAGCTTAAGATCAGCTACAGCTAAAGTGATCCTCAGCTGCTATGTGTGAGTAATGTGCAAACAAACATTACAGTTATTACAGTTTAGTGTTTTTCTTTCTTTTTTTCTTTTAATTCTAAATTTTGGTTTGTTAGTTTAGTTTCAGTTAGTTTGCATCATGGATTCACTTTACTCTCTTCAGTTTCAGTGTTTACATTTTTTATTAGTTAATTTGAAGCTTTTTTTTAGGGACAAGACAGTTTTTTAGGTACATATCAGATATTAAATTGGAATTAAAATAAAAACAATTTGAAGGCATTCATATTTGGACACCCTAGTTTTAACAAATTTGTTTCCACAGCTTGTTTATGATGGTTGTGTTGACAAATTTGTCCAAATTTAAAGCTAATGATAGAAACTAAAGAGTTCACATTTACTTTAAATGCAAAATATTGTTTTTGTTTATTGATATTGTACACTGTTTTTTAAAGTTCATATTTGTGTATGTGCACAGACCCAAAAGATACCACTACATTCACCTGCTTGATATTAGTCCAACTGAAGATGATAATTCCACGTAGTAACTTCTTTTCCTTCACTACCCTCAACAGACAGATGTGCACAGAGGTTCAACAAGGCACAGATCTCAATTAGACAATAGGCCAACATCACTGAAGACAGACTGCATTAAGAGTTTGAATTTTAAAGTGTTTTTTTCTTTCACTTCAGCCAAGCTGTTTTCAATCCCCTTTTTTCATCTGATGTGGGCTAAGAAATATTTCCTGTATTTAACATTTTTTAGAATTTGGCACACTTGTATTCTTCTGTGAGAACAATAGCAGCAGACTGCAATAGACTCTACCTAGCAGGTAGTCTACAGTACAGCTGGCTCTCATGAGTTTTTTTTTTTAATTGGAATTCCCTTCAGTCACATTTTACTCTGAAACATTAATGCATGAATTAATGTGTATTTTAAAATGACTCAAGATACAAAACTGTTACTGAACATTCTTCTTTTTTAAATAAACCACAATGTTTGAAGGTTTCAGAATAACTGTTGTGCTATATATATATATATATATATATATGTATGTATTAGGGGTGCAACAATACTCGTATCGATATTGAACCGTTCGATACAGTGCTTTCGGTTCGGTACGCATATGTATCGAACAATACAAAATTTTTAATTTATTTTATCAGTTTTTCTTCTGACGATGCTGTCTGTGTTGAGCGCTCAGTGGATCTGCGTTCGACTACTCCGCCTAGGCTGCACTGTCGAGTGCAGATCCACTGAGCGCAGCGCAAGCTAGGAAGACATAGGGCGTTTATCAATATGCGTACTTGTGCGTACTTGCGTTCTCGTGTACTCGTGATACGTCATCAGTCGGAGACCAAGTACTGTTCCAATTCGAAGTACGCATCAAGCCGAGAACGCGAAAAAGTCCCGGATGTGTTCTCGATCCGCCCGTTTTATCGAGCATGCATCGGTGTGGACTTGGGACAGCTATATATCCCAGAATGCATTTCGTCCAAAACTCAACAGCGGACTCCCGGCACATCGTTTTCAACCCCCCGCCCCCCCTGCTCGCGGACTTCTCACTACTCAGGTTAAAGAAACCCCAGCAGCTGTCTACAGTATTGAGTGTCCACTAGAATAGAAATAAAAGCGTTCTAACATCTCACCTGCTTGTTTTTATTAAGGTATGTACACGTATGTACATGTACACTATTTTTATTAATAGAGGTTTCACTACTGAGGTTAAAAATGATATATAAGTCACTTAGATCACTTCTAAATGTTAATGTTTGGTTTATTTCAGTGTTTTATTTGTTCCTGAGTAAACCGGTTTGGCTGTGATTAAAGTTAAGCTTCATAACATGTTACTCACAGTTAAATTAGGAGGGGACGGCAGTAAAAACTCCGGACCTGTGACATCATCACGTACGCAGGTGTTCCAATAGTACATATCGCGAGTCCGTGCTCGCGTTCTCGGCGGGTACGTACTCCCGTGCGTTCTCGACGAGTACGTACTCACCGAGAACGCGAGTACGTACTCGCGTACTTGGGCATTGATAAACGGCCATAAGTTAAGCTCGTTGCAACATGGCAACTGCCTCAACGCTAGCCGAAACTGAACCTCCCCCACCCTCATTCAGATCTGGCGTTTGGAACTATTTTGGTTTTCATGTGAAGCATGACCCTGATGGTAAGCGCGTCATGGACAAAAGTAAAACAGTATGTCAGATGTGCCACGCAATTCTCAATTACATTGGTGGGAACTAGTGCGTTAGCGCAGTTAGGTCGTTAACGTGTTGACGCCGTCCAGCGTCACGCACGGGGCGATCCGCTGTAACTCGTTAACGGAGATTTGCCGCGTTATGGCGTTAGTGTCATTTTAATGAGATTAACGCTGACAGCACTAGTGGGAACACAACGAATATGACTGAACATTTACACCGACATCATCCTAGTGCAAAGACAAGTGGAAGCAGACAAAAACAACAAGCACGCATGCTACAAACTTTACCTGAGTCATTTAGACAGCCGTTAGCACATGATTCTCCTTATGGGGACCTGATATGTTTAATATGCTGCTGAGAATATAGCCCAGAAGAAGCGTATAGTATAGCTTTTATTTTGGAAAGAGCCATTTCTCTGTAATAAACTCTCTTTTCCAAAGATGAGTGATTTCTCGATCAGATAGATTTATTTTTTTTTATTATTTTGTTGTTTCAGCAACATTAAATTTAAAAACTGTACTTTTGAGTTAAAATATATATTTATAATTTTAATAAATTCCAAATTAAAAAGGCATTAAAATTTTTTTGTATCGAAAAAATATCGAACCGTGACACCAAAGTATCGAACCGAACCGAACCGTGAATTTTGTGTATCGTTGCACCCCTAATATATATATACATATTTTATATATATAGGCTAAACAGGCATGTATATAGATTAGCGTTAGTCTGCCCACTGTATAAACAATGTTACATGTAAATGTAAAAGTATTTATGTGTTTTATGTGTTATATTTCGTTGTTTGTTTACTTAATATTTAAAGATTATTATAGATGAGATACGTGGAAGATCAGCATGTGGCTTATGAACATTGCATAGTGCACAGTAGGGAGTTGTTAAAGCAGCAAAAAGCTACATCGATGCTACATCATGCAGACAGAAAAAAACTTGAAGAAGCAGAGGTAAGCAGCATCGCCCTGATGTCTTGCAGACGAGCAAGCTATAGCATCACTATCTGTTCCAGCTGTGTGTAGACTGCGCAGAGATGCTAAGCAACATAGCAGCAACCCTTTATCAATGAGCAAAGACAGGTCTATGCTAAATAGTGGCTCAAACTGCACACTCAACGCATATACATCAGCAATACATCACTGTACTGTTTGTAATGCTGGACATACTTAACCCTGAACATTGTATACAGACTAAACAGCCTTCACGAATAATGGAGAAAAGCCTGTTTTAATCTTACAAACAACATGCAAAGCCAAAGGCCTCATTACTTAACGAGTAACACTTCAACGGCCTTAAATAAGAGTTTTCACTTAGTTGCCTCCAAAAAGTCCCCAAAAGTGTTATTACACTTTTTAATAAAGAATCAGTAATATCTAACTTACTTTGAAAAAATAACTACATTTAGTTGTAGGGTTAGTTTTTGCTGAGATTTTAGCCTCATGTCAAACAAGCATAGTTTCAGAAATTATAAGAAGTCTCAGGAAAAGGTTAACACAAATATGATGATCCAATTTTTTTTTTCAGTAATCTTATCACATACATGGAACAAAATCATCACTGCACCTAATCTACCAACAGTTCCATACTGTTCTCTCTAACACTTCACTTGAAAAGCCTAAGAGTTGTGGGAGGCTCCCTATTAATATGAGAGAAAGCTATTTTTTTCCTCAGCAGCTGCTGTCTTCGCTGTTAGTGGTCAGCAGTTTTTCCACAGGAATAATGTTGTCTTCTGTCAACCTCCCAGTAGCTCCTGTCCGAGGTTCCAGTGTTAGTGTGCCAGCATGGCTGGGCGATAAATAAATGATGAAAAGTAAAATGAATAAAAACATGAATGACTGTGGCAATGACACTGTGTGACAGCCCAGAGATGGGAATTAGGAGCCAAAGCGGCGCTAACGCTGGGTTATTGGGCAGGGGCCACACTAACGAGCCGTGAGATTGAGTTTGACACGTCAAAGAACAGGTGCTCGTTTATTTTCCCAAATAAAAGGACTGCGCCAAAACTTGCCCTTGCAAAATAGCACATAACAATGTAAAGCTTTGAGCTGGTAAACAAGCTAATTGAAAAGAGTTTTTCTCACTGGGTTGTGTCTTTATATCTCTGCATATAGTCTGGCTAATCTTGTGTCGGGTTATCATACACATTCTTGAGGTATTTCCAGACGCCTTCCGGCGCTGTACCGGCATTTTGCCGGGCACAGGTGTGGCAGCGTGGGCAATAACAAGCACTGAGTAATTACCACAGCCATATCCATAACAGCCCTAAACCCCTAAAGTGTGCTCAGGGTACCCCTCTACCCCTTCATCTCCTCCACCACCTCCCTCCATCCTCTCGTCTTGCTATCGCTCTCTCTCTAGCTAAATCATAGAACTGGGCTCAAGTCCAAGGGTCTGGCTGCTGCTGCCCGGTTTCTGTTGAGAAGGGAAATAAAGCTGGACGGTCCTCTCGGGATGCTCTAATGTCTGCGTTAATTGTGAGTTATGGGGAAACATGGTGAGAGCACAGGGGTCAAGCCTGTCAGCAATCACACTCTTCAGGCAGAATTTGCCACCACGCTTCCTGTTTATCCTTCCATCACTGGGAAAGAATGCAAGGAAATTAGCATTAGCACACCGATCTGCTTCCTCCCACCTCGAATGTCCCCTTTATTTCTTTACTGCTCATATTCTTCCTGGCTGGCTACATCACCCTATGGTATGAGTTAAAGTAGACCAAAATTTGACAGTGAGTCCTTTTATTTCAGCAGCCTTGGGAAATATAAGATTTTATAATACCTCTGAACAGGGCAATATAGTGATGTTATTCATTTAATGAGAAAAACGAAACTCGCTGGCTCAAAGGTAGAATGAGAGCAATAATGGTCCTCGTGATGGCCCATTTTTCTCTCTGAGTCATTGCACACTCTGAACCTGGTGTCGATGTCCCCATCTCTCATTAGCACATCAGTACAGAGCCAGATTAGCTAAAACAGACTGTGTCAGATGGTGCAGAGACCCATCTTTAATGTCACGCACTCAGATAAAGGCCAGTTTATAAAAAGTGAGAAATTAAGAAATGAGGGAAAAATATTCCCTCTTAAAACAGCATCTATGCAATCGGTGATGCACATGATAGAGGAGATCAGAGCTAACTTTGTGCTTAACAATATATTGCTATAATAATCTCTCTGTAATTTATAATTTAATTTTCTGTAATCCTATCACAGTAACCAGAAAAAAATCATTACTTTCACACCATTACATTCCCTAAAAATATATTTGACTGCACACCTTAATTTGCTGCCTTCCTCACATGGTGAGCTAATTTATGACATGTTAGCTTAATTTCTGCGGTTGGAAGTACAAGCTGTACTTTGGTGAGAAAGTTCTCTGAATTCATGTGGTGACTTACCTTTAACTATAAGCTTCTTAAAATTTTTCAAAGACTACAACTACCAATTTTTCACTAGTAACAAACATGAAATATAGGCTTTTTACAACTAGTAATACTTAATAATAAGTATCTGATTATATATATGGATGTGTCACAAGATTAAAACCATTGACAGATGAAGAACATCATATCATGCACGATCATTTTGTAATAACATAATGTTCTATAGGGGAAACATTTGGTCCTGGGAGTCATGTGGATCTTATTTAGACACATACCACCCACCAAAACATTGTTTCACACCAACATGGGTACAGCATTTCCTAAATACAGGTCCTTACTGAACCCTGCCAGAAAAATAAAAAAACAACTAAAGGTATTCGGTAATTAAGTCTGGTTCACAGGTTAATCAGTGGACAAAAAGAAAGTTCTCAGAGGTTATGCAGTCCTATGAAAAACTAAGTACACACTAGGATTCGGTAGCTTGTAGAACCATGTTTAGCAGCAATAACTTTAAGTAACTTCTTTAAATATTCTTTAAATATTTTTTTCTATAGGGCACAATGAAGAGTGACAGCTAAGCAGAAGAGAGGGGGGAACACATGGAGCAAAGGGTCACAGGTCAGATTTGATATACGGCATGTGGCCACCGGCTGCTTCCATGTTCTTTTTAGAGAGAAGAGGTTTGCAGTTTGCAGTTTTTCTGAGCATTGCAGGGTCTGACCGTGGGATGAATTTGTCCACTCCTGAGAGCGATGTGGCATCATGTTCACACACACCTGATTGCTCCAACCTGAAACTTCTGCTTTTACAGAGGTGTTCACATTTGCTGACAATGAGTTAATCAAGTGTATTTAATTAGCACCAACTGGCTGTAACATATCCTCTTAAATCCTATGGAAGCAGTAAGGTTATATACAGTACATGACTGTATATAACCTTAAATTGTTTATGACTTTGAACATGTTAGTAAATGTCACTAATTACGGTAATTACGGTATTAGCATTTACCCTCTTTTTTAACAATGCTTTGAGCTCTGTCTATTTTAGTAGCTCTCTAGCTAGTAGGTAGCTGGCTAATCACTGGGGTCTTTTTGTTTGTTTTTGTTTTTTTATGTAGCTATTACCAGATTTGTAGGTCAGATAATAAATACGCCAGAAAGGACAAATATTTCAAATACCCAAAAGCAACTACAGAAGTAGATGATAATTCACTATGGCTAATCATGACAATAATTACCATTCACGCTACATATAGTACACAAAAAAGAAAAAGAAAGGAAAGAAAGAAAATACTGACTGTAAAAAAATGGATTTAAAAAAATAAAATAATGAAAACCAAAACAAAAATAGTCCTTTAGCTGAAGTAAATCTTTCAGGATGCCACAGCTAAAGTGAGCAAAAGACATTAACTGGAAAAAATAAAATTGAAATTTATGACAGTGGGAGGACTGGCGTGACAAGAGCCGCACTAGGACGATGTGTTATCATCCTTGCAGCTTGCAGGCCCTGCCTCCAGAGAAGAGGAATGAGGTAGCATTACTTTAACAGCTGTGCAAACAATGCTAATGCCTGCTACTGCTGTTTCCCCTTTCTGTATGCAATGCTGCTAATCATAGCGCCTAGCCCCTGTGACTTTACCTAGAAGCCTGCAGACGCAAACTAATACAGACCTCCAAAAATACCATCCTCCTCCAGCTCCTACCAAATGACTCAGGAATTACAGAGAGGATTAGATAGGCCTAAACCTGAGAGGGTTTAACTGAAGATGCTCAGTTGGGTGACTGCATATCAGATCAGGCAACAAAACACAGATAACAACATCAGAGCCACAACCCTGACCGCTGTTCTGATGTTACGCTCCAAAGCACATTTGACTTTTTAAAATGAGTTATGTTTTCAAACCTCATTATCTAAAGGTTGTAATGTGGCATTTGTGAGCCTGGAGAGTTGGGAGTTAATCAGCATTCTGCGATGCAGGAGAGGAAACAGGGCCAGATTATTTTACTCAAGTAGAAGTGTTGTTGTGGTCGATGAATTCTTTCTTAAGGCGACACCTGCTCTACTGTCCTCTCTTCCCTCCTGTCTTCAACTGGAGTTCGCCTTCCTCTGCTACCTCCACATGGTTTTGTTTCATGCTGATGTATACGGTTGTTGGAGATGTGTTTTTTTACTTGATTTATATATTATGAGAAGGTTATGAGCTTGACCAAAGCTGGCAGATAGTTTTCTATTACTGTAAATAATAACAGAATGGGATGATTTGCAAATCTCATAAAACCAATTTGTTTTCTCAGTTGAACACAGAAGGCTTATCAAAAGTTTAAAATGAGAAAATGCACCAAATATTAACTCTTTTTTTTAATTTCATGCCAGCAAAATATTTAATATATGTTCTGACGGGGCCATTTTTACCACTTTAGCATCTCCTCTGCTTTTAACAACAGTCTGTAAACATCTGGAAACTAAGAGAGACCAGTTCCTGGACTTTTGGGAGAGGAATGCTGTGGCATTGTGATCTGATAAAGGGTTCTAACTGCTTTTGCTTTGTGATGCACCAAATGCTTTCCAGTTGATGAAAGATCTGGACTCTGGTCTTAATAGCTGCATTATGCAGTTTCGCATTGGCTTACTGAAATATCCAAGGCCTTCCTTGAAAACGACATCTGGATGGATGCTCTAAAACCTCCAGCATCAATGGTGACTTTCCAGATGTGGAAGCTGCCGGTTCTAGAAGCACTAGTGCAACCCCATACCATTACAGATGTAGGCTTTTGAGCTGAACGCTGATAACAAGCTAAATGGAATTTCAAATTTCAGTTCATCTGAACAGTTTTCTATTTTGCCTCAGTCCAACTGAAATGAGCCTTGGCCCAGAGAAGACTGTAGCATTTCTGGATCATGTTCACATAGCTTCTTCTGTGTATGACAGATTCACATTTGTGGACTGCGTGGTGAACTGTATTCACAGACAGTCATTTCTGGAAGTCTTCCTGAGCCCATGCAGTGATTTCCATGTTGCAAAGTCTGCGCACAGAGATTTCTCCAGATTCTTGGAAACATCTTGATGAAATTTGGTTTTTGGAACTGGGGAGGTACATCAACTATATATTGTATTAAAAGTTTCATGTGTGGCAATGGGGCAATAAATAGCTGGGTAACAAAGTTTATTTAGTTTTGCCACAAGCTGCTGAAGTTTGATAAATCATCATTACATATTAGCAGAATTTTTAGTTTTTAGAAAATCATTAACAAACGAAAATAAAAATAGAAACAGAGAGCTTCAGTTAATGAACTACTTTGGATGTTTCTGTGTTTTTTCCCTTTTTAACACACAGTGGGAACTCTCTTTAATGAGCCAGCTCACCCACATGACAAAGAACTCCTCCCTGTGTTACTCCAGCTGATAGTTGAAATTTGGCAACCCTGGATTTTGACTATTCTGATGTTTCCATTTGATAAAAATCAGATGCTGTCCATAGTCAATCTCTCACACGATTAATAAAGTTCTGTTTAATATTTCTGTTTTCACTGATCAGGTTAATCAGTCTCAGTGAGGAGACCCTAATTGGATTCTTCCTGGACACTAAGTGCCTGGACACTGACCCTCAATGGTTAAGTTTTGTATTTAGAGATACAGTAAGAGAGGGACACTGCAGAAGTCATGAATAATAGACAAAGGACATCACAGCACAGACAATACTGCACACACAACTGTCTCTCATACACTACTCTGCTTCCACCTCCTCCTCCTCCTCCTTGTCCTGTTTTCCATAAATAATGCATTAAAGGAAGAAGAGCTTGTTTACTTGTGGTTTGTGCGGTTCTTCACAGGCAAATTATTTCCCTCTGTTTGACTGATGGGTCAACATAAGACTTTTTTTTTCACATTTATGGTTTCTTTGCGTGCACATGTGTGTGTGTAGGTGTGTGTATAGCATGCTGGAAACGAACTAAATAAATTCAAATATATTATTATAGCCAGGACACATTTATATCACATTTACAGTGCTGTGCTGGAGAGGCAGAATCTGAGCGGGAGTGAGAAACTAACCAGACAACAGGTAAACATGCTAATAGCGGGTGATGATGGTCCAGATCTGACAGAAAAGCCCACACAGCCAGACTGGCCTGTTAGTGTAATGATCAGCAGACTGTCAGGTGTTTAAAAAAATAAATAAAATCTTTCTCAGTTTGTTTACCTCACCAGATGCCATACCTTTACACACAAGCAAAAGAGTCCTTCGTGCAAAGACTTTTTCAAATAGACTGCACCATTTTGTTTTCCCAAGCAGCGTGCTGACGCGAAGCAAAACCCAACTTTGCCAGAAATGGAGTATGTGTACAGTATGGAGAGACAATTAAAACCACGATGTGTAATGAAGGAAATAGGAGTCTAATGAAGAGGCTCAGACGGAGCATCGCTGACCCTCTCCGACCTGCACATGAAAAGCGACGCATTCGGCAGAATGCCTACAAAGCACCATCCCAGCCTCTTTGAAGTGGCGTGCGGAAAACTCGCCATCTGGCGTGATCACCACATTTTCACTTTGACAATCCTCAAATTCTCACACTTAAATCAACGGTCTGCAGTCTCGCTGCCTTCCTTCTCTTCCACTGCCTGCAACACAGTTGGCTGTGCAGTTAATATCGACACTTGAAAAACTAAAGTTTCTTTGTATGGATAATTGCTAATTGTCCACATTGGTTTCATTACACACAGCAGATATTAGCAAGAACAAGACTGGGCTTAAAAAAGTAGTGCTATGGGTTCACTGACAATGACTTGAAAGCAGCTAGCTTTACATCTTGTAATAATTAAAGGTCATGTGTCACGTGCAGTACTTCAAAACAGTAAAGGCCTTCATTACAGTCATCCAGTCCATTTAGCTACACAACAGGAACACAATTTGATATCCAATATGCTACAGAACTTTGCTGGAACATTTTAAAACAAGAAAGTTTCAGAAATGATTGTATCACATGTTAGTGAATTCTAATCAAGTAGATTTCAAGGTAGCACGGACAAAAATTCTTCAGATTTAGAACCTATACCCTTGGTGATGTAAGGGAGTCTTCTGAGTCCTGAATAATGAAGCTTCGTGTCTTAAAAACCTCATGGTCCCAACTCACATACAAACAGGTTGCAGACTTACTTGCAGACTTACTTGTTGTTCCTGAAGTTCCCAAAAGTAGAACTGCAGGCAGAGGCTTCATCTATCAGGACCCTCACCTGTGGAATCATCCCCAAGTTGGGATTCGATTTGGATTGGGCATAGTTTTAAAATTAAGCTCAAAATCTTCCTTTGTGATAAACCTTATAGGTAGAGCTGTATCTGGTGACCCTAAACCATGTCTTAGTTATGCTGCTAGAGATTACGGTTGCTGGAAACTTCGCATGATCCACTAAGCACTATGCAGTCATTAACTACTCTCTCCTTTCCATACATTTAGTTAGTTTTCTCTTTGTTTATTCTGACCTCTATATATCCCCACTTTGTCCACACCTTTGTACTTTTGGTTGCATAGGTTTCCCCGTGTCTTTCCAGGAAATAGTTTAACATTCTCTGCTTTTAAACTCTCCTGGTTCAATTTTTTTTAAAATCTAACATCATGTCTCTGACTTGTCTCTGCTCTTATTGTGCTGCTATCCTTGCAGATATAAATAATTACTACTGTAATGTGGTCACATAGCAAGCTACAGTTTTCATCGCTGGGTCAGTGGTAGAAGTAATGTAGAAGTTGAAGGCTGGAGTGAGACCTGCTATGATGTATGGTTTAGACACAGTGGCAGTGACAAAAAGAAGGTGGAGTTGGCAGCTGAGATCCTGAAGACTTTCATTGGGAGTGACCAGGATAGACAGGAGTAGTAATGAGTATACTAGAGGGACATCTCAGATTGAGCAGTTTTGAGACAAAGAAACATTAGAAAGGATAGAGGGTATATTGGGCAAAGGATGTTGGGTATTTGGAGACAGATGATCCACTGTGGAGACCCCTAATGAGAGCAACTGAAAGAAGAAGAAAACTTTTGCGCTGAGCTGATCCTTTACTCACAAAGAGTTTCCAGAGAAGGTAGCTCCACATCTTTCATTTGGCAGATTTTGACTTATTTTAATTTTATGTTAGACACTTGGCATTCCCTTTTAATTGTTGATACATTATCTGTTCCTTTAAGTGTTTGTGATCAGCACTTACTATTAAAGGTATTAGAGTTTAATAAAAAGGGACTTTCTGTCTTTCCATTACCATTATATGATCTCAATTTGTAACTATAAGCACTCTGGACAGTCATGGAAAAGTCAACTCAACGTTAGATGAACGAACAAAACAGAGTGAGAGATTTTCCCAATGGATCCACTGAGCTGGAAATGACCTAGTACTCATTAATCAGTATAAAAAGCCTCTCATGTGCTCGATCTGCCCTCAGTACCAGTTCAAGTATAAAGTGTGTGTGATGTCATACCTTGGTACATCTAAATATGGCTTAGAGCTGTGTTGAATCCAGCAGTGTCAAATATGCACAGCGAAATACAAATCTTGCGCTATTGATGTAGGTGTAACTGTTACCAACACCACCCTGTCCACCCAACCTGGCAGAATCCAAGAGTGTGCTACATCGCCAAGTCCTCAACCTGGCAACAAAGAGGTGTGATCCTCACTTCAAGGTCTATAAATTATTCAGGTCTGGGTGGGATGACAAACCCATCAACTTTCCCTGCTGGCACCAGACTGGAATTCTCTGCAGGCTAAGCAATCATGTCATGCAGAGGGCTCCTTCTGCATCAACATGAATTCTTTACTTCATTAAATTGCAATTAATTCTTAAAACCTATGGTCATCACTAGTAAATCAGAAGTAAAGCTGGGAAATAGAAAATACACAATGTTCTTCCAGATCTCAAAAGTAAAGTCAGTGTGGAAATGCCCTAAACTTGGATTCTTTCTAAAAGCCAGCAGGCAGTAGTCCTGTGACTGGTCTATGAGAAAAACACCTTTTGGCTCCCTTGATGACCTATGTAAACACATTCACATGAGCTTGTGGGCCGGATCAGTAAGAGAATACTCCAAGAACTAGTATGAGATGTAAGGAGGGATTATTTCAAGCTGTGAATCATGCAAAGATGGCTTATGCTTAGCACACTTTCAGCCTGATAGCTAATCTCTGGGACGTGCAGCACAAAGCCACCGGAGTGCTCTCTTTAATGTACAGCTCATTTCAAACAATTCTCTTTCATGGTTCTTGATCTCTGTCCAACAGCACCTTGTTTATGTCCCACAGCATGCCAGACTTTTATTTGCTGTTTCTCATTGCATGTGAATGCGCTCTTCATATTTTTACTGATATTTCACTTGCCTACTGGGTGTTGTTGGAATATGAATGTCTGTGGCCATCATCCAATAGATATTACCAGAAGGAGTTTGGGGATTAGTTATGAAGTAAAAACTTGGTGACAAGAGATGATTGGATGAGTGTGTGTTTGTGTGTGTTTGTGTGTTGGCTTTGCCTGGCACTTCCCTGACTTAAACCCCATATACACGTTGCTGAACATGTGGCAGGACGCATGTGAGTTTCTCTGTGTGTGCCTGTGTGTGTCACGTACGCCGCCGGTCACAGGTGAGTGTCATGTGTGATGATCATTATTGCCATACACCTGCTCCGCTCCCGCAATTAACTTTGCCGATGCAAATGAGCCTTATTGCATCACCGAGGCCTAGCCTCCTCCCCAACAGACTAGACGATGTTCATCTGCTGGATCTAATTAAGGTAATGAGAGAGGGAGGAGGAGATGGAAGGATGGATGGAGGAGTGGAGGAGCAAACGAGAGAGATGGGGAGGGAGTGGGAGAAAGGGGCAAGGTGGAAAAACAGGGAAACGGGGATGAAAGACACTGGCACCAGGAAATAGTGTGTGTGTGTGTGTGTGTGTGTCTGTGTGTGTGTCTGTGTGTGTGTGTGAGAGAGAGAGAGAGAGAGAGTGGAAGACAGCGCGAGCCTTTATAGAAGTGTGTTTGCAGGAGTGTGCTTACAGTAGTGACATGTCCTATACTGAATTAAAGTCCTGTATTTGTTTGTAGAATTTCCTTGTATTGTGTGTGTGTGTGTGTGTGTGTGTGTGTGTGTGTGTGTGTGTGTGTGTGAGAAAGAGAAAGAGAGAGAGAGAGAGAGAGAGAATTGATGTAGTGGTAGACAAACAAAAGGAGTAGAGAACGTAGGGGAGGAGACAGCAGGTGTTCTGACAAGGACACTCTTCTGTCTCTCTCTCTCTCTCACACACACACACACATACACACACACACACACACACACACACACATACAAAATGCAGTATATAATACAATTTTGCACATGCAGGGACACAAAACACAACGTCAAGTATCCACAATGCCCCCCTTCAACACACGTCTACAAGTTCATGCACGCATCATCCATACTGTACTAATACGCTGTGCCAATCAGAGTAGTAGATATACCATAGAAAATTGGTATGGAATATAGTGGGTCCGGTCCATGCTCTCACACAGATTTATTATATGAAAAGTTGCTGAAAATTGTTTTATATTAGAGGCAAAAGAAGTATTTAAGT
Source organism: Oreochromis niloticus (assembly GCF_001858045.2). NCBI lineage: Eukaryota > Metazoa > Chordata > Actinopteri > Cichliformes > Cichlidae > Oreochromis > Oreochromis niloticus. The sequence continues at coordinate 30,225,325 of NC_031978.2, read as the reverse complement.
CATTACTCTAACTGATAGTAGAAAAGTTTAAGCATGTAAACGTTTCACACACACACACACATATACATATATATATATATATATATATATATGTATATATATATATATATTTAACCTCCTAAGACCCGAACTCTTCCACGACATGCATTTTTAATTTCTCTTTGATATTTGGGCATATTGGGGCCCAATGAATGTAAAAACAAAGAATTTCCAGATTTTTTTTTTTTACCTTATTTTTGTTTTTAAGAAAAATGAGAGCCACAAATGAGGATATTCATTTAAAATTTTGATAGAACAGTAGCAGTATAATGTCCTCGTAAGTGGATATCAGGCCCTTGTAGAGCAAAATTGAGTATTTTGGTCAAAATAACCAAAAATGTGATGTCCACATATGTGATGTCCTCCCAGCAGGTCCTAGGAGGATATGTACACACATATATATATACACACACACACATATATATATATACACACATATATATATATATATGCTTGATGTGCTTGATGTGTGCATCCATAGTGTAGAGGTTTACACATTTGCATAACAAGCAAAAGATTCCCAGTTATCCCAGGAGGAGACACAGATTCCATTGGGGTTGTGGCACGAAGGCCTAATCAAACATGTGGAGTTCCACACTGTGGCTGCCCCTTGGAAATAAGTGAGCAGCTCAAAGTAGCTTTCTATTATATTTATATCACTGTAATGTAATTTGACGATTTTGATTAACATATGTGTAGAATGATAATTTAGCTTTAAAATAAGTGGTACAGAGTACAATATTTTAAAAAATATAGTGGGGTAGAAAAAGCAAATGGAGTACCTGGAATACTTAATTCAGTAAAGCACATTACCAAATTAAATCGTCAATAATGTGTTTAGTTTATTCTTTGTATTTGCCATTAGGGCTATGGGGGCTTTGTGGTTTATAAAGTTTTACTAAAAATACTTTGGGTCATGCTATATAAATAAAAGTGACTTGACTTGGACAGTGTAATCAGTGAATTACTAGTGAATGAGTCCCTGCTGCCTTCTTAAAACAGCTGGGTAACTGCATATGGCAACTGTAATGTCATATAAAAAAATGAATAAAAACAAACAAAAAATAGAAAAGAAAAGAGCCTTCTCCAAACTGCAAACACAGAGTTGGCTGTACACTGTTGTCTGAAACACCATCATCAAATATGTTGCAGTCCTAAGTGTTGCAGTGTCTTTTCTGAAGCAAGACCAATCACTCCTTGACACAGCCATTATTTATTACTGTCATTAATAAATGGATAAGCAATCGCATTAAGTTCACATTAAATTAAAACTCTAAGCTCTAGCTTAATGACCCTTGGCCATACACGACAGCGCCTGGGTGTTATTGTATTGACTGGATTTACTTTTTCCTCTCTCTGTGAACTAAAATCTCAAACTTGTTCCTTGAGAAGTACTTCTGTTAAACCTCAGCCAGTAAAAACTCATTTCTGATCAGTAACTGTCATGCTCTTTCAACAGCTCATCGACCACACTGGGTAGCAGGTTGTGCGTTCAGAGCTATGCTGCTGAGGCTTTTAACCTGACTATCTTTATGTATATTTCTGTAAAAATATCTGTTATAAAATTAGAGATTTTTTCTGCTATGCCTCTAAACTTTGGTGCAACCTGCTAGCTAGCTTCAAAAAAGGTAAGACCTAAATTCAGTCAAGACTGGTATGTTTTTATATGACTGCATGATTCATGATTCACTCTTTTATACACATACACAGATATGGCCTGAAAAGACTGGTTAGCCAAATAGATTAAATGTGTAATATGTTAACAAAGAGTCAAGAGAAGGTGCAAAAGTAGAGTTCTGTCACAGACATCAAATCATTTAAATTCCCACTTGCTGGAAGGATATAATGTATTATAATGTTTATAATGCAGTTCTAATGATGCCATGAACACGTCAAGTATTCCAACTCAAAATCACAGTTTTTCACTAAATGAGCTTATGGATTGTGGGTTCTGATTTGTCTCACTGGGTTGAGCAGGCAACCTATACTGTAGTTGATGCAAGGCAACTACAGTCAGGTACTCTTTCTCCCAACCTTTCTGCCTGTTCTCAACTGTCATAACAAAGCCCCCAAAATGGTTTATGCATTACGCTCTATGCCCATTCATAAAATGAAGTAACATCACAGAAAGCTTTGATCCTCAAAGTTTTAGCAGTATGTACTTGTGTGAAAGTGTGAGCACTATGTACCTATAGCTATGCATTCCTCTCTTTTGCATAATGATCAGAAGGAGTGTCGGGTCTAAAATTGTCCTCCAGAGGTTTGCTTAAGAAACATGACTGGACGATCCATCAATTTAGCTTTTGGCTACTGATGGGGTGTCATCAGAGCAAACAATATAGAAGAAGGCACTGCTGAATACAGTGGAGATCCTTGTGATGTGATGAGTTAGATTTTTTATTTCAGAAGTGCAATGTGAAATATGTTTTGGTGAAAAAGTAAGTGAGTGATTTGACTGAAAACATAATGCACTGAGCTATAATGAGGCAGGTTGGGTGTATAAACCAGTTCCCTCTAAGGTTTGGGCTCAGTTTAAGACTGTGGTCAGATGCCTCTCTTGAAATAAGCATATATATATATATTTTTTTTTTTTTTTTTTTTTTTTTTAAACACCCAGCACGCCCCTGCGGGCAGTTTATCCTTCAAGCTCGGGTCCTCTACCAGAGGCCTGGGAACTTGAGGGTCCTGCACAGTATCTTAGCTGTTCCCAGGACTGCGCTCTTCTGGACAGAGATCTCTGATGTTGTTCCCGGGATCTGCTGGAGCCACTCACCTAGCTTGGGAGTCACCGCACCTAGTGCTCCAATTACCACTGGGACCACCGTTACCTTCACCCTCCACATCCTCTCGAGCTCTTCTCTGAGCCCTTGGTATTTCTCCAGCTTCTCGTGTTCCTTCTTTCTGATGTTGCTGTCATTCGGAACCGCTACATCGATCACTACGGCCGTATTCTTCTGTTTGTCTACCACCACTAGACAAACCCTTATCTATAATTATATATATATATATATATATTGACATCTGGATATTTGATATATATATATATATCAAATATCCAGATGTCAAAATATTTTGTCTCTGGGCAGAATGAATGAGTGGTGTGAATCACTGACATTTCTGTGCCATACGATCACCCAGTCCTTCCACTTGCTTTAAAGAAAATAGTCCCTGATGAGCGCGATAGATTCTTTTACACATCGGACATATTTACACATATATGTCATTTCAGATGATTCCACTTAAAGCTGGTAGAAATGTTCTCATTTTAAATACCATTGCTGACCTAATATGTTCTGAGGTGTTAGCATGAAAAACTACAGTGTGTGTTCTCATCACTCATCTCATAAACAGGACCAATCTCCAAAAGCTGCTGCGGTCACCAAAGGCATCACTGAGCAAAAGGCGACATATATTTCAGATGAGTGGTATTTTGCCATTAGCTCTTTGCCTCAGCTGTCCTCTCCTCCGGTTCTCTTTTCTTTCTGTCAACCTCCGCTGGGTTTAATCTGACTAGCTGCTGTGGTGACTGATTGACCGGTGAATGAGCTGTTTATTGGATGCAAGGGAAACAAATTGCGGTTTGACGTGTTCCCCGAATTGTCTAATGAGAGTCGGGATGAAGTATATCACTCTCTGCTTCTGCTCTCCTCTCTCAGCATGGGCTAAACCCAAAACAAGGTTTGGACCTCTGCCAGGGCAATCTCAATCATTCAGAGGCACAAGCAGAAGCCCGTGTGTGTGCATACATGTGTGAAAATGGAGAAAAAGTGCTATGTAAATCCTATACACACACACATGCACACACTCTGAATTAGCTGCACTCGCAAAAACTTATTACTTCACTATCCTGAACAATGGACACGCATACATTGTGTGGTCTTTTATTACTTAAATGTATGTCCAACAGCCAGCCATCTCTGATATAATGAAAGTGCCTTGCTCACAATGGCTTTGGTTTGGAATTGGAAAAATTCATGTCTGAACGAGATAAAACGCAGAATACTTGCGAGTCATTGAGTCCTCCCTATCTGCTAGTGAACAGCACTGATTTTCAGCAATTACAAGACATCAGCTACAAACAGCTACGATTCACTATCTGAATAATCTGTAATCATTTAGATGAGCAACAAAATATGCTGCACTCCCTTTCCCTCCACGCTGCAGGTATTAAACTGCCTGAGAGAGCCGAGGTGCTTCGGTGTGCAGAGAACCATGTCCCAATTCTGACAAAAATTATTTCAGGAGTTTTCATTACAAAGGAGACTATTAAGTCAAAAGAGGATACAAAGGAAAAATCAAGATATCTTAATGGGGTCTAATATGTGTTTTCTTGTTTTTTTGTGATTATACAGTTACGGTGTCAGATGTCTATATAAATATGGGTATTGCTTCAAATGAAATTGCTTCAATTTTATTCAGTCATCACAATGTGCGAGTTAAGACTGCTACAATATTAGAGAGGGGGACCCCCTGTGAGCAGGCACTTGGTGATGGTGGGGAGAAAGAACTTCCTTTTCAGATGTTACAAATTCCAATTAAAAATCTGAAATAATTACAATAAAATACTCTTGATATTTTAAAAAGAAATATTGATATCATGTTACTAACACCTATGTGACAATACTGTAAATACTTTAGTCCCAGCTGTAAAACAGAAAACAGAAAATTTTAATCATGACACATTTCATGCCACTGTTTTTTATTCCCACTGTCGCCAAGTGCTTGCTAACCTGGGGTTTTCTGGTTACTTTAGGTTTTTTACTTTACAATGTAACACACCTTGAGACGATTGCTGTTACGATTTAGTGCTACATAAATAACATTTTATTGCTCTTGTGAATCATCCTTTCTTTGAAGTCATGATTTATGATATACTGTTAGATCTCAAGTACCTTGGTTACTCTCCAGTATTGTTACTACTGCACTACATGCAGCTGCAGTAGTAACACTTCAAAAATAATATGCACTTGGCATACTACTGGGCAGTTAATAAGGGTTTGGCCATAGAAAAAAAGTTTATTTTAGCTCACTGTGGCGATTTTAAGGAATTATATACATATTAGCTATGTTATTGAGTTGTACTCAAAGCAAGAAGGTTAGGAAACATTTCAATGAATATCAGGACAGATTTCTAGGTCTGCAAACCAGTAACAGCCCTTCCTAACTTCCTTTTTGACCAAAAAGAAAAAGCCCCAATATAGGGCCTCCTCCTGGTTCCTCTGTGGTTTTACATCTGCCTACTTGTACAGTAAGCAGGACCAGAGGAGAGGCTTTGTTGCTGCTGACTGAGGCCTGATTTAGACTATTTAGAGCTTATGATATAGCCTATAAAAGTGGCGATTTAAGTGGCAAGGTGGCATTACAAGCATTTATACCTGTGCTGATGTGCCTCCAATGTTCTGCAGTTTTGTCTCTTCGAGTTGATGTGTTCTCATTCTAATCTTTTTGGAAAAATGGCAGCATAAGGAGAAGTAGATAGAAATGCACAGACGGAATTGCCGGTTCCAAACGGGACAATCACAGTTGTTATTGGCAACCACTGAAACAACCTTTGTTGGTTGCTTCTAAGGAAGTGCACGTCAGATAGTGCCACAAGTTCCAGCATAGGTTTCAGAAGATTTTGTAGTTACATCATTTGGCGTCTGTTAGATGCAAGTTCTATTCCTCCAGGCATGGAATCAATGCTACCTGTGTCACAGCTGCTTGTTTATGTATATTCGTTGGTTAAAAAGTAAACGTGTCGTCCCTATTATGCTCTCTTTTAAACCATTCAACTTTTTGTTCTGTTAATTGTTGGACCAGTGGACACTGCTTGTCTTTGTCTTGCTGAGGTGATTGCAGTTCTTTAAAAAAGGCACTGGCAGAGCTTGAATGAATGCAACCAAAAGAATTTAAGTATTTTCATAGATGTTCAGCACAAACATCAGTGACACCTGCATACTGTAATATACACACAATGCATCACAAACATTTACAATATAAACTCAAATCAATAAGCATTTAAGAAAAATGAAGCAACACAATGAATTCATTCAAATGAAGGACAAAACCTAATATTCAAACCATATTCACAGCACTTCTGACTCACATCAAAACAGTTTCATATCTGCTCAAAGGCACACAGTGTTTTTTAGATTACACACACACTGTCTGTAAAAATAATAGGACTACGGAGCATTCATTACATAATATAGGAAAACAAAAAAATGCAGCCATCTTTCAGTTCAATAACATACAAAATGCAGTATGCTGTAAATATTCAAGATTGTAGCGGGCACAGAGAATCTGCTGAGGGCTGTTCTCTGTGTCCGGCATCTCTTAGGTCTGTCAAAATGTTTGGGTGTCATATGAATTGTGTGTCACATATAGTAAGACTTTCATGTCGCTGAATATATTGTGATTTCCCCTTGAAGGTCTTAATTGTATACTGAGAGTTCTTATATCTCTCAGCTGGTCTGGAAACTGTTTGGTGTTCCTGAACCTCCTGAGCTGGAGGAAGTGGCTGGGCTGAGAGGGAGATCTGGGCTTCTCTGCTTAGGCTGCTGCACCCACGACCGGCTCCTGGATAAGCGGAAGAAAACGGATGGATGGAGTTCAGTTAGGTAATCAAGTATATGAGTAACTCACGGTATGAGAGTACAGCCTGTAAGTATTAGCTACTTGCTATTAGCCACCCAGTACGTGCAGCTAACTCCGCAAGCTAACTATGTGTGTTGATGAGTTTCACTGTAGAGTGTATTCTGTCAAAACCCTGCTGTGCTTCAAAGTGGCAGGAATGAGAATCAGCAGCTCTGAGTCTAAGGACATCAGCTGGAAAAGGTGGTGTGCCCACTCCAGGTCAGGGGCAAGTTACTATCGCAAGAGCGTAGGGTCTTGTTCACAAGTAAGGAGGGTGACTGATGGATTCAGGCAGTGATGCTCACCTTTGGTCAAGAGATTTGGACAGTGACCAAAAATAAAAGATTGCGGCAGAAATTAACTTTCTCCAAAGGGTAGCTAGCCTCTCCCTTAGAGATCAGGTAATTCATTCAAGAAGAAGCTCAGAGTAGAGACACCAATAAACCCTTTTTAGGTGAACTGACTTGAATCGTTCTCCACTGCAAACATAGTAAATATGCTAAAGCTCGATGCAACTATTCAACAATATATGTTACAGTAAAGTTCAAAAACTAAATGACACTATATTTCTAGACACCTTTTTTGTTTTGTTTTTTCATTTGAGTGAACTGACCCTTTATTCCAAAGCCTTGATTCTGCACAGCAAGCAAGTTTTTCCACTCGCTTCCATCTCGCAGTGTCGTGGCGACCGTGACGACTCGAGCGTGGCTATTTAACAGTAAAGATTTAGTATTCATGCGGTGTGCTGCCGGATCGCAGCACACTCATAAAAGCTCTGCCTGAGTCCAGCCCCAAACAAATGGGAGCTGCATGTTTTTCTGATTTATTAGAGGAGCCCTCCCTCCTTGTTCTCCTTCTCCTCCTCTTAATCTTTCATTATTGTCTTTTCCCTTCTCTCCCTTTCCCCTCCTCTCCTTGTGTGTTACAGTGTGAGGGCGCCACACTTCCACTTTCCCGCCTGTGCTGTCACGATGATTATGTGTGCATTGTGCAGGGTGCAAACATGACAAGCGTGTCACATGACGTCCTTAATGACAATCTGTCTGTGATCTCACATTTCTCCCCTCAGCTTCTCCTGTTGATGAAGCATGATGCTTTCCTTTTGTTGCCCTTAATGGAGGCTTAACGCCTCTACTCACAGATCAATATGACTTTATGAATTATTTGCTCTGAGGGTGTTTTTTCTCTTCCCTTTTTTTTTAGGGGCTACACTTGCTCATTAGCATGCCGTCTTTATTAGCCAGGGCCACCAGTGTTGTGTGCTTCTGCTCACGTGTGTGTGAGTGTGTGTGTGTGTGTCAACATGAGGCTTTAGGTGTTGTGTGTGGAAGTCGTGGTGTAATTAATCTGCTGGCCCTCAGCTCTGATTAAGCTCAGATTCTTCCACACAGCTGAACACTCTCCACCTCCCGTCCTTTTGGCTTCTGCTCATCAACACGCTGCGAAACACACAGTCAAATATGATGATTTGTGTTTGTGTGTGGCAGCAAATACAAAGACTGACAAAGGAAACAAGAAGAGGAAACATGTTGGCTTCAATTTCAATTTAATTTCAGTAGCTTTTGCTCCCTGTTTTTCCCTTAAAAAAAAACAAGTTTTGTGCAAAAACTGCTAATAAATTATAATGCATTTTCCTGAGTAGCTTCTGTAAACTGAGTGTAAAATTAGCAACAGGGGCTGGAAAGGGTGGGAAGCAGTTCCCACATCCATGCTTAATACAACAAAACAACAGAAAATATAAGTCCTCTATTTCATGGGTGTTGCCCTTTAGGTGATATGAAAAGTCAATAAGCGCCATTGTACAGACCTAATAAAAAGCTGCTTTATGTGAGCATGTAAGTGTGTTTGAGTGCACACCCACAGGCGCACACACTCCTCTTCCCTCGGCATAATCTGTAATAATTGTAGCCATAATAATCTTGCAAACAGAGGAAAAGGTCAAGTGAATATGGAAAAAAAAGAGAAGAAACAACAGGAGAGTGATTGAGGAGGAGAGAGGTAAACCAATATGACAAGAGTGGAAGGAAAAATGGGAACAGAGGAGAGAGGCGGGCATACCTTCCGCCACTAGTCTCTGCTGTTGCATCAAGGATGAATGAGGCTCTCCGTCATCGAATTGGACGCCACACACTTTTTCTTCTCTCTCTCGTCTTTATTTCTTCCTTTTCTGAAAAACCTCAAGGTCTCTCAGGCGGTGTTGTGTTCCTGTCTAACTACACATACAGCACTGTCGCTGACATATCCATTGTTCCTTTGCAGGGGGAATCAGCACATTCCTCGCAAAAGTTGAGGTCCACTAGCCACGTTTCCCACGGAGAACAGAGGTGATGCTCGGCTTAAAGCATTATGAAGCATTATGCATTAGAGAGTATTACATAATGTTTACAGTGTGCTCATTATGTTCTCGTGGCACTGATGAGCAGAGATGGAGTGGTAGAATGAGTGCCAAGTTTCATTCTCAGCGTGATACATGATTATTGCATGAACTTAATGTGACATATGCTTGAAAAAATAGCTGATGTATATATTCATGTATTCAGAGACATTAAAGTGAGCTTTGCAGTTTTAACAAGCATTAACACCTTTCTAAAATTACATATGCTAAAAGAGTTATACATTATTTAATAGTGTAATTCCCTCAATTAAGCATATTTAAGGTAAGTGGTGCATAAACACATATCACATAAAGAATTCAACAATGTAGCTGTGAGCAGAGGTAAGGGTATTATTGGTGTTAACTTATGTTAATCTATGAAATTACAATTTCTCCTGTGAAACGATAACAGGCAATATAACACTGTTTATAATATTTAACCACGATTAACAATAGTAATGCGATTCATGGGGTTTTATCTGCACACACATAATTTAAAGGTAGAAATATTTATAAATTGTGGGTTTAATTATAGAATGTTTCAAATGTCTATGTATTTCTTAATGAACTAATTTCTTGTGTTACACCATCAGCTGAAGAAGCTTGTGCGATGCCGGCAAAATCCCAAAGAGTAAATAACCTACAATTCAGTAGGTAAGCAATCCAGATACAAACCAATTAAAGCTCCTGTCTGTCATCAGCTCTTCACACAAAAGGAAAAATAGAAAAGAAGAGAAAACAAAAAGGATTTTTAAAAAAACGGTGAATGATCATTTTTGTTTATGGATTTGAAGATTTAGTAATAACGGTGACATTTAAATTTGAAATGTTCACTAATGATAATGCCATGAATATTAATCTAATTGTTCCTTTTACATGCTCTTGTACAGATGTGGCTAAAGACTCTCTCACCCCCTTCATGCACTTGTATTTTAAGCATAATTAATTTGCCACCAAAAGACATGCAAGAAGCCAAATGTACAGTAAACAAAGCGATACAAGATTATCACTGATAGCATTTTTGCTCTTATTTTTTTAAGATTGATGTAGATATTACACAAATATCGTTTTGATTTATTTAGCAAGCTAAAAACTGTTTTTTTTTGTGCGTGTGATTTTAACATGCTGCGGTGGTTTTAAATGTGCATGATCATTTATTAATAAATATATTAAAAACTACAGCTAAGCTTTGTTATGAGTCCTTCTTATCATTCTGTTTAAACATCAGTGAAAGATGCCAGATTCTTGATGAACGTGTAAATAAAGACTCAAACTTTAGTTTTTTAATTTCTGCTCACAAATATCATAAATACTTATTATTATTATTTATTGCTATTCATAAATGATAAAAAAGGGGTGAGCCACATGATTATATGTGTGTATAGTATATATAAGATTAAATAAATGAATATGTTCCATTACAACCGGTTTATGTCTGTCTTTGTAAGTCTATGAACAACTGTCCACTGAATTCAGCTGCTATATACAAAACAAGAGGGATTACCCAAACCAGTGATATTTCTTAACATGAATCCAGTTGGTTTTATGAGAAGCTGGACAGTGTTAAATTGACACTCATGTTTGAAAAATTGCGAAATCTCTAAATATTCATTGTGGGTTTTTCCTCTAGTTCCTTTTCCCTCTCGGGTGCTTGCGATGGGTGCTCTGAGACTTTCTTTCCATTGTGTCGACTTATTTCCCCAAAGAGCAGGAGATAAATGGGTCATCACAGATCAGCAGCAGGGACAGACTCTTTAAGTCTCGAGATATGGCTGTTGACAAGAGTGAATTCTCAGAAATACTTTTTTTTTACACATTTTGGAAAGGAGGGCTGCTCCGCCATTAAATCCGTGTCATTTAGTGAAGCTGGAGGCTGTCATGCAGATGGCATCGTCTTCCTGTCGAACTAACCGCATTTGGATGTCTGTGACGCACAGTGCAATCCATTTCATCCCGATTATTATTTGGGATTCAGATCAGAGAAGGAAAAAAGAAGTTTGGATTGCCTGTACCTGCATGTAGAGCAGTTTAAAGGTTTGGCTCGTGTGCAAAGGCTGAGCGTTTGACTCATGATCATTAGACCTGTTTGGAGCTTGAGCATGTGCAGCCAGCTGATTAAGTGTCTCTTGAAAGAGTCAGTTAATACACTGCTGTGAGGGGCTTCTCTTCTAAAGTTGTCATAAATAGGATGAGTTTCATAAAGATTATTCTCATTAAAAATCACACTGATAAGATTATATAACACATATTGTGCCTGCCAGTGAGTACATCTTCATTTTGTTCAGTTTCTTTGTTTTCTTTTAATTACATGCTCTCCGAATGGTGAAAATATAAATAAAAATACACATGTATGCACTGTTTTAACAGTTCTTTTTTCAGTCTCTAAGAATCTAACACACTTTCTAGCAGCACTGGTTTGGCCTGCATGTGATCATGTAGTGGGAATAAGACAGCAGCTGCTGCTACGTTTTAGCACAGCCGGATTTATCTGTTAAAGGGTGTCAAGGCAAAACTATGCTTTGGGTCCCCCTGTAAACCCCCCACCACCTCCTAAATGTCCAGGCTTGAGAATTTTGATTTTTTTTGTGTGTTTGATTTTTTCACTCTTGTGCATTCCTCCGAGTTTTACTTTGTTTTGTTGGTCAGAACTCCTTCATGAGTATTAACTAAACAGTCACCTCAGTACCACCTCCTACTTGCCAGATGGTCTTGTTACTACTTGCAGTCAATTTCTCTTTGTCCTTGTGATTTCTACTTTCCTTGTGTCTGACCTTTCACCTGAATTGATGTTTTTGTCTTGATCTTGATTTATGGGATTAAAGATTTTGATTTTTCTGTTGAATCATATCATTACAGTCCATTTCTGGTTTGCAGTGATGAAGCAACGTTTTAATGTCTCTTGTGTTAACCCTGCAAGAGATCTATCCAGGGTGTCACCCTATAACAGCCGGGATAGGATCCATACCTGTGACCCTGAATTGGATTGACATTAGCATAAGTACATATTTGAAAAAAGTCTACGCTGCTGCTAGTGCTCCTATAAAAATTAGAATAACACTATCTTTTTTGTGAGGCTGAAAATGTGGGAAATTGGATTTCACAGTGTTCAGTCGCAAACTATGGGAACAGGGGGAAGACCTTTTGTTGGGTCTGTCTTACCACAAACCCCGCTAGTTCTAGAGACTTATTCGTCATGAAAGAAAACAAGGCAACAGCGTTCGATCGATTACTTGCACAAGGGAGGCCTCATCTGTGTCCAGCACGAAAATGACCCCGACGATGGCCTCCTCTCGCTGCCTTTTATTGAGAGACAGTTCACACAAAACACAGCAAAGCAACGCCCACATGGTTCTAAGGCATTGTATGTATATGTGTGAACTTCTGTATGTAAGTAAGAATGTGTGTGTGTGTGTGTGTGTGTGTGTGTGTGTGTGTGTGTGAAGGAGAGACCTCCTGCTGGGCAGGAAGCTTACATCAAAAAGACCTTCACAAGGATGTTGCCTGTAATAAAAGACTACAGCCCCCCACCCAGAACCTCGAGAATCTGGGGAGGGGGACAGTGAAATTTCCAAAAGTTGAATCTGTTCATCTGGACGTAGCGTTTTGTGGGAGAAACGTTTCGTCATTCATCCAAGTGACTTCTTCAGTCTCAGACAGTGAAATTCCTTTTGTAGAGATGGTAAGCATAAAAATGACAAACATTTAACAATTCACTCTAACACCTTTCATGTCTTTTTTTCTTTAAATCTTATGATTTACTTAAAATATTCAGTGTTTCCTCCTGTAAAACATATTTTACAGAGTAAATGTTCACAACTTGGTTCTCCTGTGTGAACTTGTGTGAACTTTATTTCTGACATGTGCCCGCAAGAACAGACTGAACTGTGAGATGAATATCTCCAAGCATCAATTTCACGCACACACACCTCATCCAGACGAAAAGCAAAGCCATCTTTTCACAGATATCAGCATCACGTGACTCAGCTCCCAAACAGACAGAACCTGACTTCTCTTTGAAAGTAAACTTTTGTGGCGTGAAAAGAAAAAGGAAAAGTCATGCGTGGCAAATATCACACAGCGCTGATTCACTGTGTGACCAAACACTGAGCCCAAGTTGAGACTAATGAAGTCTTTAATTTGGTTATAGTTTATTAATGTCAGAGACACTCTTCCATTAATCATATTATAACGCCCCTGTGTGTGTGTGTGCAAGTGCTTGCACTAATGTGTGTGTCTTTTTCAAGTGTGTCTGAGCATATGTCTGCATGTGTCCATGGGCCTTCGCATATGTGCATGACTATGTGTTTGTGTGTATGTGTGCATGAGAAGTGTGCAGCTCTCCACCAGCAATAATATCGCATACATTTTAAAGGACCGTCATTATCGCCGTGGGTTACCCTCCGGCCCCCCATCACAAACCCCACAAACCATTTTCATTCCAAACTCATTAATATGCAAACTTATTCAAATGAGATTGTAATTAAGCATCTACTGAGTGGGAACCCTTTTCATGATAATTTATGATAAACTCCTCGCCACCTTTGATTGAGATTGATTTTTGGCGCAGACGAGCCGACCTGAATACAAAGCTACACCTGAGAGACCTGGAGGGAGAATAACACTTTTAAAACAGCAAACTTATTTCATGGCTGATTGTGCCACAATCATCTTGGAGGAGTAACAAAGATCTATTTGAATAATGCATTCCCACTGTGCTGGGGATGTGCTTAGCCTTAAAAAAATAGAAGAGGAAAAAAACTGGGCATATCTACTCTTGGCATCAAGGTGACAAAGTAATGTGTGTCTGTTTTATAATGGAAGGTAAATCAGCCATAACTCAGTTTATCCAGTGTTTTATTGGAACCATTAAAACCTTTTATCAGTCAAACTGACAGCTTGAAAAATATTAATTTTGTGTTCTTATAGATGGTGTGCTGTCTTTATAGTGATCATCTGTAGCCTGAAGCAGCCATGCAAGCCTGTTTTCCCTTTTAATGGGGACCAGGATTTCCAACTCCATATTTTTGTTCTTTGACTCTACCAGACTAGCTTTGCATGATTCAGAGTTCAAAATAATCCTCATTTATTATCTGTCTAAAATGAGCTGTTTTAGCTTTCCTCCTTAAAGCTAACTTTCCTCTTATTGGCTGCCCTTCACAAACAAAACGTTAAACTGCAGGATGGGGAGACCCCAGTCACCCATCACATGGACTCTTCACCCTCCTGCCCTCTGGGAGGCGCTACAGGAGCCTCCGGACTAAGACCACCAGGTACCGGAACAGCTTCTTCCCCACAGCTGTCAGACTCCTGAACTCTGCCTCCTGACATCTGACCCACGTTAAACTCATGGACTGAACATACACACACCCACACACAATGGACAACTGTACCCTCAAACACACAATAATAACATGGACTGAACCACCACTCACAACCACTAGCACTTTATATAGCCTCTGTAGAAATTATCCACATATCTCACTTATCTTAACTGCACTACTGTATAGTTCTGTGTAAATAATCATTCTGTACATACAATAATTTTTAATCCTACAACTGTTTATAACTTGCATAGTTCACATTTCTGTATAACTGTATATCTCATATTTCTGTATAGTTTTTTATTTCATATTCTGTATAGTTTTTTTCATATTTATATCCTGTACATAGCTTGTACTCACTACAGTCTGTACATACTTATAGTTATAGCATATTCATAACATACTTCATACCGTGTACATTAAAACATACCCATTTCTGTAATATACTTACATATCTATATTATTGCTAATATATATTGTAATATATCTATATCATGGCTAAAGCACTTCTGGATGGATGCAAACTGCATTTCGTTGCCCTGTACCTGTGACATGTGCAATGACAATAAAGTTGAATTCTATTCTATTCTATTCTAAAGAGAATTATGTGCATGAACAATGATCAGGTAAAACATTATGACAACCTGCCTAATATTGTGTCTGTTCCCCTTTAGGCTGCCAAAACAGCCCTGACCCATCACAACATGGACTCCATAGACTGCTGAAGGTGTGCGTTGATATCTAGCACCAAAACATTAGCAACAGATCCTTTAATCAGGGAATACCATTTCCATAAAAGATTGTACATGGTCTGCACCAATGCTTATGTAGGTGGTACGAGTCACAGTAACATCCACATGGATGACAGGAACCAAGATTTTCCAGCAAAACAATGCTCAAAATAACACACTGCCTGTGCCGTCTTGCCTTCTTCCCATAATGTATACAGATGCCAGAGGTTCCCCAGGTAAGCAACTCACCCAGCCATCCACATGATGTAAAGACAACATGATTCATCAGACCAGGGCATCTTCTTCCATTGCTCCATTGTCCAGTTCTGATAGTCATGTGCCAATTGTTGGTGCTTTCTAGAAGTAAACAGGGGTCAGCACGGGCAACCTGACTGGTCTTTGTCTATGCAGCCCCATACACAACAAACTAGGATGTTTGAGCTATAGCAGCTCATCTGTTTGATTGAACCACACGGCCCAGCCTTGGCCCAGGACCCTGTCGCTGCTTCAGCACTGGTTCTTCTTTGAACCACTGCAGATAGATACTGACCACTGCAGATGATAGATAGATAGATAGATAGATAGATAGATAGATAGATAGATAGATAGATAGATAGATAGATAGATAGATAGATGTAGCTCTAGTGAGTACAAGTATATAATTTAATATCACAATCCATTTTCTACCAAAGTTAAAGTCCTTTTGAAAACTGTGTATGACCCACATCGGCATCCCAGTCCACCACTTGGGCAACGGTGGTTTGGATGCAGATGGTAATCACCTTGATAATTAACACTCTGCAAGTACCAGTGGGGAGATGAAGAGAAGGAAGGCATTGTTTGAGGAACAACATCAAAGACAAAAGGTAGTCTCGAGCAAATGATAGCTGTGTAATTGCCCTGCAGTACCTGCGAGCTGCATGACCGTACTCTCAGAGCTAGTTAGAAGCCCCAGGTGAGAGAACAGTGAGGCCAAAACTCTTCATCCCTGTAGTCTACTCACATGCACATACATGCACACACATCTGCTCAAATTGGATGGAAAATTTGGGATCAACATCAGAGAGTCTTTTGTTTTTTCAAAAGTATATTGTTTATTGGGGTCAGAATGATTTAGGGGTGGGACTTGGGATAAAAGAAAAGAAAAGCAAAGTGCTGTTTGTTTGTGCATCTACAAAGTCTAGTTAGCATGGAGAATAAATCAATATGTTCTTCTCTGCCAGCAGTGCTCCTTTGTTGTTTATTTTTACTTTTTTTTGTCTGAACGGCAGCTTTATGTCGGACACTTAGTGGAGGTAAAGTAGGTGAGTCTTGTTAGTGTGAATGGCTTGCAGGCCAGCAGCCACTCTCCTGAGTGTGAGGTGAATGTGTGAAGCAGCTTCAGGTGTTCACAGAAGCAGTGCAGCAGAAAAACGTGCAAACAGTTTTTTTTTAAATGATGCACATGTGCCAGTTTTATCCTTATGTCTTTCATCACCCCCCCCAAAAAAACCATCACACTGCAACACTAACATCCAACGCCTTTTATTGCCACTCAATGGCAATAATATTAGCTATCAGGCCTCTCTACTATGGAACCAGCTTTCACTTTGGATAGAGGAGACATACTCTGTCTCTACTGTTAAGATTAAGCTTAAAACTTTTCTTTTTGATAAAGCCACATCAGCACTGATATAGGAAGAGAAGAAGTCAATATTGGAAGCAAAGACATTGCCGAGTGTTTTTTAGACTGTTTGTTTTGGAACCGTTCAACAGCTCCCTCTGTATAATCTGTGACTTTGAGCTTCAGTATTGCTATATCATTAAAATGACAACATAACTCTACAGTTGTATTTTCAACCCAAAGGCCACACTCCAACCCGGGCCAGCCACTTTCAGCCGTGCGGAATATGGTTGCCTGCTCAGCCGACTGAGCTAAACCAGCACCCAAAAGGAATCATTTTTAAGCGACAGATCATTTCAAATGCAACTTTCCAAACCACTGAGCAGTTCGTTGGAAAATGTGTCTGTAAGGTAAAGAAATAGTTCCTATGTTTCCCGGGGAGAGGAAAAAAACACAATGTTAATGTGTGATATATGGAGAAAGATGGAAGAAAGTTTCAAATTTTCAAAGTTAAGCATTACTCAGCAAGTGGAATTTTTATAAAGTGAAATTTTTAATTTTACATTTAATGTGCTAATTTATTTTAGAGTTATTAGATCAGATTGTTTTTTGTAAAACATCTAACAAAACAAACAGGAGTTGACTGTTATTAGCTATTATACCCATGTTACCTTTATGTTATTCAAAGCTCCCGTGAATATACCGGGCAGTACAGCACAGGCTAGTTTGCAAGTTTACAGTAATTCGGTGCTTTGCTGGTTACACCCATAGCCCTGTCCCTAGGTTACATCAAGGGTAACAGGCATCAATTTATACTTAAGGTGATGATGCCGATTAGATTTAATCTCTGAATTCAACCTTTTATACTAGCTTTATAGTGTCTAGGGGTTGGAAACGTCCTTGTGTAACATCTGCTTATATCTTGTTGGATTCAGCTGGTTAAATCCACAGAGAGCAGTGAATATAGGAATAGCATCACAGGTCAGCTGATAACAATACACACACACACACACACACACACACTTCTGGAACCCACAAAACAAATCATTATGTGACTTATTTCTAAGTAATCCTTTTTACTGCCCCAAATGAGAAATCACACTTTTCAGCCTTTAGAGTTATCTTTAAGCTGCACTATGAACACCCACACACAGACTTCATCCAGCTCCATTTAAAAAAAATTTTTTCAGTAACCACAAGTAAAACCATTTCTCTGTGTGTTTAATGTCATTAGCAATGACACTGATGGCCACTGTAATAATTACAGCATCTAAACAAATGGTTTGATGCTGTGATAGTATTAGCTTGCCATTATTAACATTTATTAGCATTTGCATTTGTAATTTAAAATGCAAATGTGTATTTGTATTTGAAATTAATGTTGAAAGAAAATTTCAACAGCAGCAGAGTTTATATGTATGTACTTAATCTGGACAGTGTAATTTAAATGCAAAGGCATATTATCTGCTCACATGTGTATGTGTTACTCGTCAGGTTATAACACATACACTATATCCTTTTGTTACTGGGTTAAAAGTTGAAGTCTGTTTACATTCTGTAGGCTGCTTTGTGCTAAATAATTTCTGAATCATCCTCTAAGACCCCCATAGGAGCAATTACAACATGAAAGATGACATATTGTTAAAATTACTGAAAGACAAAATTAGCATTGCTGGGTGTTGTTCGCTGCTTGATTCATCACTCTTAAAATCTCTGAGGACCAATGACGGATAATGTTAATAAGCTGCTTGAAGACCTATACCAATGTATGAAACAGATTGTACAGCCTGATGTAGTATGGGGTTTATTAGAAAGCATTAAAAAACTAACCCATAGAACATTAAGAATGCTAAATTACTAGACATTAGCAGGTACCAAAATCATACTTATATTTTAACCACATAAAACTGAATATTTACTACTGCTGTATGACACTAACTACTACACTGATAGTGTGGGATTTGATTTTAAAAGCAGTGTCTATCTAATAATATAGTCATGCCCTTTGTAAAGCATGATGTCTTCTTAGATTCAAATATAATTAAAAAGATTTGCCCTGACATACCTTTGAAAGCTGTGGTCTTATATTTAGAAATTCAAAAG
The DNA here is from genome assembly GCF_001858045.2 of Oreochromis niloticus. NCBI lineage: Eukaryota > Metazoa > Chordata > Actinopteri > Cichliformes > Cichlidae > Oreochromis > Oreochromis niloticus. The sequence continues at coordinate 30,206,536 of NC_031978.2, read as the reverse complement.
AAACTGCAGTGACTGTCTGTCCTAACAAGAAAATATTCAGTCTGTGTTGAAGCTATGTCTGCATTCAAGCAGAGCAACACAATGCCCAGGTCTAGGTCTTTTAACTGTAGTATAACACACTGCAGAGATGTCACTGTGATTTTCTTTTCATGCAAACTTTTGACTCTCATTCAAGACAGAGGGTACAAAAAGCATTATGATGAAGTAAAGCATAGAAGAATGAGAAGTGAGAGGGAGGGCATGGTCAAGGCATGACTTTAAAACATATCCAGTCAATAAGGTTCAAGGTATGTCCAGGTAAGAAGAGATCCTGTCTGTTTCCCAAATCCAAACTGGGAGCTGGTTCCACAAAAGAGGGCTTTCAGGCCCCCACAAATAAGCCCGCAGTCCGAGAACAAAGTGCTCTATTGCAGGTATATGGTACTATGAGGTCTTTAAAATAAGATAGGCCTGAATATTCAAGACCTTGAATGTTATAAAAAGAGTTTTAAATTTTAAACTTGATTCTGAATTTAAGAGAAAGCCAGTAAAGACAATATAGGAGAAATAGCTCTCTCTTTCTAGTCCCTGTCAGTACTCATGTTGTAGCATTTAGGACAACAATACAAAAACTTAATAAATACAAATTACAATAGGTGAGCCTAGAAACATCGATATGTCGTTAAAAAACATTTTATCAAATTTATTCTGTCTGCCTCCACGATTGGTGTGTTTTGTGTTCAGAGATTCTCAGCTGTATACCTTGGTTTTAAAGATATTTGAGTTACTGCTGCCTCTCTATCAGCTCAAGGGACATTGTACTTTGACCTCTCGCTGGATAATTTTTCTTTTTCAGACCATTCTCTGCAAATTCTAGTGATTGTTCTGTGGAAAATCCCAGAAGAGCAGCAGTTTCTGAAACACTCAAACCAGCCCATCTGGTGCCAACAACCACACCACATTCAAGGTCACTTAAATCATCTTTCTTCCCCATTCTGATACTCTATCTATCTATCTATCTATCTATCTATCTATCTATCTATCTATCTATCTATCTAGCCAGCTAGCTAGCCAGCCAAATGCACTGGGTTGCTGCCATGTGATCAGCTGATTAGATATTTGCTTTAACAAGCAGTTGAATACCACTGCATATAAACATGGATAAACAAATCAAAAAATCAGTATGTGGTCAGTTGAGCCCAGTCAGTGCTGAACATCTTATATTTGAAATGTTCTGTAGCACATTCAATCCGCTGCTTGATAAGTTTTCTCTGGATAGCACACACCAGGGAGAAAACCCATAAGTGCTTAAGCAGTTGAATTCATAGGGAAGAAGCTGTTGAGTGGACGCAGATTAGCACAAATGAACTGTTATTGCATCACAACACAAATCCAGACGTGCGTCTTCGTTTCACTGGGTGTAGTCTCTTCAGTGCACTTCAATGTTTGCACTAAAGAAAGCAAATTACAGTTTAAACAGCTACACGTCTCCAATTTCCACTTGCTGGGCCACATCAAGAAACGTAAGAACTAAATGATGTTTGGTTTGGAGTTTTACATTTCAATTTAGCCTCAGGCCTGGAAGCCATTAAGGCCTAATCTGAATCCTGGTCAGTGCTTGCTCCCTGGAGCAGAAAGTATGGCTTTATTAGCATCAAATCATACACAGCACTGACAATGCACACACACACACGCACACACACAGCCCACGCCCAAGAACAGCGAAACAGCATCTCATTACTGGCCATTAGATTTGTATTACTTTCATTTGAACCAGCAATACATCTCATATTCATAAAGGGAACAAAGTCGCAACATGAAATAGTGACACAGCTGCATGACGGGAGCTGAGAGTCAAGGCCAGAAACAAATGACTCATAAAATGAAACAGTTTGAAAATGTCATTTATGATCCGAGGAAAGGATGTCCATAATTACCGACAAAATGTAACGCCCACTAATGTCCCAACAGGTATGGCTACTGTAGCTAATTAAGCACATAAACATACATCAGTGAATTTAGTTTCAGATTGTAGCCAAAATGTAAATTTATGTGTGACTGAGAGAGGGAATCGAAAGGAGGGCAAAGAGAGTCAAACCTCCTCCATCTCTCTGGCACCGCGTCCATACTGAGTATCTCTTACTGATGGACACAGCACATTAACTGGCTCATTATCAGCCTCCCACCATATGGACTCAGGCCGGGGTGGGTCAGAGCTGCGGCCGCCCCGATCCGCGCTCCCCTTCCTAATTAGGACAATTATGCCAGCTCCATCACGAGGGCCAGTTACACAAAATGGTGTCGCGCCCTCGCCGAGATTGGTGTCACTTAGCCCAGACTATGAGAGGCGGCGAGAGGAAACCACAGTGTCGTTCAGCCGATGCCATTGAGCCCACAGAACAATTACCCTGGGTGAGGAGGTTGCAGACTAAGGGAGGAAAGAGAGAGAAGAGACCAAGGGAGGTAGAGGACAAGTGAAAAGAGGGAAGCCAACAGAGAGGAAATGGCAGAGAGATGGAGGAGGGTGAGGGTTAAAACCTGGGCCACACCGAGAGGTTACAGTATCAATGAAGTTAACACTGGTGACTTCTGGATCGATCGGGTGTGAGGCTGTCTACCTACCTACTGTATCCTACTGGAGAAGGACAAAGACGTTGTTTAACCTTCTGCTGGTCCCACTCAAGTTAACAGCTTCTTCCAGCAGAGGGCTACTTAAAGGAATAATGTTGGAAAATGTTTTAACAGCTCAAACAGTCATGATTTCTTAATGCATCACTCTGCTTAGAATCTCGTGCTTTGGTGCAGATTGCCAAAATACAGGGTGTGATTAATTTTGAGGACTTTGTTCCAGGACAGCAGTGCAGTGTGGAGGTGGCTGCCCTGATCTGCTGGCCTGCGCTGTGGCTTTTAATAGGTTTGTTTGAGTTGTGAGGAAGAGATGACATTCAGTGACCTTTCAACTTTAGTGGATTTCCTCACTCTATACTGATTTTGAAAGTCAGTATCTTTATAAATATACCTAAGCACATGCACAATAAAATCCGAAGCGGGTGGCACACTAACATCCATCAAGTCACCAGTGATCTTTACACAGAAAAACAAACAAGAAATGGAACAAACATTTTATAATAAAGGCCCCATGATCTCTATATTCCTTATTATAGTAGTTATTCTTATTATCCTAGTATTCTTCTATAACATGGGTGTCAAACATAAGGCCCGAGGGCCAGATTCAGCTCAGCAAAGACTCCAATCTCCCTCACTGGGTGGCTTTGGAAAATTTGAAGGAGGGCATAAATCTTGGACTTTTAACTGCATTTTCTGACTTTCTATAGCGTTTTGTACTGATAAAGACCTCCCGATACCCATTCATCGTACACCAAAGTAATTTAGCAATACACAACTAAATGACAGAGAATTAAAATATTTTTTTCAGACTCACATATACTTAGAGCAGCCATTCACACCAACCGTGTAACAGGATGAATTTCATGCTTTTATTTTGTTGGATCGAGCTGGATTTTTCAGATGTTTTTCACATGCAAATAAACAGATCTGACCAAAAAATGTGCTCATAGCTTAAAATGTGCACCGTAATGATTATACAATGATATGGAAATAGTAAAATAATGCTATTTTACCAAAGACACACAGCTACACACTGCTCCGGCTCAAATGGCTCTCTGAAACTATTTCTCTCCTCGTCAAAGGTCCCAACTGTATCACCAAGAGCTCAAACTGCCCCACTTACATCCTGAAATATGTGAGATATGTGGTACAGCTGTAATTGTCCCCTCTGCTGGAGAATTGGATAAACTCAGAGTCTCAGTGTCTTCCTTTTCTTGTTTAAAAATATCAAGACAATCTCATCCTCACTTGATGTCGACTTTTTCAGATTTTTTCAGAGTGGCTGTGTGGCCCACATTGTAAAATAACTTAAGTGTTACGTTAAGTGTTTAGTTTACAGACAGAAAATATATAAAATAGGAGCAAATGTCCTTAAGGACAACTTGCATGGCCATTTTATTTACAAAATCTAATAATATACTAAAGTGATGATTCTCACATTTGTAAAATGCCGTTTAGTCAGGGCTACAGGTATGCAATTAAAAGCATTCCTTATCCCATTTGATATAAGCTCAGTAATAGCAGCTATTCAGACACATCGTGAGCTCTGTAGTGCAATAATTAGACTATATTCATTATAAGTGTTGTTCCATTGATCTTCAGACAAACAGCACACATGACTTAGAGCTGATCTCCAATCCAAAGCAGACCCAGTTTCTCCCCCTTTTTCCTACGACTACCTGATGTTCAACCAGTGATGTTTTATTTTCTTCCTTTCATAGCAGAATCCTTGAGAGTTAAATTAGGCCCTAAGGGTGCCGGTAGATCGATAGGCTCACTGCAGGTGCACGCCGACAGGAACAACAAGAGTAGGCATTTTGCTTCTCCTTTCATTGCAATAAAACACGCTTGATTGAGAGCGATGAGTGGAGAGAAATGTGTGAGTTTGTGTCCACCACAACCATCACCCTCGGTTTCCAGCGTTTTGTTCCTGCAGACTGTGTTCATTAGCCAGCCGTGGTATTGACCGTGTTGTACAGCAAAACGGAGATCAAGCTCGGTTACAACAGGGACGCTTGAATTCCCGAAAACAAACTGCTATTGATCTGTGTAAGTAAGTTGAATAAGCAGTATACAAGAGGCTGGTTTGAAGGCCCAATCCCGTGTCAGAATCCAGCACCACCTCTTCTTCCATTTTACAGTGTGTTGCTGCTCACACCGGCTGCCCTTATTGACTATTTGGAGTATTTATGCACAAGTGGAGTCCACTTTAAGTGTAACAAGGGTGTGCTAGGCTGTGTGTGTGAAGCTGGAATTTAAAGATGACACTTTGAGCACCTGCCCAACTGGAACCTGCTATATTTTTACAAGGCTGATACACAGGAGGCTCTTTTTAAAGCGAAAGTTACCTATAAGATCAATAACAACACAACGCAGCCGCATAAGGGACACTTAGAAATGTACTCTTGGTCCTCTTCAATGGCATTTTTTATACAACAGGAGATACTTAGACCGTGACTAATTAATTTATTATATGGTGTTCATCTGCTTGGCAAAGCAGGGTAACCCACAGCTATTCAGTGGCATAATTAGACCTTTAAGTTAATGAAAAAGAGTCATTCCTCAATACACTAATGAATACATGAAATATTTTACATTCTCTTTTCATACAGCGGACTTGTATCCTACTCCAAGGGAAGGACTTCATCTGGTTTAAATGGCATTGATTTTATTTAGAGAAAAAATTACACTGATCAATAAAAGTACATTCAATGTAGCTTTACTGTAGGTTAGCTCATATTAAATTGGGATCAAGGCAGATAATTATTCATATTTATTTAATATCAAAATTAATGCTGTTTAACAAGTTCATGAGACCACCTGTCATAGAAACAAGGAAAAAAATGAACTAAAATCTAGCATATAGAAATCTGCCACATGTTGAAAAATATTTATTAGCAAACCAAATTCATTAAAACATCTAATACCTAAACTTGAGTTGGACACTGGACCATGATTAATCTAGCATAACAAATTACTACTTTATATTGTTATGTAAATTATTTTTTATGATTAAAAAAATTATAATTTGCTTTAATTTCATTTTTGTTCAACCCTACTATGGGGGGGGGGGGGGGGGGGGGGGGGGCACAAGTCAGTAGGCTCCTAGAGCTGGTCCCAGGCCCAAATAAATGGGGAGGACATAGAATTTTGGCCAAATCAAAGATGTGTATCATAAAGAATGAAATTCCTATACCGGATCGACCGGTGCCCGGTTTAACAATGACCGATTTGGTGGTGTTGGCCAATGGGGTGCTAGTGGAAACTGTTGGCTGATGACAAAGGGAAAGGAAAGGAAAGAGGGAAGGCATGTTAGGAAACAGTGAGAGAGAAAGAAAAGTGGAGAGTAAGGACTAAATATAGGGGCTATGACTGGTAAAGGAAGAGAGCTGACTGAAATGATGAAGAGAAGATAGGTACATGTATTGTGTGTGCAGGAGGACAGATGGAGAGGAAGCAAGTCCCCGGGCACTGGAGGTAGATTCAAACTGTTCTCATATAGATAGGAAGAGGAGTGGAGTAGGGGTAATCTTGAAGAAGAGTATGTGAACAATGGGGGAAGAGTGTCAGACAGGATACTGAGTTAGTTTGAAGCTAGAATTCTGAATGTTGTCAGTGGATATGCTCCACATATTGGATGCCAGTTAGAATAGAATGAGGAAATGGTAAATGGCCTATGGCTTGTATTTGTATAGCGCTTTTTACTTAGTCCCTAAGGACCCCCAAAGCACTTTACACTACATTCGGTCATTCACCCATTCACACACTGGTGATGGCAAGCTACATTGTAGCCACAGCTGCCCTGGGGAGCACTGACAGAGGCAAGGCTGGCGGACACTGGTGCCACCGGGCCCTCTGACCACCACCAGTAGGCGACGGATGAAGTGTCTTGCCCAAGGACACAACGACTGAGACTGTCCGAGCCGGAGCTCGAACCGGCAACCTTCCGATTACAAGACAAACTGCCAACTCTTGAGCCACGATCACCCACGAACTCTGAAGTAAGTTGGATGAAGTGGTAGAGAGTGTCCTAAGGAGGAGAGACTAGTGATTAAAGCAGACTTTAACGGACATTTAGGTGAAGGAAACATGGGAAGTGTTGGGTAGGTATGATGTTAAGGAGAGAGCACAGATGGTAATGGGTTTTGTGAAAAGGATGGAAATAGCTGTGGTCAAGAAGAGGGAGGACATAGTGTAACTATAAGCAGTGTTGGGAAGGTTACTTTTAAAATGTATTCCATTACAGAATACTGAATACATGCCCCAAAATGTATTCTGTAACGTATTGCGTTACGTTACTCAATGACAGTAACGTATTCTGAATACTTTGGATTACTTAATATATTATCGTGCTGTTTACAACTACCTGAATGTACTATTGCTGTGATTTATTACTGTTACTGAAGGTCCGCGGCTCTGAACAGTAGTAAAGGGACCTCTGGCTAACACGGTGGGTTCCGTGTCGGGCTGGTAGCCGAAAAATAGCTTTACTTTGTTGTCTGGGTCAACTTTGCTTGCCAGAGACAGAGAGAGGCGTTGAAAAGCTACTCCAACGGAACTTATTTTTTCCGGAGGAAAACACGAACACAGTGTACAGTTGAGTCTTAATAGCTTACTTACAAATGGGCTCGTCAGGCACTCTTCTTGGCTGCAGTGGTTATTATTATATTTACATGCTCCCGTTTTTGCTCCGTGACAGCTCGGACTTTTCCTTTCTCTCCCTCCCTCGCTCACAGACACATAACGTGTATGGTAGTCCATTCTCGCTGCAGCACGGACTACACTGCCCATGAGGCTACATTCTTTAGGGCCATGCCTGTAGCATTCTGCCTTTTAGCTTAGCACAACAACAACAACAACAAAAAAGCGCTCTCTCACCCAGGAAACACGCAGAGAGAGAGCGCGTCACCCTGTAACCATGGCAACCGTAACGCTGCCGCCTGGAACAACATTACGTAGCTGTCAAACAAACCCAAACAGTCCTGACCCGCGACAATATGAAACAGGGAAGTACCGCCGTGTAATCCATTTATTTCAACAAAGTAACTGTATTCTGAATACCACCTTTTTAAACGGTAACTGTAACGGAATACAGTTACTCATATTTTGTATTCTAAATACGTAACGGCGGTACATGTATTCCGTTACTCCCCAACACTGACTATAAGAGTGGACAAAGGTTCACACATGTGGACGACATCTTCTGCAGAAGGTGCAGTGTGAAAGAGATAGGAGACTGTAATGTGGTGGCAGGGGAGAATGTAGTTCGGAAGCATCGTATAGCACTGTGTACTTTGGAAACCAAGAAAGGAAAGCAAGTGAAGGAAGAGCCAAGGATTAAATGGTTAAAGTTGTAGAGGGAAGAATCAAGTCACTGCACAGAGGGAAAGTAAAGCTGCCATGCTAAGGGAAACTACAAAGATTGTGTTTAGTTTATCATTTGAACAGAGGAAGAAGGACAAGGAGACTTGGTGGTGGAATAAGGAAGTGCAAAGCAGGTTAGTAAATAAAAAACTGGATAGTCAGGGAGATGAAGAAAGTAGACAGGAGTACTGGGAAGTTAGACGTACAGTAAAGCGAAAAGTAGCAAAGCCAAACGAAGGGTCTTATATTGAGTTGTAATTGAGGCTGTACACTAAGGGAAGAGATGAAAACTGTAGGGATATGGAGAAGAGGAGTCGGGTTGGAACTTTTCTCAGATTTGCATCGAGGAGAAAGATATGGGAATAGAGGAAAAACTTAAGCGGATGTCTGAGGAATGGAGAAGTATACTGGTACCAGTTATCAAGAATAAGAATGTAAAGAGCTGTAAAAAATACAAACGGATAAGTTGATGAGCCATAACCAAGCCCAGAGAGGAACTGTGGTACTGCATGAGGAAGTCAGGAGCAGCAAGTATATGAGATTGGTGAGGGAGGACAGGACAGTGGGACAGTGGTTTGGTGTGCAGAAAGAGTGACAGATGGGTTCAAGGTGGGGGTGGGATTACATCAGGATCCTGTTCTGAACCTCTTGGTTGAACTGGTGATGGAGAGGTTTACAGATGAGGTCAGGCAAGAGTCTTCATTGATTATGATGTTTATAGAAAAAATTTTGATCTGTGGTGAGAATAAGGAGCAGGTAAAAAAGAGCCACCTGGAGGTATGTACTGGAGAGAAGAGGAATGAAAGTCACTAGAAGTGAGACTGAATACATGAGTGTGAAAGAAAGAGACAGTTAGATAGATGAAAATGCAAGGAGTAAAGTTAGTGAAGGTAGATGAGTTCAGTTATGAGTACCTAGCGAATGTCAGGACTCAGGAGTGATTTGTGACAGAAGGACGGCAGCCAAAATGAAAGGGAACATTTACAAAATTATAGTGAGACCTGCTGTGATATATGGTTTGGAGGTGGTGGCACTGACAAAAAGAGAAGGAGGCTGAGCTGGAGATGTTAAGATGACGAGAATGGATGAAGAGTCCATCAGGGGGACAGCTCAGGTCGAGTGGTTTCGATATAAAGTAAGAGAGGCAAGATAGGCAAAGCTGAGTAAATTAGCTTGAAACATCTTGATTAAACCTTTAATTCCCTACACTGCATATAAACGGAGCCAAGAGCTAAAAACTATTCCCTGTAGCCACGTGAATACAGGGAATACATACATTGTACTCGAAGCAATGTTTATATGTATGTATTGTGAATTATCCCACTTAAACGAAACAAAGAGGCTGCGATTATTATTATTATTATTATTATTATTATTATTATTATTATTATCGTTATTATTAATCCTACGTTATTTTGTATTCGCGCCTCCTTCGCATCCCTATTGGTTGTTGAGAATTTTTTGGCGCATGCAATTGGCTGTGTGGCGTAGCGGGAGGGATAACGTTCAGGAAGTGAAAAGGGGTTTGTTTCTGTTTCCATTTTACAGGGCAGCAGCTTGTGCTGGAACCCAGCGAGGAAAACGTAGTTTAAATTACTTATCGGTGTGTTCTTAGTTAAGAATCCCAAGTGACGACGTGCGGCTTTTCGTCTTCTCGGCGGTTGCTGAACATTTCAGTCCGTGAGTCATACTGAAGAACTTCTCATTAGCGGAGTTTAGCAGGTTGCTAATTAAGTTTTCTAACAGTAAATGTCTTTGCAGAGGAGTTCTGCCAGTAACTTTTAGCCAACCCTGTAGTGTTTTTATCGGTCTTGCGTTGTGCTGTATTCAGCTGTCATTCTATGTTTTATTAGGGTACTTGTGTTATTAGCTAACTGTTTCTACTAATGTTAGATAGCCGTTGGTCATAGCAAACATTCAAGCTGACCAAAAACTCCATGTGATATACACAATCAGTTAGTCGTTAACGTTTTATGTGTGTGTATTGTGTTAAGTGTTATATACTTGTGAAATATAGAACTATACTTTAATAATGGTCAGTTACACTAGTTGTTTCAGTTTTGATTTTCAGTAACTGCTTCAGCCTCGTGTATGAGTGCGTCATTAACTCCCTTAGAGGTTTTCCAGAGCCCTTGAGTAAGTCCATAAACAGCACTCATTCCTTTTCCTCATAGGCATACAGCGTTCTGTGGTTTCAGGGCACATTACAATATGTTTTCATGTTTTTCCTGTATGCAAATATTTGCTTGATATTCTTTCAATATTATTATTATTATTATTTTTTAACATTCTCAGTTTTCATGGCACCTCCACGAAAAACAGTGCTACCCAAACCTCTTCCAGAAGGCTTCATACTAACAGACACTGAGAAGAAGAAATGGAGGCTGGGGAAAATCATCGGGCAAGGTGGCTTTGGACTGATCTATCTTGGTAAGGAGCAACGTGTCTGATGACAAACTTACCCATACGCACACACAAAAGCTTGTTTTATGCTTTATCATTCTGTTCATGGGTATTCACCTATGTTTTCAACCATGGAGGGGCAGTCCCCCAGAAGCCCAGCAACACGTAGCTGTGGGTGACATGCTTCTCTCATTCCATTTCTAGAAAAAGCTTGAAAAATCATTAAAGTTGAAACAATGCAGTATGAAAAGCACAGAAAGTTGCTGTAGTGGATCCTTTTTTTTTTTTGTTTTTTTTAACAATGGTTTCACCTCAAGCCTTTGCATGTCATAACTGCTTTTTTTCCCACACAAGAGTTGCCCACAGACCAGCTGTATCACATACTTTGGACACTACCTCAATCTGACAACAGATGCGCTCTGCAGGTAGATGGGCTGTCCCTAGCTCTCTACAGTCTGCCAGTGTACTGCAGTTGAGCCCAAAATGAGTCAGTCTTTGAATTTCCGCATATGGAGGACAAACAGATTTGTGATTGTTGTTGATTTTTCGCAGCTAATTGCTGTATTGTCACAGACAGACTGCACGTAATTGTCAACTTGACCATATTCAGTAACAAACTTATAACAGGCTGATTCTTATTGCTGTTTTATCTCTGTCTTAAAATGCACCAACAAGATGGCAACTGAATGTGAGTGGTTATAAACCTGGTCGCCATCTTCAAAGCAACCTTTTCAAAGGCATCGAGATCACATGCTCATTCCATACAGTCAACCACCATATTCTCTTGTGTGACTGGAGGATAATCTGGTCCTCCCAGTGACAGTAGACTGTGCTACATTCAAGGACAGGAAACACAGATTGAGGATGAAGTCATATGCTGACAAACCACAACATTTAATAATGTTTCAGATTTTTATTGTGTATTTTTTCTAATAAATAATACATTTTCTTTATGTTGTATTTCTTGATGAAATTAAAATGTTTTTATATTTGTTTTACTTCTGACAGAATGCCTCATTGTAAACCAATATAATTGCTTATTTATGCAAAAATAATCTTATTTAAAGTAATATCCTAATATTCCATGAAACTGCCAGAATTGTAAAAAATTCAGTGGCAAGTTTTTAGGTGCACAGGCACGCTGGTACTATGTTGATGTTTGTTATAAACTGTTTCTCTTCAGTCCCTTTTTTGTGTATAGATCTTTAATTTCCAAACAGATTACTGCTTACATGCACAAATCCAATGATGAAAACACTCGTATACATTTCCTTCTGGTCTTGGATATATTTTTAAGATCCAAGAGGCCTGCTCCTATCCAAGAATTATGTTGTCTTATCTTCATTCTCTGTCTTCTGTTATGTTTCTGTCTTCTGTTATGTTTCAGCCTCCCAGGACATTGACAGACATGTTGGAACAGACACTGACTTTGTCATCAAAGTGGTGAGTACATATGTAGCGCACACAGCTGACCTGTCCACCTTCAGGGAGACGTTAATGCTGTGATACTTGAATGTGTCTGCACTATGCTGCTGGAAGTAGAAAGCAGGTGTAACTGTGATTATGGATATTACATGACTAGACTGTTATACAGCAAATGATGTTTCCTCTTTTTTTCATTTTCTATTTCACCAAATATCACCTGACTTTCTCACATGAAAGCACATGGACCAAAAATAAACATGAGAACAAAGTGCAACCAGAATCGGTGTGATGATTCCTCCAACTTTGCACAAGAAGTAATGTTTAGTGTTAACAGAATGGCCTTTGATGGATTGCACATGTTCTTCTTGCTTGGAAGTTGTCATTTCTTGACGTGCGCCTTTTTGTGCCAGTTATTGGACGATAGTGAAGGGAACAAAACTCTGGTGACAGCATCTCTATCTGTTTATCCCTTCAATAAAGACGCTAAAATAATGCACAGGCCATAAGCCGCATTCTTTGTTTACTTGCAAGCAGAAATACTTTGGACTTGAATTAGTGTCCCCAAGATGCTTTGAAACCTGAAACAGGAATCAGAGATGTCTAATTAATGCCTGTTTGTCTATGTGCCGTTCTGAAAAAATGCACAGTAAATTCAGTTGAATCCCAACCAACGTCAGAGCTTAAATATTGACACATTTTGGTTTTAAAAGGGCTTATGTCCTGGACTGTGTCTTGGCTGGGAGCAGTAACTTCCTGGAATCTCTGCTGGTTGCATTGCAAACTCTCAATGACACCAACAGTTTAGGAGGTCTGTGGTTCCAGTTAGGAAACAGTCAATCACAAATACTAGTTTTTACTGTTTCTTTAATTTCATCGCATCCCCATTCACCTGGTTGAGAGGGTTCTGTCTGTACACCTCATGTTACATGGCTCTACTTCTTCTGCCATTTCGTCAGGGTCTAACTCTGAGTTCTGAACCAGTCCTATACATGCTAAACTTTCTTGCTGCTTCCTGATGTTCCAGTGAAAGAAATGGCAAGAAAAAAATATCGTTTGATGTTTTACTGTCAGCTGTTTAATTTGAGATATAACAATAACTAATCCCTCTCTTAAGCAAGCTCAATAAGTCAATTAATCAATCAATAGTCAATTAATTATTATGCTCTGATACTAAATTAAGCTAATGCTATTATTCTAATTCTATTTGTCAGCTAGCAGTGTTATTGTATGTATTACTGTGTGAAGTAGTTCTAAAAGATCTTATCAGTGACAATTGCGGTTAACATAAGTTTGGGCATGGACTTGAGCTAAAAAAAAAGAAAAGAAAAAGCATTTAGAGTTGCACGGGGCTATTCAGATGGGTTTGCTAGACTAAAGTTGGACAACATTCATGTGTCATCCAGATATTTTTATGATTTCTCCCGATACATAAGGAATAATAACATAAACAACCAGGAAACAAAGCATTGAAACAGGCATGTAAGTGACATGATGCTCACTGGCCGAGACACAAATCTTTTTCATAATTTTACCTTTTGGAATTAGACACAGACAATTAACTTTTGCATGGTCACTGGTTAAAGCTGCACTGTGCTAATACTGTGTGCTCATACATGCAGGAGTACCAGGAGAATGGCCCCCTGTTCTCGGAGCTCAAGTTCTACCAGAGGGCAGCCAAACCTGAGAGCAGTGAGTAGCACCACCCGTCCAGTGTCCCGGCAGCTCGCTGGAGCACGAGAGCGTTTGACTGATGAAGTGGCTGCAGACTCAGAGGCTTTGCTGAGTGCTGCACAGTAATTAATAATAAGCCAAAGCAAACATGCACCTCAGTGGCAGTTGGGCCCCACTCTCCGTGCTTGTCTGAGCTCTCCAACGCCTTCGTTTGGAGAGGAAGCTGCTCACACGTAATGATGCCCGGGCCTCCACTGAGCCCCTGACCACCTGCCAGCCTGGTTGAGAGCCAGTCAGGCCAGCCGCCATCAAGCCCTGAGCCAGGCCCACTGCTTTGTCTGGGGCCTCTGTGTGTGTGTGTATTTGTAGTCCCAATAAGATTGATATTTGTATGCACACATTCTTACACTTACAAGGACAAATCTTTTTTTTTTTTTTTTCTTTTTTGGCAAAACATTTGTCTACTTTTCATAGAGCTCAGTTTTTGTTTTTTTTGTTCAGACACAATAGCTCCATGTTAGCAACTTGTATAGATGTGTAGATGCATACCTGTGATTGTTCCTAAACTTGTTCCAGTGCAAAAATGGAAGAGAAGCAAGAAGCTGGACTTCCTGGGCATCCCGACGTACTGGGGGTCAGGAATTGCAGAGTATAATAACCTCAGGTATTGACACAGTCAACACTAATAGGTTTGATTAACTCATAGGTTGCTATGATTGTTTTTTTGCAGCCACCAAATTTTAAGCAAGGACAAAATAACTTGAACAATGCTGTGTTTAGATTCATAAATGTAAAATAAAGCAGGAAGAAAGAGCAGTGTGTTTCTAATGTTAATAAATATAATAATGCAGACGGCCTAACTGGAATGAGTGTAGTATTTTGTAGAAATTGACACATTTGGTATTATGTTATGTATCTTCCTTAAACAACTATATATGATATTTTACATTCATTTATGAAACCAGATCAGGTCTTCGTGTCAGTTTCGAAGCTATTTTTCCTCTCTGCCTTTCCATGCGTCTATTCATGATGTGTGCACTGTCTACATGAAGCTAATTAGAGACGTATATTGACATTGATATAGTATTATTAACACATATTAATAACTTATAAAGAAGATTAATTACCTCTTGACTTAATGCTTATTACAAGAACCTGAATATAAAGCATAACTGAAAAAATGTATTTTCATTGCATATGGCTGTATTTTAGCCTTAATCTAACCAGAAGATTAGCAAAAAATATTCTTTTTTTTTTTTTTTTTTTTCATCATTTAGCTCCATGAAGTTGGCTCTAAAGTAGACTCTTTGGGCAGAACTTAAAAAGGAAACGGTGTGTTCAGGGGAAAATATTTGGAAGGTAAAGGAAAGGACCTCTGGGGTTTTTGAAACCCAGCTGGCTTTTGTTCGTGTTCTGCACATGAGTAAAGTGGACATCAGTATTTATTTGTGCTGTTGTATATCAAGTAAATTCTATGCACCAGTGTGAAATCCACATGTATAGCAACCAAAGTTTAAAAAAATAAAACAAAATCAAGCAGATAAACTGATTTTAACAAGGAGGTTGCGTGTGCTTTCTTAAAAGCTCTGTTATCTGCTTTAATATCAGATTTCAACCATCTAGCCTTAGAATTAAGGCAACTATAGTAATTATTTCCAATAAAATATCTGCTTTAAGTCATAAAATGTGGGGGTTTTTTCACATCACTGTCAGTATTGTATTTTTTCTGTTGTTTTCTCTGATTCTTTTATTTGATTTTTCATCTTTGTTTGCTATATTATGACTCTTGTTTGTGAAAAGCATCTGTTTTTTGACATTTTGTTCCACTGTTTTGGTAAATAAAACATCCTGTCATAGTCTTTCATACAAAGTACAGTTTCGGTGTGCGTCGTTAGTAAATCTGGTGTTGTGTTATGTCAGAATTAGGACAAGAGTTTGAGCTTTTCCTGTCTCACTCAGGTATCGTTTCATGGTCATGGATCGACTGGGAAGTGACCTTCAGAAAGCTTGTGAGTCCAGTGGAGGCCGACTGAAGAAGACCACTGTTCTCCAGCTTGGACAGAGACTGGTGAGATAATTATCATATTTTGACCTGTTCAATAATACCAGTATAAATAAGCTGGGGCAGCCTGATCGCCTATCAATAACACAGTTAAAGGCCAGTTTAACAAATTATGACCCCACTTTACCAAAACTTTCGTTTTACTGCATTACTGTCTGCCTATAAAATTCTTGTTTTGTATGCTTTTGATTCTCGTGCCAGGTGGATATACTGGAGTACATACATGAGAATGAGTACGTCCATGCTGACATTAAAGCTGCCAACCTCATGCTGGGTTACAGGGACCCTGAACAGGTCAGTCCACTGCAGATCCCTGGTACAGTTACAGGAGAGAATAAAACCCGTTGATTTTCTTTAAACTGTATTGATCTTAACCTCCTAAGACCCGAACTCTTCCACGACATGCACTTTTAATTTCTCTTTGATATTTGGGCATATTGGGGCCCGATGAATGTAAAAACAAAGAATTTCCAGATTTTTTTTTTTTTTTTTACCTTATTTTTGTTTTTAAGAAAAATGAGAGCCACAAATGAGGATATTCATTTAAAATTTTGATAGAACAGTAGCAGTATAATGTCCTCGTAAGTGGATATCAGGCCCATGTAGAGCAAAATTGAGTATTTTGGTCAAAATAACCAAAAATGTGATGTCCACATATGTGGACGGCAGGTCCTAGGAGGTTAAGTATGACCCAAAACATCTTAGTTTCATTAAAGTTATAAAAAAGATATAGAGGATTCAGTTAAACAAACAATTTGATCTAGCAGAAGGCAACATTGCAGACATTGAGGACAGCTACAAGTACCTGGGAATCCCACAG
Source organism: Oreochromis niloticus (assembly GCF_001858045.2). Lineage (NCBI taxonomy): Eukaryota > Metazoa > Chordata > Actinopteri > Cichliformes > Cichlidae > Oreochromis > Oreochromis niloticus. The sequence continues at coordinate 30,190,184 of NC_031978.2, read as the reverse complement.
GCAAATGGGAACCACGAAGAGGCCGCTAGGAAAGCGGGAGGAACGAGGCCGAGGACTACTGTGTGTCAGTACCACAGTGAGACAACAAATATCCACGAGTACATAAGGAAGATGGCCACAACTGGCTGCATGCTCAGTGAATACCTCAGGCAGCAGAACATCAAGAAAGAGGAGCAGAAGAGGAACAATCATGGAAGGACAGGCCGCTGTACGGTATGTACCACCATCAGATAGAGGAAGTGGCTGATATCCAGAAATCCACCAGTGGCTGGAAAAAGCTGGACTGAAAGACAGCACAGAGGCACTAATCATGGCAGCACAAGAACAAGCTCTGAGTACAAGATCCATAGAGGCTGGGATCTATCACACCAGGCAAGAAGCCGGATGCAGGCTGTGTAAAGATGCCCCTGAGACAATCCAGCACATAACAGCAGGGTGCAAGATGCTAGCAAACGGGGAACACCATAACCAACACCATAACCAAGTGGCCGGCATAGTGTACAGAAACATCTGTGCCAAGTATGGCCTGGAAGTCCTGAGGTCAAAATGGGAGACACCCCCTAGGGTGGTCAAGAAGATCACTCAAGCTAAGATCCTGTGGGACTTCCAGATACAGACGGACAAAATGGTGATGGCTAACCAACCGGATATAGTGGTGGTAGACAAGCGGAGGTTGATAGACGTAGCGATACCGAATGACAGCAACATCAGGAAGAAGGAACTCGAGAAACTGGAGAAGTACCAAGTGCTCAGAGAAGAGCTTGAGAAGATGTGGAGGGTGAAGGTAACAGTGGTAACAATGGTAATCGGAGTGTTCAGTGTGGTGACCTCCAAGCTAGACGACTGGCTCCAGCAGATCCCAGGATAGGACAATGACCCAATATTAAATATCTGTGAGAAGGGACATTTTAGTGAATGTCTGACAGTTTTCAGGAGGTGCCCTTTCTTTTTTAAAGAACAGGGATCTATAGGATACCTAAGTCTATCATTGGGAGAATATAAAATAATCCATGTCACGACTGGAGGGAGAAAGTACGGTTCTCAAGTCACTGCTGCTGTCTGCAATTTGCTAAAGATATTGATGAAAAGCCAGAAAGCTGTTTGAAAGAGAGCGTCATGTTTGGAGAATGGAAAAAACTATACCTCATCTCTTGAAAGCAGATATATGGTAATGGAGTTTTCCCCCTGTATATCAACACCACTATTTTCACTTAGTTTAATCAGCTTTTCTTTTCCTGCTTTGCAATTGTCTCAAAATTAAGCGATGCTTATGCAGAAATAAAAAACATTTCAAAGGTTTCACAATTTTTTTTTTTTCCCCTGCAACTGTTGACGTCCCACAACCTCACTTTTGCTCTCATGCAAATAATTTATATACAAGTTTATATCTTTAAGATGGGAAGACTATTTTTTTTTTTCTGTCCTGTTGGGAGCTATAGGTCTACCTTGCAGACTATGGGCTGTCCTATAGATACTGCCCTGATGGAGTCCACAAAGAATACAAGGAAAACCCCAAGAAGGGCCATAATGGAACCATTGAATACACCAGCATCGATGCCCACAAAGGACTCGGTAAGCGCTTGACTTTTTAAATAGTTAAACATAACAGAAAATAAAAACATGTCTAAATGTTCAAATTTTATGTCAGGATATTAATGGTTGGTTTACGTGCCTGGGAAATTACACACAATGGAATATACAGTGGCTTGCAAAAGTATTCGGCCCCCTTGAACTTTTCCACATTTTGTCACATTACAGCCACAAACATGAATCAATTTTATTGGAATTCCGCGTGAAAGACCAATACAAAGTGGTGTACACGTGAGAAGTGGAACGAAAATCATACATGATTCCAAACATTTTTTACAAATAAATAACTGAAAAGTGGGGTGTGCGTAATTATTCAGCCCCCTGAGTCAATACTTTGTAGAACCACCTTTTGCTGCAATTACAGCTGCCAGTCTTTTAGGGTATGTCTCTACCAGCTTTGCACATCTGCAGACTGAAATCCTTGCCCATTCTTCTTTGCAAAACAGCTCCAGCTCAGTCAGATTAGATGGACAGCGTTTGTGAACAGCAGTTTTCAGATCTTGCCACAGATTCTCGATTGGATTTGGATCTGGACTTTGACTGGGCCATTCTAACACATGGATATGTTTTGTTTTAAACCATTCCATTGTTGCCCTGGCTTTATGTTTAGGGTCGTTGTCCTGCTGGAAGGTGAACCTCCGCCCCAGTCTCAAGTCTTTTGCAGACTCCAAGAGGTTTTCTTCCAAGATTGCCCTGTATTTGGCTCCATCCATCTTCCCATCAACTCTGACCAGCTTCCCTGTCCCTGCTGAAGAGAAGCACCCCCAGAGCATGATGCTGCCACCACCATATTTGACAGTGGGGATGGTGTGTTCAGAGTGATGTGCAGTGTTAGTTTTCTGCCACACATAGCGTTTTGCATTTTGGCCAAAAAGTTCCATTTTGGTCTCATCTGACCAGACCACCTTCTTCCACATGTTTGCTGTGTCCCCCACATGGCTTGTGGCAAATTGCAAACTGGACTTCTTATGGTTTTCTGTTAACAATGGCTTTCTTCTTGCCACTCTTCCATAAAGGCCAATTTTGTGCAGTGCACGACTAATAGTTGTCCTATGGACAGATTCCCCCACCTGAGCTGTAGATCTCTGCAGCTCGTCCAGAGTCACCATGGGCCTCTTGGCTGCATTTCTGATCAGCGCTGTCCTTGTTCGGCCTGTGAGTTTAGGTGGACGGCCTTGTCTTGGTAGGTTTACAGTTGTGCCATACTCCTTCCATTTCTGAATGATCGCTTGAACAGTGCTCCATGGGATGTTCAAGGCTTGGGAAATCTTTTTGTAGCCTAAGCCTGCTTTAAATTTCTCAATAACTTTATCCCTGACCTGTCTGGTGTGTTCTTTGGACTTCATGGTGTTGTTGCTCCCAATATTCTCTTAGACAACCTCTGAGGCCGTCACAGGGCAGTTGTGGAGCTGTTTTGCAAAGAAGAATTGGCAAGAATTTCAGTCTCTAGATGTGCAAAGCTGGTAGAGACATACCCTAAAAGACTGGCAGCTGTAATTGCAGCAAAAGGTGGTTCTACAAAGTATTGACTCAGGGGGCTGAATAATTACGCACACCCCACTTTGCAGTTATTTATTTGTAAAAAATATTTGGAATCATGTATGATTTTCGTTCCACTTCTCACGTGTACACCACTTTGTATTGGTCTTTCACGTGGAATTCCAATAAAATTGATTCATGTTTGTGGCTGTAATGTGACAAAATGTGGAAAAGTTCAAGGGGGCCGAATACTTTTGCAAGCCACTGTATGACCCACAAAATAATTGGTTTGTAGGTAAGCTAAATAAACCTTCACCATACATTTGCACAGTCCATTTGCCTCCATACATCTTTGTTTTGGTCAGTAACTTTTATGGAGTACAAAATTCAAAGTAAAGGGGCTCATTCTGTCTCGTTAAATGCTCAGTTCAATTAAAAGTCAGCAGTCCTGTGCAAATTGAATTCTCAACCATTTTCCACACATCTTTGCTTGATGATCTTCAACTTAAGTCCAGATTCTAATTATTACTGGCCTACTTAAATGGAAATTGAACAAATAAGATATCACCAGGTACTTATATTGCTATAAGAAGACACCCCTGCTTATTACAGGGGCAATTGTGTCAGTATTAATTAAAGTGGTCTGCACTTGCACACATCCACCTACAGCAAAGTTTCTGAAGCTTATGATGATTCGAAACAGTCTTCATCATTTTGCCAATTGCCGTGTAATGTCCTGTGAATTTTTTCCACAGCAGGGCCAAAGCCCTGAGAAGATTAAGCAAATTAGTCCACTGATGCATCAAAAGTCTGATGCTCCAAATTCCTATTGTATCTGATTCTCTGCAAACATGGGCAACAAATCCTGGACTTGTCTGTCTGCTGGCGGCCTTATACTGGCTATTGCTGCACACAAACTACAAACAAAGAAATGTTGCGGTCTCTCTGAAAATGCCTGTGGAATAATAATGCTTAAAATGATAGCATGCATGACCAACGAACAACATTCTGATCAGGGACTTCTTATAGAGGCTAAAACGATCATACCTGAATGCCACCCTTATTTCTGTGATGGAAACATTAAACATGTTAAACATGAACAAAGTTGCATGATTGAAAATGAGTTTGAGCTACTTACTGTGTTAGTAAAAAATACTCTTAGTTAAAAAGAGTTCTGACATATTAGCAGATGTAGCGTTCGTCTGCTAATATGTAGATGAATGCTACATACCAGCGTTTCTCTAGATTACATCATTGACATCATATTATAGTGCTCCTGAAACTGATCAAAAATTACAAATGTATTTTGTTTTTACTGGCCACAATGTATTATTAGTAGTAGTAGTAGTCGCATTATTCGTATTGTTGTTGTTGTTATTATTATTATTATTATTATTATTAGATGTATTTTTTCATTTAAATAATGAGGAAAGTTTCCAGGATACTGACAGTAAAACGAACAAAGACTGAAAAATGCCCCCTCCCACATTTTAACTTGCAGATATGGTCTTCTTATGCAAACTACCAGGACAGAGACATTAACTTGATTAAGTATGTCAGATTTTACAACTTAGAATGAAAGGTGTTCAAAATTCACGAAGTGCTTTACGTTATCTTTACTAAGGCTACTATAATTTCTTTTCTTTCCATCTTTATCAATAGATGTAAAGTAGTGTCCACTTCATCACTGTCTGCCTTCCTTGCTGGTATTGGGAACACATTAACTGGCAAATTGCCTAAATGCTCCCTTTCTTCATTGACCATTGATTCTCCATCTGCGGCCCCTGCTGAATTCCCCAGCACCATCTCTGTTTAACAATTCCCTAATTAGCTAAAGTCATAACCTGCATCGTGTTTTCATCCCCCCATTAATTAAGGGCTTTGATGTTTGGTTAGAGCAAGTCACAGATAACCCCTGTGAGCTCCACACCGGCCAACTCCACTACCCACCGGTTCAATATTGTGAGTTAGCATGGCTCAGACTGCCTAATCTCCATGGGAGAGTTTCTGTCGCATAATCGATAAATGAAAGAGGTTCAGATTGTGTCCTGTCAGCAAAAACTATCACATGAAAAGCATGTCAACTGTAAAATGTTTAGAAGAAGGAAAAGATGGAGCAGCAGGAAAAAAAATACCGTTTTTTTTTTCCACATTTTTTTTTCTTTTAGTTGGTATCTAGCAAGCAAAGTACTTATTAACTTTCTTGATAATATTTTGTCTGGTTTTTTTTTGTTGTTTGTTTTGTTTTAAAAATCAAGACACAGTTTAACACACATTCTAGTTTGGTACTTATAAACTTTTCCAGGTACGTAATTGTTAGAAAAAAAATCCACAGAATAATTAACTGGTCACATATCAGGACCAGAGACTGTAGAGAAAAGCTAGATATAGAGACGGTTAATTCTCTCATTGATTTCTGGACTTGTGCATCTCGCCTTTTAATCTAAATAAGATCATGTCTGAGTTTTCAGCAAGTCAATTGCTACTGCGAAATAAAGCTCCAAAATCATGTCCAAAATACGAAAACGGAAAGATTACGTTAAGTTACAAAGAGCAGAGGGTGGGAACACTCACCATTGCTGTGTCATAAAAACATCAAATGATCAATTTTGATGTTTGAAGAGCATAGTTAGATTGTTTGTTTACATCACTCAACACAAGCAGAACTGCATTACTGCATGCAGAAGACACATCATCCACATTCAGAAGCACATCTCTGTATAGTGACAGTTCTTATGATTTAAACAGGCAAATGTTCAGCATTGTGTTCTGCGTCCCGATTGGCTGTAGATCATTGTCGATCTCCTCCATGCCGTGCCGTGCTCTCCTGTACAGTACAGAATCGCTACATCGATCACTAGCAGTGTGACTCTGAAGTGCTGTACTGTATGTTTGTAAGTTTTCTCCCCAACAAACACAACAATGTCGACGAAATGTTTTGCACCATCAAAGGCACCTGCGGTAGCACCCAAAAGGCAGAGGAAGATGCTAACCATCGCACAAAAAGTTGGACTTCTGGACATGCTAAAGGAAGGTAGAAGTTACCGTATTTTTTTAAATTTTTTTTTTAACCATACCGTGCACCGGATTATAAGGTGCATTAAGCTTAAATTAAGCAATTAAGCTTAAAGTTAAATTCATTAGTTCTAAAATCTGTCATTATTATTTATAGGAAAACAAATATACTGTAGGTTTATTTCTCAAATAAATGTTTGGGACTGAAAACAGGTTTTGATCTTCGGTTTCATTCTATAATGGACTTTTTTTTTTTTTTAAGAAGGTTTGAACTTTGAGAATGTTTAAACAAGAGAGAAAAGTGTAAAACTGGTCATGCCTGTCTGAGAAAAGTGTATAAAGTGTGTAGTGAGGGGTTTTACAGCCTTAAAACCTCTAAAATAATTGTAAATAATAAAGCTGGCTACTTCACGGATTTCACCTATCGCTGGTTATTTTTAGAACATAACACTCGCGATAAACGAGGGAACTCTATATACAAATACTGAGAAATTCGTCCATTTGGTTGACCTTTTTTGGAAAACCCGACCGTAAACAAGACGCGAATATCACACCGGAAACGAAGCACCCTACAGGAGTTTCCCCACCGGAAGTAGCATCTGCTAAGGTGCACATAGTCTATAGCTGTTTATTGAAGGAAGGAACTACCCATAGAAGCCAAAGCCACTTCTTGTACCAGTCTGTAAACATGCTTTTTAATGCTGTGTAGTTTGACATTTTACACTGGGCTTGATTTTTGTCGCCAGTCTCAAGCGACCTCTCCAAGAACTGCATTTTTGGGCACTTCCAAGTTGGACTAATTTTTTGGTGTTTCTGCTTTGTTAAACTTGATTTCTCAGAAAAAACATAAAGTGACCACATCAAGCGACTCTTAGAGCCAACGGCAATAAAAAAGTTTTTTGGTTTTTTTTTTTTTTTGACTGGAGCCTGAGCTACACAAAAATTTGACATGCTTAACATTCTAGATATTGTTATATTTAATACCTGCTTAGATGGACCGGTGAGTGTTAGAGTACGTGCCACTGCTCTTGGAGATATAGTTTAAGAGCTTGACCCTTCTATACCCTGATGGCAACAATCCCGACAAAGATGTTGACAGGTTACCATGGTGAGCTTTGGTGAACTCGCAACGCGAGTGCCAGCCTATGAACTTGGAGTTAAATAGTGTAATTACCGCCATTTGGTGGGCGGATGGCAGACAGAAGACCGTCTCTGGACGACAAGACTGTGAAGCAGAAGGGTTAAGAGTGTGACACTGCAGCGTGCTTTAGAGAATCTGAATAACAATAGGAGATAATTAACAACAACAGCATCACTTCCTCACCTCCCTGTCTAAAGCATGTAGAGAATGCCACATATGCACGAGGGTCTTGCGTATTTATGTTGTGTCCAATCTTCCGTTGAGAAGTGTTTATGTGTGATGGTATGTACTCAGATGCAGCTGTCTCTGTGCTGTCTTGTGCTTTTAAGGGCATTATGAGGGGAAATGCTTACATGAATACAGAGGAGCAGACACACAAAATGCTGTTTTGAACTGCGATAACAGAACACACAAAGGTCAGCAGCGCTTAATATAGTTGTTGTCTTTTTAATTGTTAATCTATTATAGCACACTGGAAGTTGCAACACTTATTTCTAGTGTCAGTATCACATGTATTTTTCATCTTTATTTCCTTTCAGCTGGCTCCTGGTATCTATGGAGGGCTGTGTAATTATTTACAACAATAGGCAGCCTCACTGTAACACTGACTTAATGCACACTTTACACCCACAAGGGCAAACACATCTAACTCTTGTTATCAGAGTTGTTGAGATGAAGCGTGGCACATGACAACAGTTTTTTAAATGTTGGATTACTCTTTCTTCTGTTTTCTCTGTAGCTTTGTGCATATCTGTTTTGTTTAAAAAGTAGCCATTAAAGATGTTAGTCAGGACTGGTTCTACCATTTGAAGAAGTCATTAAAGTCATCTTTATTTAGGACTTTATAACATATCCCGTCTTTCCCAGGTTTACTTATTTTAACAAAGACTAAATTAAAAATGAAATCATGTGTGAAAAAATATTTTAGATTCTGAACTCTTTAACCCTTTCCCTCATGAAGACAAAATTTGTTGACCTTCCCTTTACCCTTAATGACAAGTTTTGACACCTTAGTATACATCAATAAAGACAGTTGGGCAGCTATCAGAGTAGTTCCCAGGGTTTTCAAAAGGTAGCTGTATAGACGGAGACTACCCCGTACACAGGGTGTGTATCTCAATAAATCTCAAGTTTATTGAGACTGGAACATTTGTGTAAGCCAGAGTCAGCTGCTGCTAGATTAGGCTGTCAGAGTGCGTTTTCTTTGAACCTGTTCTCAAGCATTCAAACATTAAGGTTTGAAAAATATCAAAACAGGTGGAAAAGTTGGTATCTGCATCCTCTATATCTGCAATGGTTTATATAGTATATCCATATAATCTGTTCTTAAATACTCCATAGAAACGGCACATGCTGTTGGGTGGGAGGCATTATCTAACACCTCTTTTCTCAACCCCCTTCCTATACATCCAGTCTTTCACCACTACTCCTGTTCTGATCAGCCTCACTGATTATTTAGACTTCCTGCTGGGTCCACTTTAGTATTCTATGGTAGCCTTGCAGTTTCTGACTCAGACACAACACTGTTTCCTTGAAATGTTTAGTACTTATAGGCGATCTGTGCCCATCTTCATCTTGAAGATGTAACCTTGCACTCGTACATTTGAATACTTGCATTTCAAGAATTTGCACGTTATCAGATTACTGCCCTCCCATCCCACATAATGTGGTCTTCTGTGCCAGTGACCACGCTTTCCTCCTTAGACCAGACTGTTGGCTGGAGAGGATCAATGCTGGCTGTGACTCAGGGAGGAGATTTCTCCCCTCTGATGGAGTCAGTCGATAGGTAATTTCTCCCGAGACGTGTGGCGGCTGTTACAGTATTGAGCTGCTAAAACCCTCGGGCTCGACCCCTCTGGATGGACTTGGTCGCTAAATATTGATAGACCTCACACATTAACGTAGACTCATGCAGTCACGCACACACAACAAGACACAAACACAGTCTGGACTTGTTCTTAAAGAAGCTTTAGTACATGGGAAGCCACACTTGTACGATCTATTTAGTTCCCTAACATCAAATTGTGCCGTTCAGATCCCTGGTTATGGTTTGTGGAAACCTTTTTTGTGTTGGGATATTTATAGTGCTGAGATGGCTGATTACAGGACTCTTAGGTCTAAGGCACATATTGAGCACAATAGTTCTTTAAAGTCAACAGCTGATCCATTCTAATTGTACTCTATAGCAGAAAGGAAACATTTTCGAAAGAATGCAGTAGGTGGTGAAAAAAAATAAACTGTGTAGACAAAGAGAGAGTCTGCTAATGTAGCATTTCACTCCTATAAAACTGGCAATTTTGGAAAAAAAAAAAAAATGCAGGATTAAATGAGCCTTTTTGTTTTTGTTTTTAAATACCAGACCTCATTCACCCATGTTTAGCCTCTAACCTACAGTGCTACTGGAGTACTTGGACATTATGGTGTGTTGTAAAAGAGCAAGGACTAAAAAATGAAGCCAGTGTGGAAGCGCCAGAACTCCAGTTCCTCTGACAGCCATCTGAGGCAGGCTTCAACACGGAGTAGAATAGAATAGAATAGAATGGAATAGAATAGAATAGCCTTTATTGTCATTGTACAGAGTACAACGAAATTGGAGTGGCACTCCCTTGGTGCAAAATACAATAATAAATATAAATGTAAAATATAAAAGGTACAATAAAACAAACAATAGTAAGTACGATATATACAGGATAGCAGCATTAATATAATGACAGTATGAATAGCAGCATAATATAATGACAGTGACAGTATGGTATAGCTAAGCAGGTTCAATTGTTTTTGTGCTTATTTACTACGGTGATAGCTCTGGGAAAGAAGCTATCCCTGAATCTATTTGTCCTGGTTTTATGTGACCTGTACCGTCGGCCTGACTGTAATAGTTCAAACAGTTGATTGCTGGGGTGAGAGTAGTCCTTGATGATATTGCCAGCTCTGCTGAGGTACCGAGAGTTTGCAATGACCTCCAGGCTGGGCAGAGGACCTCCAGGCTGGGCAGAGAGCAGCCAGTGATCTTCTGGGCTGTGTTGATGACCCTCTGCAGAACTTTCCTGTCTGCAGCTGAGCACCCTGTATACCATGTTGTTATGCCGTACGTTAGGATGCTCTCTATGGTGGCTCTGTAGAATGTCACCAGCAGCCTCTCCTCCAGGTTGTTCCTCCTGAGCACTCTCAGAAAGTGGAGACGCTGCTGGGCCTTTTTTACCACCGCCGTGGTATTTGCAGTCCAGGAGAGATCATCAGAGATCTGCACGCCCAGAAACCTCATGGAGTGTACCCTCTCCACACATTTCCCGTGAATGTAAAGTGGGGCCGGGTCTGCTCTGCCCTTCCTGAAGTCCAAGATAAGTTCTTTAGTTTTCGTGGTGTTCAGTTGGAGGTTGTTAACTGAACACCACTCAGTCAGTCTGTTGACCTCATCTCTGTAGTCCGACTCATCCCCCCTTGAGATGAGTCCAACCACTGTGGTGTCATCCGCGAACTTTATGATGGTGTTTGAGAGATGGGTAGGGGAGCAGTCGGATGTGCAGAGCGTAAACAGGAGGGGACTCAGAACACATCCTTGTGGAGACCCGGTGCTGAGTGTGATGGCGCTGGACAGGTGGGGGCCGAGTCTGACAGACTGTGGTCTATTTGTCAGGAAGTCCTTGATCCAGAGGCAGATGGGGGTGGAGAGTCCCAGGTGAGACAGTTTCTGGACCAGGATCTCTGGGATGATATGATTGAATGTTGAGCTGAAGTCCAGAAAGAGCATTCTCACATAGCTTCCTCGGTGCTCCAGATGACTCAGCGCAGTGTGGAGCGCTATGGTGATAGGATCCTCGGTGGATCAATTTGTCCTGTAGGCAAATTGGTGGGGGTCCAAAGTGGGAGGCAGACTGGCCCTGATGTGCTGACAGACCAGTCTCTCAAAGCACTTCATCACTACAGGGAGTGCAGAATTATTAGGCAAGTTGTATTTTTGAGGAATAATTTTATTATTGAACAACAACCATGTTCTCAATGAACCCAAAAAACTCATTAATATCAAAGCTGAATGTTTTTGGAAGTAGTTTTTAGTTTGTTTTTAGTTTTAGCTATTTTAGGGGGATATCTGTGTGTGCAGGTGACTATTACTGTGCATAATTATTAGGCAACTTAACAAAAAACAAATATATACCCATTTCAATTATTTATTTTTACCAGTGAAACCAATATAACATCTCCACATTCACAAATATACATTTCTGACATTCAAAAACAAAACAAAAACAAATCAGCGACCAATATAGCCACCTTTCTTTGCAAGGACACTCAAAAGCCTGCCATCCATGGATTCTGTCAGTGTTTTGATCTGTTCACCATCAACATTGCGTGCAGCAGCAACCACAGCCTCCCAGACACTGTTCAGAGAGGTGTATTGTTTTCCCTCCTTGTAAATCTCACATTTGATGATGGACCACAGGTTCTCAATGGGGTTCAGATCAGGTGAACAAGGAGGCCATGTCATTAGTTTTTCTTCTTTTATACCCTTTCTTGCCAGCCACGCTGTGGAGTACTTGGACGCGTGTGATGGAGCATTGTCCTGCATGAAAATCATGTTTTTCTTGAAGGATGCAGACTTCTTCCTGTACCACTGCTTGAAGAAGGTGTCTTCCAGAAACTGGCAGTAGGACTGGGAGTTGAGCTTGACTCCATCCTCAACCCGAAAAGGCCCCACAAGCTCATCTTTGATGATACCAGCCCAAACCAGTACTCCACCTCCACCTTGCTGGCGTCTGAGTCGGACTGGAGCTCTCTGCCCTTTACCAATCCAGCCACGGGCCCATCCATCTGGCCCATCAAGACTCACTCTCATTTCATCAGTCCATAAAACCTTAGAAAAATCAGTCTTGAGATATTTCTTGGCCCAGTCTTGACGTTTCAGCTTGTGTGTCTTGTTCAGTGGTGGTCGTCTTTCAGCCTTTCTTACCTTGGCCATGTCTCTGAGTATTGCACACCTTGTGCTTTTGGGCACTCCAGTGATGTTGCAGCTCTGAAATATGGCCAAACTGGTGGCAAGTGGCATCTTGGCAGCTGCACGCTTGACTTTTCTCAGTTCATGGGCAGTTATTTTGCGCCTTGGTTTTTCCACACGCTTCTTGCGACCCTGTTGACTATTTTGAATGAAACCCTTGATTGTTCGATGATCACGCTTCAGAAGCTTTGCAATTTAAGACTGCTGCATCCCTCTGCAAGATATCTCACTATTTTTGACTTTTCTGAGCCTGTCAAGTCCTTCTTTTGACCCATTTTGCCAAAGGAAAGGAAGTTGCCTAATAATTATGCACACCTGATATAGGGTGTTGATGTCATTAGACCACACCCCTTCTCATTACAGAGATGCACATCACCTAATATGCTTAATTGGTAGTGGGCTTTCAAGCCTATACAGCTTGGAGTAAGACAACATGCTTGAAGAGGATGATGTGGACAAAATACTCATTTGCCTAATAATTCTGCACTCCCTGTACAGGCGTAAGTGCAACAGGCCTGTAGTCATTTGGGCTGACCACAGCTGTCTTCTTGGCGATGGGGATGATGGTGGAGGTTTTGAGGCAGGGCGGGATGGTGTTTAATGACAAGGAAAGGTTGAAGATTTTAGTGAAGACTCCGGTCAGTTCATCAGCACATGCTCTGAGAACCTTTTCATGTATTCCATCAGGACCTGCCGCCTTCCTGGGATTCACTGACCTTAGAACACACCTCACTTGATGCTCCCTAAGTGTTAGTGTGCCGGTGCTGGGGGCGGGTGGAAGTGGTGTGACAGCTGAGGGCCTGGTCGTCTCAAAGCGGGCGAAGAAACGATTTAGATCCTCAGCCAGCGAGGCATCAGTCCTAGATGTCGCCTGGTTATTGCTTCTGTAGTTGGTAATGTGATTGATCCCCTGCCACATTTTTCTGGGGTCGTTGTCAGCAAAGTGATCTTCAATCCTCCTCCTATAGGCAGCCTTAGCTTTCCTGATGCCTCTACTCAGGTCTGCCCTAGTCTGCCTTAATTGACCTAGGTTTCAACTGGAGACAGTCCCCACAGACTCCAATGTTTAAATGCCGAGCTTACCAGCAATGTAAAGCATTTTTACAGTCTGGTATGAGACACATATTTTGTAATCTTTAGATTGGTTCCTCCTTAATAACAACTGTTGAGGGTATGTGCTTTTAAATAGTTTTCATGTCTCACCTTGGAGTTGTCAGGTGTGCCGACACAGCCGGCTGTGCTCCCTGCAGGGTTTCAACTCTGCTAATTTGAGTCACTTCACTGGATTGCGCTCTCGTGTCTGTAGTTAAGCAGTCTATCAGACAAACAATATTTCCTGGAAGCTTGTCCTTTAGTTTTGATGAATATGTTCTAGTAATCAGTCTGTTATGTCCCACCAATTGATTAGGTGTCTTGACCATGTGTCACTTTTGGCTTCAAAAAACCAACATGTTGCAGTCAAACCACTAGTGTTGGTGCTTAAAGATGTGGAGTCCAAAACCAATTGGGTGATGTCATGGTGGCTGTGTCCATCTTTTAAATACAGACTTTTATATAGAGAGCCTGTGATCTGCCTTTCACTTTCCCACCAGTTTCAGACTAAAGTGAAATCAGTTCCACCATTTAAAAAAAACAAAACAATGTTTCTGTTAGCAGACTGGAGGAGCAGAGATGGGGTCAGCAGTACACTACTGTTGACTTCTGTAACATGTGGTAGTGATTTGAACTGGGATGTGTTTTACAACCAGTCAGTGAAGTTTTACTTTGAGTGTCTGGATGAAGCACGGGTATGGTTTCATTTAACCTCCTAAGACCCGAACTCTTCCACGACATGCATTTTCAATTTCTCTTGGATATTTGGGCATATTGGGGCCCAATGAATGTAAAAACAAAGAATTCCCAGATTTTTTTTTTATTTTTCTTTTACCTTATTTTTGTTTTTAAGAAAAATGAGAGCCAGAAATGAGGGTATTCGTTTAAAAATTTGATAGAACAGTAGCAGTATAATGTCCTCATAATTGGATATCAGGCCCATGTAGAGCAAAATTGAGTATTTTGGTCTAAATAACGCAAAATGTGATGTCCACATATGTGGATGGCAGGTCCTAGGAGGTTAAAGATACTAAAGAAAAAAATGACCAAATAAGTCAGCAAGAGTACTCCAGAATGAGTTTTTTAATCATAGTAAGTGTGGGAAGCTACACAAGTCCATTTGGAAGTAGAAGCTGAACCCACCCACTAGAAAATCATCATGATGGTATAACACAGTATTCAGTCTCATTTAGAGACTATAATTGAAAAGAGGGGTCTAGTTGATATACACTTTCTTGTCTTCATAAGTTTTCATCCTGTTTGGCCAAACAAAATAACCCACTGACAGATGACACAGTGTAAGAATTAGTATATGTGCTTCAGCCTTTTTGATTGATTTCTACTGTGTTAGCTTTAACTTCAAAATTTAAAGAGTACTTGTGTCCAACCTCGGCTATGCTACAGGAAAAAAAACCCAACTATTTGATTGAACGATAAACAGCAGTATTTTCTAACTACTGACTTACGTGCTCCTACTTTTTCATTGTCTTCTTTAAATTGTCTTTATGGAATTATGCTAGCAGTACTGCACCATCACCATCATCTCATTTTTCTTCCTCTACAGCGGCATCTAGACGTGGTGACCTCCAAATTTTGGGTTTCTGTCTCCTTCACTGGTTATGTGGGTCTCTGCCTTGGGACGATGTCCTCAAAAATCCAACTCAGGTCCAGGAGGCAAAGACCAGGTAGGGAGTAACTGAGACTGAACGTGTATTCGGGTACTCTCTACAGAAGGATGGAAGATTTTAAACACCTTTTTTTTTTTCTGGATTAGAGTCTCTTTATTGCCATGAAAAGCTGTTGACTGATGTTGCAGATTTCTGTAGTGAAATTAAATTATAATAATTAAATTGCATTGCAGCATCTCTTGCTCTAACAGTACAACATATAGTACCACACACACACAAAGTCTGATACTGGAATTTCACTTAATAACATGATTATAAATCGTTACTACCTTTCTTCCTGTTTCTGCCTTAAAGAAGCATGTGCAGCATAGCACAGGTGTAGTCTGTTTTAATGATGTCAACCCAGACATCACCCAGTCCACCTGTCTGGTTTAAGGAGTGGTAAAATTGTATCAAAGCTTTGAGTCTGTTTCGCTTACAGGACACCGTTTGAGCATATTTCATTAAACAGGATAAGTTTTCTTATCTGTTGTTGAAGAGTTATACCTGAGGGCAGATTTTACTGTGCGCTTTTATAGTCATGGAGCTCTCATTCATTTTGATTGGGGCTTGGATTCATGCTAGGGTGGCTGCCAAGTCTCCACTGCTTCAGTACTGTGCAAAAGTCTTGAGCCACGCCAAATTTCCTTATAATTAGCTTTCTATAAGAGAAGACTTTATTGTAATTTTTAATGAGATCTTCAGCAATAGTTCTCCAGGTTTTTATGGTCTTTTTAAAGTTTCCATTAATTTTTTTTTAAAAATTTAATTAAAAAGAAACAAAGACTACAAGTGCAAATAAGAGTGTAATGACTTAACAGCTCTGTCTGATATGAGGCTAGATATATATGGAATGTACTCCACAGCAGCGTTGCATACATAATCTACTCCTAATAATTATGCTGAGTGTGTGTAGTTGATGTCAGAGTGAGGAAAAACTAATGTTGTGTGCTTTGGCTTCATTTCAACTCGTTCTCCTGCTCTGCCCCCGAGTCCATCTCTCACATCTTTTCTGTTCTCACCTCTTCTGTTTTCGCTTCTTCTCTCAGACTGATGGATAATCTGCCACATTCAGTCCAGCAGCTGTCAGTGAGCGGAGCCAGCACAGGTAAGCCAAGGCCAAAGGGCATCTTCAGGTTAGCGAACTTCTTCTCCACTTCTCAGGTTAACGAGAGAATTTGAAAGTAAAACTACAAGCCTTTGGAGGGCAGGAGAAAAATCTTCTTTTGGGCTTTGGGTTTACTGAGAATCTCTGTTAATAAAAATACAAGATTAGACAGAGCAGCACTTCTTTATTTTTTTTTTAAATCAGTATGTGTGAATGTAGAAACAACACATGTAAGATGACGACTTTTCTAGTCATTAGAATGATATCATTACTTAGTGCATTTGTAGAGAAAATATGAATATTTCAAAGATTTTTTACTTATAGAGATATACTGAAGGCAAGTTCAGGTCCAATGGAATATAGCTACAGCCGAACTCTACAGGTGTTTCTGGTGGTTGGAGAACATATCGTATTCTTCCACATGCTGCTTGGAATCTGATCCAAGAACTGAGTCAGCACAGCGTGGATGACTTTTACGCACTGTGTAGGCAAATTGTGTGGCTAGCTGCTTGACTTTATACTCCTGACTTCAAAGATTAAGCGGCATGGCCGAGTATTTACAGTATGGTGTTGTGACCTTAGATTCCCAATGTAAATTAAGATTCCGGTACATTAATAATGTAAAGAGTGCAAAATCATTTGCTAGCTGGGTCAAAATGATGACACGTGACACATAAACTTGGTGTAGCTGTGTGGTTATTTGCTGAGCTCAATGAAGAGGCTAAACTTAGTTTGTCTTCACTTCAGGCATTTTTAAGCCAATCTTTAAACTGGATTATAAGAAGAGACGAGGCTGCGACAGTCCAGGCTACATGAAAATGTCCCGCCCAGAATAAAACAATCCGTCTCCTTTCCTCTCACCTGAAGCTCCAGAATAACTTTGTAGCAATTAAACAGCTGTCCCATTGACATGCCTTTCAAAGTTAGTCGTGTTTTATCTCTCCTCTTTATAAGGAGAGGTCACACCTGTGGGATGGCTCGGTGTGTGTGATGTATGGTTGGGACTAGATGCTCCTCTACTGACAAAGCCCGGCTGTCCGCCACAGATAAGAGCCGGGGTATGCATCAACCCTGTGTGCGAGTGTGTGTGTGTGAGACACCGTGCTACTGCAGTATGTGTCATACACGTCACTTGGCCAGTGTGTGATGCATCAGGACTGACTGAGTATGACACTTCCACACATGCAGGTCCTTAGCCACGTGCTCGCCTGATCTCCTCTGCGGAGAGATACCACCACCACACACACACACACACACACTCAGAAATATACGGGGTGCTTCATTTTCTGAAGATGCACACTTTCTGGAATAGTAACTTTGTAAAATCAAACCAGATTTAATCAAATCAGTATCAGTTAACATATCTGATTCTTGATGTCCACTCTGCTCCTGTCTTCAGATGAGGTGGCTAAATTCCTCCTTTATGTGAACAAACTGGGCTACCAAGAGAAGCCCGATTACCAGTATCTTAAAAACCTGTTGGGCAGTGCTGTCAGGGGAGGACTTGATTTGTCCAAGCCACAGGGAGCTGCAGGGGAATCGTCCACCAAAGATTCTCGAGCCAAGGAAAAGGTGAGGACTCAAAACCTGTGAGATGGTGTGGAAAAATTTGGCACTTTTCCTTTATGCACTGAAATCCTGTGAACCCATCTTCATCCTCCAGTAGGCATTTGGCTTCTTACTGAAATGTTGGCTCAGTTAGACATCTGTCTATAGCAGCTCACTTTCTCAGTGGGTGTGGTCACTTCACAGGCACAGGCGTATTCCAAGATGACAACGCCAGGATTCGTCAGGCAGATTATGAAAGCATGATTCACCACCACAGACTGCTGGGTTTAACCCCAGTGGGAATCTTTGGGATGGTCTGATTACTCTCACCATTGACTGGCCCTCCCTAAAATGTTTCTCGTGCATTGGAGAATAACCACTATGACACAGAAGCTGAGAATACACCAAAAAAATTAGATCTAAGACTGGTGATAATTGACAGAATTTTACCATTCAGTCAACATTCAACTACTTAAGTGTTTGGCCGCAAAGATCCTTGTTTCCCCTGCTCAGTCTCTTAACCCTGAGTGCTGAAATGTGACAGCAGTGAAAGGGAGGGTTAACCTGCCCCAATGAGCATGTGAACCAGAGGCGGTCAGGTCTGAAGCTGGAGGGCTGCGATTCTGCCTCAATTTAACCGAATAACTTCTTGACCCCCCCCTCCCTTACTATCAACGGCCCAATTTGAAGGAGTTGATGACACACACTACAGAGCACAGGGTGTCTCCAATTATGCTCCTGATTTCCTCTCCTCTCCTTGTGTCATTTAATTTCCATGCTAAAGTGCTGGCCAGTTTGATCCCTAGTTAAACAGAAGTGGCCATTTACAGGCGGTTTAGTGAGGAGAGTAAATGTCAGCTGAGATAAAGGCCACTGAATGGGTATATTCACACAATCATTTGCCACTAGTGTTGGATAAATATGGAATTATTTTATGGAGGATTATAGTTTTGTACTGAGGCAAAGTTTTATTTAAGAAACACTGTTCAAAGGTGGGCTTACGGGGTAAAGAGATTTCACGTGACATTAAAAGACATAGGAGCAAAGCATGCACAGCTGTAGATCAGGAGTTCAGAGGAAATGGCCTTTAGACTGAGGCTTCACACAGAATCTGGCCTCAGCAGCAACTTTTGTAGTGAATAATGTTAGGGCTGACGTCAGGCAGCAAATATTATCCGTTCTGCGTATGTGTAACATGAAAAATGGGACTGTGTATTCTCCTGGATATTGGTATTGAGTTTGAGTATTTTATTTTGGACTTGACAACAGTAGCAGTCCAGTAAAAGAAACAAACCAAACATAATGAGTGAGAGCCAGTAGCTGAGATGAGGAAGTGGACAGTGAAAGCCTTACCTTCATCTGAGACAAACTGCTGATGCTTGTCTAGCTTCAGCTAATGCTATGTTAGCTCTCCTGCTAGCAGGTGACACACGGTGAAGTAAACGCAGAACACTCTAACTAAAACTAAAACTAAATTGCACTGCATAGCTTCGTACACTGAAGAAGGCAGGATCTCATATCTGATCCAATCTATCCTCCAGCTGCGTTGCATAAAAGGAGGAGAAATAAGCTCGCAGATAATGTTGTGACTGAAATGAGGTCAGTTAGAAAGCAGTCGTGTCAGCCTCACATCGGCCATCACAGAGATAATAAAACTGCTTTTTGTTTCCGTCAGCAGAAAGCAGGAGGAGCGAGCGGAGTCTCTAGAGCCAAAGCTACACCTCTACAGGACCATGATGAAGTCTATGAAGGGGGAAAGTCCAAAGCAGTGCCAGCTCGCTACATCAGAGGACCACCCATCAATAAACCTCTGTCAGAACAGGTAAGGCCTCAAACACCTTAACTGTCACCCTTTATGAAACAGTATGCTGAGACAACATAACCCGAGTCCCACATCTCTTGTAAATACAAAAATAACTTTGAAACTAGATTTGAATTACACTTTAATATTTCATCAGAACGGTTCAGAAGCTTGTGTAACAGTTTACTGTGTGTGACATTTCTGCTTCCTGCTAAAGAGTGTCTAAAAGAAAGATCAGCTGGAGTTAACCTAATGATGAGATCAGCTTTGACTGACCTGATGTTGCACCTCTGTGTGTATATGATGACATGAACACCATAACATTCCTCATACTCCTTGAGGAAATTACAGTCCAGCATTTTTCAGCCTTTGTGCTACTTTTAAGACCTTTACACACAAAACACACTAACTTATTTTTCAGATTTTTTTTTAACGCAAACTTGTCATGTAACATGTTCAAGGTGAAACACTGGAAGATTTACACAAAATGGATCAAAAATTTGTATTTTTAGACAGAATTACATTCAAATATCTGTCACAGGCACTTTTGTTAAAACAGAGTGATCAGCATGAGACGTACGACGTGTAATATTGCAGGTCATGCATAAAAGCAGTTGGTTTCTCAGTCAGGAGCTGCAGAACTGTGCTGTATATTTCTCTGTGTTAAAAGTAATACGTGGGTAAACTGTTTTCACTCAGCAGGTTATAATTTGGTTTCTTTGAAGTGATCTCCCACACAGACAAGAGTCTGAATCTAAGACCTCACGCTGCTGTGGACACAGTCATCAGGCACAGATTTTACACACCTCAAAGAACCAATATGGGTTTAAGTAGATGCCAACATTAGAACATTCTTACTGCTTTACCTGCTGTCAGACAAGCCATTACACTCCACCAGCCTCCACTGACAAAAACAGTCATTTTACCTCATAAAACAGGAGCTGTTCACTGCTGCCTCGACTGGTTGGTTAGTGGATTTTGTCCCCTATGGATTGCACTATAAGCACGTTATGAAGATGAAGAATAATTTGGCTAGAGTGTTTTTGTTTTATTATGAATCTGCACAGGCAGGAGTTACCCACAGCTAAAAATCAGTAGTGGAACAGTACAGACAACACAGCACCCCGGGTTCTTGTGCGTTTGCCATTAGATGCTGTACTTTGATGTGTTCATCCCTCTACCTGTAATGCACCTGAGATCTGTGGCTGTTTAAAATACTAAAATTCACTGTCAAATAAATGATTAAGTTTCTGAATGGTCAAACTGCCTTTTATTTGTTTGAATATAGACGGAAGAAGTTCTCCCTGCTGTCAGAAGGTCCCCGAGGCAAAGGCCTGTGTGCAGTTATGAAGACATCGACAGTGAGGAGGAGGAGGAAGAGGAAGAAAGGCCCAAACCCATTGCTGCATGCTATCTCAGAGGTCCTCCAGTAAAGCCCAGAGCTCAACCCAAACAGGTGTGAGGCCATAGCTTGGGCAGAATGAACCTGTTTTACACTAAAGGCTACAAAACAACTATTTACACCTGACTAAATCTTTACAATGTGCTGTAGACTCTTCAGTTAGGTTGTTCCTCCAGATTTCTAAAGGTTGCAAAGAAAAAGCAGAATTGAAAGTTGACACCTAAATGCTTCAAAGCGCACACACTTGAATTACCTTCTTTAACAGGAACGTAACCCCAAAAGGACAAGCAGCAAAACAGATGACGTGCCCCTGACCTCAGCGAGAACGGAGCGCCGAGTCTTCCCACAAAGGAGAAAAGAAGATCGAGCAAACCGTGATATGGAGAGGCAAACACACACACACCACAGAGCGGTGTACAGCCATCCAAAGTACTGGGATAGCCAGCTCTATTACAGAGATGCTTTGGGTAAATGGGAAGAGTCTGGTCCCAAAAAGTCAAGTCCTGAAGCCGGTCCCCAACAGAGAGGATGGCTGACGTCCTGGTTACTCTGTTTGGGCGCCTTTCTTTTACTGCTTGCTGTTGTCAGAGTTTGCCAAAGTACATTGAAGCCCCTTTGAGGAGCTAATGGATCTACGAGTTTTAACAGCTCCTTTCAAAGCTTCTTCCCAAAGTGGAGATGGAGCAGCCGGGAACACAAAGCCTCTCATCAGGACTTCTGGGCTGCCATTTTCACAGTGATGGGCTGAAATAGAAGGACAAGCTTCAGTTTATTCTACCTATTAGATGTTCTGTAAAGGTAAACATGCGATGAAAGATTTCTTTATGATAAAAAGATGAAATGGGCTCTCGTTTCTAACTGCGACTCACACGCTCGAATAAAACCGTCTTTGACTTTGAATCGGTGGCGAGCTGTATTCACAGACACGCAGTATCACACGCTTACTCCTTTATCAGACGAGGAGTAGCTTCAGTCAAAGTGTATGAATGCAGCACATTGTTGAAAGCGCAGTGGCAGAAGAAAAGGCTACAGGATGTATAGAGGCATGCTAATTAATAAGCTGAATATCTATTGAGGGCTTTCTGAAGGCAGCTGTCAGTCACACTGTGAGGCGCGCACATACCTTACTGCAGTAAGGACACTCTCCAAAAACAATGTTGAAGCTCTGCCTGCTGGAGTGCAGCGCTCGCAGCCACTGAAGGCAAAAGAGAAAAGATCAAATCATTACCTTGAATCTGATGTGTGGCTCATAACAGCACTTTCAATATACACTCTGTACAGCTATGTTTAAGATTATCCAGCACCCTTGAAGCACTGAAGGGCTTTTTTTTTTTTTTTTTTTTAAAGTCGATTAGCATCCTGCGATTTGTTTCTGAGCTTCAAAGATATCTGGCCATGCAGCAGCGTGTCACTGAGGACAGAGTCCAAACATAGTCATCTGTGCTCATTTCCTGTGTGTTGCAAGGCTGCACTGGTCCAGTTCTACCTTTGATCATATCTGACTGTCACTCACCTTGAGCAGCCCACCTGTTGAAACGCTAAAACACTCATGGCTAATGAACGCAAATCTTCTATGCCTGATTAAATAAAATGCTGTTTAGAAACACTTTACAATATGTATGTCCTCAGAGGGGAAACAGGAAGGAATAACCTGTATTCATGTGCGTATTTAGACAAATGAACACACTGTACTTGCAGTGCGCTGACCACATGCAGCTCTCTGAAGGCAACAGGATAAGGCTTTGTATTATGACTGAGTGAAAACGGCAAATGTAATGCGCAAAACTTTGTTCATTTAAGCAAATAAATAAATAAAATGGATGTTTACAACTGTGTCCACTCCTCAGGAGGAACCCTTACAGTGTTTGATGAGGGAGCACTTTAAACTCAAGTCAATAAATGGAGAATTGTGTCCCAGAGGCACACTGATGGTACGGAGGGACTTTTTTAATTATTATAACCAGATCACAGTCATTTGGTCATTTTGTAGCTTTGAAGTAGTCTGGGGTAAATCTTAAACTTTCTGAGATTATAATATGGGTGATGTGACAGTCTAGTTGTTGGGCACATGTCATATGAACGCAAACACCCTGAGCAGTGAGTTCATGCTCAGTTTTTTACCCACATACAGCCACACATGCTTTTTCAAAAGTCATAATTATACAGTGTGGTGGTTTCCACGTTCACCTAACAAACAAAAGAGAAAACCCAAATCCCTTTGCATCAGGAAGACCATCAGGTGTTTCAAAATCTGACAAACCTACTTTTGCTGTGGTGACCCTTTCTGAATAAGGAAACAACCCAAAGTAGCTTCTATGAATATATACATTGCTCAAAGGAAAAAAAAAGGACTTTTGATAGTTTGGGTTTCCACTGACCGCTGTTGTGTCATTTTATTCTTGAGAAATCACATACTGTATGTCAGCAAAGATATTCAAATTGAATATTTGTACATCAAGATATGTCAGATATATATAAAAACCATTTCCGTAATAAGTCATAACACTGTGGCTTCACATCTGGGCCGTTGTCATGTCAGACATCTTTATATACACAGTCTATAGTCTCCTTAAAAAAAAAAAATCAATTTGTTAAACTTCCAGGACATTGATCTGGTCAATTAAGTAGCAGAGGGCAAAAAGGGCTGTAGAAGGCCCTTAACCGATCAGCAGGACTGGTATCTGCTTGCACGCCACAAATACAGAAACAGACTTCATGAGGGTGGTCTTACAGCTGACGTCCTCTAGTGGGCCCTGTGCCACCGTGGAGCCCAATTCTGGTATTCTATGGCATTTGCATTTGCCATAGAATACCAGAATCAGCAGTTACATCATTAGTGTGGACCTGCTACAAAATGGACTACCTTGCTGTATGAATTTTTTGTTCACTTTGATTTTCAGGATGCCTACAAATTCAGCCTTCTGTAGGTTAATAATTTTCATTTCCATCAAATGATGTTGCATCCTTTTGTTCCTAAAACATTACCGTGTATACATATCCACTGAAGTCCAACGTGTTTCAAAAGTTTTTGGTTTTGTGTTGCTTACAACATTTTTGAATCCTTCATATTAACTTGTATCAAATGTGTCAAATAATTCATACACACATATATTTTATTAAGACTTAATGAGTTCATATCCAGTTTTAATGTAAGGCCAATGATGAGCCATTATTTGCAGCTTGCATTTTTTTTCTCTCATCTGTTATAAAAAGCTGATGTGGACACAGCTGTCTGATTTCATTATTCAGTCTAAAAATGGAAGGAACCCTGTTGTAAACCTCAAATTCTGTGGGGGTGTGTGTGTTCATACCTCATAAAGACAAGTCTGGTGGAAGGGCTGCCCACAGCGAGGGTCATTACACACCTGATCAGGGATGGCAGCTTCAAGTCGATATGAATAGCAGATGCCACACTCAAGGTTGAAACTCTACATGGACAGAGAGCAGTGAATGTGCATGTGCAGCACGCTTGTTGGCACAAACTGTCCTTACACACACTAAAGCACACACACCCCACACGTCACCCCATAACTCCTTCCCTTTCTCCCTGCTCCTCGTTGCATTTTGTAATGAGTAACTACTGTTTTCTTTGGGTTTTTTTCCTGCAGCTATCCATTAAAAGAGATGATGTCAGAGGAAAAAAACCCCCCAAAAATCAACATCTGGTCAACTCAACTTTTTTGCACTCCTCTGAATGTTAATGAAGCGGAGGCATTAATCACCGCGGCGACAGTGGATAAACACGACACCCTTTCAACCCATCCGCAGAGAGAGGAGGGGAGAAAAACGAGGGCTTTAAAAAAAAAAAGAAAGAGGGAGACAAATGGTTTTTCGTGATTAAAGTGGTTTGATAGTGCAGAGAATTCTGCCATCTTTGTTATTCTAATGATCTTATCTGTAAACAACCCAATTAAAGGAGAATTGGAGCCCACCTCTAAGAAAAACAAAACACACAAAGAAAAATGCGGAAAGAAACAGGAAAATAAGCAGCAGTGTATGTCCGCCCCCTTAGAACTCTGAGCTCAAACAGGAGAATGTATGCAGAGATGTAAACACACACACACACACACTGGTGAAGAGAAGGGACATGTTTGAAATGGAAAATGGGGCAACTATGTGACATACAGATTTTTCGTGGGTGGCAGGTGATGGGAATTCGATCTCCAAAACATCCCGGAGGTTGTGCAAGACGCTGGAGTCCGGGTTCCTGCCAGCAGACCACAGACAGCTCCTTCACACACTAATTAACCACATGCAAATGAGCCCGCAAAGACACTGGGGGATGATTAGGAGACTTTCACTACTGCTATATAAAATGTAAGAAAAAAAAAATAGCAGGAACATTTGAGCCGCCTCAGACTGTACAGTGGTGGAGAGAGAATTTACTGAGATGTGTGTCATGCAGGGAGGCAAATGTTAAAACCTGGGGTGAAATTTAAATCTGTACCCAGCTTCATTTGGAAATGACTTTTTTCCCTCCTTCCCCTGAGTGTTAATCAAATGGTTCTCTGCTCTCTGTGCAGGGATCCACTTCGACACTGATAATGCTCCTGGATGTAAAGATAAAAAGAATTGGAGTTTGAATAGCAGATATGCTCACAAATAGAAAAGACCAAAATCAACAATTAAAGCACGGATGACACTTTGTTGTGGACACAATGGAAAAGCTGCAAACACCACAGATGAGTTGTTCTTGTGTTTTACCCTTTCCTAATACACGTGCTTGTATAAAACATGGGCACATTCCCTCCCATGACCAGCAGGGGTGACCCCTCTCGCTGCAAAAGATAAATAAATAAAAAGACTTCTGTCTGGGTGGGTGAGTTGGCTAACTCACTAAACTCAACAATTAGACAATCCCCTTTTAGCAAGCACTTTTGCTCAGGAGATAGAGCAGGTCACCTACTGATCGGAAGGTTCGTGGTTCGATCCCTGGCTCCTCCAGTCTGCATGCCAAGTACCCTTGGGCAAGATACTAACCCCAAGTTGCTCTCCGATGCATCCATCGGAGTGTGAATGTGTGTGAATGTTGTTACAAAAGCACTCAGTTTAGAGTCAGTGCTTGTGAGAATGAGTGTGATTGGGTGAATGTGGCATGTTGTATACAGCGCTTTGAGTACTCCGGGTAGAAAAGTGCTATATAAGAATCAGTCCATTTACCAGTCCACTTGGTGACAGTGGGAAGAAAAAACTCCCTTTTAGCAGGAAGAACTGGGGGGAGTGAGACAGGACAAAAATGTTGGCAAAACAAAGTGGGTGGGTCCTGAGATAACCTTTTCTCAGCTTTGAGGTGACTGAAGTGACTGCCAGTGAGAGCACAGGATACCAGGAACCGACATATGACCTGGTAGGAAATCAGGAA
This sequence comes from Oreochromis niloticus, assembly GCF_001858045.2. Taxonomy (NCBI): domain Eukaryota; kingdom Metazoa; phylum Chordata; class Actinopteri; order Cichliformes; family Cichlidae; genus Oreochromis; species Oreochromis niloticus. Next base: position 30,163,986 of record NC_031978.2, on the reverse strand, counting down.
CCAGAGCCTGGAAGGTCAGCAAAGCAATTCCCCACCAGCATGGAAACAGCTCTATTGAACTTAACATGATGCTCATTTTGCAAATTATGGACTGTAATGGGAACACCTCACTCAAGCAATATCTTTCAGAAACTGAAAGTAACCACTCTGTCAGGAATGTCACTCCCAACTGTCATTTATCAACACAGAGGTGTGAACGGGCATATTTCAGCCTCAAACAATGGTTTCATAAATCTAACCAAGTATTAGTTTTTTTTAGGTATTATCTAACAAGCAAGTGGGAAAAGTGGCCGGTCCATTGAGGCAGCAGTGAAAGACACCTTATGGGCAATGTTCTCATCCGGGAGTTTCAAAGAATGCCGTTTTGTCACATATTCATGCTGGAACAACTACTCCATGGTGTCTGCAGCTGTGTGTGTACTTCCACAACAGAGAAGAGGGCTTAAGTTCAAAAAAATAATCTAATATTTTTGTAGACGAGGCCTCAGGCCTGTGTGCTGTTTAGTGAAGGGCAGGTACCATTCAGGGAGTTCCTCTAAGCTTTTAAGCTAAAAACAGCTCACTGCTCTGAGAGCGGATCAAAATGCTCTCTGTGCAGGTCAAAAATAATGAGCAAAAAGATGCTAAAGCTAAGATAGAAAGATAAATAGATGGTGCAGACGTGGATGAGAATGCTCTGCAGGTTCAGAGTGTGCTCTTTATTCACAGCGGTCATGATAACTTGTATGTTTTTGATAGGAACCAATGGGCCCAAGGCTGACAGCCACAGAGTTAAATAATAAGTAAGTGTTGTGCAAGTATTGATGGGCTTGCTTTTTTTCCATTTGATTTGTTGACAGTAATGCAAAAATTATATCACAGTACATCGCATTATACGTGACATCCACCATATTCTTCAGAAAGTGTGTGACATTCAGAGCTCAATTTCTGCTCAAAGAGATTCTGCTGAATTAGCATGTGAAAGCTCAGTGACTGAGAAAACCTTACCACAAGTGCATGTTAGCGTTCAGCTTATTCCTCAGCGGAGTCACCACTGAAACAAAACAAAAGAAATCATGTGAAATTGGATGGAAATCAAAATACTAATAACAGCCTTAAATTAGATCTGCAGTCACATTTCAAGCAGCTTCAGATACACTATTATTGTATATAAGGCCTTGGAAAATTAGACTACCTTAAAAAAAAAAAAGCACTCTGCATATCCTCAAACACCGTCTCTTATTGGACAAAGGCCCAGATCAGCACAGACAGCGGCATCACCGCTGTCAGATATGAACCATCGTTGCTTGTGCTGTTCCACAGGGGAGCTTTGTCTCCGTGCAGCACTCATCACTCTCACTGTTTGTTATTCCTACATGCAAAAAGCAATATTTCTATGCGACCCCCTGTATTTGAGGGTCGCTGCCTGCCTCCCGTCTTGGTGGCTGAAGTGTGCGTGTGTTTAATATCTTTTGAGTTGCATTGCTAGGCAACAGGCTAGGAGTCGCGTGACCTTGGGTTTACAGAAACAATGGCCGACAATTGACGGGGACTTAAATAGAAACCGGAGCCCAAGCTCGCAGGCTGACTGGCTCCGGTGTTGCTGCGCTGGGAATGAAGATGTGCCACTCTGGAAGCAGATCCTCTGACACAACAACACACAACAGTCAACACAACCAGAGATGTGTGGAGAGCAAAAAGAAAAGCACTATTTTCTTTCACAGCTCGTGGCTTCTCACTGATCTGATCTGAATAACGACAGAATTTAGACTTTATTGCCTGGTCTGATCCTCAGCTGCTACGTTATTGTGTGAAGACAGGCAGGATGCACAGGCCTTAGGAAGATCCCATTTATGAAACTACTAGTTTGTTTTTTAATTGAACTCATTTAAGTTAAAGTTAAGTTAAAGTCCAAGAAGAAATGCTTGAACGTGGGCGTCTTAGTGACTGTCACATGCATGTAACCTGACAGCTGTGTATTTCCCATGCTGTATCATTGTCAGTCAGTTTTGGGGTCATAATACTGCAGATGTGCTCTTGTGCTGCCTGCAAACACACTTTGACTCTCAGGTCATACCCACCATGCTCTGCTCCCAGCAGGCAGCATTCTGGGAGCATCTTTGGGTGACTGGGATCCACCTCTACTTTGATGGAGACGTTGTTTCCTGCACACACGCACACACACAGATGCACTCATAAAGACTGGTGGGTAGTTAAGTGGGTATAATATTCGGTTTTATCGTTAGTCTGTGAAGCTGCATCAAGATCTGGTGATGTGTGGAGCAGTACCAATGGCGATCCGCCTCGTGGTGTCTGAACGACATGGTTTTTCCGGTTCCAGAATACAGGTCTTGCTATCAATCTCATCCAGAACGTCCCAGAACTCTGTCAGGGACTCCAAAACCAGCAGGAACTGGCTGTGGAGCTGCTCCAGAGTGCTCTAATAAACCAGACCAGAAGAATTATACTGCTGTAACAGCAGTTACTTTGATACAACTAGCTTCTATTATCACAGGTCCCAGTCTGACCTGCTAACTATGAGCACTCCTTACTGCTTAAATTTGATTATTAGCCGCCAGGTGCTGATAATCAAATGTACTTAGGAAGTGTGAGCACTATAAAAGCAGAGGTTTTTGACAGTTTGCAGGTCTGAAGCATCCAGGTTATCCCAGCAAAATTACAAATGATTAATTTTTTTTTTTTTTTTTTTTAAACCTAAAAAGCAACATTTGGACATTCATCTATCACAGAGTCAAATGTGAGCCCATCTAAGACCAAGGTGGAGATGTGTGACTAATGCACAGCCCCGTGTTTGGCAAAAACCTAACACAGCATATCCACGCAAGCACAGGCAGGAGGGGGATGATTTGGGCTTGTTTGGCAGCCTGAGCGTCCTGAAGTTATTGATTTGATCATAAACTTCTCTGAGTACCAAAGTATTCTACAGTCAAATGTCAGACAGCTAAAGCTAGAGTCAAGAAACAGGACAATGACCCCAAGCACAGCAGCACATTTACAAAAGAATGGCTGAAAAAAAAGAAAGAAAGAAGAGAATCACGATGTTGCAATGGCCCAGTCAAAGTCCAGAGATGTCGTGGTGGGACCTTAAGAGATCTGTGTATAAATGAATGTCTGCAAACCTCAATGAGCTGAAGCAATGCTATGAAAGGGAGCAGGCCAACATTCCTCAGCAATGATGTGAGACACTGACTCTGTCTTAGAAAATGATTTCTTTAAGTTATTGCTGCTAAAGTGGCTCTACAATCTAATGGTGGAGTGTACTTTTTCACATGGCTGGAGCACGGCTTGTGTGTCATTCCAGTCCTTTGTCTGTTTCAGTGTTACTTTGTTTTGTATCTTTATCATTTCTGTAAAATTATAACGATCTATTAGGGAGTTTGAGATATATTAGCAGGGGTAAATAGGAACTAGCTGCCATTTCTAATGCTGTTCAAATTAAAAACGACTGGGATCGATCTTAAATCAATCTCAGAAAAAAACCCATTTAAAATCTCCTAGACAGTTCCCAATATTCAGTTAAGATATAACCAGTTTTAGTATTCTGGTTTTATCTGTAAGCAGGTTCCCGTAAACAGTTAACACAGAGTTCTTACTGGATAAATTGTTTGGTTTTCAGTCAAAGTCAGTGATACAGGGTAGGTTTTAATATGTCATTTAAAAAGGTTAATAATTACATATACTGTTGTTAAATACCAAGGCAAATGCACAGAAGACATTTGCTGCCATGTTTCATTTGAAAACTGAAGTGAACTCAAAGTGTAGACAGCAAATGGACAGTGAGTGAAGACTGTATAAACTTGAGGTGAACACACATGGTTACACACACACAGAAGAGAAAGGGAGGCTGATAGAGGTGTGGGAGAGCAATACAGATGGAATGAGAAGGAAAAAATTAGAGGAAAAAATGAACCAAAAATTATGGGTCATTGTGCCAGCACAGTGCACACAATTAAGCATCGTCCAGGTGCCGAGAGCCTCAGCAATTACAGCCCAATTAATGCCAGTGGTATGATTACGGTTACAGCTCAGGATAACTGCGCTAGACCCAGTTCAGAAAGAAGAAGGAAAAAAAAGGAAGAAGAGCTGGTAATTGAATTCCTGCTGCATCTGAGAAGAGAACACGCATAAGAGTGGAAAACTGTAGGGAAGTATAAAAGAGAGTGAGTCTGAGCTGAGATTTGCTCTTTGGCCATCTCAATCAGTCCTCTTTATCTATTTATGACTGACCTCAATTTAACTCCTAAAAGCAGCCAGGTTGAAAGAATTCACTTCTCTTTACTTGGATGCTGTTAAATTTCACTTTCTTTAACCTCTTTTTTTACAGTTTCTTTTATTTGTTCACTATTGTAATTTCTTTCACTCTGTAATTTTATAGAATTGCAAAAGAATGCCGTCAACGTGACATTTTACTGAGAATGGACATGAGCATGTTGCCAGCATTAACATTTTCTTCTGTGGAACAATGGACAAAATTTTATTTTATTTTTTTTAAATTGCTCATTATATGTAATGTTATTTACATGTGATCTTCAGATTTTACAACTTCATAGATAACCCAAAGGAGTATGACCACTCACAGACAACGCAAGCAAGTAACATTGACTGTCTTATAACAATTGTGGATGTCAAGTTCTATGAGGTTGTGAACTGTTCCTGCAACCCTTACTAGGATCCCTGAAGTTAGGAATGGTCAGTACTCAACTATGATGACGTCCAGCCGATTGGGTCGGGAGATCCCCAAAACCCCAAGGCTTGTGGGTGGACCCAATAACAGGCCAAAGAAGGACTAACCATCAGGGGGTCACGCACATCAGTTTAACCACCACTTACTGAGTATTGTAAGGGTACTGGAATATCTCAAGCTCTGTTTAACTGCAGCTTTACCAACTGATTTCACAGTGACTACCAGCACCAACAGCAACTGTCAGGGAATACTTGTGGGTACACTCATTCGAGCCCATCTAGAATGACTGAAGTCCTCATCCTATCACTAAGCTTGTGACCAAAGTTGAGTATAGGAACATAGACATATCCAGTACAGCTTCCACATCACCCCAATAAGTTTGTCAACTATTTTACCTCATTTTCCCATGGCTAAGCGCATCCGTCATGACACCTGTGCAGAGGTAGTAAGGCTTTTACAGATATAAACAGACAGGCTATAGCAGACCGCTCTCACGTTGGTAATTTGAGTCACTGAACATAACCATGCACACCTGCTGTCATTACGTGATAACTTAGCAACCCACGAATCTGACCAAATATAGTTACTTCTGGCTCCAAAGAGCCAACATGGCAGCAGCCAAAACGCTAACGTTTAACACACAGACAATATATATATATATATATATATATATATATATATATATATAAAAAAGGATGTAGGTTAGGTATGCAAGTATTAAACCTACATACCTGAAATTCTCTGTAGTCATGATTGGAGGCACCCTCAGCATTTTCTGTCTGACTTATACACCTGTTACGTATGTCACCCAAATCCCTCTGTCCTTGACTGTTTTGGTCCTCTGTGTGGTGGAAAATGGTGCCATGGTACAAAGGAGTGAAAGGTGGATTTTGTGGATCTGCTAAGCAGAAAGAATGCAGCCTGAATTTAGCCCCGTTGAAAAGCCATGGCTCCTTCCAAAAAGACTTCTGTCCCATAGAAGTGACGAGGCTGAACTTGACCTCTGTAAACACTTTAGTGATGAGTTTATTCGTTGGGTCACTTCTTTCAGGTCATACTGAATAAACAATGAGTCAGTTTACTAAATTTTAGTCATTGTAAATATTAGAGAGGAGGATTATCCAGGATGCGCTCAGTGTAGCTTCACAGTCAGAGCAGTCCCTTGCCTGAAAATGCTAAAGGCTTCAAAACAGGGCTTCACAAACACTTGAGTGACACCACAGTACCTAGGGCGATCGTGGCTCAAGAGTTGGGAGTTCTCCTTGTAATCGGAAGGTTGCCAGTTCGAGCCCCAGCTTGGACAGTCTCGGTCGTTGTGTCCTTGGGCAAGACACTTCACCCGTTGCCTACTGGTGGTGGTCAGAGGGACCGGTGGCGCCAGTGTCCGGCAGCCTCGCATCCGTCAGTGCGCCCCAGGGTGGCTGTGGCTACAATGTAGCTTGCCATCACCAGTGTGTGAATGTGTATGGGTGGATGACTGGATGTGTAAAGCGCTTTGGGGTCCTTAGGGACTAGTAAAGCGCTATACAAATACAGGCAATTTACCATTTATATGAAAATGAGTTCAAAACTAATGGGTAATGCCAAGGTGCCTATAGAGTACATGGTCTGAACCAACCATGACTGCAACTTTTCTATTTATTATACAATAAGCAAGCACCAACATTTAACAGCAATTTTGTATTTTCATGCAAGGATGTTTATTCAGGCGGGGCTTTTTGGGTCCACTGCTTAGCCAGTCACACACACAACTTTCATCATCTCTCATGCTTGTACTTTTTGGTCGTCAGAAAAAACAAAAGAAAACACACACACACAAACCATTGTATAGCCTTCAAGCACACAAAAACGGCATACACACCAAGGTTTTATTTCCCTTCCCATTCTGGTTCCACACAAATGCACAGAGTGGCACGTCTTGGCCCTGCAACAGAGCAGGCAATAATTACTCATTCAAATGAACATGTCAGGACTGCCGACAGACAAGCCCTTCCCCCCGCCACACACACCCTTCACACATCAGACAAAAACACACTTGCCACAGATGCAAGCGCACATACACAAGCATATACACACACTTCATGTTGCAGTGTGGGAGAGATCCATCAACGGCCCAGCAGGCAGACAGGCTCCATACGGTAGCGCTGTTCTAAGCTGGTCCTCACTGTACGCCTGCCATGTATCAGCTCGCCAACACACAGACACACACACACGCCCATGCATTAGCATCTCTCTCCTCAAATTCTCTGTCGCTGGTGTTTCCTCTCTCTCTGATTGACATAACGCATTTCACAGCTCCTTTTTTTGTCACTCTCCAAACATATCCTCACTCCTGGGGTCTAAAAGTCAAACTGGTCTTTACAAAAGTGGACATCAAATTGGCACAAAGGACGTGCAATGTTGAGATACAGAGTGCGAGTGTATTTTTTTAACGACGGATTACGTGACTGTTTGTGAAAAAATAAATAAATAAATCAAAACATTTGTGTGTGTGTGTGTGTGTGTGTGTGTGTGTGTGCGTGTGAGTGAGAGAGAGAGAGAGAGAGAGAGAATGAGCAACATCCGACTCCGAGGCAGTGACGGAGATAAAAAGCAGCACCAGAGTGAAAGAAGAAAGACGGCAAACAACAATAATGAGGAGCCAAAGAGATACAAAGAGTCCACAGCTGGTTTTACATCAAAGCACTTTTATGCCAATTATAGTGGACTAAATTTGAGGGGCTGAAAGAAAATGTTTTAATAGAGCAGGTGGAGATGTGTTTTGTCAAATTATGCAATAAGCAGCCGAAGATGAGTCAAGTGGATCAGTGTAGTCCTTAATCAGAGTTTGAGTCTCCGAGAGCCTCAATATATCACGGTACAAAACTCTGATAACAATAAAGAATTTCTAAAATATCAATTACAAAAGCACTGACACACACACGCCATGTAAAAGCCTGATTCTTGTGACATTACACGGTCACATAAGTTATTCACAGGACTCTATGCATCCCTGTAAAAAACTAAGTAAACCTCATAATTCAACAGCTTATAGAACCAATTTAATACCAATATAGATTCATCAATCCATTCATTTTTTTCTGCTTATCTGGTGCGGGTCGCAGGGACAGGGGCCTAAGCAGAGAATCCCAGACCTCCTTCTCACTGGCCACCTCCTCCAGTTTATCCAGGGGAGCACCAAGGCATTCCCAGGCCAGCCGATGTGGGGGAGTAGCGGCTCTACTTGGAGCCCCTCTTGGATGGCCCAACTTCCTCACCCCATCTCTAAGGGACAGGTCAGCCACCCTTCAGAGAAAGCTCATTTCCACGTTGATCGACCAGTAAATCAAAAGCTTCGCTTCCATAAAAATTATGAACAGAATCGGTGACAAAAGGGAGCCCTGGTGGAGTCCAACACCCACCAGGAACGAGTCCAACTTATTGCTGGCTATGCGACCCAAGCTCTTGCAATGGTTCTACACTAAACACATGTAGACTGCTTGGACAAACTCCCATGCACCCAAGTATCCTCGACAGGGTAAAGCAGCATTAACTTTTCTGTATGACTTTATCAACCTCTCACAATGCTGTAAAAGAATTTTGGCCTACTCATGCTTACCACATTTCTTCAGTTCATGGAGGTTTATGGATATGAATGCACAACTCCTTTAAGATAAGCTGAGTTTAAGTCTGGACCTTGACCATTGCAACACCTTGATTCTTTTCTTCTTCAGCCATTCTGTTGTAGATGTACTGCTGTGTTTGGGATCATTTCCCTGTTGCATGACTGAATCTCAGCCAAGCTTTAGCTGTCAGTCACACATTTGAATCTAGAATTCTTTGATATACACAGTTCATGATTTACTCAAAAATGAGAAGGTGCTCAGGTCCAGTGGCTGCAAAATAAACCTAAATCATCAACCCTCAGCCACCACCAAAACCAAACAGCATATGAGCACAAACATGGCGCTGTGCATTATGAACTCTTTAATGCTTTCCAATGTCCAGAGACCACTGTTTCAGAGATCTCTGCTTTGTTCAGATGCAAATTTGCAACCCTAAGCAATGTTGCCATGATTGTTTAGAAATGAGTTCTCCTGGCAGCCCTCCCAACAAGCCAATCTTGTTCTGACTTTTCCTAACAGCACTGTCATTAATTTTAACATGTTAAATGAGGCATCAGAGTCTGACGTGTATCTCTTGTCTTGTTTTTACAATTTGTCTGACCACTGCGTGATCTGACTTTCGGTTAAATTTTCCTTACAGGGAAGATCACGAATGTATCAAAAGTTCTGTTTCTATAAACGTGGCCAATACTTGCTGATGATCAATTAATCGAGCGTTGATTAGCAACACCTGGCTGCTACTCACCCTCTTAATTTCTATGAAAGCAGTAAAGGTGTGCTTAGTTTTTCTCAGGATTGCATTCTGTGAAAACTCTGTTTAAAATACTGTAACTAGATGTTTATTACAGGCTTTTATCAAAGACCCCTCACATCCTGGACACTCACTTTTCCCCCCCTTCCCTCTGGTAAACGTTACAGGTCCATCAGGTCAAAGACAAACAGACTCAACAGAAGTTTTTACCCACAGGCTGTCAAACATGCCCTACCTCCACCCTGATTGGAGGATAACTGCACTGCCAACACTCATGGATATTACACCTTATTTATAAATCGTATTTCTGTTTATACTTCAATGCAACCAACACCCCTACCTCTTTAAACTGTATTTATTATAACCTTATTTAGTATAGTTCCAACAGCACCCCCCCACTCAATGTGCAATATCACAATGTGCAATATCACTGATCACACTGCACATCTCAATGCACCTGCTAGTTAGATGGCATGTATGTGTATGTATATAGATGTAAGCGTGTATGTGGAAATATGTGTGTGTATGTTTGCAGGTGCATGTATAACTTGTACATACAGTTAAGCCCATAATTATTCATACCCCTGGCAAATTTTGACTTAAAGTTACTTTTATTCAACTAGCAAGTTATTTTTTGACTGGAAATGACACAGGCGTCTCACAAAAGATAATAAGATGATGTACAAGACGCATCATTGTGGAAAAAAAATATTTCTCAGCTTTTATTTACATTTGAGCAAAAAGTATCATGTCCAGAATTATTCATACCCTTTACAAACTGTCACAGTCTCTGGGAAAATCCAAAGTTCCATACCATTCCAAATAGTCAAAGCTGTTCTAAAGCATCCCAATTACCCTGATTAATTGGAAATAGCTGTTTTGATCAACTCAACAGGTGAAAAACAGCAGCTCTCTGCAGGTGGTCTGTGGACATTCATGACTAAGACAAAGGAACTCAGTGAGGACCTGCAGCTGTGCATTGTGGCTGCTCACAAGTGAGGAATGGGCTACAAGGCCATATCCAAATGTTTTCAAGTTCCAGTGGCTACAGTGCAAAGTATTATTAAAAAATACAAGATGTTCCGCACTGTGGAAAATCTCAGAGGACGTTGTCGGAAGCCAAAAGTGAAACCTGTGCTGGCCAGGAGAATAGTGAGAGAGGTGAAAAAGAATCCAAGGATCACCACCAAGGCCATTCTGGTGAATCTGGGCTCTGCTGGTGGCAATGTCTCAAGGCAGACAGTCCAACGGACACTGTTGGGTTCCACGGATGCAGACCAAGGAAAACGCCACTTCTCCAGGCACTTCTAAGGCATGCAAAAGCTCATTTGGCCTTTGCAAATGCTCATCTGGACAAAGAAGAAGATTTCTGGTCTTCAGTGTTATGGTCTGATGAAACAAAAATTGAATTATTTGGTCACAATGATGTTGCCTTCATTTGGCATAAAAATGGAGAAGCCTTCAGCCCAAAGAACACCATCCCCACTGTCAAACATGGTGGTGGGAACCTAATGCTTTGGGGGTGTTTTTTAGCCAATGGACCAGGGAACCTAATCACAGTAAACAGCACCATGAAAAAAGAGCAATACATGAAGATTCTCAACAACAACATCAGGCAGTCTGCAGAAAAACTTGGCCTTGGGAACCAGTGGACATTTTAGCACGACAATGACCCAAAACATACAGCAAACGTGGTGAAGAAATGGTTAGCAGACAACAACATTAACGTTTTGCAGTGGCCTAGCCAGAGTTCTGACTTGAATCCAACTGAGAATCTGTGGAGGGAGCTGAAGATCAGGGTGATGGCAAGAAGACCCTCCAACCTGAAAGATTTGGAGCTCATTGCTAAAGATGAATGGGCAAAAATGCCTGTGGAGACATGCAAAAAGCTGGTCTGCAATTATAGGAAGCGTTTGATTGCTGTAATAGCCACTAAAGGCTTTTTTCTATTGATTATTGAGAAGGGTATGAATAATTCTGGACATGATACTTTTTGCTAAAATATAAATAAAACCTGAGAAATATTTTTTTCCACAATGATGCCTCTTGTACATCGTCTTATTATCTTTGGGGAGACACCTGTGTCATTTCTGCTCAAAAAAGAACTTGCTTGTTGAACAAAAGTAACTTTAAGTCAAAATTTGGCAGGGGTATGAATAATTATGGGCTTAACTGTATCTTTCTTGTGTAAATGTAAATTTGTCTGTTATTGTGTAAATACTTATGCTATTGTGTACTCCACACACATGGAGAAATGCCAAACTGCCTTTCACTGCTCTTGTAACAGTGATCATACAAAGCTATTCTATTCTATTCTATTAATGCCTGGTTCACAGTTCCAGCACTACTTCTACAAGTGCATGCTCAGTCCACTGTCAGCGAAACCTTATTATCATAAAACTAAATGTGATATATGTTATATGGATTCATACACAAATAATACTGCACTTGACAGCATGACAATGAGGGGCAGCAAAAAACAGAAGACAGTTCACTTGGTGGGTGTTTTTTGTATATTGATTTTTGACAGTTATACACTGGCTTAATGAAGAGGGCATATTACTTAGTGTTTGCATATTGCTCAAACTCAGTGCTTTACATTGAGTTTGACTGGCTTAATTTATCTGTGCACATTTACAGACGTTACACAGTTTCTGAGTTTTATTAGAATTATTTTTTATATGAAAAAAAATTGGGGATGTGTCATCCGCATGTTCATTCTAATCCAGTAGTAGGTGTGTAGTAGTCAGGGATTTCACCATCTTTTACTCTGAATGTAAATCTTCAGTAATTTTAGAATCTGTCATAATGAACTACGAACTTCAAGATCTTTTGCCACAAAGTAAGAATGGGTGGATAAATTATACTAAAATTTAATAAAAAGCATGAAATAAAAATAAAAAAATATTACACCCTGAAGCGTAACCAAACATTTTTAATGCATTATGGTGTATCCTTAGCAGAAATTTAATCCCAGTTCATCTTGCCTGAAATCAAAATAGCATTTTAAGGTTTAATCTGATGTCAGTATGAATTCTTGTGGTATTGCTTTTTAAGGCAGCTTTCACTGACTTCATACATTTAAAATATTGGGAGATATTTTTTTTGATGTGTCAGATATTTTTTGTGAGTTAAATCTTTTAGATGACATGTTTCTGAAACAAAAGTCAAAAGTGTGATAAAAAGCAACCAAGTAGCATTTGACATTCACTGAACAGAAGTAAAACCTCTTTAGACAGACAATGTGTGTGCAGCAGTGTATATTTACTTACCTGTGCTGTCCAGTTTATAGCTAGTGGCACAGGCAGGTCAGCTGAGCATTCAGGAGCCTCTGCAGGATGCTGTGTGTTAAGAAGATGGGATAATACTGTAATACTGAATATATTAAGAATTCATTTAAATACAAAAGCAAAGTGATCCCCGAATTCTGATTAAATAAATATGCATCAGGAAGTTGGGCATCATAGTTTAGGAATTAGGCTTAAACTGGGATTTCTCAACATGCTAGAAGAGTCTGCTATAATAGGTCAATAGCCTCTCATAACTGACATTAACAGCCACCCTGTATTTATTTAAAACAGTCGAGTTATTACGACTTTACTGGCTCAACTTTCTAAAGAGCTGAAAAATACATTTTGGTCAATATATATGAGCAGCTCTTTTTTATCCTGATCACCTTCAGCATCACACTACTCTGTCCTCATCCTCTCTCACTCCCCTGCCTTCCAAGCCTCTACGCATCCGTGCCAGTGCTGCCTCCTCCCTGGCTGTGCCTGGTGAGGGATGACCTGGCGCTGGATCTGGCGGAAGCAGCTGGAACACAGAGAGGACTTGGAGCTACTTTTTCACAGTGCCAAAAAGGTGAGGAGGGCCAGGTAGGCAGGTGGGCACAGAGTGGGGTCCCACCACCCTCCTTTGTCCCCGGTGGATGTCATCTGGGCTTAGCTAAGCACCAGCTCACCATGATATCCACCCACCATGCCCAGAATATGCATCCCCACTCTGACTTACAAAAAGTAAAACATTCACTTGAAAAGTTTTTTTTTAAAACAATGTCTTTTTATTAAGAGGTTTTCCTTTTATACACAAACATCAACATATATATTATACATATAAACAGAAAGAAAAAAGAAGGGTTACAGATGATCTGTACATTAAGTTTAACAAGTACATTTAGGCTGTAAAATGAGTTCAGAAATGTATCTTCAGCTGTGAAATAAAAGGAAAGAAAAAAAAAAGGGAAAGAAAGAGAAAAAAGAAAGAAAAATATAAACATATGTATGATGTATCCCAAAGTAACATAATCCCTGCAAACTAATCCCATTCATTCCCACCCAGGTCACTGTCCTAGACCTGCACACTGTATTTCCACACCTGACTTAAGAGAATTTGCTGAAAAATTCTTATAGATTTTGAAAATCATCAAGGAAGGGTCCCCACATGTTTTGAAATTTCCCAGTGGAGTTCTGAAGTGAGTGTCTTATCTTTTCCAGTTTTAGACAGGCCATGAGGTCATATAACCACTGTTTGTGAGTGGGAGGGGCAGCGTCCCGCCACCTCAGTAGGATTGCCCTCCTGGCCAACAGATAGTGCCTGTTTTTTAGAGGCCGGTAGAAGCACCTCATTCTCACTGATGCCAAACAGAGCGAGAAGGGGGCCAGGGGCCAGCGTCACACTGAAAATCCTGGATAGGGTATGAAAAACGTCCGACCAGAACTGAATGAGATTGGGACAAGACCAGTACATGTGGACCAGTGAGGCTTCAGCAGTTTTGCATCTGTCACAATATGGAGTGATTTCAGGATAGATACGGGATAATCTGGATTTTGAGAAATGGGCTCTATGCACCACTTTGAACTGGATTAAACAGTGGCGGGCACATAATGATGTTGTGTTGACATGTCTAAGTATAGAAGCCCATGTTTCGTCAGAGATTGTCACGTTTAGGTCTCCTTCCCACAGTGTCTTGAGCTTGGATGAAGAGGTATGTGCCAAATTTAACATTTTATTGTAAAGCAAGGAAATCATCCCTCTATTGGTTGGATTGAGTTGTAGGATAGTTTCTAATAGTGTAGGCTCTGGTGGAGGGCTTGAGCTTGAGGTCTGGGAACAAATAAAGTGCCTGACTTGCAAGTATCTGAAAAAGTGTGATGGTGGAAGACTATATTTATTAGCAAGTTGTTCAAATGATGCTAGTTTGTTGGCTATGAATAGGTCCTTAAAGCAAGTTATTCCACTCCTGTGCCACTCCGCAAACCCACCATCCTGGACAGAAGGTTTAAAGAGATGGTTAGATGCAATGGGGCTGAAAAGGGAGAAGTCACAAAGTTTAAAGTATTTCCTAAACTGGCCCCATATTTTTAATGAGTGCACCACTACAGGGTTGGGAATGGAGTTGAATGAAGAGGATGAGAGTGGAGAACAAAGTGCAGCTGGTAAGGATATACTGTTGTCACTATGCAATTCCATAGTCACCCAGTCAGGACAACCACTCCGATTGTGGTAAAAATACCAAAACACCAAACATCGCATGTTAGCAGCCCAATAATAAAAACGAAAGTTGGGAAGTGCAAACCCACCCTCAATTTTAGATTTTTGGAGATGCATCTTATTAAGCCTTGGGCGTTTACCCTGCCATAGATAAGATGAGATGACAGAGTCCAGCTCATTGAAAAAAGTATTGGGAATGAAAATGGGTAGGGCCTGAAAAAGGTATAAAAATTTGGGTAAAATGGTCATTTTAATTGAATTGATACGTCCTACCAGAGACATAGAGAGTGGCGTCCAGTGGGTGAGGGACCGCTTCACTTGGTTCAGCAATGCACTGACATTTTCTGTGAAAAGGTCTTTATGTTTTTTTGTCACTGTGATTCCCAAATATGTAAATTTTTTCCTTTCAACTCTGAAGGGCAAGCAGGTGAAGTCTAACATACTTGCTTTGCTACTTAGCGGGAAGAGCTCACTTTTATTAAGGTTCAGTTTATACCCTGAGATCTGACCAAACTGACTAAGCAGATTCAATGCAGATGGCAGTGAGGCTAAGGGCTTAGAAATAAAAAGCAGGAGATCATCTGCATAGAGCGAGACCTTGTGTTCTGTATTGTTTCTCCAAATGCCGTGTACCTCTTTGCAACTGCGGAACGCAATGGCAAGGGGTTCTATGGCCAGATCAAAAAGCAGGGGGCTGAGAGGACATCCCTGGCGTGTGCCTCTGTGGAGTTTGAAAGGTTTTGACAATTGGAGGTTAGTTCTTATTGTAGCAGATGGTTGAGAATAGAGTAATTTAATCCACGAAGTAAATTTCGCTCCAAAGCCAAATCCATCAAGGACTGCAAAGAGATAATCGAACTCAACTCGATCAAAGGCCTTTTCAGCGTCAAGCGAGACTACACATTCATCAGAGTCTGTAGAGCTGGAGTAAACTATGTTAAATAGCCTCCTTATGTTAAAATATGAATGACGACCTTTAATGAAGCCTGTCTGGTCTTTTGAAATAATTTTTGGAAGAACTATTTCTAGTCTACGGGCAAGTATCTTGGCTAATATTTTAGCATCTGTGTTCAATAGAGAAATGGGTCTATAGGAGGCACATTCCAACGGATCTTTTCCTTTCTTTGCAATAAGTGTAATACAGGCTTCATAGAATGATTGAGGAAGAGATCCTTGTTTGATGCAGTCCGTAAGGGTTGCACTAAGCTGCGTGGACAGTAATGAAGAGAAGTGTTTGAAAAATTCTGACGGAAAGCCATCCGGACCTGGACACTTGCCAGATTGCATTGAAGCTATAGCCAAGGAAACTTCTAGCTGAGAGATGGGTTCATCCAGTCTTGTTTTAAGTTCTGGTGGAATTTCAGGAATGTCAAGTTTAGCTAAGAACTCATTAATTGCATTGGAATCGGTTTGGGACTCTGAGGTGTAAAGTTGTGAGTAAAAATCCCTGAACACTTCATTGATTTTTTCGTGATCTGTGACAATGTTGCCATCTTGTTGTCGAATTTTAAGAATACTTTGCCTTGCCCTAGAACCTTTTAGAAGGCTCGCCAGTAATTTATCAGGTTTGTCACCATGCATATAAAATTTGGATTTGTCATGTAAGAGTACACGTTCAGTCGAGTACGTTGTGAGTAGGTCAAGTCTTGTTTTAAGTTCTACACGCTTTTTAAATATTTCATGACTCTGTTTGAGAGCATACTATTCATCGGTCTCCTTAATTTGTTGCATTAACTTATTTCTTTCATGGGTGGACTGTTTTTTAATTATTGCTGAATAAGTAATAATCTGACCTCTGATATACGCCTTAAAGGCATCCCATACGACAAGGCTGGAAGTCTCTGGGGAAGAGTTGGTGGCAAAGTAAAAGCGTATCTCATCCTGGATAAACTTTACAAAATTTTCATCCAACAGAAGGGTCGAATTGAAGCGCCATTGTGCAGCTTTAACAGGAGGGTGTGGAAGAGACAAAGACAGAGTAAGAGGGGCATGATCTGAAATAACTATGCTATGGTAGGCACAGGAGTGGACCTGCTGCAGACAATTAGTGTCAATGATAAAGTAATCAATTCTTGAATATGTATGGTGCACATGTGAAAAATAGGAGTAATCTCTTTTATGAGGATTTAGGGTACGCCAAACATCACACATTCCATATTCTGATAGAAAGGCATGAATGACAGATGCAGATTTGCTTAGAACAGTACTCTTAGTGGATGAGCGATCCAGGGCTGGGTCTAACCAGCAGTTAAAATCACCCCCCAGAAAAAGAGAGTAGATATTTAAGTCGGGTAGAGAGGAGAATAGTTGTTTAAAGAAATTCTCGTCATCTGTATTAGGAGCATAGACATTTACTAGGGCAACAAGACTGTTATACAGTTTCCCACTGACTATGACATATCTGCCCTATTTGTCTGCTACGACATTGTGGGCCTCAAAAGGAATGTTCTGCCTGACCAATATAGAGACCCCACGTGCCCTAGCTTGGAAAAGTGAGTGAAAACACTGGCCCCTCCAACGTGAGAAGAGACGGACATTATCAGAGGCCCTGACGTGGGTCTCCTGCAGGAAAGCCACATCAGTGTTATGGTGTTTAACATGTGAGAAAACCCTCCTTCTCTTGACTGGATGATTTAGACCTTTAACATTCCAGCTTAGAAAGTTTAATTGCAGGCTCATCTGATTTATAGAGCAAAGACAATATTCACACTGGCCTTAGATGATAAGAACAGAATAACTTTACAGTGGGTGGAAATTAGTTTGGAACAGGTTAAAAAAAAGAACAGCGTATGAGGTTCATAGCAGTGACCCTTACCCTCCCCAAACCCTCCCCACAACAGAAAATGGCTGCCAAAAAAAAGAACAAGAACAAGCAGCGAGCTCTTCAAACTTAACATATTTAAAGTGTTACTCCTCCTGTCTATGATAGCAGTCTAGGTGTTGAAGCAATCGAACCACTGCTCCGGTGGCCATAGCATAGTAAGATGAAACCCCTTATCTTACTGTTAAGTTATGAAACTGTGTATCAGCCACCAAATCCAAATGTAATTGCTGGGATGTTTCAAAGCAGAGTCCAAGTACGTAAACAAACAAACAACCAAACACAAAAAAAAAGATGTAGTTCAATAAGTACTACTGGTATAACTGAATTATTGAATGAGAACAGACAGAAGGCTACGAACAGATAACAAAACTCCCCGTCTCCGTGCAACAGGTATTACGTCATTAGCCAACGGGTAGAGGTCAATGAGGTTGCCTCCTTATTTATCAAAGAAAGAACACTTGAAAAGTTTTAAGTAATTCTACTGTCAAAATCTCAAAATTAAACATTTTTTTTAAAAAAAGCCTCATTGTATGTGTGGAAGATAAGCTGCAGAGCTCATTTCTTCAAGTGTGCATCATGTAACCTATTTTTAAATATATTTAAATATTTTTTTGTTGCCAGTGTTTGAATTATAAAATTTTTGTGTAAAGCAAAACCAAAATCTATGTCTGCACAAGCAGCACACCGCTTTGGTTACATCCTTAAGTTTACCTCTTTCATCTTGTTTAAAGCCAAAGAAATCCCAAATTGGTGACTTTATATTTTTTAATGCTGTCAGAGTTAACGTGCCGTCATCACTGAACCGATGACATACTGACATGGGTTAATTGTTAACGCGACTGACAATTAACCCATCTGGAGCGCAGACTGAGTCAAAATCCCTGAAACGTCTCTGTCAACACTTTTCGGGCAGTTTGTCCAAAGATTGTTCATTCTGCGCTCCAGATGGTTTGAGGGCGTTAAAAATTTTAATCACGTTAATTGTGATGACCGCGTTTAAGCTGGGTTTTTTGGAAATTAGTTCGTCCATGTTTGGACTTCTGTGTTGTAAACGCGCAAATCAGTCCGTGTGTGATTACATTGCTTTGCTCATCAAAAAGTGTGCGCATTCGCGAAGATATCACCCATCTGCGATTGTTGGACTGATTTTCCAGTTGGAAAATTTTTACATATCGCCCAATCCTACTGTGCACAAACACTAGTGAGCAGCACTGTGCTGACTTTAATTAATTTACAGATGCAACCTATGCAGCGCTCGTTTAAATTTCCACTTTAGCGATGCATGATGACATTTAAATTTATCCTTTATCCTGATTTGAAAAATAAATTGTCTCATTATTTTTCAAAGTTCAACTTGGTTTTTAAAAGTTTAGCGTTTTAAAACCAGATCTCACAAACTTTACTAGTAAGATCAATCTTACTGGACGAGCAGAGGAGAAGCTGCACATCTCATTTCTGTAAGTAGTTCATTAGTCTGAGACTAAGATATCACAAATCATGCTTTCAGATAGTGAAGCTTTTCTGCTTGAGCAGTGACAGCGAACTCAGAGTCAATCACGGGAAGCTGCAAGCGAAACGAGAAGAACATTTCAATGATCAGAAATCAAGTAGCCTCACCACTGTAAAGCTTACAATCAAATCATTAACTTTTGTTTTATATGGAAATTCCACAGCTTGCATTTAGGTTAACCTACACTAGGTAGAGGTTTTGTGTATCTCTCTCAATAGCAGAGCAGAGACAGCAGCTATGCAGATGAGTGTGGGTGTACTGATTTTCTCTATGCATTTTCCATCACGCTGAGGTTATGTGGAGATATTTTATCTGTGCTACATCTCAGTCACAGTGGGTTATCGTGTCTCTCCACACCCTCTCCAGTTTGACCCAGATTTAGGGGCACAGATGTAAATCACTGATTTGCCATCAGCAAAGTGAACAACCCCACATGCATTTGGTGAAGTCAGCCTGTTTGGATTTGGATTGGCTGTAGGTCAACATCAAGTTGTAGAGTATTCCATTTGATGATGAATAATTCTTTTAGTGTGGAAAATGATCCAGTCCTTACGGTAAACTGTGTGTTTCTCAGTGTGCACAATGAGAGTGCGCCTTACCTTAGACTTGAGTTTAACAGTGAGGATGTGCTGCCTTCCAGCGGAGTCCTCCGCTTTCAGTCTCAACATTCGGAACTCTGTGTCGATGAAGAGCAGCCTGAAGATGGACACGCACAAAGCACACGCCATAAATCAACCTCTATTCATAGAGAAGGGCACACGCAACACTGTAACCTGACAGCAGCCATCATCAGTCATTAATCACAGCTGCAGAGAGCAATATTGAGACATAAACTCTACCTTGAGATTTATCACTCTGGGTACCAACACAGTGACATTACATCAGACTGCAACTCTGGAGTCATGGCCTACAACTATGGATCATTTTCTGCTAATCGGTGTTCCTCTGCAGCAAACTGTGGCCACAGTAACCTGACATGCACTGCCTTACCTCAGCTGACTCAGTCCTCACCTGTGATCTAAAGTCCTGGCCCATACCTTACTGTACCATCCTGTAAGTTAATTTGCCGATTCACCCTGTTAATAAACAGCTGACTAGTCATCTTACAATAATTATAATGATGTTCACATATATTTGTATTCACCACTAAATACAGAATGAAAAATTTAAAAAAAAGTGCCACCAGTGCTTTACCAGCTTGGCAAAACCTGTCTGTCTGGTGGGTTTTTCTTAGTAAAAACAAACAAAACACACAGTTTGTGTCGGCACAGAACCTGGTAACAGTCTGCTGGATACGAATATTGGGTCTTCCTGCTTTTTGGAGAATTCCATCTGTGGATAAGATTTATAAGGAACTTCTGGGTATTAAAAAAACAAGGAAGACAAAATAGATGGTGGGCAAAAATGAACTGTGGCCCCCTTTTGCACAGGTATGTGATCAATCCATTCATAATTTCTGTTGGTATATGACTGATGGCTTTGCCCATTTCCATTATTTTTTGTCGTTTTTTTCTCTTTGTAAAAGTTCCCAAAAATAAAGTTAAAAAAAAAAATGAAATTCATTTAGCTGAGTCGTGCTAGTCCCAGACCCAGACCACCTTTCAACCAGCGTTAGCAAAGAAGTTAGTTTTATATTAGCATTAGGTTAGGTTAGTGAGATTAAACAAGACATTTAAAAAAAATACATCACATAACAATTAAATTGCACAGTCTCAGTCTTCTGCAAGAAGACTTCATTTTTACTGAACAAATAATTAATAGCAATTATCCCCAAAATAAAGTATAATAAAGTCTGTATATACTTTAGTATTGACGCAGATTTTTATTAAATGTTCAGAGCAAATGAAGTGGCAGCTGACAGAAACAAATAACAGCCAACACCAGTTTGTCCAGAGGAATAACGTGACCCTAACATTAGCGAGGCTTTAGCAGTTACAGCAGTGAGAGGAAGCTCTCAGAAAATGATGCGTCTCTGGATGACCTTAGGCTGAGATATTTTTTCCAGCCTGAATCAACTTGTAAATCAGACCTTCTCCTTCCTGAGCTAATTATAACCTATTGAGGTTAAGGACACAACACTGATGTGGCTGGAGCATTCACCAACACTGCTGTCAGATTTACTGCTCCTTCTGCTGCTCCAGCACACTGTGAAGGAGTCAGTTCCTCCCCCTCGCCAGACCAACACCAGTCTACTGAGACCCAAAGATAAAAGACTGATCCGAGACAAAGGATTTGAACAGTCCTCCTCCAGATTTACAGTACATTACGACGGGCGCTCTATGCCGAGGCTGACATGGCTGTATATCAGCTGAGGATTTATGAAGTGTGTTAGAGAGGACTGATGTGAGCATTGTGCTCAGAGAATGAATCGCACGCACACACACACTTAGGGAAGTGATGGAATGATGGGAGACGGTGTCCGATGGGCCCAACTCATAAAAGCGTCTGCTTGCTCACTCACTTTCAATCAAACGCCGGAGTAGGGCGTCCGTGCTTTAATGCCATATGCTAACTAACATCTACGCATACAGACACACAATGTCACCATCGTGCTAGTCTGACAAAGCCACAATTTTAGTTTTGTGTGAACCAAAAATCGGTGCTACCTGCTGAAACACTGAATTTCCTGAACAGGCACTACTCTGATTATTTTATATCCTCCACTTTTACCAAAAGGACAGTCATAAAACACCGATTGCTGCTCACAGGAATAAAGACAAAATAATGGCAAGCATGACAAGTTACCAAACCTATTCAGGTGATGAAGGTGACAGGTGTCCGAAAGAACAAATCAATGGCTAACAAGTTGAATCGTTAAAATCAAGTGCCAGCAAGTTACAGAAGGCATGAACATAAGAATGACCGTCTGTCTAAAAGGAAAACCTCTCAATGTTTTTAAAACGATTTCACATTTGATATTGGAGTAACCCACGATAGATCCCTTTGTATTTCTACAGCTCGTACAGTCTCGTAGGCTGGATGGAACTCAACTTAACAACCATCAGATATAACACTTTTGTAGGTACCTGGAATTAAAATGAATCTTTTACATCTTACTGTTCTACCTGTACAACTATCTACAGCTACAGTACTGTGCAAAAGTCTTGGTCAGCCTTCTTTTTTTTTTTAATATCTCACAAAATGCCAGCCATGTTTTTTAAAATGACCTTGAGTCCTCAAATCTTTCTAAAGGTCATTTTAAAGTTTTTCTTTAGATACTGGCTGCTTTTTCACCGATTTTTAGCCAAGTACCTGACCACTGAACTAGGAATCATTTAAGTACAAGAAAAATGGCACATCCAGGGATAAACCTGACAGACACATCTGGCCCTTCTGTTTATCCATCTACCATTTACTGACCCTTCACCCAGTCAAGTAGCAGATCTTAAAGAAGGAAAACAGAGAGAAAAGGCTGACTGTGTACCGAATTACAAAAGAACTAAACTGAAAATGACTGGTGACAAGTTGTATGGAGTTGTGAATCCAAATTTGAAATTTCTCGTTCAAATCACTATCAGGTTGTGGGGAGGAGGTCAGAAGAGGTACAACTGTGAGTGTGTGCAGTCTGTAAAACAGGGTGGAGGCTGTGTCATGTTTGGAACTGCATTTCAGCCAGTGGTCTGGGAATGTTGTCAAAACTGATGGAATTATCCGATGGAATAACCCAGAAAAGTACTGTCAGATTTTGATCCACAATGCAATACAATCTACAGAGCACAAGTTTGGCAATAGACCACAATCCAAAGCCCAGCAAAAACGCACCTGGATAGAAAAACATCAGTCTGGCCTCCCTAGAGGTAGAACCTCAATATTTGTGAAATAGTGTTGAACGCAGCTAACATCCAAAGAAGAGAAGAGTATACAATTTTTTTAAAACAGAGAAAAAAAATTTAAAGCAAGAAATACTTAATTACTGAATACCTGTTTGTTTGTTTTTAATGCCTATTCAAGAATGTTGGCAAACCACTCTACTTCAAAATCTACTTGTTCACGACTTCCAATAGTGTGCAATGCAAGTACATAGTATTCATGAGAAACCACTTAAGTATGTTTTCTCTAATGTGGTGCATGCAAAGAGTTATGAGAAAGAAGTAAGGCTGGCACAGTAGCAAACTTGCCATTGGATATTTAAGCTGTAAAACAAAAGCTCAAAAAACATCAAAGAATATTGCTAAAGTTGACCTCTGCTCTATAAATCTGGCAGAATGTAAAGAGATAATCTCGACAGAACAAATCTGACCAGTATATAGTATAAGAAAAAGAACTTGTAATTTTGGTTTCTTGACAAAGAATATCAGGAGAAAAAAAATCATTGGTGCATTGCTAAAACACATTTCCAGCTCCTCTCCTCTGGGGTTTCACACCCCGTATAGCAGGGACTAGCTGCCGCCCCTACTTGGCCATGATGGAAACAGCGTGACAGTCAGATGTCCTGCTGGGAAGACTGATGAGAGCATCCCATTTGCAACTCCACACTTCCAGACAGCGCACACCACACACATCAGTGTGTGCGCATGTGTCTTATTTTTTTTTAATATGGGAGTGCGTATTGACAAAGTGATTCATGAATGGTGAGATCAACGCATATGTAATGCTTGTGTGCACTGCATCAGAAACACACATGCAAAACGATGGCATGCACAAGAACGGATAGAGAACGATGTAAGCCGTACAAAAATAAATAAATAAATACTAATAATAATACTAACAATAAAAACACCAACTTTAATAAGGTAGAGGCTACAGCCTGGTTTACACTTTAACTGTGCTATTTAGGACATTCTCATTACTTACAGCAAACCCAGATAACATTGTGTAATTTTACAGAACAGGATTTTACATGCAATTTATTAGTTGGCCTAATAATGTAGCGAAAACAGAGATGAAACCGTGCGTCCCCCCTCAGCTCCGGCCTATCAGAAGCTTGCCGATGTATCTGGCCTCAGAAGAGCAGCAACGCAGTGTGACCGCATGATAATACCAAGATAAGAAGAGACGGTGCTCTGCACGTCCACCAAGAGGCTGTGAACATCGAGTGCCAGCTGTGCCCATAATGAGCCCTGCAGCTTCTAGGGCCACGTACCGAGGCCTCCGAGTGATGGCAGCTGACCTACTTGACCTCATTTTCCATTAATTAACACATGGTTTGCCATCTCCAGCCAATTAAGATGACCACACTCTCAAAATGCACAAATGGAGACATGGAGAGAGACAGAGCTGCTCACTTACCTGGCCCAATCAGCAGACAGAATTACAGCTGAAAACCCCTGGTGGCTATTAGCACGGCCCGTACCAATTAAGACGCTAAGCGAATCTCGAGTGCTTTGGAGATTGAGGCCCACTGTGTATAATGCCTCCTAACCGTAACACGACACTGAAAATGATGTTGGTCCCATTTCGGCATAAAGCATACCTTCACCCCCCCCACTCCTATTAAAACCTGAGAGTCTTCAATTAGAGCCATTTGCATTTTGCTAATATCATAATTGTAGCTCCGGTCATTAATAGGAAAGTGGAAAATGAGTGTAGTAGTCAAGGCTTAATCCGAGCTGGGGGAGAATAGATATCTTTCTCCTAACCGCCGCCGCCACCTCCTCCTCCTCCTCGTTCTCTCCTGATGAGCGGAGAAAACGGTATTAGCCAGACCCGTCAGCGCACGTGGGCTGAGCGTTATTAAATGTGACCTGGATTTAACTATAACTCAATAACTAAAAATAAGGAAGTCATTAAGAGCCATTTGTTAATGTAGAACTGTGTTGTTGTAGGCTCTCCAATCAGTTTACGCTGCTGAAGAAAGGGGGAAAAAAAGTGCTCCATATAGCCATTTAAAGCAGTGGAGGTTTCTGCTCATATATGCACCACAATAAGTTAATCCTGCCCCTGGGGAAAACGCAGAAAAGTAAAAATACATATATCAAAGCTTTGACAGAGGAACAGGAGAGCCACCGAGTTGATACGTGGAGCTCCATCAGCGAGCAATTCCACAGGCAAATTACTACCACAGTATCCTGGGACCATGTAAGTGGGGAATGGAACCATGTTACTACATTGTTCATTAAGAGAAAATAACTTGTTTGATTATGACTTGATATTCTCAAAGCTAATTTCAACAGCCTTTTACATTGAGTGGGGATTGAATCTGCACTATTTTAACTTGATGATCACACCTACAGCTTTAGAATCACCACATGCACCTACAGACTTCCACAATATTATCTGATCAATCTCATGAAGGTCATCCTGACCTCAAACGCTGAGAAGTGACAGAGGGTTTACTCCCAGTGTATGAACCTTACTGTGCCTGAGCAAGGCTGGCCTACAAAATCAAGTTCTCCTCAGACTAGCGGGACCACTGCATAAACTCACAGGGAACACTTAAGCATACAGTGCCCTGAACCACTTTAAGATGTGGGTCCAGGAATAGTTCCATTAAATGAGGTGGTGTGATTGCTATGCTTTCACGACTCAGACTGCTCGTGAAAACAACTGTTAAGTAATTAATAAACCTATAAGTCATGAGAGGACAGTGTGCAGTAAAAACAGCCAATAAATAAACCATAAAATTCATAAACCACAAACCTCTTTGTGCTGTGCAAAAGTCTGTGCGAGACAGAGAGCGGGCGATCAGAGAAGCTGAGCCTGACCATAAGGCTGGATGCATTTCACAGCAAGTGCTTATTTGGATTAGACTCATTTTGATTGCTTTAATAAGGTACGCCTTTTTAAACTTGTAAGAACATGTAACTATGGTAACTGGCTGGTTCTGGTTAGACTTAGTCTGATGATGAGTTAACAACTAACTAAATGTCTGTTTCTTCTAAATTTTAAGACATGAGAAAGAATGATAATTGTTTCAGCAAGTATGAAGAAATGCATACGAACTGTATTAGAATATACGCAGATGAGAGGTAACAGTGACATGTGAAGGAGTGATGTCTTGGTAAGAAAACAGTTGAGTGCCATGAAAAAGTATTTTGCCTCTTCCTAGTTCCTTAGTTTTTTTCACATTTCTTTCACTTAAATCTTTCAGATCAAACAAATTATATTAGTCAAAGATAAAGTAAGAAAAACACGAAATGTAGTTTTACGTGATTATTACAGGAAAAGAAAAACAGCTATCCAAACCTAACTGGCCCTGTGTGGAAAAAGTAATTTCCCCACCATTGTTAAATGATGAATTAACTGTGATTAACCACACTTTTTGGAAAGCTGAGTTCACTTTCACTTGCCACACCCAGGCCTGATTACTGCCAGACCTGTTGAATCAAGAAATCGCTTAAATAGAAGCTGTCTGATAAAGTGAAGCAGGCTAAAACATCTCACAAAGCAACACAGGATCTAAAGAAACAGGAAACATAGTCATTGACATCCGTTGGTCTGGAAAGGGTTACAAAGCCAATTTAAAGTGTTTGGGCCTCCAGCAAACCATGGAACAGTGGTGAACCTTCACATCAGTGGCCAGTCTACCAAAATTACTCCAAGAGAGCATTGACGACTCATCCAGGAGACAAAAGAACACAAAAGAACCCAGAACAACATCTAAAGAACTTCAGGCCTCACTGCCTATGTTAAATTCAGTGTTCATAATTTAACAATAAGAAAGAGAAAGGTCAAAAATGGCATCCACGGGAGAGTTTCAAGGCAAAAACCACTGCTGACTAAAAGGAACACAAAGTTTCATCTCTCATTTGCCAAACAATATTTTGATGATCCCCAAGAATTTGGGGGAAATGTCATGTGGACTAACCAGACAAAATCTGAACTTTCTGGAAGGCTATGTTATATCGAGTGTAAAAAAAAGAACATCATATCAACAGTTAGTATGATGGTCTGGTACTAGTTTGCTGCTTCAGGACTTGGATGAGTTGCCATAACTGAGGGAACTATGAATTCTAGTCGGTACCAGAAAATCTTTAAGGAGAATGTCCAGCCATCAGTTTGAGAAATTCAAAAGCACTGATCTAGGAGGACAAAACAAAAAAAACAAAACAACAAAACAAACAGCAGGTCCATCTCAGACTAACTCAGAAAAGAGCAAAAATATCTGATTGTGCCACTTTTGTTATCAAGAACAGCAATCAGTTATTAGGTTTAGGAAGGCATTATTTTTTTCACATAGGGCCAGCTAAGTATAGATAATCTTTCATTCCACTGAAAAAGGTAACTGCAAACTTTTTTTTTTTTTTTTTACTTTTTTTTTTAACCGGTTGCGAAGTAAGATGGCCGCACCGACGAGAGCCCCGAGTTATCTCTGCAACAAGACTTAAAAACTAGGGGTGCAACGATACACAAAATTCACGGCTCGGTTCGGTACTTTGGTGACACGGTTCGATATTTTTTCGATATAAAAAAAATGTTTATGCCTTTTTAATTTGTCATTTATTAAAATTATAAATATATATTTTAACTCAAAAGTACAGTTTTTAAATTTAATGTTGCTGAAACAACAAAATAATTAAAAAAAATAAATCTATCTGATCGAGAAATCACTCATCTTTGGAAAAGAGAGTTTATTACAGAGAAATGGCTCTTTCCAAAATAAAAGCTATACTATACCCTTCTTCTGGAGTTTATTCTCAGCAGCATATTAAACATATCAGGTCCCCATAAGGAGAATCATGTGCTAACGGCTGTCTAAATGACTCGGGTAAAGTTTGTAGCATGCGTGCTTGTTGTTTTTGTCTGCTTCCACTTGTCTTTGCACTAGGATGATGTTGGCGTAAATGTGCAGTCATATTCGTTGTGCTGTCAGCGTTAATCTCGTTAAAATGACATTAACGCCATAACGTGGCAAATCTCTGTTAATGAGTTACCGCAGATCACCCCGTGCGTGGGGCTGGACGGCGTCAACACGTTAACGAGCTAACTGCGCTAACGCACAAGTTCCTACCAATGTAATTGAGCACTGCGTGGCACATCCAACATACTGTTTTACTTTTGTTCATGACGCGCTTACCATCAGGGTCATGCTTCACATGAAAACCAAAATAGTTCCAAACGCCAGTTCTGAATGAGGGTGGGGGAGGTTCAATTTCGGGTAGCGTTGAGGCAGTTGCCATGTTGCAACGAGCTTAACTTCTGTCTCGCTAGCTTGCGCTGTGCTCAGTGGATCTGTGCTCGACAGTGGTCAGTGGGCCCGGTGGCGCCAGTGTCCGGCAGCCTCGCCTCTGTCAGTGCACCCCAGGGTGGCAGTGGCTACAATGTAGCTTGCCATCACCAGTGTGTGAATGGGTGGATGACTGGTTGTGTAAAGCGCTTTGGGGTCCTTAGGGACTAGTAAAGCGCTATACAAATACAGGCCATTTACCAAGAAGCGGTCCTACAGTTTCACAAGTACATTCTGCACTGGTCACTTCATTCTTATTAGTATTTATACAAATAAAAACCTTACTACGTGCAATACTGTACTAACTGCCACTCAAAATTTTATACTGTTCAGTCTGTACTGCTGCTCACTCTTACCACTGTATCTCATGTGCAATATCCCATTTGCCCCCCCCAAGTGTGTACATACATTTATATATACAGTGGCTTGCAAAAGTATTCGGCCCCCTTGAACTTTTCCACATTTTGTCACAATACAGCCACAAACATGAATCAATTTTATTGGAATTCCACGTGAAAGACCAATACAAAGTGGTGTACACGTGAGAAGTGGAACGAAAATCATACATGATTCCAAACATCTTTTACAAATAAATAACTGCAAAGTGGGGTGTGCGTAATTATTCAGCCCCCTGAGTCAATACTTTGTAGAACCACCTTTTGCTGCAATTACAGCTGCCAGTCTTTTAGGGTATGTCTCTACCAGCTTTGCACATCTGCAGACTGAAATTCTTGCCCATTCTTCTTTGCAAAACAGCTCCAGCTCAGTCAGATTAGATGGACAGCGTTTGTGAACAGCAGTTTTCAGATCTTGCCACAGATTCTCGATTGGATTTGGATCTGGACTTTGACTGGGCCATTCTAACACATGGATATGTTTTGTTTTAAATCATTCCATTGTTGCCCTGGCTTTATGTTTAGGGTCGTTGTCCCGCTGGAAGGTGAACCTCCGCCCCAGTCTCAAGTCTTTTGCAGACTCCAAGAGGTTTGCTTCCAAGATTGCCCTGTATTTGGCTCCATCCATCTTCCCATCAACTCTGACCAGCTTCCCTGTCCCTGCTGAAGAGAAGCACCCCCAGAGCATGATGCTGCCACCACCATATTTGACAGTGGGGATGGTGTGTTCAGAGTGATGTGCAGTGTTAGTTTTCCGCCACACACAGTGTTTTGCATTTTGGCCAAAAAGTTCCATTTTGGTCTCATCTGACCAGAGCACCTTCTTCCACATGTTTGCTGTGTCCCCCACATGGCTTGTGGCAAACTGCAAACGGGACTTCTGATGGTTTTCTGTTAACAATGGCTTTCTTCTTGCCACTCTTCCATAAAGGCCAACTTTGTGCAGTGCATGACTAATAGTTGTCCTATGGACAGATTCCCCCACCTGAGCTGTAGATCTCTGCAGCTCGTCCAGAGTCACCATGGGCCTCTTGGCTGCATTTCTGATCAGCGCTCTCCTTGTTCGGCCTGTGAGTTTAGGTGGACGGCCTTGTCTTGGTAGGTTTACAGTTGTGCCATACTCCTTCCATTTCTGAATGATTGCTTGAACAGTGCTCCGTGGGATGTTCAAGGCTTGGGAAATCTTTTTGTAGCTTAAGCCTGCTTTAAATTTCTCAATAACTTTATCCCTGACCTGTCTGGTGTGTTCTTTGGACTTCATGGTGTTGTTGCTCCCAATATTCTCTTAGACAACCTCTGAGGCCGTCACAGAGCAGCTGTATTTGTACTGACATTAGATTACACACAGGTGCACTCTATTTAGTCATTAGCACTCATCAGGCAATGTCTACGGGCAACTGACTGCACTCAGACCAAAGGGGGCTGAATAATTACGCACACCCCACTTTGCAGTTATTTATTTGTAAAAAATGTTTGGAATCATGTATGATTTTCGTTCCACTTCTCACGTGTACACCACTTTGTATTGGTCTTTCACGTGGAATTCCAATAAAATTGATTCATGTTTGTGGCTGTAATGTGACAAAATGTGGAAAAGTTCAAGGGGGCCGAATACTTTTGCAAGCCACTGTATCCTGTAACTTTTTTCTTTTTACTATATTTTATAAACATTTGGCTCTTACTATTTTTTTCACTTACTATACAGCTGAGTTACCGTCTGCTGCTCGTCAAATACATTTCATTGCAATATTGACCCTGTGCTAACTTGCATATGACAAATAAAACTGAAACTGAAACAGTAGCATGCACCATAAGCAGGACTGTAGGATGTTTCCAGAGGACTGCATTGTAATAACACGATCAGTGTTGTTGCCTTAGCAGATCATTTCGGAGCCTGCTGCTGTCAGAGATTCCTGCCTATTGAAAGGAAATACTTCCGTCTCCAAGTGCTGCTCACAGGGGATTGTCTGACTCTTGGAGTTCTCTCTCCAATAATGAAGGGTCTTTACCTTACATTATAAAGCGCCTGGAGATGAATGCCGTTGTGTGTTGTTGTGGTGTCCTATAATCAGCAGACACAAATCTAAGCTGCGACTCAGAGAAAACCACCAGTAAAAGTGCCGTTCAGAGCTGGCAAACATGCTGACAAACATTTCACAGCTTAATAACTGACGCACCAATAAGGCCCTGGTTCCGGAGCATGTGTTGGTACTCTTACAGGCCCACTTACTTGTCCCACCCGAGGGTCTCCATCTCAGAGATGAGCTGAGAGTAATACTGTGGAGGCGGGATGGAGCGGCACTCGGGGTGGCTCTTCAGCACCACTTCCTGCAACAACACACACAAAGCTCTTCTTATTTTAAGCCCAGATTACTATGCACATCATATCACAACTTACTCTCAGGAGCAATCTTTCTACAGAGCAAGCTGAATCAGGGCCGTGATGACTGTTTTCTTTATTTTTATGGCACAAAATACACATGCACGTGCATATGCCTCTCAAGCAAGGCTATTGATAATGGCTGGAGGTTCCCATTTAGTTGCTATTCATGAAGCTACAATGTCAAAGTGACTGTGCCAGCCGCCATGTCATTCTCCTCCTTACCAAGACAGTCTTCAGCTCCAGAATGAAACCGACAAGATCAGCCGACTGCTGCAGCCTCTGTGAGGAGTCAAAAACGAGAGAAAAGACATCCTTGAATGGAGGGATAATGAAGTGACAGTGTCTATTTTTTTCCTCTAGCCAGCCATTCAAATCAAACACAGTGTTTGTGATTAATGGGGGCTGCCACCAGCTTTAATAATTAATGATAGCTTAAAGGCTGTGAAAATAATGAACTTTGCAGCCCGGGGTGAAATATCAATCTCATCCAAATAACCCTGAGGGGCCACATAACAAATAGGGACATTTTCCAGGCGATGTTAATTAAACAGTGAAAAATATTTTTTCTCTGCCTGTGAGTGAGGCGAGCCTGATGGGTGACAGAGGGAGCAGGAGCAACACAAAGGAGCCAAATACAAAGCACGCAGCACAAAACAGCGTGCTCTCATAGACAGAGACAACGTATCACTAAATACCAACATGCAGCACATTTACCTGCTTCACTATGTGCTCATATCCACGCAACAGGTGCTTCAACTGCCAGCAGCAGTGCAGCCTGTAAGGACAAAGTTGTGAATGGGTTACTGAGAACATCTCCTGTGGCCAGGCACAAGTTTCAAGAGCATCTTTTCTGGCTCAAAATGTGCTTTCAATGGTGCGTACACACGTATCGCTGATTGGCCGAGTTACCTTACCTAAGAGTAATCCATACATTTTCCTGTTAGTGCTGGCCATAACTTAACCTTGATTAAAGGTCAAAACGCTTTTTTAGTGGTGCCTTATATTTTTTATAAACCAGAAAATATAATAACTAACAGATAATAACTAACAAGTGATTGCATAGGGGTGTATAAACACATAGAAAGTGAAAAACAGGTAAGTGAAGAAGAAACACTGATGGAAGGCCCCCAGCAGCCTACACCTATTGCAGAGTAATAACCATCCCTAACTATATGCTTTATCAAAAAAGAAAGTTTTAAACCTAATCTTAAAAGTAGAGAGGGTGTCCAGAACAAGAATTTCCATCTTGTTGTCATTAATTATTTTACTTAAATACCAATTCAGTAAATTTATAACTCTGCATGTATTTGTTGTTACATTTTATTTAACAAAGCTAGTAACAGTATGTAGATAGGACAAAGGATGCAAAATGTGGAGCTGAAATGCATGAGGAAAAGAGGAAGACCATAGACAACATTTAAAAATCTAGTGAATCCTTAAGATCCTCAGGATAGGGTGAGATGCAATCATACGAATACATACAGCAAATGTACATGAGGCAGAGATCCAATTTCCCCTAAACCTTCATCGGTTCCCTGTTAAATGCAGCACTGAATTTAAAATCTTCCTTGCAAATAAAGTCCAGAATAATCAGGCTCCGTCATAACTTAAAGACCATATAGTATCATATTATATCAACAGAGAACTTCACTCTCATACTGCAGGCTTACTTGTGGCTAAAAGTAGAATGTTTTGGTTCAAGATACTCTCTATATCAGCTCCCCCTCCCTGAGCCTGGTACTGTTGGAGGCTTCTTACTTTTAAAAGGGAGTTCTTTCTCCCCGCTGTCACCATCTGATTGTTGGTGTTTTCTTTTTATTATTGTAAGGTCTATAATATAAAGTGCCCAGAGGTGGCTGTTGTTGTAAATTGGTGCTATATCAATAAAACTGAATGGAATACACAAGACAGACCACAGTCTTATAATTAATAACCTGTGGGGCGTAAAATTGAGCAGGGACAGACGCGAATCAGGAGAAATAGCAGCAACAGAAATTCAGTTTTGGTGTATGGGGAAGCAGCAGAAAGCTGAGGATATGTCTTAGGAACCAAACAACACAGTTTAATGTTATTACTAAACAACACTGTTAAGTTAGCTCTCACAAATTAAGATACACTAAAATACTGTTACTTCCTTATAATGAAGTTTATTCTGCCAGAAAAGAGCCTTTGTTTGATGATATTGGTCATAACTACATATGGGAAAGTTAAGCTATTTCATATAAATCTTATTTTCCTTTTATTCTTTTAAAGCACTGATGTAAAAGCACACTTTTGGAATTTGACACCTTATGTCTCATAAAAGATTTTATGAGTCATTTTCATGAAAATTATATATTTTTAAGGTATTTCTGTTTGGCACAGTTTTACCCAGCGTGCCCTTCCTGATGCAACCCCAAAGGTTTACTAAGCAAATCTGTTAACTACTACATTATAGCGGCACTTTATTACAACTCCCTTATTAGACCTTATCACGTATCACATTTAAAACATTTGTACAGGGAATACAAGGAGATGCTTGTACTTGGCCTCCTTGAGCTGTCGATCTGGTGGGAGTACTATTCTCATCCTGAAGTCTCTTTCCTGGGGAAAAAAAAGACAAAGCATTATCAGTTTACTAGCTCTGCGATCAATGTGATACAGAGGTTAATAACTTCTACAACTAACGCGCTAATGAAGAACACGTGACCAACTAGCCTACGTTAAGGAATTGGATAATATTAAGTTTCTTTGGGTGTTTCAAGAGACACATAAATAATGGAAATTTACTTTAGACCACGTTTTCAACTTTGTTTTCATCGCTTTAATACGGCATGAAACTCGTAGTAAGTAACAGCTTTCAAGATTATATACCAGCTTATGAAGTCGTTTCATGCGCTAATAAAATTACGATTCTTCTGCCGCTACTAATGTAAGCTGCTTAAAATAACAGGACGAATTTACCAGACGTTTATATAAATCAGTTAGATGTCTAAATATATGGTTTCCAGGCAAGTATTTGCAAAGCGAAAAATCTTTAAATTAATCGTTTTTCCAATATGACGCTGACTTACGCTCAACGAAAAACGACACACAAACGCATTATTTTACCTGAACAGTGATAAATCCATCGTAGATTGTCTGCTGCTTGTTGAGAGGTAAAAGCAACGGGTTATCGTTTACCAGTGATTTCTCCATAAAACTTTCTATGACCTTTTACGCCCAAGTTTCCGCTCTTAAAGCAGGGTGGCTACTTATTAGCTTGAGTTGGACAGCAGAGACTGGCACTGTCTGATTAGTCGCTGACCTCAACCAAACCTGAGATATTCAAGCTAAAGCTGTTAAACGCAGAATTAGCAAGAGGTCTGTTGACAGAACTGTCGCTACCCGATCCGAAGAACAATCAATCGCAACCTCTATATCCCGCCATTAAACCCAAAACAGTCGACGTCATTCAGTTGCTTTCAAAGACTTCCAAAGAGTATCGTAATTCTGAAGTTTGTTGACAGTTGCTGGTGTGACGTTTAAACGTTAGTGTGTTGATGATTTTACTGAGTAACTGCCGGTCTGTATAGAAGTTTTAACTGTTGAAATTACTGAAAATTACTGACATTATTGCCCATTATGTAATTGCATCTAATTGACAGAAACATAATTTTTATTTTATATACAATCTTGCTCCCATCCCCTCAGGGATGGTGTGTTTCTCAAGCTCAGGTCTTCTACCAGACAGCCTTGAATTTGAGGGTCCTGTTTCTAGGACTACAATCTTGTGGACAGAGACCTCCGAAATTGTGCCTGGAATTTGGTAAAGCTATTCTTCCACTTTTGTGGTAACAGCTCCAAATGCTCCTATTAACACTGAGACCACTTTTGACTTATCCTTCCACATCTGTTGTTTCTTCACCCCATGATACTTCTCTATTTTGTGTGCTCCTTCTTCCAGTAGTTGCTTTCCACTGGGATTGCCATATCTACAGTGTTGGGGAGTAACGGAATACATGTACCGCCGTTACGTATTCAGAATACAAAATATGAGTAACTGTATTCCGTTACAGTTACCGTTTAAAAAGGTGGTATTCAGAATACAGTTACTTTGGTGAAATAAATGGAATACACGGCGGTACTTCCCTGTTTCATATTGTCGCGGGTCAGGATTGTTTGGGTTTGTTTGACAGCTACGTTCTGTTGTTCCAGGCGGCAGCGTTACGGTTGCCATGGTTACAGGGTGACGCTCTCTCTCTGCGTGTTTCCTGGGTGAGAGAGCGCCTTTGTGTTGTTGTTGTTGTGCTAAGCTAATAGGCAGACTGCTACAGGCATAGCTCTAAAGAATGTAGCATCATGGGCAGTGTAGTCCGTGCTGCAGGGAGAATGGACTACCATACCCGTTATGTGTCTGTGAGCGAGGGAGGGAGAGAAAGGAAAAGTCCGAGCTGTCACGGAGCAAAAACGGGAGCTGGAAGCATGTAAATATAATAATAACCACAGCAGCCAAGAAGAGAGCCTGAGGAGCCCATTTGTAAGTAAGCTATTAAGACTCAACTGTACACTGTGTTCGTGTTTTCCTCCGGGAAAAATAAGTTCCGTTGGAGCAGCCTTTCAACGCCTCTCTCTGTCTCCCGCAAGCAAAGTTGACCCAGACAACAAAGTAAAGCTAGTTTTCGGCTACCAGCCCGACACGAACCCGACGTATTAGCCCGAGGTCCCTTTACTACGTTTCGGACCTTCAGTAACAGTAATAAATCACAGCAATAGTACATTCACGTAGTTGTAAACAGCATGATAATATATTAAGTATTCCAAAGTATTCAGAATACGTTACTGTCATTGAGTAACGTAACGGAATACGTTACAGAATACATTTTGGGGCATGTATTCAGTATTCTGTAGTGGAATACATTTTAAAAGTAACCTTCCCAACACTGCATATCTATCACTGCTTTGTCAACCACCACTACATGTGATTGGTTGGCCAAGAATACAGGTGTCAAACTCCAGTCCTCGAGGGCTGATGTCCTGAAACTTTTACATGTGTCCCTGCTGCAACACACCTGAATAAAATTTAGTAGGTCATTAGCAAGAGTCCATAGAACTGGACTGCATGCTGAGGTAATTCATGTTACAGCAGCTCAAGAGTGAATGAACATGGTGCAATAAAAGTAGTTTTAGAAGTACTTTTTTTTTTTTTTTTTACTTACACTTTTATTTAAATTTACTTGAGTAGGGTTAGCAGTTGCCACCTCGGCATGCAGTCAAGTCTTGCTAATGACCTACAAATTTTATTCATGTGTGTTGCTGCAGGGACACATGTAGAAGTTTCAGGATACCAGCCCTAAAGGACTGGAGTTCGACACCCCTGGTCTAAAACCTTAGCCCTGTTCTTAACCACTTGTGGTGTTGTCTCCCATTGGGACTTGGGGACTTCTAGTCCATATGTGGCACAGATGTTCCTCTGCACTGTCTCTATGGATCTGGTGCTTAGGGTTTGTTCTTGTGCTGCTATGATCAGATCCTCTGTGCTCTCCTTTAAGCAGGCCTTTTCTAGGCGCTGGTAGGATTTCTTGATGTCAGCCACTTCCTCTGTCTGTCAATGATACATACCATGCATGGGCTTGGTCATCCAGAATAGCTCCTCTTTTGTTCTGTTGTTTTGTTGAACTGGTATGGCTGGAGGGCTAGGCACCAGCGCAGTATCCTCGCATTTTGATGTTGTTTGGAGTGCATCCACACCAGGGGTCTGTGATCTGTCTGAAGAATAAACTCTCTTCCAAGGAGATAATATTTCAATGAATCAATTGCCCATTTAATTGCCAGTCCTTCTTTTTCCACTGTGGAATAGTTTTTTTCCCTGTCAAACAGCTTTTTACTTAAGAAAAGCACAGGTTTTTCTTCACCAGCTTCTCCCTGTGCCAGCACTGCTCCAAGTCCAACATTAGAGGCATCTACCTGCACAACAAATGGTTTGGAAAAGTCCGGGCTTTGCAAAACAGGTGCTTCAGAAATCTGTCTCTTTAAAGATTGGAAGGCATGTTCACAGTCGTCATTCCACATCACTTTAGAAGTGTGTTTTCTCGTGAGATCTGTAAGAGGGGCTGCCAAGGTTGAGAAATGGGGAATAAACCTCCGAAACCAGCCAACCAAGCCCAGAAACGACCTCACTTGCTTCTTGGTTTTAGGTCTGGGAATTGTTTGTATAGCCTTTACCTTTTCAACTTGCGGCTTTATTTGTCCATGGCCAACAATGTATCCTAGATACTTCACTTCTTCTTGTGCCCAGGCACACTTACTCACATTCAGAGTCAAACCAGCCTTCTGGATCTTCGCCATCACAACCTTTAGATGCTGCAGGTGTTCCTCCCAAGACTCACTGTAAATCACCACGTCATCCAGGTAGGCAGCTGCAAACTTGAAACAACCATCAAGGATAATGTCCATCAACCTTTGAAAAGTTGCAGGTGCCCCATGAAGACCAAAGGGCAACACAGTGTACTGAAATAAGCCCATTCCTGGAATTTGGAAGGCTGTGTATTCTTTACAGGACGGCTCTAAAGGCACTTGCCAGTAACCCTTACACAAATCTAAGGTTGTAATGTATTTAGCCTTTCCTAGTCTTTCCAGTAGCTCATCAATCCGTGGCATTGGATAAGAATCAAAACAGGAAATACTATTTAGCTTTCTCATGTCAGAACAAAATCGTAGTTGAGGGGAGTCTTTCTTTGGAACAAGTACAATGGGGTTTGACCATTCACTCTTTGACGGCTCAATCACTCCGAGTTCCAGCATCATCTGAACCTCCTTCCTCAACGGTCCCATCATCCGTTCTGGGATCCTGTAAGGCTTAAGACGAACAGGTTTTGTGTCTTTCAAGATGATGTTGTGTGTTATGGCATCTGTTCGGCCCGGTTTGTCTGAGAACAAAGATGGAAAAGATTGCCTCACCTCATTCAACTGATGCCACTGATCTTCAGTCAGATGTTCAGGAGGGTCTTCAGATTTGGGCATGTCTCTGAATGGACTCATCTCAACTTCTCCAACCTCCGAAATGCCACTGTCTTCAGGCTGAACATCCCGTACCATCAGGATTTGCTTTACAACTGGTTCCGGGGCATTTCTTTCATGATACTCTTTTAACAAGTTTACATGTAGCAGTTGCTTTGATTTGTGTCTGTCTGGACAAACGACCTCATATGTCACTGGGCCGGTTTTTCTGGCCACAGCATAAGGTCCTTGCCACTTAGCCAGCAGCTTACTTGGTCCAGTAGGCAAAAGTACTAGAACTTTTTGACCAGTCTTTAGTTCTCTCTCACAGGCATGCTTGTCATACCATACCTTTTGCTTTTGCTGCGCCTTCTGCATATGGTCTCTAACCTTTTCTCTGTATGTTTCCAGTTTGTCCCTCATCTGCAATATGTAGGAAACGATGTTGGTCGTCGAAGCCACTTCAGTAGACCCCGGTGCCACTCCAGCCACCCAGTTCTCTTTCAGCATATCCAGAGGGCCTCTAACCTGCCTTCCATAGAGCAGCTCAAAAGGGGAGAAACCAGTTGAAGCCTGTGGCACTTCTCTGTATGCAAACAATAGAAAAGGCAACCATTTATCCCAATCTTTGCCAGTATCATCAATAAACTTTCTCAACATTTGCTTCAATGTACCATTAAATCGTTCCACCAAACCGTCCGTTTCTGGATGGTAGGGAGTAGTTCGAATACCTTTTACACCAAGTTGGTCATAAAGAGACTTTACCAAATGTGACATAAAACTGGTACCCTGATCTGTCAGGATCTCCTTTGGAATGCCAACTCTGGAAAAAAGGTCTACTAAGCATCGAACAATGTGTTTGACCTGCAGAGAACGCAGTGGATAAACATCCGGATATCTTGTGGCATAATCACAAATGACTAATGCATATTTATGACCATTACTGCTCTTAGGTAAAGGACCTATGATATCCATAGCTATTCTCTCATAAGGTACATCCATTATTGGTAACGTTTGCAACTGGGCTCGGTCTGAAAGTTTGGTGGGAGCCACTTTCTGACATTCATGACATGTTTTACAGTAGTCAACCACATCTTTGTATAATCCTGGCCAGTAAAAACGTTGAGCAACACGATTATAAGTCTTTGCCTGTCCCAAATGTCCTGACCATGGTACAGTGTGGCCCAAATGCAGAATTACTGATCGGTACTCTTTTGGTACAACAAGTCTGGGTTTTTCCATGTCTGCTAGATACAGAAGGTTATCCTTTATTATGAAAGGTTCTCCAGTTACTCTTTTAAGCCCTACTGCATTTTCTTTTCCATCATCCACGTTGCATGCTTTCTTAAAGAGAGGTTGTAAAGATGGATCATTTTCCTGTCTTTCTCTAAAATTATTGGGAAACTCCCACTGAAGATCAATAGGTGGAGACATTGGTAAGGTTGGTTCCGGAAGTTTTGCCCTACCACTGTTTTTATTTTTCTCCTGCCTACGTTGTTGTTTTGTTTTCCTAATTTTACTTCCTCCTTCAAATAAGTCTTCATCTACATCTGGCAGTGGTTCTAAACCCCTTTTCATTGAACGAGTGACAACAGCACAGGAATAGGCTTCAGAGTTATTGCGAACCAAACTGTCTAAGATTGGCAAGTCTTCTCCCAGAATGACATCATATGCTAACTGATCCAACACTCCTACAGTTAACATAAATGCTTGGCCCTCAACTTCAATAGTGACATCTGCTGTTGGATAATCTTTTTGACACCCATGAACACAAGTAATATTTACAGGTTTGTTAAAGTCAGGTAATACATTGCTCAACATAGAAGATTTAACCAAGGTTTGTGAGCTACCAGTGTCAGCAAGAGCCTTTACTGTTTGGCCATTTATTGAAACATCTACCACATGCTTATGTGGCACTAAACCATCACCAGTTAGTTCACCCTCAAGGCCTGTGGAGGGAACTACACACAACTCTACTGACTTTGGTTTTCTTAGGGGACATAAAGAAGCTTTATGACCAGGCTGCTGACAGTAATAGCAAATGAGGTTGTACCTTTGACTGCAATGTATAGGCTTCTTACCACCCCTAGTGTCCAAGCTTTCAACACTAGCCACCCCTGGAGGTTTTACCTCCCCAAACCTTGGTCTCCCCACAGTCATCTTTGACTTAGAAGGTTCACGATGAGCAGCCAGGTAACGTTCAGCCAGATCTGCAGCCTCCCCTCCTGTCTTTGGGTTGTGCTCCTTCACCCATGTGCGGACATCTGGCTGCAGCACACGAAGAAACTGTTCCAAAATAATGGTTTCACCAATCTCTTCTTTGCTCCGACTGTCAGGATGCATCCATCGCTTATAGAGTCCCTTTATCCGATTGTAGGTTTCACGCACACTCTCACCCACTGGGACGCTGGTGCTCCGGAACCGGTATCTGTAGGTCTCCTCTGTTACATTAAACTTGGATAACACTGCAGCTTTAATGGCATCATAAGAGTCAGACTGTTCTTCATCCATGCCAGCATAAGCTTCAAGGGCTTTTCCAGTCAATAACGTGACCACTCTAGCTGCCCATTCAACTTGTGGCCATCCCCACGTTTTAGCTATACGTTCGAATCGTACAAAGAAACTTTCAGGATCCTCACCTTCCCTGAAGTCAGGTATTCTTGGCTTAGCACCATGGTGCATTTCTGCTCTCTGCACTGGAGCAGGT
Source organism: Oreochromis niloticus (assembly GCF_001858045.2). Classification (NCBI taxonomy): domain Eukaryota; kingdom Metazoa; phylum Chordata; class Actinopteri; order Cichliformes; family Cichlidae; genus Oreochromis; species Oreochromis niloticus. The sequence goes on along the minus strand of NC_031978.2, from coordinate 30,123,574 downwards.
TGAACAACATGCATTTGAGGCTGTGCATGCAGTGGTTGAGATGGAGGAGGCAGCTCAGCTTGGTGCTCAGCGACTCCGTGAGGTGGCTGCAGAGCTGATAGTGGAGGCAGTTGCCCAGTCTCTTGCTTTGGGAAAACAGCTGCTGTGGAAATGTCACTCTGGACAGAAGGCTGAAGTTCAGAATGTACATCATGTTGCAGCCTTGGTATATTGTCACTCAGTTGTTTAATCTGTTCAAACAGTATTGCTTCTGTTCTTCTGGAATGCCGCATAAATGCTCTAATTTCATCAAAGATATCCGGTTCAGAAAGTTCTTTACTCACAACACCAACTGCAGTATGCTTAGGCCGTACTACTGGTTCAAAATCATCCTCATCAGCCATTGCTCCTTCAGGTGGTGGATCTGGCTCAATTGTTTGTCCACCTTCTCTTTCCTCCATGTCAGCAAGGGGGTTCTTCCTTGTCCCACGGTTTCTTCCACGTCCTACACCCCTCATACAGCGTATTCTCTCCCTCAGTCGCAGGTGCAACCAGATCCCACTGCTGCCACCACTGTTACGCCGAGAGATGCGGTGAGGGAAACATTAGACTTCACACTGTCTTAACTGAAGTAATTGCTTTATTATCTCATGCCGATATCATGCATATACAGATAGCAACTTCTCAAAATGGCCCCCAATCTATTTCCTGCTCCCTTTAAATACCCTAAAGACCACGCCTTCTCCAATCAGACTGCCCTATAAAAGAGCTGCAATTGAGGCAGGCCACCTTTTTACTGGGAAAACAAGATGGCCACCGCAGAGGTAACCTGCAAAACACTCTTATTACATGATTGCTTCCCAACAGTGGAATACTCAGACACTTGTAGCTGTCCCCTATATCTGCTGTTCTGCCTCCTGGTAGGTCACCTTCTCTCACTTTACAGCCATTTGCCCACACTTATTCCATACTTATTCATAACATTTTTTTTCATACTAACTCATGGACAAAAGTGTCATGAGAGACAGGATCAAAAAGAGGTACAACGAGATGTCGATTATTGACGTTTTACAAGCTGCCAAACAAAGGCTCATAACTCTTGCCATTAAGCTGAAGCAATATACCAGAAACACCGAGGCCAGGAGAATAAATGGTCTGTTCTCCAAAGATCCATCTAGGATGTATTCTTATTTACAAGGAAACAGTAGCAAAAGGCCAAATCCACCCAACACTGAAACTTAATAATGCTGGACAAAAATCTAAGAGAAAGAGGTGACACCCCTGCCAAGTGCCTAGTGGACCTAAGAGCAGACCACAGCAGCCTCCCAGAGCATAGCCAGTCAACATCACAAAGGAAGACATCCAAGAAGTTTCCAAAATGAAGAGCTGAACAGCACAATGACCTGACATCATCTGCACCTACTGGCTGAAGAACCTAACAGCACCCAATGAGGTACTCATCCAGACTGATCCATCCAGACCCATCATAAAAGATCCCTTTAAGGGACACTCAGGCATTGTAGACAAATCATTGGAAATAACACCAGAGGGCCAAAGCAGGTTGACAGAGCAGTACATCAGAACTCTAAGACCAGGCAGGCCAATCATGGATACGGGAATGCTTGACACTGTACAAGGTTGATAGTGTGCTAACAACATTTATTAGCAACTCAGTGAGGCTGTGGAAGACTACACTGGAGGCCTACTCCAAGGCAATCGCACAAGATACCATCAAGTCATCAAGTGTGGAATATACCAAGTTGATGCACTGTCCTCGTTGCTGTTCTGCATATGCCCGAACCCCCTCATCACTAAGACCAATTACAGATTTAGATTCAGGAGCGGAGTGTCAAATATTACAATATTAAAAGTATATTTTGGTAAATGGACTGATTCTTATATAGCACTTTTCTACTCTCCCGGAGTACTCAAAGCGCTCTATACAACATATCACCCAAGCACTTTATCTGTACTTAGTGCTTTTTCTAACTACATTCACACACATTCATACTCCGATGGATGCATCGGAGAGCAACTTGGGGTTAGTATCTTGCCCAAGGATACTTGACATGCAGACTGGAGGAGCCAAGGATCGAACCACCAACCTTCCGATTAATAGGTGACCTGCTCCACCTCCTGAGCTACAGCCAGGTACAAAAAGCTGTTTTAGACTATGGATATTCACCACTTCGTAACAACTCTATAGGGATACAATTTTTTTTTTAAATCCATCATTCTGGATACCTGTCTATTTGATTGACAGGTATTTTGACACAGGCAGCTTTACCTCCTTATTTTCTTCTTTGCTTCAGATCTGCTAATTACAGCCACTGAAGTGGATCTCCCTGCTGTGGAGCTTTTATAATGTAATTATCTGTCAAAAATATGGCTTGCTATGTCTTAAAGCCCATTCAAGAAATTTGTGCTTCAATTTTAGTGAATCAGTTACTAATGTTTTCTTAGTATGTTATTAGTTTATTATTGCTAATTACTAGATACAGTTATGTGAAAAATAAAATTTTCATAGGACTCTGTGTAGTCCTGTGAAGTCAATAGCTTGTAGAACAACAGATGAAGGTTGGTGGGCTGTAGTAGCTCAAAAGTAGAGAAAAAAAGTGCTACATAAGAATCAGTCCTTTTACCATCAACCGCTGGTTTGTAAACTCCAAGCTAAGTATTTTAGATGTCAGTATTTTGGTATTTTGGAAACAGAGGCGATAAGCAAGGCGTAGATCTGACTGTAAAGGCTAACTTGCTAGCCATTTTAACAGCTCTATTTTCCCTCAGAGTCCTATCCAATGAAAGTCTATTTGCAACCACAAAGGTCACACACCAGTGACTGGAGGCACCTCACATTGGCTTCATTTTTCAGATCAAGAAGCTTAAAACGCACAGTTAAAATGACTCAAATTTTCAACTGTGGAAGTCACTACATCCTGGTGTTATATATACTCTCTGGTATTTTATTGTATTGTACAGATGCAGACAAAAAAACACGCCAAAGAAAGAAGAGTAACAAAGAACAGACAAACTTAGTCAGAAACTAACAAGAGCAACATAGGGGAGTAAAAACACAGAAAGCCTGACCTTCAAAACAAAATAGAAAGTACCATGAAAGATGGACAATCCATACAGATAACAGAAGACGCATTCAAAGGAAAGCCATGGAAAAGGAAGACAACCAAAAATAAAATAGAGGCAATGCTGTGGGACTGAGAAATGCAACCAAGTGCTAAAAACTACAGTTACTCTAATGGCCACTTGAGAGTGGATCTAAATTGTTCTATTAAAATGTTTTTTGTTTTTTTTCGTGAATACTTTACCTCTCATAGTGACTAATTGTTTTGGGGGGCTGTTTTTTAATAACCTGGCCGCATGGCTACTTTGATCGACACATGCGCCAACAGATAGCTATAGCTTAGTATCTGCTCTAGTATACAAAAAAGTGTAAAATTACTCAAAACATGTTTTATATTTTTTTATATCTTTGCTTTGATTACTGCTTTGCACACTCTTGGCATCCTATTGATGAACTTCATGAGGTAGTCGCCTCAAATGGTTTTCCAACAGTCTTGAAGGAGTTCCCAGAGATGCTGAGCACTTGTTGACCCTTTTGCCTTCACTCTGCAGTCCATCTCATCCCAAACTATCTTGATTGGGTCTAGGTCAGGTGACTGTGGAGGCCAGGCCATGGCGCAGCAGCTATTTGACCATAAAGTCTTCTCTGAACAGCTGATTTAGAGATGTACTACTGGAAGTCTGTGTGGCATTTGACTGGGCTCTAATTTGAGGTGCTGTTAACTTGTGATTTCTGAGGCTGGTGACTCCGATGAATTTATCCTCAGCAGCAGAGGTGACTCTTGGTCTTCCTTTCCTGGGACAGTCCTCATGTGAGCCAGTTTCGTCGCAGCGCTTGATGGTTTTTGTGACTGCAATTGGGGATACATTCAAAGTTTTAGCAATTTTCCAGACTGACTCACCTTCAGTTCTTAAAGTAATGATGGACTGTCGTTTCTCTTTACTTAGCTGATTGGTTCTTGCTACAATATGAATTCTAACAGTTGTCAAATAGGGCTGTCAGATGTGTACGAAGCTGACTTCTGCACAACACAACTGATGGTCCCAAGCCCATTAAGAAGACAAGAAATTCCACAAATGAACCCTGACAAAGCACACCTGTGAAGTGAAAACCATTCTAGGTGACTACATCATTAAGCTCAATGAGAGAAGGCCAAGGGTTTGCAGCGCGGTCAACAAAGCAAAGGGTGCCTACTTTCAGGATTCTAAAATATATGACATATTTGAAGTTATTTTTCATTTGGTACATAATTCCATATATCTTGCTTCATATATTTGATCTCTTCAGTATGTATCTACATTGTAGAACGCTATAAAAATAGAGAAAAACAAATAAATGAGAAGATATGTCCAAACTTTTGACTGGTAGTGTATTTACCACTAAAAGCAGAGATGTTGATCATTGTCTGTAAAGTTAATGGAACTTTAAGGTCAAGCTTGAGCTACCATTTAAATTTGGTTTTCCTTAAATTTGACACCGCCTTACCATTACTCTTTAGCAGGTTTGTGTTTTTACAGAATGGCTCATGAAGTAAAGCAGGTCATCTGCTAATCGTACGGTTGGTGGCTGGAGCAGTCAATCACCAACCGTAAACCAAAGTATGCTTGGGCAAGACACTGAATCCCAAGTTGCTCTTCGATGTGAAGTGTGAATGTGTGGGAATGTTAGTTAGAAACCATTAAGGCATATAAGAAAGTGTTTGTATTGGTGAATGAGGCATGTTGTATAAAGTACTTTGAGTGCTCAAGTAGAGAAGAAAAGCACTATATAGGAATCAGTCCATTTTCCATCCATAAAAGCACAAATAATTCTATAGGGGGCTCTTAAAGAACACTTTTCTCCATATATTAAATCCACCGGCGTCTCCCCTTAACCAGCAACCAGTAAAATCACCTCAACATATGGCAAATGAAACTCTAGAGATCCAGCAAATTCCTATTCTAATCCAATGACAACATGATTACTACAGAAGTGCTCCCCGACAATGCGCACTTGTCCTTCAGTTTCCTTTTGAGTCCCGTATTCATTCGCGGTGCTGCGAGCAGAGAATGGGAAAGTGTGATTATACAGTATAGAGCTGGTGAGGGGAGTGTGTCAAAGCGTGCATGCCACACAATGTGCCTGGAGAGATTGATGTTTTTGTCATCCACCTGCTTCAAAGCTGTAAAAAAAAAAAAAGCCGGCTGATGCAAATAGAGAAACCTAGGCAGGCAAGCTCACAAACAAAAGAGGGAGAACCTCACTGCTCCTCTTTGCACGTCTGTTTTTTTTTTTTTTTTTTGAGGAATATCTGAGGTTTCTGTTTTGACGCACATTAGGCTCAAATGAACCCTGACTCTGAGTCTTGTATCTGGGAGTGGGTAAGTGTTTGAATGCCCTTTTTTTCAGTTCTCTTAGGGAAGTGGGAACAATTTAAGGCTGTTGTTGCTTTTTTTTCTCTTTCTTTCTTTTTTAAATATGATGCATCGGCACAGTGGCAGTGGGAGAAGGAAGCAGCTTCCCTCCCTCTTTCTCTGTCTTTCTCTTGGCTCGCTCTCTCCTTCTTGTCACAGAGACAAATTCTGCAGGCGTGCGACACGGCCGGCTTTAATGGCATTCCAGTTGCAAAAAAAAAAAAAGGGCGTCAAAATGTAGCATCTGAGGATAGCAGAGGGGCAATATAGGCGGTGAGCTCTCTGTGGTCTTCTCTGTCTCCTCTCTCTCTCTCTCTCTGTCTTGCTGTCTTGTCTGTCTGACCGCTCTCTCCCTTCCGCTGCCTCCAGCGCCGGGCTCCGTCTGGGAGAAGAATGATCTATGGTGCTTTGTTTATCACTGGCCATGGTCACTTCTCTGGAACGCAATTGGCTGGAACTACACCGTGTGGGTCCTGCACCCTGAGTCTCTCTCTCTCTCTCTCTCCCTCACTCCCTCCCTCCCTCTCCCTCTCTTTGAAGGAAGACATGAGCAGGGGTGCCTTGTCCGACTTGCCTTTTTTATCTCTCTCGTTCTTCTTCTTTTTTCCCCCTCTCTCCCTCCTCTCTCTCTCCGTGGCGTTTTGTATGCATCTGAATGATAATGGAACATATTGTTCTCTGGACCGCTGATTGATTGAATGGGTTGACAGCAAAAAAAAAAAAAGAAAAAAACTGTGTTGACGGCATTAAGGAATTTGTGCATGCACGCTTGTAGATTATCTTGTGTTTTTGTCCTTTTTGAGCACTGTTTGAATGAATGTGTAATGTTTTTTTTTATCTGAATAGCATATTCTGCGATTTTTAAGCGCAGTGGGAGTGTTTGTGGCTTTTATTCTCGTTCCTATCTCAAGACGTGTTTTTTTTTTTTTTGCTTCTTCTTTTTCTTCCACTAGTCAGATTCTAATGTACAAATTATACAAAGCATCTTTTCTTTATTTTATTATTCTGCATGCAATATGTCAGCACCAACACGCTCGGCGCTCTCAGTTCCATCAAAGTCAGATAGATTTTGTTCACAGTGTAATCAAATTTCTGTTCTTTTTTCCCCATCCTTAGTAAAAATCCTTTTTTTGTTTGCTTTTCTGTTTGTATTTTAAGATCCATTTCAACTACTTTTTAAAGCTCATCTGATCCATTTACTTGTGATTATTTTACAGGATTTGGAATCTTAAAAGATGTTTTTAACCTCGCTTACATGCAGATTCTCTTTACCCTCACACAAACTGAGTGGGGGACCCATGTACTATCACTTTTCCCCCCCAAATATCTCGTAAGAGTGTGTCTTCATGTGTGTGTGTGGACAGATAAGTGCTGCGTGTGAAGTCTTAGCCTATGGATTACAGGCCTCACAGATAGGCTTGTATCCAGACTGCTGTCTGACATGAGTTGATGGGATTACAGGAGGCAGGCATCTGTCCCCTCTCTTCACACACACACCCTCACCACCACCATTCTATGGGTGGAATTTGGGGTCACAGTTTGTGTGTGTATGTGTGTGTGTTGTTAGGGAAGTTTTAATATATATATATTTTTTAAATTAAGGCTGCAAAACCAGATATTTTATGTGACTTAATGTGCAAATTGTTATTACTTTTCACGCTGTGCACCCTGGTGCAAAAGGAATACAAGTCAGTAGATCAGGTTTCCAGATCTGAATTTTACCCTTCTAACTTTTTTCTTTTAAATTAGTTTTTAGTGTTGGAAATATTTTTGTTTGTCAGGCTTCAAGCAGCTGCACGGGCGCTGAAACAACAGCACACCGTTTCTAAGGCTCAGTTATCGGTGTCAGTTGTTTCACCCATCCGTGATATGAAGAGCAACATCAGTGCTGTTTGCAGCCTGTCACACAGGAGGACTTGCTGCTTTTCGTGTTGTATATTATGATATCATCATATTCATTAGAAGAGAAAAAAAAGACATTGAAAGAAGTCACGTTGAGCTCATTGGTGACACTTCAGTTACACATCGGTATAATTTTTCTTTTCACATAATTGTGAAATATTAAGGCTGGGAAGTTCCATAGTAATGCATAAATAATAATAACAATGATTAAATGCTTAAAATTATGCCGCTTTCTATACTGTGTGTATGTAGTGTTTGCATAGTGTGGTTATTGAATACGGGTGTGTGTAATGGTTTCACAGTGCATGTGATTTTTGGCATTTTAAGCTGTGTGTTTGTATTTTATTATATTACTCTAATACTGTGAATACCTGCTCAGAGATTGTGTATGCAAATTAGTTAGTAGCTAAATCTGCTAAAATCCATTTTCTCTATTATAAAATCACTATTTTTGTGCATGATTCTTGGAAAATAAGAAATAATTACTAAAGTAAAATAAATGTAGGATTAGAGTTAGGTTGGCAAAATGATAAGAAACTAAAAAATGTCACACTTCAGCAAAGTCTCACATATGTTAGCTTATTTCTGTTAAAATCTATAAAAACAAGTAAAAGTTAATCAAACCCTGAATATAGATGAGTCACTAATAATAATATTTGTGGATATTAAAAGGTTCAGTATTTTAAGCAGGAAGAACAAATACATACTACATATAAAAATGGCAGTGCACAGAGGCTGGATCGCACTTGTGTTATTAATCCAGTAGTCTTATTGCTTGTGAAAGAAAGCTGTTCCTCAGTCTGCTACTGCGTGGTGTATAAAGGAACAACATGCTGTTGTGTTGTGTCCTTTATGACTCTCGGGGACCTCCTGAGGCACTGCTGGGTTTACGGCTCTCGCAGACTTGCGCAGCTTGCACCCAATGATGTGCTGAGCAATGCACCACCCTCTGTGGAGCCTCATGGTCCTTGCTGATGTAGTTGACATATCGGGCAGTAAAGCAGTCCATCAGACGGCTGTCTTTGGTAGAAGTCCCTGCAGATTTAAAGATTCAAGCCAAATGTCTTTATGCACTTAAGGACACACAGGTACTATTTTGCTGGGTTTCTTTCTTTCTTTCTACATTGGAGTGTAACTAGCCTTTCTGAAGTCCTTGAGAATAGGGACTCCAGGTATTCTAAATTGTCCATTTTGAGACAAGAGTGAGGTGGTTGTTGCTGGTTGTTGTTCCAGAGCGGTAACTCCTTCCTGTAAGGCCTTCTTCTTGCCAAGGGTAGATCAATCCCATAATTGCTGAGTGGTCAGGTGAACTTCACAATGGTGTTTGTGGCCTTTGCTGCCGTGCAGTTGTGGATACTGCAGAGCTCCCAGTGTGACGCTGTGTCGATTTGTCTGTCCTGCGAGAAGAGAAGTCTTTGGAGGCCTGCGGGAGAATCAATGCAGGTAGCATTGAAGATTGCTGAGAAAAAGCACGCCCTGTGTATGTGTGTTATTTCTCTCCGATTACTTCTGACCCTCTCTTTGCATCCAATGCTTTGTTTTAATCACCGGGCACCACAGGCATCATCCCTCCCAGCCACACCACGACGAACCTTTGCGCGAATTGGTTATGTCTGTTGATACCGTCCAGATAGTTTCATGATCTGAGCCGGGTGGAAACCAAAGCCATGGATGCAAGTCCACTTGAGCTGATTAGCGTGTGGAGTGTGCTTGTTAAGGCATACTGTGAAGTGCGCTTGTTACATATACACCCCTCATGTTTGATTACTGCTGGCGCTTTACGACTGGCGGCTGTGTACAGAAGCACTGCTGGGATCTGACATGTCCGGCTCCTGTTTTGACAGCACGATATTTATACCTGTTATCATCATCCAGCAGTTTGCCATCGACATATTCAGAGTTAGTCATGGTTAGGGTTTGGTTAATAGCTTTGCCTTTTTTTAAGAAAATGTCGAAAACAATAATGCCAAAATGTGCCATCTTGTAGTTTTTGAAAATTTGCATTTTTAACTGATAGCTGCAAAAAAAATGTTGAACCCTAACCCTGGGGAGGTTGCTTGTCCCTAAATTATCATGTGTGGTTACCCCAACCCTAACCCTAAACAATTACAAAAAAAAGGGGTTAGGGTTTTCACTGATGATGACTAAGATGTCAGAGAGTTAAAGGAAATTTAAAAGAAATTAAATTTATGCCATCACTGTAGATTAATGTAGACATTAATCAGATTCTATGACTAACAAGCTATAAAATATTACATTAAGTTATCCTATGTATTAATCCCTAAAGCCTCCAGAAAAAGCTCTTTTGAGCTTGGCTTTGCCTGAGTACCACAAGCAGAATATGTTATAACATATGCTGCGTTATTGGACATGCTTCTCTATAATGCATGTATTTCAGCAAGAATTCCTCTGTGCTTGTGCGACTGATTCTAACACAGATTTAAAATACAATGTGAAAAATTTTGGGTGGGTGGTGAAATTGCCTGCTGTGAGTTTCCATCTGGCCTGTGCAGTGTTGGAATGGACCATCCTCCTTCACTATGCCAGGCCTGGAATAAAGCTTCACTTTAAAGGATCAATTCTTTTATTATTGAAGTAGGTCTCAGTAGTGCAGGATAATACATTCTACATTGATCCCCCTCCCACCCAACCCTACCCCTTTCCCTACTCCGCTCCCCCCCCCAAAAAAAACCTTTATTGCCATTCCTTCCAGTGAGGTTCACATTAAAAAAAGAAAGAAAGAAAGAAAGAAAAAAAAGACATGTTCGACAGAATAAAGATTTTAGAAAGTGACTGGAGGACAAATAAGCCCATAAACTAGGGTATTCACATTTTAGTGGGAAGGAAAGACAGGGGGAGAAGAAGGAGTTGGAGTTGCCAGCAGGCTTTTTGAATATCATTACCAGCTTTGCAGAGAGAAATTGAAATCATAAGCATAAGGAAAGTACCTGGTAATTAAAACTGTCTTGCCACACCGAGGCTTTGATACCTGCTCAACAAAAGTATACGCGAGTGTATGTGTGAGTGAGTGAGTGTGTGTGTGTGCGCGCGCACATGCTTCTTGCTTGGATGTACATATTGTGGCTGCATACATTTAGGTGGCACACAGCAGAGGATGTGAGAGTGTGTTTTACACTTTTTACCCCGTCTGTCAGGAGGATGCCTGATGACGCGCTGCACGGTGTGGATTGCCGTGTGCCGTGTCTCTCTCTCTGGAGACGCAGGCAATATTTGCAGCGAACACTTCAGCCGAGCAGGAGCGAGCGTGTTAAAACGTATTTATTTTTGAAGTCATGTGCACCATTTAGATTTTTTTGTGATATTAACACAGAAAAAAAAGAAAACAGGCTTCCTTCATGTTTTTTTGTATCTTAGTTTTGTGGCCTGTACTGGGGGGGGGGCAAACAGCTTGATGTGTCTGTATCAAAATCAAACCCCCGAAGCATGCGTGCCAGACCCTTATTGAACAAATTTGCGCCAGTGAAGCCAGCAGTTGAGGACATTAATGATCTGGACCCACTGGGGTCTGGTGCTCAGCGCCCACAGGCTACCCGCTCGATCCCCAATCAATAGCTTTTTATTAAAATTGTTTGCGAGGCAACACAAATCCATATTGTTTTGCCTCGGACAGGGGTGGCCAATGTGAAATATGTCGGACATATTTATATATTTTTTTCCACATGAATGCATAAAATGATTGGCTGATATGCATGGAGAAGAAAAAACACACACAGGGGCAGTGGTTTAGCTTTATTGGAATATCCATTTCAGCATTGATTTTCATAAGAGATGCATTTGTGATTATCTTATTTTCTCCTTCCTCAACAGGGTTGAATTACATATCATATCATCCCTGGTATTAAGGCAAAATTAATAACACAAGTAATTATAATACTTACGTCTAATGATATGCTGTGAGGGTCCTATTGATTCAGTCGAGATGCATCTAGGGGAAATGGCTTGGAGCTCTGCCTGGCGACTGGCGCTACCAGCGTGCTGCGCTCTTGACAGCACAACGCTAGGCTCAACCCTCAATCCACACTCAGCATCACTTTACACTTAAAAGCCACTCTGTGCTCAGCGATTAAGCTCGCTTATCTACTCGCGCTTGTTTTCTCCTCACGTAACCTCTGACACCGGCCGGTGCAGTCACTGTTGTCTGGATGTGAACTTTCTCTGTGTTTGAACCCTTTCCTTCTTTTTAAAATTTTTTTTAAAGCTATTGAACAAGTCACTGTTTAAATTAAACTTTTAATTTCTTATTTTTCCAACATTCCTGAAACAATTAACACAAAGAATATCACAGTATGTTTATGAAGCCCACATTTTATTCCATCTGTGGTTTTTGCTCTCGCTGAGTGCGCGCTCCTGCACACAAATCTCACTTTGAGACTTGCTCCTCCTCGAATACATACACACCTATATATGTCTTGCATCCTCACAGTCTTCTAAAGATCCACTTAAACGTGTCATTTTCACACCGCGAACAATGCACAGACCTTGTGAGTAATTCCCGTCAATTTTAAAGAGAGGAAAAACCTCCACCATCTCACCTTTTGATTTATTGCTTCTTCGTTTTTAGTCGCCTGTTTTCAAACTGACACTAATCCCAGTTTATGTTCGCATGCATTATTTTTTTTGGTTTGTACTCCATCTTTCTGCTTCTTTCTTTTTTAATTTAAAAAAGATTTTTTTAATTTTTTAGTGTTTTACCTGGTTAAAAAGAGGAAACTTGAGAGAAAGATGAGGACAGAAACCAAACTCTGGCCTTGTTGATTCTGAAATCTAGTAGACAGGATACTGCCAAAAAAAAAAAAAAAAAAAGAATTTCTAATCCAGGCTTGACTCACACGTGTGAAAATGTGGAGCTGTTAGATGTGAGAAGCTGTATGATAATCATGGAGGGAAAACACATTTGATGGGTTGAAATTTTTCTTGCCCCATCGCAGAGATCTGACCCAGCTTGGCCTTATATATATTCTTTAGATTTTCTAATTTAAAAAAAAAGAGGGTGGTGCAATGTCCATGATTTTTCGTCACACTGGCTGTTCCATCAATCAGACCTCCCTTGCTCTTATCTCATCGCGTCGCTGCATCATGAGAAAGTCGGGCTGCCTTTGAGGTGAAAGGACAGTGGGCTGCAGTTGCAAGTGCTGACCAAAAGAGGGCAACATGATGTCAGAATTATCCCCCCCTCCACCACCATCGCCGCCACCATTACTACTACAACTGCTGCTGCCTCCTTTCACCGCCAAGCCCGAAGCCGGTGCACAGGGAAGAGTTTCGCTGAGGGGGTATAGGTGGCTGGGTGCACCGTCACTCAAAGCTCTGCCTCGCTCTCTTGGCAACAAAGCTGGCCGCCTTGTCATGCGGGCGCCACGTGGATAAACTTCTTCACAGTCGAGGCGTAGGTACGGTAGCTCCACTTTAAAGAAATAAAAAAAGAGGAGGGATGGTGGTGGGGTAAACGGGGGGATTAAGCATTACGCTTCAGACCCTGAAACGTGGTTTGGGCCCTCAGCCAAGCACGTGTGGCACTTTGTCCTGATCCCGAGCTCGTTTTGATTTTGTCATATTTGCATTCTGTCTCTCACTTACTAACCGTTTCCCCGCCGCCTTTGATGGGGTGAAGCGCGGTGGCCGACGTTTATTGAAAAAGGCACAAAAGAGCAGCGATAGATCACATGCTAACTGACACCTTTTTTTTGCCATTCCCTGTTTTTTGGGGGGCTGTAAAAATCCCACAGCCCATTTATTCTATGATGTGACAGCATTGATGATAGGATGACAGATGTCTTACCAGCCCACCCCGTCGGTGCCAGCAGCCACCACCGCCAGTACCCCAGCCTCCTCCTGAAACAGTTTGCCCCTCGTTCGGTGGGAGTCCACAGCTGCATTACTCCAGTATGGCAGTACTCCCTTAACCCTGCACACCCCCTCCTCCTTCTTCTTCTTCTCCTGGAGGCGCCCCCCTTCTACCTCCCCTCTAGAGGAGAGAGTGATAGGCCTCTTTGGCACAGCGCTGCCTCTTTGTTCCCTGCCAGGTTGGCTCCAGGAGGCAGGGTCAGCTGTAATTCACAGTGCGGTCAGTAGAGGACGACATGCCCTGCACAGCAGCAGGGGCTCCGGGCCTGGAGGAGCTGACACTTATTGTTCACATTAAAAGGGGCTGTTATATCTAACACCAGTGTTTGTTAGCGGTTATTAATAGAGAACAGTCTAATCGCTTGTATTTTAATTGGTTTTACATGCAGTAGCACTGCACTGTAATACATAATGCTGCAGTACTGCCTGTAGAATTCAATTACATCTGATGTGATACAGAGATCTGGGTGTGAAAGAGCTGAATAATTGATTAGTCAACAGACAGAAAATCAACTAAATGATAAATGATTAATTGCATAAGAAAATGCAAAATAACATTTATTTCACGTGGCATTTGGGACTAGACGCGTCGCTCTAATGTCGCTGCTTCAGCTCGTCTCTTCCTTATAAACAGCAGGGAGGTACTCTTTAGCAAGGTGTTTAACCCCCAGTGGAGCCGCTCAGGGGCCAGCAGGTGAGGCGGCGGGAACTGAACAGAATTGAGTTGAGTCTGTGTTCGCAGGATCCCTGTTTGTCTTCATTGTTTTATCATCTCAGCTGAAAAAGACTGTACAGAAACCAGGAGAGGGACGCTTGGCACCACGGTAGAGCAGCGGTGTCATCTCACAGCAACGAAGTTCATTGTTTAAGCTCGCGTGTAAATTTTGGCTTCCACCCAGAGTCCAAAAACATGCATATTAATTTGTAATTCTATATCATGAGTGTTTCCAGAATTTTTAAATCAGGTGAAATAGAATATTTGATTTTTAAAAAGTAAATAGGGTGATACAGTGTAAAAACTGGCTTAGAAAACATGTAGGTATGTTTCATGCTCATGTGCAGCCCTTCAGGCTCAGACGCATTACATGAAAAGTAGTAAGAATTTTGTATTGAAATACTGATTTGCAGCGTGGCTTCAGTGAAAGTCTAAACATACTTAAGTAAGAGTACAAAAGCTCACAATGTACTTATCGTGCTTAAAATAAAAGGACTATACATATTATATCATCAGATCACGATTAATGATTTATTATTATATGTATTTATCACTTTAATGTTTCAGGTGGAGATGATTTTAATTTCTTATATACTGTTGGGTAGTTTTACCTTTAATAATAAAGCACATATAAGTACATTGATATTTCAAAATATGCAACATTTTTTAAAATGCCATGGCATATAAAGAACAATAACTGGATACTAAATATCAATTCAGTCAATTTTGATATGAGGTAAAGACCCTACGATGAAATTTGACGACCCCATATGAGTAAAAGTGGGAAAGAAAAACTCGCGTTTAACAGGAGAAACATCCGGAAGAACCAGACTCAGGGAGGGGCGGCAATCTGCCATGACAGTTTGGGAGTGAGGGGAGAAAGACAGGACAAAAGACACACTGTGGAACAGAGCCAGAGATTTAGAATAAGTAATGATTAAATGCAAAGTGGGGCATAGATGTAGTGGTGTAAAATATATTAGAGCAGAAAAAGAAAGCAGCATAAAGTATAGCATATAAAGGTTAAGTACACAAGAGTGCCTCGAGCTCATATAGGCAGTGTTAACCCAACAATTACAGGAGAAACCAGAGCTCCCAGAGAAAACCTGCAAACTCTTCAGAGAAAGGCCTTACCTGGGTTTGATCCTAGGATCCTCCTGCAACAAGGCAACACCAACGCTGTAGTTATATCTACTCGAGTAATGTCCTTGAATATTAATAAATCAAGTTACCATCCACCTTTTGTCCATGCACTTATCAGCTGTGGTTGAGAACTGGGTCCACTGTGGGACCACCCATACCTCCCCTCTGGACATGCCCCTGTTCACAGATGAAAACTGTATTTTAAAATATGTGAGAAATATGTTGTAGTGTAGAGCACTTAGAACACTGCTCTCGATCGCAGTCGATCTCAACAGGGAATTGTAGCAAACACTTTTATATAATTTTATATAAAATTAAAATAAACTTATTATATTTTTATAAAAGTATAATATTTATACTTTTATATAATTCCATTTGTATTTTTATACAGCTAAAACGTTGCAAACGTCACCCCGGAAACAGGGGCATTTTGCAGCATTTCTATCACCAGTTTCCTTTACAATAAAAGATAATCACGAGGATAATTGCCAAAGAAAATAATCGCAAGCTGGATCCCGGCAAAGTTCACTTTCCTTCAGCATGTGCGCAAAGGCCTCGCAGCACATGGCTGAAATGCTGCACATTTCTCCATCTCTGTGAGTCTGAAAACAAAAAAACGACACAAAAACAGGCGTACTTGTGAAAACGACACCAGGTCTGGTCCTGACTGCCACACACACACATACGCACACACACACACACAGTCTCCTGTAAGATCCCTAATCCCGTGTGCACCACACAGGAAACAGCAGGTGCGTTTAGGCTCCCTCCATGTTAAACAAGCTCCTTTATATTGTCTGAATGCTGGAAACAAACTAACTCATTAGAAACACACACACCCTGCTCCCTCTTTTTTGGGGGGGGGGTGATATTTTATCTAGGCTAATGCTGTACGATATTTAGACTTCTGCTGAACTCGTCATTTCGCAACATCACTAACATGCGCGTGCATATTTATTTTTATTGCCTTTTTTCCTCCTCTTTTTTTTAAACCTCCCCCTTCTTGCCAGGTTTTTGTAGAACATTTAGCTAATTGATTATCACATGCCTCGGCCTTATCAGCAAACCGTTATTTTGTAAATGAATATTCAGGAGAGATTTCTCCTCTCTTCGCCTTTGTAGTACATTATTTGTGGACAAAATATGCAAACATTGAGGAAAAGGCAGCTCGCTCTTCTGCCTCGCTGCCTAATTACATTTTGCACTCGCACCTATACAGAGATGCGGCGTGTATTTATAGAGGAGAATGAATTCACACACACACACACACGCACACTCCCCCGGCTGCAATCGCATGCCAGGCATCTGCTTATGAAGTGGCTCTTTTCTGGATCTGCAACTGTACCCCCACCCCTCCACCAACCGTCCCCTCCAATCTTTCTACAAGAGGAAAAGAGAGAAAGGAGCTTAATCGCTCTTGTCTGTTCTGTCTTTCACACACACACACACACACACAGACAGCACCCTTCTCTATCACAAACCCCCTTAAATAACTGCCGCCTGGCTCATCTTCTGTGTGATCAATTTGACTTGTTTATGTTTACGCACCGGCATTCTTGTCGCCGCCGCCATCTTTGTGATGAGGAGCTCTCTTAGGGAAGGAGAAGAGACGGACGGATGGATAGATGGAGAAGAGGGGGAAGGAGGGGAAGGACGGACTGACAGGTGGAGAAGGTGGGAAAGGAGGAGGGTGGATCAAAGAGCGAGGGGATAGAATGACAGAGGGGGATTTGACGCTGAGAGGATGGAGAGTGGGGAGGTTTATCTGCGACATCCCTTGTCATCATATATGTAGATGCCTTTTGAAGTTTGTTCCTGAACCCAGTAATGCGGCGTGCGCCAGTACACTCCAAAAAAAACACAAAACAACAACAACAAAACCCCCCCCCCCCCAAAAAAACCTAGAGCACCTCACTGCGCCCAGTTAGGCTGCAGCGGCTAATCGTGCTCGCCAGAACACACTCTGCTTTAATTTTAGCCATAATGACGGCAAGAAGGGCAAAATGATACTTTAAAGAGTAGAGGAGAGTGGAGGCAAAAAGAGAGAAGAAGAGGGAAATGAAAAGAGTGAAAAAAAGAGACGGAGAGAAGAGGGAGACAGAGAGGAGCTGTGAAGGTGATTAGTTGTACTGGCGGATCTTTGCGGTGGAGGAGGTTGGAACACTAATCCTTGCTTTGGTTGGAGACATTTTCGCGCAGTAGGTCCCTTCTTTCCGCCCCCTCTCAATTTTAAGCCCCGTGTCAAGCTCAAGCCCTTCTTTTCCAGCACTCACTTGCTCTCATTTCCTCTGCCTTCTGGCAAGCCCTGCTATTTATAAGAAAAATCATTTTTCTCCTTTTTTTCCTCTCTCTCTCTCTCTGTCTCCCTTTGCCTTGCTCTCTTTTCCTCCTTTAAATCTTTCCTGGCGTGTTTGATTTTCTGCCTTACTTAGAGAAGGTGCCCAGATGAGTGGCAGCCGGCCAGGGCTCGTCTCTCTCCGCCGCTCCTTCCTCCCTCTGCCTCTCGTCTTCCTCCATCTCCCCTCACATGTGGCTGTTTTAACAACGTAAACACACGTCTTTAAAATTTACATCGGGAAAATGGCAGCGAGACGCTCTTGCTGTCGCTCCACCAACGACTAGCTCACGTTTCCAAGCATCCCCACTGCTTTGCATAACCAGTGTAGCGATGTGAATTGGCCCTCTGCCCAGACAATAAGCCATAGATTTTTTTTTTCTTACAGTATGACATCATTTATCCAGTGCATTATTTTATTGTTTTGGCTGCTTTCTAATTTGATGGATCTCGCTGTTGTCTCAATCATCAGCATCGCTTCTCCTGCTTAATCTGTTCCGCCAAAATGAGGAAAATGTATGTATTTAGAACACTACTCCTGCTGCTGCCTCAAATGCACGTACTGACGAGCTTTAATCAGGACAAAATAGTACATCTACATATATATTCATATATATATATATATATATATATATATATATATATATGTAGATACCAGCTTTGGCCTGACTCACTACATATAAAGAAAACTTCACTTTTCACATTTACATTCATGCCAAACACTCCAGGGCCTGTCAGTGCTCGGGGCCAGATATCATCCAAACTGCCATTGATTTGTTTGTCCTTTGGCCCTTTTCCATGGTTTGGGAAATGAATCATTCTTTTTTTTATATATTGTTGTTGTTCGTCTTGGCATCATCTGTTTAATCCATACACTCCATGTTTTCCATAAATAACAGGGCAGAACTCTACTTGGACCGGCTTGTAATGCTCAGTGCTTTTGTTCTCAAAAGGATGACAGCAGCGCTCGAGGTGCTTCACGCAAACACACTCACACACACACACACATACACTTAACCGCTCTTTTAGAGGTAGATTAAATTTAGAGGGAGAGAACAGAAAAGATGTACACGGTCACATCTGCAAAGGTACAAGTTCATGTTTCATGATGCGTGCACGACAGTAACCGAGGGACATGCGAGCGTTTGAATCGTGGAAGTAACTCATCAGCTATGAATAGGACAGTTTGAAAGGTTCAAGTTTCACAGGATGTCTTATTGTTTTTATAACCTTTCAGCTTCTCTCCATTTCCTATTCCTTTTCTCCATCTTTCTCCTGCAAGAGTGGGCAAAATTAATTTCCCTGACCTTTGCCTGGCCCCAACAGTGTAGGGGTCAAATTCCAGCGTTCATTACTCTATCGTTTTTATTTCACTATGAAATATGTGTGACTGGATAACGAGAGCTTGGGGAGTCCAATTATACATTTTTATTTTCTGATCCACGGGAGGAAAAAAATGAAGAAAATAATTAAGAGAAAATAAACAGCTACCTGGTCAGATGGGTAGTTTAAACAAGGGCTTAAAAAAGACTAAGTGGCTGGGTTTTTCTAAAGTGTGTGTGGATTTGGGGGGGGCATATGGAGTTCATGAGATGGTAGCGTTTGCTTCTAAATGATCGTGTTGTGCATGTGCTTGAATGCAAATTTGCAGATTCACACGTGTGGGTACATACAGACAAAAAAAAAATCTCTCTTCTTTTACGGCCTTTGAAGGTACCTGCTGTATATCAACCTCAAACTTAAATCGCTCCTCTTATTTTTCATGAAGGGGTGTTTGGGGTTTTGTATGCATTTCCAAAGGTTGGTTTACACTAATGGACACCAAGGCAATTGTGCCAGGTGTGTGCTATGGATGTAAGCCCTGTGTAAGCACGATAATTGTGCCACTTAGCAAGCCCAAGCTGTGTGGGTTTACCTCCAAATAACCTTCCCCAGCCTTGGATTCTGTAGCTAACAGCTGCCACGTAGTAGTATCAGGACTTAGAGCACTGTATTTAATGTACCTTAGATGGTGAGGATCAAATCTTCCATCTTGCCTGGATAATATTGTACATGACATTTCTCTGAGGCAGAGAAGCTCTGAAGGAAAAATGATCTGACTGACTTACAAAAGTTTTGGTGGTTAAACTTTGTATCCAGCTAGGATGTTAGCAAATAACAACAAATTTCACTTTTACTTCCAGGGTAGCCAACTTCTCTTTAACAATTATACACTGTCTAAAAGTCGTAAACTGTCATGCTAGCTTAATGTTTATGAAAAACTCTTCAAGTTAGTCTAGCCAATAGGCTAACTTGCTAGTGCTATTTTTTTTAAACGAATTATTACACCTAATCATAAAAAGTTAGACGATATCAATTATTTTAAACATACCCACATTATGAAGTTACAGACCCTTGGGAGCAAATGTTTGGTGGACCTTAACAGTCATTGTCATGCTCCACTTCTGTTTGTTTCTCTTACAATGTCCTCTTTTTCCTCCTGGCACCAGTACCAGTAACAGTAATGAAGTTTAGCTCAGAGAGCTTTTCTAGAGAAAAGTTTTTTTGAGATGTGTCCACTTGGCAAAAGAATAAACAAAACAAAAACAATAAATATAGATTTACATACATATATTAATAATGCAAGGAAACAGAAATATTTCCTCCGCTGGTGAGGGCAGGCTGGTTCCCTTTGTTAGATCCAACCAAGTTTTATATCATGACTCCACTATGATTGTGAGCAGCTAAACTTAAGATTAGCTAGCATATTATCTTACTGAATGTCTCATCAGGTTTAGATGCATTGCATACAGCATTGTTTTGATCCTGAATTGGATTAACAAAAAAATTTAATAAAAGTTAGACATCAGCAACAAAGGGGAGAAAAGGACAGGTAAAATAAAGAATACAGTATTCTACCAATTACATAATTTTGCTAATATATAGTTTCAAGATGCCACAAACCAAGATTAGATTGATTTCAATTGGCCCAATTAACCTGGGAGAGAGCTTCTAGAAGTCAGTTTTCAGAGGGAAGGTTTTTGAAGATAACCAAACTGATTGACCTGGTTGGTTGCTGGGTGCAGTCCACTGCTGATCAGCAAATCATTTACTTTGATTTGTTCAAAACATGGGCTCTTTGGTGTCCTTACAGAACTTGTCACAGTGTTTTAAGTGGTGCAAATTGAAGGTACAGAAATATCGTCTTCCAGATTTAGGAGCATGGGTGGCGAGTATCCTAAGGAGACTTCAAAACCGGTGGCCAAAGAGGTCATACTACCCATGGCAGGTGTGCATTCCAAGTAAATGGGCTATTGAAGACTGCACTGATTTAGACATTCATTCTGTCCACTTGTCTGTGGATGGAAACCTGTGGATAAATTTACTTACTCTTGTACTTGTAGCGCTGAACAGAAAGCTTTCGATACCTGGGAAGTGAAATTAAGTCCTAAATCTGAGACTATTTCAGTCAGCATGTTGTGTAGCAGGAGCATGTGGTCCACTATGGCATCTGCAGTTTGTAAAGCGGATGGTAACTTAGGTAAGTTAAGAGAACGAAGTGTGCTGCTTAGAAAAATCGTGAACAATTGCCAGTAGTCAGAAGTACGTTGTTTCAATGATGCTTCAATGATAAAACGTAACAAGGGGTCTGGGTGGATGGGAACCAGTCTAGATGTCTCCTCTCCAAATTAAGGTTTGTTGCACTGGTAGAGAAAGGGACTTCGAGCAAGGTGAGTCTGACTGAGGTAACTCAAATTTCCTATAGTCTTTGATTAACTTGCGGTAAAAGTTTGCAGAACTGCAGAAGTCTCTGCAGTCCCTTGCCACTGAAAGGATGAGGCCACTCTACCCTTAACTTTCCTAAATCTGCTTTGACCTGTCCCCTTTCAATGACGAACTCAAGAAAACTAACAAATACGCATAGAATTCACATTTCTCAGCTTTGAAAAACAACTTATTTTCGAGCATCCTTACTTGTAGTTGGTGCTACTCCAGGCTGTTTGAAAAGATAACAATGTTGTCTAGATAAACATACACAAACTGGTTGCGCCACTCCTGCAGGACATCATTGACCAAGACCTGAAAGATAGCATGGGTATTAGTTAGTCCAAAAGGCATCACAAGATATTTGAAATGCAGAGTTGCTGAGGGCTAGTCGCTTAGTCCATATGTATTTTTGATAGTAATGTTTAGTATATGAAAATAGATACATGGAAGGGTCCTTTGTCATCCTTTGTTTTATGAAGTAGAAATCAGCTTCTAGGAGTGAGGCGGGTGGATGAACGATACCTGTCACTAGAGAATATAGTTTTCCATAGCTTGTTACTTTGGATGGGTCTGATCATATACACACCTGGATGGAAGAATGGAAAGAGGTTTGTGGCACAGTCATATGGTTTGTGCGGTGGCAGAGAGTGAGATAAATCTTTCTTAAAACCTTTAGCTAGGTCATGTTCAGACGGAACAAAGAAGAGATCTGGTGGTTTGGTCTGAAGTGGCTGACTTTCACTTTTGCCAGTTTGCAAGGCTGACTGCCAACATATAGAATTACAGTTTGTATGTGAACAGGTCTCTGTTTGTATGCAAGGTTGCAACAATGCTGCCAAAAAATTTATTTTTGTTAAAACATGGTTGATATACAGACTTTGTAAATTTACCATGTGATATTTTCACAATATCATAGCTAACAGTAAGTCTTGGTTACAACTTTATGACTCATAGTCAAAGTGCCTTTTGGGAGTTATGCACTGTGTCCATTTCACACGTTTTCTCTCCATAACATGAAATGTACACGCATGCAGAAGTTGCAGTAAACTGCAGTAACAGCAGAGGGAGATATTTTATTTCAAGCCAACATTAAACTAATCATGGGAAACCGTTTAAACCGACATTATTAATGCATTTACATGTAAATACATATTAGCCGCCTAGCTTAATTGTTTCTGGCGATTAAGGACCCTGCAATACACTTAATAAGTTTTTTGTTCACTACTGACTTCTTAGATTTAAACATATTACCTCCCCCTGGTAATACAACTTCTGCATGGGTGTCCATTTCACGTTTTGAAGAGGCAAAGTGAGAAATTGACACAGTGGGCTGGCGTGTCTATTGCATGTTTTTGCCGTGTTACTGGTTTGAATTATGAATGGGAATTTTACTTCTGGAACCTGACTGCTAATCGGCAGGTGGACTATACTGGATATGCAGGTGGAACTTGGGATGGAGTTAATTCTAATGCTAATTCTGGCTAGCTAAGGTTAGCAGGGCGTATTAGTAATTCTGCTTATATTAAAAAAGATGCAAATTTTTCAGACAAGTTTATCTAAAGTAAAGTACTGGCCTACTAAACCTGAACTTCTGACTTTTTTTATTTAATGTCTTTAGGTGAAATTTGATCCTGAATAATTGAATAATTTATAGTGACTATTCACTTGTTTATTTAAATTCATTTCTCAACCTCAATACCTGTAATATCTATAGCTAATTAGATAAGTTCCAATGGACTAACTTTAATGTGGACACTAACACACCATAGTTTCACATTGGGTAAAAGATTCGAAAAAGAACGTCCCCTTAAATGACTCAAAATGCCAGTCAGTAATGGACTCCATAGGTGTCGAATACAGTGTTGGTCAAGTTACTTGAAAAAAGTAATCAGTTACTAATTACCAATTGTTTCCCCCCAAAAGTTATCCCGTTACTTTACTAATTACTTATTTTCAAAATTAATTAATTACTTAGTTACTTAGTTACTTTTTAAAAACATGATTTACAACCTGAATAGGTGATAAAGCGATCTTTCAACCCAATTCTACTTTTTCTGCATAATCCATCATACAAAATGTAATCAAATGGAAAAGTCTCTTTTTAAAACTTGTTTTATTAGTTTTAATCTTTTAACTTTATGCATCAAGCAAAAATTAAATTATATGCAACATTCTCTGACTGGAAGAAATTTGTTTAACATTTAAACCTATTTTCTGCACATTCCAGCACATAAAATAATTTTTTTTTTTTTTTTTACACTCACTCTTTCAAATAGATGAAAGTAAAACACAGCAGAAAATAAATAAAATTAAAGATTAGCAGTCCTGTTGCTCTATTTTCACCTGTAAAGCAGGACTGGGGTAGGCGGAGGTTTACCCTGGTGCAGGTGTGCCACAGCGGTCAGTTGAAGAATCCGCGAGTTTCTCGTAGCGCACTTGGTGCTTGCTTGGAAGTTTAGGGGGTTTTTTTGCTGTAAAAAGAAGTTTTCTTCCCACGCACAACGGACACTAATGTTTTTGTCACTTTTTATGGAATCAAACTAAAAATAAGGTCAGTACTTCCACGCTTTAAACGCTGCACGCTCATACTCTCTCCCCACTCGATATATTATCCATTGTTGATCTGCAGACAGCTGTTGTCATGAACGTCGCACTCGCTTATGTCACTGTCATGAGACACTCTCGCAAAAAATCACGGTTTTAGTAACGCAGTAACGCAGCGTTCCTACGTGAAAGTAAGGGTAATCTAATTACCGTTTTTGCAATAGTAATCCCTTACATTACTCGTTACTTGAAAAAAGTAATCAGATTACAGTAACGCGTTACTGCCCATCTCTGGTCGAATACAGCTTGATTGAGATCCTCCACTCGCCAAACGCTGCACACTGACCCTTTCCTTTAGTAACTCTACACAAGAATAAAAAACGGAAGAAGTAAACGTCTCTTAATCCTCTCACCTTAGCACGCTCAGTAATGGCGAGAAGTGAATAATCTGTGTTCAGGAACCCTGAAAAGAAGTCATCTGATCCAGCCCCCACCCCCCGACACACACACACACACCGTTTTTTGGAATGACCACTGGGATCTTAAAGTCTAAGCTGTGTCCTTTCCAGCCATACTCCATCAAGTCAGGGGTCCAGAAGCTCTCCGGACGATTAATGGAGAGAAACTTTTAAACGTGTGAGTCAAATCAAAGGAAGTGAAGAGAGACGGAGCCACAAAGAGGAGGACGAGAGTTGGGGGAGTTGAGCTTCATCTTTTAATGGCAGCAAGTGTGTGTGGAGAGGACATGGAAGCAGGAAGGTGGAGGGAGAAAGAGGGAGCGTTTAGTTCTGATAGATATTGATAGAGATTGTAATGAATGTGGTGAGGGCATGGCACCCTAAAGCGCTGCAGTGGTAATGCAGGGTGACAGTGTATTTGTACTAATAACCCCTTAAAAGTGGTGATAAAATACTCCACTCCCCTACTGGAGCCCCTGATGGATGTGCTGGGAGTAATTAAACTCCATTAGGCTGCGGGTCCACTTACCATGCTTCTCAATGTGTGTGTGTATGAGTGTGTATTTGAATGTCTTAAAACACCACTCCCCTCAGGGATCAGGCTAATTCAGGTAGAAGGGCAAGTGTAGAGCCATTGTTTCTGTGTGTGTGTGAGAGAGAGAGAGACAGAAAGAAAGGGAGAGAGAATGCTATGTGTTAGTGTGTAGAAAAGCATATGCTGCTTTAGAAGAGCCCGCTGAATGACACACACTGTACATCATTTGGATCTGTGGCGCTAACTTAACACCAGCTCTCCTCTCCAGTGAATTCCCAAGGGTTGGCAGTGCATAGTAGGTGCAGTGTCAGTGTCATTGTCATCCAGCACATGGCTGTGTTTTGCTGTTGACAGGGAAGCGCACTCTGCTGCGCTCCTGTGTTGTATTTTTTTCTTTTTTCATACCACAGGAGATGTTTTGACTCAACATTGAGCCAGGGGAGAAGCCTGCGGCAAGACCACCGTACCGGGCTCACTGGGAATAGCAGCGGCCCTGCAACTCTCACCATGTTTTCACTTGCCACTTAGATGCACGCATGAGCAGAACTGCTGTGCAGACACACACCGGCCCAGTGTTAAACAAAGTGGCTGGTAAACAGCAATATCCGTGACCTCCAGTTCAGGCAGAGTAGAGCGATGATGACTACAGATGCTAAAGAAAACGGAGTAAGAAGACAACAAATGATTCATAAACTGCACACGGGCTTTCCCTAAAAGCACACGCTCTTCTTTGCTGCATGATTCTGGAGGCCGGGGCTTTTGCACCTATAAAGGGCCGATCATTTTTAAATGACCTTCCTGGTCATTAAAAAGCCTTGCCTCATGGGTCAGCTCTGAGCCTGTCTGTTTCAGGTGGGGGGAAAAACAAACCAAAAACATATATATGAGAGAGAGAGGGAGAGAAAGGCATGTCTTGGCATGCATCCAAAACTACATGTATGTCTTTTTTTTCTACTTCTTGTCTCTCCCTCCTCCTCCCCACCCCCATGCTCTCTCACTCCCTTTCCCTCTCTAATCACACCCTGACTTTACTTGACCTTTCTGTGGCTAATTAGTCAGCTTGTGAAAAAAAGGATCTCCAGCGAAGATGGTGATGATGGCGCTAGTCCGGTACTGCTACAACATGCAAATGCGTCCGTGATTAATTCCGAGACTCCTTTATTGTTCTTTACTCTCAAAAAAAAAAAAAAAAAAAAAACAGTGAGCAGTGGTGACCTCTGCGTTGCATGTAGGTGAGAGGAGAGCGCTGGCTTGAATATACGGCGAATATTTCTTTTCTCTTTTTTCTTTCTGCTTAATCTCTAATTTCAGTAACTATAACCACACACTTCTTTAATATAACCAAATGTATGATGGTGCTGTTTAGAGTTAGAAATAATTAAACTAATACCAGTTATTTGTCTCACGGGGGGAATCACAGTTGATTGTGTTAGTTGTAATGAGTGGGTGGAATAGCGCTGAACAATATCATTTTTTATTGCTTTGCTAATGTCAAATGTGTTTTTATGTGTGCGCACGCATACAGCAGAAAGCATTTTTGTCTTGGCCGTGTGTGTCCGTGTGTGTTTGTGTGTGTTTGTGTGTGAACAGCTGGATATGACTCAAGTCCTGAGCTGATGTCTGTTCTTGGCATGTTGACGTGTGCCTTCAGGTGCATAGTGTTCTCCATTTCACGCATAAAAGAGTTAGTTTGTGCAGACATACACACACGCACACACGTAAGCAGGGACAAGGAAAATGCATGCAAAACATCCGCCCACATACACAGACACACTGGGAAGAAAGGAGAGGTAAGAGCAGGTGTGTGTGTGTGTGTCACATGCTCAGTGAATCTAGCGTGATTGACTGTGTGTGTGATGTGTCAGTGTCTGCTGCTGCCTTATTATTACAACTTACATATGCTGTTTTTCAGTTTAATAGTTGATCTTCCTTTAGTTGAGAAAAAGGACGTTTAAATCAGGTTCCAGCGGAGTATAATTCTCTTGGAAGGAGGTTTATAATTAGCACAGTGCTAACATGTGTTAGCAGACACATATATAATACAGTATAATGGATTACTATTATATGCACGTGATGGTGGAAAAATAGGATATGCAGTTACTGTGTGCAGATAGATAGATATAATCTATGACAACATACAGGTTTGATATTTCACAGCATAATTTAATCGTATTACAGCCAGTATGTTTGAGATATGCAACTTTAAGACAAACAAATCTAAAGATTAAAAGTGTGTAAAAACTCTAGAATGTTGAAGTGACCAGGGTGGGTTTTTTGTTTGTATTGATGTAATGATTCAGTTTGAGCCTTTTCCAGCAAAGGATGACAGTGAAAAAAAAAACAACTGCTACTACTATTAATAAAACATGTAACTGTCATGTCACCTAAGCTTGTCAAACCTACGTTCAACTATATGAAAAACAGTGTACGTGAATGATTAACCTTATCTCATATTAAGCTATAAGAGCTGAAGTGCAGATCTCCTGAATCTAAAATAGAAGGAAAACAAATCAGAAACACACACACACCGTTTCCAAACATAGTTTTACATTTATGTCAGACTCAGAACGTCTGGTAAATTTGAAATGTACCATCATCGTGGCACCTGTGTTACCCTGGGTTTTTAAGATTGTAACCTTGAAGGTTTATGATGTGATTTTCCTCCTTTCGGCTTCCTTTGTGTCCCCTTTTTTTTTTAGCATATTTTGCAGAAATCATATTTTCTGGTAATATGAGTGCAGTACGTGACGTTGCTTAAACACAACAATATCACATCACGATTATCATTGTTTAAGAAAACAACAACATGGTAACAATATTATCTTAATATTTTTAAGAAATCAGAAAACAGGGCAATAATGCTTTGAGTCAAATTCATCTACAACTTGGTTTATATTTGTTTGTATTTGGCAAATGAATAAAACTCAAAACAGGAGAAGTTGGAGGCAGGAAGTGAGATTGTGTGAAAACTATTACACTCTTATTTACCATATTATTATATGTGCATCAAGGACACAATATCATCATTTGAGTGAAATTACTTTGGTTCATGACACCTATACGAATTTGTCATCAATAAAAAGTGAACATAATGTCATCTTACAATGACAGATGTATAGTAGCTCCAGCTCTGAGGTACTTTTTTCCCTTTTGTTTGCTTGAAACTGTTTGATCTTTGACTCCTGATTGAAGGTTTTTGATGTCTTTGTTAAGTACTGTTTAGAGAATTTTATACGATTTATTGTAGAGAATAACAATGTGTGTCCTTCTGTGCAGTGGAAATAACGTTCATCTGAGTTTTACATCCACGGGCCTGACCCCTATTGCCTTACCGTACATCTAATTTGCTGCCCTCCTTCATCACGGGCATTGATCACTCACTGAGCCACCGGCTTTCTGCGCCGCACTCCTCGTTGCACAAACTGGCACGCTCTGTTCCATCAAATCACAATTCATCTTTTCACAGCACTCCGACGCCTCACACAGCAAAAATGCATTTTCAGTTTCTCACCCCAGCGCTCAAGGAAATACCTGCTCCTCTCCATCAAACGTGCATCAATTAAGCGCTGATGTGAGGAGAAAGGACAATCTATAGTTTGGAGGATTTATTCAATTTGCATCCGTAATTGCGTGCAATTTACAAACTCATTATTTTACAATTTAGTGCATTTAACAGCAGCTGGAGGGCAGATAATGGTGAGGCTATAGGGGGCTAACACAGGCCCCAGATGGGCCCCCCAAACATGATGCAAAGCACAAAAAAATGATGATTTTCATCTGTCTGACTTTCCAAACAAAAAGCAAAACATTTTAAATGATTCCAGGAGAGAACAGAGGGAATAAAATAACAACACAAAAGAAAGTTGATACCGGGAAAAGGGGGAGCTTCTGGTAATGCACGTGATTGTATTTTTACAACCTGACAGGGATAATGTGAAAGATATCAGCTCTGAATAATTCATAATATCTGCACAATCGCACCGTATCGATTGGTTTCAATTGACTTTTGATCGAAATAATAGTTTGAATGTTTAATGATGAGAGCCCAGCAAGTACGAGTGCCACACGCGATACAAAGCTACCAATCCGGACACGATTGTTTTTTAACTTCCCTGCAGGTTTCGGTATACTGATGCTTGAAAGGTGGCACACATGAGCTCATGAAGACCGTATAGCAAAGGTGGGTGGCTTCTTTCAGGCCTTTCGGGTTTGATCTGTGGGTGAGGCGGCCTCTAATAAGGTCCAAGGATTTTCAGCGTGTTGAGTTGTATTTAAAGCCACCGTGTGTGTCGCATTGCGTGGATGTGTCTGCGATGGCCTCTCTCTTCCTCTCTTCTCATAATTGATTGTTTACTGAGTGCTTTCCACCTTTTTTTTCTTCCCGAGCCTGTAAGTATAAAATTTTAATTAGGAACACTGACAGGTCTGGCGCATGATCCACAGCCTTGCATCCATCACAGAAAAAAAAAAGGGAGAGAGAAAGATGGAAAGAGAGAGTGAGGGACACTTCCTTTCACCACCCCACCCCACCAACGCCCACCCCCTCTCCTCGATCTCCCCTCTCCTGACGCCGGACTTGAGCAGCAGGTGCCATATTACTGTGTACAGAAAGGCAATTAGGCAGCATATTGGATGAATGAGGAGTGCATTAATATTAGCAAGTGCATTTGTCAGTGGCGTTTGATGCGAGTCCTTTTCTTTTCTTTCTGCAACATTAAGATTGTGGTGCTCATAAATTCACTGCTTAAACCACCATCTGCTGCGCTGTCAGCCCACACCGAGGAGAGAGGAGAGGAGAGGGGGAGCCATTTATTCCCTTCTGTCTCTCTCACCGGGGAAAGAGAGTGAAAGACAGATAGATAAGAAGAAAACACATTCATTCCCTCCCTTTCTTTGCCCCCCTCTCTCTCTCTCTTTTTTCCTGGTTCCACAGGGAATGTGGAATGTGTATTAGGATTTATGGAGACGCTTGGCGCACACTGAGCGACACTGCTCTTAAATCTGGCTCTTTTCCTTTTGTCTGGAGTGCTACCTTCTGCTTACTGACACATGCGTAGACACACTGCTCCTCATTGTGCTCGGCGAGGAGATAAATTCTCAGCCACCTGCCAATTCAAACAAGCACAGAGAATAACTTACAATAAACAGGTGGTTTTGCCATCGTTATTCAGTGCAGCATGCGGCCAGAGGTCAAGCTCCCCCGCGACCCCTCTCTCTCGTTTGTTTTCTCTCCTTTGCTGTATTTCGCCCCGTCAAGCTCAGATTCTTATCATCGGCGAGTACCGCTAAGTGGTTAATTGAGATTAGCAACAATGAGTGTATATGTCCAACGTGTCTCTGCCATGCTGTGAGTGACATGTTCTAACACTGCTTTGTTATTGTTCACAGATGCCATCTTGATTGGATAACATAAGCGTTTGTTTAATTTTTTTAAATTTTTGTTAATTTGACTAATGTGCATACAACATATCTTTGGGATGTTTGTACGCAATTAAAATCTTAGCAGTGGGGCCAATTTAGGCAATAAACTCAGGGCTGTCTATGTTGCTCCATTTCAATACATTGTAAATACAAATTATTACTAATTGCATCCAAAATTCTGCTGACTTCATCGGTGATCAGGAAAAAATTTTACACTCTGAAATCTGATGAAGGTTGCTCCTACAAAAAACTTAAGAGCAATGATGCATACTCACTTGGTTTTTATTGAAGTGTTCAGTAGTTAAAGAGAAAAAGTCATTGGAACTTTTAGTTTATTAAAGTCAAAAGAGCGCTGCCTTGTTTGAAGTGGAATGCTCATGATACAGTTTTAGTTTAGCAAATCTGATAAATAAATTTAGAAAATATCGCTCTGACTGGCCTGGATTCTTTTTTTTTTTTAGAATGTTAAAACTGCATGTGCACATTATGGGTTACACTGCACTGCTATTGGAAGTACAGCTTAATATTTGAACAACATCTTGAACATGAAAACTGACCAGTTTATTCATAGTAATACAAACGTATTTGTTTGTGTGCTGAACTTAAGGAATGTAAGTAACACAACTTAATGCACATTTACTTATTTTGTTTCCTTTTGGTTAATTCATTTCATGCAAACTCATCTTTGAGAAAATCTCACTATGAAAGTGTGGAGTGCTTATAATGACGTATGTCATAAGAGAGAAATCCCTGTTTCTGTTGCATTGCTCTACCCCACACACAGCTTAGTTACACTGAACGTTTTAATAGTAACCTGAACATGAATGCTGACTAGGAATCATTAAATGTTACAGAAATCTGAGTGGCCTAAAGTTTTGCACTGCCCCCCCCCAACAATATTAAGTATATTGAAAAATGTTAAATAAATGATTTACAGTTAAATATTAATAGTCCTGTGATTATCTGCCATTGATGTCTTCCATAATACAAATTACTGACGAAAAAACATGCACAGCTATGCTCCTCAGTATGTGGACATAATATAACATAAATAAACTTGCAAAAACTAAAAAAAGATTTAAATGAACTATTTTAAATTAAAGATTTATTTTAGCATTTAGATCATGCTAGTTTCTTTACAAGCCTGAAGGAAAGGATCGTTTTTCATGTCTATTAATAACTAGACTTTTTGGCCTTAAACTGAATTAACCAACTAATTCAGCTGCCTGTATTTGTATGAGGCCATAAAGCCGGTGACATAAACATGTCATGTATGGAAAATGCTTTTCAAAATAACAAAAGTAAAACTATACCTACTGCAAAATTATATGCTGTTTATGAATTATATTTGATTGCACAAATAATAACACTAAATAACTGACCCTCCCCCCCAATCCACAAGGCTCTGGCTCATTTTACCCCACAGCTTGCTTTCTTTCTGTTTTTTTTTTTGTGGAAGAACTGCTTAGTCGCCGTACACTTTTGCTCTGTATGAATCTGCACCTGTAACAGTTGCTACGACCACAATATTCAGCTGTTTTAATGAAGCTGCATGTTAGTGACCCACTGTTGAGGGTTAAAAATGTGAATGCCCGTTATCTGTTGACAGCAAGTCATAGACATGCACCATGCATCTTTATCCTCTAAACCCCGATTCATCCCAATTATTCTCCAAATTTCAGGTGTTTTACATGCTGCAGCTCAACAGTTTTGCATGTGTAATTTTTTCCTCAATCAGCTGATGTAGGGCTGGAAACATTACCATGTGCTGGTGCATCGTTGCATAAACCTATTATCAGATGCATTGTGGGGAAGTATCTTTAGAGGCGAGGGATGGAAGGAATTTTGCCACTGCTGGCTGCCAGAGTTTGTACACAACACTTGGAGTTGCCTTCTCTGGGGGCAATCATCTGAGTGTCACGGTACCTGTGGGTTGGATGCTTGTTTGCATGTTTTAGAGTGGGGGGGATTCAGGAAGGAGGCTGTTGACAGTGACCCCGATCCCAGCCTATATGAAAAAATAAAAACAAAAAGAAAAAAGGAGAAAAGAAAAGCAGAAAAGTGTCACTGGAAGATTACTGTCACACCGCTGCAACCGTGACGATGCCCTGCGGGCAGTACAGAGGCAGGATTGGCAAGGGGTCGGATGGTTGGATGGGGAGGTGGGGTGGGGGGGGCACTTAAGCACCACTCCCCTTTCCTTTTCTTTCCGACCCCCTCCCCTCCCCAACTGCTTGCTTTCCTTGGTGATTAGCTCACCCTGCGGTGAGCGCTAAGCATCCTAATCTGCAACTGTGAGGTAGTGGGTGTAGAGAAGCAGAAAGACAGACACACAGACTGACAATACACAACCTAGGGTGAGAAGAAGCACACAGAGATGCACAAACACACAAATTATACTTATTAGAGTGGTTTGGTTTTGCCTGTGAATGATCTGGTGGGCTACAATCCTCTGTTGTTTTACATTATCATAGAAATTGCTGCTATGTTATTGTATAATAAATGCAAACCGCATCAGACTAGCATTTTGCATATTGTTGTGGCAATACTGCTTTTGATAAGCATTCATTGCATTGAAGTGATATGGATAACTTTGGTTTATTAGAGCCTGGGTCTGTTGACACAAAGCTCCTAAAACTCAGAGTTTTTGAACATTGTCTTTATATCCAATGATTTGTAAAACTTGTTAGCAAGTCGGTCAAAAGACTATTTCCAATGTTAAGATTGAACATATGCACTCTGGGTCTTTCTTTCTCTTAACTATTATCACCCCAGTAATGATAATCTTGTACTTGCCAAGTTAATTGCTGAGATCTGGGGACAGGATAACATTGTCAAAATTATATTATGACAAGAAATGTAAGCAGTCAGGAGATCGGGGTTGTTTTGGTTTAACATATTTTAGTGAAAACAAGAAAAAACAAAAAAACTTACACACTTTCTGGTTTAGCTGTGCACAATGAGCATGAATGAGTTAATCTATTGAGACTTCAAAATGTCCTCCAAGGTACAGAAAGGCTCAGTATTGCTTCAAACTCTTATCTAAAGGTAATAATTCAACTGAATATCTTCCAAAGTTACATTCATCTTAACATGAAATTTCCTCTGTCTTAAATGAGCGCGGAGTTGTGTCTCTCTGCGGAAACACATCGAAGAGATTTGATACTGACCCAGCTCTGACTGCTGGAGCCTCATATTGTTTTTTTAATCTAATTTAACACTTTTAAGCAGTGAGGTTAGCAATCTTTTTTTCTTACAGGAGGCCAGGCCTGCATAGCAGCATTAGAAGTAATTGTATGGAGGCTGCAAGAAAATAGTCGGCACAGAAAAACTGCCAGTATTAAGAAAGCTAAACTGAGCTAAAATCTGTGAAAAGTCATTTACTGTGGAGTTTACAAACGCCTTAGATTGAGTAAAGGGAACCAAGGTCTTTAATTTAATTTCCCTCCGCAAACTGTTCCAAGTATGTGGAAAAGAACGCACAAAAGCTTTTCTTCTCATTTCTGTCAATATGCTGGGGTCATACAGCAGATAAGTCTTTGGCGATCTGAAATTACAACTGGAGGATGAGCTCTGTGAAATAAGCTGAAAAACATACAAGTAAAGATTGCCTAAGATACATTCAGGTACGTACCTGGAACCAAAGGCATACAGCAAAGGCCACAGTGAGAACATACAAACTACAAATGGAAAAGCCTCAACCAGAAGCAACAGCGCTACCCACACTATAGCGTTACTTGGATCAAATCAAAATGAGTGAAATACATTAAAGTGCCAGCACGGTGATTTGGAGCTCCACATCTACATGCTGTAGGTACGCTCTGTCACAGCATACAGTGTTGGAAAATCAGCTGTTTCAGCTACTATTGCTTATATTTGTGCTTTTGTTCGTTATTTATTTTAGTACCTCCTGCAGAGAACACAGACGTTGTGCAAAACAGAGAACTTTTTGGTAGTGGAATGAAACATTGAAAACTATCCATTGCACTAAAGTGATCTGTGCTTCACACTAATGTTTTTTCGATATTTGATATGAATTTTGTCGGGCTAAATGCTGTTGACTTTCTTTTCTTTTTTTTTTTACTTGTCCTGTCCGGCACTGTAGCAATCAGAATTATTGCCTAAAGGCCAAGAAAAATGCCCAAGTGGATAATTATGGCTTTTGCCATACTGGTCCACTTGATTGTCATAGTTTGTTCGATCTTTATTATTTTTTAATTTATTTTACTTTTAAGTTATTACAGTCAGAATGGACAGGACCAGTGGACGGGAAAGAGAAAGAGGGAAAAAAAAGAGAAGTTGGGAAGAGACTCAACAGAAGGAGAGGGAAAGAAAAACCGAGGAGAAGAAGAGAAGGAGAGAAAAGACACTAAAAATCTGTTTGATCACCAAAAAGAGAAGAAAAAAGTAGGGAAAGGACAGCAACAACCAACATAAGCATAAGTTACAATAAATATTAAATACTGAATGTTACTGAGCAGCACACAAGACCGACAACGCACTAAATGTTTAGAGGCAGGAGCCAACCAAGATACCGTGTGTCTGTGAGTACAAACAGGTGAACGCCCGTGTATACACCTGTGTGTGTAAGTGTGCTCATATTCAAAAGGTTTCTCCATGTAACTATGTAATAGTAGGTAGGTAGGTAGGTGTGGGGAACCGTAGCCCTGCCCCCCAGGACTTGAAGCAATCATGGAGATTGAGTCCAAGGAGGACCACCGGAGGTGCAGTCGCTGTTAACTTTCTGAATGAATGACGCACAATGCATGGCAAACCAACTATACATATGGACAAAAATCCAGGAGTGTAAATGCAGCATTAACCACTTTAAGGTATCATCAAAGAAGCAATAATTTTCTGTGTATTAGGAAACTGTCATCTATGTGCCCACAACATTAAAACACCCTTCCCGTTCGTGTCATTCCACCTAAATACCTCAGCACTCGGCCAAGGAAATATTGCAGTGTACCACTTACCTGGCACCAGCATCTTGACAGCAGACTTTTTGTTTCATGTGCTTTAAAGGGCAGAGCCTCAGGTGTAATGGTTTATTTTAGTGGATTCGGGAGATGCTGAGTCAGCCTGAGACCTGGGAAATTTGGAGCTGGGGAAATGCCTTGGGCTCTTAGTCCTGTTCCTTAAGACGTTCTTTAGCAGTTTTTGTTGTGTGGTGGGCAGTGTTGGGGTCATTACTCAAAGAAACTGAGTATTCTTGGTTAGCTTTGTGTTAGCATGATGTCTCTGCAAGTTTGCACAGAGCTGATGTTGTGTTAGCACTATAAAATTGATTTATAAACAAGTTGTTTCTATCCTGGACACAGTTTGTACATTATCATTGTGCTCTTGTCCTTTTGTGCAATTAAAATAAAAGCAATGTCCAT
Source organism: Oreochromis niloticus (assembly GCF_001858045.2). Lineage (NCBI taxonomy): Eukaryota > Metazoa > Chordata > Actinopteri > Cichliformes > Cichlidae > Oreochromis > Oreochromis niloticus. The sequence continues at coordinate 30,088,077 of NC_031978.2, read as the reverse complement.
AACTCCGCTGTAGACCATTCCAGCATTTTTCCAGCTCCTGCACACAAACTGAAATTAGAAAGTAGGTTGTTTGATCTTTTTTTACTTTCTATCCGACTGGTGTGCAGAAAACGGAAGAACCATTGCAACGCAAGTATCAACTTAATTGTAACTGTAATGTAGTTACTGAATTTAGTTTAACAGCATGTTAAATTACAGCTTGTGGGAGAATGGGGTAACATGTCACCATGACAAGTGCCTGGACTGGAGTGTTAAAAAGAAAGACGACCTATCTAAGGTTAGGGTTGTGTCTCATTTTAGCGGCATGCTGAAAAACTACAAGATAAATGTTACAAAAGAAGATGCAGACATTTTTTCTGTAAAAGCTTTTCCATCCAGGAGTTCCAAACAGGTGAAATAATAAAAGAAAGAGTGGCGTTTTAACCTCATGCGAACCCAACCACTAAGACTGAGCTTATATGTTTCGTTAAGTTAAGGCCCCCTGGTGGAGGGCTGCAGTAATAACACAAATTGAGTTTGAAAGTGATCAAAAATGTATACATTTTCATATGTATATAAATGTATTTATTTCTATAAAAAGTGAAGTAAAACCCTGGTTAGTTGGTGATGTTACTCATTACTCTGACCTAAATTTACTGCTCTTGTATTGAAGTTTGTGTCCCAGTGGCAGGTGAGTCACACATTGCCCTTAACTCTTTGCATTTGACTGGGTCGCATTACCAATTTATAGCCAGCAGCCTGTGTTATTTGCATTTTTTAAATAAGAATTTCAATCAAATCCATGAAGTTCTCTTGTACTTTGATTAGAGTGTGAGTGTTAGACTTTGATTAGATTTAAGATTGGGCCTGTGGAATCTTCTGTCTCCTTTTAAGGACGCCGCTGCACTCTCAACTTTGGGAAAGGCTGTGATAAACTATCCAGCACATATAAGTTACATAGTTCTGCCGTATTCCTGTATTACATGTCACAAGTCAAGATCTGCCATCTCTGTTACTGGAATCACATTCCTACATTTCCACATATGGAAACCTTATTGTTTCAAGACAAAGCTGTGGACCTTTAAATGTGCCCTGCTCGAGTGGTTTAATCAGACCCAACATGGCTCCTTGCCATGAAGTTCCCTTGAATCAAGTCATCTGGATGTCATCATGGGCATATGGACACCATATTGTGTCTGACAGTGGCGACTACTGCCGTGTGGTTTCACCACGGTAAAGTGGTAGCTCTTGAAGTGTTGTGAATTCAGCACTTTGCAAGTGTAGACTGTTTGTCTGGGAGAGTCCCTATGGGCTGCGCACCACTCACACCCTCTTGTGTACACAGATTGTTTAGTCAGTCTTAAACAGCCACACATGCATGATGTACTGTACTTGCTGCTAATGTATACACACATGCAGGAATGCACACATTCTTTTAGTAAAGCTAAATCAACCGTGCGAGAGCCCTACATCTGCCTTAAATCAGGACTGATCAGTCTCCCCAATCAACCATTTTGGCCCCATCCAAAATGCTCCATTTCCTGACCCGGCCCTCATCTCTCTCTTTCTTTTTCTCTCTTTTCGCCATTAGTCAAAGCCCCCCTCTGATTCTTTTTTAACAACCCTTCCCCAAACACTGCGACTGCCAGGTTTGTCAGCCGGTGTAGATTTAGCTGCCTTGTCAGTAGCGCTGCTGTCCTAATCTCTATCACAGCCTCAACTCTGGCCTTGAGGAATGATCAGACAGAGAATGAAAGAGGGTGAGAGAGAAGCAGATTTTGAGCCAGAATAGCTTTCTTTTTTTGTTCTGTTTTTTTTCTCAAATAAGCAAATATGTAAAGTGGCAAAGGCCCAGTGCAGACCTACCCGAGAGATGTTTATGACTAGAAAGCTGCAGCCTCCCCTTGGCCCTTTGAAAGAAAGAGAGAGGTTGGAGGGAGGGAGGCGGGGGGTTCAGAGGGGAGGCAGACTTGGCACAATGCTCCGACTAGTGTTCTGAATTAGCAAAGGCCTCGTTCACCCCCACTCCTGCCCCTTTGTACCTTCTCCCCTTTATTTTCTTTATCTTCCACTCTTTGATTTTTTCCCCCTTCCTCCTAATGGCTCACGGCTCGTCATAAAGTAGGCTAATTTATGGAAGCTTGACTGCGTTGGCCTATGATTTTAAGGATCACATTAGGAACATAAGCTTCTTTTTGGCTTTTGTGCCAGATGATTAGGCTGTAATTATGTTCACAACGTTGGGTCAGTATTATGCTGACTTACTTAGTGCACAGGACACGTTCGTTTCTAAAGATTCAAAGATGCTCAAAACACCTATATATGATTCCTTTGTTGCTAGTTAATACTATAAGTTGAAGTTTATACTTAAACATTCAATCCTTAAAACACGAATCCACCAATTAGGTTCTTATGGTTGGAAGAAGTGCAGTGATGTAATGGCCATATAACATTCAAGTGCACTGTTGGACCCTTAAAGCGTATCTTTTTTATGTTCCTACCATTTCAGGTGCACATTAGAGGGTTCTGTGTGTGTATTCTGCAACTGGTCCCAAATCAACCTTTACTAAGAAGTGGATCTTTCTTATACCTTTTTTCCACCAAGCAATAAGACTGGTAAAAACAAAGATTTGGTCTCTATAGCTAATTTCCCCCAACGCAACAACTGTCAATTTCGTTATAAGTCATCCATTTGGATTGAAATTAGAATAGAATAGAATAACTTTTTTTTTTTTTAGCGCAGTGTCTGCTTTCATTGACAGCTGTTCTCCAAATTGGTGGCTGGTAAGCATCGCCTCTGCTAATTCACATGACCAAACTGGACCTCTTGATCATATTTGTGCTTTTGTTGCCTTTCGTAGGATTTTTTACTGTCTGAAATAATATGGCTGACTGTGAGGTACAGCCCCTCTGAGAAGTTTGTCCTTCAACTTTGGTGAGTGAAATTCTATGACCAGCGAACGTGTTTAACATTAAGAGCTGGGAACACTGTTTTGGAGTGATGACTGGAGACTTTATTGTGTTAAAAATATCAGCTTACCTTTGCTGTTAAAGGTTGTGTGACAAAAATCTTTTTCATATACTAGTCAGTCACTTCATTCCACATGAGAAGATCTAAGTTGCACACAGTAAATGCACACATGTCTGAGTCACAGCTGCACACAGTGTGCAGCTGTATCTGCTTTGGTGCATTTTCTTTTTCCCTCTCTGGTTTCATACATGCTGGACTAGCTTACTGGTGAATAATGCCTGTACAGCCTGAAAAGAATACCTAAAGCAGGGGTGTCAAACATAAGGTCCAGGGTCAGAATTGTCTCACCAAAGACTCTAATCCGGCCTTCTGGACAGCTTTGGAAAAAGTTAATAAATTTTGGACTTTTAACTGTATTTTTAATTTTATAGCTTTCCCTACTGATAAAGACCTTCCCCATGGCTATTCATACTACACCAAAGTATTTAAATGACATAGAAATTCCTGTTTTTTCACTATCTGCTAAAGAATTTTCTGTTTTTACAATGGATTAGCAGTTTTTTTCTTTAAAAAAAGGACATTTTCTGTGAATTAACAAAAACTTTCCTTTTCAGTCTTTCAGTCTGAGCAATGAGCTAGCAGAACATTTTCTCTAAAATTGTAATTTTACACATTTATTTCTTACAATTTTAAGCCCAAAGAGTCATATGTTGACAAATTTCTTTTATTGACAGCACCATTTTTCTATCATGTAGAGAAACTGATGTACTGTTGAAATTGTGCTTCTATGTCTTGCATTAAAATATCCCAGTTAAATGTGTAGTTAAAGTTCTTTAGACTAACAGAAAGGGGGAGTTTCAGGCCACTTAAGATCAAATATTTTATCAAACAGATAAAATGAGTTTGACATCCCTGACCCAGAGATATTACACTGGGCTAAGGAAAGATACTGCACCTATATGACTCTGAACCAACGCTGCCAATCAGCCAAATTTGTCCAAATTTCTGTCGTAATTGGATCAAATTAACTTTAACTGCTGCCCTAGAAAATTCTAGATCTGATCAAGTAAAATTAAGTAAAGCAGTGTTCTTTGTACTAAAGATGCAGACTCAGTAAAGCAGGGCAAAAAAACAACAACTCTTTAAATTCAGAAGGAAGGATTTGATAAACTTTTGATAAAAGGATTCATTAAGCAGCCTTAAGTTACTTGATATTATAAATGTGGTAGCCATTTAACATGGTTGCATTCTCATTTATTTTCATGCAAATTTAAACTTTTATGAAATATTTTGATTTTTAAGATTTAACCTGGGGGAGCTTGTTGGTGTATGCACAAAAGTGCCAGCAACAGGGGCAGGATTAGAGTGCGCTTGCGAGAATGTGGGTTATATTATAATACCAGGTCCAGGGAGCAGCGAGTAGTATGTGGGTTAAATTATACTGTAAGCAGGGACTGCTGGACTGTATTTGGGTCATATCATACACTTTAAATAGGGACTGGTGCACAATATGTGGCCTGTCTTACATGTAAATCCAGTCTCCAAAAGTCACGCTTTATGGTTTATGTGCATCTTAGAGATTCTGCCCTTGTTGGGAAGCTTTTTGTGTGAATTTGTATACCATCATACACATGTACTGAGATGAAAATTTTCCACCACACCAAGGTCATTGCAAAAAAACATGTCTCACGTATCTGTAATCTTACTCACATGTCCATGCACTCACCCACAGAAGCAGCTCATCCGCACTCCGGCGGCCTGTAAGCCCTCAGATATATAATTTTCTTCAAATGCACCTTTTTGGACTAGTTTGTCTGTATCCCCAGTGCCCTTTTTCAATCTGAGCTGCCGACTCATCTTGTCGTGTGCTGTCTTTCACAAATCACACAGCAGCGGGGCTGTGATCAGAGAGGGACAATTTGTCAGCTGTATGCATGAGTAAGCAACAGATTTGCCATCCATTACTCTGACCGGACACAGGAAGGGAGAAATAGAGGGGATGGAGGGGACTGTGTGTGTGTTTGTTGTTGCACTACTATCCTTTTTCAATTTTGGACCTTCAGATGGTAGCCCTTTTTGGAAAGTGAGGACAGTTTGGTTGTACATTATTTACACAAAAACTAGTTTGATGTTTGATTTCAGGGTTAAAGAAATCCAGAAATGCTTTGGGTCACCTAAAGTGCTAAGTAAAATGAAAAGAAAACATAACCCTCTCTGATAACCCTTTTTGTTTTCTAGAATTTACCATCTTGCATAACAGTGCATTCTAATGTAGCCTGAACCTTTATGTAAGCATTCTTGTCATTTCTTTAAGTAGTCTGCAGGAATAGTTGTCCAGGCTTCACAAAGGGCATTCCGAAGCTCTTCGTTGTATGCTAGCTGCCTTTTGTTACATTGTCTTTATCCAAATTCCACACTATTTCAGTAATATTGAGGTCTGAGCTCAATGAATGATAGTGCTCTGTTATATGTTTTTCTATCCAGGTGTGCTTTTAATGCATGGACAGTGTATTTGGGATCACTGTCACGCTGAAAAATGAAGAAGAAATGAAGCATTTGTTGAAGAATCAAACTCTGATGGTAGTTTTTGCTAATAGATCCCTAACACCATTTGCTGAAATGCAATCCCAAACCATAACAGAGCCTCCACCGTGTTTTACACATAGCTGTAGTGTAGTAGCTGTTTTTGTTTTTTTTGGATGATCCCTTCAGGAGTTTAGGAGCAGATCATCTGCTTCCAAGCCAACCTTCCACTGAGACTATTTCAGATAAAACAGAGGGATTTCTGATGAAGTGGCTGGATTAACTAAAGGGCTAAATCTTTGCTGGATTTCTTCCCCTATTTCTTAAGGACACAGCTTTCAGATTCTGTTGATCTGCTGTGGATATTTTTAGGCCTGCACTTTTTTTGGTCTTCCACTTGTCCAGTTTCCTAAAAAATGTTTTGAGCACACACTGCACACCATGTCAAGATATGTGATGTTTTCACCCAAGACTCTTTGAACATTGCATTGTAGGCGCAAAAATACTATTTTATGCCTTTCAAACGGTTATATTTGCAATTTTTATAGATTCAGCTAAAGAGATGCAAACAAATTATGCTTTTATGGATTTAAATTGTTTGAGATAGAATTGAATATTGGTTCTTTGATAAGTTCTTTGCTAATGTTGTGTAGACACAATACTACTGGACATCCCTTGCGTTAGGTGCTGTCTCTATGGTTGAATGGAAGGCTTTCAGAAATCCTGGAAATCTGTTGCTCAAGTCTATTCACTGGCTCCTTTGAAACAAACTACAAAGAAGAATGTGGTGACTCCAAAGTGTAGTGGTTTGCACAGTGACATCAGGTGAAAGGTCAGTAGTTCATTTTCAGCTGGACACACAAATTTGGGGTCTTCTCAGGAAAGGCATAGCATAAAACTCCAAGCCAAACATGCAGCGCTACATGCTGTGGTGACCCCCTTATGACAAAAGACAAGTTGAAAGGATTGCTGGTTGCGGTTTCTACTTCACAGGGGTGGGCGATATATCGAATATACTCGATGTATCGCAAGTTTTTCCACGCACGATGGTTAACATTACTTTATTGTAACCATCAAGTATAAATTGACATGGAAATACAGGGAGTGCAGAATTATTAGGCAAATGAGTATTTTGTCCACATCATCCTCTTCAAGCATGTTGTCTTACTCCAAGCTGTATAGGCTTGAAAGCCCACTACCAATTAAGCATATTAGGTGATGTGCATCTCTGTAATGAGAAGGGGTATGGTCTAATGACATCAACACCCTATATCAGGTGTGCATAATTATTAGGCAACTTCCTTTCCTTTGGCAAAATGGGTCAAAAGAAGGACTTGACAGGCTCAGAAAAGTCAAAAATAGTGAGATATCTTGCAGAGGGATGCAGCAGTCTTAAATTGCAAAGCTTCTGAAGCGTGATCATCGAACAATCAAGCGTTTCATTCAAAATAGTCAACAGGGTCGCAAGAAGCGTGTGGAAAAACCAAGGCGCAAAATAACTGCCCATGAACTGAGAAAAGTCAAGCGTGCAGCTGCCAAGATGCCACTTGCCACCAGTTTGGCCATATTTCAGAGCTGCAACATCACTGGAGTGCCCAAAAGCACAAGGTGTGCAATACTCAGAGACATGGCCAAGGTAAGAAAGGCTGAAAGACGACCACCACTGAACAAGACACACAAGCTGAAACGTCAAGACTGGGCCAAGAAATATCTCAAGACTGATTTTTCTAAGGTTTTATGGACTGATGAAATGAGAGTGAGTCTTGATGGGCCAGATGGATGGGCCCGTGGCTGGATTGGTAAAGGGCAGAGAGCTCCAGTCCGACTCAGACGCCAGCAAGGTGGAGGTGGAGTACTGGTTTGGGCTGGTATCATCAAAGATGAGCTTGTGGGGCCTTTTCGGGTTGAGGATGGAGTCAAGCTCAACTCCCAGTCCTACTGCCAGTTTCTGGAAGACACCTTCTTCAAGCAGTGGTACAGGAAGAAGTCTGCATCCTTCAAGAAAAACATGATTTTCATGCAGGACAATGCTCCATCACACGCGTCCAAGTACTCCACAGCGTGGCTGGCAAGAAAGGGTATAAAAGAAGAAAAACTAATGACATGGCCTCCTTGTTCACCTGATCTGAACCCCATTGAGAACCTGTGGTCCATCATCAAATGTGAGATTTACAAGGAGGGAAAACAATACACCTCTCTGAACAGTGTCTGGGAGGCTGTGGTTGCTGCTGCACGCAATGTTGATGGTGAACAGATCAAAACACTGACAGAATCCATGGATGGCAGGCTTTTGAGTGTCCTTGCAAAGAAAGGTGGCTATATTGGTCGCTGATTTGTTTTTGTTTTGTTTTTGAATGTCAGAAATGTATATTTGTGAATGTGGAGATGTTATATTGGTTTCACTGGTAAAAATAAATAATTGAAATGGGTATATATTTGTTTTTTGTTAAGTTGCCTAATAATTATGCACAGTAATAGTCACCTGCACACACAGATATCCCCCTAAAATAGCTAAAACTAAAAACAAACTAAAAACTACTTCCAAAAACATTCAGCTTTGATATTAATGAGTTTTTTGGGTTCATTGAGAACATGGTTGTTGTTCAATAATAAAATTATTCCTCAAAAATACAACTTGCCTAATAATTCTGCACTCCCTGTATGAAGCTGTCTGCATGTACTCACTGTGAGTTTTTTTTTTTCTCCTACACACTGCGAATGCATCATTAATCCCACCTCGCAAAATTTTCTACCTGGCACACTGCGCTGAGAATACTATTTATATTTTTCCCAGATAGGGAAAAATATGGCGACAGCGGGAGTTTTAGACAAGCGAGGAAATACAACTCGCAGTCGTTTAAATTTCACAAGGAGGATGTTGAACAAAATGCGTCATTTGCAAAACATGCCATGAAACTATCTGGTCTTTAAGTCTGACGTCATTAGCCGTTTTCAGGTCCAACCTCCGCTTCAGGTCCCAAAGTCAAATGAACACTGTGGCATCACTGAGAGCTGAAAAATTAGAATGTACAGCTCTGCTATTGCTTCCGACATAAATGAAGACAGAAAACTAAACAGTGATGACATTTGTAGGGTTACTGAAGTTGAGCTAGCTGGTATATTATATATACTATATTATATATATATATATATATTATTGTATTCTATTTTTATCTTATCTTATTGTATATTTTATTCTATTTTATTCTACTGTATATAGTATTTTATTTTATTCTATTCTGTACAGTTGTGTACTGTATTTATTCTTATTTTATTTTATTCTATGAATTTTTGCTTCATAACTTTTGCACTGTCCACTTCCTGCTGTGACAAAACAAATTTCCCACGTGTGGGACTAATAAAGGTTATCTTATCTTATCTTATCTTATAATGATATGCTATGTGGTGGCTAGCTACACAGCTATGGTTAGCATAATATAAACACATTAGCATAGTGAAGCTGGAGGATGAACACTAACTTTGTTTCCACTCCATAAAAGTTAATATGAGTGTTCCCGAAGGTTAGGGACAAATGCAGTTGCATGGCAGGATCCTGTAAATGGACCAAACTTCAGTTGGGAGAACAACTGAGATAATCCATCCACAATACGAGGTTAGTCATTAATATACTGCTGCATGGGCTGGGCTGTAGTGACATTGTAAGGTTTTAAAAACTGAGCTTTAAAATGAATAGTTGTAATAAAAACTGAGAGAGGCCGACAGTGATCACTGACTGTTTTTAGGGGCTTGTTGAGATTAAATAGAATACAAAGCATTAAAACATGTTAAATACACAACAGCCTTAATAAATGCAGAGTAGTTTGGACCCGGAAGCAGGGTTATCACGTCATCACTTAAAGATCGGATAGTCGCTAAAGGTAGCAGTACCACGAAATTATTCCACCAGCTGAATAGTCATCCACTGCAAAATGAAGAATGTTTTAAACTCTGCATGTCAGCATTTACCCGCGAAAAAAACACATTAAATAAACCAGCTGTGATACCTGTGAATGTTCTTGGTCAGTTCTTTTAATAGTCACTATCTAGACTTTTGTTTCTGTAATTTGAGGCCATCACATTTTTTATTTTACCATTTTTATATGTTATAAGCACCATTTTAATTTAAATGGTTGTATTTTGTCTCGTGAATTCTTGCTTGATGTACTTTTTTGTTGCTATGATGTTTGGTTTGTTAAAGGTCCAGTGTTGACCACAGAAAGAGATTTACTGTGACAGTATTGTCATTAGTGAAAAACCTCTGTGTGCAACTGATGGTTAAAATGGTTAAAATAAAACATTTCAATTTATTCAGATTTTTTGTATTCAAAGTAAGAAAAATGGAGGTTATTTAAACATATTGTTATATATATCATGTATTGTGATACAGCAGAAATTATTGTGATATTAGATTTCCTCATATCGCCCAGTCAATTTAAAGCGTTACATCTGTAATCCATCTGAAGATTTGTATTGTAATGCAGTTACAAGACATACAGTTAATTAACAGGTGAAGGAACAGCATTGTGTACGTTGATGTCACATTTTAAGCGCTCCTTTTGCCGTTATTACTGCAGAGCTGAGGACACCTACAAGAGAACTCAAGCAGATAAAAGGTTTTACAACATATTAACCGTCAGATAGCTTGAAGACATTTCACAACCAGTAGGCCTGCCAATTTCTTTGACAAAAAGTCGTTGAACTAAAAAAAAAAGTTGCCATCACCTGTTTAAATGCATATTGGTGTCAAGATCAAGTATAAACAATATTAAACATGTTAGTAAAAATACACAGACACAAAATTTTAGTCCATGAAGCTGACCTGTCACTGGCTACCAAGCAGTGCCATGCAAGCCTGTGGTTCTTTCAGATCATTACTCTTACACATCATCAAAAATTAATTCCCAGCAAGATGCAGCTGAACATCAAACATGTTTGGGGTGCTGGTCAACAGGCCCCAATGAAGAATTAAGCTCTGTTGCACCCTTCAGTCTTCCTAACACAAAATCAAGTATGCAAGAACTTTGAGGTCAGTGAATAAATCCTCTCAGCACCTACATGATAAATCCAGTTCCCTTTGACTCAGTACTTCAGAGTAAGGATGGATGACGTTGTGAAGACAGGGAGCTAGAGATAAGAAAAAGTGGGAGAAAAAAAGCAAAGAATGGGATCACAACTTTCTGCTTTGACATCTTTCTGGTATGATATGGAAAAAAAACAAAAAACCCTAACCCACTTACATTCAAGCTTCGTGAAAGTTATGCATGTGTATGCATGAGGTTATGTATCTATATCGGCTAAAAGGGATTCTCTTTGTGTGTGTCTGTGGTTAACATTTACCACATTTTGTCTGATTGAGTGAAGTTATGCTGAAATTCTCCCACATTCATTTACGCATGTGTGCATAGGTGTTTAAATTTCCATACGAAGGTCATTTGTTGGCAGGCCTCTGAGGCCCTGAATAGACTAACAGACACATCTCATACAATTGCTTTTGTTAGTGTGAGACAAAAGGGGATGAGAATGTCTGTTCTGGAATATCTGGATAGTGTGTCAGACAGACTAACAGAGTGGCAGCCAAGTTTGGTAGTTTCACAGAACTTGTAACAGCGCGAGTAGTCCCACAACATAAAGCTTCTGAACTCTAAAGGTTGACTGGCATTACCACAAAGAATTGTAACTGTAATTGTAACATTATGAACCCATGAATGCATGACTATTCAAAATGCAGTCATTCCTTTATTCATTTGATCTTGAATTCACTGATCCTTTCTACCACACTGAGGTCAAACGTTTTTTTTTCCTCTTTTTTTCCTCTGGAAATAAATTACAGAGACCTCTGACAGGTTTGATCATGTGACAAGCAAACAAACCGAAGATCATGAATCATTATCTTTCTTGTGCTTTAAACGTCCTGCTAGCCTACGATGTGATACTGTATATATTAGAGGTCAGTAGGAAATGTAAATCGGTTCTATATTATCATTCAAAATACAACAGTGTCAAAAGTAAACGTAGTAGTAGTACATTTGTGAGTTGTATTTTCCATCTAGGCAAAATACACAACAGGAAGTAAATAAAACAGATGATCCCATTACAAAAGTACCTGGTAAGTAATGCGTTAGATCAGGAAGCAGGTAAACAGTAAGTTGGTGTTGGAAGAAGAAATGAGCAAGAGAAATGAGTATGTGTAAGGGTTTGAGCACTCCAAAAAGGCAGGTATTGTGGTGATGTCATGTTTTGTACTGACACACAATGGCACTACAGCGCTCTAAAAACTATAACTTTAAAAACTTTCTTTTAATCCATCTTTTTTTAAAATCCAGGCCTCTGTAGTGGAAATTAGCCTTAATTCATGTTTCAGCTCCACTGTAACTTGTTTAGCTAATTCTCTAACTACAATGCATCAGACTATAGTTTAGAGTACACCCACCTGTTGTGGTCACAATCAGTGACCACAACACAATGCATAATGTTACAACATAATGCATACTATATCATTATATACCTCAGCCACTGTCTATGGATTGGGTGAATGCAAAATATTGCAAGTTAATGCAAAATTAGTGGAGAAAAAAGATGATGATTCCCACTGTTACCCTTTAGGGCAGGGGTCACCAACTCCAGGCCTCGAGGGCCGGTGTCCTGCAGGTTTTAGATCTCACCCTGGGTCTACACACCTGAATCAAATGATTAGTTCATTACCAGGCCTCTGGAGAACTGCAAGACATGTTGAGGAGGTAGTTTAGCCATTTGAATCAGCTGTGTTGGATCACGGACACATCTAAAAACTGCAGGACACCGGCCCTCGAGGCCTGGAGTTGGGGACCCCTGCTTTAGGGGCGCTTTGGAACAAGCTCTCTTAGCTGATAAAAGCTCAGCTAGACTCCAATCAGTCCATAAACTTTCAATATACATGTATGTTCAAAATTACACGTTTAAGTCTTTTTCTTACTCATTTGCCTACACACACACACACACACACACACACACACACACACACACACACACACACACACCTCTGGTATGAATGGCCCTTGGCCACAGGCACAGTTTTCACAGTAAACTAACCTTGATCAATAACCTGCTATGGACCTCAGCAAAACCCACTGTTCTCCCTACTGCTGGATTTCAATATCACGCCTGTTTGAACACTCTAGCCATGGGCCAACTATGTGTGCGCATGTGTGTGCATGCACATACGTATGTATGCATGTACTGCTGCTGCATGAATTTACGCGAGCCTGCAAGCATGTGTGAATGTGTTTGTGGCCTCCTGTACGCTGTGTGTGCTTAAGGAATTCTCTGTGCATGAATTTGGTTGTGTGTGTTTTGGGCTGTGTGTTTGAGTGAAGCCTCGGGGTCCGCTGTGAACGGTGCTAACTGGCCCTCTGAACTCTTTCCTGTGAAGAGAAAGAGAAAGCCACTGGGCATGTGCAGAGGACAGCATGCCATTTACCTGGGCTACGGATGGTTTTTAAAACTGGCAAGAGGGACTTACACACACACACGCACACACACATACTGAAGATACTCCTGCCTTTTGCCTCAAACGCAAAAGCACACCTTTGCTCCCTCGCCTCAAACACAAACACACTTCAAAAGTTCTTTTTCTTTTTTTTTCATTTTTCCTTTTTTATTTTTGGAAGCGATGCAGCCAGTACTACCCCTGCGTTTAAAGAGCCTAACCACTCTCTTCATGTGCCCTTCTCTCGCTTCCTGCCTCTGCAAAAAGGCCCCAACGCGCCAGAAAAACTTGCTAGTTTACATCCAGCGCTACAACTAGCGAGACAACCTTTTGGCTCTCAAAGGTGTTCGTCTCAAAGTGCTCTTTATATACAGTGAAGTGGGGCCACACATTCGGCCTTTGCTCCAGTTCGAGCTGGGCCTTTAGAAGAGTAAATGCTCTGAAAAATAACCGCTGCTGAACTCTGGAGGAGTGAATAGTTGTTGAACAATGCTGCGGTTTATAACATAATGAGACATATTTGGGGCTCTTTCCAGTAATGAGGAGTGGATAAGCAATCATTTTTACTCAAACGAGTGTGAAAAAAAACTCATGCCTTATCTGAACCTGCATGTGTGTGTGTACATTTGTCTTAATGTACCTGGCAGGATGTGTACGTGTGTACATGCATTAGTTGGTAGTTGAATACAGCTGACCCAGATGTGTTAAGTGGGTCATGGGAACATCGCAGCCCACACACTGGGGGTTATGGATAGGCAACAGCCTTGTGGTTTGTGTGTGTAAGTGTGTGTAGATGGGGTTAGGACACTGGGGCAGTGCCCTGATTATACTCAGATTAGATTTGGGAATTCATCGCCCCTCCTTCTGAGCTTTACCCCCAACTCTGTCTCCTATTACTTTTTCTCTCTTTCTCTTTGTCTTCCTCGCCTTCTGTTCATTTGCTTTAACCTCTGGGCATCCAGAGGGGTTTGTTTAAGACACATGCTAAATAATCAAATTTTGGGAAATTAGAAGATGTAACATTTCGAATGAAGCAATTTTGACATTGCAGTTTTTCCTGTTAAAATCCTTTCTGTTTGGGTGTTTCAATCAGATGAAAATTCTATAAAAAGATTTAGGGTTAGGGTAGGTTTATGTTACGGATCCTCAACAATGTTCTAAGCTAGAATTAACAATGTTAAGAAGTTGTTTTTCCTTATAGCAGTTGTACAAGGTGTGAATGTGAGGACCAATGGTTGTCTGTCTTTCTGTGTTAGGCAGGGTTTACCCTGTCTCTCGCCCTGTACCAGCTAAGATAGGCTCCATCACCCCAATGGATGGATGGATGGATGGTTGCAAGGTTACATGGATGGCAATTTTACAAGGCGTAAAAAAAAGGTTATGAGAATCTTTGGAAATCTCGATTTCCCATTCAAGAGCCTCATCTTGTACACTTCTATACATGAACATTTTAATGGTGGCTGCTATTTTTTGATCACTTTGTAGAAGTACTTTGTTACTTGTACCTCTGCAATGTGTTTCTGGACATGCTCCAGTGTCTGAAAAAGGTGACGCTTCAACTTGATTTACATTTTGGGAACCAAACAAGGTCACAACAAGGCAAATATGAAGAAGGTATACAGATATACAGAAGGCTGGAAATAAAGTTTGTGTTGGTGCGGCGAAAAAAACGTATGCATTTTCTGCTTGCTCTGTGCTGGCACAGGATAGTAGTCTGGCACATATTACACTTGTGGTCATTTCTGAATGACGGCATGCTCCTGGTTTCACTCCACGCTTGAAACTCTGTTTCCCAGCTTGGAAAGGGTGGACTCTTCAACTGAAAACTGCATGGTCATAGCAGGAGACCCAGCTTTGAATCAGCTATGATCACAAAATTAAGGTCAGGATGAAAGAGAAGTTAATCTTTGCTGGCTGCACAAGTTTGAGGTTTTCTTTTTACTCTATTTTTCCATATCCCTTTCTTGCGCTAATGTTTTGAGGTATGAGGTTGTTTTTTATGCTTTTTGTAAAGTGCAAATTCCTTCAAAACCCAACTGAAGGTCTTTTTTGTCAGTCTCCACAACAGTGTCAACTCAGTATCGCAAATTAGAGAACATATACTATGTTGACAAAAGTACTGGGCCACCTACACATTACACCTAAAGGAGCTGGTAGAAACCCATGCCATGGAGCTTCTGATGCACATTTTCTGTGCTTATCCTAAAGCCAGAACAGGTTTGAAACCTGTTAGTGAGTCAACAGAGTGACCCTAGGTAACTTTTCTGAACTTTATGTGGTCTGTCAGGTTGTGAGTGACCTTATCCTGTGGTTCCTGAACATTTCCAGTTTGCATAAAGTTGATCAAAGAATAAGGAGGAGGGAAGAAATTTTACAAACTGACTTATTTAAACAGTAGCATCGGTGGGACTGAAACACCTGAATTCAGAGATTGAAAGGTGTGGTCCAGTACTTTGGTGTCTCTGTTTTATTTTTACCCAATATGAAGTATGTCTATGTATAATATGTAAGCTCAAAAGCAGTTTTTATGAGGATACCAGGTTGAAATGCTATCATTTAGTGGATATCCAAACAGAATTGCATATAAAATCCCACATGGATGAAAAATAAAAAAGAAAACAATGAGGACATGGGGCTTTGTCATTAAATTTCCTTGCAAGAAATCCAGGTTATAACGGTTTTGAAGTTAATGCACTACAGATTGACCTCTGTTCCATACTTCTGCTGCAAAAAGTTATAAGTCATACTGATTAAAAGAACCCCATCCTTTCAGTATTCAAAAAAGTATGTAATGTTACTTTTTTAAAAAGTGATACTGTCATGGTCCTGAGTCTGCCGTCTCAGTGTTTTATGTTTTAAGCTTTTGTTATTCTGATTAGGTATTTCATTATTATTCGCCATTTTGTTAGGTTTCTGTTCTGTGCCTGCCCTGGTCCTCCTTCCATGTTCCCCCCGTCTGTCCTTGATGTCATTATGCCTGTTTATGAGTCTGCGTCTGTCTGTCTATGGTGTCACACTGTCTGTTTGTGAATCAGTCTGTTTAGTTCAGTGTCTTGCCCAGTTCTGTGTCTGTGAGTTTCCTGTTTTATTCTGAAGGTCTCTGTCTCATGTGAGTGTGTTCAGTTTACGTTTCCCCTGTCCCGTCAGCCTTGATTTCTCCCAGGTGTGTTGCCCTCCTGTCTCTCATCCCCTGATCACTGCTGTGTGTATTTAAGCCCTGTGTGTTCTCCTGCCTGTTGCCGGTTCGTCTGTGTTCCACGGTGTCCTGTTCCTTGTCTGCGTCTCTCTGCCTCTCATCCCTTTTGGTATCTTCTCAGGTTAGTTATTTAGTTTTCCCAGTTTAGGTTTCTTTAGTTTATTGTCCTCCCTCATTGCCTGTTTTGCCACCATTCCACTTTGTAAATAAACATCACTAGCATTATCCTCCACTGCTTGCATCTTGGGTCCTTTCTCCCTCCAACACCACACGGCTCGCCTCGGCAGCCGTGACAGATACATTACTTTAAGTACTTCCATTACCCCCTGGAGACAATTATTAGTTACATTACTCATTATATTTCCTTTGTACCATTCAATAACATGACCTGAGATGCATTTTCACATAATTACAGGTTAACAATATAGTCGTTAGCCTATACACACTTAATAAATAATAAGTCCCTACCCTAGGTTGGAGGTTAGGGTTACGGTTGGGATAATACCACAAGATCAACAGCAACTTTGGTGAAAACCAGCCCAAAAACTCTTCTCAACCATCACCACAGAGAATTTACTTGACTGCATGTTGAAGGCCGAGTGGTGGGAGATGAAATGGGATCTTTGATGACAAATATAAGTTAAAGAGCAGTATATAGTTGTTTCAGTTCTTTGCACAATTTGCATTTTACTGTCCCCTTCTTGTCCTTCCATGGAAAAAAAATAAAACTAATGTCTATATCTGAACTCCTCAAAAATAGCTGTCTTCTCTACTGTCTTCTCTGTTTGTGTCTTTGTATCTCTACACTGTGATGTAAGTGCATAAGGATTGATTTTTTTATTTTTTATTTTTTTTTTTTACATTAAAGTCTTTTTATTACTGTTTTTCAAACCTACCTTGAATGCCTGGACCTGGATGTTTTATGCCAATTTTCATTTTTTTTTTTGCATTGGTTTATAATTTGTTTTATTGTCAGCATTAAAGTGAAAGTAATGTTTCAATTTGAAGAAAATTTGCTTTCTGCACCACATATGTTTCTCAGAATTCTCTAAAGGGGGCAAATTCTTGACCTGGCAGCGAAGAAAACAGAGCTTTGAAAAGCTGACAGCTGTAATTTAGTCCTATCTATCTTTTTCTAAACCTAACTAAAAAGTTTGAATGCCAAAATTTGACCAAATAATGAATAACAATTAAAGTAAAAAGTTAAAGGAAATACGAGTAATCCATAAGAAAGGGTACGAACAATGGGTTCCCAGTTAGACTTGATCAGTGTTCTTTGATATGTGGAGTGATTACACCTTCACTACCCACCTAGCCTCAAAATATGTGAGTTTTTCACCCTTCAAACTTGAAAAAATATATCTGCTGTGATACTGTGTCATACCACCATGGCTACCTGATTAGTAACTGGATTTGCTCATGTCTGTTCCTGGTGTTTTTCTGATTGTGTCCCCAGTGTGAGTGGAAATGGGGCATGCAGGCATGGGTGGGAGTGCTGGGAGGAGAGAAAGCAGCCAGGGTGGCACGTTGACTGGAGCATCGCCAACCACTGTCAAACAGGTAGGAATCCATGCCAACTCTGCCTCCCCCCCCCAGTACGTCTGTCTGAATCAGTGGCCGTCATGCTCGCTGACATTCAAAGTTTGTTACCCGCTGTAAAGATTTACAGCTTTGTTTCCATTACTTTATCTGTCACCGCTTCAGTGGTGAATATGACACAGTAGATTTCTTGTTAGCGAATATGGAGCTCATAACCTCAGTGTTTGTCAGGCTATGTGCTATTTTAATTATCAACTTTTTTTAAGATTCACCTAGTAGCAGTTTGTGTTTATAATGCAAATACACTGGGTTATTTCAATAGACTGAAAACAGCTTAAAAATGCATAGATTTTCAGGCAAGCTATGAATTGAAATATCCCTCCATCCATTTTCTCATGCTATGTGGGTCCAGGTCACAGGGGTCAAAGTAGAGATTCAGAGTCAGATTTCTCCCTGGCCATCTTCTAGTCGAAATCTTATGCAGCAACACCGAGGTGTTCACAAACCAGCAAAGAGACATAATCTTTCCAGTGTCTCCTCTTGGTAGAAAATGCCTGAAACACATCGTCCTCAAAGCGGAGGAGAAGCAGCTCTACACCAAGTCCCTGCTTAATGACTGAGGTCACTCTATCTCAAAGGTTGAGCCCAGACACCCAGATGAAGCTCATATCAGCACTTGTTTACATGATAGAGATCAGGCTGTGGTCAGCGAGGTAGGCCCTGGTGCTCAGTTGCCATTCTGGAATTACTCATATTTAAGCGTTCATTCTATAGCACAGTCTATAAAACAGCTACCCACTGCACTCATGGTGTCACAGCTTTGTTATTTTTACATAACAGGAAGCATACACCTAAGACAACATGCTATTTTAACAAAACATTAAAGTACAACTGAACTATTAGCTCCTTGTGAGGTTTTGAGACTTCTATACCATCAGTGTGATTTTTTTCCCCTTTGAAAAACCTATAAATTGCACAATAAAGTTTTTTAAGCAACACATTTAAAAAGGATAAGATAATCAACAGTGGCACCATAAAGATGGAACTTAATATTTTTACAGAATAAAAAATATATATTTTGAAGCTAATGTTCATTATGCTAAGACTTGTTTTTACTAAAAACAACAACAAAAGCAAAATGAAATAAAACAACAAAAAAAACCCCCAGTATGCTTGGTCCTGACAGGACCATTAAGAAAGGAACAAAAGTTGTTGTGTACACAATGGCTGTCTCAGAGTAAATCATTGTTTACCTACTCCTTATAAAAGTTGGTGAATTGCTTTTCTTTTTGGCTTTATTGTAGATATGTTCTGAAAGCAAAAAGTTCTTTCAGGAAAAGAGTGATGGAAAAAGTAAGAAAAATATAAGAATTTTTAAAAAGTTGTTCTTATGTGAACGTACCCTAAGAGTTATATCTTCTGTGTAAATGCTATTAGCTAAAAGATGGCTATGTTGATAATGAGGCACCCCTTTGAGCAGCATATACTTGCTTTCATAAATGCGTTTAGTGCATAGTGCTCTTTTTTAGTGAGATCACATGATGTCTAACAGCCGTCCAGACTGCCAAAGGACAGTGGCTGTAACTGGCTCTCAGACAGACTCTGAACATCAGGTGTTTAAATTCAACCGGTGTCACGGTGTTAAATATAACTGCTAGGGCCAAACTGGCCCTCGGCTACACGTTCTGATGTTTATATAGCTCAGTCTGAGCCAAATGCATCCCTCCAACACACAGGTCAAAAGCTATGAACTCAGAGTGGACAGTTGCCAGTGAACATGGAGAACATGGCCTGCCAATTGCTACAAGCCTGTGGCCAGACGGCTAGTGTGCAGAGTTCAGGAGCAGCCAAGTGGTGTCCAGTGAGGGATACCCTGGTTTACTGTTGGCCAAACAACGCCTCCGGGCTGGCTGGACTGACTCAACATGACTGGTTTCTGTGTAGACAGAGTGAGGAACTACGCCTGTCCACTGTGGGTTTACTTTGCTGTTTACTGCTTAGAGATGTTGATTAGAGTTCTGGATTGATTATGTTTCTCCTTAAACATGCCAGCAGTGTGTGAATTGTTACCTTACAGAATTACAAACATTTAAAAGTATTCTCCTAGATAATAGTGTTACCTACTCAGAAAAAGTAACTGGTAAAGATACTTTGTGTTATCAAAACTAAACGCTTTGCTTTGCAAATGTCACATTATAGTTTGCTTTAAGTTGACCCAAAATGGTTTATATCCTTAAAGAAAGTGTTGTCAAGCGAAAGACAATAAGCTGACTACTAATATACTGCAGTAGATTATTATATTATGTTACATACGTTATACATGTCCATTTATTTATAAATCAGTACATATTACCCATTATCTGGTCCTACATAATGTTTCAAAGTACACATCTGTCATGCTAGCCTGATTCTTACTGCACTACAAATTTCTTAAAGTACATTTAAAAAGAATAAAGAAGACAAAATCAATATATAGAAAATACAGCACTTTTTCCTTAAAAGGAAATACTCCCCACAGAGCCACCTTGGCAGACGTTTGTGCTCTCAGGGTGCTTTTTCTTATTATTAGTTTCTTGTTTATCTTTTATGATTTTATTTTTTTAATAGTAATAGTTTGCAGGATACACATTTTTCTGACTATTTTATTGTTTTCTTTCAACAAATATTGAGAACATCCTCACAGTGTAGATGTGACTGAAACTCAAAGAGGCCCAGTCCCAGTACCCATCCCCAGCTCTCTGGGTGGTCACTGCCTCTTTTTGGCATGACTCTGCTTGGTACACATCCAGACTCCTTGAGGTAAAATGGCACACTAGCACACTGGCTGTGCAGTAGCTAACATCTCTCCTAGCCTCAGCAAGCAGTCCAGGTGCCACTAGTCTAAACACACATAAACACACGTTATAGCTTCACGGGTTCAGGATAGCCAAAGCTGGATCTACAGCCAAGTCCACTTACAGGCCATGGGAGGATAAACGCACACTTTGGCCAAACACACACACACACACACACACACGTGCATAGCCAAAACCAACCTCAGCCACTCTGTGGCCAAAGGCATTTAGAGCACAGTCCCACTCAGTAGGGAATCCCAATGTTTGGCTCCCCATCTCTCTTGGAAAATCTATCTGAGAGGGAAAAGAGGGGGAGAGGGAGCAAAGAGGGTTTGAGTTAAGAAAAGCTGGACAATCAAATATTGCAGTGTTTAACACTTCATTTTCAATCCCTGCCGATTCCATTTCCCGCCAGCGTTAATTGCCGCTGTGCTACCTGCCACCAGTGGTTCTTTATGAAATGATTTCTGAATTGAAGCATATGGACGAGGAGCCGCAACGGGAGCCATGAATGGCTTGAGGAAGGGTCCCATTAAATAACAGCCAGCTAATTACTTTGTCCTCCCTTTTTGTCCTGCACTATCCAGGCTCTCGCTGCTGTTCATATATCTTACTGTAATGAGTAAAGCCAGGGCCTGGCACCTGTGCTCAGTAATTAAACATATAAATTCTCCCCTCACGGAAATATGTGTACTCACCAGGACTGATTTATAAGGGTCTCTAAATTGCACAGTTGAGCTTATTTTCTTGGCTGTTATTTTTTCTTTTTCTTTTAAAGGGTCTGGAAGGATAAGAATTATTCATCAGCTCAACGATGACGAGCTTGATCTTAAACCCCCCCCCCCCCCCCCCAAAAAACCCACAACATGTTTTCTCTAAGAATTCAGATTCCCCTCTTTCCACTGTTACTTTTAGTTTTGTAGGTAGGTAGGTGAAGGTGGTGATACTGGAACTGTCAGGCAGACCTTTTGGAATCAGAAATGTTAGCTGTTACAACCTCACAGCCTCACAGCCAAGAACACCAATGAAAAATGTCCATATAAAAACATACCGTGATCAGAAACGGATCCAACCAAAATAGGTTTATGACTCATTTACGAACCCCCTCCTCAAAAGTTACTCATACTGTACTTTATGACAGACAGAAAGCAATGAAATCACCAGTTTTCACCTCATATTCCCTTCCTGCACTTACATATTTGTCCATTATAGATGAGCATTTGTGTGTTAAGGTAGCTGTTAAATCATTTTGATTTCTTTCACTGCATAAAAAAAATTCCTCAGGTTCAAAATAAGTTCAATCTTCACATTTTTGTGATGCATTTGCTTATATTCAGTCAAACTTATAAAGCTGTAACCATTTACAGATAAAAAAAAACGTTTTTCCCCGTCTCTTGTTCTATAAAAATCAGGGATTCAGTTCAACAAAATAGAACCCAACTTACACAAAGTGACACAACGACATGATCATAAAATGTAGGCCAAGTTCATTTTTAGCAATCTTACACCCTATGCTTAAAATGGACACAGTAAGATGGGATATCACTTGATTTTAATTGGAGCATGTTAGTAACTTAGCAAATGGTTAGTACCATGCTTTAAGGTAGAATTTCCCTTGCGATAAATAAAGTATTATCAATCAATCAATCAATCAATCAATCAGTTACACCCAGCTACCACACAAAGGAAAAAATGTTAGCTACTTCAGCTATATTACGTTAAGATGGTACAAAGATACAAACAAAAAAACAGAAAAATATGTACTGACAGCATCCAGCAACTCGAAACTAAGCAAAATGTAGGAACCACAACCATTATTGAGTTAAACTCCTCTCAGCTTTGACATGAGTGATGAATGCAGCTGAGTGATGAATGCATACTATTAATTCACATATGGTAACTACACATTAGGATTATCAATTCAATAGGTGCCTGGAATGTTCACTAGCACAACAAGCAAAATTTCTGTATTATAACTCCTAGCTAAAGTTGTGCCTGATTAGCTTATTATTTAAAGATTCAAAACAGTAAGTGCAAAATTTAAAAGCTAACTGTGATCAAATACCACCCGCCAGACAGTAAAGTGCTCTAGGCTTTCACATTTCAATGAAATGACAATCAGTATTATTAGAGGGACTAAATTTGTCCAGTGACAGATTACCCAGTGACTCAATAGCATGACTTACTTGTCTTCAGAATGAAGCTGTACTAGTCGCTGCTCGAAGAATCTTAAGTTCAGATCAGCACCTTCCATTTGCTCGCTAAAACAGTGACGAAGCTGACAGATTTGTAAAAAAAAAATAAGGGGGATATTAAAAGATCCAAATATTTACCTGAGAACTTCTAGTGAAACCAAATATGTGATATTATGAGAATTAAAGATTGAATGTTTCTGAAGCTGAATCTATATCAAGGACTAAAGATTGTAGTCTTGCATTGGTGTTTATTTGCATAGATCTCTGCCTATCCAAAGAGAAAGATATAGAAATGTAGTCAACATTAAGGCTAACAAAGCCCGAAATAGACCGTCTTCCATGGGCTTTAATGTTATGTGGAGGACGAATGCTGATCGCTAAAATTAGAAAGGCAATGATGACATCACAGTCCAATACAAACAAAAAGAAGCACAAGAGAAAGAAAGACCAGCAGCACAGATAACTGTAACAGTGAAGAGCAGCTCTTTCCAAGTCTTATTTTTCCTCCACTCGTGGCGCCTTAGTGTAATTATTTTTTAAAATAAACCTTTGATTTCATATATTTTAAAATTATTATTCTATGTTTTTGAGGATGAAAAATTATGTTTTTGAGTGTACAGTTTAAGAAAATTTTAATAATTCCCTTAAGTGGCGGCACAGGTACAAAATATAGACCATCTGCAAAGGTCTGCCTTAGTACCAGTGAGATACCATGCCTGAGCCTTGGTTTGACATTCATATCATATTCACAGTTTATTGTAATCATCCAGGCTGTAATTTTGACCAGGATGCATATTTATTTTTAAGGAAAAATGCCATATATAATAGTAAAAAACATTTAAACCTCACTAAAATATTCTGCACATGCAGAGGTTTCAACAGAAACACAACTTTTGACACTAAACATCTGTTGTTAAAATAATGATCTTAAATAATTCTTTAAAAAAGTCCTTGCTTGTAGTGCACTGTTTAGTAAAAATACAGCTGATATTTGTATCTATCCTGTTTTCCTATTATATATCAATAAGGTTGGAATTTCCAGAGCTAAGATTGGCAGCTGTCATCTTGAGTTGGCAAATCACTTATTGCTCACAAGTATTAACACTGGAGTAGGCATCAGGGTACAATTTCTTTTGAATCTTTTGTATTTATGAAAGGGCAACATTATTTTAATTATTCTTTTTTTGCCACAAGTAACTTTTTGCAATTTAATGACCTTAGCAATAAACATGTGAGTATGTTTTGTATGCTTTGTTACTTTTTTAAAACAGCCCCTCAGTGTAATCCTCAAGAGTACACGGTTAAAAGAAAGAGCTACCTCTGTGACTTCGAAGGTTTTATGATGATGAGAAATGAGATGAGAAATTTCACCATCTGTACTGGACACAGCCACTTCTTGTTTTGAAACCTTGATTTGAGCATTTTGGTGGGTTTTGGAAACCAAACTTTAAGAAGGATTGAGGATTAAGTCTTTTTATGGTCATATTGACTCAACTGACAAGTGAACTTTTCTATGAAAGTGCTGTGTGAGCTCTTTGATTCTCTGTAAACCCATTGGAAGAAATAACGTTGCTGTTATTTCACAAATTTGGTGTTTTCCATTATAAAACTACAATAAAGAAAAACCTGAATGAGAAAAGATGTCTAAATTCTTCTTCTCTAAGAGATGGGCTGTGGCTATTTTTTATGCAAATTCCACATTGTCTTTTTTTTTGTCTTGTTGGGGTCTTTCATATAAGCAGACTCTGTAAAACAGAATATAAACCCAGTTTTAATCTCCGCCACGGCTGATGGAATTCCCCATTAGCTGCCAGGAGAACGTTTCCCAGCTGGGAGTCTCAGTTTGAATGTGCTGTGTTAAAACATAACGAATGTCATAATTAACTGGATACATTTTCCATTTAGAATTGGATCTCTTATAAAACTGTCTACCTTTTAACCCCTCATTGAACCCCTACTCTGCTCACCCTTTCTGCTCTCTCATTATTCATTTTCTAACATGACATTTCTTTATTTGGTTTGCGTTATTTTTTTCTGTTTCTTGTTCAATTTCTTTTCTTTTTTTGGGGACTAAGCCAAGGCCTACAGCTTTCAGACCATTTCTGACACTTTTGTTAATAAATCATTGGGAAGTTAATGAAAACGGCATTCAGGCATATCCAAAATGATTGTGTTCTTTGTCATGCTAATAAAGTGAAAGATGTTCGTCCACTGGGTGAATGCCTGCACATTACCAGCAACTTCTGATTATGTGTGTGCCTGTTGCACCTTCTTCTCTCTCCCTCGCCCTTCCCTTGTTTTTCTTCACTCTCCTTCTCGCAGACACGTGTTTTAGCATATTTATCTCATAGGTTATCAACATGAATCCAATAGGTTCTCCAAGCAGACATTTGCATTACTCTAAATTGCTCAGAGGGAAATAACAGGAGATGGTTACCTTGACTTGCTGTTGACCTCTACTTTATCCTCTCCTTCTTACCCCCCCTCTTTCCACCCCTTGTTTTGCACCTTTGTATCCGTGGTTACATATGGAAGGACAAAACGCAATTTGACTCAAAACTTAGAAATGAATCCGAAATTAAAAACCAGTTGCTATGTTCCTGTTACCTCAGAATTTAGGCGACTTTTGTTGTGATTTGGCGCTATATAAATAAAATTGAATTGAATTGAATTGAATTGAATAGAACTGGGATTAAAAAACATACTGGAGTTAATCTGTTCTAGTAGTTGCTTCAAATATTTTTCAGCATGCTGATCTCATTTTATTTTTAGCTAAACTATGTAATATGTAATATCTTTGATGTCTCAACTATCACCATCTGTTTTCAGAATAAACACATTAAAACAATTTTGGTAGAAAAAAGTTAAACTTCCAGGCACTGTGATGATATATTATATTGATATTCAAATATAAGTCGAAACGTCAAGATACACAGTATGTATCTCACTTGACCTGACCTGCAAGGTTAAATTAGATTTCATATCTTAAATCAATGTAAAACACTAGATTAAATGCCGGTCTGAAGTTCCCAGAAGCCAATTATTTTTTATTTATTATTTGTATTCCAGTAGTCTGGAGCCTAGCCATCTAGTTCTCTGTATATAAGTGCAAGACCTTTGAGTCTTAAAATCCACTGGAACTCAGCATAAAAAATATAAAATAGAGCTAATATGAGCTTGCATATTAGAATACATTAATAGCCTGGCTGTAAAATTTTGTATCACTTGGAGATGTGAAAGAGATGATTTACCTAAACCTTATCCAAAGAGGACATTACCAGGCATTACAATCTAAGCACAATGACACAAATTCTTGAATAATTTTCTCCAGTTCAACCAAGGAGAGCATATGTTGCAATTTTCATATTACATACATATTACATCAAGATTTCAAATGCAGTTGAACAAAAAGAAGCAGAGTCTGACTGATTTTAGGATGTAATTCAGGAATTGCTATAATGGTGGTCACAGTCTTGGTGACTTTTAGGACGAGATAATTGCTAAAGAATCATTCACTAATCTGGGTAAAACAGGGGACTATGGTGGACAGCCTGTTCAGCTATTGAGGGTTAAAAGACATATATACAACTGAATGTCATCAGCATAGTAGAATGAAATTAATTGTAGACTCAGGACTGACCATTGTGAAAGGTTAGGGTGGTCATATTAGAGGAGAACTTGTTTATCCTAACAGAAAAGGTCCTATCAGATAAATATAAAGAAAACAAGTGGAATGCAAAGCCAGAGGTAGTAGCGAGAACCTGCATGTCCTGCAGTGTGTCCCGCAGTGTGTGTAGGCTGCAGTATATGTTGAGTGAAATTAAAAGACTCCATGATGCTCGGAACTCCTTGGTAGTTATGTTTCAAGTCCCCAACAATAATAATCCTGCCGATTTAAAAGTCTAAGATAAGAACTTTTGAAAGTCCACAGGAAGAAATGTTGAGATACCAGGTGAACGATAAATTAAAGTATCATATAAGGGTTGATCTTATCTAATTTTCTTCATGGTCATCTCAAAGGAGCTATAAAAACTTGAATTTCAGGATGGCCCCCCAGTTGCCATCCTTTCTCCAAACCCACAGTCAAAAACTTTTTTTCTCAGCTTCTTCTCCTAGCTCCTTCATGGCTTTCTGTCACTCCAGCACCCCCGAGTGGCTGGGCTGAACTGTTTGGCCTACGAGGCCCCGACAGCCAACCTCCAAGGGTAAGTCCTGGCTTTATAGAGACTGTATAGAGACAGGTCTTGCTGGATGGAGCAAGACCTGTCAAAACCCCGTGGATGGGTTTTGATCATCACCCTCCATCTCTTTAGGACTTCAGCCACTTTAGTCAGGACTTGAGCCTAGCATCCTAGAGACAGTAATATCTTGCATCATCATGACAGGATGTGCTGTAGGTTTGCATGCTGTTCCCACATAGTAGGCAGTCTACTTTGTTACCAAGTCGTAAGCAGCCCTTATTAGAAAGGTGAGCCTATTCTGTGGCATCCTCCATTCCAGATATCTGCCGAGCTGAGGCATCTGTTTACAGTCGTTTTCCATCTTGACTTACACAATCAGCATTTTTGCTATTTTTCCTTTCTTGGCTTCAGATAGTCTAGACTTTATTCTTAGTAGCTTTTTTCCAGGTTTACCTGTGTTGACATGCCTATAAAAGCTGTTTTACTTTTACTCTGTAATGTGTTTAACCTCTTCATGGATGGGTTTTCAAGGTCTGCCAGAGCTTTTAACAAAATGCAGTATTTCTTAGTTCAATTAAATTAAATTCAGTGTATTTGTATAGCCCAGTGCCACATGGGGAGGTTCAAAGGGCTTCACAGGCATCAAAACATATTCAAAACGGTGGCAAAATCATGACTGTCCAACCTTGGTGATTTGTATATCAAAACAAAGCTCAAAGTCAAAGATCACATTCAGATTTCAAGCAAAATTACTAATTGTAAAACTCTGTGACATCCAAAATTTAACATTGCACAAGTCACAACTTTTGAGATTGTATTTAAGTAACTATCGGTCAGTGGAATATAAAGTTGCAAAACACTGAAAATTATTGTGTTATTGTGTTTACAGATGATCTGACACACTAGAAACAGAAAGATAAAATGGAGCCAAGGATTAACCCCTACATGAAAGGAGTCTCTGAAGATAATAAGTCTTCATTTACAAAAGAAAGGATGTGTTTGATTAACAGTCAAACTGCCACACCAGTGGCATGCATCAGTGCAGAACTCAAATCTTGACTAGAACAAAGTCCAGAGTCGGCTGCAAACAATAAATCATTTGCAGTTTTTTTCTTTTAATTTTAGATTAAATGGGTAAATTTGAAATGGGTTTAAAATGAATTAAAAATGTAGGTTTCTGTAAGTTGTTAAAGGTTATCTAGAGTTGTCCAAACCCTCATATGAGGACATTACATAATAGAAGATGATCACTTTCCTAATCCAGTATTTAAATGCAGCTCTGTTGTATGCCACAGAGCACAATGTTTGCTCATTTCTTTCTTTCGAATTTTAGGTTATTGAATACTTTGTATCAGATATTTAAAGATTTATTTAAAGGGACCATATGACCACTTTATAATTATCTCATGGTGGACAGTTGCTATATGAGAACGATTACAGAGAACTAAATGGGTTTGCACATTGGAAAATATGGTTAAAGAATTTGATCCATTTAAAAAATAAGATTAGAATTCTGTATTTGAGAAGAGATTATTTTCTGGACTTACTGTATTAAAGGACTCTACTTCATATTTCCCCCTTTCTCACTACAATAAACCTCTCTACCTCCACACACACCCACTTTCCTTTTTCTGGCTCTTCCACACTTTGCTCACGCCTGAATGCCTCCAGCTCCAGGTACATCGTTCTGATTTTCTTGTTCTTTTTTTTCACCATAAAGTCTGAATATAAAAAAAGGGAATGGAATATTTGATGGAGATGGTTTCCTATAATCAAGCTGAAGTCTCCATCATTATCCTGTATCAGCCGATCCCTTTTTAAAAAGCACCGGGAGTTACTGGTGTTTTACATGAATTTTGGGGCTCGGCAGTGCTGCTGGGAGCCGAATACATTTGTCAGGTCGCGGCTCTCTTACAAATGAACTGCACGCAGTCTCTCTCTCTCTCTCTCTCTCTCTCTCTCACACACACACACACACAGTCACACAACTTTCTGTAATGGCAAAATTCACAAATGAAGGGGGGGCGGAGGGATGCTGAAAAGTGTGATTTTTGCCTGTGTGAGAGAGAAAGACAGGGAAAATGTGTCCATTTAAATATAGATGCATATGATTTCTGATGTTTTTTGACTCTATTTTCTAGCAAAAGCGTGAGCTGTATTATTTGTTTCTTACTAAAAAAAAACCTGCTGTCTATTTTTGGATGTAACCTCTGTCTCACACTGACAGCAGTGTGCATGAAGTAAAAATAACAAAAACAAAAAAACCTCAACAGTCTTTCAAGTTTTGACAGAGGAAATGTTCTTCTCATTTTGTTTTTGTTGTCCATGCTAATACTAGCCCCACGTTGTTGGGAAAATTAGGAGAATGGGCTCCGGTGTATTACTGTCAGATTTATGCTTAAAAAAACCAAAACTTAAATTCTGTGTCCTTGTAGTAAAAGTCGACACACCGGATTTCTGTCACATGAATGAAAATCACGAGCTGCAGTGACAACACAGCCACTCCGAGGACTTTTTTTTGTGAACATCCGTGCTGCCTCCATCTGTTTGCCCGGAGGTGGGGACAGACTCTTATAGAGCGTGTGGTGCCTGTGTGTTGCAAACACACCGGAGACTGAATGGCAGTTCCTTCTGGAGTCCATGTCGGCGCAGGTAACTGCAGGCGAGGGCAGAAGGGCTCAAAGACAACAACAACACTTCACTTAGGCCTAATTAGGAGGTGCCAGGGTCAGAGTCTCAGCAATATGTTGTACATAAGCTTCTGTGGTTACACAGTGGATTATGGGATATGTGAGCATTGGCTCTATTGCTCAGGCACAGATGTAGACCCTAAAAGGAGATTCTGCATGTCACGTTTGGCAATCTGAAGAAATGTGTTACTATGAAATGGAAAACATTTTTTAAACTGTGAGTCTAAATTCACTTTCTGTATGAAGTGCACTGTGTTTATTCAAGCTTCCAGATTCTGCCCATGTAAACAGAGCTGATCTAGCAAAGCAGTTTTGCTTCCTCTAAATTCCATTGAAATCGTTTTTGCTGCAGTTCAGCCAAAAGAGCAACAGAGAGCGCTTGTGAGAAAACCACTAATGAATTTTAGCTAAACTGCTGAAATAATAAATTTCTTTTTTAGTTTTCACAAATACAGCTATGATAATTCATTTGAACTGGAAAAAAACCCCACATTTTATTTTTACTTTGACTTGTAGTGATACTGTTTCAGCTGATAACATTTTTTAGCATTCTGCTAATTGTGCTAATTGCCTGCATAAAGATGGACAGATAAATTATTTACATTATATACATTAAGTCAATCAGTTTCTCCCCAAGTCCCCCAGTTAGCCATGTCCTGGTCTAAGATTATAACAAAGACTTTCTTGAGTGGATCTTTGTACAGCACAGTACTGATCTTCTTCTCATAAAAAACATTTTTGGCCCACTATTAAATATCGTTTTTTGCTTCACCAAAATAAATAAAAAATAAACAATTATCTGCAATTAAGTTTAATTTGATCAGTTCTATTGCAGGTTCTCAAAAACATTAAAATTATAGTTTAAAAAAAGGTTAAAAAATCACCTCTTAAAACCAATTTAGAGCTTAAAATATCTTTTAAACTTTAGACATATTTGCACTAATCAGGGAAGGTGTCAGAACACCAGA
This sequence comes from Oreochromis niloticus, assembly GCF_001858045.2. NCBI lineage: Eukaryota > Metazoa > Chordata > Actinopteri > Cichliformes > Cichlidae > Oreochromis > Oreochromis niloticus. Next base: position 30,057,536 of record NC_031978.2, on the reverse strand, counting down.
AGTAGTTTTTTTTCTTACTGAAAATATATTCATGTTTTTGTTGCTATTTACACACTGTCATCTAATAGGCCAGATTGGGTCCTTTTTCCAGGACCAATGAGGCCATAGAGATCACTCTGTGGCCAGATTGGGTCCTTTTTCCGGGACCAATCAGGCCATAGAGATCACTCTGTGTCATGTGTGGCAACTTTAAATTCTGATGACAGCAATTTGTTCCTAATGTAACAAAGACAAAAGATGTTTTTTTATTTTGGATGCTTGGATTTTGCTGTACCGTCAGCAAAGAGAAACTTCAAACCTATTAAATGCATTGATTTCTCTGAGTGGACATGTGCCCAGTTTTTGTAAAAAGAAAAAAAAAATCAAACAAGGCAAAAGGGGGAAAGAAAAAGAAAAGGAAAAAAAGGAACATGATCATCAAGAAGAAGTCGCGTAAACAGACTTTAGTGCTTCTGTCCTGGGGCATGAGTTCCTTTAAGCACCTTGTACCGCATTTTTAAAGTTGCCTGCCAAGTACACCCCCCCAATCCTCCCCCTCCATTCCTCCACAGGCCTCCTTGACGACCAAGTCCCCCCGCGGGAGGTGAGGTCAGGGTACTGAGATGGAGGTTGGGGCTGCCCCTTAGCGCTGCGATTCAGGCCAGCCTCCTCTCCCTGTGCTGCTTTAAGGTTTGAGCTGGGGTTAGAGGGGGTGGGGGGCTGTAGAGAGCTGCCAGCGAGGGCAACACACACTTCCAAAGGAGTTCTGAAAAGCTCCAGCTCCCCCGCCAGATACCTTCACAATCATATGCCAGGGCAGGAAATGCAGTAGCTGGGCCAACATTTAGCATCCTGCTGCTGAGCAGGAAGTGAGAAAAAGGTCTTGGAAAGTTCCAGTAACTAACTACAAAAGGAGGTAGACATCACCCCAAAACACTCAGGAGAGGTCAGCTATTTTTTTCAAAAAATTCTCCTCTCTTCCTCCTTTCCGTCCTCCACGCGGCTGAGGTTACAACATTGTAAGGTGAGCCAGTGCTGATCCCGTGTTGGGGAGGGCAGCCACCACCTCGAGCGTTGGCCTAACAGCATCCACAAGCTCCAGTGTGGCCAGGATGAAAGGCAGTTGGAGGGGAGCGAACTGTACCGGGCTCCGCAGTATTGATGTCAGAGAAAATGAACTGACTCCTCCATCGATCCGTAGAGGGAAAATGTAGAAATAGAAACGGTAAATCTGGCTCTCTTGACTAACAGCTTAACGTCGGCCATCTTTTCTTTCCTCTCTCTCTCTCTCGCCTTGCTCTTTTATGTAAACTGGGCCAATATTCCAGCATTGATGTTTTCTAGAGGGCAGTAAAGCATTTGAAAGCTATATTGGCTTGTTTTGTTCTCCTCTAGATGAGCGATGCTCTGTTTTCATGATCAATAGAGCAGGCCTGAGTTACTGTTAGAGTTACTGTTATTAGGGACAGCAGAGCAGTCACACAGACCTGGCATCTGCAGCTATCATCTCATCAGACATCCCAGGAAACGATTCTGACTCGGTCCAGCAGCAGTGCCTATGGAAACATATGCTCAGATGAAATATTTCAAACATGCTTCATGCCTCCATATGCTTATTATCACATATCAGTGATGTTGTTATAAATAAAAATGACAGGGAAAGAGTGACCTCCATTTGACGATGATCATGAGAGGAGCAATCTCGACAAATAACTTCATTATGAGGAGATTTACACTATGATTCCAGAGACCCCGTGGATTTAACACATCAACATTTCAATCAGCTGAACGATCAAATCTTAAATGGAGCGATCCACCACTTTTCAGCTTTGGCACAAAGTTGATGAGGTTAAAAAGCCTGGGTTTTAAAGTTCAGATCTAATGAAAATGCAGCCACAGAGTGAGAAAAAACAACCTTCATATTTGTAGAAGTTTGAACTTGTATGATGAATAGGAGTTACTTGGTCAGGTGCTACATTTTCTGCCTCTCACAAGTGTTTTTCTTTTATGTGCGAATGAAAACACACTGGAAAGTAACAGCTCCCCCAAAAGCAGTCTGTGCTCACTCCAAGGTCATCTAATTATCATTCTGTCTTGTTTTTTATCTTAAAGCCCAAGGTGGGCTTTGGTAGCATTGCATGATGCTATGGCAATAATGAAATAAGTCAATTCCAACTTCTCAGTCTGACCCAAAGCCAACTACGTAGTTTTAGCTCCAAACTGGTCTCCTACTGAAATAATTAAAAAAAACTAGCTTTAAAAAACAAAGAACTAGAATAGAATAGAATTCAACTTTATTGTCATTGCACATGTCACAGGTACAGGGCAACGAAATGTAGTTTGCATCCATCCAGAAGTGCTTTAGCCATGATATAGATATATTACAATATATATTAGCAATAATATAGATATGTAAGTATATTACAGAAATGGGTCTATTATGGTATGTTATAATGTACACGGTATGAAGTATGTTATGAATATGCTATAACTATAAGTATGTACAGGCTGTAGTGAGTACAAGCTATGTACAGGCTATGTACAGGATATAAATATGAAAAAAACTATACAGAATATGAAATAAAAAACTATACAGAAATATGAGATATACAGTTATACAGAAATGTGAACTATGCAAGTTATAAATAGTTGTAGGATTAAAAATTATTGTATGTACAGAATGATTATTTACACAGAACTATACAGTAGTGCAGTTAAGATAAGTGAGATATGTGGATAATTTCTACAGAGGCTATATAAAGTGCTAGTGGTTGTGAGTGGTGGTTCAGTCCATGTTATTATTGTGTGTTTGAGGGTACAGTTGTCCATTGTGTGTGGGTGTGTGTGTGTTCAGTCCATGAGTTTAACGTGGGTCAGATGTCAGGAGGCAGAGTTCAGGAGTCTGACAGCCGTGGGGAAGAAGCTGTTCCAGTACCTGGTGGTCTTAGTCCGGAGGCTCCTGTAGCGCCTCCCAGAGGGCAGGAGGGTGAAGAGTCCATGTGATGGGTGACTGGGGTCTTTGATGATTTTCCCAGCCCTTTTCAGACACCGCTTCCTGTAGATGTCCTTTATGGCAGGAAGTGGTGCTCCGGCGATGCGCTGGGCAGTTTTCACGACCCTCTGCAACGCCTTCCGGTCCGAGGCAGAGCAGTTCCCGTACCAGACTGTTATACAGTTGGTCAGGATGCTCTCGATGGTGCAGCGGTAGAACTTCACCAGGATGTCTGAGGACACGTGGTTCTTCCTCAGAGTCCTCAAGCAGAAGAGGCGCTGGTGAGCCTTCTTGACCAGCTTGGAGCAGTTGGTCGTCCAGATGAGATCCTCGGAGATGTGGACTCCCAGGAACTTGAAGCTGTTCACACGCTCCACAGCCGTCCCCTTAATGTGGATGGGTGGATGTGGGTCAGCATTCCTCCTGTAGTCCACGATGAGCTCCTTAGTCTTCTTGGTGTTAAGCAGCAGGTTGTTTGTGTCGCACCACTCAGCCAGACGATCCACCTCCTCCCTGTAGGCAGTCTGATCGTTGTCACTGATGAGGCCAATCACCGTGGTGTCATCTGCAAACTTAATGATGGTGTTGGAACCATTGGCAGGTCTGCAGTCGTGGGTGAAGTAGAGGAAAGGGCTCATCACACAGCCTTGTGGTACACCGGTGTTCATTGTGATTGTAGATGAGCAGCGGTTATCCAGGCGGACATGTTGGGGGCGGTTGGTCAGGAAGTCCAGTAACCATTTGCAGATGAGGGAACTGATGCCCAGGTCTGTCAGTTTCCTGATGAGTTGTGAGGGGTGGATTGTATTGAACGCTGAACTGAAGTCTATAAACAGCATTCTGGCGTAGGTGTTGTTGTTGTCCAGGTGTGAGAGGACAGAGTGCAGTGCGATGGAGACTGCATCCTCTGTGCTCCTGTTCTGGCGGTATGCGAATTGGTGGGGGTCCAGGGTGGGGGGGAGACAGGATTTGAAGTGTGCTAAGACCAGCTGCTGTAAGCACTTAGCGATGATGGGGGTGAGTGCTACTGGGCGGTAGTCATTGAGGCTAGATGGGTTGGAGTTTTTGGGTATCGGGACGATGGAGGTGGATTTGAAGCAGGCCGGTACCACAGCGTGGGCCAAGGACAGATTGAATATGTCTGTGAGCACTCCTGCAAGCTCCCCAGAACACGCTCTGAGAACACGCCCGGGGATGCCATCAGGACCTGCAGCCTTGTGGACATTGATCCTGCTCAGCACCACTCCTACATCGGTGGGGGAGAGAGTCAGAGGTTGGTGGTCTGGCGTCGCGTCTGTTTTGGTTGTGGTTGTGGGGTTCCCTCACTCGAAACGAGCATAAAAGTTGTTGAGCTAGTTGAGGAAGGAGGCATCAGAGGATGTGGGGGAGGGTTTGGTGGTCCTGTAGTCTGTAATGGTCAGTTCTAGTAACATGCAACATGATTTTGTGGACTTCGTCAGTAATATTTCACAGTATACGCTGTGCCTCTGTCCGGTTGTAATTGGTAGTCGAAAGTTTTGGTCTGCCTAACCTTTAGTGTAGACACAGTTTGATGTTAAGATGGTTTAACGTTATCATAGCTCTTCAGAAAACAATGCTGGAGTACAGGAGATTCATAACAGGTGAATAACGGCCTAAACTTTACTGGATCAAGCCTCTGATAAATTGATGAGATCCACTTGAGTGTTACTACTGGCAGTACAGGTATTCTGTTTCAATTTGATGTCTACCCTAGATGTGTCTTTGAATGTTTACATTAAAATATGATGGATTTCTCAACTTTTCATTTGGTCTCAGATCCCATTCAGAGAACTAAACTAAACTAAAAAGTAACTGTTGATAGTTGAATAACATTTTCTGAAAATCTGTATGGATTAATGTACACTGACTCTATCGTTACATGAAAAGTAGTTTTCAGGTCATGATACTTAAGCCATTGATTTGTTTAATTAGCCATTAAAAAGGTCAACAAATAAGAATTAGTAAAAACAAAGAAGGATGGAAAAAAACATTTGTTCCATGTAGTAATGTGGAGGTGTTTCATCCACATTGATCTGATGTAAACTTCTCAATGTCCTCAAGGTTGTCAGTAACCTGTTTAGAATTCAGATCTACCTCCTTATATGGAATTATCGCCTGTATGACAAGCCAAAAGGAATTCTTAGATGAGAAGAACTGTAAGGCCAGAATGGCTCTGGGAAAGTTGGTTTGATATCTAACATTTTCTAGTGTCTGAAACTATGTTTGTTTAGAATTAAAAACATTGAACTGGAAGTTAAACTTTCTGTAGAAAAAACATTGGAAAAGCTCAACCAGCCATATAAAGAACTGGGGTTTATTGATTCATCCATCATCTATCCGTTTTCAGCCTCTGTTAGCCCCGTGTTAGGCAGCCTGTTCAGAGTGTATCCCATCTCTTACCCAAAGTCAGCTGTGATAGGTCAGAAAGAGACGTTTTCTGTGCTCAATTTGACCAAATGATATTTAAACAGCATGCGTGTGTAGCAAGCTTTTCTTTGTGGTTTCTTATGGAGAAAGTGTGTGTTTGTGTTTAGATGTGTGTGCATTTCATTAGGTAGATGGGAATAAATAGAAACAATATAGATACTAAACCAAAACAATCAACAGAGATTTGATTGGCAGCACCCTGGGTGTCTGACACCCTTGGGATCAGACCTAATTGTTGAAGCACCCAGAAGTTGCAGAGTCATCACTTGCTATGCTTAACACACAAGATAATCAAACCTAATCTCATCTTATTAGATATGCATAGTATTAAATGCTGATTACATTATTGATGATTACATATTCATTGGAGCATTAGCAGAGTTGTAAAGCCAAACCCAAAGTTGCTACAATGTGATTTATAATATGCATAAAAAAAATTATTATTATCTATCTTTGTACTGTCAGTGCCGTAACGTATTTAGTTTCAGTGGTTTTGGAATTTGATAGAGCTGAGCCTCAGGATCATGCTGCTTACTAAAATCTAACATTTATCTAACTTAGTTAATGTATCCAACCCTACGTATAATGACTTTAATCTTTAGTCTTATATCTTCTCTCTTTTCTTGCTTCCTGGTCAGGAACTTTCCAAGAGGGACCAAGAACCTTTCTGAGGAACTCCTGAAGAAATAAATAATGGAGTTGTGGTTACTTTCTAGGTGTCATATGTCATGATCTTTGACATGAACCTAACCATAGCCTTAACAGGTTAGGGGTAAGGTTGGACTTTATTCCAATCTGAAGTAGCCTGGAGGCAATCAACCATGGCTACAACCAAGATGAAACAGGGTTTGGAGCCAGTGCAATCCTCAGAGTTTGAGTTTTTACCTGACTGTCATTTACACTTATGCACTGAGGCTTCAGCCTCCTTGGATTCATTGGGTGGGGTTGTGCCCCATCAGGAGATTCCATTGGCCTATTGGGAAATTTCAACATGTATGTGGGCAATGTGAGTGAAACGTCGAGTGGTGTTACTGGAAGGAACAGCCTGCAAGATCTGAACCTGAGTGTTGTTCTGTTATTGGAATTCTCAGTATGTCCATAAACATCATATTCGACCATAAGTGCATGTGATACTTGGACACTTTCGGTTGCCTGTTATTTTTTTTGTTATTGTATCATCAGATCTGTGGTCATGTGTCAGGACACCTGGTTAAAGAGAGGAGCTGAGCTGTTAATCAATCACCACCTGGTGGTGAGTTGGATTTGGTGCTCAGTGAGGATGCTGGACAGGCCCATCATGCCCAATATATAATGATACACTGGGGGCATCTAGCAGAGGCCCTGGCCTAAGATCTTCCATTCCTGGCAGAACTTTGCAGCACCAAGGATGCAAGGTGGATGCATGACAGCTATGTCATGATACCAGAAATGAAGAGAGCCTTTGTCACTTATTCTAAGTGTAGCCAAGTGGCTTCAAAGAACTTCAAGGCATAGCCAAGTAACTCTAGGTTTCCACTTTGCTGGCCTCAAGATATCATCTCTTTTTCCAGATATTGTGGGTCTGTTGGCTTCGTTAGGTGGAGGCTTTCAGCTCACGCTGGGGCAGTTTGCAGCAGTGTGTGAACGGGTGAGTATGAAAATGCTGTTCCTGTTCAGGGATGAGTTGCTGCCCTAAGTAGACAAATCTAAGTGTCTTGGGGTCTTGTTCACATGTCAGAGGAAAGCGGTGTTCCACAAACCTTCTAAAAGTTGAACTTCTGGAAGGTTTGCATCCTGTTACATCTGACATAAAACTAACACAGCATTTCAACATGGTGGTGGTAGTGTGATGGTCTGGAGCTGCCGTGCTGCTTCAGGGCCTGGACGACTTATTATAATTGATGTTACCATAAACTCTGCTATCTACTAGAAATAATTGAATCAGAATGTGTTCCCTGAAGGTCAGATGCATTTGGGTTACGCACCAGGGCAATGACCTGAAATGCAGTAAGCAAGTCCACTCCCTTTGCTTGGGGTAGCTTTAGCCCAGGTGGTAAAGCAGGTCACCAACTAATGGGAAGGTTGGTAGTTTGATCCTTGTCTGCACTGGTCTGCATGCCCAATATCCTTAGGCAAGATACTAACCCCAAGTTGCTCTGTGATACATCCATCAGTATGAAAGTGTGTGAATGGTAGACAGAAGCACTTACATAGAGCATAGAAAAAAAGTGCTTGTGTGAATGGGCGACTGAGGCAAGTTGTATAAAGCGCTATATAAGAACCAGTCCATTTACCATTTACCATTTACAGTGAATGGCCAAATAAAAACAAAATAAAGGTTTTGGAGTGATCTAAGTACGATCAAGTAAGAACAAAGTACAGATTTAAATCTGGTAGTGATGTTTTGGCACGACCTTTCAAATCACCCTTTAAAACAACTCTGCAAAGAAGAGTGGGATGAGCAATGTGAAAGACTTACTGCCAGGTATCGGAAATGCTTGATTGCAGTTTTTAACTGCAAAAGTTGGTACAATCAGTTATTATTTTTAGGAGCTATTACTTTTTCACATAGGAACAGGTAGGTCCCCAATAAATGAAGTCATCATTTAAAAACTATATATTGTCTTTTCTCAGGTCATCCTTGTTTAATGTTAAAGTTTGCTTGATGCCCTGAAACATGTGAGTATGACAAATATGCAAGAAACTTAAAAACCAGTGATGGGGCAAATTTTCACACTTTTTCATATCACAGCATGTAAATTTGTCTTCCTCCTGTTGCTTCAAGTTTTTCAGTAAAATAAGTCAAAATCATTTCAAAATACAAAATAACATTTTTGTTAGCATAGAATTTTAGGCACAGATTAACCTCTTCTCTTCAACTGCATTAAATTTTGGGACAAGAAAAAAAAAAGGAATCTGAAAAAAAATCTAAATCTCTTGCTCTCTGTTCTCTCGGTGACAGCGAGCTGTGAGTAGAGTTGGGCGCCCTTAGTATTTTCATCTCGCACATCATGCTTTTAATTATGGGACATATTGAGCAGCGTGTCCAATGCACAATGGCTCTGCTGGAATATTCATGTCCAAAGTTAGAGGAAAGTGGAAAGGGGAGGGAAGTGAGATGTAATTGTAATTAGTGAAGGACCTGGTGCTGCCAATTCTCAAAGGAGCATCTGAGTCACCTGCTTCATGTGTGCGCCTGTGCATCTGTCCTCCTGGCTTACCATACTGGGACACACCGGGGAGTGTGAGGAGCTCTCTTGGCTTAACTAGGAGGTGTACCTGTCTGTCTGCTTGCTCCAGGGCTGAAGTGGCTAGTTAGCATATGCGCCGCCATGCATGCGTGTTTACCCTATATGTGTGTGCACGTGCGTGTGTGTGTGCACACGCACGTACACAGGCCTCATCTCAAGTCTCACTGGAGACTTGTTGTCTAAGATTAATGAAGGTCACCAGAATCCTCCAAAGTATTCCGATAATTAAGGCTTTGTTTATCAAAAACAAGTTATATTAAGAGCAAAAAGATTCATGGTAATTATTCATAATCTTAACAATTCAAGTGTAGCCACCTCATTTGTGCCTTTAATTCTTCTTGTTAATGTTTTGCATAAATCTGCATAATTACTTGAGATGCCTGTTGTATTTTTGACAGCTACTCAGTTCGTGTGCACTAAAGGGTATCGAATGTGCTGCATGCTGCATACTTAAAAAGTGCTTGTATGACTGGAGCGCCAAAGCATTTTTGAGCCATGAAGCCCCAGCAACACGGGGCAGTAATGCAGGCGGCGGATAGGATGTTTTCTATCAAACAGGGTAAATGAATTCTTCTGCTTACGGTAGTTGGAATGAAGGCTTTTATGAGCAGGGTGTCCCTCGATTCATGCCGCAACATGGGACATCAGCGGATAAATCTTCAGTCTAAACAGAGAGGCCACAGACAGGTGCTGTTGTGAGTTTGCTTTTATTTTCACGATCAAGCCCCTTCCATAATCTTGACATAATTTAGTGTGTGTGTGTGCACAGCCTGAGCCTGTGTGTATATGGCTTGGCATGTCTGAGGCGAGCCCCGTATAATCGCTGCATAACTCTGATGCAATAATCACATGTAAATGACCACGGCATGGAAATGTGCTCTCTTGGTTTACATAATCTTGTAATGACCTCTTGTAACACACTGTCTGTGATATTGGCCCTAATAGAATGTTCTTGCTCTGTTTTTTTTTTAACCCAACTTATTTTTTGTAGCTCCAGCCTGGAATTACACAGAGCGCAAGCCTGGCCTATTAGCACCATGACATGAGTGATTTAATTTACCCTCTCTCTTTCTCTCTCTCTCTGTCTCTCCTCCTATTTAGCATGCAACAGGCGTGGGCAGTAATGCCTGTGTGATTGGGCTGTGCTGGGTGATGATTTTAATAAACACACACCCGCAGAGGTGGCCACAGGTCAACCGTGTTTGGATTCATCAGATGCACAGGTAGGAATAGAGTTGTGAATGATTCAAGAGCATCCCAGTCACCAGGTTCGCTTTAACAAGCGGTCAGCGAAGAAAACACTCACTTGTGTTTGTGTTTTTGTGCACAAAATTTGCATATTTGTATGTTAATTGTAGGCTAAAGCATCTGTGCATACACTATGAGTGTGTGCACTGTCCACTGTGTTACACTTGTCTGCATGCCCACCTTTCTGTGCAGCTCGTTCTCCTGCTCAGAGAAACATGTGGCTCTGATGTTAATTGAAATTTGTCTAATGAAGTAAAAGTTAGGAAAGAAAGAGACAGAGAGACTTTGGAGGAGAGATAGGGAGACAAAGAGAGGGCAAGGAAGAGAAGTTTAAAAAAAACAAAGCTTCAACTTTCTTTAATTATGTTTACCCAACAGGCTTTGCTTCCTCATTTAAATAGCATAAACATCTGGCCGTGGTGCGCCACTAGCATGGCGGCAGTAGTCAAGCAAATCTTGTGGAAAATAATGAAATTAGATCCCTGGTGCTGTGACAGTGGAAGGGCAGAAGACATCCGCTCCATGTTAATAAAATTGCCATGAATGAGTGAATACAATTAGGAAATTGTCAGTGGCGGCAGTGAACTTTTGTAACTCACCAATGTTTGCATCATTCGATTAAGGCAGCAATTTGGACTTGTTTATTTGCGGCTGTTGTGGCTTTTATTAATTGTGACCTGGCAATGATTGGCCTGCGATTAAACCAGTCACATATGATGTGGCTGAGGGTAAGGGATAGATTGGTGGGCACGCTGATGGAGGACTGATTTTCTCTTTTTTTGTTTATCTGATGTAGCTTGTGTGTGTGTGTGTTTGTGCGCGTGGGTGCCTGCCTTTTAGTTGAAGCTATAAGCATGTCTGCCTTTAATTGTCTCTTTATATAATACAGAACAGGTTTGATTGGATGTGTCTGGGCAGCCAAAGCCAATTTATCTTTAATCTTAAAATCTCTAATTTAGTCTAATTTAGCCTTTTTCCTCTACCATTCTGAAATGTGACAGGTACAGCTCTTGTTTTCACTGTTCCCTAAAAACACCAGCATCAAGGTAATGAAACTACAATGTAAAATACTGCAGCTTTGTGGAAGCTGCTGGCGCCTCAGAGATATACCAAAACATGTTCTTTGGTGCTGGTGCCAAGTTGCACCTGTCCAAGTAATTTGAGGGCAGTCTTATTATGAATTTTGCATAAAGGGCTCTTTGTCAAAACCCCTCAGGGTCATTTTTTTCTTTTTTATCCTGCAATGTTAACGCTGCAAAGAGCGATATTTTGGATATTGGCCTATAGTTTCATATTTTGAGCCGGACCAAGAGAGCCTAAACCTAGCCAAAAAGAAGCATAGAGCAGTGAGCAAAGCTCCCAAACAGGACATGAACCCTCTTTTTTGTTGGGTTGGAAGTCATCCCCCCCCCCCATATGTAGGCCTTTTTCCTGATTTGATTTTTATGTCAAGCCACTAAAGCCCCGAGATCTGCGGGATGCCAGTGGCAATCTGAAGCCCAGTGATTAAAAACAATTTGCTACATCAGTTATATGTAAAATAGTGGGCATTTAAGGAACAGATGCTGATTTAGTTGGTGCTAATTTCCATACGCAGACTGGCACGTCAACCCTTGATAAGGAATTGAATCGATAAGTGATATTGATAATGGAGTCAATTTAGCTAAATTCCCATCCCATTTCATCCTAGCATGTTTTTTGTTGATTCAAGAGAACATAATCAGCTTGCTAGCAGGTAATCTCTTTGATCTTATTTTAAGACCAGGCTGATCTGTAGAAAAACTCGAGTGTCTTGTCCTGAGTCTGGACCAGTAGCACTCCCTGTTTTGACATGGAGCTCTGCCCTGAGCAGAGCTGTAGGGCCAAAGCATGAAGAACAGGTTCATGTGCGGCTACACTTCTACTCTACACTAAGGTCCACTGAGGCTGCCAAACGGAGCAAGGCCTGCAATAGCTATTGCAGATAAAGACCATGTCACTAGGCTCTTTTCACTGGGTCACATGCCTCAGTATATGGATCTGCTGTGTTCTGAAAATATCAGGTTGGAGTTTTAACAAGCTCCTGCATTTGACAGTAGATTGGGTTAAACTGCAATATGCTGACAAAGTACAAGATTTTTGCAGGCACACACGACAGTGTGCATGTTCTTGCTGCATGTCTGCGGCTCACAGACAGCTATAGTTCAGCGCTCCTCATGAACCAAGCATCAGGAGAATTGTATGATAACACTACCGCCCTGAATGTGGCTTTGCCAAAATGAAAAATAGATGGCAGAGTGTAATGTATTACTTACTGCCTAAGCAAATAATACGTTTTGACTTTTAAAACTTAAAACTAACTAAGTTGATAATATATTATCAACTTAGTTAGTTTTAAGTTTTAAGTTTTAAAGAAATAGCTTGACATTAATACATTGTAATGGGGTTATTGCATGCAACAGGCAAATAAAACAAAGTCAGTTATTTGAAGTAGTGTGTATGAAAATTGATTTTAGTCTGTGATGACCATACATTATACTAGAAAGCTCATACAATGATGCTAAAACAAACATGTCTAAAACTATAGCAATATTGCATATTACCAATAATGTCTTCAAATCTAAAACCTTTACACATAATGTATTGTTACCAAATATCTGCATACATATCTACTGTGTGGGGGTTTGAAGAAACACATACAAACCACACCAAATCAGTTTTTACGCTTAAGAAGAATTCTAAGGGAATATAAACAGTGTTTAGAGTTTTATGAACCAACCAGTGAACTATGCATGAAACTACAGCCCCTGAAATTTTATCGTGTCGTTGATCGTAATATTGCAACATGCAGAAGACAAACTAACCATCCAAACCCTTTTCAGAGGTTGTTTGAAATGACAAATACAGTCTGAAGGGGGACAGAGGACAGACAAATGTTGAAAAAAGGTGTATATCTGTGGGAGAAGGGTAAACAGGTGGTTTGCTTTTTGTGACAAATAACAAATATTTTTATGACACTTTCAATTGTATAATTTGTTTTTTTTTTGTCTTAATTTATTTATTCTTTGTGATGGTGAAGTTTCAGCCTGTAGTTAAAAAATTTATATTTATTTCCTCATTAATAATATGCCACATAAATGGCATAAAACATTACATTTTGCTAGAAAAACATCTTTTTTAAAACCTACATTCTGACTGTTTCAATATCACTTTGCTTTTACAGCTTTATCTGCAATTGTTTTAATAAGTGTTTCAAAAATTGTTAGTATTACAATGGCAATAAAACTAAATGAAGCAAGAGAAAGTCCTACAGCACAACATACTTCACACAAAATGATTTGAGTAATGGCAATTATTGTTTTCCAGTAGAGCTTTACTGTATGTCTAGCAATTTGAGTGTGCAGCTCATTTTTTGTGTTTTATTGACTCAAAGTACTAGTATATAGTGTTTGGCCTCTTTATTAATTTGTTTAAGAAAGTGTGGGTGTTGCTTTTTGTGTGGGCACATTTGCATGTGCCCCTTGACCTGCTACCACCAAAAATACAATATTTTTGTAGGAAACACTGCATTTCGCTAAAATCCTTCCTCTGTTTACAGTAGAAAAAAAAGAAAAAGGAAAAAAAATAAAACCTCTTTCCTCTGGGACGTTAGATCGTTTCTGTCTGAACTGTTGTTTAGACAAATTTAGGATGTGCCCCATGACAATTTACTATTAGAAATATTTCTGCAGTCCTAAATTTGAATAATACAGTCCGTTAGGATAATTGGTCCTTTCTGGATAAAAGAGAAGAAAGGCAGACGAGTCTCATACCAGTTGCTCTGCACTGGACACAGATAGGATTAGATCAAGATGTGTTCCACATTTTGTCAAAGGTTGGTAGAAATAAGACGCAAACACGGGTACACAACTTTAGGTAGGAAACAAAAGCCCACCATCATAATCTAAAATGTTTCTAATAGAAGCCTAAAACACACAGGGATGGCAAACAGAAAAGAGAAACAGACACTGACAGTGAATGAAGGGGAGACTGAGGCTTTATATACACTAGAGGTAATTAAATACAATGGAGACACCAGGGTTACAAAAACACAGCTGAAACTAATTAAGAAAATGACAAAGGAAGTAAAATTAGACACATGACAGAAAAGACCAGCTGTTACCAAAATAAAACAGGAAGTAAGCCACAGCTACACAGGGGAGCAAGATTAAATTCACACACACTGAAGCAAAGGAAAAACCCACTTAGACGAGCCTGGTGGAGGGACAGAACAAGGACAGAGGGAGCAGAGGGACCCTCTGACTGAAAACAACTCCAGAAAATCATCAGTGACCAAAACTAACAAGAACTAAATGCTCACCATATTAAGGAATACCACAGAGATCAACTTAAAGCAGCAAGGCAAAAAAATCATGCTCAAAACAAAACAAACCATGAACTAACAAAAAAACTTTAAAAACATGGGCCCAAGACCCAGGGACCATGACAGAGACTCTGAAATAGATCAATATTCTTGTTAAAGTGGACACTTCAAGGTGGAAAATTCTCCTATCCACGAGCTTTATGTATGTACTTTATATAGTATATCTGTAGACGCTGCGGTGCTTTGGAATAAATCCCTTCAAATGCTCTTAGTCTTTATCATCTTCACTCCACAGGTCTGCTGTTCACCATTCTGAGTTCCCTTTTGCAAATTTGAAGTGGCGTGTCCCTACCCTCCTTGCTCTCTGCTTTCTGGAGAGAAGACTGTGTTTACTTTACAGCCTCATGCAGGCAAGGGAAAGGATTACATTTGTGGAAATGAGTTGTCATTTCAGGAGGTAATAATGGATTTGGGCCTGAGAGCTCAACAAACACAACACGGGGAGAGCGGGGAGGATGAAACATGGGAGCCGAGGTAGAGAATGCGTATGTACATTGTGGATTTGTGTGTGCAGGAAAGATGCCCCATACACACACACACTCACAAACACATGTGCGCATACTATTTGGCTGGACATCTGTACAAATGACAGAGTACTGGTGGATTCTGCTGAGGTGCCTAGCTGGTTGGATGGGGGGGGGACTCTCACCACAAGATTCCTCCAATCTTCAAAGCTCCAGTCCAGTTAAAAGTAATGGTTTCCATCCAAGTTGCCAGATTGGGTTTGTCCTGTCATCACCGTTGTATTTACTGACAACCATGTTTTATCTTTTGTCTTGGCTGGCCACGGGACTGGCTTCGTAATATTTTATGCTGACTTGAAATGTCTCTTTTGTCTTTGGCTGGAGTTTTGGAAGTTCCAGCTTTGCCTGCCAAAGGAAACAGACCTTCTTCATTTTACCCTCCTGTCTGTAACTGTGACCTCTGGACTGCACAGTTGTACGCCAGTCACATTAAGCCCATGAGCTTCACATAGGCCATCTTATTCCATCCTAAAACACAACAGGCAGCCAGGCATAATATGTGTGTCAACGGCAATATCTTCTGATCTCCTGGTGGGAGGCCAAAAACTAAATTGGATCCATAAGTTACTCTTTAGATAGTCTGAGAAAGACTAAAGTAGATCTTCACAGGTTTATAATAACTGAGCCACTGGATCTAATTTGGGGTGGTTACATAATATCAGACTGAGGTCTTATTATGTCTAATTAGTAAGCAAATTCAAATAAACCCACTGATAATGGTATCAAATTTCCTACACTTATTAGTGTAGTATTATGGTTTCTATCTACAGATAGCTGTGGTCTTTTGTGCTACAATATTAATTATAGATACTTGAATGTTGCGCAAAGACCAGTGTTGGCGTTGTTAGTCAAAAAAAGTAGTGCATTACACTTTACCTTTACGTTTAAGTAATGCAGTACGTAACTTAATTCTCCAAAAACGTAGCATTTTAGAATCAACTTTTGGAGATTTACTTATCTGGATGATTGAGCATGCATCAATACGTTACTTAATTATTTGCCAGTGAAAGTAATTTGTTTTGGTACTCGTTGTATTACTTTATTATTACTCAGTAAACTGTCCTGAAATGCACTGTTTTATAATTACCAGTTAACAATAAAAGTCCCACACTTCAATACTAATGAGGACACACATATGATCTGTCTGTTAGTGTTTATGTATGAACCCAAAGGCCAAATTAAAAAGAAAAAATGAAAACAAGCACAAAGAGACTTCATAGCAATCACCATAATGACGCTACAATAGAAACAGAAAGTCATCACTGCTTTTGTTAGCCGTTGAAGTTGAGGGTCTGGTTGCTGGGTTGGGGTCTGCATGCACTCAACCTCATGTTCACTCTGGACTCTTAGCTAGCTTTGTGTTAGCATGCTGTCTGTGTAGATGATTGCAAAGAATCAGCACTGTGTTAGCAGCATAATGCGCTCATTTCTGTCCTCAGTCATTGCGCTCTTGTCCTTTTGTGTAATAAAAAAAACCAAGCAATGCCAAATCTCCACTCCACCATTTTCTTCCTCCTCCACACAAACTGAATCGTGCATGTGTGCAGGAAGAAAAAAGTATGCTGCGTGCAGAGAACTGAAGATACTTCGATAATGCAAGAAACAATATAACTGTAACTGTGGTGTAAGGACTTTAATACAGTAATGCTTTCCATTACTCTGTTACTGAAAAATTTAATGTGATTACAGTGTAACACTGACAAAGACATAATAGCTGTCTTTATTTAGTTATTTATGCTGTGTGGGAACTCTATAATCTGTGTTCACACATTCTGTTTTACATAAAGTGTGTTTTTATAATATAAAATAATAATACAATTATAATATCATCTAAGTTTAATACTATTCATTTTATACAATTATTTCTTCACAAGGGCAAACCTGGCTGAACAATAAAGTTATTATTTATCCTACAGGTGTTGCAGGAATTCTGAGCTTCCCGGGAAAGATTGTTGCCCAGGGATAAGGCTTTGCTGACTGGCTTCTAGAGAACGTAGTTTGTGGTCCTCCAGGTACACACAAAGTATGTAGGCAAGTACGTTAATTCCATTTGCATGACAGGTGCTGACAAGCATGAATACATACCTAATCCTTTAAACTTTCTTTAAAGCCCCCAGAGTGTACTCGAAAGGGAGTCCAGCTTAGGCTGCTGTATTACAATTTAACATATAGTTTTTTTTTCTTTTTTTATGCAATCATTTGAAACAAGTTAGATGACATTTGAAAAGAAAATCCCCCAAAACTACCTTATGAGTAAACTGTGGGTCATACCATTAGGGTTCCCTTTTTTTTTGGTTTTAATAGGCTTTGCATGCACTTTATATTTGATGATGGAACCATATGCCTGAGCTATTGCATATATATATATATATATATATATATATATATATATATATATATATATATATATATATATATATATATATATATATATGTATGTATATATATATATATATACATATATATATGTATATACCTTATGTGTGCAATGACAATTCCAGGGTATGTAGAGGTGAGGGGCAAAAGGATTTTGTTAAATAAGCGCCACATACTAGTGAAGGCATTTTGTCATATGCAGCTATAAAGCTGTGGAATCACAGGTCTTTTTCCTATTAATGATACATATGGTTAGAAAAGCCAGGGGACTTATAGTTACTGCACATTTCATAGAAAATATCATTAGCCTGAGTCTCTTATATGGTAATTTTCTAGCGGTGAGATGATGAGGTACTGGTATACATTTGTGTATGTGAGTGAGGCTGTGTGCTTGTGGAGTGTGTGTAAGCATTTGCATCTGCGTGGAGAATGAATTTGTGTACAAGTACCTACTTGTACCATTTTTGTGTGTTTGCGTGCTTGTATGAATACAAGTGTATCTGCATGTGTGTGTGCGCGCGCGCGTGTGTCGTAAGACAGATGGGTAATGGCCCCTGTGCTGAAAGCGGGGCCCTGCGTAACGTGCAGCCCTGATTGCAGACCTGATTACCTGCCATATGCTAGCTGAAGGGTTGAGGGCCGGACCAAATGAGAACAGTATGCAAACGTTAAAGCAGCGTTTTTATAGCGCAGTCATTATACCCCTGCTCTGGCAAATGAAAACGAGCGTGGCGGGGAGGGAAAATAATGAAGTCGTAAAAAAATGGACGGGTCATGGTGCGTGGTCGCTGAGGCAGCCACCACCTCCCAACTGTAATCCCATTGGCTAGAGGGGAAGAGTCCCCTACTAAGATGATGGTAAAGCATTGGTTAGATCGCAGGGTGGCCCTGTTTGATTGAAAAGCTTCCAGGGAAGATGGCAGTTAAAGATCACCTTAGTTTTGGGAATGAAAGCAAAATATGTGTGTGTGTGTGTGTGTTTCTGCCTGTGTTTGATGTGATTATGTTCCTATTAGCCTTTGCATTCTCCATTATGCATGCAGTGTACGGTTCTAAACTGACCTTGTAAGATGATCATTGACTCTCCTTGGAAAACACTTGTTATCCCAGGATTAACACACACACCAATTACTACCTGCTTGCCACATGAGCTCAGGAAGGAAAAATCCTATCTGTGTTTCTCATAATGGAGACACCCCAGCACTCTCTATACTCAAACTGAAAAAACATCACATATACAGTCGAAGATGTTTTACTCATACTGGGGTACCCATGTTTGTTATATCGGTCAAATGCCTAAATGTTCTGTTTACAGCAGTTGATTGTTTTCCTTAAAAATGTGATGCATCATTTACATTTAGTTCTTTGTTCTTTGTATTTTCAAACAAAGTAATGCCCTATTGTGTTTGATACTCCTTGTTCACATTTTATATGATTTTGTATACAAGACTAACACAACCTCTGGTTTTGAAAAGTAAAACCAAGAAAGAAATTAGTTAAACCTGCAGTCATACTAATTATCAGCAGGGGGTTACTCCTCTTGTTGCAAAAGAAGATTCAGTTATAGAATTTTTTGAGAAAATGACACTTGGCCTTCACTTCAGTAAACACTGCTTTGATGTGTTTATGATTTCAGTCACTAGTTTCCCATTTTATTCAATTCAATATGTTGTTAATTTTGTAACTAATGATCCCTGTTAGATTCAAAAAGGAAAATAAAGCAGGTTGTTCTTTAGGACAGGCCTACCTTGTGACTGGCAAGTTTCTAACATATGAGTGTGCCATGTCCCTCGGTCCCTCATTCTTCATGCATGGTTGTTAAAACATAAAGAAGTCAATAACAACAACCCTCAGATTTGGATCTCACAAATCAGTGGATGGCCACCTCCATTTTTAATGTATCATCTATGGCTCAGACGAATCCATAATCACTGGATTGTGGATTTATTTTGTAGGGTTTTTACATTACAGTATAAAGTGCCTTGAGGCTATTGTTGTGATTTGGCACTATATCAATAAAATAAATAAAATTTGATTGATTTGATTTTGAAAGCCAGAAATTAAGAGAATGATCAGAGTCAGAGCACACCTATAAAAAGATATTTAAAACTTTTTTTTTACTCTTAAATCCTTATAAAACTGATTTCTTAACATAGGATAGATTAAAAATGAGGATAAAATATATGAAGCTGTAAATATTTCAGTAGGTATGTTTTCTCAGATTGTACAGATCCATGTAAGATGCTTCTTCTTGTGGTTAGAACCTCAAGTGGTTAGAAGGTTCTAACCCCATTAGAACCTTTAGACTAAAGGTTTCCTTGTAAAAAAAAATCATTTCTTTTTGCTTTTTTCAACAATAGAAATCACAAGAATCTTCATCTATTCTGTTTTCTGTTGTGTTTATGCACTAATCTGGGTGACTGTGGCTCAAGAGTTTGGCGTTTGCCTTGTAATCGGAAGGTTGCCGGTTCGAGCCCTGGCTTGGACAGTCTCGGTTGTTGTGTCCTTGGGCAAGACACTTCACCCGTTGCCTACTGGTGGTGGTCAGAGGGCCCGGTGGCGCCAGTGTCCGGCAGCCTCGCCTCTGTCAGTGCGCCCCAGGGTGGCTGTGGCTACAATGTAGCTTGCCATCACCAGTGTGTGAATGTGTATGGGTGGATGACTGGATGTGTAAAGCGCTTTGGGGTCCTTAGTGACTAGAAAAGTGCGATACAAATACAGGCCATCTACCATTTAATCAGGTTTTAATAAAATATTTGCTTTAAATCTAGCATAAAGACACACACACACATATATATATGTATATGTATATATATATATATATATATATATAAAAAAAAAACACCCAGCACGCCCCTGCGGGCGGTTTATCCTTCAAGCTCGGGTCCTCTACCAGAGGCCTGGGAGCTTGAGGGTCCTGCGCAGTATCTTAGCTGTTCCCAGGACTGCGCTCTTCTGGACAGAGATCTCCGATGTTGTTCCCGGGATCTGCTGGAGCCACTCGCCTAGCTTGGGAGTCACCGCACCTAGTGCTCCGATTACCACGGGGACCACCGTTACCTTCACCCTCCACATCCTCTCGAGCTCTTCTCTGAGCCCTTGGTATTTCTCCAGCTTCTCGTTGGCGACGAGGATGGGATGAATGAAGCGTACATATATATACGTACATATATATACGTATATATATGTATATATATATATATATATATATACACATATATATGTATATATATATATATATATCACTTGCATGCCCTGTTTGAGGAAGAAAACAAATTCCCATTTAATGAGTTGAGACTCCCACCTTACCTCCAACCTGTTACCAATATGTCTAAGGAATGACTCTTGTTACCAAGGGCTCCCCATCACTTTTCCCGTTTTCATCCATTTGAGAAAAGGAGAACTTGTGCATAATCCTGAAGCCCATTGTGGCCTACTTAGTGGGAAAGGGAACATGCCTTTCCGACTGGTCGTGCCTTTGTATGTGGGTCAGCTTCATTCAAATTCTCTTTCATTCTGGCTCTGCTTCCGACACTGTGGCCCATCATTAGCTGTAATATAGGTCACCCCAGGCTTTGTGAGGCTCCAGCCCCATTTACATTCTTGATTCTGCCGTAGCAGTCGTGGAGTGACTGTAGGTAAGGAGGTGGGAAGCTAAGGGAGGAAGGTGGCATCAGAATTAAAGGGGAAGCTTTTATCACTTTTGATGAAAGGATGGGGTCAGCCTCAATACATGCTTAAAAGGATCAGGGTGTTTCCCCAGTGGTGGGAAGATGAAACTCTTAAAGATATACAGTAGGTACCTTGCCTTTTCTTCAGGGTGGAAGAAAGAGAAATAACAGATGAGGAATTCACTTAAACCTGCATCGGGACTTGCTGTTCCGTGATGTGTTGAGGGAGATAGCTATACAAGACAGACATCATTAGATTCAGTTATATTTAATGAAACACAAAACAGCTAAGAATGAAGACCTGTAGTTGTGCCTCTGTTTGCAATTCATAAAGTTTTGTAAAGGCAATGGCCACTCGACTTTTACATTCAGTTCAGCTCAGTAGCCTTTAGTTGAGTTTTTAATGGCACAATCTGAATGTGTACTTGCCCCACACGCCCCCACATGTAAACACAAACGTATTCAACAGTATTCAGAGAAAACTAAGCGAGGGCTTTGACAATGACCTACGAATGAATGAAGTTATTCTGGTGTTGGTTTTCTCCTTCATACTACGACTCAACAATCTGAATGACACAGGTGAAGTGCTGGCTATTATGTGAAAGACTGATTTGTCACGTCACGATGTGCAATGTGTGAATCAAAGGCAAGATGAAAAAAACAAAACAAAAACACATTTCTTTGTTAAGTTGGGGGTATAATGTGGTTTACACATTAATTAATAATGAGTTTAACCTTATTTGTACTTTGTATTATAAACCTGTGAAGTACTTGTGTTGCCTCAACTTATCTGAACTTTAGTTTTTCAGTTTTTCTCAAACTTTGATCATTTCTCTACCTTTACAACAAGGTGGCGGGCTTGTGTAGACTTAATGAATTTCTTAATATTCATTGAGTTATTAGTGACCTTTTTACAGTTAGGGTTATGTAAAAAGGTCATATATATGGTATTTATAGACTTTTTAACCTCTTTCGTCCAACAGTTCTTCTGTTATAAAACTAGTTTATTTAACCTCTTAACAACCACCAGGTTAATTGTTACAGGATCAGGGCTTAAGGTTTAGGTTTACTAGGAGCAACTTTAGAAGCTAAAAAAAGTCTGAAATGTGACATTTTGTTATTTCAGAATATGCTTTCCGTTTGGATGTTCCAAATAGTTGACAATTTTATTTAAAGTAGACATTAACCAAAACAGTCGATGTTTAGGTTAGCATTACTTAAATACACCAGCTTGTTTTTAAGTTGTATCTTCAGACTTAAAGGTCATAGCAAAAAAATGCATCAAGGTTGTAACTTGAAATCACAGCTCCATAGGCCTCTCCACCACAGCAGCAGATCCACCCTCTGTGTTTAGTATGCAAAGGAAATAGAGCCTATTGACAGCTTTTTCCCCTCCTTGGCAAATTACATGTTTCCACCTTAATTGTTATTGGAGATGTTATCACTAAGCGGATGCAGCCCTTGCTTCTGAACCTGCTAAAGCCTGACAGTGGTGTGAAGGGGGAATAGGATGGGAGTTATGCAAAATACTGCCTATGTATAATTAATGCCCCCACCCCCTTCTTCCCCCTTTCTCCCCCTACATATATTATCACACACTATCCTCTTTAGGATGGACAGCTGGCGCCAGGGTGTCTTTTTGACCTCTAAGGGCTGCAGTGTTAAACTGAGATACTGAAGGTGAAGTGGGAATGGGAATTGGTAAAGGGCAGACACTGTAGGGAAGAAAAGTGCGCTCACAGATGCACAGAAATACAGGAGCTGTAATAAAACAGTGAGATATTTTGCAATTTAGGAAAATAAATTTTAAGGAAACAGAAAAATCAGTGGTTGTTCGGCAATTGCGCCGATTTTTTTCCCCATTTGGTGGCCAATTGCAAGTAGCTGCGGTGACCAACTGGTCATCCAGGTGTTGAGTGTCCAAACCCTCAATCTCTAGGCAACCACTTTTAATTGCAAGGCTGCTGCACAGGTCACCAGTCATGATCCATCTTGGACTGACTACAATTACTTTCAGAGTGATTTGAAAAGGTTTGGAAATAATTTCTGTCTAGTTTATAGACACAACCAGATTGCCAACATGTTTTTTTCAGTCTGAGTACAACTCATCTGCAATGCTACTCGTTGCAGTGGGACACATGTCTCAGCTGGCTGGATTCTGGTAATATTCCTTATATCACAGCTCTTATATATTTGGATCTCTGGATTTAGTTTTATAATCTATGAGGTTCTGGCTGGCTTCTGAATGTAAGCAGCTAATGTGAATATCTGTGTATCTATGTAACAGTTTTGCTATTTTTGCTAATTTATCTTATGCAGTTGTCATATTGTCACAAACTGATTGCATGCAATTGCTTATTTTAAGTTATTTTGATTTACAATACACACATTTGCAATACTCTCCATCAACTATTTTGCAGTGTGAGTATATTATCAAGATTATCAAGTTGTCATAACTCTTCCTTTTAACTTCCTTTTAAGCCAAATGTCTTCTAACTGGCTGTTCCTTGTAATCAGAAGCCAGAGCTGTCTATGTATGCGATGAACATATTAGAGATATCGGCTCTCACAGATTCAAACATAAAAAACATAAAGAACAGTTCAAATCAGAGCCATCTGAAACCTGACTTTTTACTCTACAGTAAGTTTACATCTTCAAATGACTTGTTTTCTCTGTTCATCAGCCCAAAGCCTATACAATTACTATAAGTACACACACACACACACACACACACACACACACACACACACACACACACACACACACACACACACACACACACACTCACAAACACACACACGACAGATTCTTGATTTCAGAATAATAAAAGCTAGTTTTAGAGATTTTTGCATAATCTATCAGCATTTTCTGAAAATGAATCTTTTCAGTGAAACATTTCAGCACTAAAGATTCACTGACTGTCAAGTGTTGCACACTGCTGTTTAATACCATGAACTATGTAGTATGAGTAAAAAGGATGATGCATTTGTTGAGCTTCATCAAATTTGGTAAAGGAGCAGCCCAATATATTTTTTGGACGATGTTACTGCCTCAATGTTTTAGGGCTCTTATTTATTTTATTATCTTCAAAATGATCTTTAGTTTTAAATAAAGAATTTTCACACTAAGAGATTGAAAAGGAGAAAAATGAATTTTCTTATGTGTATGTACTTTATTTGCACAGCTGTTAATCCATAAATCTGTTATTGGTAGCAAACAAAACCCGTTTTGGATCCTTGTGTTATCTCTGTGTAAATGAAGTATTTTTTCCTATTGCACCTATTGTACCCAAACAGCTTAACCTTCCCTGCTGCACCCAACTGCTAACTTCAAACTTGCACTTTGCAAGTAAGCTTCTGAACAGCATCACTGCGGTGAATTCCAGTCCTCAGTTTCCTTGCGTGGACATTTGCTGGTACAGAAGAACTCGAATGCAAAGCACACACTCGCAAGCACTCGGCTGACTTTTGCATGCCCTCGTCAGTTTACTTACTGTACTCCCTATCTCTCCATTAATTGATCTAAACAGCCTCAGATTATCTCAGCTCCTATGCAAAGAAGCCAGAGTCACTGCCAGCTCTTTCAAGATAGCAGGAGGCGAGACAGACAGAACTTTGGAAGAATCTCCTCCTGTGCCTTAAATCCTGACGGGAATCACGTTAACCCCCATCCCAACCCCATACACTCCCCATTCTTATCTCCAACCTGAGCCTCTTTTGATATCCCAACTCTAATCAACTCGTCCAAGCCGACGGATGTGCGGATGACATGGGACAATCATCAGAATCTAAATCGTTACATCTCCCCTGACATTACTGTGGCATTTTTGTCGTGGCAGAGGTAAGGAGAGCGAGGATCGGTTCACGGGGACCATAATTCTTTCCGTTAGGTGGTGGTGAAGGGGGCTGGTGGTGCGGGTGGCATATTCATATTAGTGTGGAATTAGGCCCTTTTTTGATGTGCAGGAAATCCAGTGTTGGTGAGAAGAGCAGCAGAGTCCACACGTGTCCTTATCAGGGACGGCTGAGGCCCTATTCATACAGCCTGCTATCAGCATAATTCTTTTTGACATTTCAGATAAGCATCTTAACAGAAAGCTCCCAACTACACAGATGGGAGAAGTTGTCAAATAATGAAGGAATCCTACATGTTTACTACTAAAATATCAGCCTTTTAAATAGGTGTCTGGATTTGACTGCTATCGGGCAATCTGTGAACCCTCGTCCTACCGCTTCCTGTATCTCTGCAAGGAACACGGGTTAGGAGTGTGCGCCCGTGTGTTTCTGCTCACAATTTACATCAGCACACGCAGTTCGCACCGTATCGAAACATGCCATAACACCACACACTAATCCCAGCCTCTTCTAATCTGCTGAAATCTCTCCGAGAATTATCTGAGGACGCCGGTTCATTTGCAAATATGTTTAGGAAACAGGGGAAAACACTGCTGTGACCGTCCTGTTGCAAAATGTCTACTGTAACCTCTGTCGGTTGGACTGATTAGGCGTCGACTGCTCGTTGTGTTTGTGTTTACCTAACACAAACAAATTATCCTTGGGTTTATGGATCAGCCTGTAATCACTGGTCAGCAAGGACAAAGGCTTCATGGTTCTTACTAAACTGACGTTTACGGTATGCAGACTTTGAACAATGATATGCAATTCACTGGTTCTTTACAGCTACATGTGAGACATTTATAATATTGAAATTCTATGAAGTTAAGCTGAAGTGGTGCAAGCAAAGAAATAGTCTTCTTAAATAGCATCGGCTTCAACATTCCAATGTATGTTTTACCCAGAAAATTCAAATTTTTCTAATGTTCTTAATACTCAGATCTTGACATGTAGGTTATCCCGAGCATCTTGGACTGCTTGCATACAATACTTAACAAAGTTATCAGTAACCTAAAGGTAAGGTTTACATCACAACTGCCCTAAATAAACAGTGATTACCAAAATCATTTTTATGTTCCTGTAATGGTTAATCCACCACTATGTGCAAGCTCTTTAAATAAAATACTATTATTGTTGCTATCCATGAATTTTTCACATGTACTTCTTTACAAAAAAGATAAAATATTAAAGCTGATAATTATTTTTTGATTAAGATATATTACTGAACAACAGCAATCCATCTTACTGTTACAGAGAAGTCCAGGGTGCCGGCTCAAACTAAAACGTGAATTTAGTTTGTTTTTTGCCAAAGTTTTTTTAAAATTTGAAACAAGTTTTTGACACATTTCTAAAATACATGTGATTTCTTGTTTTTGTCACAGGTGCTCTAATGAATTTGGTAAAGCACCTAGAGCACAGTCTTAGTCTCTACTCCCATCTTTATATTATCCCAGATTGTCTCCATGTTACTGAGATGGGAACTCTGTGTTTTATGCAGGAACGATCAGATGTCTCCGTGACAGAAATCTTCACATCTAAAACTTATGCACAGCCGATTTAATGCATTCATCAAACCCCTTCCCTGAAAAACCATGGCTACATGCTTGTCTTCTTGTTTTTGCTAACCGGTGTGCATGCACTGAACGGGGTAAAGGAACGTGTCTGCATGCAACTCCCTCTGTTCTTCTGTTCTCGCAGATCTGAAATAGTCGTCTCCATGTATAATCGTGTAATTGCTGCAAACGCTGAGCACTTACTGTTGTAGCTGCTGATGTTTTGACTGTAAGATTACACTTGGATTAAACTATGTTAGTTCACTTTAACTTTATACCCGTGAACAGGAAGTGATGTGTTTCATGTGTGTTTAAATATCATATTCATAGGAAAAAAAACCCAAACAATAAATAAAGAAATGGTCAGACTGACACATTCAAGAGGCCTGATTAGCATTCTCTGTAGAACACAAACAGGACTGAAGAAACAAACAATGTAACGGCAATGTAAAGTGTATTTATTCTGCTCAGCCACGGACTAAAGGAAACAGAAGAGTGACAGAAGGAGAATGTCACTAATAGAAGCAAAATAATCAACAGCAGCGCCTGAAGAAAGCCATCACACATGCATGTTCATATGTTAGAGGGCTGTGGCCAGTCAGCCACATAATAGAACAATCACCCTGTCACTCATCCTCTGCTATTCTTGCTACTAAAAATAAAAATAAAAAAAATCTTGTGCTTTATCCTCTTTTGTCCTTTTTTCCCTTTTCCTGTCATTTTCTTCTCTCTGTTCTGTCTCGCTCTTTTCCTCGTTCCTCTCTCAGATCTGTCCTTGGTCACTGTCACCCATTATTCATTCATCATGATGCATTGTAAGTCTTTGGCAACCAACTATTTTAATGCATCTTCCTTGTTCCCAGCCACATTTTTGTCTTGTGAACACCTGGATGAAAAGAATCGGCGTCGATACGTCAGGATAAATGACGCGCTTGCGATGAAACGCATCAACCTCGGTGCCTCTGAGAAACGATTTCGACACATGTGAACAGGTTTGGGGGCTGACAGGGTACAGGACCACGTCAAGCTTCAGTTCACGTTTTAAAACAAGTAAATTAAATAAAACATAAGGCAAAAATAGGCAGCATGAATGTGTATACTTGCACTGGTAGTGATTGGGCTGTTGATTATCTGGCTCTTTTACTTTGGAGGGGAAAAAAAGCAGGAAATACTGTTTTTTATACGTTTTTAGAAGTGGTGGATAGGATGACTGTGCATAGAGTGCAAGTTAAGGATGTCAGAATAATGATATAATGAATACATCAATATCATGTAAATAACTACAGTTGACATTCACTGAAACTGAGTACATTTCTTTAATAAATGTTAAACTCTAAACTTTTATGATTTGATCTTATGTTTTGACATAACTTTGATAAGTTATCTACAGAGATCCAGCTCAGCGACTTCAGTTAATGGAGGTGAGTCCTCACAGGAAGCAGCTTGTCTTTGTCAGCAAATATATTGTGGCGAGCTCAGACAAGGAGGAGACAGAGGTTTCCTTTGGTCTTGCTTCCCATGAGCTAGCCAGGGAGCACAGCCGTTTATTAGCCTTCGGGCGAAGAGCACACACACTAACCCCCACCTCGGCGCAGCAACAACAACAACAAACAAAGGCGCTCTCTCTCCCGGAAACACACAGTCCCAGAGAGAGCGTCACCTGTAACCATGGCAACATGACAACAGAACATAACTGTCAATAACAAAACCCCGAACAGCCCTGGCCCGCTACAATATTTTTAGAGTCTGCCTCAAATGGTCAATAGAGGAACTGCATTTTTTGACCAAGTCACGCTGTCTCCAATTTTCCAGCCCCACAGATTTTTACTTGTTGCGGTCTCATGTATCGTCTTTGTACTTGACTTGAAAATGTCTTCTTTTTCCTATAATGACTTCTTTATCCTAACCAAAGACCAGAGTAAACTGAAGAGGTGTAAGCAGAGAAGCAGTATGCAACAAGTATCCATACGATTAAAATGTTGGCTCCATTTAATATCCTAACATTAACGATTGAAGTTCATTTAACCAAATGCAGTCGTTTGACCAAACTCATGAAGTTACTTTGAACTCATTAATCAACAAGAAGTGCAGTAACTAATATGTTTAAAACTGTAGGGGAAGTAAAGTTTGCACATGAAAGGATTCATTACAAAAGACGTATTGACTTCAAATGGATCAGTCAAAGAAAAACTACAGCAAACATAAGTCCAACCAATTAGTTCCTTCTCACACTTTGTATTTTGAAACTGCAAGAAATGTAATTACATTTGTTGCCACTGCAGTGAAACAGTGGTAACTACTAAAGTGACATGTTCTCATCGTTACTGGTGAACGACTGTGGAATTAAAGCACTTCCAACTTTTGCTTCTGTTTACCGGTACCAGTGCTATAGCGTGAACCAGCACGCAGGTTTGTCAAAGTTTTTTGTGGCGTTTTTTAAAAACATTTTTTAGTTTAATTGTTGAGTGAAAACATTGTGATGAAAAGTATTTTCCCTTTAACTCTTGTCATGGAAAAAAAGTCTTATGTTTTTTATGAGTTTTATTTAAAAAAACGTATGGGAAACATAAAAACACCCCGACCGATGTTAAATCATCCAATCATCTCATATCAACAAACAAACAAAAAAATTTAAAAAACCCTCCCTTCTTTTTTAGGCATTCCTGTTTAAAAAAAATAAAATAAAATAAAATATAAGTATGCCTCCCAACGCAATGGTCGCATATTTTCAATCATTATTAGAATGCTGGCAGCTCAAGGCTCGCAGGCTTTAACCTCTGCTGTGTTTGGTGTGTGATAAAAGGCGAAAGCACTATCAATCTTTATTGTCTGGCCCACACGCTGTAATTGCATTCAATAGTCCACTGATTCTCTTGTCTGCGCTAATGTCGTGGAGCAGAGAGGAGCCAGATGCTCTGACTGCATTACACTCACACTCTCACAGACAAACACACATAGATAGACACACAGGTGCGCTGACACACAGTTTAAGTGTTTATACTGGGGAAAAACACACCTATGTAATGCCTATCATGGAAAATGCAACAGAAATATATGCAGGCATCTTGGAGCATCACTTGGCCTTGGCTGATAAATTCTTCACAATATAGAATGAGCAGATGTGCTCATTCACAAGAGGACTTGTGAGCTGGTCAGATTGTTTATGTATATATGAATGCACAGTATGTGTATTTGTGCTGGTCTCCTCTGAAGTGGGTGATATTCAAATTTAAGCAAGCTGAAGGAGGGAAAGAAACGGGGTGGGGGGGGGGGGGACGAGCTGGAGGAGTGCCAAACACTCAACTGGATCCCAGTAAATAGTAAAGAGGCTGATGGAAGAAAAGAGGGTGGAGGAAACTGAAGACAGACAGCATGAGGGAGGTGGCAGGAGACAGTGGGTGTGTGTGTGTATATACATGCCATCGTAGGAGTTGTTTGAATAGCCTCTTGTAATACTTCATCCAAACTCTAATGAAATCCAACTGCTGCCTTTCCTTTTGTTATTCTACATAAGCCTTTGGAGTTTACCGGAGTATGAAGTGTGTTCGTGAGCTTTGTTTGTGTAAATGTCTACGTGAGTGTGTGCGAGCGGTTTGATTCCATATTACCCATCCTCAGTGAGCACCTGCAAGTCAGATGGCAGCACATATTGCAGAGTCTCACACCGTGGGCAGCCTCGATAAGATAGACACGCCGGGCTCCAGGTAATAGATTTGGGCTTGTTGTCATATCCACACAGAGCAGGCAAAGCCTGCAACCCCGAGGATCAAGCCAGATGAAGAGTTGGCCTTTGATATTGGTTATTCCAATACTCCCTCTACATTATTTTTGTTGATCTCACACTCTCTCTCCTCACACACGCAGGCATAAAGCAGCTTTAATTTGAAGTTAAATGCACTTTATACGACCTGAGCTTCTTAGTTTAGCAAATAGCACATATAATGTATGGTTTATTTATCTCCTTTCTATGCCGTGGAAATCTATGGCATCAAGAGAATTGCCCCCTGGTGGCTTTTAGGAATAATGCAAGTTTAAGATACTTTCATATGGGCTTTAACTTCAAAAACATGTGCAGTTTAAGGTAAAGGTATTAATTTAAGCTGTACTGACACAGGCATGAACAACTGTACTCTTAACTCACATTTACTCATTTGGGCCTGCCATGTGTGCTTCAGATTGTCTCAGCATCTCAACTCTTTCTCCTCTCACACACTCTTTCACATACAAGCACTTGTTTACTTCACTATAATGTTTTTTTCCCCACTGCTTTACAGAGATAGCTTTTGTTGACCAGGCACTGGGTTCTGTGGTTGGGTCTGCCAGCCGCACTGGAGTTGAGCTGAACTGCACTCCTTTAAGTGGGCCAGGACATTTTAGAGATCACGCCCTAGCATGTTATCCAGCAATAACACTAGTCAAATGAGTTTGGAGCTCAAACTCTGTCCTGTTGGGTTTCCAGTGTGGTTATCAGTTTGGATTTGTGTGAGAGGTTTCGTTGCTCTCGAGGTTTGAAAATTTTTGCTAATGAATGCTTTCACTGATCCTGTAGTAGTTTTAAGTGGGCCAAGGCTAACATGCGAACTGCCATCAAATCCCTGATGAATTGGATGTAACCGAGGCTTGGGTCTGTCCTCCAACCAACAGTCATACAGCCGTAAATTAGAGGGTGATTACACTTTGCCTGGCAAGGCGAAGAGTCTTGGCACAGATGGGCCAGTTTTAGCGTAATATCACGGCCACACGGTGCTGCATCCACTCTTTATAATGCTGTTTACTGCTGCAGCTTCTTTCTGTGGCTGTTTTTCCTTGCATACATTTGCATGTTACACAGATGCACTCAGAGCCAGTGGGGCATGCAGCGTGCACACTACATACAGTAATACATTGCTGAATATCAAAGGAAATTACCCTTCACCTCGGTGCATGGATCTTAGCGAGTTCCTTAACCAGAGGAATGGGCTTTGAACCAGGCAGATCCCCCCAGGGCCCGTATCCCGGCCCCTCCCCAGAACGCAGCGCCGGATAAGGGCCGTAATTCCCACTTTTAGGTTTCCATTAATCTGATCCTGACACAGGGGAGACGGGCTGCTTTGCATATCGCCTTCCCAAGATGGAGGGCTATTTACATGATCGCCTCCAGATTGAATATGATCAGTAGCCCGCCTCCTCTGCGGTCCTCTGCAGCTGAGACAGGAAGAAATGCAGATATATTTTTCTCTCTCTTTTTTTTTCCAGCAGGTATTTGCTGCATTATCATGAATGAAATATTATTCACTCAGGTATATTCGCTATAGTGTTTTCGATACGTCTCAAGTTAGGCTTGATGGATACGTGTTGCAGATATTACAGCTCTGCGCTTGGTTCCCTTGACGAAGGCCAAATTTCTTTTATGAATGTGACAGCAGAGATGGATAGATCGACCCATTTATCACCGCTCACTGATAGTGCTAATGTGAAGAGAGCACTCCCACCCCCCACCACAACCCCGTCTCAACAAATGTGAGGAACACCAGTGAACAGTGCTCCATTTGAAACCATGAAGGCAAACCCCCATGTAAATGTATCTGTAATGAACGGCGCGTACAGGAGGTGCATTATTCTCTTTCTGCTACATTTATTTCTGAATATCAAATGAATATGATAAATGTGGAGCGAGGGGGCGGTGGCGGCGGGGGGAGGCAAAGTAAGCCGAGGATATGAGATGAGTGATATTGTTATTACACCACCGACGATGAGCTGCAGAAGTTGAGACGGTGCATAGCGTAGGGGGTGAGAACACACACACGCGCACATGCACCACCTCACATCCGCTCTCGTGCTCCTTCCCATGCAAACATGTCGCTTCCTTGTCCATCCGTCATTATCCATCCCTTGAACTACTTTTCTTTCTTTCTTCTTTTCAACACATCAAACAGAGACACAATTCCACACTCATCCGAGTCCCGGTTGTGAGCTGATACGCAGCAAGACAACGACAAGGGGATGTGGGGGGGGGATAGGATATCACTGCTGTTTAGTGTGATGAAAGAGCAAATCCGTGCCATGTGGTGCCTCTGAAATGCTAGTGAGAAGGCTGACCGAATGTGCACGCTCCTGTCTTGTACTTCAAAGTGTTACCACTCCTGGCAGGACACTAGTTGGTGGCTGTAATCAAACTGAACGTGCAGCTGTTTTTTTTTTTTTAATGTTTTGTTTTGTTTGAGACAGTTGGAGCATTTTTTTTTCTTTGGAACTTTATTTCAGTTGCATTTCAAGTGGACATCATACAGTGTGTGAATTGCTTAAGAATTGCTGCTAATTGTCACTTCTGCACACACTTCATGTAAACAGTGTGATAGAGAGCTGTCATGTGTCCTTGCCCACTTTGTCAGGCTGTTTCCGGAGCAGGGAAAACATTCCAGCTTCCCCCCTAAGTGCATTTCATGCTTTTAATTGACACCATTGCATGTTAATTCCAAGCATGTCACGGATATGTCACACCAGTAAGCCGCCAGTGTCCGACCTCATGTAATGTCGAATTACATTCCTGCTGCTCATCGGCGTGACAATAGATAAGCTTCTCCTAGGCAACGCAGTTCATGTGGTCCTGCGTGGCTGAGGTGCTACCTTTTTTGTTTCCTGCTTGCCGTCCTCTTTACTTAGGAGGTGGCCATGGAGCTTGCTGTGGATTTTTGTTGTTTTTAAATTCTTTTCTCTCAGTCTTCTGTTCAAGCTATTATTAAAATTGCCATTATTCAATAGGAACTTGACGTAAGGACCTCAAGATACACCTGCCAAGGCAAACTCTTGTAACTATACAAGCATTCTGTCTTTAAGAAGAAAAAGTAGCTCGACACCCTTAACACATTTATACTGTTAAACAAAAATATTCACATCTGTTCTCTACCTTTT
The DNA here is from genome assembly GCF_001858045.2 of Oreochromis niloticus. NCBI lineage: Eukaryota > Metazoa > Chordata > Actinopteri > Cichliformes > Cichlidae > Oreochromis > Oreochromis niloticus. The sequence goes on along the minus strand of NC_031978.2, from coordinate 30,024,328 downwards.
GAAGGCAGGTAAAGGAGGCTAGTTGTACATGGGCCCTTGGTGGGAAGGCTACAAGCAGTATACATGTCATGGATGACTTTGATTCTGTCTTGGTCCAAATTGGTGCTATTCAGCAAGTTCTTTCTTTGGCCAGAAGGTATGATTAATCAGTGTGAAAAGGACACTTTGGTTCAAGAGACCTGCGTAACAGTGCACATGGCACAAAACAGAGCCATCAGACTGATCTTAACATCAGCACATAATGTTTGATGTAGCCAGTTCTGGTGTCAGTATATTACTGAAAGTGACAGAAAGTGTTTATTATTTATGCAACTTGATTAGTTATTCACTTTACCTCTTGTTTCATTTTCAGCTTTAGCCAATACACTTAAAAATACTGGCATTGGCCAGTGGTACCCCTCAGTGTCCTAGTAAATGCGGCTTGGTATCAAAACGTACGTCACCTTGTTCTCAAGTTGTCACATTCACAAAATTTTCAGAAAAGTTGACCTTTGACCTTGAGTTTGAGGTCACTGAGATTCAAAGTCCAAGATTTTTAATAGATACGTCTATGGTATCAATTTGAAACTGTGTGTTCTCGAGTTCTCAGAAGGTAAAGCAGGTCATCTGCTGGTCAGAAGGTTGGTGGTTCAACTCCTGGCTTCCCGAGTCTGCATGCCAATTATCCTTGGGCAAGATACTAACCCCAAGTTGCTCTCCAATGCATCCATCGGAGTATGAATGTGTGTGTTTAAGTTATAATTTTATAAACCAGGGTGATTTTTATACTTATATGAAAATAAATAAAAAGGTAAAAAAATCTAAAAATCTTATAAAATTGTCCTTTGTACAAGCAATGGTTTATGATAGTGCTGTCAAAATTAACGCGTTAATGCAAATTAATCCGCCATCACGGTCAACGTGATACATTTTTTTTAATGCATTTAATGCATCTGGAGTGCAGAATGACTCAAAATCCCTGAAATGTATCTGTCAACGCATTTCAGGCAGTTTGTCCAAGTAGAGTTACCTTCGCACATGCGCAAATGGGCAGTTGATCTGGTAGTGACAGGCAGCTGAAGCAATGAACTCAATTTGGAAGACGAGATGACATTTGCCCTCTTGATGTGAAATTTGAGTATTAAAAGAATAACAAGACGGAACAGTCGGCCGATATAAAGTATTATGTACATTGTGCAAGAAGGAATTTTCTTTTTACCGAAGCACCTCCAGCTTAAAATATCACATTGACGCGAAGCATACGTTAGTCAGGGATGTTGCTGGAATTTGGCTAACGCGTCACCCAGCTTGCGACACACCACTCACGGAGCATCGGGGGCTCAGTAAGTCTACCTCGGACATACTGACTGACACAATTGCCAAGTAGATTGCAACAAACCGCAGACCTATTATTATCGTTGAGAACATGCGCTTTACATAGCTTTGGTTCCTCATTTCAAGTGCCTCCCCAAGAGTGACAGCGAGAGAGTGGATAAATGTTTACAGAGTTTTTTGTTAACATGAATGGGCAAGATGTTCAATAAACATTTTAAGTGCGTATATTTCCCCTTTTTTCTCGAGTCTATTTGCTCATGCAAAATTAAATGCGATTAATATAGAAAAAAAAAGAATTATATTTAATCGTGATTAATCAAAATTAATCCACAGTAGTAACCCTGTGATGAATCAGATTAAACATTTTAATTGTTTGACAGAACTAATATATATTAATGTATACTTACCTATTAGTATATAGGTTTTTTTTTTTTTAAGTTGTATTTCACAGGAGAGAACCTGCGCTTAAAGATTGAAGAAAACTATTCAAATTCCCTTTGAATTTAAGCATGCATTCTTTGTGTTTATTCTGCATTTATTTCATTATTTTGCATAAATGTCAGTTACAAGCTTAAATATAAAGTTGAAAAAAAAGTTGCAACCAGGCTATTGATCAAGTAATTGCGATTAATCGCGATTAATTACAGAAAACTGTGAGATTAATTAGTTAATTTTTTAATCTATTGACAGCACTAGTTTATGATAATATGTATTTTCATATGTAAAACTCAAAGATAGAATAGAAGGTAAAATATATTCACAAAATTCATAAATTCTTTAAAAAATGTTTTGCGATGCAATGCTGCTCATCATTTGAACTTATCACTAATATGGCACCTTGTTTTCTTCATGATCTAAATACATAACTGATGAAGTACATATTCAGAAGTATATTTTCTAGTTTTGTTTATTTTCTTTACGCACTTCTTTTCTTTCCGTGTTATACATCCGCAGACCGAAGTGGCAATTTATAGACATACCTTACTGGCTGCCCCTCCCTGAGCCTGGTTCTGTCGAGGTTTCTTCCTATTAAGAGGGAGTTTTTCCTCTCCACTGTCACCAAGTGCTTGCTCATCTGATTGCTGGGGTTTTCTCTTTATTATAGTAATGTCTTTATAATATAAACCTTACAATATGAAGCACCTTGGGGCAACTGTGATTTGGCATGATAGAAATAAAACAGACCTTGTCTTTGGAGGTTAGTAGCTCAGCACTTTTACTTTCAGCTTAGGTAATATCACCACCTGCTATCAGGGTGCTGTTTTCATCTCACTGTTACCACATCACGGTGAATCAAGACAAATTCAAAATTGCAAAATGTGCTACATGAGCTGGGAAAGCAGGTGCCTGGCTTTGACGCCTTATGGCCTACATGCCTCACACTGCTGTATCCGGTCGAAAGAGCGATAGCACAGTCCCAAGAATAGCGCCAAATAATTCATAGTAAGGTATGACAAGCTCTGTTAAAAAATGGGACTGTGTCTGGGTCCATTGCTGCAGGCCGTGAGGTGGGATCAGATCAAAGGATGTAAACCTCTTATTGAAGACTGACTCTGTGACATGTGCATAGTGCATGCTGTAAAATCCAATTTCCAAATGTGTGAAGCAACACTGATGGGTCTTTATGTCTTTTATCAGCACATTAAAAACCTTTCAGTTGAACTAGTTTCTCCTAAGAAAAAAAACTGTGCCAAACAAAGAAGTACTGAGCAGGAGCTATTGCTAGGCAGGTGATCAGGGAGGGTCTGTGGAAATGTAGAGAGACTATTAGTGAAAGTGGATGGCAGGGAGCTGTGAGAACTGGCGTGTGTGGTGTGAATCTCTTACTTGAGGTCTGGGGACAAGTACTTGAGAGGGAGAGGACTGTCAGTGGGCAGGCTGTAAGCCAGAGGAAACTAGGAGGTTGCGATGGAGAGTGGGCAGACAGGCTGGTATCCAAAGCGAGGTATTTACCACAGTGAGGCAGCTGGCTGTGAGGACAAGGAGAGTTTAATCCAGGGGACCAGGTAAGCAATTAGAACAGGTGAATTTGCCGGTGGTGCAAAGGCAGGAGCCAAATAGGATATGGGAAACAGAAATTACTGAGAAGTGAGGACAAAATGCAGGAAACAACATGAAAGCCAGTTTCACCACTGAAGTGACTAGAATGAACTGGCTGAGAATCTTAGTCACAGCTGGTCTTAAATACACAGCCTTCATTGAGATTTGATTATCAGGTGTGCGGAGAACAATCTGGGATAAGCAGCTCAAGGCCAGGAACCAGGCAGAAACTGCCCACCAATCCACCTGTAGAGGAAATCAGACGGAAAACACGCAGCCTGTGTGAACCCTGACAGACCCTACCTGAAACAGGACTTATGAGGTAATAACTAAAAAAGGATGAGGCATTATGTGAGAAGATCAAACACAATATGCACTATGAATGAGATTTCATGAGGGTTCCCTTGCTAAGGTATCAGGAGCATGCAGCTCACCCAGCACAGAGATTATGAGGAAATATGTTTTCCCTGATGGAGACCAAATCACAGCTTAAAGAGAGTGACCACAGGACACAAACTTGAGTGAATGCTCTCCTACATTAAAAGCCACTTTAACATAGGGGACTTGGGAAGAAATATTGTTGTTGACAGTTGACAGTTGGCTGGCCCCACCGGAGTGTCCAATCATTGACCTGTGACCTAGGACACCAGGACAACCTATATGTGGAAATTAAATTAGGAAATGTAATCATGAACATATCAAATAATTATTTATTACAGTGCTGCATGTGATTTTTCCAAGTGGTGTCTAGTGGAAACCATAGACGGTATAAAAGGTGGACATAGATGCCGTGATGTCACTCATTGGTCAATGAAGTCCTATTTTGATAGGCATTTTTGCCCTAGCCATCTTGTAATATGCAACTGAGAAACCAGACCCTGATTGGCTAATGACTTGTAAATCACAAGCCATTAGCTAATGATTATATCCTGAATAATACTCCCTTCTGACAATTAGAATCAGCAAAATTACAATATAGGGTAAAAGTTTTTTTATGGGGTATAATCTTAAACGAGTGACTGAACCAATACCCATCTGTAAAGTTTCTTTTATTTTTTTTACAGAAGTTAGGGCAGAGAGGTGTTTTCCTTCTATGGCAGTGCAAGTGTTATAGGACTCAAAGATGGCAACAACAAAGACACTAATCTGCAGGCTTCATAATCTCACAAACCAGTGGGCGATATAATTTTAGCTATTTCCATTTCTTATACTGTCTATGGAAGAAAATGAGCTTAGACAGATATAGCAGTTGTAAAAGAGACAGTGTAAATAAACTTAAATCACTGAAAAATTCAAGATACCGCAAATGAGGAGGCCAAAGGTCAGGTTAGTCTAACCCAACATTATATTAATCTGTGATGAATCATGTTAGAGTGCAAGTTTTAATAAAGACAGAAGCCTGTTCCCTCTCGTTTTTGTGCCCTCCTCTCCTTCTTGTTGACACTGCTGCAATCTATCAAATAGTGAGGGTGTTTGCGGGTTTGTGGCAGCACAATATAAAGGCTCGACGGCCAAATGGAGCACGAATCATCAGGCGTTGACATTATCAAGAAATTATGCTGTGCACAAATCATGCACTTTATTTAAGCAGGTGATTTAGAAGCTTGCTTTGCCATACACAGCTTCAAGCATTGTGTCTGAACACTGGTGCCCTGAAACTTTAGATTAACTACACACACACACACACACACACACACACACACACACACACACACACACAAAATCTCTTTCTTTCTCCCACCCGCCCACACACAGCTCACTTTTAGCCCTCAGGCACTGCATTTGAGAGTTTCATTTACTTGATTAAATCATATTTGCATATGGAAATTGTTTGAAAATGATATTAATTTGTTATATTCAAAGGAGAATTACTTTCTCATATTAAAGCTAAATCAGACAAAGGCTGTGAGAGTGACAGGTGATGATATTGAACTTTGTTCAGTTGGGGCTTGCTGGAAAAACACACACACACACACACACACAAATTGTACAAAATGTTTCCTAAATCAGTGGACACATTGTCTCAGGTGTGTACATGGATCCAAATCTCCATCCAAATCCACTTCCTCCATTTCAGCGAAGATGAAAGTCATTCTCTCAGCAGAATTTTCCTCCACCTCGTGTGCTGTGTCCAGGTGTGTGTGACTGATGTAGTGCCACGAGACGTCACAGAGGGACGGATCTCCTCCTGAGCCAACTTAACTTATCAGGAACACGGACCAAGAAAAAAAATCAGGCTAATTAATTAAGAACAGTATTAGAAGTAATGGGATATTATAATATAAATTGCTACATTCTGGAACCAATTTAATCCAATTACTGGAACCCCTCATGAATATAATACCTCCAAAATCACTCCGTCAGAGTCCAAAGGGAGATGTGTCTGACTACTAAGACTGAAAGAAAAGAAAAAAATCGGCTCCCTTTTAACGGCGAGCACCAACAATGATTTAAATGGTTGAGAGGAACTGTTAATTTGAGTAATAAACCTAATGATGACTTTTTTTTCCTAATTGACATTTCGACCATTTACAACCTGAGTAGGTTTTTGTTTGAGCTCCCTTGTGTTTGATAAAGACGAACGACTGTAAAGGCTGATTGGTGCTTTTTCTCTTAATGGCCCTTACTCAATTTAAATAATGTCTGAAAAGAGACAAAAGACTACAATTTGGCATGAGTAAAAGTGGAGTGCATTTTAGAGGAGTGGGTAAAACTGACATTAAGAATTCCCGCAACTTTAAAGGCACAGACATCATTTCATCAACGATAAATGCACATTACATTAAAAAAAAAAACCAATTTGTACATGCTGGGATGATTCACAGTTGGTTGTAAGGTGGAGACTTTATAAATGGAAATAGGTGGCAGAGCACTTGGAAATGTAAATTTCTTGCCATATGTTTGACTGAAGGATTCACATCGGGGTGGCTGTAGCTCAGGAGGTCACCTATTAATCGGAAGGTTGGTGGTTCGATCCTTGGCTCCTCCAATCTGCATGTCAAGTATCCTTGGGCAAGATACTAACCCCAAGTTGCTCTCCGATGCATCCATCGGAGTATGAATGTGTGTGAATGTAGTTAGAAAAGCACTAAGTACAGATAAAGTGCTTGTATGAATGGGTGTGATTGGGTGAATGCGATATGTTGTATAGAGCGCTTTGAGTACTCCGGGAGAGTAGAAAAGCGCTATATAAGAATCAGTCCATTTACCATTTACCATCCTCTGATCCAGCAATAAATACGTTTACTTTTGTAAATATTGGTCAATTTTAAAGCAAAATACACATCAGTTATTCAAAAACAAAAGCACCCATTATGCAAAGTGAATACCCTCTGTCAGTGTCACATAGTATTAACTGTTTTATCACAGATGCATTAGGTTGTAGGTGGTGTTTTATAGTTAGTAGCTATTAAGTTAGCAGTTAAGTTTTTAAGTTCATATCCTGTCTTATATTTCATATGCTTGGATATCTTTAATGTTTGATTTACATTCTCTTTTTTGCTTTACAGTAACTTGAACAGTGTTATAGTGTGATATGTAATCTAGTATGCTATCATGCCTATATACAGAATTTTACCGTATGGCAAAATATAAGGTCACTGATGTAAATCTGTTTACATTGGTAAAAACCAGTCTGGGAATTAATGACCAATTGTTTTTATTTATTTGTTTATTTTTGTATAAATAAAATTGAACTGAACACAGAGGTCATCAACAGGAATGATTTCCAGTAAACAGCTCAGGCTCTCTAAAAGCTAGTGGACTTTAATACTAGTGGCTGTATCAGTGTTGTTGTTAATCAAACAGTCCTGTGGTAATGTTTGAAACTGCCATGGTTTTGGAATCTCCATGTGTGGTTCCCAACATAAAGCATTGGGGAAGAGCTCTGATAGCTCCCTATAGAAACACGTGAAGCTAGCTGGAGATACAATGATACAGCTCTGCAACTTTGAGGAATCTAGAAGTAAAAAGATATGTAGTTTTGACCTTCTTTTTGGCTGACCAAATGACCTAAAATATATAAAAGTAAAATAAAGTAATCGCCTTATAATGTGGTTATGTATGAATTCTGGTTGTGCTTACTGGTCTCGAACCGATTTTATGTGGTACATGGCGCTCAAAAATCTGTCAGAATGTTTTAGTACGACTTTCGTACGACTTTTTTTTTCTCTTAATGCTTATAGCATTTGTGTGCTCCAAACAGGTGAAAATTGTATATATAAAAAGAGAACTGAATATTAACCAAACTGTCCTTTCGTCTGACCTTAGACAGGTCTTCAATAATATGCATGTCATAAAGTCAAGATTAAGTTATCAAAGTTTTTTTTTAAATCTTTTCTTTCATCTCGATACCTGTGTGTATCCCAGTAAGTTAGTATAAGCACAAAAGGGTCAAATGAAAATATAAATGTAGCACTTAATGTAGTCCAAAGACTGTGAAGAAAGTGATGATTAAAGTTTCCAAAGAAGACATTAAACTGTTTTGGGGGGGGGGGGACAGTTGCACTTTTAATCAGTCCCAAATTCAGCCATGCATTAATGCATATTTAATTACATCAGTCCCCCCCACCCCCTTCGTTCCTGATCAAAGTGAGAGGGAAGATCTTGTTAAATGGAGGCATATGGACGTTAGTCTGAAATATTGAGAAGTATATGAAAGAGGAACCCTGTATTCCCTCGTGGATCCCTCGCACAATCATGCCAAAGAACGGAGCAGAATGAATTGAGGTGCTTGTTGTTGTTGTTGTTGAGAAAATCCCCCAGCTCACCAGTAAAGCTATTATCCCATACTACCGAATACAATAAAATTTGAGTCACTTCAGTTTTATTGATACTCTCAAGCAATTTAACAGGTAGTGTTGGTAGTCACAGAGCAACGTCTCATCCCACTTTATTCACATCAACAAACAACAGATAATGCAATAACACACAATGTAATTGTAATGGTAGATGCAGTGAAGAAACACTATACACCAGTGCTGCTTTGGTGGTATTATCATATGCTTAGACATGGTAAATGTCCATATAATTGCTGCTGAAATGCCTTAAGCAGCTTTCTGCTATCTCTTGCAGCTTCTCAGTCCAATAGATTAACTCATCTGTGCCAAAAAGAGTGATGCATTCACATTTCGGCTTGGGTTGTGATTGGCTAATTTAGGTTAAGGGACAAAACTAAATGTCGGAAATAATAAACCAGACTTTAAAACCATTTTCAATGCTGCTTTTTTTTCCAATGGGGAGTTTTTTTTCCCCATGAAGCAGTTCATAAGACAGCATAAAGGCCCAACGCACACTGCTATAGAGCACATCACACAAACATATTTCTTGTAACGGTATGTTTATATTTCATCACATCCTGATAGATATGTATTATGTTTATATACATCACAATTTTGTTGGTAGAAAAGATAAATAAAAAAAAAATGTTGAAATTAAGAATCATGTATTTTTGTGCTTTGCTGAGTTGCAAAAACAATCAGCCCATAGGTACTTAACATCTACAATTCTAAGACATGACCTTGTGGTGTCAAAAGACCAGGAAAGTATTGACTATCTATGGTCAGATGCATATTCAAAATCATCACAGTGGCACTGTAGCTAGGACAGGAGCTAGCTCTGTCACATCCAGTCCTTGTGTTAATTTCATTGACCAATGATTTTCATCAACAACCATTTTTTTTCTGATCAAAACAAGACAATTAAAACTAATGAACGAAGGCAAAAAATCTGATGAAATGCATTTCGCCAACAATTAAAAAAAATTCTGGAGAAATGAGATCCAAGCAGAAGTAATCCTCTTAGGCTACTTCTAAGGTTAGATGTACATCTGATCTGTGGTGGTGGGGGAGGTGTATAACTAGCTTCCATGCTCCCTGTTTTTTATGAAAAAGCAACAAAATGTTAATTATTTGGAGAAAGTAAAGAGTAGAAATACGGACACATTTCACAACAAGTTAAAAGGGATGCTCTGTAACCGTGTGGAGGAACTTTGACCAGTAAAGTTTTTTTTAACTTTATATTTTAGCCAGCTGAATCAACTTTAGATTTAGTCTACTATAATCTAATCATATTTGGTTGAATAAAAGAAATTAGATGCTTAAATTATGACAACAACTAAATCAAAATTTTCTGTCAAAATTAATACTGGTGTTGAAGTTTCCTCGGCCAAGATATTAAACCTCCAAATTGCTCTCAGTGCATAATAAGATGTGTGTGTGTGTGTCTTTAGAATGGGCAGTAAGACAAGTAAGTTAAAAGGTACTATGTAAATACCAGTCCATGTAAGCAGATTTGTAGTAGCAGATATATTTATCCTGCACTTTTTTTGGGTTAGCAAAGAATGATTTCAGTGTTGCCTTTCTCTATGTGGCATGACAAGCCTGCATATTTCCACAAATTGTCATTTTTCTTAATGGCTCATCTTTCTGCTCCTGATTGGGTTTAGTGGCCAGCTGTTCCTGCACCTCGAGGGCCTGCTGTTCCCTGGGGTATAGCTACCGGTGGTTGCCACCTACACACATAACACACAAATGCAGCCCTTTGAAGCTATTGTCTCCTATGAGATGGTTTTTTTTTTTTGTTTGTTTAATTTGAAGACATACAAGCTGTAAGTGTCAGTCCTACAGAGGTTTTGCAGCTCTTGCATGTCACAATGATCCAATACAGGCTAAAAATTTCCTGGTCTCATTTGTTGTCAGACGATGTACATTTCTCATGAATTTAGGTTTTGTCATTACATTTCTAATTCAGTCATTTGTGGACTTATTGAGCTTGAGGCCTGCAGTCTTTAACACATTTCTGTACAGCACTATAGACAATATAACACTCTTTGGCCAAGGGCAAAGCTTATGTGCAGCAAACTTCAAGGGTTCATTGGTATTCAGATCTTCATCAAGTTTCATCAAATGTGGCCTGATAGGTTACTTTCCTCATGTTAATGGAGGACAAGATACGTGCTGTACAGAGCTGTAAAAGCTTGCAGGTAAACGTGTCAATGCTATTTAGATTTAGCAGGAAGCACTCACGTTGAAGTGTTGTTGGGGAGGTACTGAGGTGAGGTGGCTAAAACGATGTCAAACAGATCTCCATCAGAGTTATTAATCCCTGTTAGTTTAAACCTTGGCTTATCTCTGACCTTTCTGTCACCCCTTCCTATCTCTCCCCCCTCTCTTCATTTGTCATCCTGGTTCAATCCAGTTTTTACACATTTCCCTCAAGCTTGGGAACATTTTACATCTTGCTCTCTGGAAGTTTCAGACCATTTCTGTGGGTTCATCATGTTCCACTTTGACATTTTGTCATATCATTAATTCTACCTAACTTATCAGCCCCTCCAGTAAGTTTAGGTTAAACTAAACTTACTGAAAACGCCTGATTAACAATTTAGCAGGCACACTGCTAGAGAGACATAGACAACAACTCAGTTTCTTAGCCTGACAACCTCGACGGAGCATTCCATCTATTTTGCATGACAAAGTCAATTTACTAGCTCTGGGATCAAGTCTGATGCAGCATTAAGTTTAATTGATATTTTTGCGTTTAATCTATGTAGAACCTACAATGTAGCAAATGCAAGTGACCAAAGCTGTTTCTAGCAACTCTAGCTCTACCAGTTCATCTCTAAATTAGCATCCAGAGAAGCAACAAATGGTTGGTTTCAGAAGGTGTTTTGTGTTTTGACGTGCCTATGTAGAATGCAGAAGTCGTACTTAATGAAATAACGAAAGCTTGTGATTCAAAATGAGCATGAGCTTGTGTTATGGAAACTTTACAATCCAGTGCCCACACATGGTAGGTACAAAAACTTCAGAAATCTTGGACTACTACTGGTACTGCGTCCCATCGATCCCCTTTCAGGCTGGAAATAATACTACAGTTAAAGTAACACACTTACTCAATACAACAAAGCCAGATGCATGTAACTGCCGGTAAGATGTGTAGTCCTCAAATGCAGTCTTTCTAATGTAGGTACTCTCTAATGTTTGGTTAGAAGACTCCCACAACACTTGTGCAAAGAATAACTTTACTATAGCCAATTTATTCCAACAAAACTGTTTTAAACTACATACTGACAACCTCCTTTGTAGTTCAGTGCACAAACTGAAGTTGCTGAAGAACTTTTTAAAGAACAAAAATATAACCGATTCGCACTAAGCTGTATTAAAAGTTCTCCACTGAGTAGACATTACAGTCCAATTCAACTATCAGTCACAACTGATAGTGCAGAGTACACACCCAGCACTATGTTAAAAAATAACACAAAATTCTTAATCTTTCAGATGCAAACTTATACTTTCAACGCATTAGCGTGGTTAGCTCGTTAACGCATTAGTGCCATCCAACCCCACGCACGGGGCGATCCGCGATAACTTGCTAACGGAGATTTGCCACGTTAATGCAGTTATGGCGTTAATGTCATTTTAATGAGATTAACACTGACAGCACTAGTATATACACACTACAAATGTTGCGATTTTGTAAAAGAATTTGTCCTCAAAAAAGCGACATCAGGAGATGATGAGCTGGTCCTGATGCCTCTAAACAAGAAAAAGAAGAAACACTAAGGTGTTTCATGGAGGTTTCATTGGTGAAAAACCTGTAAATGATAACACCCAGCAATGATGCAAAACTTTTTATGTCACTAATGATTTCAAACTGATGTATGAAAATGTCCAGAACTTCTGCAGGTTTGTTTGGTCTATGTTTTGGTGAAACCTAGTGGCAGGACAGAGTAGTTATCTGACCTATCAGATTCATCGTCTTTAGTTTTCTAATAGCCTGAGTATGAACACATTCCGATAAAGTTTTACTGAATCTCAGCGATATCATGTGTTAATTTATCTATTTATCCTTCTGAAGCCGCTGAACATTCAGCTTAGTTAAGAAGAATTCTACTTATTTTATCCATTCATTTTCTTAAACTAGCTATACCAGTCGAATCTCAGGAGGCACAGTTATCTGTTGTCCACAACACCAACATCAAAGACGTTGATGTTGGTGTATTCATGTAAACTATTTTTTTTCATGTAAACTATTGTTTTTTTTGTGCCAGGCAAGTTTGCCACGTAGTCAGTTAAAGGTTATTGTTTTGGCTCTGATATCAGCCTTCAGAGCGATTTAACCTCTCAGAAATCTTTCGCTGACATTCCACTGGTGTTTGTGATTAAAGTCATTTTTAGAGCATTTTAGAAGCCTTGGCAGGAGGCAGAGAGGTGAAGCTGCTCATTCTTGGCCATATTTTCAAGCAAACAGTGTTAATCACATCAATGCAAGCCTTTTGTTGCTGTGCGTGTGTGTGTTTTAAAGGTGTGTATATCTGTTGCTTGCCCAGTGATTACTCATGTTCACACATAAGCTGACTCTATATGTGGCTCCAATGACAATAGCATCGGTGACTGTGTGCATACATGTGTGGCTGTGTGTTTAGGGATGGTTTATATGTGTGTGTGTGGGAGTGGATTTGGCCCCCTCACTTTTGTGATTGTGACTTTATTAAAGGTGTTTGTTCTGTTGGATGGCAAAGACACAGAGGAAGCGAAAATGGAAAGCTCATAATCTGCACATTATACACATCATGTGTCAAAATATAGAAGAGTGATTTATGTGACAATCCCAATCCATGACATTCTGCTGCTTTATGGTATCAAAGTGTAATGATAAATATCATTTATTATAAGCTCGGCATAAAATTACCGTAAGCTAGTAGCCAAATGTTGCTGAATGGGGGATTTGGTTGTTTATCTGTGGGTTCTTTCATCCCAGGGAACATTGCAAAAATACCCAATGAGACATTTAAGGCTATACTGAGGCTTGAAGGAAGGTAATGAGTTTTTTCCAGGGCAAATTGACTCGTATCACAAGTGTTCTATATTCCTTAATATCATAGTGATAACATACGGAAAGTGATGCTGTTCTACTACAAGTTCAAGGAAATGTGCATCTCATGAAACTTCCATTCGATGATGATTTTGATAGAACATCTGTCAATCTTCTCACTGAATCAAAGGTTTTCTCTTAGCATACAGCATACACCAGTTTCTCTTAATGAGACTTTCACAAAGCAGAGTCAGAGTTTACGGTCCAGCACATGTTAGGTTAAGCTTTGCACAAGCACGAGATGCCTTTATTTCTATGTGGACTCTATGCACACAGGACACTTAATTACAGTAGGTACACCTTGCTGTTACCAGGTCGGACCCTCTTTTGCCTTCAGAACTGCCTTATTTCTTTGCAGAATGGATTCAACAAGGTGCTGGAAACATTCCTCAAAGATTTTGGTCCATACTGATATGATGGCGTGACACAGTTGTGCACACTCATGATGTGGATCTCTGGTTACATCCTATCCCAAAGATGTTGTATTGGATTGAGTTGCAGTGACTATGGAGGCTACTTGAGTACAGTAAGCTCATTGTGATGTTCAAGAAATTAGCTTGAGATGATTTGAGCTTTTTGACATGGGACATTATCCTGTTGGAGACAACCATCAGAAGATGGCACACTGTCGTCACAAAGAGATGGACATGGTCAACAACAACATTAAGGTAGGCTGTGATATTTAGATGAAGATCATTCAATGGGAAGGCTCTGGCTTACTCTTTGCCATTCTCTGATATTGATAAAAGTTTTAGGCTACTCGTTCATGCAACATTCATGTACTTTGCCCTAATGAAGGAGTAATTTTGACTAAAGTGGAACAGGAATCAATAAAATTAAATGCTCTTTTGTTCAAATGATTCTTCATTTAGGAAAATATTCTTGGTATAAACTGAATGTATACCAATTGAGTAAATTTTATTTGACCAGACTGAGTGCTTAAAGCCCTCATAAATGAATCCAAATACAAATGTGCTTTCTTTTGATTTTCCATTATGTAGCCCTCCATTTCTTTCTTTTTTATGCCTTTCCTCTGTGATTCGCGTCTCTGCTGAAAGAGCCGGTGAGGGATGACCGAGTAGTGAAGGCAGAAATGAAAAGCAAAGGAAGTGTTTAAACTGTAGAACAATCTGTTTTTTCCTTTACAACAGTGGCCCAGTATCCAATATTTACAGTGAAGATAGTTTGGTGAAAACTGATGAAAAACCAAATCTAAGAAAAAGACTCAAACCAAAGAAAATAACTAGTCTTTAACTTGAAGCTGCTCTACGCCATATGAGCTGAGCCCCTAACAGTACAGCCAATATTGTCTTCATTTGACACACAATGAATCATAAGAGGAACTACAGTGCCTGCATATAAAGTCAGGAAACAGCAAATAATAATTAGTACTAAAAACATTTTCGAAAGAAAAATTTAATATGTTAACATAGGAAAAACTTTTAAAAATGTTATTAAGGGAATGAAAAGACCCTCAAACTGCTTACAATCAGCACATTCTAGAAACAACTGGGAAAACTCATACCATAGGCACGTTTTGCCAGGAATCGAATTTAATAAAACAAATTCATCAAATACAAATCTTTAAACTTTAGATTTTGGCAACAATACACAAACAACACAGCTAGGTTACAACCACTGCATACGTCCCATTCTCCTTAAAATGAGGCACAATTCAATAGGGAATAAATGGCTAAAAGGTGACAGTATCTTAAACCTAAACCACCACCGTGCTTCACAGCTGGTGCTTTCATTGGTTTATTTTAATGGGGGAAAATATTCCTGCCCAAACTGGCTTTTGATTTAAAATCTGCAGATTTTGGCATTATCATCCAACACAGTAGCAAAGTGACTCTCTCAGAGGTTCCATACAGGTTTCATACAGTGTATCTCTCCAACCTGTGATCATAATGTTGTGAATTTAAATATTTAGGAAATGCAGAAGAATCTACTTTTTCCATGGAATGAATCTCTTCTTTTTCAAATACAGGAAGAAAACTGCACACATTTATTTGTGAAGGAATTCTGTTTTATTTTTTAATTTATAGCCACGCCCAATCCCAAAAATGTTGGTGGAAATGTAAAACTTCTGACCCTGACTTATCGTTAAAGAAGTGGCCATGTATACGTGTGGTGATAATAGAAAGCACATGGAAGAGTAGCTAAACCTTTGAAAAAAAAAAAAGTTCTACTACCAGCCAAAATATTAAGTTGTTTTTAACAGATCACACTCCTGAGTGGAATTATACCTGCCCCGATATTTACCCTGCTTCATAAATGCTCTCATTGTGGTTATCCCAGGGTGTTATGCCATACACCTCACTCGCTGGATGCCCAGAAATGATGGCATGTAATTGAGCTACTGTAATTTGTAGTGATTGACCCAGAGGGCTGGCTATTAGCAATTGTCAGCTGTAGTGATAGATCCCTTTAGCATTATGCCACAGCCGTCCCCAGTGTCCGCACCCGCTTAACTTGTTATTTATAGATCATGTCAGGCCTGTAATAAACATAAAGCATAAACTGCAGCTAATGTGCCGCTAATGAAATCTGGACATGAGCAAGTTTATGAATTGAAATAATTCACCGGGCTGTTCTGCTGTGTCACTGGGTGCCTGTAACTCAGAAAAGGTTAGCTCTATGTGCTCATTTGCATGGTGTTAATGTAGCAGGAAAACCACAATGCAGTCAACGGGAATGGCGTATGCAGTCCTGTAATGTTACTCTGCCTTTGGATAAGTGGTTGAATAAACCACATTCAGTCATGTTTTTCAGCCACAAGTATGACCTCCGTACACTTCACATGTCTGAGGAGAGAATTACAAGGGAGCCATGTTGGATCCTTGAAATCTCCTTTTCAGGTTGCTACAGCTTTTTTTTTTTGCTGTAAAGAGCTTTTACTGTGATAAAGCTTAGAACTCAAGGGCTAGATAGGTGGTATTTGTTCTACAAAATATATGAAAAATAACAGGTTAGAATAAAATGTTCACTTTTCACCTTCAAAAATATAAAATATGCCAAAAACCCCATCACTGCATTCTTTTTCAGAAGTGCGTAACTCATCTTGGAATTATTGCAGCACTGCTGAGGAGATTCTGTCATAAAGAGCAGCTTTTGTGTTTATCCGACTGCATTTTTAGTAGGACTAAAGTCAGAAGCTACCAACTCTCAGAGTGCTGACATTTTCTTTTTTTATGGATTGAAGTGAGTTGTTTTCTCATTTAAGTCATACTTTAACTTGAGACAAATGTGGAAATGTTCCAGATTTAAGTGCTTTATAGTCAAGCTCTATGGCTTAAAACATAGAGAAGTGCCAGAATACTGTAGGTGTGTGTTGTAGCTTCCTAGTTATGGCATTTATGGCATTTCTTTTGTGCTATAACCATGAAACTATGATTTTGTAGGCTTGGCTACAGCCACCTTCTGGTAATACACAAGAGAAAATCAGGAGGAACAGCAGTGACCTTGACAAAAAACTGTGAATTTTAGTTCCTTTTGCACAAAATACCCAAACTTCCATTGCAATTACATTTGCAGCTGAATTACATTACATTACATTTTTAAATGACTAAAACGTAATTTTGTTTTTAACAAAAATTTAGGCATCTAAGTTCTTTGAGTTCCTTTAGTTTGAGGCTAGTGCTAGTTGTTAGTTAGTTAATGAAAATGTAAAGTGTAGAAGTTTATCTGTTCTACCCATGAAATTGGTTTACAAAGCATCTAATTGTCCTTGATATTAAATGTAAAATGTGTCCATAAGTCTACTTTCTTCCTCCAAAGTGTTGACATTTAGTTGCATTTTCTTGAGAAGATAATGTGAGTTAGCTCAACTCCGGCGCGTGGGCAGATTAAATGTATGACTCTAAACTCTGATTGGATCACTTCCAAACTTGTCCCTCCATTTTACATACCTTAGTTCTGATTGGATCTTGTCTCTCAATATAGCAATATATTTCATCAGTTTTTACACTTGTACATTGGTTTTTATTGGGTTATCAGCCTGCTTTTGTCAGAAAAAAATGGTCGCTGGCAAAAACTTTGATGAAAATTATTGGTCAACCAAATGAACACATAGTATTCACAATTGATATAGTTTACACTAACATAATTGAATCAAAACCACCTTTTCCATCAGCTAACTAAGAATATACTTAATATATCATAAACAATAAATAAATATACAATGGTGACTGTTTTCATACTCATACTCAGAGTTTCTGGTTCTCCTGAGGTTGTATTCTGATGCCATACAAGCATTTCAGACACATACTACATTTAAAGATGTTTTTAATTGTACCTTTACATAGTTTCATTATGTTGAGCCTCTCAGTTCATCAGATATTAAACTGTTAGCAATACGGTCATTGCAACAGTTCAACTTTTAAAAAATATGTATGTAATTTCCACGTACACCAAGTTCACATTGGTAGAAAATTAGTCAAGTTCATTGACTAAATTGAGTTCATTGTGTCGTAAATGCTTCAAATTCCAAAGAAAATATGAAAGTGAAGAGTAAAGTTGGTGCAAGTTAGGGTAAAATGTAAAAGGAGATTTTCATCAACTCTGATTAAGGTAGTGCAGTGGCCTGTGTGTCTGTGCTGTTCAGGTTAGCCACCGCAAACGCTGCTTGTCGGAGTCACAGCCTGCACTGTCTTCTCCTAATTCTGCATATGTGTGGCACTATTTGTCCTCACATGCAGGCAATAGTGTGTCCGTGTGTGTGTGTGTGTGTGAAAATGTGTGTGCGTGCATTTAAATCTCCTGCTGCCACCCCCCATCTTATTGCTTTCTTTCGCTTCTCGGGGAGAAATCCTCTTGATTCGCCCAGTCCCCGAGGCTAGAGCCCCATACACAGCAGATGTTCCACTGAAAAGGCCATGAATGTTTAATCATTTGTGTTATTGATGCTGCCTTTTTGTTTGTTAGAAAGTGTGAACGACTGTTATATGTCTATTTTTTGCATGTTACATATCTGTGTTTGAGCGCACGCATATGTGTGTAAAAGAGAGAGAGACAAAATAAACATCACTCTTTTTAATCCATTGCTTTGAAAAAAAAAAAAAACTCTTTACCTCACTTGCCCTGCAATGAATGAATAATGAAGTCTATTAAAAATGTTATTCAGAATCATTACTGAGTGTGCTGTGTCAAATATCACATCAGTGCACTCACACAAAACAAGACAATCTCTTTTTTTCTTGTCTTTTTTTTTTTGTCAAACAAAGTTAAACGCTACTTTTACCCGATCATGGATGAACAAACTGGGCTCCGTCTCTAAACTGTGATTTGTTGAACTTAAAGCTGCTGTTTTAGTATTTGAGCTGACAGCCAGATTTGATCATAATTAGACAGCATGCCGTGGGCTTTGATTGGCACGGTAATTGGATTGTCATTGGGGCTGAAAAGCTATTATCTTTGGATCATGCCCCATGAAATTTGTTGGAAAAACTTCTGTGGCCGTCATTAAGTCAGCCATCTTGGGGGCCTTAGCAAATGAGCTTTCTATTTTTTTTCTTTTTTTCTTTTCATTTTTAGGTAAAAGAAAGAGAGAGTGAGAAGAAGGGGGGTTGAGAAGAGGAAAAAAAATGAAAAGGTACTTGTGCACCGCTGGGACCCTTAGATCCTCCGAATCGCAGCAAAGACAATCTGGGCTCTATTGATTAATGATATTAGCATAGCAGGTAGCGCTAAGTCGAAAAGCAGCGTGCTGGGTTATTGCCCATTGCTCTCACCCACTTGCAAGTAACGTACATGGGTGTGTGTGTGTGTGTGTGTGTGTGTGTGTGTGTGTGTTGGGGGGGGGGGGGGGGGGGGGGGGGGGGGGGGGTGCAGCAAGTGATGGAATGGGATAATAACAGAGAGGTGAGCCTGGAAGGAGTGTGAGGGAGGGGAGTGGTGGGAGGAAAAAAGGAAACTGCAGGGTGGCTTTTCATTTGCAATTGTTTATGTAAAGTATCAGGTGTGATGCCCATTTTAGGGGAATAAGTAGCAATACAAGGTAATGAAAATGACAACAGAAATGTGAGATATGAAATGGGTAGAATTTCTCAAAGCTATTGGGCAATTAAATCAACTTAGACAACTGTGAAACCTGGAAAACATCAGTAAAGTTTCTCTCTTTCTGCCTTTTTTCCCGACCTCCCGGCGTTAACAGTGGAAGTACCTGTTTTTGCATATTATAGTACACCACAAATTACAAAACAGAAACAGTTCACTGTTTATGCTTTCAGATATTTCTACAAAAATGAAAAAAAAAGCAGAAATGGGAAGTATTGGGGTAAAAATACTTTTTTTTTTACAGTACAGATTTTTTTAGGTGTCTGCACTTCTGATTTCTTCTTCACAGATATCTGTACTTTTCCCCCCTTATATATTTCAAAATAGGCTTCTTAATCAAGGTTTAACGTATTTGAGGGAAGATTCTACTTCACATCTCTTCATGCATTCAAACATTTCACTGATCTGAGTGTAAATGGAGGAAATAACAACACATAAAAGACAATTCTAGCATATTACCAGACCTTATTGTACACAAAGAGATGAAACAAAACTATGTAATTTATGCAACACTGATGGCGCTATATTCAGGAGTTAAAGTGGGCCGGAACTATCTGAAATGGCATTTCTCTACAGATTTCCATAAGTTGCGATACTTCAACACTAGCTGTAGAAGAGGCGCGAGCATAAATGGAGTGACATGTTGTGGCAGGTCCTTTTCAACGCAACAGCTCAACAAATATCAATAAATATTTTTTTCTGTGCAGTCTGTTGCAATTTGTTCCCATCCACCTCTGTCTGTCAGTGTCCTTCTTCCCCCACTCGTGAACAGAATCATAAACTCTTTAAATTTCTCTACTTGGAGCGGGAACTCTTCCCTGACCCAGAGTGGGAACTCCAAACTTTTCTTGTTGAGAACTATGGCCTCGGACTTGGAGTGTCTAATTCTCATTCCCACCACAAACCATTCCAGTCCAAGCTGGAGCAACAGTTTTTAACCTGTGAGAAAGATATAGCGACAGTAGGTTCCAACAATAACCAGAGTGCCAGATTTTATAATTACTGAGACACCCATTTACCAACAGCCATAAATTCTAATTATAAATAGAATTGGATTCACATAAGAAATCTACTTACATTACCAAACTCTAGTGACTTGTGTCTTTCTTGCAGGTATCCTCCTGAAAGTCTTTTTAAAAGGTTGTAATAACTGTGATGTTGTCAGGGGCGACTCATCTGGTCGAAAACACGAAATCTGATTCCAATGGAAAAAACAGACCTCAGCGTTGTGACTTGAATAAATTAGTCGTAAAGTGTCCATGGTTTTATCATATATTGCGTTACATTATAGCACAATTGTGCTCAATTGTGCTACATTGTAGCTACAATGTAGCAATCGGGATTTCCTTACCTGGATGACTGAGCATCCTATTTTTTTAGAAGGTCCCCGTACTCTACAGCCCATGTGCTCACAGCATCCCAGACACCAAATATTTGAAACATTTCTGTTTTGGGTTTCAGTGTGCACATTAAGCCTAGGCTCAGGACTTTTTTAAAGCAACTAATCCAGATCATGCACCAATATATTATTGACTAAACGCATGTTCTGGATAAAACTTCTCAATGGCTCTCTTGACTAAAGTTTGGCCTGTTTTTTGGCATCTTTTTTCTGCTGTATAATGGTGTTTGTCTCTGAGGTGGGCGGATTGAGCCAAATTTCAATAGCATTGATACCAGCACTGGTACTGGTAATGGACTGATAATAGCGCAGTAGGATGAAAATTTTGTTTCTATCCTTGAAGATCAGTGTGCAGTTCACTGAATTGTGTTAAATACATTTTTGGGAAAAGACAATAAAAAGACAGACGTGCACTATGAAAAATGTCTGAACCTCTTGGTGTTGACTGTCTGTGACTTCCCGGATGATCATGTCAGATATAACAAATGGATTGCCTTATTGCACTCAAATTGCTAACTTTACACTGATACACATGCATATGTATGTCACCACATCTCGGGAAAATGGTTCCCTAATAGACAGTCTCACCAATTCCCTACAGGGGAACCCTACAGGGTACAAAATGTAGAACCACATAATGTTCCCATATAGAATAATAATAATTATGACAATAATGTATTTGAATACAGAACTGTCATGCTTTGAGAAGCATAACATAGAGTGCTTGCTGGTGTGTGTGCATGTGTGTGTGTCAGAGAGAGAGAGTGGTGTTCCACACACATTTTGATTTGTGAATGTGTCGTTTAAGCAAGATAACAAAAATTGCTTTGGATATGTGAAAGCAAAAGGCAGTATCTGAAAAATTAAGTCCTATAAGCTGCACTTTCTCCACTCACAAAAGGATATGCATAGACTCTTATGTTAAATGTCGAACAAAACAGTATTTAACAGCATGTTTACAGCCTGTCTGGATAGTTTCCTCTTCATTGCAAGTTAGGGACATTGTTGCTGCTTGTCATTGACACAGGAAGCTGTAGGCTTTGGTCAGGCAACCTGTCATTGTCTGCCAGGTCTCAACTCCACTTATTTAAGCCATTGAACTGGACCGTTTGACTGTGTTTGTATTGTTGGTGCCTTTTGAGCACCTGAAAAATTGTATGGTTTTCTCTGTTTCTAACTGTACTAATAAACTATCCAAAAAGTCTGTGCTTGAGGTTTGTTTAGTAAAATTATAGCAGTTCAATAGCTACTAGTTGGTAACACAAAAAGCACAGCACCCGTACGTTGATGAGTGCAACTTGCTAACTGTACTTGCTAGCCTTAGCAAATGATTTAGCCATGCATCCATCCATCTATTTTCTTCTGCTTATCCAAATTCATAGTTGCACAGAGGTTGGAGTCGATCCCAGCTGTCAAAGGGTCAGAAGTAAACCCTGGAGAGATTACCAAGAAGACAAACAACCATTCATGCTCATTTACACCTATACCTTGGAATCACTGATAAACCTAACAAGCATATCTTTGGACTATGGGACAGAGTGCACACAGACATGAGAGGGAACATGCAAACTCTACACCGAAAGGCCCCAGCTGACCGGTGGATTCCAACCTAGGATCTTCTTGCTATGAGGCAACAGTGCTAGCCTCCACGCTGCCATGCTGCTCTTTGTCCAAATCTGGTCATTTTTGCCTCCAAAAACAATGTGGCATCCAATCTGTGAATGTTGAGACCTCAGAATGTGACATCCAGAACTAAGGTGCAATGACACAGTAGTATGTTCATCTTTTATGTACAGTCTATGTATGAAAGGTGTAATGCAGCAGGAACGTGTTTTGTCAGTAGCAACTCTCTCTGTTTCCTCTCTTTCATTGTGTCTGTTCATGAAAGTTTGCACGCAGGCACTGTTGATCGTGGCCTATCAAGTGTCATCTGATTTGCATTCACTGGATGCGTCATTATTCACAACATTTGATGTCCACAAAAACACATTAGACCTCTCTGTTTTGGTGCGGAGTGGCATTGGCCGCAACCGCCCAGACATCATTTGTGCGCCCAGATAGTCAAATGTAAATTGATATGTAAGAAAATGCCCCATTAACTTTTTCATTAATGGTTATAATGCATTCTGAGTGTCATCCGCGGGGCGGTGCGCTTCCCTGAGCAAGGCCGCACACACATGTGCTGCACACACAAACAACACGGTCCCAAATACACAGAGAAACAGGCGCACAAATGTATGCTGATAATTCACTGAGGAAATCATGAAACACACTAAGAGAGAATTATTTACACACCTCCATCACTAAACTTCACATGTATTTATCCGAGTAGAATGCCATTTTAAAGCAGTTGTTTTATCACCTTTTCTTTTGAATTTTATCAATTCACGCTTACAGATGTGTTAACAGGTATCTGAATGGACTCATGGTGGGATTAGTTTCCACATCCGTCCATTCAAGTTGCAGACCAGTGGCCTTGAATGTGAGATGGCTCACCTTTATTGCAGATATACAGTTTTGTGTTGTCACGCACAGACTCTCAGGTTTCTATGAACATGGAATTTGTGCTTTTTCTTCGTTAATGAATTTGACAAAGATTCAGGTATGCACCAATTAGATCAGTCCCAACTTCTGATGACTTTGTATAAAGACTTGCTCTCTTGATAACTCTCTGCATTCATATTAATAGAGCGAACTTAAGAACTTAGTAATTGAGAAAAATGCAGGTTATGAGTGTAGAATTTTACATAAGCTGACGAGTGTTGGGTTTTTTACTAATTTTGTTAACTATAGTTTACTGCTGATTGATAAATGCAAGTTATTCACATCCTCCCTTTGTTTCTAGTGCACATCCCTGTTTGGTGTACAGTTTTATGCAGTTGCACTTAATTTATCTTTTATATATTATATGTACGGTTTGTATATTGTTTTTAATGTGCATTCTGTTATTAGCATTGTTCATTTATTTTCTTCTTCCTTGTTATTTGGCCACAATTGAGCTGGTGGTTTAGTAAGGTATGCTGAGTCCAAAGTCAGCATCACAAAGGTGGTGAGATCATCACAATAACTCATACTAAACACATTAGCCTGCAGACCGGTCAGACACATGCCTGCATTGCCTGACAGGTTGGCAAGTGGTTGCTGGAGGTTGTTGACAGTTGCAAGCTGAAACCGATTGCCAAGAGATACACAGTACTGCACTGAAAAGGTTCTTGTAACTGCTTTGGTTGCTAGTAGGTTGCCATGGCCACCTGTAGTTTGAACAGAAGAAACCTGCTCTGCAAACTCACTGATTAGTGAAACTGTGAAAAGTGTAATGTAAATGATGTAAATGTTTCCCTTCAAGTAAAAGTTGCATTTTTGCAAGTGTGTTGCTGCAGTGGTAAAGGCTTTTACTTTGAAGGTTAACTTTCTCTATTTCCAGTTTGCATCATAGTATTTTTTTTAGCTTTCACTACCACTCCATAATTGGAAGTGCTTGCAGACATTTTGTTCAAAGGGCTACACCATAGCCACAGAGTAGACTTAACACAGTACATCAGTCTATGTGACAGTGTCAGACCCACATGCAATGTTTTATTAAATCAGGTTTAAAGTTTCACATGAGAAACATTACAAATAATTTCTCTCTTGTCTTCTTCTTTCCCTTCATATTCTTTATAGATCTCTATCAGTAGTTTCTCTGATCATGTGATTAGTTCATTTTATGCAGAAGAGGAGTCAAACAATAGATTAAGTGGGCATACAAACTGAAGTAGAGACAAACAAAGTTTACAACCTCCAGTGTGACACCCCTTATGTTATCTGTGAACTAACACAAAGAGCTACTGGGTGTTGAAGTTGCTTCATAGCGCACTCCTCAGGTGGCAGCAGAAAACAAACAGAACAGTTGTATCATGGCTTGTGTTATGTTTCAGTTGTATCCTTTTACCTCATCGTCATGGATGGAGGTAGCTGTCTTTTTGACCACTATCCTGGTTCTTTACTTTATCTTTCTGCTCTTTGTGTTTATAATAACATTTTGAGTTTTTTGTATATATTTTCTTTGCTGTTCGCATGTTGTTGCTGTGTATTAGATTGAAAAACAAAACACCCAAGAAACTCTTTGAAAAGAAATGTGGTCAGATTCCAGGTTTTGTCTTTTCAGTACCTACACCATTTGTTGTAATTGCTCAACAATGCAACTTAAACTTAACCTTTTTCAATCGGTGTGGACAAACTGTAATAGTGAAACACTTACATCTGAGTTTCAGTTAATGAAATCGTTACATTTTATGAGGCAAACATATCTTCAAATGTTTTATTTTTTAAACCATGTTATTAAAGTCCCGGTTACAGCAAATCGAAAAAAAAAAAAAATTAAAAATATTTATCTGACAAACAATTGCATGAAGAAAATCAGTCATTTTAATTATAAGTTGTCCTGTTATCTCCTTTTCAACGTGTAGTACCTCCCACCTGTTTTTCTTTTTTTTATTTGTCTGTCCACACACAAGCTAGCAGCATATATACACAAACACACCAATACTCCCACCAGCAATCACCGCCAGAGGTAATATGTCTATTGTTCGACCAGCACGTCAAGCACTTATCCCTGAGTGTTTGCAGGCTGCTGAAAGGAAAGAATTAAAGGTGAGTGTGTATGTGTAAATCATTCACACACACAGGTCGCTAGGCTGCAAAACCATGGCAACATTTACGGGATCAAGCACAAGTGGCAACTGTGTGATTTTAGTTTACTCTGGCGTTTGTGTGTTTATGAACACGTTGAAGCATGGAGACTGTAGATAACTTGGCACAATAACTAAGTTGGCCATGGAGCAGATGGAAACAAAACCAATAAAAAAAAGAAACAAAACAATGGTGCAGATATTAGAGAAGAGCACAGTGAGATCCATGGATGCTTAGGTGAAGTTATTATCCAGTTATGGCACGCATAATGGCAACAAAGCTGTACGGTAAATTACAAACAGAAAACAAAGACCTGAGTTTTATGGGAGCCTTTGAGTCGCTTCAGGCATCTTAACTTTTTGTTGAAAAGGATTCTTCTTCTGCTTTTTGATTAAACGATGGCGTAAACGTCTATGAAAGGAATTTGAAAATGTCAAGATGTTTGAGGAAAAACATTATATTGTTATAAGAGAAAAGTCAGTGTCATATACAAATCTACTGGCTTTCACCGGCACAAACTATTTTTACATTACAAATTGCATTCTAAAATAACAGCACGGATCATTACAATTTGCCTTTAGATATATTTTTAAAAATGCTTTTATTTTGATTTGATTTTAGGACCCAAGCTGGAATGAGAAGCTCTGTGGTGGGCTGGACCCACACCTGGACCATATTTCACCAGGGTGCATACTGGACAATGGGTTGGATCACTGGTGATGGCATATTCTTATCCGGATAATGGTGAGCATATATATACAATAATTATGTGTTAATTTATGCTTAATTACCAGTAAACTGATTGAACTTTAGTTCATAATTATTTGCTATTTACATTTAAGTGACAATTAATGTTTACTTACTATCTTTAATCAATGGAAACTGATGTGTATGGTCCTTGATGCATTTCACTCACTGTTTAGTTTTATAAGCACCCAAACTAGCTTTACCTTTAGGAAGAGCTCAAGGGATAAAGTGTAAATGCTCATAGCACTGTATTTGGTGTAATTATACTTAATAGGATCTAGTTTGTTATGAGAGCTAGGTTTAACCCTAACCCTGAGGTGCCCTACTTCCAAGTGTCTACCTGTGAATGACTTGAATAGTGAGTAACGATTGTGTCACGGCACTGATGCTAAAGTAAACCCTGTGACTATGTCTGTCAACAGTATTTGAAGTGCTCTAAATGAGAATGGGATCAGTGATGAGTTGAAAAACCATTATCAGCAAATGACAGTCACATTTCCTAATCATTAGTCCACATTATAGAATAATGTAAAAGTTATGTGCCAAGTCTTCAGGATGTCATATTTATTCTCTTTTATCAGCTGTGATACAACAGATAATACAAAATCCTTCCAAAGATTCAGCAGCTATTCAGAAGGCCATCCTTGATCTGCTCCCATCTGATTTTGTATATTTTGCTGTATGCAATTTTGTGGACACTCTTGCAAAACATATTTTCAATTTCATAATAAAAATGCATTAAAAATACCTTTGATGTTATTAATGAGAACATTCAAAAGTAAATGAACTACACATGTGTCTCATAAATCCCTAAGATGCACCAGAGGGGCGGTCAAAGCTAGTCATATATGCTTGGACAGTCTTTGAGTGCATTTCCTGAAAAAGAATATAGTCAATGTAAATAGAGCCTGCAAATCTAAATAGACATTGCTACTCTGCTAAAGGAACATAATCTAAAATTCTGGACAGTTGCTTTCATGCACTGCAACATTACGGAGTGATTTTAAGGTGAAAGCCAGCATGAATATACAACTACATACTCGTGTATGAGTATGAGTAAGTATTTGGGTTGTCTCTGGTGTCTGTACTGCTGTTTTATATTTGCTGCAGCTGTTTCTGTTCATGGCTTCATGCACCAATAAGACAAGTAGTTATTAAAAAACAAAAAAAGAAAAAAAAAGTTTGTGGGAACAGAAGAGATTTTAAATTCTCTCGATTCAGCCCTAAAAACATAAAAAGGGACAATAATTCAGACTAAACAGGAAGCCACATTAATAGCTGTCCCCTGTCGGGCAGCTATCAGTCAGCGTTAGCGAATCCACAAAAGTTTGGCAGCCATCGCATGAACAGCTGGAGTTGTGATCATTCTTTCCATTTTCTTTGACACCTACTTAGAATAGATTAATGAAAAATGAAACGCCTTTCAGATGTTCTTTCTGCACTTGCTCACTCACTCCGCTTCACTCATGCTATTAAATGTACTGTTAAGGAGTGAAGACATTAACAAAGTGCAACAGATAATGTGGACATTTTGTGCGTAAGCTGCGATATGAGAGATGTATTAATGGAGGGAAATTATTGCGCATTCAATTACGCCACAATGCCTTCCAGAGAGGTTTGTGCGATTTTGCAGCGGCCTGTCACGACGGGGGTCCCCCCCACCACCACCACCACTACCACCACCTCGTCTGACTGATGAGCACCCTAATCTGCTAATGCTAATCTCAGCAAACGGAGTGGAGGTGGTTTTGATGTGTGTGTGTGGCGATGGTGGTGGCGGTGGTGGGGGGTTATCTGACGAGCCAAACGCCTCGACTCGCAGCTCGCTAACGGTGGCCAATAAAATTAAAGAGCCGGTGTGTGCCCGGGCGGCAGAGGAAGACGAGGGAGGAAATCAGAGATAGATAAACAAATAGAATCATAAAAAGGCAGGGCGCTGGTGAAGTGGTAATTCAGTGGGAGTTCATTAGGGGAGAGATGGAGGAATGAGGAGTGGAGGGCTAAACTGTGGATGACATTACCTCTAATGTGGCTCCCCTGCAGAGTTTGTGATAGGGTGGCCGTTCCCGGCGAAAATAGGGTTTTTAGCATGACGCCACGCTCACAAAGACAAACTCCCACTAAATAGGATTTTTTTTTCTTAAGCATTGTACTATTTTATTCCCGAAAAACATCTCCAAATGGGGTTTTCAAATGCGCTCAGGCATACAGCCAAGTTGAGACAACATGGACAAATGAGTTTTGTGGTGTGGCAAATTTGTACAGCGCAATAATGTTTGGAGCACTGAGCCTAAAGCAACATTTTTCTGTCATAAAAAAAGAAAAAGAAAAAAAACAGACCACCCATCAGTTGCATTCCATCAATTATACTAATATGAAACAGGACTTGTTCTGGACAGAGTGCAATTGTTGTCTGTCTAATGTGAAGCTGCTCAACATTCACTGACCAATTAACCTGTCAGCACTTTTTCTTGATGCTGA
Source organism: Oreochromis niloticus (assembly GCF_001858045.2). NCBI lineage: Eukaryota > Metazoa > Chordata > Actinopteri > Cichliformes > Cichlidae > Oreochromis > Oreochromis niloticus. The sequence continues at coordinate 29,995,743 of NC_031978.2, read as the reverse complement.
AATGTTCATTTTTCCTCCTCATTTTTCATGTCAGTGAGCATCGTTTAATCACTTAAAGGGTCACTTCACCCAATTTACCAAAAAAGATATTTTCTCCCGTAGGTCTAGCTGTATCTATCCATGGAGAAAGATTTGGATTTATTTGTTCAGATTGTCATTGTTCCCGAGACCTCTTCCTCTACCCTGTGCCTAATGTATTTCCACTTAACTTTTCAAGCCCTGTCATTCTCTACTTTTCTAACGCATGCCCTTGGGTATCCCAGTCCCCTGGCCAATCCCTTCTTATATACACCCATGTGTAGACCTGCTTCTACAGTGAGTCTGTCACAACCAAATCTCACTTCTTAAGAACATGATGACACATAATGGTTAAGGAAAATGGCAAAGGAAACTCAGCTGGGAGCCTTCTAGTGTTTTTATGTTACATTTATTGATAATGGTGGCTCTAATCAAACACAAGATTCATAAACTCTCAGTAAGGAGACCAGATCTATTTTCTTACTCCTCCCAGTTCAAGTGTATAATCCTAGCTGTGGTGAGTGCTGCAGGACAAACAACTCTGGCTGCCATTCATCTGTAGTGAGTGTAGTGCTGTTTTTGCAGTTGTTAGCTGCTGTTAGTGAACCTTTCTTTGAAGTGTATCTAACAGTTATGTTGCCTCTTTTCCTTTGCATTTTTGCTCCTTTGTTGAATGGGACCCCACTCAATGATAAAACATAGTTATGAACCTTTATAACTTGAGTCTGAAGGTGCAGACACAAATTAAAATGAGTCTCCATGGCACACAAACACCTATGAGTTCTCTTGGCTGGCTACATAAAAAGCGATTAGGTGTTTTAAATCAATGTACATGTTAACATCTGAACAAGTCACATTAAATGTCACTCAAAATTGTGTTGGTGGTAGGTAACATGATCTTAGTTCAGCAGGAATGAGATGAACTAATTTTAGTGCAGTGAACCGATGCACTTCTACATATCCAATTCACCAGTCTCATAGAGACTATGCTAGGCTAGGCCGCTAGGCCGCCTCCATTCATGCAGCATGTGAATGTATGTGAGCATTGTCATAAATGTTGATTTTGATTCCTGCCTCTGTTCTGACAGGGACTCCACACTCCAACAGAAAAAAAAATCAAACGTATTTTTGATTAATAAAATTTTTGTTGTTCCTGACTTAATTATGATCTTCCTTCATCCTCCAGAGAATACAAAAAAATAGACATAGTTACAGGAACTATATTTACGGATTAGGGCTAGGTTAATTTTTACTCGTAAACGCCTTCTAGTTTCTAAAACTACGCTTGTTTAGCTAAAATGTCATGCATCCCCACCCCTTAGTGCTTCCCCAACTAATGTGAACATAGAGTATTTAGTAGTTATATACAAAACATAGAGTCTGCTAATATTTCCTCCCTTCACTTCAGTGCCAGATGGCCGCCCCTCCCTGAGCCTGGTTCTGCTGGAGGTTTCTTCCTGTTAAAAAGGAAGTTTTTCCTTCCCACTGTCGCCAAAGTGCTTGCACATAGGGTCATATGATTGTTGGGTTTTTCTCTGTTGTGTTATTGTGGTTGTGATTTGGTGTTGTATAAATAAAATGGAATTGAATTGAATTGTGTGTGTGTAATGTGTAGTTCCTTTCTGACTTCCCCTTAGTTGCCTCTTTGCCATTACTTTGCCTGATTATGGAAATTTAGGAGTGGCAACTTAAAAAGAACGCATAAAACATGAAGCATTCTATGTGAAATTAGTTAAAAAGCAGCAAATTCAAAGATCTTTGAATTCTGTTTCTTTGTTCATCAATAGATGCCAAAGGGATTACAAGTGAAAGAAGTGCTAGCAGCACCAGCATTATCTGTCTCTGTTGTCTGCCGTCTACCTCTGGATGTATTTGTGAGACGTCACTTCGTCTGTAAACAAATTTGTGTTGCTCTTAGCGTTCTGGCGGATTTGTTGTCTGGTGGAGTGTATTTAGCAGATGAAACGTGTTGTTGTGACAAGCATGATGGAACACATATGTCGCCGAGGGCCATCCTCCCTGCCTCCCGTCTCGTGGCTACATAAGCAACTGATTGTGTTTTTCAGAGGGAGTGTGCGGTGACGAATGTGAAGGCTGTTGTTTTGTCGTGTGAGCTGCTGGTGTCTCATGGCGCTTTAATGTTACCCGAAGCATGTGTGCGTGTGTGTTGGTATGGGTAAGAGTTGTTTATTCCTTTCTTTCTCTCTATTATGACATTCTTCGTTTTCAGCCTAGCATCTCTACTCTTGTCTTCCTCTCCTTTTTTCATCCTTCTCTCCTCTTCTCTCCACTCCTCTCCTGTCCCTGACTGTTATCCAGCACTTTAGAGTAGATGTAATTGCTCAGACAGAGCAGGCGTTCAGAGCACTGTCGATGTAAATGCTGCTCCATGGCAGTGGCTGACTTAATGAACAGCAGGGCTCGCAGCCCTCTGGCAGCACTTAAACTTTAAAACATCTATTATTGAGGCGTGAGAAAAAAACAGAGTGGCCAGCACTGACCCCTCTCTCATCCCTCTCTTTTAATATCTCTAGTCATTCCAGTGGAAGGGTTGATGTTGTTGAAAGATAAAGGTGCTGTGTGTATCCTTTTTAAACTTCAGTATCCTTGTAATGTATCCTTTTTTAATCTCTGTTAATTTATTATAACTCAATCTGAAGAGCAAATCACATCTACTTTTCTTTGGGTTCAGCACTGAGCTTCCTCTGTTACGTCTTGCCATTAATACATACATAATATTCTTTGCTTTAGAAAAACATCAGACAGGGACAGATAAATGTATTAGAAGGTCTTAGGATAAAGTTGAACTGTGGGCTCAACTACACTGAAAAAATGGGAATTGGCAGGCTTTTGAATTTGCACAAATGAATTTAGTTAATGCTACACAAGCCTTTCATGTTTCTCTTATTTACATGATTTAATAAAGTACCATTTACTTGATTATAAACAATACTGAGACTACTCATTTTTCTTGTATTGATTTAAAGTGACTAAATTAGAATACTAAAACCATTGTAATCATGTTTGACCACAACCGGAAATGATGCAATATATTCAAAGACAACAACTAAATATGATTGGATAATAAGACCTAGAGTCTTATCCAATAAGACAACAACATAATTTAAGGAGAGCGCAATTGACCGCCAGATTCTGGAAGACTGTTTAGCTGTATGCAACCTTTGGCACTGAGTCAGGCATACTGAGAAGGTAAGTAATTTAAATACATTTGTTTTAGTTGGGTACGTTTTCACAGAGTTGTTGTAGTGCATGCTATATGAAAAGTAATCTGTAATGCATCTACATGTTGTTTTTACAGTGCTAGCTAAGGTTGGTATTAGCTTTGTGGCTAAAGCTGAAAAATAGTAACAAATTGTACATAGTCGGGAGAAAGCAGCTGTTGTCGGTCAGATATGGAATTTATGTATGTGACAGAGAGCACTGGCGTTTTTGATGGCTTAGCAAGTTAAAAAGTCACTGAGAGAGCGCAATAGTGTTTGTGTTACTCGTGCTAGTTATGGCTACAGTGGCTAATTAGTCTGGCTGTAACCGTCAGAGTTTAAGAAGCTGGGTGGGCCACAGTGCCATAGCTTAATTCTTGCTGCTGATACGCACTCAAGTTATAATATAATGCCACCTTAGACGTGGGTTTAAGAACCTGTGCATTTTCATTTTTCCATTTAGTCATTGTTTTAGGTGAAGTGTCACTTATTGACTATTCTATTTGTCAAGCCCAAATAATACAGCAGATATCTACAAGGAGATAAGTTCGTTCAACAGAGTATGTCTTATTAAGTGATGTATTGTGAATTTTCCAACATTGTCCTAACAAAAGTTAGGACCCTTTTTTCCCCCTTTTTTTCTACTTTGTGTGGAACATATGTGAGCTGCTTCTCAAAACATTATGTATAAATGAGGGAAAGATCGGTACTTTAAAGAAACCATTAATGCTCTTCTGGACTGGAATACCTTTTTTCAATTAAAATTAATTTTTTTTGTGATGGTGGAATTTTTACCTTTATTATCACAGAAGTCAAAACATCAGATGATGATAGCTTACCATCTAAACTCCCCATCTCTTGGCAAGTCTGAATTAGAGGTCTCAGCTGTATCGGCCTTTCTAGTGGATTTGCTTAAAGAGGAGATAGCTTAAGTCATTAGGTACATATTCCCTGACATTCTAGAGGTCAACCTTGCACAGTGTGTGACATTAAAGGGCATAACGTGGGCGATCGTGGGCTCAAGAGTTGGGAGTTCGCCTTGTAATTGGAAGGTTACCAGTTCGAGCCCTGGTTCCGACAGTCTCGGCCGTTGTGTCCTTGGGCAAGACACTTCACCCGTTGCCTACTGGTGGTGGTCAGAGGGCCCGGTGGCGCCAGTGTCCGGCAGCCTCGCCTCTGTCAGTGCGCCCCAGGGTGGCTGTGGCTACAACGTAGCTTGCCATCACCAGTGTGTGAATGGGTGGATGACTGGATATGTAAAGCGCTTTGGGGTCCTTAGGGACTAGAAAAGCGCTATATAAATACAGGCCATTTACCATTTTATAACTTATAGAAAGGGAATGGTACTGTCCCACAGGGCAGCAGGTGGATTGCCAGAATACTGAAAAACCATATCTGCCTTGTACCACAGCATATTCTACATTGTCAGAGAGCTTGGTGGCTGGTACAGAGAGCACGACAGAGCTTTTGAGCTCAGCCCAGTATCCACAAGAATATTCACTCTCATTTCACTCTGTGAACTCCTTGATACTTATCCATTGGTTGACTATAAGATTGGATCAGTCCACATTGTGACTTTAAAAAGGCATATAGAAATAAAAGGTGTTCAGATAAGTGTAATAGGTTCAGTCACATGTATTTCATTAGATAAATTCTTCCTTTTTTATGTCTGATCTTTATAACTTTGACTATTGGGTATGGATAGCTGTATGAAAACTAAACTGAAATGATTCTTTCTGAATGTCTGATATGTAATTCTTTTTTGCCTACAGAGTCCTATGGTCCTAAAGACTGTCTTGGCTGACGGAACCTGTCGAAGGCTCACTCTCTAATGGAGCGCCTGAATCAACTGAGGATCTCATCGTTGAAGTCAAGAGACAGTGTGGTCTTCAGGGCAGTTTCAGACTTCAGTTTATGGATTCCTTGTTTGGGAATGAGTTTCTTAACCTTACCTCAGTTTCAGAAGTAGCAGACAAAGGGACTCTTAAAGCTATTGACATGTCAAAGCCCACCACATGGACATAAAAAGAGTAACAGAGTTGGTGAAACTGAAGATGGAAAAGACTTTTTCATACAGAAGACATGAAGTTGTTCGTGATGCACCAATGGTGGAGGCTTTCATGGCAAGATGGCCTGCTCTATTTGACTTCCATGAGGTAAGGTTTGCCTCATACACGGTGTTCTTGTGGTATTAGCCTTAAATGGTTAAGGAACAGTTGTTATTTGACAGCCCATTTCTTCAGCATGAGTGATTGCAGCCTTCTTCCAGGTATTAAACCTTTGAAGCTCATTCCTCTGTGCTCATGTTTTCAGATCAACGCTGAGTTTAAGAGAATTGCCACCATCCCCCCTCAAACAAAGTTCCTGGCTCAGCTGGATCTCCACTTGGGCAACCTGGTGAAGTTGGTCAACAGAAGAGGAGGGCTTGGACTAATACCGAAAAGAATTGCGGCACAAATGGATAATGTAAGTGATAAAGCCTCAACACTCACTTAATATGATCCTCTTTGGATGAAACTTTATAATTGTGGAAGATTTCAGATGTTTTCCCATGATAAATTCTCTCATTTTGTATTTTTACATCTGCTTGTTTTTTTAACCTTCACTTTGTCAACTTATTAATTGCCAGTAAACCTATTATTAATTTGTGTGCCTTTACTTTAAAAACATTCATGTAAAGTACACTATTAAAACTTAAATGAAGGACAAGGGCTGAATAAAGATGCTAATTGCATACATTTCCTTTCAGTGTGAAGATGTTGATGCTGGACGTGAGTGTGTCAAGGGAGTGTGTATCTACATGGGTGAAGACCCTGACATGCTTATCCGGGAGTATGTGGTATGTACTTCTTTTTTTTTTCTTTTTTTTTTGGGGACTTTCCACAGTGTGTCATATTACTTACTTGGCATGAAATGACTAACATGGCTTCTTTTTTACAGGGCATGGAAGAACGTGCCATCAATGAGACTGTTGAAGACATCACTGTTGGAATTTATCTTAAAGAGCAAGCTTCAGCAGAAGAACAAGAGTTGTCCTTGCAGGCATCAGGGTGGCGAAGAATTTGGATAATGTAGCATTTGCTGTGATAATGCTATTTGGACTCATGTATGCATTAAACCTTGCCTACCCTGCTGACCTCCGCTACAACTTTGACATTTTCCAGAAGGTTTTCATGGAACTGGATGGAGCTAAACTCTCTAAAGTTCTTGCTTTCAAAAACCATCAGTTTCATTGAGAAGTCAAAGACTGCACTTCTGCAATTCTTTGCAGTTTTTCATTTTGTGTTCAGTAACGTTATACAGCTTATGTTTTTATTGCTTTCCCCTCATGTGACTGCAATGCAGGAAGATTTTTCCTTTTGGTATCATGTTGTAAGAAATATTTACTGACGATTTTTAGCAGTATGTTCTGAGTCAACCTTAATGTCCTGCTTATATGTTTAAAAGGAAGATTAAGATTCATGTAGGTGTTTGGTATTAGTTATGTAACAATGTCATTTAAGGCTCAACTTAGTTGAAATCTTGTACAGGTAAATACTTGTACAGAAGCTGAAACTGTTGTCAGATAATACACAAGTTATATTTGTGTAAATCTGTTTATTCATAAAAGCGTGTTGCTTTTTTCAGGTAGTTTTAATTTAGTTTAAATTTTCAATTGTGTAATTAATACAAATGTTATATGTAAGAGATGACAGGATCATCTATAAGCACTTTCTTTTATTTGCTGCTAAGTTCAGTTTTTTGTGAAATATTTCAAATGTTTTAAATTTTTCTTTTAGTTATTTCTGCAGGCGATCTTTAAAAATGTGTTAACAATTTTTTTATTGATGTGATTTTGGACTTGTTCATGGCAGCTTGCTCCTTTCACTGCTGTTACACTTTAATAAAGGTGAATTGTTCAGCAGCACTCACAGCCTTTGCCTTTTTTTCAATAATGATCAGTTAATATTTCAATTGAAAAAAATAAGTAGGATTTAAAGCCATAATTTGTGTTGCAGGAACATAATTGCAATGTGTTTACATTACACAATATCATTGCGTACCACTGGCAATCAAAAATAAGTTGGTGTTAAACATTAAAATATATTGACATTATGCAATACATTGATATTATGGTAACAGATTAATATTAGTACATCAAACATGATTTTTTAAAGTAATCTGATGTAAATAAAATACTTTGATTTGACAAGCATTAATTACTTTAAAATTAAGTCAGTCATACTTATTCATATTGTGTGGGACCGATGTACACAATAAAATCAAGTAAATTGAAAGAACTTTTTTTTTCAGTGTACTATACAACAGAGCATATTGGAACACGGAGCTCTTCAACAACGCATGACTTCATGTTTTGGTAAAGATGCACCTACAGTATAGGTCCTTATTAGGCTAGTTTACTTGTCATATTTAAAATGGGTTCTCATGATTCATTTCAATGGGTTCCACAGGAAAATTAGAAAAATAATTTAAAAAAATACCAAATATAGTTTTACCTGGAATTTTATGACATTCAGAACCCATCTTTAGCATGCTTTATGGGGCACCGGGTATAGATTTCTCTGAAACCAAGAATCCAACAATTACACTAACATCACAGAGTCATTAACCAGCTGTGCCTTTGCTGTGTCTTTACATATGCACGATCCAGTGTAACACTTTGAGCTTCCTGGAGCCACTGTCTTATATTATGCATTGTTATTACCTATTGTTAGACAATATGACATCTCTCCCTTTCCTATTTCTTTCCAGTCTTTTGCACTTGAGACAATAGGATAGAACAAGTCTGATGGTGCTTTTTTCAACATGTATCACAAAACAGGAGACAGTTTGCACACAGGTATGCAAACTGGTTGGCAACCACCTGGTAGCCACTAGTTCCCAGGAAAAAAATGAGTATTCCCCAACTGACTGGGAACTGAGTAGTCGCTAGTGGTTACCAGCAGTCGCTGTGAAATCAACTGCTAACCTGTCCCTGTCACTCAGCCTAGAGACCAGTGAGTGACCCTCCGATAGCTACCAATTAATAGAGAAAATGGATATAAAGGTATATTCCCTGGGAAGTGATTGTGAAAGGCCATTTTTTGATTGTTTTGGTCCCTACCAGTTTGCTACAGTTAGAGCTAGACAGATCAGCAGCAACCTCAGCAATCTGCTAGCGACCAAGGTAAAGAAGGCTGTTTGTCATATTGTGACCAGTGTCATCCAGTGAAAACCAACAATTTCCAGCAACCACTTTTCCTAGTGACTGGAAGTTGCCAGGGGGCTGCCAACTAGGGTCAAAGTCTGTGTGACTGAGGCCTCAAATGTGTTCTCATTATTGGAAACATCATATAAACATATATATTTGGTTTAAGTTATAATATTGCCTCGATATAGTGTGCAGGACACAGGTAGTCCACATGCAGTACTGTGTCACTTTGAAATCACCGATTTCTATTATCTGCACTGTTCTCACACTGGTGCAACTGGACTTTGTATTTTTGAAAACTATTTTAATGTTCTAATTCATTTGTGTTCTCACTTTTCTAAGAATATCTAGAAAAGTTAGCTGTGATGCCGTGACTGATCTGATCAGGTAGATTTCAAGTAAATTTGAAAAGTAGCAGACCAAAAAAATATAAACTAAGATTATATTTGTGACATTAGAAATCACCACATTCCACTGGGACATTTTCAGCATTATTGAAAATCTTGTTTTCCATAATGTTAATAAGAAGGCAAACCTTGAACACAGACATGTTACCGATCGTAAACTTACAGGCCTCATATCTATATCATATCTTACAAGCCACAAAGAAAACACTAATACAGTGGCTTGCAAAAGTATTCGGCCCGCTTGAACTTTTCCACATTTTGTCACATTACAGCCACAAACATGAATCAATTTTATTGGAATTCCACGTGAAAGACCAATACAAAGTGGTGTACACGTGAGAAGTGGAACGAAAATCATACATGATTCCAAACATTTTTTACAAATAAATAACTGAAAAGTGGGGTGTGCGTAATTATTCAGCCCCCTGAGTCAATACTTTGTAGAACCACCTTTTGCTGCAATTCCAGCTGCCAGTCTTTTAGGGTATGTCTCTACCAGCTTTGCACATCTAGAGACTGAAATCCTTGCCCATTCTTCTTTGCAAAACAGCTCCAGCTCAGTCAGATTAGATGGACAGCGTTTGTGAACAGCAGTTTTCAGATCTTGCCACAGCTTCTCGATTGGATTTAGATCTGGACTTTGACTGGGCCATTCTAACACATGGATATGTTTTGTTTTAAACCATTCCATTGTTGCCCTGGCTTTATGTTTAGGGTGGTTGTCCTGCTGGAAGGTGAACCTCCGCCCCAGTCTCAAGTCTTTTGCAGACTCCAAGAGGTTTTCTTCCAAGATTGCCCTGTATTTGGCTCCATCCATCTTCCCATCAACTCTGAGCAGCTTCCCTGTCCCTGCTGAAGAGAAGCACCACCAGAACAAGATGCTGCCACCACCATATTTGACAGTGGGGATGGTGTGTTCAAAGTGATGTGCAGTGTTAGTTTCCCGCCACACATAGCGTTTTGCATTTTGGCCAAAAAGTTCCATTTTGGTCTCATCTGACCAGAGCACCTTCTTCCACATGTTTGCTGTGTCCCCCACATGGCTTGTGGCAAACTGCAAATGGGACTTCTTATGATTTTCTGTTAACAATGGCTTTCTTCTTGCCACTCTTCCATAAAGGCCAACTTTGTGCAGTGCACGACTAATAGTTGTCCTATGGACAGATTCCCCCACCTGAGCTGTAGATCTCTGCAGCTCGTCCAGAGTCACCATGGGCCTCTTGGCTGCATTTCTGATCAGCGCTCTCCTTGTTCGGCCTGTGAGTTTAGGTGGACGGCCTTGTCTTGGTAGGTTTACAGTTGTGCCATACTCCTTCCATTTCTGAATGATGGCTTGAACAGTGCTCCATGGGATGTTCAAGGCTTGGGAAATCTTTTTGTAGCCTAAGCCTGCTTTAAATTTCTCAATAACTCAACCTCTGACCTGTCTGGTGTGTTCTTTGGGCTTCATGGTGTTGTTGCTCCCAATATTCTCTTAGACAACCTCTGAGGCCGTCACAGAGCAGCTGTATTTGTACTGACATTAGATTACACACAGGTCCACTATATTTAGTCATTAGCACTCATCAGGCAATGTCTATGGGCAACTGACTGCACTCAGACCAAAGGGGGCTGAATAATTACGCACACTCCACTTTTCAGTTATTTATTTGTAAAAAATGTTTGGAATCATGTATGATTTTCGTTCCACTTCTCACGTGTACACCACTTTGTATTGGTCTTTCATGTGGAATTCCAATAAAATTGATTCATGTTTGTGGCTGTAATGTGACAAAATGTGGAAAAGTTCCGAATACTTTTGCAAGCCACTGTATATGTTTTTACAGAAGATATACATAATGGGATTAGATTTATATTTTGGCTACTACACAGATCATTGTTGGCTCATATAACTTAAGTCAACCTATAGTTGAGGTGTCCTTAACAATATTTAAAGTAGCCATTAATCTCTTATTGGTTCCTAAAAAACATTTAACTTCACATTTACAGATTATTTTTTAGGAAAATTGCAACTCTGCACAAATGTTTTCAGCTCTGTTTACTCTCAACTTACTAAAAAAAACCTCCCGCATCTTCCATCTTCATCTCTTGCGCTAAGTGATGCAGGTTTGGGGCCTCATATTTTCTCTCTTGGAAGAACTTCATTAATTTAATCTGCAAGTAATAAAGTTAAAGTCTACAAGGGGAAATCCACAGACACTGAAACTTATGAGGCAAGAAGAGCGTGACTTTGACTCCCACGAAAGTGGACCAAAGCCCATTGGAAACATTTCCATTCATGGAAAACCATGAATGGAAATGAACAAGATGATGGCATGATATGCCGTCAAAGGAGAGGGAAGACCAATGATGAGCTTATTTCTAAAAATTTTAAAGGAAAAAGAAAGATTGAAGTGTTGCTGTCCGATGCCTAACCAAATGTTAAAAAGGAAATCAAACTCTTGTTATAAAGAAAATTAAGTATTAAAGGTAAATAAAACTAATTCTAAAAGAACCTTTATGTAAAAATAATGTTGCTAACTAGGTGCCATGTGTAGTTTTTTTTTTTAACACACCCAAATCTTTATGTGAAATAAATTGTGGCATGGGTTCAACAGTTTTATAGCCTGTTGTTAAAAATATGGAGCTAGCTAGTAATGCAACTATGACACTTTTTGCTTTTAGCTGACCTACAAAAGCAAATATAAAACTGCCATCCTTCGGTTAGCTTGTGCTGGATGTAAATACAACCTCTAAGTACAGATGAAGTCAGAGGTAGCTTGATGCTAACCTTACTCTTTTTCGCTCTCTTTGGGAATACAAATTTAAAAGGCCATTATACTCCATCACCTCCACCATGCACAGTGTCACTGCCATCACTGCAGTGTCAAGTGTCTTATTTCTGTATTAGAAGGGAGAGATAAGTGTGCGTATATGTGTGTGAGCAAACTTATGCCTAATGCGCTACCCACTGTGTGTATAGTGAGAGAGTGAAAATATAATGTACAAGAGGTTAGCTGTGAGTGTGAGTGGGCCTTGCTCCGCTCTGGACGCACTTATCTCTCCTGCTGTGTAATGGATCCTACAGGATATTTGCATAAGGTATGGCATTGATGTCATTTGGTCCTCAGAGCCGCATTTCAATGATCATTCACTGTTTGCAAAGTGGACATACTCTGAACAAGCCGCAGCACTTCAGCTCCTTCTGTTCAAACTTTGATCAAACTTGTATCAGTTACTGCTGCTAGACTGAAACTGATGTAAGTGGAAAATTCAGTTAATTTGAGTTTCATGGTTGTAATGATGGCCTTATACCACTGCAACAGCATGATCAACATGTCACAAGTGGAGAACTGAAAACAGGTGGAAGAACAGAATAGAGAAAACAAAGAGAAATGGTATCTTTGTTTTTGTTTTTTTACTGTTAGTTCTTTTATTTCCATAATTACTTTACATAATTTCTTCAACTTCTTTAATTCTGGCCCAATATACCTACTTAAAATATGTATTCAGCCTTTTTTCTTGCCATGTAATATGTAGCGTACGTCATGTCTCTTGTACAGTGAGTGAAAGACTAGACTTCCATTCACACAGCATGGCTTTTGTCCTGTCTTCCTTCTCTCTCCCTAAATGGTCGCAGCAGATGGCCGCCCCTCTGTGAGCCTGGTTCTGCTGGAGGTTTCTTCCTGTTAAAAGGGAGTTTTTCCTTCCCACTTTCACCAGAGTGCTTGCTCATAGGGGGTAGGATTGTTGCCTTTTTCTCTATCTATTATTCTATGTATTATTGTAGGGCCTACCTTACAATATAAAGTGCCTTGAGGAGACTGTTGTTGTGAACTGGTGCTGTATAAATAAAATTGAATTGAACTGAATTGTATCTGAGTATTGCTAGCTACCGCCATGGCCGGTCCCAAGCCCGGATGAGAAAGGAGGAGGGTTGGGCGTCAGGCTAGCAACCCGTCCCTGTAAAAAACCCTACCGCTACAGAAACGACAAACGAAAGCAGAAGTTTTGGACAACGTGGCTGGAATTCTACTTCAAACGGGATGACGGTGCTGGAAGAAACCAAAAATGGCATCCAGCGCCCGATGGAAGCATTATTCTCCACCAAAGCCATCACAAGAATTGGGACATGGAACATTCGCACGTTATATTAGAGCGGACAGCTGGCTCAACTTTTGAAGGAGTTTGACGATTATCGGCTAGACATCCTTGGAATCAGTGAAATGAGGTGGATAGAGAGTGGCTGAATTATCAGCGATGGCAAGACGATCTTGTACTCATGTCATGAAAATCGACATGAACATGGAGTGGGGCTCGTATTGAGCAAAAAAGCCGTGAGAGCACTCGTTGGTTGGAAACCTGTTAACGACTGCATCATCACAGCTCGTTTCGGATCTGGACACGCCAAGACGACCATTGTGCAAGTCTATGCGCCAACGGACAATACGGAAGACGCTTTCAAGGACAATTTCTACGATCAGCTGCAAGACATCTTTAATGACATCCCGAATCACGATCTTAAGATCCTCATCGGAGACTTTAATGCCCAGCTTGGCAGCGACCGATTGTGATTGGAGACAGTGGTTGGACTGCATGCATCTTCAACTCATCTCAGCGACAACGGCGAACGATTAGTATCCTTCTGCGAGCACAATGGGCTGTGCGTTGGAAATACATACTTCCAGCACCGAGAGATCCACAAGAAGACATGGCGGTCACCGGATGGGCGTACATTCAATGAAATTGATTTTATCTGTATCAGCAAAAAATGGAGGTCGGCTTTGCAAGATGCAAGGGCCTATCGAAAAGCGGATGTTGGATCTGACCACCACCTAGTCAGAGCGGAAGTCAAACTCAAACTTCGGAACCAAAGACAGCCCGCACCAAATGCACTGTTTGCAATCGAGAAGCTCAAGGACCCGACCGTTGTCAACGCCTTCACTTTAGAGCTGCAAAATCATTTCACCCTCCTTGGAGAAAGGGAAGACGTTGAAGACCTCTGGACTGGCCTCAGGGACGCCACTGTGGAGTCTGACCAAAACACCATCGGAAGACGCAGAGGAAAGAGAAGAGAACAGTGGATCCAAGGAAGAACATGGGAACTGATCGATGAGAGAAAAATTGCAAAGCTCAAAAGAGAGCAGGCCAAAACCGAACAAGCCAGAGAGGAACGAACCTGACACTATACAGAATTAGATCGGCTAGTGAAGAAAAGCTGTTGGAAAGACAAGAAAGAATGGCTAGAACGAAAAGGTGCCGAGGCTCAGGAAGCAGCGGATCAGAATGATTCTAAGATCCTATACCGCATTGTAAACGAGCTTACTGGATCAAGGACCAATGCAAACGTCCCGGTCAAGGACAAAAATGGGAAGCTCTTGATCGCCCAAGAAGAGCAAAACAAACGATGGGCCGAACACTTCCAAGAGACCCTTAACCAGCCAGAGCCCACCAAGACGTACAATTTCGAGGCGGAGGATTCCCAAGATGAACTTGGGGTCAATACTGGCAGAATCACCATCGAGGAAGTGAAGATCGCGATCAAGAGCCTTAAGAACAACAAAGCGGCCGGCCTAGATGAAATACCAGCAGAGCTCCTGAAACACGGCGGCCAAGTCATGGTGGAAGAACTAACGACCCTGTTCAACAAGTGCTGGCAAAGTGGCACAGTGCCGGAGGACTGGCGGAAGGGCGCCATAGTCAAGCTACCAAAGAAGGGCAACACCTCCAAGTGCACCAACTGGAGAGGCATGACCCTCCTCTCTGTGCCTGGCAAGGCATTCTGTACCATCCTCCTTCGACGACTGAGGAGTGCCCTCGACCAACGTCTACGAGAGGAGCAAGCTGGGTTCCGGATAGGCCGATCATGCACGGAACAGATTTTCGTCTTAAGAAACATCATCGAACAGTGCGTCGAGTACCGGCAACAACTCGCCATCAATTTCGTTGACTTCAAGAAGGCCTTCGATAGCATCCACCGCGATTCTCTTTGGCAGATCCTTCGCTTGTACGGTGTCCCTACCATCTTCATTAACATCTTCAAGGACCTGTACTTGCGATCATACTGTTGCATTAAGACTGGAAATGGCCACACCGACTTCTTCGAAATCACCACCGGCGTCAGGCAGGGCTGCATCCTGTCACCTCTACTTTTTCTCATTGCCCTCGACTACATCATGCGGCGAGCCGGTGCCCGCACAGGAGCTGGCATCCATTGGTCTGATCAAGACCTTCTTGGCGACCTCGATTTCGCTGACAATATCGCCTTACTTGAGGAAGACGAGCTGAAGCTACAGCAAGGAACGACCGATCTAAGAAGAGAAGCTGGCAAGATTGGCCTGAAGATCAGCTCTGAAAAGTCAAAGATCATGCATGTCAGCTCCAAGGACCCACGACGAGGGATCTACATCGGGACACAGCAGCTAGAAGAAGTGGAGAAATTCACCTACCTCGGTAGCGTGATTTCCCACGATGGCGATGCGGAGGTGGATGTCAAATGCCGCATTGGAAAGGCAGCTGCAGTATTTCGGAGGATGAACAAGATCTGGTCCTCCCCAACCATCTCCCTCAAGATCAAACTCCGCTTGTTTAATTCAATCGTGATCCCAACCGCCATTTATGCCAGCGAGACTTGGAAGGTGTCGGCCTGCATCAACACCAAGCTCGACGTCTTTCAGCAGCGATGTCTTCGCAGGATTCTGAGGATCCGCTACACCGACCACATCACCAATGAAGAGATCCTGCGAAGGAGTGGCACAGTCAAACTTCACAACATCGTTGCACGCAAAAGGCTCCGACTGGCCGGCCATATCCTCTGCATGGATGACGCACAGATTCCAAAAACAGCGATGCGCTGGCAACCCCTGGGCGTTAAAAGACCATGAGGACGTCCCCACAACACCTGGCGAAGGTCATTCCATCAAGACCTAAAGACAGCGAATATATCATTGGAAGAAGCTGAAACCCGGGCACAAGATCGAGCCTGGTGGCGTTCGTTTGCCGTCCGATATGCCACATAAAGCATGGGAGGATCTAAGTCTAAGTATTGCTAGCTATATTGACAACAGCTAGCTGACTAACCACCCCCAACTTTCATTACTGTAGAAAGTGGATGTACTATTACGCAATGCGTTAGCCGTTAAAAACCAGCATTGTTTGTTAGTTTACATAAGGTATTCTCATGGATTACATAAGCAGGTGAAATCATGTGACAATCTAACCAATAAGCATCTCCAGTCAGATATGATTAGCCTAAAGATAATGTTAGCAAGAATGGAGGGGATGACACACAAGCTAGCTCTTAGCTATTCTGCAGGAATCTGGTAAGTTTGGCTGATATTACCTATACAACCATAATAGTGTAAAAGAATAAGGTGTCATTAAGGTGCCACTCAAGATGGCTTAAGTATATTATACAAAGAAAATGTAGTTAGGCTTTCAACTAGGGGGATACTATAAAAATAAAACATTTGGTTAAGGTAGATATCTATAATACAATATATGTAGTGGGATGATATTTGCAGATAAGAAAAAAATGAGGGAGAGAGACCACTACATTCCCACTTTTGATTTATGTTTAATAATCACTCAAGAGATGCTCTGGCTTTGGGGCCCTGAAACATTTTACCCTGTGGTCAGCAGGATCGGCTGATATTTCAACCTTGTTTTATCCTCCTTTCTTGCAGCAGAGTTGGCTAGATATGACTTTGGTGAGATGAAAATACTTGGATTTGGCACCAGTACCTCCGAACTACCATAGGTATTTGCATTTTAATGGAAAAATATGCCTTAATTCTTAATTAAGATTTTTTTTTAATTATTCCAGTTCTCTCTTTTATATTAAACTGTAATATAGGCAGTGTTGGGGAGTAACGGAATACATGTACCGCCGTTACGTATTTAGAATACAAAATATGAGTAACTGTATTCCGTTACAGTTACCGTTTAAAAAGGTGGTATTTAGAATACAGTTACTTTGTTGAAATAAATGGATTACACTGCAGTACTTTCCTCTTTCATATTCTCGCGGGTCAGGACTGTTTGGGTTTGTTTGATAGCTATGTTCTGTTGTTCCAGGCGGCAGCGTTATGGTTGCCATGGTTACAGGGTGACGCGCTCTCTCTCTGCGTGTTTCCTGGGTGAGAGAGCGCTTTTTTGTTGTTGTTGTTGTGCTAAGCTAAAAGGCAGAATGCTACAGGCATGGCCCTAAAGAATGTAGCATCATGGGCAGTGTAGTCCGTGCTGCAGCGAGAATGGACTGCCATACACGTTATGTGTCTGTGAGCGAGGGAGGGAGAGAAAGGAAAAGTCCGAGCTGTCACGGAGCAAAAACGGGAGCTGGAAGCATGTAAATATAATAATAACCACTGCAGCCAAGAAGAGTGCCTGACGAGCCCATTTGTAAGTAAGCTATTAAGACTCAACTGTACACTGTGTTCGTGTTTTCCTCCGGAAAAAATAAGTTCCGTTGGAGCAGCCTTTGAACTCCTCTCTCTGTCTCTGGCAAGCAAAGTTAACCCAGACAACAAAGTAAAGCTATTTTTCGGCTACCAGCCCGACACGGAACCCACTGTATTAGCCAGAGGTCCCTTTACTACGGTTCGGAGCCGCGGACCTTCAGTAACAGTAATAAATCACAGCAATAGTACATTCACGTAGTTGTAAACAGCATGATAATATATTAAGTAATCCAAAGTATTCAGAATACGTTACTCTCATTGAGTAACGTAACGGAATACGTTACAGAATACATTTTGGGGCATGTATTCAGTATTCTGTAATGGAATACATTTTAAAAGTAACCTTCCCAACACTGAATATAGGGGCCATGAGATTTGATCATTCACTATATAAATAATTGAATTGTTCAGCTCATTTGAGGCCAAGAAAAATGCTTCATATTTGCTTTTATTCATCCCATAAACCATGCCAAATCAAAAAACTACAAGGCAATATAATATAAAATTCAAAGAAGCCCCAAATTTCATTTTTTTTTTCCTTTGAAGAAGAGGCAGAATTAGATAGCTTTCGAGTTTTTGTTTTCCAGTGCTGGTGTCACTATTCAAATGTCAGCAAGGTGGAGAAACTTTCATGAACATGTTAAATAGCTCAGTCTGTAAAAAGGTCACATCCAATCACTTTAATGGTACTTACAGTATTTGGAGCTCTCTTACACGCTCTCCCCACGAAGATGTAGTCCCTCATCTCTGCACTTCCACAACCCTACCCTCACTAATAGCCGTTGTCTTAATGCCAAAGTCAAGTATTTTTCAGGTTAAATTTGGGGTGGCGATGCTGGGCGGTGGTATTAATCTTGCCCACGACATCGCAGCAGTGGTAATGAAGGATGCCCGGCATTATTTGTATCCTCGTGTGTCGAGTGTTTTGTCAAAAGTAGGCGAGTTTTGCTTGCCTGGTACATTTGTGTTCTCCTCCGGGAGCTGTGGCCCAGTAAGAGACAGCAGTTGCTCGACATAATTAGACCGGGAAGGTCCTTGTAAACTCATTAATATCTCACCCGGGCTGAAATGCCTGGCTTGACAGTGGTTCCTTGGTATAGAAGAAGGAAAGATTTTTCTTGAGAAAAGAAGATATGAATTAAAAGTAGCAAGATGACTGGAGCTGAGGTGTTGGTAATGGCGGACTGCAGGGTGTCTATGTTCAAAAGAGAGCAGCAGAGGTAGTTTGTGAGGGAATTTAAGAGATGGCTTTAAAAAAGAATATTGTTCAGCTGTGCTTTTTCTCTTTGGCAGTCCAGTCAGCCAATCTGAGCAAGGTGTCCAAATGCAGTGGCACACAGTGCAATTAACACATTTCTTTAGCTAATAACATTTTTTTCAACCAAATCATATTTTGCTAATAATTTTGGGAGTTCTTAGTTTTAATGGGGTAAATCTTGACTTGGAGAAGGCATTTAACTACTCCCCTCAGAGGTAGGAATTTTTAAAATTGAATCCACCTGATAACAGCTGCTTTTTTGTGCCTACGTTCTAACTTCAATAGTCACGTACAGATGGTTAAATAAAGAAGTCAAGATATCTCACTGCCTTGTTGCAATGAACACGCTGAACTGGTGTTTTATTTTGAAAAGGTTAACTGGAAGCTTAGCTCTCTATTATGGTCTTCGGAATGTCTACCATGTTCTTACTGTTAGCCCTAAATTATGAGTCAAACTATGTCCAAGCAAGAATGGGAATATCACACTAATCTCATTTTAGGTTTAAAACTTGAGGTTATAATATTCTGACTAGCAACACACATAGTTATTTGATTTCTCTATTAAACAATAATAATGTTTAATAAAGTGGCTTTTTATTCAAAAACGTGAATTTTCTTATTATGTCCCTGTCCCACTTTTCCTCCAGCATCATGTACCCCACTGAATCCTTGTGGCTTTTCCATATACAGTGCATTTCACACAACATACAAATACATAGTCAATTATTTTAACACCATTTAATTCAGTTCAATTCAGTTCAACTTCATTTATATATCATAAAATTGCAACAACAGTCACCTCAAGGCGCTACAGGGAAAACCCTAAAAATCAGATGACCCTATGTGAGCAAGCACTTGGCAACTTGGAGCAGCTACCACAACTGGTTGGGGGTGAGGGGAGGACATAAACAGCATAAAAATATAGAAGAAATTCACTGTGATCTAATGTAATCTTCTCTAATCTCTAATGATTTATTACATGTCACACCCCTGATGCATGTTTCACACAATAATTTGGAAGAATGTTCAGTGATGATTTGAACTGAGCGTGCCTAAACTAGGGCAGGCAGCGTGCGAGGGCAGCATAGGTGGATCATCATGTTCCAGTTAAGTCCCTTGGGTGCACCTACACACTTTGTGACCTCTCTACTCAGTGGACATCATCAGGCAGATTAAAATCATTTAATGCACATGGGGCTACTTGACTTTCACACAGACAACCACCAACCAGCCATTTCTCACTCACTTTTTAAAATTAATACCCATTGTTTTTGCTAAGCAGAGGATGTCCCAGAGGCTGCCTCCCAGGGATGTATGTGTGCGAGTGTGTGTGTGTGAGCTGCGCATTAGATTCAGTGAAGAGAGGGTTTCAGTGGATTACTACGGCCCCAAAGTGCTGTGCCCTTTCATTAACCTTGCCTCTTAGTCGTCCCATTTAATACAAAACAAATTTCTAATCTGCAGTCTGCTAAACAGTTCTGCAGCTCGTTCGACTGCTGCTGCTGCTGCATGTGTGTGTGTGTATTACTGTTACTCTTATTGCCTTGGGTTTTCTCTGCGTAGTCCCCTAATTACTCTCCGAAACAGGAGGCCAGGCTCCTCCTATGTGCTATCATCATTTTAAATTTATTTTGATTGATTTGTGTCAGCTTTAACTATGCTTTGGGCCGAGGTCGATAAATAAAGATCAATACTTTAATGTTTTCCTCTGAACCTTTATTAAAAAATAGATTGGCTATAAAGAGGGCTGAATTACGAGGAGGAGTGCCTACTTCCAATGCATGTCAACTGGAATCTAATTGAACAACATTGAACCGACGGAGATTAGTCCAGGGAATGTGAGCTGCAGGAGGCCCGGTATGTTAGAAATAGAAAAAGGGAGCAGGAATTGATGCTGGGAGGTAAAAAAGTTTATAAAGTTGTTTTTGTCCAGCTGAAAATAACTGTGGTACTGTTTTGTTTTGATTAAGAGAATGCGTTTAATGTGAGGAGTGGTCACTATTCATGATTTGTGATATTCATGGAGGGGTTTGCTTTTTTGTGTGTGACACACACAATGTTTTTTGTATTGGAAAAATAGGTGACAAATTACAGGGAGGAAATGAATTAAAAGGTGCAGAAACATAAAAAATGGGCAAAAGAGCTTATTCAATTATTTTGAAGCGCAAATAATGCAGCTTAGAGCTGGGCAATATAAACTATAATCACTTCCAGGATTAGCAGATACATTACACTGTATCATTAAACACACCTGGGCACAAAGTTGTGCTTTCTTACAATAGACCTCCTTTTGCAATAGAGTACATTACTTTGGTGGACACTTTAAAAAAAACCAAAAAACTTCAAGTGTAAATATAAGTGTATTTATACATGTTAATATATTTGGTAATAATATTCCAAAACTGTGAAGACAGACCAAAGGGATTAAAGTGAATGACCACAGGCCCCTCGGTTTCAGAGGCATAGGAGCTCTTTCAGAATGTAGGGTTTAATTGTGGCTTGGAGGGAGGATACAGCAGTTGTCTTTACTTTATTACGGACCAGCATTGGTGATCTCAAGCACAGTATGAACAGTAATGAAGGGAAGGTGCTAGATGGGCATCAGAATACTGGAGCAGCCACAGAGGTATAATGGGAAATATAAGAGCTCCAGTAAGTTTCTTTAGTTTAAATAAGACATAACATCTGCTTGGCTTTGGTGAGCAAAGAGTAAATCCCGCTGGTGAAAATTCAACAATAACAATAACCCATCTCTAGAAAGTCATGTTTTGGGTGTCATAAATTTGGCCAGATTTCTAAAAATGGGGTGGATGCCATCTCTCTTAGGTCCCCCAGGTCCAGGTTTTCCTCAGAAAGAGTCCAGTTATTTATGAATAGCTAAGTGTCATCTGCGTAATGGTGAAAGTATGGGGAAGAGGGCCCAGGGTGGAGCCTAGTTTTTGTTGAATTGGGAAGTTGCAGTGAGCAAATTTACTACCAGTTAATTAAAACTAAAATTAAAAAAAAGAAATTCTTTTGTGAAGAATGGTGTTGATAAATTTTTAAAACGCCAGGCTTGATCACTTGATCCTAAACAAAAATAATCTCCACTGTTCTAACCAGTTTCCAGTTCACTTTTTACATGTATGATCTTTAAACGTGACAGCTTTCACCAGATTAGCATGCTTTAAGCAGGCAACCTCACATGGCTGACTAGCTTTAGCAACTAAAACATAATAACATAATGTGCTCACCGTAGCACACTAACATGAAATCTTCTTTTGATGTTCAAACCGACTCTCAGATGGTGCATATAATCACAAAGCTTTGCTAAGATACGGTGAGATTTTACAGAGATATAGATACAGAGATAAGATACAACGAGCTACGGTTGGTCTGCCAAAAGCCTTAAATAATCTTCCTGGCTTGTCTTTGTTTAATTTCAGCTGAGTTGTTGTGCTTAGCTTGTCACGTGTAATGTATTTGACTCTGTGTCGTATCAGCCCCTTTTCTAATAATCAGGATTGTGACACAGGAAGATGGGACTGCAGCACAAGAATTGTGTGGACATTAGTATAGCGAAAAAGGTCTCTGTTTTCGAACCATTACACAGTTAGTAAATCAATCAATCAATCCATCCATCCATCCATCCATCCATCCTCTTCCATTGTTATCCTTATCGTGGATAGGGGGATTTGGAGCCTATCCACTCTATCCATAGAGTGAGAGGCGGGGTACACCTTAGACAGGTCTCCAACCTGCCGCTAAAACAGACAAGATGGGCAACCTTTCGATCCCAAATTTACACCCATGGGCAATTCAGAATCACCAGTTAACCTAACCACAGTAATTGCATGCCTTTAGACTGTGGGAGGAAGTTGGAGTACCTGCAGAGAACATGAACAGCTACTTGCTGGGGTCTTTCCACACAGAAAGACCCCAGCAACTAGTAAATAATATCTCAAATATCTGTGCTTTAAAAATGGCCATTTTAGCTCAGTATGAGAGAGGCCATATACATCTACAGGGCAGCAGCACATGAATCGTTTGGGAGTCAGTGGCATGTTTATTGACAGTAAAAGAAGGGTAAATTGTCTCACCCCAACTGGTCGCGGCAGATGGCCGCCCCTCCCTGAGTCTGGTTCTGCCAGAGGTTTCTTCCTGTTAAAAGGGAGTTTTTCCTTCCCACTATCACCAAAGTGCTTGCTCATAGGGGGTCTTATGATTGTTGGGTTTTTCTCTGAATGTGTTATTGTAGGGTCTACCTTACAATAAAAAGAACATTGAGGCGACTGTTGTTGTGATTTGGTGCTGTATAAATGAAGTTGAATTGAAAAGTTAAACTGAATTAAATGTTTCACACATGGATCCATAGTATTAAACAAAAATCAGAGTTTAAATAAGTAATGTAAAAGTGAGTATAAGGGTCCAAACAAATAAAGTCTGAGGAAAGAGCAGGGAGTGAGGTGAGTTGGGATTAAAATGCTGCTGCTTTTGTGTCTCTGTCATCGTCAGACAAACTGAGGCACATCCACTGGCTTTTTAATCCACACTGTGATTAACCTTTCGTACAGGGCACAGATTATGGTCTAAATGTTGTGTGCTTATACACACACACGCACGCACACACACACACACACACACACACACACACACACACACAGTGTCCTCTTTAACACAGTGTAATTTTTCTGTGGTGTTGAGTTGTCATTGTGGGTAAAGAAGTTTTAGAGTTTGATGACGTTTCTCTGCCATTCACCTGTCATTATCCAAGATATTCTCTTACCGTGATCGTGATGTATTGTTGGGGTGTAGTCCAGCTAGCAGCAGAGTAAATGGGGTCAAAATTATTTTAATCTAAATTATGGGTCCAGTCATAATGGGTCATTCCAGAAACTATGGCATCATTTTGGGCAATGATCTCAGTTTTGTTAAAAATTAATAAGGTGACCAAAATATATACATGTTAAAAGCTCTAAAAAACCTCTCTTAAGCTGACTCTGGGAAATTGATGCATTTATACCAAGCAGGTTGACTACTATAATGCTCTACTTGAAGGACAGTCCAAATCTTCACGAGGATGACTTCAGTTCATTCAAAATGCAGCAGCCAGAGTTGTTACACATACGTGGATATTTGAACATATTACCCCAGTACTGAAGTCACTTCACTGGCTCCCCGTTCAATAAAAATTATCATCTATTATCATTCTATTAGTTCATAAAGCTTTCAGTGGTTTGGCCTCCCATGACTCTTAACTTGTTCAGTGTCTATCACCCAGTCAGGCTGATGGCAGAGTACTCTGGACTCTGCCATCAGCCAAATAAAGGTTTTAACCAGCCACACTGCACACTAAAATGACAGCCCGAATTAAGGACCAGTGTATCTCTGTGTAATATTTACGTTAGCAATGTTCCTGGTGACAAACTCCTTAGTTGACTAAACCAGCAAAAAACAACATTAGACCAACTGACTAGTCTAAAACTAAGACACACTCAGATATTAATTTAAATTTGACAGCTGTTATCATAACAACATAACAACTGGCCTCAGAATCCGTTAATCAAAGTTTTCAACAATGATGCCTTAACCGTGTGCCACCATTGCACGTTATATGGCAAACAGACAATGAAGAAGAAACAACACTTAAAATAAACCGATTATAAATATTATATGGAAACATGTTATTACAAAATATGTTCAGATATTTGTAAAATATGAAAAATTATCATCCAAAAAATGAATAAACTGTGACTGAAAAGTGTGACCCATTGTGGCGATCATTATGAATGATGCACAAGTTTTGAAAATTTACGAAAACCACTTTAATTAAAGTTAAAATCTAAATTAACAAAACAATAACTCATTCAGCCATTTTCTTCAGCTTATCCAGGGAAACGACAAGGCCAGTCCAGACGGTCTCAGGTCTCCTCCAGGGAGAACACGCCCAGTCGGAACACACAGAATACGCCCATATCAGCTGGGTCCTTTTCCAACAACGATACTCCACCTGGTGGCAAATAGCTGCATAACATAAGGAATCAACTATTTACCAGCAGTGGGTATCAATTAAAATGTAAAACAAATAGCTGAAATTACTAGTATCTCTGGTACTGTCAGCTGGTTGACTAGTTGTGCATATCCCTAGTTTATATTGCACACAGCAATCAATAACTCATTTTTAGTAATCTGGAACTTCTTCACAGATACTGTTCTGAGAGTAATTTACCTGGTTCTGAAGAGCTGTTCTTGAGTAAAACTACAATAAAATCTTTAGAAGATTGTTGACAAATGCTCAAAAGAGGGTTTGACAATTGAACGTTTATCTTGTTTATTCCACATTTTATGTATTTTTTCACTTTAAGCAAGAACAGAGTTTTTCCTGAGTGCAACCCAAAGTCTCCTGATTACATTTTGACAAGCAAGATGTCAACATGGCAGAGTTAGGGAATGATAAAGAAAAGTATTAAACAAAAAGTGGAATCACTGCAGCAGTTAAGATCCCTTATTTTCAGCTTGTGTCACTTTTATTTGAATACCTGATATAATAAAGCCTAGTTAAACGCAGGGGATTATACACAATATAGAGTTGATCTCTTTCAGTAACTGGCTTTTAATCTGTCTTTGTCACAGTCTCAGGTGGATGCCTGTCTCAAATCTGCTTTCAGTCGGGTATGTGAATGGAACTCACATGAGGTGGTGGTTTGTGGCTGGTTGTGTCACAAGTGCTTATAACTTTACAGGTCAAGATGTAGAGGAAAGACCTTGAGTTGTTCCCATTTGCAAGACACAGACACATATGAACAGGAGCAGTGGCCAATAGTGGTGGTGGTGGTTTAGAGGGCGTTAAACTGGCGAGAGTGTCAGAGGGTATGTGTGGCCAGCTATAGTGCATTTTGTTGTAATGGCGTCCCAGTTGTCTTGTGAGAAATCAATGGGAACCAGGAGTCTCTGCAAGCAAGGGAGGCCAAGACTTCGTCAGCCTAAATATTTAATTCTGGGAACACATCTGAAGCTTTTAAAGATGAGCACACTGCCCTCTTTTCTCTTGCAATGAGCGATTGTGGACACAAAGACACGCTCCTCTGTTTTGGAAGGTGGTGTTGGTGGTAGAGGCGTACACTCTGAGTGCACTTGTCACACACAAATACAAACAACACAGACACAAATGAATATTAAAAACGCACACACACATACACACACATTCATGCTTGGACAGCACTGCCTGTCCATCCTGGCTCAGGTCAGGGCTGGGTTAAAAATCAATCCTAATCAATTATTAAGAGCTTGGGTAGCTCAGCAACTCAAATAGAGCAGGCAGTCCTATTGCTACCTTCAGTTGCCCCCCCCCCCCCCCCCAAAAAAAAAAAATCAAACCAACAAACAAAAGCTCTGGAAAAATAACCCATCAATATATATGATCTGGTTTTGTGAGTGAGCTGAGCTGATTATGACATTTTCAATTGGATGACAAATTATTTAAAATGATGCAATTCAGTGTCTTGCTCAAGGACAGTTCTACATTGTGGTTGGCTCACCTCTGCTACTAAAATGTAATGAAAGACACCACCATCCTACTCATAGGACGATGGTATCTTTGTCCTCTATGCAACTCACAGTAGTTTTTGTTTCATTGCTAAAATTTTGAGTGAAGTGGGAGGCATTAGCAAACTGAATGAAATGTTTGAATTCATCACATTATTTTTATGTTTCTTAGATCTCATCGTTGGACCTTTTGCATTTTTTTGCAGTTTTGCTTTGGTTTCTCAGACACTTTGATTATAAAGTTATACACATACCCACACTTTTCGTGTCGCTTCATAACTTTTTAAAAAAAAAATTAAGATTAAATGAAGAAAAAAGATGCAGAATTTGAATTGAACTGGTGATATTGTTTTTTACTTTAAATGAGCAATAATCACTATGGTTGTCCTCTAGTGGATAGAACTGTATACCATCTGAACCTTTCACATGAGTTGAGTAGATCCTGGCCTTACAGAGTTCATATAGCTAACAGATTTTTCTGAACTTTTTGGACGAAGAAAATTGAAAATTGTGTGGTTGGGACTTTCTCTTTTTTTGCCAGCAAACTACACCATGTTCTTAGCTTTTTATTTGGCCACCATTTCTGTATGGCTAGGGTCATATAGCCTCCTGTTTCTTTGTTTGGCATGCTCGTGACAGCGCTTGAGGTTGTATTTTGCATTATGTGGAAGGAGATATTTTCCACTTAAAACTCCCGGTTTTTAAACTACCCATGCATGTGAGGATGCTGTAAGAGAAAAAAATGTAATGTGTGTCTTCAAGTTAAAAAAAAAGAAGTTTTTTTTGTGTCTTAATTTTATGTTCAGAACTCTTGATATTTAGTCAGTGGAGTAAATCTCCAAAGGAAGTGAGTAGAACTGAGAAAAGTTCCCCAAATGTACCCAAGTAAGTGTCTTGGGCCACACCCATTTAAAGCCACAATAAAACGATAGTTGTAAATAAAGACGAGTTGAAAAAAAAAAACACTGCAGAAAGGCTTTAACCTTTACATATTATCTGGACCAAATTTAACCCATGTTACATTTGGCAGCAGAAACAAATACCTTAAATGTCAATCTTTCAGCCCAAAATTTGATGATTTTTCCTAAAATGATGCAAAATACACAAAAATAAAATTATTTTTAAAATTGTTATACTGCTGTATAGGTAGTGTACACTGAGGGTGTACAAAATCTGACTGTAAGTAAGTAAGTAAACAAAATTAATTTATATAGCACATTTCACAGATAAAAATCACAAAGTGCTTCACAATAAAACCAGATATATAAATAAAATACTATAAAACAATGAAAAAATTTATTAAAAGCTTGTTTGTATTAAAATGTCTTCAGATGCGTTTTTAAAGGAGTCATTGGAGTCTAGACAGCGTAAAGACAACGGAAGAGAGTTCCACAGCCTTGGTGCCAGTGCCTGAAAAGCCCGATCCCCATGTTTTTTGAACCTAGTACGTGGGACCAACAGTAACCTCTGACCTAAAGACCTAAGTGCTGGGGATGAAGCATGAGGTTTCAACAGGTCAGAGATGTACTGGGGAGATTCACCATGCAGAACTCTAAAAGTTACAACTAAAATTTTAAAATGAACCCTAAAATTTATGGGCAACAAATGAAGAGAAGCCAAAACTGGAGTAATGTGTGACCTTTTGTTTGTGCCAGTTAAAAGTCCTGCCGCAGCATTCTGAAACGGCTGAAGGTGATTTGTTGAGACAGATAAAAAGACCATTACAATAATCCAAACGAGAAGAGATAAAAGCATGAATAATTATCTCAAGTTCTGCCTTTGACACCAGTAGTTTAGAAATGTTTCTTAAATGATAAAAACAGTTCCGGACCAGTTGTTTAGAGTGCTTCTCAAATATAGCAAATATAACACTTAATCTGAGACTCGACTGAAATGAAAGGTCTAAAAACCTGATATGCTGCCTCATTTCTGAGAACGTGATCAGGAGCAATAATCAAAGTTTCTGTTTTATCTGTATTTAACTGGAGGAAATTGTCATTTAACCATTGTTTGATTTCAGACAGACAATTATTTAAACAAGACAAAAGAACAGTATAACTGAATGTCATCGGCGTAGAGATGATAAGAAATATTATTGTAACGTCTGATAATTTGGCCTAGAGGGAGTATATGAAGCAAAAAAAGAATCGGACCTAAAACAGATCCTTGAGGTACCCCAGAAGGCATTGCTGATGTTTCACACAACACTTGATTCATACAGACAGTAACAGATCTCTCAGATTGACTGGGGTCTTTGGAGGTGTTTGCATGTTTGACTCATTTCAGAATACTTATGTGTGAGCTTTCTCTCACGTTCCAACATATACAGGGTGGGCCATTTATATGGATACACCGTAATAAAATGGGAGTGGTTGGTGATATTAAAGTCCTGTTTGTGGCACATTAGTATATGTGAGGGGGCAAACTCCTCAAGATGGGTGGTGACCATGGTGGCCATTTAGAAGTCGGCCATCTTGGATACAACTTTTGTTTTTTCAATAGGAAGAGGGCCATGTGACACATCAAACTTATTGGTAATGTCACAAGAAAAACAATGGTGTGCTTGGTTTCAATGTAACTTTATTCCCATTTTATTACGGTGTATCCATATAAATGGCCCACCCTGTACATTTCTGGTTAATATGTGATTCTAAACTGACCATGGTTATGAGGTAGATCAAGCGCTCTAAGGCTTTATCAGTAGTTTAAAATCTTATTGACTACAACATGATCGTGATTTTGTAAATTATATTGGTCATTAAAGTTATTGTGTGATTGACCAGTTGCTACTATATGAGTGTGCAGTGTCTCTTGGTCAAAACACCAATGGGACTTCACTAACCAACGGATGACATCATTGAAGCAATGTCCATTCTTATGTACACAATCACACTGTCCTTTGTTTAACCCCTTCTACACCAAAGGGAGTTGCTCTCTTTCACATGAACCAGTAAATAGGCAAATCCCTTGACAACCAGTACTACTAGTTCTAAACTTGCAACACTTTCGGATGTCCATGCCCATGACTTACTTCCAAATAAAATATAGTTGTAGCATGCTTTGTCAATTGCATTTTCAATTTTTGTCTGACATGCATCATGGTTGGAGCATGAAGTTCATTGCCAACCACCAACCATGTCCTTTCCCCCAACAGAGGACATGTCAGAGTGGGGCCAGGGTGACCCATATGAGCCTTTCCCCAATCAATGTGAGCTCGTCTTAAGTGTGATTACTAAAGACAGGCAGACAAACACACATAAACGCAGACACACGTACACAGATAGGATGGCCATGCGTTGGTCGATGCGCCCCTGGGCTGGTCTGTAAAGGCGTCACATCTGAGAAGCATGTCGTTCCAGCCTGATGAGCAATCTTCCTCATCAAAAGACCTTTATCCCAATCAATAAGGCTTTTGGCAAGGGAGCCCTACACCGCCTGTCCACTGTTCCCACCTCCGTGTTGCTGTGTGCGTGTGCTCAGCAGGGGATATGTTGGTGTGTGTACATTGTTCATGTCAAATGCAAGGTTTTTACCCAAGGCTGTACGCTAATAGGAGAGCTGGGTATTACTTTTTTGTTTTTCAGTGTTAATATCTGCACTTTCACAGGTGTCACTTAAAGTTCAAATGCACATGAGTTTGACAGCTGGAATGTTTTGGTTCCAATGGAGGCCTCAGCATCAGTCTGTCAAATGTTTTTCTCACTGATGTTCCAATTGAAAAGAATTTACTTATATAACTCTGTGGTAGTTATTAGATGCTCCGTTTTTGTCACTTTCTTCTGTATTCAAGTTAGACATTCTACTTCTTTAAAGACGCACTCCGACTGTACTTGCCTTCAAGTTGGGGGACATCCAAGACTGTTCTTGAATGAAACACACTGACATAAAAATGTAATATGTTGGTGTTTGAGAGGTATGCTAGGATCACTGATGAGTTTGTATGCAATCTGATCATAAGAACTTCCATCCATCCATCCATTCGCTTCCGCTTATCCTTTTCAGGGTCGCGGGGGGCGCTGGAGCCTATCCCAGCTGTCACAGGGCGAGAGGCGGGGTACACCCTGGACAGGTCGCCAGTCTGTCGCAGGGCCAACACACAGGGACAGACAACGATTCACACTCACATTCACTCGCACATTCACACCTAGTGACAATTTCGATTATCCAATTAACCTATCCCCACAAGCTGCATGTCTTTGGACGGTGGGAGGAAGCCGGAGTACCCGGAGGGAACCCACGCAAACACGGGGAGAACATGCAAACTCCACACAGAAAGACCCCGGCCTGATGGTGGAATTGAACTCAGGACCTTCTTGCTGTGCGGCACCGTGCTGCCCTTAAGAACTTCATAATTATTATTTTTTGAAAATAGTTCTGCAGGAATGAGGTACTAAAGCAGCACTATTTGACATCATCGTGTTATTTTCATACATGTTGTCTTTCTGTACAAATGTCCGCAATATATTACCATTATCCCATCTTCCCATATTGTGTTATCCACGTGGGGTTGTTGATTAAAGCATGATTGTGGCTTAGCTGTTGCTAATCAAAAAAAGAAACAAATAACACAATACAGTAATTATGAACAGTAGCTTGCAGGTGGTGTCAACCTCAGTGAAATCAGTTAGATTTATTTTTTATTTCTTTGCAAGACAGTGAATAGGTACTTGTACAAAATTTCACTGCACACCGTTCAGTACCCAATTTAAAAAAAAAATTAAATAAAACTGAAATATCATTTATGTAGTTCCGATTGGAGAAGTGTGAGCAGGCTGTATCCTTTGGGAGTCCTTAATATGAGTCAACCGACCATTCAAACCAGCCTGTGGTTGAGAAAACTCCAAAGATAAAATAAAAAGTACCAAAGCAGTATTTCCTTGATTCCAAAAGCAAAAGTTAAGCTGAAGTGGAAACTGACTGAAAGCTAGTGCTCTCCTTAGCCCTGATAGTAATGGGTACAGAAATACACCAAAACTGAATCAGCAGAAGCTGAAGTCTGAGTTTTTTATTGATCAAATATTGGTCAAACATGAGATGTTTTTCAGATTGCAGATTCCCATCTCAGTAGCCACAAATGATTTTTGTCTTAAACTTATATATTTATCAGTCGGACAGGTGCAGAAATCTTAAAGCATAATAATATGTATAAAATGATATATTGTTATTAGTATTATTAGTAGTAATAGTAGTATATGTTGAAAACCAAAAATAAATAAATAAATAAATAAAAGATGAATTGTGTGCTTGTGTGTATAAAGTGTCAGCATATGATGCAATGATACTATGATGACAAATTACCATTCTCTGAAAGTCTTTAACCTGTTGGCCATAACAGGAGAGCTGTGAATTCATCTATCTTGCTCATCCCACAACTCCCGCAGGGGGCCGGTTAATTAACCTAATAAAAACACCAACCATTTTCCTAAGGTAAATTGAATTGACTTGTCAATGATGTACGTCAATACACATAAGGAGCATTAGTACTTAGTGAGAGGAGCATTAAAGGGGAATGGATATGTGTACAAAGAGAGCTGTGTAGGAAAATGGGTTTACAAGTGATCATTCTGCATGATCTGAGTGCTCTATTTCCTGTGCAAGCGTGATGAAAATAATTTCATATTAAAAGTACAAGCAGCAGCTTCATTAAGCAATAGAAGCCATTGAACTTCATGACTCAACAATCTTTTTTTCTGTTTAAATACATGCATCAAAACCTTATTTTTTCTGCAAACTCAAAATTTCAACAGCGATGAATCTTCGTTGATACTATGCATCATGGATTCCTCAGATGTCATTAAAATAGTCCTAAAATTCTGTCAGTAAATTCCAACTTTTCATGTTTTATTTGATATAGTCAAGTTTCACTCTAATTGCATAATTGAATAGACTAATGTTTTTGAGTAAATAACGTTTAAATGTATCAATTACATTTATTTTGGGCTTTTGTTCAACTTCACATTTCCAGTTTTCCAACTGAAATTTCATATATTCAAGTTTAATTCCATACATTGTTTTATTACATATATCCCTCATTCTATATAATCAAGTTTTATTCAGAGCGTCCAAACTTCGTTCTCTATATATGAAAGTTATATTTTCATATAGACAAGCTGCATATCATATAGTCAAGTTTTAGTCTGTGGAGCCACAGTGTAGTGGTTTACACATTAGCCTAATAAGTAAATAATTCCTGGTTTATTCCCGGAAGGACACATATCCCTTTGAGATTGTATTGGGAAGGGCGACTGGTGCAAAAATCTGCCAAATCAAAAGATGCAGCGCTTCCTGCTCTGACAACCCCTTGTGAATAAGTGAGCAGCTCAAAGTGACTTCTCTTATCCAAGTTCCATTCCATATATTCAAATTTAATTCAATATACCCAAGTTTCATTCTCTGTATTCAAGTTTTAATGCCATATAGTTAAGTTCAACTTCATATTTTCCTGGATTTTTTCATCCATATATCAAAGTTTGATTTCTAGTTTGTTTCGAGTAAAGACTGCAAAGTGTTTAAATCTCAGTTTGTGTAGAATTTTTTAAGCAGGTTTATCAATAAAATGAAAGTAAACACAACTACTGGTCTGTGACCAGAGATTTGAACATTCAATTAATTATATTTTAATATATAAGGTGCCACTAAAGCAGTGCAAAATACAGGATTATTGTAAGCCCCCCCCCCCTCAAAAAAACAAAAAAACAAAAAACAAAAACAACCCTAGAGATGAACTTGGTGTTCATTAAAATGCTGCTTGCCTGTTTGACATTTGCATTTCATCAGTGATCTCTTGGACTCACTGTGCAGCAACACAGTAACAGTAAACCTCTGTCAGTGATGGAGGAAGAACGTTCTCTTTATTCTCCCTTTCTTTAGCTTCCATCTCTTTCTCTTCCTGCATTAGAGCCTCCCACTGCATTCCTGCCTCATCCTGTTAATGTTAATAGCTCTGGCTGATGTTTTAATAAATTAGGCTTGATTAAGAAAATCGTCGCCCTTTTGATTCTAATGGGCTCTTAAACAAACTCTGCCGTGACAGAATAATCATAAAAAAAACATAGGAGAGTGGAGTCTGTTACTGTGTGGTGTGTGTATCACTGCCTCTGCGTATGTTGTGGGAAGTGAAATTTGGATTGGAGAGTGTGTGGAAGCACCCAGTGATACCACGTCTTCACTGGAGAAGTGGAAGCCTCGCTGTATGTGTGTGTGTGTGATGGTTTACGAGCGCTGCTTTCTCTCAGCCATTAAGCTCCTTCCTCCGGTCTCTCCCTGTGGTGGTGTAATGACCTGCAATCAGCTCTGAGTGTATCTCCATTAAAAGGCCTTTTCGTTCCACCCTACACTGACGAGAAGTGCTCAGTTAGAGAAATTAAAACACGCAGGAGGCTCCATTGCTTCTCTAGTTATTACAGATCTATAGTTTCTCTTACCACTACCTCCTACGATGACAGTTATGGTATTTAGTTTCTTTTGCAGC
The DNA here is from genome assembly GCF_001858045.2 of Oreochromis niloticus. NCBI lineage: Eukaryota > Metazoa > Chordata > Actinopteri > Cichliformes > Cichlidae > Oreochromis > Oreochromis niloticus. The sequence continues at coordinate 29,962,215 of NC_031978.2, read as the reverse complement.
TCCACACTTAACTTAAAATTTCTTCCATGGAGATCAAATACATTTATTTCTGCTAGCTTGGTTAGGCTGGTTGTTGCTAACAAGCTACCACTGTCCAGTCCTGCCTCATGTTTTCCTGTGCACAGAGCAGCCAGGTCACTGTCAGTGTCACTCACAGCTGCTGACAGTAGCCTCTGTTCTGCTTTGTGTCCTTTGCTTTTTTCCTGCTACAAATTCTGGATGTAGTTATTAATTATTATTAATCTTTGGCTCTCTTCCACAGTGCGTCTTTAGTCCTGTCAGACTCCCCTCACCCCAACCTGAGTCTGGTTCTGCTGGAGGTTTCTTCCTGTTAAAAGGGAATTTTTCATTCCCACTGTTGCCAATTGCTTCTCCTTAGCGGGTCGTCTAGTTGTTGGAGTTTTCTTTGTATTGCTGTATGGTCTTTATCCTCCAATATGTTGTTGTGATTGGGTGCTATATAATTAAAACTGAACTGAGTTGGTCCTCTAGGTTGCAGCGCCCCTCTAGAGTGAACATGCCCAGCCTGCAGAAATGGAAAAATGTAACTTTCAAAAGAAAAGACTAACATATAGCACATAGAACAGGTCATTGTTATTTTAAAACATTGTCATTATGTTACTTTTGAAAACTCTTCAGGTGTTTTTTTAAGTAGTCTAAGGGGATGCAGTGTTTCATTAATATAAGAAAATAAAGAACAAATACTAAAGAGCAATAATAAAAATGTCAAACTTCATTTTGCCTTACACTTGTACAGATGTATATAGATGTGTTTAAGTGGCAGGTTTTTTTTTTGTGTGTGTGTACATAAAAACAAAGAACTGAGAGAAGACCTGAAAAAAGAAAAACAAATCACTGAATTAGTATTAGTGTTATGTTTACTGGCAAGAAAAACTGTCTTTAGCATTCACATTACCCTGATGCCTTTGATGCTAAGACTACCCAGACCTATTTATACAATGTTCAGTATTACAAAACACTGTTTTTCACTGTAAAATAAAGATACAGCATCCTCCCATGGTTTGGGCTGCAGCCTTGGATTCCAGTTGCATTGCACTTGTTCGGTCTTTTGCAGTTAACTTCTTGACCTCTTCTCCAGTGTGGTTTACTCGACGAGTTTCAAGCTATTTGTAAACAATACATTAAATATTAATTCCAAGGGCAGCCACACTCCTGCTGGTAGATTCTACTACTCTTCAGAAAGAACAGTGCTTATTTGAAGTGAAGTGTTGTCCTTTCACAAATGAGAACGTCTAAATAGAGGCTAATATGTTTCACTCGCTGCATGTTACACTAATCCTGTTGTTCAAATGCAGGATCCCCCACCATTTCTTATTAGCAATGTACACGGGCATCCCCCACAAATTAATGACAGCTATTTATGAGAAATACTAGCTAATAATTTAATGCTTGTGAGCAGCAACCAGACTGATTACAATATAATTATAACATTACTCCTATGTAGCTGAAGCTGTAGAGGCTGACAGAGAATTCAAAGAGTGAGAAGAATTTTACTTTCATATCTTCTTCCACCATATGCACTTCTTAGGTCATAGAGTATGTGCATGTGCCATGTTTACACTGTATGTATGTGATAGTGACAAACCTGAAAGAGTCGACTCTTCGTGTATCAAGGACTAAGAGTGAACTGCATCATGTGACTGATACAGTCAACTAAAGCAGCATTTTAAAGAGGTGCTCTGAAAGTCCCAGTTGATCCCTCCCATTTATCCATTTTCTAGACCTTGTAGCCCGTTCATATTCAATAAGACACACAAATACATTTCAACCTGAAGGCAATTGTAAGGTTGCACACCTCTTCATCAGGAGGTAAGCAGTGTGGATATGCCATCTGTACAAAAAGCTTCAGTAAATCAAAATAAAAGCTGCACTGTAGTCTTTAAAAATAGTGGCTGTGGCTCAGCGGGTAGAGCAGGTCATCTACTAGTTGGAAGGTTGTTGGTTTGATCACTGTCTGCGCCAGTCTGCATACTGCATTGTCCTTGGGCAAGATACATACCCTGAGTTACTCCTGATGTATTCATGAGAGTGTGAATATCAGGTAGAGAGCATTGGAAAGAAGTCACTGTACAAATGATGTTTATTAAGTTGAAAAGTGCAAATTTATTTATATGAAAAAAGAAGGACCCTTGTAGAGAAAACTCCAACAATCAGATGACCCCTTTAAGCAAGCACTTGGCAACAGTAGGAAAGAAAAACTCCTTTTTAACAGGAAGAAATCTCCAGCAGAACTAGGCTCAGGGAGAGGCAGTCATCTGCCGTGTGCGGCTGGGGGGTAAGAGGAAGGAGACAGGACCAATCCATTAAAATTCTAAGAATCTAAATTTTCTAATCTATACTGTAAAATACCACAAATTTATTTAGATGCATGCAGTTCTGGCAATATATTAATTGGATTTTAACACTTTTATGTCCTTAAATAAAAGTTCAAGAATTCCATAGGATACCTGGAAGATTATGTTTTTAATTTGAGAATGCGGTGCTTACATTGTATGAATCTGTGGAATTCATAATTACTCAGATTATAGTGAGAATCCTATTTCTCCCATTAGGTTCCCTGTCAGGACGACTGTCTGTAAGGTCTGTTGAAGTTAAAGCAAGTATGTAGTAATCATAGATTCTGTCTCCTGCACAGACTGACAACACATATTTACCAAACAACCCATTTTCCCCAAAATTTCTCGAGTTCAGCTTAATTGAAATTCTATTGTCTTAACCACTTATTCAATTTTGGGTCACAGTGAGCTGTCACAGGGCAAGAGACATGTTACATCCTGGGCAGGACCGTACATCCAGTCCATTGCAGGCCCAAGTTAATTTAACAATACATATTAACAGCATCTAGTTGCAATTATATTTCTTACAAGTCAGTGAAAAAGGGGTACACTGGAGTCAAATATGTATCTAAATGAGACCTTGGTGTCACAGATGAGCAGAGAGTTCACTGAATGATTCTCAGTATGCCCCCTTTGTTGAGGCATAACATTTCAGTTTATACCCTTGCAAAGTAACCTCTAAACAAAATGCACAAAATAATTTTCTCTAAAATAAAATCAGCCTTTGAAACAATGTTTAGAATCTTGTACCACTGTGAATACAACTGATGGCAATAGTGAACAATTTTCACAGCAGAAAAAGCATCAAATCATCCAGAGAAGCAGTGTATTCCCGGAAGCAGTGTAATCTACTTCCCTGCTCTCTGCGTGTGGATGCCTGGTATGTTATGCATCACAGCATTGTTCTGTTATTGAAAACATGGAGAATCGCTTTAATGGTGCTTCTTATCAGCCAAATGTTTTGTCAGTTATGACAAAGTTTGGAGGAAAATGTTGCCAATGAACGATAGCTTAACGCCATATCAGTTGCCGAGTGAAGACTGGAATGCGGCTATGACTGTGTGGGAATTTTCTTTGTCACTGCTCAGTGGACGCTTCGGGTTCTCAGGTCTGAGAGGAATGAATGGTGATGTGAGTGAGAGTACCTGATTAAATAAAGGATAAAAAATGACTCCCACTCTCCTTGATCACCCACGTCGTCTGTCTTGTTTGTTTTTCCTGCGTGCTGTCATTCTTTCTATTTTGTCACCCTGTCACTTTCTTTGTGTTGTTCTTTGGAATGTTGCTATTGTGCATATGGCTGTGCATGTTTCTAACTACATATTTACTTGTGTTCATAACCCCATATCTACATGTAAGAATAGGCGGATCTAAATCTGCATACGTGTGCACTTCAGTCTCTTTGTTACTGATTTCAGACATTGGACTGAAGTAGGGAATGATTTACAGCGCAATGCTGTCGTGTACACATGTTTAGAATCACCTGCATGCAACTGCATTACACTTTGAACACAAAGACACCTCTGTGTAGTATATTGAATTCTCAATATACTACACAGCGCAATGATTTCATCTTTTTTAGGTTTAGTTTTTCATTAAAACAGCTAACTACTGCAAAATGTGTAAGAAGACAAAAGAATGAAAAGTGTCAGATTTGAATGAAAGGGTAAGAAGTCTGATAACTCAGTAGGTACTTCTCTGTGTTCATGTTCATAGCTGAATGATTGTGAGACGCTTCCTTCGGTTCCTTCAGGACGTGGGGCCCATGGATATCCAGGCAGCCAGGCAGGATTGAACCTTGCTGTTATTGACAGTCCTCTCACAGTTTCTTGTGCATTATTTATTTATTCAAAAGTAACATTTTTATAATTTGTGATACTTGGTGTGCGATTTTCATCACACACAAGAACAAAGAAAGTCTTAAAATGTTTTCACTGATGAAAAGAGAATATATAAAAGTTTACCCTTTTGAACAAAATAATGAAAGAAAAAAACCTTTTGATAAATTATCTTTTTGAGCTGCACAAGTATAATTATATATCAGTATTTACATATCTATACTTTCAAAACAGTGTTGTGGTAAAGCGTGTAATAGAAACATGGGTCAAATGTGTGTCACACTGCCTCTCCTAAGCATGAAACAGGCACACATGCTTAAGCTGCAATATGCTGCAATAAGTTGCAGTACGCTGCAGAACCAGCAGAGGGCGATATTTTATTACAAGACATGAAAATAGTAAAGGGAAACGTTTAAATAGACATTACTAAAAAATTTACATGTAAATACAATATTAGCTACCTAGCTTAATCACTTCCTAATCACTTGCACATGTACGTGACTTGACGGTCTATATCAGTCTGTTTACCTGCTTTTTAATCGTTTGCTGTTTTAACTGTTTAGTGATTGCTGTAGTAGTTTTGTTTGCTTTAAGCTTAGATTCATTTCTGGCAAAATGCATTTATATTTAAAAATCGATTCAGGATTTAATGAATCGATATCGCATTATTCAAGCTAAAATCGATTTTTTTAAACCTACCCCTAATTTCGTACCTTCTTGGTCAGCAGCAACGTGTATATATTATCCAGCATGTTTATTACATGCTTTGCCGTGATAACGGGTTGATAGCCATAATTAAAAAGTAATTTTTTAAAAATTATATACAAAGTTAGTTAACAATGTGGCTGGTATGTAGATAAGTGTATTTGTGTGTTTACATTTACAAAGGCCAGAACTCATCACCAACACCTCCAACTGCTTGTAGCAGATTGGCTGGGAGTTTTTCCTTACCACTATCACCAACTGCTTCCTTACGGGGGGTTTTCTAATTATTTAGGTTTTTCTCCCAAATCATGTTACATATTGTACAGTCTATGAAGCATCTTGAGGCAAATGTCACTGTAATTCGGCGCTATATAAATAAAACTGTATAGAATTGATTTGAAAGCAAACTTAGAAATGGCCCCAGCTAGTTTGGAAACTCTACATTATCTGTAAAGCCAACAATAAAACAGGACAAAAAATTGGTTGTGCCTGATTATGTGATATCATCATGAAAACATTTTGACCTGAACAGTACTGAGCATCAAGAACATATTACAGTGTTGGACCTGACAGCTGATCATGTTATTCTGTTTAGTGTATCAGAGTTGACAACAATCAATGCCACATTTGGGCAACATGCAGTGTAAGAGCAACAAGTTCCATTATGTGAACTAAATAAAAGGCTAATGTTAACCATGCCACACTGCCTCCTTGTTTCCATCCAATTCTTAAAATTTATATCACATAAACCTGTCAGACTTGATTGTTTTCTTGTATAATTTAATCCAGTGCACAAATGTAGCTATATAGACCAAACTGTCTCTCAGCCCAGGTAAGGTGAGACCTAACTCTACAATCTCCTCATCTGACACACTGACCATTTATCAGAGAAAAGAGTTGCGTAGTCAGAAACCTGTGTTAGAATGTGCGCTAAATGGAAGAAAACATCCTACAGAACAAATGGCTTCTTGGCTTCAGTTCATACTGGGAAATGCTGTGTTTTTCACATAATGTGTGATGTGTAGATAACAAAAGAAACAACGAGCAGAGGTTGTTGCTGATTTCTTCAGTAGTTTCATTTTTGTCCTTTAATGTGGCTTTACATTGAAAAGCTGGTATGCAGTCAGACGCTTTCATCTGCATCCTCTGTATTTTCAGGGTGTATATCCACCACTCTCCATCAGTCAGTGCATGTATGCCGATGAGTCTCTTTGTGGAAGTGTTTGTGTGTCTAGATGTGTATTTTTGCAACTGCAACCTACCTCTCCTCACGCTGCCATAAACGCTGCTGTCTCTCCACCTCTCTCTCTCTCTTCCTCTCTCTCTGATATACATAGCAATGACCCCTGTCTCAGTCATGCTGGCACCATGCTGTGAATTCCATCTAAGCAGAAAAACAAGTGGAGATTGTTATGCAAATGGCTATGTGGTGGGCCTTGTGCAGGAGGAGAAAAATGGCAATGTTTGTATCCTTATGTGGGTGCTGGGTGGCAGTAAGAGAGGGGGAAAAAGACAAGATACAGAAAGGGAAGAGAAAGAAAGGGGAATGAAAAAGGAGTAGAAGGAAAATGGAGGGGGCAGGAAACATATTAAAGATACAGAAAAGAGACAGGATGGCATGATAAGATGCTCTTTTGAAAGTATGTTTACAGGAATAAATTCTGCCATAGGCAGGTGGTCTATACCTGCAGGATGTGCTTACCATGTAAGTTATTCTCACTGATCAGCCAGGGGTAACTGGGTACACCATGCAAATAAGTCTCTTCTTGCAGGGAGTTTGTATATTTTCATATATCATATTTATACCCGTATTTCTGTAAATGCTAACTCTTTCTTTTTCATCCTGTCAGCATGCGGCCTAGATACACACAAACATGTACAAACCCCACATCCACTCACAGCACGATGCGTTGAGAGGTAATGAAGGGAAATAGCTGGTTAGTTACTGTTTAATTGTCATTGCACTTGATGGGGAATACGTCAACCTAGCACAGCTTCACTGACCAGAAAACAATGACTTCACACACACACACACACTTAGAAAAGTGCTGAAGATATGTAGAAGATGAAATTCTTCATGTGTGAACTCTATCTCATAAAGTACCTTTTGCTGAAAGTGTAATTGGTGCTGACTGGTTGGTTGGTTGTCAATGGTTGGGTGAACAAATCACTATACTCTGACACTGGCTACAGATGTTTGCACTGTGTTTTATGTCATGGCTGAAATACATTCAACTTGTAGGATTTTGCTCCTGTCGTAGCATAGACAAGAAGAGAACACTCGTGTTTATCAACATTTGTTATAATATGCAGGGTTAATATGGTTGCTTTTCCATTGCATTCTATAAACGGTTTGGTTTGGTTTAGGAAGAGGTTGTGGTTTATGTAAAAATACACTCCTGCTGTCAAATAGCCAATGGGGCTGATTGTACAGGGTGGGCCATTTATATGGATACACCGTAATAAAATGGGAATGGTTGGTGATATTAAAGTCCTGTTTGTGGCACATTAGTATATGTGAGGGGGCAAACTCCTCAAGATGGGTGGTGACCATGGTGGCCATTTAGAAGTCGGCCATCTTGGATACAACTTTTGTTTTTTCAATAGGAAGAGGGCCATGTGACACATCAAACTTATTGGTAATGTCACAAGAAAAACAATGATGTGCTTGGTTTCAACGTAACTTTATTCTTTCATGAGTTATTTACAAGTTTCTGACCACTTATAAAATGTGTTCAATGTGCTGCCCATTGTGTTGGATTGTCAATGCAACCCTCTTCTCCCACTCTTCACACACTGATAGCAACACCGCAGGAGAAATGCCAGCACAGGCATCTAGTATCCGTAGTTTCAGGTGCTGCACATCTCGTATCTTCACACCATAGACAATTGCCTTCAGATGACCCCAAAGATAAAAGTCTAAGGGGGTCAGATCGGGAGACCTTGGGGGCCATTCAACTGGCCCACGACGACCAATCCACTTTCCAGGAAACTGTTCATCTAGGAATGCTCGGACCTGGCACCCATAATGTGGTGGTGCACCATCTTGCTGGAAAAACTCAGGGAACGTGCCAGCTTCAGTGCATAAAGAGGGAAACACATCATCATGTAGCAATTTCAAATATCCAGTGGCCTTGAGGTTTCCATTGATGAAGAATGGACCCACTATCGTTGTACCCCATATACCACACCAAACCATCACTTTTGTTGTTCCAACAGTCTTGGAGGGATCCATCCAATGTGGGTTAGTGTCAGACCAATAGCGGTGGTTTTGTTTGTTAACTTCACCATTCACATAAAAGTTTGCCTCATCACTGAACAAAATCTTCTGCGTGAACTGAGGGTCCTGTTCCAATTTTTGTTTTGCCCATTCTGCAAATTCTTTGCACCGATCTGGGTCATCCTCATTGAGATGCTGCAGTAGCTGCAGTTTGTAAGAGTGCCATTTGTGAGTAGCTAATATCCACCGAAGGGATGTTCGACTAATGCCACTCTCCAGTGACATGCGGCGAGTGCTACGCTGTGGGACCTTGCTGAATGAAGCTAGGACAGCCACTGATGTTTCTTCATTAGTGACAGTTGTCTTGCATCGACATTTTGGCAAATCCAACACTGAACCAGTTTCACGAAACTTAGCAAGCAGTTTGCTAACTGTAGCATGGGAGATGGGTGGTCTCGTAGGGTGTCTTGCATTGAAATCTGCTACAATGACCCGGTTACTGCGTTCACCAGATATCAACACAATTTCGATCCGCTCCTCACGTGTTAACCTCTTCGACATGTCAATGGCTGTGAACAAAGAGAAACTTGTAAATAACTCATGAAAGAATAAAGTTACGTTGAAACCAAGCACACCATTGTTTTTCTTGTGACATTACCAATAGGTTTGATGTGTCACATGGCCCTCTTCCTATTGAAAAAACAAAAGTTGTATCCAAGATGGCCGACTTCTAAATGGCCACCATGGTCACCACCCATCTTGAGGAGTTTGCCCCCTCACATATACTAATGTGCCACAAACAGGACTTTAATATCACCAACCATTCCCATTTTATTACGGTGTATCCATATAAATGGCCCACCCTGTACAATCAGCCCCATTGGCTATTTGACAACAGGAGTGTATTTTTACATAAACCACAACCTCTTCCTAAACCAAACCAAACCGTTTATAGAATGCAATGGAAAAGCAACCATATTAACCCTGCATATTATAACAAATGTTGATAAACACGAGTTTATCAACATTTGTTATAATATAATATCGAGCCCACCCTGTAGATTACTTTACTGAGGTTGGAGTGTGGTCAGGGTGGGAAACACCAAGATCTGATACAAAACAAGATAACTTGTTTTGTGAGGTCTGATCTCTCTTCCACGGAGTCAAATACTGGCGCCCTGCGACAGATACTGGTATATGCCTCAAAAGCATCCTTTGGTGTTAATGCTGAGTTTATTGAGATCTGTCACTCCTACCTACTCACATATGGTTATTTGTCTAACAACACCCTGTTTTCTCACTTTTCAGCATGTTGTGATGAGAAATATTTTGTTTGGAAAAACTAGCAAGTAAACAGAAATGTAAAAAGCAAGTGAAAATGAAAAAAGTGGGAAATCTTCTCACGCAAGGCATAAACTATGGCTGACAAACTTGTGACTTACACCCTTTAATGTGGCCTGTTTCGTTCTCTATAAGAGGACTGATATCACTTGGAATCAAGGCATGTATTGGAAAGACCAACTTGTGCATATATTTGACAGAATGACTGTGTTTAACATCTAAGGATGAAGATGCATTGAACAGAATGGCAATAGAAATTTATTCCAACCACAAGACCGACTAGCATCTCATGGTAGAGAGAGAAGACAGCTTACAAATCTTGATGAGGTGGCTGTAGCTCAGGAGGTAGAGCAGGTCATCTACTAATCGGACGGAAGGTGGATCCATCCCTGGCTGCTCCAGTCTTCATGCCAAACATCCTTGAGCAAGATACTAACCCCAAGTTGTTCTGTGATGCATCCATCTGTGTGAATGTTAGATAGAAAACATTTAAGCATAGGAGGGGAAAAGTACTTTTGAGTTTGGAGGTAGTGAAGAATATTTGATAATAATAATAAATTTGATAACAACTGAGGCTCGTTGGAAGATAACCTTTCTCTGGACATCACCAATGTCATCTCAGTGAGCCCATCATCTGTTACGAACCAATTACTTGTGAAAGCCGGCAACAAAATGGTGATTGGTTAAATATTAATAAATCCAACTTAGCATTTTCACTGCTCTCACATTTTTTTTTAAATGGTGATGATGATGATGCCTGAGTTGATATTTTGGAATTTCCTCTTTCTGTAAGATGTCAACAACTATAAGGACATAATGAACAATTGTGTTCTCTACAGACTGAGAAAAAGCTGGGGGAAATGTTAAAATCTTGCTCTCCCCATCACCAAACAAAAACAACGTGAAATATTCAGGCAAAAAATAATGAATACCTCTGGTCATAGAATTAAAGAGTGAATGGCTGTGATGATGTGAAGATTATGTGAATTCTCAAATCAAATGCTGCCAGAAATGGCAACACGAGAATATCTAAATAATCTAATAGATTTGTTTTATCCACGTAGTAAACAAACATTTATTAAAAAACTAGATGGTGTCCTTGCACTGGCCTTGCAGTTCTTTTTTCATAAGCTTTTTCATTCAATTCTGCCAAATAGGCCAAAATTCCTCAAAGAGGTTAGTGTCTATCTAACTAGTCCCTTACCCCTCAGTTGTCATACACAGGGTTAAACTGGAGGTTAGAAAGATTAAACTAATTCCAATCGTCTCATCTTACCCTCTGCAAGTAAGTATAAGCATAAAGAGTAGAGGTGTTCTTTTTAAAACTATAATTCATCATGCTTTGGTTGCCAAGAACAGACATTATAAGAAAACAAATGAAATGTATTGCACGTACTTTCAGTATGAATGTCTCTGTTTGATAAAAATGTCTTCCTTGCAGCATTATAGTTGTTACTACTGCAAATTAGTTGTTTATGAACATCATTCTCGGCAGACAGGCTTGAAATATGCATGCGTGTGGGTATATCTGTGACCATGTGTGTGCATCTGCTGCACATTACTCACACTCCTTTCTCCAAACCTCGTTTTCTCCTTTTAGTCTTCCTCAAAAAAACTCTGACACACACTGTCTCTTCCACTTTCACTGTTTATGTCACACAAACACAGCCCCCCTTCACACACACATACACACACACCACCACCACCACCCGCCAAAACACACACATACACACGTTCTTGCGGAGATGCTTCAGCTTGATCGTTATCCAACAGCGTCATCAATTATTAGGTCTGGTTTATGAAACCCCAGTGCAACTCGCCACCAAACACACTGTGTGTATTGCTTTTCATAGTGGACACTGATCCTTGAGATTTTTTTCTTTTTGGTTGCTTTGTCTTGAATGAAGGTTGCATCAGTTTACATCAGCAGCAGACAGTGGCGGGCTGGACCCCCCCACCACCACCACCAAGCTGTGAGGGCAGTTTCAGTGTTCAGATCGTCACTCTACATGTAGTGCTTTTACAGTTCCTTACTCTAAATGGTGAATTAAGTTCAATGAAAATGTACTTTTAACCTCATGTGAGCTCGAGTGAAACCCTGAGGTCCTCGGGTTGCTCCCTGTGAGGGGTGAGTTCAGAGAGGAGTTAAAACAGGCCCATAGATGGGTGGTGGGGGGACTGAAGGTGTGTCTCTGTAACACATGATTTGAATTCTTAACCATAAAGGAAAAAAAAGCATAACAGAAAAGCTGTTAGACCCAACTTTGTCCACTCTGGTCTCACAGAATAGTGTTAAATAGATTAAAAGATAAGATTAAATAGAAAAATTAGAAATATTACCTCTCAGAACATTACAATATTTCCTTGGTTTTAATCATAGAGGCCTACAGACTGATGGGCACCCGTGTGGCCAGCAGAGATGGGCAGTAAACTTCCAAGCAAGCACCGGCACACCTGCACCAGGGTAAACCTCCGCCTAACCCACTCCTGCTTTACAGGTGAAAATAGAGCAACAGGACCGCTAGTCTTTGATTTTATTTATTTTCTGCTGTGTTTTACTTGCATCTATTTGAAAGAGTGAGTGTAAACACAAAAAAATATTTTATTTTATATGCTGGAATGTGCAGAAAATAGGTTTAAATGTTAAACAAATTTCTTCCAGTCAGAGAATGTTGCATATAATTAAATTTTTGCTTGATGCATAAAGTTAAAAGATTTAAAGTTTAAAGTTTTAAAAAGAGACTTTTCCATTTGATTACATTTTGTATGATGGATTATGCAGAAAAAGTAGAATTGGGCTGAAAGATCTATCGCTTTATCTATTCAGGTTGTAAATCGTGTTTTTAAAAAGTAACTAAGTAACTAAGTAATTAATTACTTTTGAAAATAAGTAATCAGTAAAGTAATGGGATTACTTTTTTGGGGAAGTAATCAGTAATTAGTTACTGATTACTTTTTTCAAGTAACTTGACCAACACTGGTGGCCAGTAAGGGAAAAGGTGGTTCCTGGAAATTGCTTACATTTGCTGTGAAACGGATTGCTGAACCCCCAGTCACAAAGGCCTAGAGGCTGACCAGTGAACATCATAACCAACAGTTGCTACTATTAAATGTGTTACCTAGCCAGTTTGTGGCTGGGGGAGGTTGTTTGCTGCTTTGGTTGTATGGAGCAGTGTTTCCCAACCTTTTGGAGCCACGGTACATATTTCACATTAGAAAAATCACACGGCACACTGCCAAACAAAAATGTCACAAAAAGCATATTGATCATTTTTTCCCGCGCACCAGGTATAGCGGAATTGGTTCGGTTTGGCCCCAGTATACCTTTTTTGATTTCTTCTGGCCACTACTCATGCTAGGGCCTTAACATGGGTCGGATTTTTCTCCAGGACCCAGGTCAGATTGACAACTCTATTGCTATTACGTCATCTCACTCACAGCATGACTATTATGTAATTTCTTCTTCATCTTCTTCTGTTTTACTGGCAATTGACAACCCATTTAATTAGAGCAGGTAGTTGTACTGCCCTCTAGTGGAAGAGAATGTAATTGTTCTGCCGGTTACTCACACCGATTGCTTAGAGTACTAATCAGGTGGAACCAAATAATCTTCAATGGCACACCTGATCATTTCTCATGGCACACCTATGTGCCGCGGCACAGTGGTTGGGACACACTGGTATAGGCGTATAGAAAACCTCCTCAAGATTGCTGCTGTTGCTATGTATAGAATATGCTCACTTGTCTTCCAAACTACTCGCTGAGCAGTAGTGAACCTGTGTGAATGTGATACAAACCCAATGTGTTGTTTTCAGTGATAAAGAAAACTCAATTTTCCACTGACATTCCGTGGTTGTCCAGACCAAAATACTAATTTTTGCTCTACAAGGGCCTGATATCCACTTACGAGGACATTATACTGCCACTCTTCTATCAAAATTTTAAACAAATATCCTCATATGTGGCTCTCATTTTTCTTAAAAACAAAAATCAGGTAAAAAAAAAAAATCTGGTAATTCTTTGTTTTTACATTCATTGGGTCCCAATATGCCCCAATATCAAAGATAAATTAAAAATATATGCCATGGAAGAGCTTGGGTCTTAGGAGGTTAAAACTGAAATTTTATTTAAGTACAGAAGATCTGAATAATTTCAGAGTTATAACCCATAATGATCAAAACTAAAACTGGAAATATTTTGGGTGAAATGTATATCGAAATACAAATATAAATAATATATAAATGGATATAAATATAAATTAATATATATATTTAGAAATACTGAAATGTATCCAATGTAATCACTACAAGAATTTATTGAGAAAAAGCGAAATACATTGGAGCAGGAAAGGGTTGAAAAGAAGAGAAAGGTGGTCATGCTTTAGCCAGGAAAAAATGTTATAGGGAAGTAAATCAGAAGAACTCTTTATTAACCCATCATAGCATTTTTTTTTCTGTAACTGTGGCCAAGAAAGGCAGATTTATTTATGTGGCCCATTTCCAACACAGATGAGTAATCATCTGTGCTTTACAGAGGTATTAAAGTAATATTCAAAAATAAATGAAAAAAAGATTAAAATCTACCCAGAATGAATATGCTGTGGAAAAACTCCTCCTCAGGTTGGTCCAACCTACACTCCAAGCCTACTCACGCAGTAGCATGACCTTGGTACAGTCAGGGAATCCAGTGTCTCTTTTAATTTGTTCTATTTTGCTGGCGTGTTTTGGTTCCGGCTGTCCCCTTAGGAGGAAGGTAAGGCAGGGACCACCTTCATCCACTCGTTAAGGCAACTATTTAAACAGCCAATCACATGCAAGCAACTGATTGCTTTTAAGAATGGTCAAAAATACCTGCTAAAGTACAATCTGAGCTTCAGAATGAGCGGTAGTTCTCTAACTGAAAATGCTTTACTGATCTCAGAGTTCAGAAGAGAATGACAAGACTACATCAAGCTGATAGGAAGGCATCAGTAACTCAAAGGTATGCAGAAGAACAGCTCTGAATGCACAATACAGGGAACCTTGAAGCAGATGAGCTACAGCAGAAGACGACCCAACCAGACATGACTCCCTGCACCAAAATTAGAAAGTAGAAGACGATGAAAAACAGTGGAGATTTCTTCTGCCACCTTTGAATGGTAGCGTCAGAATTTGGTGAATCCAGCATTGTACCATGGGGGGACATTATCATTATCTCAGTGTACTGATCTTCTGATCAAGCACATCTCTTTCTTTACAACAGTGCACTTCAGCTCTTCCTACAAACCCAAACTCACTCCCTGTGTAGTTCAACTCATGCTAAGATGAAACAGCCATTGGTCAGCAAGGTCTAGGAATAAATTCATAAACGTTTTCTTTGGTGAACCTGAGGAAGGATCATCCCATCAACAGTTACTTTTGTTTCCCTGCAAGCGAGATATTCTCTCACTTGTTCTCTTGTTGGTGGTCAGCGGACACTGGCTCTCTATTGTCCTCCCCCTGAGTATCACACCCCGGTGTGGGCCAAACTCAACAACAGCAAACCGAGTGACCACCATCAACCTCACTTGTATTTTCCCATTTATTTATTTGTTTATCATTTGAATCATGTTCAATATTTAAGAATGTCCTTGTACAAAAATGAATGCATCATGTTTTTTAGGTCAGTTAAAAACTATACTAAATATTCAAGCATAAAACAGTGAAATTCATAATACTGCTGAAAGAACATCCTTCAAGAGACTTGCATGAAGATCTGGTCACAAATAGCAGCCCAACCTTATTAAGATACTGTATGGACTTTAGTTCGACACCCTCACTTTTGATTGTTGGTAGGAAGCATTAGGGAAAGCACAAGTCTTTTGCTTACAGTAGATCATTGTGGAAAAATAATTAAATGACTTTTAGTTTGGGTTATATATATTTACAATGATTATTAAAAGTGCTATTATTGCTATAAAAACATTGACAGTAACTTTATTACTAATTGTAATACTAACAAAAGTGGTAAGACTGATTATAAATGCAATGATGGGGGGATAGCATATACCAAATTTTAGCAGTCAGTGGAGACAAAGCTGAATAAAACATTTCTGTCTGACAGTGTAATGAACACAGTGGCTTGTGGGGACTGTAAAAAAAAGTTCTATTTTCATTTTCAACCTCCATCAAATTCTCATCATAATTATGTCAATATCCCTCCAAATGCAAACACTTCCAATCCTGACAGAAAGTAATATGGTGAAAGGCCATTAAAAATGAACCCCCCAAACACACACACGCACATGCTCACACACACACGCATATGCACAGCAATCACCTCCTAACTTGCCCCCGCCCTCCACCCAATAAAACTTTTGGCAGGCCTGAGCTGTTGTAATTGGCAGCCGGCTTGCCGTGCCGATAGACTCCCCTCAGTCCTACGGGTCAAGAGTAATTTACTGAGCTGCTAAACGCCACTAGTTTCTCTCCCTTTCTCTCTTTCTACCCAGTCCAATCTCCCTTACCCTCAGCCCCCTCTCCCCCTCATCCCAGCATTCATATTGGAATTCCCATCCAGGCTGTATTACAAGCCGAGATGATGGCTTAATCCCTTGTTAATTAGGGACAACATCTCCAGCAGCTGAGGCTAAAGCGGAGAGTGGCAGAGGCTCCAGAGACATGAGGGCTCTGGCCGAGCTTGTGGCCCAGTCAGGAAAGCCTGGCTCATGCTCAAAGAGCATGGGGGGTGGGGGGGGGGCGTGTTGGATGTTACGCTGGATGAGGATTGAAAAGGGCTCCTGTCTAATCCTCACTGATGGCTCTTCTAGGCTAATGGAGCCTGGACAACTGGCCAACCGGATGCTGCTGCTGGCGCTGCGCTTGCCCACTCCACTCCACTTCAGTGGGTCAGGTGCATTGTGGTTTCACTGAGAATCTAGTTAGAAGGCTCCATTATTCGTTTGGCTGATGAGCACCAAACAAAATGCCTTTTTATTGGGATTTGTTTGGCCATACTCAGATTGCCAGGTTTTCCAGATTTGTGTGTGTGTGTGTGTGTGTGCGTGTGTGTGTGTGTGTGTGTGTGTGTGTGTGTGTGCACCTTCCCTTGTGGCCACTTGAGATTGCTCCAAAAGTGAGTCAGTCCCCATAAACAACCATATTAAAGTGAGAAACTTAAAACATTAAAAGCATATTTATAGCCTGGTGCAAAAAAAAATGTCTCAGATCATTGTTTCCACCTTTATTACAATAGTGTGTTGGCTGGGTTGGGTAAGGTTGTGATTATTTTGATTGACATATATGTTAGGTAGATAGGTCCCACAAGTAAATTGTTTTGGGCCATTTTAATTTAAATATCAAAAAAAAATATTTTGTCTATCTATGCCTGTGCGTGTGCTAACTTAACCTGCTAACCAATATTGCTTTGTTCGACTCAGCTAATAACTTACCTGTAATCCAAATATAGTAACTTCTGACTCCAAATCCACCTTGTGTTAAAGTTTAAAGTTAGGAACATGGTCTGCTGTCTGGTCTTAACTATATTATAACTGGAGTTACAAAACTGGACCTATTTACTGTGTTTGTGCTGTTGGTGCCTTTTGGAGGCCTTGTATTTTTTTTAAGTTATTTGACTGAAAATATGTCTTGCTAGGTATGAGAACATTAAAGTTTGTGCTTTGAAATTGTAGTATTTGTTGATCTGTGTCTTTGCACCAATTATGGAGCTATCCTATATCCTGAGCTGATAACTTAGCACTTTGCCTGTCCTTGGGAGATGTTTTGGGCTCAAAAAACCCAACATGAAAGCAGCCAAAATTCTATTTGCATCCTTCGGCTGCTTCTTTTATAATTCTTGCAGGTTAAAAATGTGGAGTTCAGAAGGCATGTGGCAATGTCATGGCTATGTTGGTCTTTTTATATGGCCTGGGATTCACACAGTCAAATTATGGTTATGTATTTTATGGTAGCAAAAAGCAAGTATTGATAGCATAACTCAGTTTTTCATTGTCTCCAGGAAATTAATGCAAGTAATTTAAATGTCCTCTGAAGTCACAGATATGTGACTGGTGTGTGTGTGTGTGTGTGTGTGTGTGTGTGTTTGTGTGCATTTTTATGAGTATTTGTTCATCACCTCATCTGCTTTTCTTGACAGCTATGGATCATATTTCCCATGGTGTGCACAAAGCCTGAGCACCATTCAGGCAAACAAACAAACAAACTTAATCCCAGTCATAAGCATCTCTACACTGTGTTTTCTTGTGTAAAATTGTCTTGTGTAAAACTGTCTGAGGGCGGAATTTGCAGGTAAATGAAGGGAGAAACAGCAGGAGTGGGGGGGTGGGTATTGCTGAGAGTCAGCAGCATGAAAAATGAGGGGTAAAAAGGCGGATGAAAAGTGCATCTTCTTACGTTTCCTTTTCAGGTGGCAACAAAAGCCCATTTATTTGGGCCCGCATTTCCACTGGCAAAGTGTTGGAGTGTACTGTTAGCGGAGTGCATTATAAATACAGCCAGGCTTGCCGCTGTCCCCCCTCCTCCTCTCCCCGGAAGGCCCAGGCTCCTGTGGAGCTCCAAACACTAGGTAATTATCCAGCACCACACCGCCTGCTGCTTCACTACCTGTGTGTCCAGCACCACTAGAGAGAAGGATGGATGGAAGGGGTGGGGGAGAGAGACAGAGAGGGACAGATGGAAATGGAGAGGGATCAAGGCAGAGGGACAGAAAACTGTGTGTCTGTGTGAATGTAGTAGGTAATACTGAGGAGAGAAGGAAAATGTGGAAATGTTTGATGCTTCTTTTTAAAGTATCAAACACAGGATGTGAGTCAACAAATGTACAGTACAGTGGGGAAAAAACACACAATGCACATGCAGAGAAAAAGCCTGTTAGCAGTTATGCTGCCTACTCATGAACTGTTTCAAAAATCATTGCAGAAGTTAACACAGAGAACACTTGTTCATTCCATGGAATATTTTGTTTTATGTTGACACCAGTGTTAGTGTCAACTTAGCGACTTTGTCGCTATATTTAGCGAGTTTTCAGACCCCCTTAGCGACTTTTTTTCTAAAAAGCGACTAGCGACAAATCTGGCGACTTTTTCTGGTGTTATTGGAGACTTATTTATGACGACTTTTTGACGTGAAAACGCCTATCGCTCTTACTCTCAACAAGCAGCGGTGCTGCGGTGGGCACCTCACCTGTGCCAAAGCGCTCACAGGCGGAGGATAGTCCTCCCCCAGCTGCTATCAGGGCAGGAGATGTACACCCCTATGCATCCGAATCGCACATGAGCGAAGCCGCTGCTCCCGCACTGACTGTAATGCAGTCAGTTCTTCTTTTACTGTTATGTTGTTTTGTGGATCACAAGGTTTAAAACTACTAATAAACACACACACACACACACACACAGAAAGTAACTCCCCCAGAGTGCCAATTTCAGGTCACTTTTGCCGGTCCAAGCCCGGATAAAGGAGCAGGATTGGAATTGTGACATTAAAAAACAATAATTGCTAAAAGAAATTTAATTTGTAGTTCTAAATAAATTTTAAATGCATTTAGGACGTTTTTTACTCACTTTATGTCTCTTCCACAATGTTATTTCTCTCTCCAACAAGGTAGGTTACAGTTACATTAGCATGACCAATTATGCAAATTAGGTGATGACGTCATTTAGCGACTTCTAGCGACTTTTAGGACAGCCAATAGCGATTTTCCTTACTGAGGAATTGGCAACACTGGTTGACACTAGGGCTGGGCCATATTATACCGTTCACGGTAATACCGGTACAATGTTAGGCAACGATAAGAAAATGAAATATCACGATAGAATATAGGTAAAATGCGCATGCGCAGTGCCTTTGTTTTCATACGCACATGGCCGAAAAAGCACGGCAGCAACGGAGAATGAGAAGGGGGAAAGTGGATTGTTGAGTGAAACGGATGAACCAGAATTGGTTTGTAAAAATGGTGCAACTTCAGTGATCTGGAACTGGTTTGGTGTTTGTCCGTCAGATACACACAAAGCACTTTTTTTTTTGTAGAACATGCAAGCGGGCCGTCGTTATTGCCGTATTTGTGCTCGTAAATCTGGGAGTAACCTGGGTCCTAAACTCCTTCCCCTTCAGGTCCCAAAGTCAAACGAACACTGCAGCATCACTGAGAGTTAAAAACTGTCTAAATTCTTTCATCTTTAATAAAACGATCAGCATTGCTGCTTTACCAGGTGTAACTATGAAGTTTAACATCCAGGCATCCATGAAAACAGAATTTATTACATTTAACGGAGTTAGAAGTTAGCAGGAAGTATGTCTGTGAAGGTTCTCAGTCATTCAGGTCATCGTACACTAAGGAGCTTGGAAAGAAAAGCGTCTGGACTTCTTGAGTTGCTTGAAAACGTTTCACCTCTCATCCGAGAAGCTTCTTCAGTTCTAAGGATCAGTGGTGGAGAGTCCCAGATTTAAACCTAGTGGGAGTTTCCCCCCCAAAGGGGGACAAAGGACCCCCTGATGATCCTCTACCTAATCACATGAGCCAAGCGGGTGTGGGTCCTAATCAGCCAGGGTTTCGGTTAGCAGGAAGTTAGCGGAAGTTAGCTCGCTAGTTTCGCTAGTTACCTAAGCATGATATAGCATGTTCTGACTGAGAGATTTCTGAAAAAATTCAAACGTACAGCTCTCCTATCACTTCCAACATAAATGAAGACAGGAAACTAAACAGCAGTGACGTTTGTAGGGTTACTGAAGTTGGACTAGTTGGTATATAACGATATGCTACGTGATCGCTAGCGACACAGCTATGTTAGCATAACATAAACAGTGAAGCTGCAGGATGAACGCTAAGTTTTTTTCCACTCGATAAAAGTTAATGTGAAAGTTCCTGATGGTTATAGACAAATGCAATCGCATGGCAGGATGCTGTAAACGGACCAAACTTCAGTCAGGAGAACAACTGAGATAATCCATCCACAATACGAGGTTAGTCATTAATATATTGCGACAACATGGGAATAGAGGAGCTGTGATAGAATACAGCATTAATGAATCAATGGTACAGAAGTGGAGGTAGCAAGAAGAATGAGTTGAATAAAGTTTGATTTATCTGACTGCTTTGTTTCGCTTAATGTGCCTTATAATCCCGTGCACCTTATGGTCTGAAAAATACGTATTTGACTTTTTTATTTGGCACACTGCAGTTTAATGTTGCAAAGCACCTCTTTTTAACTTCAGTGGATATTATACATGGTTATACTCAGGATATGTCAGCCCATTTCTACTGGAAATGCCTTTTGGTTAAACTTTCAGCAAGGAATTTGCATTTGCACTGTTAAATTTTTATATAGCTGTAATGCACATAAAAAAAACAGCTGCTTGTTTAAGTGAAAATAAATGGATGGGGGGTTTTTTTGCGCTAGTAAAGTTGTGGAGTATTTTGTCTCGCAGAAATTATATCGTCAGTTATATCGTTATCATAAATTTTCAAATATATATCGTGATATATATTTTTGGCCATATCGCCCTGCTCTAGTTGACACGATTCCATTACATAATTTCTGCAGGTCTCTTATAGCCACACCTTTTAGTAAAGTGTATGCCCAGTTTATGTGAATGTCCTTTTCACACAGAGAGATTTCAAAAGAAAGAACTTGAAGCAAATGTGCAGATCTGTCTCTCTTCCCTCACCACCAGCTGGTGGTGCAGCAGATAGCTGCCTCTCCCTGAGCCTGGTTCTACCATAGCTTTCTTCCTGTTAAAAGTTTTTCCTTTCCACTGTTGCCAAGTGGGGGCTGTCTGATTGTTGGGGTCAACTATTGTACGTTTTTTACCTTACAATATAAAGCACCTTGAGGCAGTTGTTGTTGTGGCTTGGTGCTATATAATAAAAATGAATTTATCAGAGTTTAATATAGTTAATTCACAAACACAAAAAGAAACCGATATTAATAGCAAATAATACTGCCCTAATAATGAATAAAAAAAACATTTTATTCATGTTATGAATACTGGTGCTATTAATAGCTCTGACCATGTGTAATTATATGATTTCTTTTTGTGACTTATGGAGCTTTTCTGTCTCTCATTTGACTATCTTTCATACTAGTGCCCTGATGCACTTCACATGACAGACTCTGTTCTGGAATTATTAACAAAATATAACGTAGGCCTACTGAAGGAAAATATTAATAGATTGCCAGACAAGGGCCAGATGTTGTGTCCTGGGCTTGATGAGGGCCTGTATGAAGTGGACCTGAGACTAAAGTGATGTGGCCAAACTAAACCTGCATGAAACACATAAAAAACTGCAGATGTAAAGCCAAATACTCCAAGAGTCCCACATTTTTCCAAGAAAGATCTTTTCCACACCACCACCTTAGAAAGCTCACACATGGCAGGATGGGTCCATAGATTATTAACACTGACACCAGTTTCTGCCCCTCCAGTCTCAGTCTCAATGGCAGTTCGTCAGACCAGCCATCAACTGTCCAGTTTTGGTGAGCTTGAGACCTTTGCAAAGTCAGATTTTTGTTCTTGACTGACAGGAGTGGTCTTCTGCTGCTTTAGCCCATCTGCCTTAAGGTTTGACAAGTGCACTCCTCTGCTGTTCGCTGCCACTGTGAAGAGTAATATTTCTGAGCTACTGGTGTCTTTCCATCAGTTCTAAGAAGTCAGCCAGGTGTTTCTGCCCATGAATACCCTATGAGATCATTCAAGTGCACGTCTAACTTCACACCTATTTTAAATGCATATCACTTTCTTCAAAAATATACAGTACATTTAATAAAAAGAACTACAAAACCTTTTGTAGTTCTTGCATATAGTAGTATGAAAAAGTATTTGCCTCCTTCCTGATTTTTTTTCTATATTTGTCACATTTCCATGTTTCAGATCATCAAACAATTTTTAATAGTTCACAAAGACAACACAAGTAAAATAAAAAATGCAGTTCTTAAATAATGATTAAAACTTTGTGTGAACTCATGTGAAAAAGTAATTTAATTTGAAGTAATTAAATCATAGATAAATTGGACCTGCTTATTGCCAGACCTGTTGAATCAAGAAATTACTTAAATAGAAGCTTTCTGACAAAGTGAAGTAGGGTAAAAGATCTAACCCCCCCCCCCAAAAAAACAGCACATTGGGATAAAATCTAAAGAAACAGCCAAGAACAAAGTTATTGACACGTGTCGGTCTAGAAGCCACTTTTAAGGCTTTCAGTGAGCCAAGGTGAGAGCCATTACCGCCGAATGAAGAAATCTAGAAGTGGCTGGTGTGGGATTATAATATTACCTTATGCCATGTTATACCCCTAATTAAAGATTGTGAAAATATTATGTAGTTTTAGTTTGCATTATTCTCCTGAATTAGAAGAAGGTGATAACTATTACATTTGTTAAACTGCATTGCATTACATTAGACTGCCGATTTATTGTGAATGAATGATATTGTTTTATGATGCATTATACGGCTGAGTTATAAGAAATACTGTTTTCAGAGAGTCATGATCTTATTTGTCTGATTAGAAGAGAGCAGAATATACCAGAGAGGTTTTCTGCCCCATCTCAGCAGGAGCAGATAGACAGGGAGCCAAGGTCGTAGCTTAGGCGCCGTGTGAGAGAAAGAATGTCAATGTTTAGGCTTTTATGACTAGGTGGGGGCCACTAGAGGCTATAAGAGTTTGAGCAATGCTCCACCATTTTGAGATCTTATGCTGTCTGCGTACAGTGTTCATCTCCCACGCATCTGTTCATTAAAAATCATCGTTTGACTCAACCCGGCCGGACCAATGTTGTTATTTAGGTTTTCCTCTTGTATCCATCTCCAATACTTTGAACTCGTAACACTGGCCTACCAAAATTACTCCCGAGAGTGCACTGATAACTCATCCAGGAGGTCACAAAATAACCCAGAACATCTAAACAACTCCTATTCTTCTGTGCCTCACTTATATTCAGTGTTCATAATTCAAAAATAACAAAGAGAAAAAGCTCATTTTACTGTTGCCCCAAAACATCTCGGTGATCGCCAAGAATTTTGGGAAAATGTTCTGTCAACTGATGAGACCAAAGTTGGAAGTTTTTGGAAGGTTTGTGCCCATTTGCCATAGAACTAACATAACATTTCATTAAACGAACATGTCACCAGTCCAACATAGTGGTGTTAGAGTGATGATCTGGGGCTTTTTTGCTGCTTAAGGACCTGGACAACTTCCATAATTGATGACTGGATGATGAATTTGACCAGAAAATCCCTTTTCACAGCTCTTTATACTATTAAAGTAAATTGTTTTTGATTTGCCATTCGATTTTTTAGAAATACTTCAGTATACAATCTGTTCAGTAAACAGTATTTGAATTTTAAAAAAATTAAAAGCAAATGTTTATGTGTTCATGGGTATTTTGGTACACCATTAGTTTCAAAGCAGGGTTTAAAATTAATGAAAGGTTAAAAAAGTAGGTTCTTGAGCCATTTGAACAGATCTTAGTTGAGTAAACACAGGTGTAATCGATAGAATCAGTTATGGTGTGTTTAGCGATTCCATTGTACCAAGGATGTACCAGGGCTTTAATAATGACATTAATTACACCTGTGGTTATCATGCAATGATGTGTCAAAATGGATGCAAAGAAGCAAGTTTTTGAACATAAATTAGAAATCATTTGGTTCTTTTCTACAAATGTTTGTCTTGCTAAATGAAATGGTTTGGTTTTTTCACCACCTTATACCATGCTGCTCTCAAACTAAAACCACACCATTAAAGTGAATTGAAAGTGAGTGAGGGAGAGCGTGGAGTAAAAAAGCTCTCTGCCCTTGTGGCTCACCCTGTTAAAGTGTCTTTATTAGGAGTCAGGGACTGATCACACTGCTAAGTGACCTGCCAAGGTCACAAAGAAGGGCAGCCATGGTAATTAGTATGCTCTTTAGTGAGGCAGGGACGCGATTGGCTTCAGCGACATTAGTATGCCTCAGTGTGGGACTAAGGGGTTATGCTAAGCTACACTAGCCATTAGTATGCTCACATCTCAGGAGTAGATGCAGTGCTGGGTTTTGTTCATGCCTGCCCCACTGAGGGATGTGGTGGACTGTGAGCACAGCTGATTGCACTTTTAGAGTTTATTTAATTACACTAATATAAGTTAAATGCAGCATTGGCAGTAATGTGATTACCTTTAAAGAACCTTCTGGTAGTTTGCAACCTGTTTTATTTATGTGTTGTCTTTTTGGTTTCTTGCTAACAATCAACATTATTCAGTTTGGATCAATTCAGTTTCATTTGTATAGCACCAAATCACAACAATAGTCACCTCAAGGTGCTTTATGTTGTAAGGTAAAGACCCTACAGTAATAGACAGAATACTCCAACAATCAGACGACCCACCCAGGAACAAGCATTTGGCAGCAGTGGGAAGGAAAAACTTCCTTTTAACAGGAAGAAAACCAGGAGAACCAGGCTCAGGGAGGAGCAACCATCTGCCTTGACTGGTTGGGGGTGAGGGGAGGAAGACAGGACCAACAAACCCCTGTGTAGTAGAGTCAGAGATTAATAATAACTAAATAATGAGCTAAATAACAATAACTAATGGTTTAATACAGAGTGGTGTATAAAAAGAGGTGAGTGAAGAAGAAACACTCAGTGCATCATGAGAAGACTGTAGTAGCCTAGACCTACTGCAGTGGCACCTGATCCACCCCTTTCTATAGGCTTTATCTACTACTAAACATACACTTAGGAATAACCTGGATTTTGCCTTAGTTTGAGGGAAGTGGGAATTCTGTGTAGCACACCTAATGATTCAGTTGGCTGTAGCAGCATTACTTTGGAGTAATGATTTTCTGTATGACTTTTTGAGTCTCTTGCTTTGTTTTGGGTGAATTTTGGCCCACTGTTCTTCATAATACTGCGTTACCTTACCTTTTAGCATTAATTCATGCATGCTAAAGGTCCTGCATCATTGGCTGTGTCCCAATCCAGAGACCGCATTCTCCGGAGTACGCATTTTGAGACCTATTACGTCACAACAACGCGACGACTGCTGTCCCAATCCGAAGTGTACTCCAAATGCGCCGTCGATTTCCCCAAATTTGAAGCGTGGTCCGGTGTACGCTTCGTGGTCCCATATATCCCACAATTCAGAGCGCGGCGGTGGGTGTGGATACTTTTGCCGAAAAATACGGCAGACGCTGAAGCGGAGCGGCCAAAGAGTAAACTTTCAAAAGTAAGTACTGAATATTATGTCACTTATTTATGTGCGAATGTTTAATAATGAAGAACATTAAAACATTACTGTTGGCCACGTCTGCAAAGTTATGTGACATTAGTGATGTTTGTACTAACTTGGTGTTAAAGCCTTTACTTTAAAGTATATGCCGTTCAATAGTCGACCTTAATCTTACAGAGAATGTGATGATTTTATGGATAATTAAAGTCAGTCATATATCCACAAACACAACAAGCTGAAAGTCAGTGATGCTGCTCGGTTTTCAGTCCCGAATATCACGGCACAAGCAGGATTCACTGCACTGTTAATGTTAGCTACATTATATTGCTGCCTCTGTTCGGTGGTGTCGAGCCAAACGGACTGTAACGTGTGTTTGAACGAGCTGACGGTTCACTCGTTAAGCTGAAAGAAAGATGCTTTAATCACAGGAGTCACACATATGTCCACTGTACCATCTGGGAACTCTTCTTGTTTAGCACTTGTAATAACACAAACACTAAATCTTCCTTCTCTTGTGCTGTTTTGTAGCAGTGTATACACCTGAGACTGTCACCTGTCTGTCTGTCCTGCACTCTCTTTTTCTTTCTCTCTGATTGTGTAATAAAAGTATGAACATGTATTTATAAGTTACACTTGTGTTTTACAGTCCCGTGGTCTCAGCCTCAGATACTCAACAAATCAAAGTGATGTCATACAAAAATGAACCAACATAAAAACATTTTTTTCTCCTCCATGTCTGTCAAACAATGCTGTATGAAACGTTTCTCGCGGTTAGTATCATGGTTGCGAGGCAACCTGAGCAGCGCAACGAAGGCCAGACCATCCCATTTCACAAGCCTCTCACTTCTGCACTTCTCGTACTTCGTAGTACGCGCTGTACGTAGTACGCGAACTGCGCGTACTCCGAAGCGTGCGGTCGCTGGATTGGGACACAGCCATTATTTCAATCATTAGGAGGTGTGAACTTTGGAACCTTGATTCTTTTCTTTTTTATTCATTCAGCTGTACAACTGGAATCACTGTCCTGTAGTACGACAAACTTTTGGCAAGGCTTTAGCTGTCAGACAGATGGCCTCACATCTGACTAGAATACTTTGGTATACAGCAGAATCCATGGTTGACTCAGTGACTTTAAGGTGCTCAGGTCCTGTGGCCTTGTTTGTCCAATGCACTTTGTTCCAGAAGTCTTGAATCGTTCAGATGCAACTTTGCAAGCCTGAACTGTGCTTCCATGCTCTTTTTAGAGAAACCCACTATATACATCCTGCTCCATGACCAATGCCAAAATGACAGTCACATCCCACAAATAGAGCTAAAAAAAAACTGTAACAAAAAAAAGGCTAAAGTAAATAATGCTCCTTTACCTTCAGGCCAGCTGGACATCGCTCAGTAATATTAACCGATGTGTTCACAAGTCCATTTGAAAAGCTAAAAGCGTAAAATCTTAGATTATAGTTGTGTTCAGTCGGAACCACAATGGCTGAAAGGCTGATATAAATGATTGCAGATGGAAATATATGTTAATGTAGTTCTGGTCTGGGACATCTCTGCGCTTCCCTGTGTTTACATACAAAGCCAGGAGTCGGGAAGAGGGGCAGCAAGGCCCCCAGTACACAACAGAGCAGGTATTAATGAAATGAAATAAGGATGTGCTGGGGCCAAGATGGGTTGCATAATGGTTTATAATGGACCGACTGTAGGCAGGCTAAAGAGCTTTATATGAGTTGTGATAATCAGATAACTAGAAGAACCTCAGCTGCAATGTGTAAATGGATGCAACTCTGTCACTATAAAGACTTGCATATGGCTTCTGTGAACTGATGGTATTTAATAAAGTTAAACAGCTGGAAGAAACAACCACAAGTTTTGCTTCTGTTACTGTTTCGTCAACCCAGACTCTGTCAGTTCAAGGATGCAAACTCAATTTTGCATTTTGACAAAATGTTTTTATCCATAAAAGGGGAATTGAGACTTCCACTTGTTTGTTCCAAGATTCCTTTGATCGGCAAAAGAATGCAACACTGAAGGAGTGTGTGTCACATGCCAAAAGCTTCAGAACTGGCAACCTGTAATGAGCCATGCTGGAAATGTATTTGAAATTACATTGTACCTTTGCAAAAACAAGTCCTTTAATGGCTGCCCCGCTTAGTTTGCTTAGGTCACTTGACTGTGACCTTTTTGTAAAACTTTTGACCACATGACCTCATGACAGGGATTGGGGGGTGAATGACTAGAACACTGTTCATGATCATTCTGGCTGGCTTTAGCCCTTGATTATAACATTGTTAAAATAAAATTAGTTTTACATTTAAGTAAAACAGAAATAAATTTTTTTCCCAAGTAAAAAACACAGAATTGAACCCTTGCAGCAGCGTTGGCAGGAGTATTTAAGGCCCCGAGTCCTCACTACCCTTAGTATGCCCTTCCTGTGCAGGGCAAAGCTGCCCCAGCATCCACGACGCATTAATATGCACCTCGTCAGCAGGCCAGTGCCAGGCTCAGCTACGCCAGCCATTGTTCCGCCACAATCAAATTAGCCCTGCTGATGAGGCCTGAGCTCTGTGACCTCCACAGGCCCACTGGTTTCCCAGCCCCAGAAATGACAAAGAAGATCTGAGGAGCTTAGGTCTTCGGGGACGGCGGGGGCTCACATACTGATTTCTGATTATGTCGGCTCTCCTTTTATTTATATATTTACCCGCTAGAAGTAATTGAGATGAGGTGTTGACTGCAATATGCTAAGCAGACGTCCCTGGCATGTGACATGTGAACTTGGTGTTGATGTCTAGCAACAGAGTTTGCGTCGCGTGTGTTTGTGTGTGTCTCGCAAGTGTGCTACTTTTGTTTGGTTCCTGCAACTGGCGTACGTGTCACGCTTAGACATTGACAGTCAGCTCATCCCTCGCAGATCCCTCCAGACCACCCCTCCACCGCCTTCCCACTCCCTCCCCTCTCTCCCTTCACCTCTCGTCCACATTTGTCTGATTTAGTGTGATCAGATGTGAGAGCCGACGCCTGCTGCTGCTGTTAATGCACCGTGGGCTCCACATAATAGAAGCTCACTCTGCCTGTAACACTGCTCTGCCGTGTGTGTGTCTGTGTGTGTGTGTGGTTTTGGAAAGGAAGAGATGGAAAATTAGATGTAAAGCATACCAATATTTATAATGCCAATATGCACTGATGGAAGTAGCCCTGTGATAAATGTTTTGTAGCCCCGTGTCCACTCTTGTACCTACACCCATCCTGTGTGCACCTAATCAACTGAAATATGTATCCAGCACATTTGTGTAACACAACTTTAAGGCAGGGGAGATCTCTGAGAGCCCAGCTGACCTGCAGATTCGATACAGATCAGTGAAGGTTCACTGGGAGAGTGCAGCACAGCGAAACATGGTAAAGAAATCACAATCAGATCGCACAATTACACGGCGGATGACTGCAGATCAGGTGGCAGCTGAACGGTCGCGGTGAAGGGGGAAAATGAGAGAAAGGGCTGAAGCAGGAAGTTCATGTCCTCTAATTTTCAAACATGTTAAAAGTGATACCTTGACAGTTTGAATGTTTTTTTTTTTAGTTGCACAGGCAGATATCACACAGTGGAGGGAAAATTGTCTGCACACATCTTATTGGTAGGTAAGTGAAATTCAGCTTGTTACAGTTGTTAGGATTCTGACCTTTGTCTCTAGGATTTGACATGTGCCAAATGTAGAAGAGAAAAACACACTGACTGACTTTTATTGTGTCACCTGAAGACTCCTTGTTGATAGTCAGAACTCCTTTGTTTGTGCTGCAAAGTTGTTGGGTTTTTATTTTAAAGCATATGATTTAGGAAAAGAACACACATACATTAGGGACTAAAATCTGAGATCGTATTTGGAAGTCTTTCTTATGTGTGTATATTTCAAATTTAATGTGTTATTTATCCTAAAAAATGATTTTGAATGAAAAATTATTTTATTCTATTAGCAAAACACTCCATAATGCTGGGCAGCGTCCACAGTCATGTGTGCACTTAAAGTGGCCTTAACAACTAAAATGATTAAATAATAATTAGTGTAACTGGACCCAGGTAAGCTGCCCCTTTCCCTTTTTTTGTTTTTTTTGAGGGATGAAGCCTTGGGGAGTAACCAGACACTCAAAGAAATGTTTTCAGTGACACAATACACTTCTTTCAAAACCTTCCTTCACTTTCAGAAACCATTTGAAGTCATGTGGTTTTTCATCCTTCATCAGTGCTCTAATGCATTCTGTTGTGGCTTTATCATGTGCCTCTGCCCTCCATGTTTTTTGTCGCTCAGTCCTTGTCTACTCTCCTGCTCAGTGTCTTAGCTCACTTTATCTCTCTTTTCTTCCCAGCAGCTGGCTTGAATACTGATGGTGTTCATTCTGGATCTGATTAAGCCCCCGCTTGGCAGAATCAGACAGTAGACATAAATATCTGGGGGCATCTAAGAGAGAGACAAGTTGGTTAAAGAGGACCGAGTGTAGATCAGGTTTCTACCCCTGATGAAAATCGATGCGACTTGACCGGTCGCAGAGTGACTCAACATGTCAGCTCTAAAGAGAGCAGCCATTATATCATTAGAGCTAATTTCATCTTCCTCTTCTTGTGTCTCCATTGTTATTCAGTCATTTACTGAGGATGCGCATGTAGATGGTTCACGACTGTCCATTGTCATCATTCTCAACCAGCTTCAAACACCAATGTTTGAGAATGAATTGCAGTGACAGTGACATTTTTCTTCCTTTTTTGTAGAAATGATGATAGTTCTATCTTCCATTTAGAAGTAAAAGAAGTCTCAGAAAGATCTCAGCAGGTCACTCTTCATAAAGGCAACAGTTACTGTGCTATTAATTTCAGTAAATGACATAAAAAATGCCAAAAGTGGTAAAAGTTATCAAGGAGTCCAAAGTATCCATTGTCCATTGTATCTTGGCATGCAGATAGTTAGTTTGGTTTCGTTTGCTTTGGTTTTATCACAAAAGACTTTCTGGTGCAATTAAGAAAATGACTTACTACGTCTTCAAAGAGTGTTGGGGGCAAAAAAAAATCCAAATTTAAACATGGGGATAGGGCTCAACCTGTTTCATTAATCTTAAAATTAGTGTTTAAACTGTGATCATTTATTGTGTATGCTCTAAAAATGTTGTAATTTTCTGTTAAATCTCAGCAACATTTGAAAGAAGGTGCGGTAATAATTGTTGTGATGTCACTGTGATAACTTAAGTACTACCTGTGTAGAGAAGTGCTGAGCTTTGG
Organism: Oreochromis niloticus; assembly: GCF_001858045.2. Lineage (NCBI taxonomy): Eukaryota > Metazoa > Chordata > Actinopteri > Cichliformes > Cichlidae > Oreochromis > Oreochromis niloticus. The sequence continues at coordinate 29,931,320 of NC_031978.2, read as the reverse complement.
AACAGTTTCTGGATTCTTTTGGCACAGCTGTCCACACTGACAGAGCCAAAAGCTGGGACAGCCAGTGCTGCTAAAAGTGAAACACAGCATTTTTTCCAGCCACCTCTGTCCACATCAGTCCTCTTATACTCAGTCTCAGCAATAGCTTGTATTTGCTTACTGGGTGTTTTGTACTTCTTTTGCTAGCAGTCTCTCAGAATATAACAATTAACAAACCAACTTTCTCTGAAAAAGGTTTCAGAGCCCAGTTAATTTGGGTGGATTTAAACTCTGATACATTTGCATATATAAGTGGAAGATTGCAGATGGCATGCTGTCTAATAAGGGTTGGACATATGATAGTATTATGCAGTTGCTGCAGATTTGTTGGCTGCACATCTATGATGCAAATCTCTGTTGGCTTGTGCTGCTCTATTGGATTGAGATCTGGTGATGGTCGAATTCATTTGAGTGCAGTGAACTCATTGTGATGTTGTTCTTCTTCTTTCGGCCGCCTCCTTTAGGGGTCACCACGGTAGACATCTGCCTCCATCTCATCTTGTGCATGTACTCCTTCAAAAACATCCACAAACCTCCTCTGAAGTCTTCCTCTTTTGCTCCTGGCAGCTCCATCTTTACCATCCTTTGTCCAGTATATCCACTACCCCTCCTCCGAACAGGTCTACCCTCTCTAACTTTGTCTCCAGATGGCTCAACCTGAGTGGTCTCTCTGTTGTACTGATTTTTCAATCTCGTCCATTCTGCTAAATTTCAATAAAAATCTTAACATCTTCAGCTCAGTCAACTCCAACTTGGCCTGCTGTCTTTTTTTCAGTGCCACTGTCTCCAAACCATCCATCATAGCAGTTCTCACTACCATCTTGCAAACCTTCCATTTCCAAGTCTCCTCTGATACGTATACGTACCCCAGGTATTTAATCGTTCTTCACCATCTCTACTCCTTACATATTCGCCTTTCCACCTGTCTCCCTCTCAATAACATAAATGTACTGTGTTTTGATATACTGACTTTCATTCCTCTTCTCTCTAGTGCATCCCTCCACCTCCCCAGACTACCATCCACAAACACATCCATGCTCCCTGCTCTCACTACAGATTACAGTGTTGTCTGCAAACATTATAAGTCTATGAATACTCCCGCCTGAGTTCAAAATTGTGGTGAAAAAGTCCACTGCCCCCTCTCCTAGACATCTCCACAGGCATCTCATCTGTCTCATTCCACTCTTCTTCCTCTTCACAGCTGCCCTTACTTCCTGATTCACTAATCTTGCTCCCTCCGTCCTCCTTTCTCTGTCATTTTCTTCATTCATCCAATGTGATGTTCGAAAAAAACACTTTGACATTGTTTGAGGTTTTTAACATTGAGCATCATCCTTCTGGAAGCAGGAATAAAATCACAAAGGGATGGATATGGTCATCCGCACGCCAGTGTGACTTGCAAAAACAAAAACAAAAATTGAGTGGTTACTAGTTTTGTAATGTTCAGCAATAATCACCATTAGGGAGCAAGTTGTGATAGTTAAAAACATTGCTGGCATTTGTCAACTCTCCTTATATGTAAATGTTACGTGACCCCCCCCCCCAAAAAAAAACAAAACAAAACAAAACAACAAAGCTCAACATGTCATTGATATTCCACAACAGCATGTTTTCCTTAAAACAAGCCGAGTATTTAGGCAGCAGGGGATATAATTCCACTGTTTGATGTTGTTGAGTAATTTTAAGATCTTGGGCCAGCTCTTATCTCTCTGTGACTTGCACAGTCTCCCTTCCTTCAAGCAATGCTCAGATATCTCCACTAGAGGCTCCCTGTTGAGCATAACATACACACTCGCTCCTTCTGCAAGCAGACACACAGACGCACACCCACACGCACGCGTGCATGCACCCACACCCTTCATACATTCTCTCATGCTGTTCTCCTCAAACACACTCCTGCAGAGCAATGACCAGGGTGGATTGCTATTTGGCGTTGCAGGGCATTAGCCACTGATGTCTTAACACTTGTAAATGAACCCTTCGCCCCTCCTAATCTGTCACTTTAATGCACTATAGATTTTATTTCAGCCTCTGTAGTATCACATTCTCAATAATAATCATCAAGCCGACGCTGTTGTCCCCTCCTGCAGAAATTAAATCTCGCCGCTGAGTGCACAACTAATAAAAGATGTTGCCGGAGGAAATAAAAAAATAAATATGATGAATCATAAGCAGTGGGGATTTGTATTCAGATGCGAAAGACAATTACACAAAGAGTTTGAATTTATCAGCCTCTTTGCCTCTCAAAGGCTCAATAACGGGCCACCACCGCCGGGCGCTGGGAGCTGCACGCTCACACGCACATCCGTCTCATGGACATCTACGCACACAGTGTACAAATAAACACACTCAAGCATATTATGCAGACAGCATCCAGGCGTACACACACACACATTTTCTCTTTCACCCTGTGAAACGCTCTCCACAGACACACATATTCGCACCTGCTACCAAGAGGCTTTGTTGTTCAGCTTTTGTCCTTGCTGATGAGTAATATTACCTAAAATATTCTTTCATTTATTTATAACTTCTGCTGAGTGATCTCAACAGAAAACTAAGACGTAAATGTTAACGCTAACAGATTTCTTATTCAAGCTCTTTCATCCCATGCAATATAAAGTGTGTTCCTTTACATAATGCTTGTATATTTACATTATGTATGACAATATGTGTTGTTAATGCTAACAACAATGATCATTTAGCCTCAGATATCCTTTAATAGTGTATCTTATTTCTATACTAAATATATTCTGAATAATCAGATGAAGGACTGGACATCAAATGCCTCCTTCAGATCAAATAAGAATTTAAAATCGGAAAGATACTAGTTTGCTAACTGGGTTTCTCCCATATCTGAAGAAACATGAACATCAAGCAACGAACAAAAATTTCTTGACCAGAAATTATATAAACATGTGACGATGACAGGCGTTGTGTGGATTACAATTTCGTTGTACATGTACAATGAAATAGTAATCATAGAATAGCCCTAAGGGTAGAACCATGAGTATTTGCGTCAAAAGGATTTGTATAACATATTGTGATATATGGCGTAAAGTGTACATTAGTTAATAGTTATGTGTTGTTATGAAATGTTTGTCTATGAAATAATAATCATCTGAAAAAATGAACAAAATGCAGCCTACACACATAGGAACTGGATACTAGCTCACAGGAACAAGAGATTCATAAATGCTGATAAAACAGTGACCACTACTCTGATATTCACCACCAAAGCTGGCAATGAGAAGCGTACAGAAAGTGGACAAACACTATGTAGCAACACCAGACTTACAAAATATCTTTAATCTAATATCACAGCTATATTGACGGGGACAGCAAGGGCGCCTGATTATGAAATCAAAGGTCTTCTTATGATGGCATAATACATACAGTAGCAGAACATGCTTGACTCCCTGCTCCCTTGCCTTCAAAGACTTAGCACCCATTCACACAGCCCTACACACAAGTTGGCAACAATCTGGAAACTACCAATGGCTAAGGAAAAGTGGGCATTCCCCAACTGGTTGCATGTGGTGACTGGCAGTTGCTGTCCCAACCTCTGTATATTTTATATATCTTATTTTATTGTTTACTTTATTTCATTTGTAAAACATGTATATACACACTATATACACATTCACACACACACATGTAGAAAAACATATTTAGTATACACATTCAGTAATGTATATACCTTTATATATTGTACATATATTTATTACTTTTTAGATTAGCCATTTTTATATTTTGCTTGTTTTACGTTATTGTATTTTTGCACAACTCTGTTGCTTGTGAAGCTCGCACACAAGAATTTCACTCGCATGTACTGTACCAGTGTACCTGCACATGTGACGTGACAATAAAAGTGATTTGATTTGATTTGATTTGATTTGAAAATGATTGCTAATGTCTCAGTGACCCCTGTGGCACCAACCAATCGTCAGGGAAAAGTGTGTGTTACACGACCAACTGACAAGGACTATACACTTCCTCTTGCATTTGCTTTGGTTACTAGTAGGTTCCTGTGGTTGTCAGGAGGAAGGCACCAAGTTTTATACAAACATCAACGATCTTCCCAAGCGGTAAATTTTTACACTTCTTTATGGCTGATCAATCAATTGGATATGCTGAAAAGGATTAAAGGGACCCATAGAGTTGATAGGATTGGAAACCATATTTTAATGATCAAATTATTTGCGTTTCACGCATATATGCCAGTATCTTGTGAATTCAAACTAAAAGACGTAAAGACGTATATTGCAAGGGGGTTAACACCAACTACTACAGGGGTTGGTAACAGAAGCTTAGACAAAGAGCAAAAGGCAAGGCTATACACACACACACACACACACACACACACACGAGGTAATAAAGGAAATAATAAAGGAAAGTGGAAACACCAGGGTAACAAAACACATCTAAAACGAAGTAAAACAATAACAAAGGAAGTCAAAGCAACAACAAGGCACACAAGACAAAAGCGGACAAAAAAAAAAAGAGATATAGACTTAACTGAAGTACAGAAAGCATCATATAAAATTCAAAATGACAAAAAGCCATAGAGAACAAAAACAGTGGCTACTGGAGCTTTGTATTGTACACTGTTAAAAACAAAATCCTACAAAAACAGTAATATTCCGGCAGCTGGGGCACCAAAATAATACCAGAAAATAACAGAAAATAACTTTATCATAAAAATACGGTTATTTTCAGTAATGACAATACAGTTTGTTGCCCTAATGTTACATGGGATTTTGCCTTTTTCAAGTGCTTTTAAACATTAAATTAGGAACATGTTAATGTGATTAAACAATGAAATTACCTATAAACAAGGTCAATGAATGTGGCAATATGAATAATAATACTTAAATGGACAGAAATATACAGTTAACAGTTGGTTTAAATAATAATGGATTGCATGCCCTGGGACAGAGGCGAGGCTGCCATATCGCACCATTGCCCCCTCTGGGCATCACCAGTAGGCGGTAGGTGAAGTGTCTTGACCAAGGACACAACGACCGAGAGTGTCCGAGCTCAAACCGGCAACCTTCTGATTACAAGGCGCACTGCCAACTCTTGAGCCACGATCGCCCTAAATAGCAATAATAATTATTATTATTTGATGTAAAACAAGTTTATGAGAATCATTTTATATATTTTTCCATAGCATTACATTTGAATGTAACAGTTCAATCTTTCAAATAACGGACACATATTTGTGAAATCATGATACATTTGTGAATGTATTTTAACAATCTAAATATGCATATGTACAGACAAATACATTTATAAAACAAGAAAATTATGTTTTATTACATTACAGTGATTTTACGTTAATTTACATTTGTAATGTGAAATCACAGTCTATTTATGTAAATTTAATGATATTCTAGAAGAACAGAACAAAACTGTAAAATACACAGTAAAATACTTTTATATTAGGATTTTTTTTTTACAGTGTAGGGTACGTGCAAGTAAGCAGGACTGTACGCCAACCTCATGTGGTACCCTTTTCTTGTTGTCCGAGATGACAAAACCATGTTGTGCAAAACCATGCATTCTCATTTACTGCTAATGTTAATGACTCATGGAAAAAAGTTTTTGATTTTATTACTCAGATTAAAACCTAAACTTCAAAGTCTAAATTATCACTTAGTTTGCTAACCATCAAAGACTTCCAGGCTTTCTTAGTGATTAACACTACATTTCTTGGCACGTGCACTGTAAGAAAAAGTCCTAATATAAAAGCATTTTACTGTGTATTTTACAGTTTTGTTCTGTTCTTCTAGAACTGTGACTTCACATTTCAAATGTAAATTAACGTAAAATCACTGTAATGTAATAAAACATAATTTTCTTGTTTTTTAAATGTATTTGTCTGTACATATGCATATTTAGATTGTTAAAATATATTCACAAATGTATCATGATGTCACAAATATTTGTCCGTTATTTGAAAGATTGAACTGTTAAATTCAAATGTAATGCTATGGAAAAATATATGAAATGATTCTTATAAACTTTTTTAACATCAAATAATTATTATTATTTTTGCTATTTAGGGCGATCGTGGCTCAAGAGTTGGCAGTTCGCCTTGTAATCAGAAGGTTGCCAGTTCAAGCCCCAGCTCGGACACTCTCGGTCGTTGTGTCCTTGGGCAAGACACTTCACCTACCGCCTACTGGTGATGGCCAGAGGGGCTGATGGTGCGATATGGCAGCCTCGCCTCTGTCAGTCTGTCCCAGGGCATGCAATCCATTATTATTTAAACCAACTGTTAACTGTATATTTCTGTATTATTATTCATATTGGCACATTCATTGACCTTGTTTATAGGTAATTTCATTGTTTAATCACATTAAAATGTTCCTAATTTAATGTTTAAAAGCACTCGAAAAAGGCAAAATCCCATGTAAAATTAGGGCAACAAACTGTATTGTCATTACTGAAAATAACCGTATTTTTATGATAAAGTTATTTTCTGTTATTCTCTGGTATTATTTTGGCGCCCCAGCTGCCGGAATATTACTGTTTTTCTAGGATGTTTTTTTAACATTGTGTGTTAAAAATATAACAGGTGATGACCTCAGAGAAACTACTAGCTACATTATTGTCACAACAATGTATCATGAATAACTGTGCTCAGCTGTGTGTTGTGACTTTAGCGAGAAGCACAGAGAGTAAGCTAAGTATATTTCTGTGCACTGCATTCCAGAACAGGATGGACAATATTAAAAGAGAAGACGTAACTTTTTTTTTAAACAAGGAGTTAGCGGGAATACTTTGTGTTAAGTAGATTTAAGCAGGAAAAATAACATGGAAATGTAGTTTTAAATGTTTAACTTGTAGATCTTTAGAAAACTCTTGTATCTTTGTGCTCAAGTACAGGGTGCACTGATCACTGTAAGAACATCCGACTCAGTAGAGCTGCTTCATACTGTAAGGCTGCTGGACAAATGTCTCCCTGGGTAGCTCACACCTAACCTCTTGTCATCTTTCTCCTCTCCTCGCCGGCTTCTCCTTCCCTCTCCTCCCCTCTCCTCTCCTCTCTCCTCCTGGCCTCTGTCACCTCTCTTTTTCCTGTGCTCTGGCTGGCTAGTTGACAGTTAGAGCTGATCGAGGTCACCTCATGCACTTCCTGGTGGTTTGAAGGGGTGCAGCTCTGGAGCTGGAAGCCCACGCCCCAGCGGTTCCCTGACTTGCCCCCAGTGAAAAGCAAGTGAAGTGCGGGTTCCTCTACTGGGAGAGCAGGCGGCAGGCCTCGAGGTTTGGCCCTGGACCAGTACTCCTCTTGCGGTGAGACCAGGCCAGACGCAGCCTGCCAGGGGATGACTTGACCTCCTCAAACTGATGTGGCACAAGCTGGCAGAGCGGTCACTGCTGCCACTGCGTTTGGGTGGAAAAACGATCTCTTACCCTTTCTCACTTGTTCGATGAGCACATCTTCCTTTGTTTTCATGGCTTGCATTTTCTTTTGCCTACATTTTCTTCCTCACTTTCTAATCAACAGATGTACTGCTGTGGGTAACTTGGAACAAGTGTAGCATCTCTAGGTCCTCTAGATTCCTCATGGAATTGTGTGCATCACTTTAAGGGTGTTTATCCTAAAATAAAGTGTTTTTGCATCTGACTTTTTAAAACGCGCAAACATATCCCAAACGTCAACTGTCTGTCAAACTACCGTTTTCTTCCACTGATAGACTCAGATTGTTAATCAGTGTCTCTGTGTTGTGTGAGTAGTTCTTAGGAATGTTTCCAGTAATTAGTGTGAAACAGGATAAGAAAATCTGTTTAGTTAAGTAGTTTAGACAACAGCTGAAACTGGAGACAATCCAGTAGATGAGTTTAAACATTCTTATTTTACCCTTTCAATATCCACCAGGTCAGAACCAGTGCAGGGTCAGGGTTTGGGGTCTGTTAGGATCCAGCCTTTTATATAAATTCCGGCTTTTAACCGAAAAGCTGTACTGCCTGAATAATTTGTCTGACCGAAAATACATACAACTGTTTTATTTTTTGGTAAAAATAAAACACAACTTTTTGGATTCACAGAACACCTTTCCTACTTTCTCAGAGTTAGGGAGGGGTGGCTTTGTAATAAAAGCTGAACCCAAAGTTAACTGTTGTTGTACTTTAATAAAATATCAAAGATTCATTTAATCATTTAACGAAATGCTATTTAATGTGGGTGGTATTTCTTCCTCACAGCAAAAAGGTCTCAGTTCAAATCAACTTGGGCTTTTCTTGTACATTCTCCCTGTGCCTGTATGGGTTCTTTCTGTATATTTGAGGCTAATTAGCAATTCTAAATTGTGTGCATCATCTGTGATAGACTGGCGACCTGTCCATGATGTACCTTGCTTCTGTCCCCTGAGGCAGCTCTGGTATGCTGAATGGTAGAAAACTGATGTAACTTCAGTAATTCTTTGTAAGATACTGCCACGTTAATGGCACTGTCACTCATCAACACTAAATTGTCACGATCACAGTTTGCTCATTCCCGTGTGTCGCATCCCAGATTTCCAGTCTTTGATATTATTTTATAACATTGCTATTATCTAAAATCTGCCATGCAAGCACAAGCGTCCTCTTAGTATCTGAGAGGTTGAAGCATAATACGACCCTGTCTGGGCTCATCGCCTATTACCCAAAGAGAGTGCGGCGTCCTGCTGATAGCTCGCTGATGGCTCCTTTTTTTTCTTCTGCAGGATGTTCTGTCAAAGACGGTATCAAAGGTCCGGGGGTCTGGTTGGAATGGCTGCATCCTGGGAACACATTAGCAAGTGCTACTGTTTGTGATCTTTCTCTCTCTCTCTCTATCACTTTGAAGTTATCTCCTTTCACTCCACCCACAACTCCACCACCCACTCCTTCTTTTCTCTGACCCATTTGAGTATGGAGAAGGGACAGCCAGAACAAATATTAACATCTCTTAGAGCTGTGGTTTAAGCATTGCCGAAGGTCCCTCTTTATTTTTAGAATAATGGTTGGAAGTGTTCATGGGGATGTGGTCACTAATTTTCACTTCTACATGCAAATCATGAGCCAAAACACAGTTCTGAGAGTAGCCAAATTGCTACTTACAGACTTGTAAGTAATTGTGAAGCTAAACAAGGCAAAATTCCGCAACAATTATAGTCGGTTCCAGCTCATGTACGAAGTTCTGATGAGCTACAACATGGATTTGAAAAGACCTCAAATTATCCTAAGCCAGGTATAAGAATTTAATTTCCTTTGATTACATTTGATGTATCTCAAGAACACATTTCAAGAGATTTTCAAAAAGCACTTATTAATTCAGCAGTCATTCAAATGATATCCTATACAGGCAACTCGGGTTAATTGAAGCTTTGCTACCTTGAAACTGTCTCTCAAATCTTGCCTAACTCCTTTTTTTTCTCCTGCAACCTTTTGACATAAATCATCCACAGCTTTGTTAGACTTGAATCAAACTGACACTTTTTCAGACTTATTAAAAGTGCGCAAAGTAAAGGAATAAAAAAAGCATAACAGGAGGGGGGGGAAAGGAAACAACAAAGCCAAAATATGGTGCATAATTACGCCTCGCCTCTCCCTCGCTCTCACTTTCTGCCGCTTTTTCTCTGTCCATCTCTAGTTGTCTGTGACGGCTGGCTTTCTGAGTGGCATTAGGAGGCTAAATTGGCCTGTTTCAGGCAGAAGAGCGTCTGTGTTTGGTGTCAGATAATGTGCGCTGAGGAGTCCGAGGAGAGTGTGATTAAAGCCAAGCCACTGATAATTATGTCAGACTGCACAGTTGTCCAAAACCTTCTCGGCTAGTTGAAAGAGATTTCTCTCTGATGAGCAAAACAGGAGGAGGAAGAGGGAGAGTGAGAGGGAAAAAAAGGTGAAGGGGCTTTTTGAAGAGGATCTTCCTATTACTGTTCCGGCCTCTCTTGCCCCTGCCAATTTAGGGAGAGCCACTGCTGACTTCCCGGTGTACTGGAGACATTTTGTGTGGTGTCACTGAGTTGAAATGCTGTTCTAAGCAGGTGTTGCTGTTGGTGAGGGCTGATGCTAAAAGGCTAGAAATAGGATTAAGCGTTAGCCTCTGCAACCTGTGTAATTAACCCTGACACTCAAGCCGTGATCAAAGAAACATTCTCTTTTCCACCCAAATAAATCTTGGCTTAAACTTTGTGTGTGTGTTTTTTTTCTCATAAATGCCCATAGGAGGAAGATATCTTTATCACAGACAGTTTAAATTACTAGCCCACATTTGCATAATCACTTAGGTAGTTTTGTTACTGCGTGGCATTTTAATGTGACAAAAGAACCGTCTAGTGGATTCTAGTGGAAATAGGAATTGGTTTTGATCACTGTGAATGTGGAAAAGAAATCAGAAGTGTTAATGTTTGACTTTAAACTCAGAGAAAAACACTGGCATTTGACAATTCTACTGAATTATTAAATTTATCTTTTAAATTCTTTTTTTTTTTTAGTTTTGTTGTCCTTTGTCAATTATTTTTAACTTCCAGATCCACCTGGGACTGGAGGTAGAGAGAGGATTTGGGTTGGATTTATTTATTTATTCATTTTTTTATTAACAAAGTTTTTACCTATTTGGAGCACTCAAATAAAAATGTGTTTGCAGTGCTCAAAATAAATGTATGAGACTTTATTTTTTAAGGCAACATTTTCCACTTTCAGTACTTTTTTTGTGTGTGTGACCAAAACCAACAAATCTGCTACCATCAACTGATGTGGTCAAAAAGAGAAGATAAAACAAGAAAAAAAAAAGAAAAAAAATTCTGCAGATTCTCAACATGACCATCCATCATGCAAACCTTCTCCTAATAGCACATTTAATCATGCACCAACACTGACTCTGAAAAATATTTATAATATGATAAGACTTGCTTAAGCTCTTATAAAAAAATAACTTGTTAATAACCATTAATTCTAGATGAGGGAGCTGTGACAGAACAGATAATATTTATTAACTGTAATAAAGCAATGTTCCCACTTTAGATCTGCATGCTGCAAAAAGCTGTTAATTCATGTCAATCCTAATAAAAAAAATTAAGCTCGACAAAGTTTAGCAAAGATAAAATGGGCAGACTAGCTGAACTCAGTAAATAAATGACTTTACATTGATTTAAAAAAAGCTAACAAGAACCGCAAAGATTTTATTAACATTATGAAACAGTATATAAAGTAACAATTGTTAAAAGCTAATAATACCAGCTTATAATGTTATTAATCTTTATTAGGTCATATATAACATATATTCACTTAAATAAATGTTATATAAGAATATATGTTAAATACAATTTCAGAGGAAAAATGACTCTGTAGATCAGAAACAGCAGTGAGATGTGTCCACCTGTACAACAGTGTCTTTGAAATGTAACAACAATGCTGCAATTAAATTTAGAAGATTAAATAAGTCAGTGCAAAAGGTATTAAAAGAAACATGTTTTTTCCCCTTTTTTCTATTTCTTTTTTTCTAACACTTCTTTAACATTCTGCCTGCTTTGGAACAGTATTCCAACCATTATGATCAGTGTGAAGTGTATGATTGCAGGACTTGGCAGGGGATGAAATCCCTCGCAGAGGTTAAGCCTGTGTGCAATGCTAAATGACAGAGCATATATTAATATGAAATCCATCCAATTATCTCTAATGGAGCTCTCTGGCGTGATACTGTACCCAGTCATTTCAGGTCCATGAGCAAACCCTCAGTTGCTCTATCTCTGAGACTGCTTTGTCTCTCTGCTTTGCTTCCGTGCACGTCTGACTCTTTGCATTTCTGCATGAATTATCCAGTCTGGAAAATATTTTGTCAAATTACAAGTTCAAAACTACAGGTGATTACACACGATTTGTTATTTTGTTTCTTATAATCAAAGTAAACACCACAAACAGGCATCGTTGTACTTAGTCGTCTGACATTTCTTTTAGTATGGAATGTCACAGATGGCCTGAAGCGGGCTTACGGTTGAAGAGTGGCAGGTTCGTGGATGTATTACAAGAACTGGATACCAGGATCAGATGCTCACACACTTGAATGAAAATTTACTTATTGAGTCAACAAGTCAAAAACCGCCCTAAAAAACATTCTCTCTCATTTTGGTTCATATCTGGGTTGACCAGGTCCCCTGCTCAGTGTTTCTCCTGTTGATCTAGACCGTGGATTCCTGCTCAGCTCAAGTTCCAGAACAATGAATAACAACTTACTGTATTTGCAGGTGAAGGTGTCCTGTCATCAGCTTTACATGCTTCTTTTAAAGTTAATTTGAGTGCTCAAATAGATTAGAAAAGGGCTAGTCAGTCAAGTCGAAGTCAAGTCAAACTTGACTTTAAAAAGACTAGAAATGGGCTACATAAGAACCAGTCCATTTACTATTTAATTTAAGCACTAAACTACCCGGTTAGCTTAGGCACTAAAAAGTGCTTGGTCAGGAATAGGGAAAGACGGTTTAGGGTCAAACCTGACCCTTCACACCCTTGACCCCTGCAAAAATGACTAGTTGTGCCAGATGGATCTCGCTATTGCCAGAGCTTGGCGCATCATGCAGCACAGTAAAAGGACACCTTCTGCATAAATGTGAGATAATGATGGCTTTGACAAAACATTATTCAATGCCGTGGAAATAGCGGAGCATTGAAAAATGGATGTTCATTTTTGTTCACCTATGTCCCTTGATATTGAATGTGCCGTTCTAATAAATTACTACAGAATATTGAATGTATGGTGTGATAGATCAATCAATCAGGTAACACGCAGCGCAAAATCTGAAAGATCATTATGCATCTTATCCTCTTTTTAATATCGTTAATAAATGATGTAGTAATTGATCGACTTGCTAATTAATCTCTTAAGCCCCTTTTCCATTAGTACCAACTCGGATCGACTCACTATGGTATTTAGAGTTTTCCATTAGATAATAGTACCTGGTAAAAATTCCTGTTCGGCAGGGGTCGCAAAGCAATCCAAGCAGCTACTAAAATGTGACATTGTCAGTGGTGTCACTTGATGAGTCATAAGAGCGTCTTGTTACGTCAAAACTGCCATTTTTGGAAACCGAGTCTGACAAAAAGCTACGGACCAAGTAGCAGGTATATCGTCTCCTTGATGTCCGTCTTTTTTTGTAGCTATCTTGTCGCACACTAATTACGTCACGGGACGCCCGGCCATGTTGCCATAACGACTAGTAGCTAAAATGGAAAAAGAGCTTTAACGTCCATCTAGTGACAAGTTCAGGGGTGGGGATTTTGGTAAGTTTCCCATTTACTTTTTTCTTCTTCTTTGCAATACCTAAATGTAAAGTTTATAACAGAAAAACTCTAAGGTTAAGCTGAATTAACATATTTGATTTGAAAGGTAACATCTTCTAGTTTCTATCTTTGTAGCCCATGAGGGAAATGCATTCTAACCTTAAGCCTAGGTCGTTTACCACTTGCCTGGTTTATGTCAAATAAACTTTAGTCATTCTGAGGCGAGGTTAGCACAACCACCATAAAATGATTCTGGAGAACCTGAACATGCCCAATATTGTAATGATGAAACAAACAAACAAACAAAAGCACTGGAAGAGTGTTGCATCAGTATTACTTTAAAGTTTGCCCTGCGCAAAAGACGCTCATATTTAATATTTAGCATCAATATGGCATCAATTCCCCTCTGTCATTAAACTTTGAATACTCTCCAACACCTTTCTAGGTCAAACAACAGCTGCATCAGAAATAAGTTGGTGGCTTTGATGAACTGCCTTTGATGACTGACAAAGTACTCTTGCGCAGTCTTTTGAAAATGGTCAAATGAACTCAAGTCAAACCGTGTCACGGCTGTATCGCAGTTCATCGCTTTCTCTGGTGCTGACTCCTTTTCTTGGTCCTACAGGGAGTAGCAGACCTGGCACTTTGCAGATTGTGCCGTCGACTACTGTAAAACACTGATTACAGTTGTTGAAAACCTTCCACCCCTCCAACAGCCTTGTTTTATTGCCTCCGTAGCGTGTGTCAAGATCTGTTGTGAGAGTGCCACTTAATGAAGCCTTACCTGAATTTATTTGCCAGTGCTCCTGTATAGACTGAGAGAGGAGGTACCAATTAATAGAACGTAAGAGGACCCAGTGATTTATAATTAACAAGCATGCGGGTTATAGTAAACATAACACTCAGTGTAATAGCCCAGGAGAGAGACGGGAAGTGGAGAAAGAACTAAGGAGGAGGAGGAGAACGAGAGAAAAAAAACAAAAAAACGAGTGTTGATTTGTCCCTTGGTGGATGAGCGGAGTCCTTGTGGCTGACGGGAGCTGTCTAAAGCGGCTAAATGAATAATCATCTGTGAGTTAGACTGGAGACAAACGCTTAACGAGGATGATGTGAACCTCACTGACATGAGGGGGCTGAAAGAGAGAGAAGAGAGAGGGGGACTGACAGAGAGAAAGACGGCGGGAAGCAAACATACTCGCCTCTAAAATGAATGGCGTGCACATTATAATGGCGATGAAGTTGCTTTACTCAACAGGCCGTAGCTGGGCTCCTCTGTAAGGCTGAGTAGTTGTTTGTCAGAATTTCTAAAAGGGCAATGAATCCCCCACTCATTTCCAGAGGTTTGCTGTCGGTGCATGACGGGAACAAAAGAGAAATTGCAGAAAGCAAATGTAAGGTTGACAACATTGACAGCTGAAGAGGGATCTTCTACAAAGCATTTATAAAACATCTTTACCCCCAAAACTTTGGCTGTTGGCGGGGCGTTCAGCTGGCTCACAAGTCTAAACTTCAATACCACAAATTTAGACCTGTCTCGCAGCTCTTATCATATGTCATCTCCTTCACTTTTCACTGTATATTTCAGGAATAAACCACGAGAGGCTACACTACAGTACAACAGCGAAGAGGCTTTGCTGTGTCAATCTAAAGCTCGGCGTCGAGTGGCTGATATCTTTAGAATAAGGCAAAGGTTCAACAAGTTGTGAATTTTCTAATGGTAACAGTTAAGTAATCATAAAACTTGTACATTCTGCTTACATAGTTCTGCAACAGTTGTCTAAAGGAAGAACTTCATCTGTCCGTCTATCCATTTTCCTCCACTCGTCCTTATCAGGGTTGTGGGGGAGCTGGAGCCTATCCCAGCTCAAAGAAAGGACTTAATGTAAAAAATATTATAATTTGTAGAATATTTGTATATCCATCCATCCATCCATCTTCATCCGCTTTATCCGAGGCCGGGTCGCGGGGCAGCAGCCTAAGCAGAGAAGCCCAGACCTCCCTCTCCCCAGCCACCTCCTCCAGCTTATCCGGGGAACACCAAGGCGTTCCCAGGCCAGCCGAGAGATATAATCTCTCCAGCGTGTCCTGGGTCTGCCCCGGGGCCTCCTCCCGGTGGGACATGCCCGGAACACCTCACCCAGGAGGCGCCCAGGAGGCATCCTTGTCAGATGCCCGAACCACCTCAACTGGCTCCTTTCGATGTGGAGGAGCAGCGGCTCTACTCTAAGCCCCTCCTGGATGGCCGAACTTCTCACCCTATCTCTAAGGGAGAGGCCAGTCACCCTTCGGAGGAAGCTCATTTCTGCCGCTTGTATCCGCGATCTCGTTCTTTCGGTCACTACCCACAGCTCGTGGCCATAGGTGAGGGTAGGGACGTAGATCGACCGGTAAATTGAGAGCTTCGCTTTTACACTCAGCTCCCTCTTCACCACGACGGACCGGTGCAGCGTCCGCATCACTGCAGCCGCAGCACCAATCCGTCTGTCGATCTCCGGCTCCCTTCTCCCATCACTTGCGAACAAGACCCCGAGATACTTGAACTCCTCCACTTGGGGCAGGAACTCATCCCCGACCCGGAGTGGGCACTCCACCCTTTTCCGACTGAGAACCATGGCCTCAGATTTGGAGGTGCTGATCCTCATTCCCGCTGCTTCACACTCGGCTGCGAACCGTTCCGGTGCGAGCTGGAGGTCCTCACCTGATGAAGCCAACAGAACCACATCATCCGCAAAAAGCAGAGATGAGATTCTGAGGCCACCGAAGCGAAAGCCCTCCGCCACTTGGCTGCGCCTAGAAATCCTGTCCATAAAAATTATGAACAGAACCGGTGACAAAGGGCAGCCCTGGCGGAGCCCATCACCCACCGGGAACGAGTCCGACTTATTGCCAGCAATGCGAACCAAACTCTTGCAACGGTTGTATAGGGATCGAATGGCCCGTAGCAATGGGCCAGACACCCTATACTCCCGCAACACCTCCCACAGGACACCCCGAGGGACACGGTCGAATGCCTTCTCCAGGTCCACAAAACACATGTAGACTGGTTGGGCAAACTCCCATGCACCCTCAAGTATCCTTGAGAGGATAAAGAGCTGGTCCAGTGTTCCGCGACCAGGACGAAAACCGCATTGTTCCTCCTGTATCCGAGGTTCGACTAGCGGACGAACTCTCCTTTCCAGCACCCTGGCATAGACTTTCCCAGGGAGGCTGAGGAGTGTGATCCCCCTGTAGTTGGAACACACCCTCCGGTCTCCCTTCTTAAAGATGGGGACCACCACCCCGGTCTGCCAGTCCAGGGGTACTGCCCCTGATCTCCACGCAACATTGTAGAGGCGTGTCAACCAGGACAGCCCTACAACGTCCAGAGCCTTCAGGAACTCGGGGCGGACCTCATCAACACCAGGGGCTCTGCCACCAAGGAGTTGTTTAACTGCCTCAGTGACCTCGCCCCCGGAAATTGGCGGGTCATTCCCCTCATCCCCAGACTCTGCTTCCTCCTCGGAAGACGTGTCAGTGGGATTAAGGAGGTCCTCGAAGTATTCCCTCCACCGCCTGACAATTTTCTCAGTCGACGTCAGCAGCGCTCCGCCAGCACTATACACAGTGCAGGTAGAGCACCGCTTTCCCCTCCTGAGACGCCTGACGGTTTGCCAGAATCTCTTCGAGGCAGTCCGAAAGTCTTTTTCCATGGCCTCTCCGAACTCCTCCCACACCCGAGTTTTTGCTTCAGCCACTGCCCGAGCCGCATTCCGCTTGGCCTGTCGATACCTGTCGGCTGCCTCCGGAGTCCCACAGGCTAACCAAGCCCGATAGGACTCCTTCTTCGGCCTGGTGGCTCCCTTCACCTCTGGTGTCCACCATTTGGTTCAGGGGTTACCACCACGGCAGGCACCAACCACCTTGCGGCTGCAGCTCACTGCAGCAGCTTCGGCGATGGAGACGCTGAACATGGTCCATTCGGACTCAATGTCCCCAGTCTCCCTCGGAATGCTGTTGAAGCTCTGCCGGAGGTGTGCGTTGAAGATCTCACGGACTGGGGCCTCTGCTAGACGTTCCCAGCACACCCCACGTTTAGGTGCACCGGGTCTGTCCAGCGTCCTCCCCCGCCACCTGATCCAACTCACCACCAGGTGGTGATCAGTTGACAGCTCAGCCCCTTTCTTTACCCGAGTGTCCAGAACATATGGTCGCAGGTCTGGTGATACGATTACAAAATCGATCATCGACCTGCGGCCTAGAGCGTCCTGGTGCCACGTGCACTTATGGACACTCTTATGTTCGAACAAGGTGTTCGTTATGGCCAAACTGTGATTTGGAAAACAACAAGAGAATACTCTTCTAAGAAACTTCAACTTACATCAAAGTAGGCAAGTTTATATCTGATTCTGGTTTTGATCCAGTTCTTGACATCCATGATGATGACTTTATACTAGTGCTGTCAGCTTTAATCTCGTTACAATGACGCTAACGCCATAACCGCATTAACGCAGCAAATCTCCGTTAGCGAGTTAACGGGGATCACCCTGTGCGTGGGGCTGCACGGCGTCAACGCGTTAGCGCGGTTAGCTCATTGACGCGTTAGCGCTGCACTACTTTATACATTTATCCAGTTAGTGTTGGGATTTAACAGAACTCGTTAATGGAGTTCAGAATGAAAACTGTATTTAGAATAGCTACATTTAATTGTAACTTTCATTTTGACTTTATTTTGTTGTGACATTGTGACATTGTTCGTATTTGGGAAACAGTTATGTTCACAATATGATTGTTTTCAAAGTCCGTATTATCCAGTCTAAAATTTAACTGTAGCATAGCAGCAATACATGAGTTGGTTGCTTACTGGTCTGAACTGCTAACTGTCAGCAGTTCAGACTCTCAGTTTCTGGATTGAGTTTGCGTGTCCTCCCTATACCTACATGGATTCTGTGTGCATACACCAGTGTAATACCAAAGACATTCTTGCTGCGTTAACCTCTAAATCTGAATAGATCAGGTGCAAATGAGAGCCCTGTCTAAGACAGCAGGGGTAATGGTTAAGAAATTGCATGAATAGAGAGGCTGACAAATTCGGTGGAAATTTTGAAGTATGTGAATTCTGAGTTTTTTCTAGATTTTTCTAGATACTAGTGTAAATAATTGAACAAAAATGTAAACTTTGCCTTCCCGAATTTTAACCTAATAGAATAGAATAGAATAGAATGCCTTTATTGTCACTATACAGTTGTACAATGAGATACAGAGCATCTCCTACTCAGTGTAAACATGCTGGGGGGGGGGTACAGTTCTGCAGCGCTATATACATATGGACAGTATTAACATATGGAAGAAGATGTGTATATATATATATATAAAATGTACAATTTACAAGCCGTAAGTAATATGTAATAAATAGTGTTATGTATGTACAGTTGAGTTATTGCACATGGGATTGGTATAAATAGTGTTATGTATATACAGTTATTGCACATAGAATTGGTATAAATAGTGGTGGTCCATAGAGGAAGTGGGAAGTGGGGGGCTGTGTTATCGGCGCATGTGTGAGTTCAGGGTGGTTATGGCTTTAGGGAAGAAACTGTTTTTGAGTCTTTGGGTTTTTGTGCTGATGCACCTGTAGCGCTTCCCTGAGGGAAGCAGGCTGAACATGTTGAAGCCAGGGTGGGAGCTGTCCTTGATGATGTTTGCTGCTCTGCTGAGGCAGCGGGAGGAATAAATGTCCAACAGGGAGGGGAGAGGGCAGCCGATGATCTTTTGTGCTGTCTTGACCACACTCTGAAGCCTCACACTATCTGCCTTGGTGCAGCTGCCGTACCATACCGTGATGCAGTAGGTTAGCAGGCTCTCAATGGACGAGCGGTAGAAGGTCAGCAGCAGGTTGGAGTTCAGCTTGTACTTCCTGAGGACTCTCAGGAAGTGCAGCCGCTGTTGGGCCTTCTTGATGACCGCTGAGATGTTTTCCATCCAGGAGATGTCAGCAGAGATGAGGACACCAAGGAACCGGAAAGTGTGGACCCTCTCCACACACTCCCCGTTGATGTAGAGGGGGGCCAAGTCGGTGCTGTGTCTCCTGAAGTCGATAATGAGCTCTTTGGTTTTCTTGGTGTTCAGTGCCAGGTTGTTTTCTGAACACCATGCTGCCAACTTCAGGACTTCCTCTCTGTACTCTGCCTCGTCTCCCTTTGAGATGAGTCCGACTACCGTGGTGTCATCAGCAAACTTGATGATGAGAGTGTTGTTGTGGGTCGGACTGCAGTCGTGGGTGTAGAGAGAATACAGGAGGGGGCTCAGCACGCAGCCCTGTGGGGAGCCGGTGCTCAGTGTGCGAGTGGAGGAGAGATGAGGGCCGAGTCTCACAGTCTGGGGCCGGTTTGTGAGGAAATCCTTTATCCAGGCACATGTGAGAGGAGGGAGGCCAAGAGTGACCAGTTTGGTGATGAGGATGTCCGGGATGATTGTATTAAAGGCTGAGCTGTAGTCCACGAAGAGCATTCGGACGTAGCTCTGCCGCTGCTCTAGGTGACTCAGCACAGCGTGGAGGGCTGTGGCGATGGCGTCTTCTGTGGATCTGTTTGCACGGTATGCAAACTGGTGGGGGTCGAATTCTGGGGGGAGGTAATCCTTGATGTGCTGAAGGACTAGTCTCTCAAAGCATTTCATGATTACCGGTGTGAGGGCCACAGGGCGGTAATCATTCAGGCTGGAGATGGGAGACTTCTTCGGCACTGGGATGATTGTGGCTGATTTTAGACAGGATGGGATGGCTGCCTGATCCAGTGAGAGGTTGAAGAGTCTGGTGAAGATGAGGGTGAGCTGGTGTGCGCATGCTCTTAGTACCTTGCCAGGTACTCCGTCTGGACCGGCCGCCTTCCTGGGGTTCACTGCTAGGAGCACACGTCTGACATCGTGCTCCGTTACAGTGAGTGGAGCGGTGCAGGAACCAGGTGAGGATGAGGATGGGAGCAGGGCTGAAGCAGATGAGTGTTGCTGTTGTGGTGTTTCAAATAGAGGTGAGAAAGTGTGTATGAACAAACCCTGCAGGTTTTTCATAGATGATGTTCTTAGTCTAGGCGTGTATTGAACGCAACAAGAAGTTGGCCCACTCACACACCACCCAAGCAAGAACCCAAACAATAGTATCTTCTAAAATGCTAAGCAGCCATTTATTTGCTTCAGCAGTGAGCAGTGCCAAAAATAACAAACAAAACTCCCTAATGGTCCCTACGCTTTCCTACACAAAATGAAAACCAAACAAAAGACAATTCACTTACCTAACTTTCTACATGAAAAACAGGAGAAAACTTAATCAACAAAAATGGCTTCTCATGCCTATTAGGCTGCTGCAGTGAAGAATATGAACAAGGTGAACAAAATACACGATTGCTACTTGACGAAACTATTTACAACTATTTACAAAATTGAGGTACTAACGCCAGACACACACACGAGGTTATACTTGCAAATCAATTTGGCAAAGACACTCTACACAGCAACGAATCACAAACACAGGTTCTTTGTTGGATGGTGGAGGTTAGGAGAGAGAGGGCCAGGTGGCTGTCATCTGGTAGTTAAATACTGGAGGTGATTATCCAATTATCCAATCCAAGGACAGGAAGAGACTCCACCCAACTACTCAGCAGGCACGCCCAGGTGTCCAACTCCTAAAAGAGAAAGGGGAAAAAACCCACAGCCATCCTCTGGTGGGAGGAGTCACGCATAAAACAAAGCACTGACAACACTGGATCATAACAATGAAAATTGTAAGATACGGTTTTAAAAGTAAATAAGTACAGTGTTTTTTTTTTCCCAGTCAGATTGAACTGTAGATTGAACTGTGATAAGAGTAGCAATAGGCCATTGAAAGAAAGTGAATGGCTGGCATGGGTGGCCAGTCGTTCAGTTAGACAGTTATAGATTTTAGATGTTTGGTTTTTAAATGGCATGACGAATGAGAGCTAATACTATAAAGCAAAAATGAGGACATCGTTTTGTTGCTTGTTTCTCACGGTATCATTCAACTTCTGCTGAGTGCTGATTGGCCATCTGGTATTGTTTTATGTCACTTTCTATTAAGCTCATTGATCCTCCCTCTCTGTCTGTGGCATGTGGTTTATCATCGCACATCACTGTGTGTGTCTGTAATACAAATATGGTACAGTGGTATGATTACAGTACATGATGGTCTCTGTCTGCGTGTGCGATGATGCGAGCCCTCCAGCTACACTTACGTCCACGGCGGTGGTGATTAGGCTGTTTATGTAGTGTTTGCACTAAAGTCAGAGCAGAGCAGTTTTAATAAGGGAATATATGATGTCACTGGGTCACCACAAAGGACTGTGGTGTTGAGTAAACGTCTAGAAATATCTTGGGATGTCTGATTGTACACATCTTCACCATATATATTACGCTGATTAAAACGGAATACTTTTCTGAAGACCAACACTGTTTCAGAGTTAAAGATATCTAAAGCTATATTTTGATTAAAATGTTGGACACACAATATTCATAATTCTCAAGAGGTAACAAGGTTCAATGTACAGTACAAAAGTTCAGATGGTTGATTATTGGCCAGATGTAGCAGTGAAGTTAGTAGCTACTGAACACTTTGCTTCCAAGGAGTCAGGATTTTTTGTAATTTTTTTTAAGTAGTCTCATTCCCCAGGCATTTCTGAAGGTCTTTCAAAGTTTTACTTTTTTACTAGAAGCCTGTTACAAAAACACACAATTTGTTCCAATTTCTTTAGTTGAATCTATGTGAAAAAAACAAAACAGTCTGACAAACATAAAAGTGTATTTTTGCAACAAGGTGAACAGGGTGATTTAGCTAAAGAGCTATTGGCTAAAAACCTGCCATGCAATGCTGGTGAAAAAGAGTGTACCCACTTTATTTTTTGCATGTTTATCACATTTACATGATTCACGTCATCAAACAAAATTTTAATTCTACACAAAGAGAAACAAAGTGAATAGAAAGTGAATCATTTTTAAATGATTACAAACCTCACTGACCCTTTAAAGCTAAAAAACACACAATGGGGACGTCATGGATTGGCCTTCCCAGAGCCCAGACCTCGATGTGGGATCATCTTGAAAAGAACAGAACAAAAAGCTGCCAACATCCAAAGAATAGCTTTGAATGTCCTTCAAGAAGCTTGGAGAGCTATTCCTGACGACTTCTTAAAGAAATGACAAGAAAGTCTTGACGAATGCTCAATCATCAAATTACAAGAAAGTTTGCCTTAGAGAGTTCAGGTTGTTTTGAAGAATAAAGGTGGTCATACCAAATATTGCCTTTCAGCTTCATTCACATTGTTTGTTGAACTATGTTTTTGCCTTATATACAGTATTTCCATCTTTGTTCGTACATTTCACTAGATTGTTACACCTGATTTCCATTTCCCTAGCAAAATATAAAGAAACAAGTTGTTTTGCAGTTTTGTACTATAGGTTGGCCTACATGTTCAGCTATAATTTGATCAATTTATAGGAGGACCACTTAATGAAGACTTAAAGTCCTTAAATCTATAGAATTGGGTAGATTTTATTGCCAAATTTCTTAGCCATGACTTAGTCAAACCTTAATCCACAGATGAGTTCAAATTTATCTTATGGTAAAAAGCAAACAGAGCAACATATTTTCACTCCTAACTTGTCACCGCAGTGCAACTTGGTCAAACCCCTGCTTGCTTCTCATTATATTTTCCCTTTAAAATCAGTTTTTTAGGCATAGGAACTCGCATTTATCATCATTTCCACTGTGAGGAAGAACACAAACCTCACAATCATCTGACCTTGGACCAGATCTTCCACCAAAATATAAGCATAAGAGTACCTGGAACCACTTTGACACCACCTTTTTTGTCAGTAATTTAGTATGGTAGGTTTCAAATGCTAATTACTTGCTCAGGTTTAGTCAGTGCCATCCATCCATGTCAGGAACCTATCCCGGCATTCCTAAACATTGCTTTGATTACAACTACTGAGAATGAGTTCAGGAGGAACTTTAAAAAAAAAAGTAAGTTCTTAATCAAATGAGAGTTGTGCTGCAACCAGCAGCATGTAATTTAGGGCAACATAAACATAAGCATGGCTTTACGGCCCCTCTGTGAGCAAATCCTTGGATAATTTCCATGGTTTAGTATTCACACTTACTGCACGTGCCTCTGGTGTGACCATGCCTTTATGGGGTACCATCTTAAATGCAATGAAGCTATTGTCTTAACTGTTGTTTGTTGTGATGGCTCAATACAGGCTATGTTGTGTTTGTAGTAGTTGAGGAAAAAGAATCACTTTCTGTAGGTGGGGTGTGATTGGGAACCTAACTGTGTTCTCTCATCATGATGATCACTGGTGCAGTGCGTACTGTTACAGATAGTGGTGTAGTAGTGAGATTTAGCTGTCAATATGAAATTCACAAAAGTGCTTCTAGCCTTCACCACTCAACCAGGAGAACATATCAGGATGTCCATAAAATTATGACAAATTTCCCTTTAATCTTTTTCCTCCTCTTTGGAGGATAACGTAACCATCCACACACTAAGATCGCCTACACAGCGGACCCCCATCCACAATGAAAGGTGCTGTTACCAGTCAGGCCAGCTGTGTGCGTTACACAGCCAGAGCAAGGAATACGATCCCCCTCTACCTTCTGCCCTCATTTCCTACTCAGTTTCCTACTGGGGCTCATTTATTTACATTAGTGCTAGGCAGAAAGGCATCAGAGGAAGTCTTAAAGTAGAGCCACAATGGCCGATTTAAGCTGCCACCCGAAAACCTTTTTTCCCCCCCTCTCTCTTTTCGAGTAAGAGGATTTGTGTCTGGTCTGTGTATCAGACCTCTCTCTCACTCACTCTCTCTCTCTTAGGGACAAAGTCACCCCTCACACTTACTCTGAGAAAAGTAGCGTCTTGCCGCTAGCTGCCTGGCTAATGACATTTATCCTTATGGAAATGGAGGAGTGAGTGGAAAAGGCTTTAGATGCAGATTTGGACACACATATACACCTGAGACGGGTGGCTACTTTTATGGCATGCATGCTCAATGATTCACACACCTCTCTCCACACACACACAAAAGTGTATACACGCACACACCCTTGTAGCTTCTTATCCCCTAACTGGCCACCAGTCAAAATAAGCCTTATTCTCTGGGGTTTATATTTTTCTCCTGGCTGGGCTTGGCTAGGCACACTCAGCTAAGATGGCAGCCAAACAATCTCTCCTCTCCTCTCATTTCCACCGTTTCTTTCTTTCTAATGCTAATGCCTGGATGGATATATCCCCCTTTACAACTGGCATGCAAGAAGGCAAAATTTCTGATTAATTCCAAGACAAAGTTTCATATCAGGTCAAAAGCTGCTTCAGAAGAAAGGAGGGGGGATGTCACACTTTGTTTTCAGACAGATAATTAAAACAGTTGATAGCACTGCAGGGCAGGTCTGGCCTCTTTTTTAGAAATATTACAACTCCAAGAAAGGTTTCATGCAGGACCTAAAGATAGCCAATATTACAGAAATTAATTCTCTCAGACATCTTAATCACAGGGCCTGCACTAAAGCTTTAAATGAGCTGGTTTTTATACAGCGCTTTCTTACTCTTCCTCAGCACTATCTGCAACTTCCCTCATTCCCTTTTATCTTTGGTTTTTCTACATTAACACATTCAAACTCCAATAGATGCATCAGAGAACAATCGACACACCATCACACACTCAGACACACTCAGTGTCTTGCCCAAAGATATTTGGCATGCAGACTGGAGCAGTGAGGGATCGACCCTCCAATTAGTAGATGACCTGCTCTTTCTCCCTAACTAAAGCCACCCTTTAGGTGCCAGTATTTTAGTAGATTCAAAGAAAGGCACTTAAAAATATCAGTTTTAAGTTGATATTGTCGTTTATTTTGTCATTGTATTTATGCTGGTAGCAACCTTAATATGAAGAGTGGCTAGATTTGTTTATCTCCCTCTTTTCTGGCATTTGTTTCTGACAATATGTGACCGAGCTACGGAAAGGGCTCAAGGCTGCATTTGATTACAACAAGTGTTTTTTGCTAAGCAAATGGTCTACAAATTCCACATAAAAAGCATACTAGTACTACCATAAAAAAGCACAAGAGCACACTTACGACACAATCTAAGAATTTATCAACAAAATGAAACTGAAAACTGGCTTTTATTAAAAGGTGCTTTCCGTCTGCAGTTAGAGTAGAAAAACACTATATAAGTTCTGTCTATTTCCCAGTTATTAACCTCTTAACATTGACCAGGTCACTGGTGATCCATTCAAGTTTAGGGAAAATGTTTTTCAGAAACCTCTAATGCCAAACTCAGCGTATGACTTCACTTGAAATATAACATCTTCTAGTTTCTGAAAAATATTTCCATTTAACATGTGGATAAAACAAAAAGCCAACACTTACCAAGATGGGTCATTTGTGAAATCTTGCACTGGGGGTAAAATTGCACCTTGGGGGTAAAACTTCACCCTTAGATAGGTTGCCTGGTGGATGACCCAAGAGAACACACAAGCAGTAGCACAGAAGCAGGTGATACTGGGATATTACCTGCTATTACATTTGTACAGCTTATATGTATTAAAACACATTATAAAATGTAGAAACATTTATTTATATAATTTTAGTAAGACAGCTGTCCAGTCTTGTCAAAAGCACTGGTGTTTGCTTTTGCAGCTGTGTGCTTTTTTACAATACATAAGGTACACAATTAACACAATAACACATATAGCAACACTGCAAAGAAATGGTAAATATAATTTTCACATCTTAAATATTACTTTAAAGTTAATCTTTTTTTCCTGTATTGACATAAGCTAGTGTTAGCTTAATTTACCGTTGCAACAGTCTTTTAATAATAATTCATCTAGATTGATTCTTTAACCCTGTAATGTACTTGATACATTATTTTTTGTAATTTTTTAAGACCTCATTAGTATTTTGTTTCCTGAAAAACCGAAATTGCAAAATAAAATTTTAAGCAATAATTTAGACAACAATGCCGGATATAGCAAAATAATACACTTAAATTCATATATGCAAATTAATGTTTAATTTATTTTTTAAGTTGTCAAAAGGTTCAGTAAAATCCACAAATTAAAAAAAAAACTAGGATTCTCTGGCAGTCATTCGCAGGGCAAATATTAATTCATCTTTGTAATTTCTAACTGTAAAATTTAGTAGAATAACTTTGAAACAGTTTAACTCATTCTTTGAGTCTCCCACTGAATGTGATTTACATCAATTTTATGCTCATTAACCCATTCACTCTGCTGTCTTTCCAACTATTCATTTGTTTTTATTTCATCCACCACATTTTGTACAATACGTCTTTAGACATATCAATACAAATGCAGTGCTAGCTTTAAAGTCCACAGTCCTAACATTTTCAGTCTGGCATGACCCACATGTGAAAGCTATTTTGGAAAAAAAATCATCATAACCATGTCTGTGAATCCCAAGTCTTCTGTTAATTTATATCCATCGTACAATGCTTTGAAGGCCCGTGTCATCTTTCTGACGTCTCTTCACCATACTATTATTAAAAATAACACTGCAGCTCTTAAAATACCACATTCAAAAGGCTCGCTCAGCTACCTTCAGAAGTTGCACATATGAAGCCTCCTACACTTGTAGTGGAGTGGTGATTGAAAGTCTTTGTCAGAATGGTTACAGCTCTCTCAGTGCTTTCAAATTTACCTTTACAGGTCACAAACACACACACACACACACACACACACACACACACACATAGTTGTGTCTCTGGAAGTTTGGCTGCTATTTGGGAGATTTAAAGATAAGACGATGGCATTTCAATAAAACACAGGAATGGTTTATGGTTCACCCTGAGCTCAGCACGGTCACTTAGGAGGCTCATCCTCTCTGGTTATTAATTTTCTATCTGAGGACATGTGTGTGTGTGTGTGTGTGTGTGTGTTTGAGAGTGTGATTTCTTGCCTTCTCCTTTTCCTTAGCCATTTTGGCTTCTCTTGTGCTCTTTTCTGCACGTCCTCCCTCCTCCTTCTGTCTGAAATGAAGACATACGAGGACACTCCCTGGAGGTTGCAGTAGTGTGGTTGTGGCAGCGCAATAAAGAATCTGGAGGTCAAATGTACACCGATATCCTTCGCCCCTCACCTAGCAGTGCACACACACACACACACACACACATGCACACAAAGACAGCCAGAGAGGTCAAATGTACAATGCCAGAGCTGGTTACATAAACCAGATGGCCATGGCTGGCATGAAGCAGCTGACATCTAAGAGTTCTGTGTATGTCTTTGTGTTTGTGAGAGGGTGTTGTATCCTCTCTTTCAGTAAAAACCACCAGGGACCTTGTTTGTTGTCTGCACCCCACAAGGGAAACACTGTCAGCTTTACATGCGCACCGGTTCACACCACACACGTGCACACATACACACAAGTCAGAGGATTCTGTCTGATAAACAAGGTCTGTGTCTGAGTGTGTGATGGTGTGTAGATTGAACTTTCCCTTGTGTGTGTGTCTGTGTGTAGCGTCCCAGAAAGAGAAAGTATGCGATGATGGGACCGGGAGGGTTTTCAAAACGCTGAGCAGATACAACCCAAAACCTGACACTGATTGGCACCGTATCACTGATGGGCCACACACACACACTTACAGGGACAGCCTTCCAAATTGAACCCTTTTGTCCTTTTCTCTGTGTTAATTCTATCATATCATTGTTTGAAGATCACAGGGACACTTGTTTTATTTGTAAGAACTCTTTACAGTTATCTGTACTAAGAATGAAATGAGTGCACACCGAGCCACATGATTCTATTTGATTTTCTTAAATATTCTGGAAATTAAAAATAAAATTCTGGCAATAATGTTTTTATTTATGATTCAAATCCAATTATCTAATTTGTCAGTTAAATCCTCTTTTAAAACCTATTTAAGTAAATTTATTTTATTTAAAATAGTGGATGGAACTGAGGAAAGGAACTCAAGAGTGAGAGTAAACATTGCAACCTTTTAGTTATTCCACAAAATTCCTTCAGAGCCCTTCCACAGAGGTTTCTCAGGCAAGGGTGAAAGAAGTTTTCAGTTTTTAAGTTACATTACAAATGAATAAGACATCGTACATATAAAGCATTAATAGATGGAAAGTATTTGCCTAATTTATGCTTGAAGAAAACACGAAAAAAGTTATTTTTTTAAACAAAATTATGTTTTAACAAAACAATATGCTAGTTAGACGAAACAATGGTCTTCAATTAGCAATATAAAACCGGGTCTGCTGCATTATAGAAGCCCAGCAGTAGATCAAAAGCTTTGAGGTGCCTTTCATGCCTATGTTTTTGTATATTCTAGATTTTTTTTTTCAGATTTATTGAAATAAATAAGAGAGTTGATTAAAAAGCATGGAACTAAAAAAACTTAAATTTGACCATGGGGGGCACCCATACCAAGGTTTCCATTGTTGAGTTGGCCACAAAATATTTCAATAACACACAGCAAGACAGAAAGGTATTTACAAGCCAGCTGATTCTTCAGAAAAGAGTTTATTTTTCTGCAAAATAAGTCGGGAGCCTGATCATTTTAAGCCTATTTAGAGTATGGAAGACACAAGGTAAAAAAGCATGGGGGTCAGATATAAATAAAAGAAAATCATCTGCATAATGTAACACTTATCTATGACCATGTGTCATTAAGAACTCTTATCGGCGTACTACAAATGACTAATGAAAGGACTCAGCAGCAACGAAAAGTGGTGAAAGCAGGCACCCTGCCTTGTTCCTCTGGCTATTACAAAATCTTAAGAATAAATAATATTAATACAAATTCAAGAGACTTGACCTGTATACAGTAATTTATTTAAAAAAAAAAAAAGGTTTTGCCAAACCCAAATCTTTCCAAAGTATGAATTTTATTAGTTGTCTTTCTAGTTTCTCGAAAGCTTTTCGTGCATCCAGACAAATTAATAGCTCTCAACTGAGGGGTCTCAGGGGTGACAGGTAATATTTAACAGGTACATCAGACTGAAAAAGGAAAACCTGTTTTTAATATAACCTGTCTGGTGCCAAGAGATAATGCCAGCAGCAGCTTTTAATCTCAGCTAAAAGTTTTACAAGCTTAACAATAAAATTTGATTTTAAATTATAAGATTATAAGAATTACAGAAATGTAGTTCTTTTTTAATTAAGTCTTTAGCTTCTCTCAGAGCCGCGAGGTTACTTTTGGTGTTTGCTGTAGGAGAATCCTGATGATATTTAATTTTTACCGAAGACTGCAAGAAAAATAAGATTGTAAGATTTGAACAAAAAAACACAACAAAACAAAAAGAAAGTAAAAGACAACATAATAAGAGTAATAACATCTAAATCATTTTATAATTTAACATCACTCTTGTGAATAACTATCATTTCTTTTTCTTTCTGTGTTTTTATCTGAACACGCAGAGAATGAGCCAGGTCCCAGCAGAGACGCTTCTTACAACAGAGGGGACTCCCAAACCTAATATCCACAACACAGAGGCTCCTGCTATAAAAGTGAGCCTCCATATGAAAATATACATTCCTCAGTCATTGCTTTTATGAATATGATACACACTGGCCATAAATTACGCCAGCTGCATCTAACACTGAGAGGTCAAAGCACTTTATTGTGACAGTATAAACCTAGTCTGGATTTATACTGGATTGTATGATGGAATGGGGATTGTGTCTGGGATAAATATAAAACAGCTGTTTACAGTACATGCAGCACTTATGTGTTTGAACATCACATAATGCTAACTCATTATTCAGTTGCTTCTGGGCACAGCAGTAACTGTGTGTGCTAAAGACCTGTTGGGCAATGGCATCAGGCAGCATCCTAATGTAGTTTCTGTGCATGTGTGTGTGAGAATGTCAAAGATCCTTCATCCAAACCCCCCACCGCCACCCACCATCAGTACACACACACACACACACACAGAAAAGAAGAATGTCAGAGTTTCACACTGAGTGACAGCTACGACCATGACAATCCATTCTTAACAGGTTGAGTTTTTGTCACTGCACAGGGAGTGATCTAAACACAAACTGTCCAGTAAAGAAACAAAACACCAAATTCTATTTAGTACTGTTAATGTTGCTAAAATTGAGTTTAGTTTACATTTTATTTATGTCACTCTTATTGTTATAGTTTTATTTATGAAATATCTTTGGAATGACACATCAGAAACTTGCTCAAAATACTATATGATTATATTTCATTTCATTAGAAACTTGTTGTACCATATCATAGAACATGACTTATAGGTAAGAACTGCATTACACCCAACATGTCAGTGTTGATGTCACCCTATATTTCTGCCTACTGTTTCAGTCCTTGCACCGACTCCGGGAACCACCTGTAGGCTCTTGAGGGATGTTTACTCATCACTCCCCAGTTTCTATGTCTGCTATATTTGCAGAGAGTAATGAGCCTAGACGGCAAACTGTAGTAATATTCAAATGCTCTAATAAATCAAGTGTGAGTTGTCAGGCTGAATTATTATAAATACTGGCACAGTTCATTTCATATTTAAAAACATAATAATATGCCATCCAAAAATAAGCAGATTCCTTTAATTGTAGCCAAGTATCCTTAGCAAGACACTGAAGCCCCAATAGCTGTGATGTGTGAATGGGAAGGCTCCAACCCAATGTTAGTCTGCAAAAAACATTGGTGTCACAATAAACGCTCTAAAATTCACATTTCTTTTATGATGCTAAAATTGTTGTTGATGTTCTGTTATTTCTAAAAACGAACTAACCCTAAAAACCTAACCTAACCTAAAACTAAAAACGACTAATGCATTTTAAACTTTTAGAAAAATGACCCAAACACAGGAATGGGCACTCTTCCTTAACTATTCAATTCCTTACTAAACTAATTTTGGCGAATTTGAAATTGAACTGGAATGGTAAGTGTGAAATGTGATAGTCAAATTACAGAGTCTTTGGTGACTTGAGGTAGAATAAACCTTTTATGCTTCTTATATAATTTTTTACATTCTTTAATCTGTATTTTGACCATTTTCTGATTTATAAATTGTTATATAATTAGAAAAAGTCAAACCCGAGAAACAGAAAATGCCATAAAGCCCTCTTTAGGAGATGATGCTGGTGGTTATACATTTTCAATCATTATGTTCAGGGACCTAAATTACTTGGTAAACCTGGGGACCTTACAATTTATTGCAAGTTTGCGATAGAGGCTATCAATAGTCTTCTACCATTTTCTTATTTATTTACGGTGTTTATAAAGAGCAATTTTAATTCCTCAGGTACCTTAAAAATAAATAAAAAAACAAAAGACACTTTAGGGTTCCTTTATTAGCAGCATTTCATGGAATATCTTCTCATCCATCACATCAGCTAGCGTGTTTTCACATTTTCCTCAGTGCAGTTCACATTCAGTTGTCATGTCAATTATACATAAACATCTGTACAAAACCAAACTGCTGCCTTCGCACTCCACTTCCCTGCAAGATGAAGCTTTTCATAATTGGAAGGATGGCTCTTAACAAGCACTGCTTTAATTTTTCTTTCCTCCACACGTTCACCTCACCATCTCCTCATCCCCATCATTTAGGGAGCGCTAATGTGTTAAATGCGAACAACAAAGACAGGATGTCTTGCCATTTTCTGCTTCCCCACCGTTTCCCATGTTGCTGTAGTGGCTAAATTAGACCGAACCAAACACAGAAATTAGAGCTCCAAGGCCAGATGTGATATTTGTTTTTCACACTGCGGCGTCAGGTAGATGTTTAAAAAAAAAATAGAAGGAAAATCAAAACTGCTCCCTCATTGGGTTTGGGACTCATTTTGATTCACCGATGGTGGCCAGCTAATCATTTGATCCTGTTAGAAGAAGTGTTTGTGTGTGATTCTGCCATGAGAGTTAACAACCGCTGCAAAAAGGCCGGGTGTCTGGGTTTGTGCACGGCCACTGCTGTCTGTGTGTGTGCACATGGGCGCGTGTGTGTGTGTTTGTGAGTGTTCATGTGTGAGTCCCCTCGTTGGCTGTTTTTTCCCTATAAAAGCAATTTGCCCCATGCTCAGGCTAGGCAATGAGCAGATGCTACCATTGTAAATGATGATGCGAAGGGCCATAATAAAGAGTTGATAAACACAGAATTACTGCTGGGCTGTGGGCTTGCAGAGAGAGGGGAGGGGAGGGGAGGAGAGAGAGAAAGGAAAGAGGGGGGTGTCATAAACAATGAGAAAAACTGAAAATGTAAACCAAGATCCTGAAGTTCTCTCATCCTGTTATTTATTTGCTATTTAGTACAAATAGATAAAGTTATTCCTTCATTATGATATTAAAAGTATCCCCTGCCTTTCCTTCTATTTGCTTGTCAGTGTTGGCTGTCGGGGGCAAAGACTCCAGTGGCAAGAAGTGGCTACAAGCTAAAGTCTGGTCACCGCTCTCATATGGCTCTGATACAGCTAAAAGGAAAATCCCATTGTAGCTTAGGCTTGAGCATCCCTGTCAAAGTTTTCTGGCTCCACCACTGTCTGTTTATTTAAAGTCAAGCATGCAAATTTACTCCCACTAAAGATGCTCTTTTTCTGATCCTAGTTTGATTAATTAGTCATGACACCTTCTGTGTACTTTAAAAAGTAAGTTACATGATAGTGTGGTGGACGACTAGAGGGCTCCACTCACACCCAGTGCTGAGGAAGTGTGTTGCTGTGTTTTGTGGCACGATGTGTTCAGTTGATGTTGGAGAGGAATAAAGAAGGAGTGAGAACTGAGAGCTCCGTGTCGTCCATGCTTACCTCCACAATAGTTTTGTTTCCACTTACAGCCTCTCAACTTGAAAAACATTTAATATGTTGTGGGCTGTGGCCTGTAAAGTGTGCTTATATGCTGAAGATGTAAATGAGTTCTGCCAATTAAAACTAGGAAAGTGAATGAACTTGAAACAACTAAAGCTTACATATGTTAGAATCAGCTGATATTTCATTATCTTCATGGTTGAGGAGGAGTTTTGCTAATTCTGTGAAAATCACCAGAATATCCAGATTTCTACTGGATGCACACGAAGACTGCACAGGTCGTTTCGTTCCATTATGGGTAATATACAGTTTGTAGAGCTTCCACTGCTAGAGTTCCTCTTTATAAGATGTTATTGAGAGTTGATCTAGTTTAAAAAAAAAGTCCAGTCTTGTAAAAGTTTATAAACAAAAAAAAAGCCATATCTCCCTTCATCTATGACCTCAGTGAACACTTTGGTGATGACTTTATGGTGTCACTTGTTATTTTCAAGTCATATGTCTTCCATGTAACCTGTAACTTTTAGTCCCCATTTGAGTTAAAAGAAAAAAGATCTTAATGATTTTGATGACATAGTATGACAGTGAAATTATTGAATATTTATTCCAATAAATATTTACATAATGTGCAATAGCCCTTTTTAATCAAAACTAAGTTATAGAGTATAAAATGCCAATAACATACTTCACCGTGATAAAGCATGAGAAGTCGTCTGAAAACTTTGTACTGTTGTCTTTCATTTTGTACAACTTAGAACTACTTAACAGTGCAAAAATACTGGTTCTCAGCTATTATTTCTGCATGGTTATAAATAATCTTATGTCAAATGTTTTGCCCATTATTGCACCTCTAAATGATGTCTATCTCAGCCCCCCCACTCCTCTCTTTTTACTGGAGGGCTGTTATGATGTCACTGTACACCAAGTGCCTTGTAAATGCAGTGACCCCTGACTCATAGGGGACCTATGAGTCTGTGTGTATGTGTGAGAGTAAAACTATATCCCCGGGATGTTAGACAAAGGGCTACCCTTTGTAAAGCCTGTTCACTACATAGTGTATTTTTCTTTTTTGCCCCCCTCCAAACATCTCCCTTTCCACCACATGTTTGATGTTTGTTGGACATTTTGTTTGACCAGAAAAAAAAGAAAAGAAAGAGAAATAAAAGCTTTCAACAACACTTTTGTGCAAACACACATGCATGCTCAAAAACCTCCTTAGAAAAGAGACAGAGATGCAGGCAAGGCGAGGGAAGAAGGGAGACTGAAAGATGAGGACAGGGAGCAAATGCAAGGAAGATTAAGAGACTGTAAAAGACCAATAGTGAAAGAGGGGGTGAGGGAGAATTTCCTCCCTTCGGCAGCAGAAATGGTGTCTCTTTCATGTTCTCCATGCTTGGATCTGAAGCTCTGTCTCCTAGCTAGGCCTGGTGTGCATGTGTGGAGCTAAGTGCTGGTTAATTTCCCCTTGGATCCCTCTGATTTCCACCGACAACCCCTCCAACACCACAGCCTCTATGCCTTCTCTGTGTGGCGTGGCGCGAGGACAGTCAATGGGCAGTGTTGGTAAGTCTGGAAATGCACAAATAGAGACCGTGCTTTGTTTGAGCCACCAGCCTCCTTCTAGACCTAAGCAAGAACTACAGGGGAGTGCTTTCCATAAGTAAGTTAAGGAAAGAGTTGCCAGCAAGCCACAAGAGTAGGATCAGAGTCAGGTTGCACTTGAGCCACATACTTAACAAAGATTGGTTTAAAAAGTAAATCAGCTCTCTTGCATGGATTTTGACCTTAAAATTTGTTATAAGATTTGCATTTGGATTTGCCAACTAGATAAAATTTCCACAAAAAAAGGGGTAGATATGAAGCCAATCACAATAAAATACAAGACAGGAACAGTTGTTAGAAAGTTAGTATTTCTGTCAGTATGTCATAGCTTAGCATAGATGTTTTTTGCTCACGTTTCAAGAAACATTATTGTCAAATAAACAAATAAGTTATTTGCTTAAATATTATTATCATTTTATATTCACATCTGAACATATCACATCTAAACAAGAGATGGTGCCAAAGTGTCACTTGGTTGTTTTGTATTCACTGAAACCATTTTGGAGGATTTTGAGTCAACACACACATTGTGGGTGCTTTGTAGTGGTGCTCAGTTCAAAGAGTTATCAATCCCTTCAGTCAGCTTTCTCTGTGGATGCATATAAGAAGGGAAGCACATTAATTGCTTTCTGGATTGTGACCCTAAATGTCTCTGCGTTTTAAATAAAGAAAGTTCCAGTCAAACTTCACAGAGAGACATTTTCCAGATTTTGAACTGCTTCTAACTGGTTCATGTTCATGTGCTTTGACAAATGTTTGCATCTTTGCAGCTACAAACGTTTACCAGATGTTTACTGTTGCAATTAAAAGGTACACATTTACAGGATGAACATAGATCAGGTTTTACTCACCTGTATTACAAATCAAAGGGTGATTTCAGGTAGTCACTGAAATAATTTTTGAGTTATAATGTGCTCCTCGGTCTTTATCCATCGTTTCAAAATCTCTGTTGTTTTGTGGAAGAGTTGGGCTTCTAACGTAATGGACCATGTCTCTAGAATTTCTGAAGCTTCCAGATATTAATTCAGTGATCCTTATTATTATGCTTCTTATCGCGTACCCAAACCTGAGCGTATACAGCTTATACTACTGTTAAATGAGGGAGTATAACAAATAAACACTCGCAAAGCAAACATCACACCTACAGTGGTCTTTCTCAGTATGAAGACTTATTAACTTATAAGAACAAGCTCTTATTAACCTAGCTTGTTCTTATGTAGACTTTTTCTACTCTAACTGAAAATTCAAAGTGTTTTTTAAAACATGCCTCATTTACAAAAGTTCTTTTTTTGTGCTCTACCTAACTGTTTTCTATATAACATTCACACTCTGATGGATGCATTGGACAGCAACTTGGCCTTCGGTATCTCGCTGGCTGCAGACTGAAGCATCCAGGGATTGCATCACCAACCATGCAATTGGAACTCTCTGATTAGTAGATGCTCTACCTCTGGAGCTACACCTTCCCCTTTTGTCTTTGTTTGTCTTTTGCCAACAACAAAGGAAATTTCAGCACAGTTTACACTGACACCCTGTTGGTCAACAGCACCACTGTTAACCCACACCCCGGCGTATCTGGCATCTAAATTGCATTCTTTATGTTCCTCATGTTTGATGGCCAAGCTTCTACACCCGGCTACTTACGCAACCCATACCTCCATAATTATTTCCATACCTCGTCCAAAATCTTTGAGGGTGATTGCAGTGAGTTTAAGTCAAATTGTGATAGTCTGGAGACTGGTTTCCTCCCATCAGGCAACCTGTACAAAAGCGTTGTCATTTAACCCTAGAACACTATCGCTGAGTGATTTTCACCCGAGCAAATACATTTACATGATTTCTCTCTCCTGCAGCTTTTAGTGTGTCGAGGAGATTGTGCCTTCACCAGGGAAGTCTCAAATGTCCCAGGAATGGGTGTATCAAAGACCAGCTTTCCAGCGTCATTTTTTTTTTTTTTTTTTAGGAATTTTATGTTCTTGAATTCCAGATTTTTCTGTAATTTTCTTTTTTTTCATTTTGTTAGACATGGCACAGTTGAAAGTAAAAGCTGACCACTCTGATTTGTCATGTGTTTGATATATTTTGATGACAAGTACTTTTTGTTGGTCATATCGGGTAAAAATCACCCGGCATTAGTGATTGTGTTACTATTTATAGTGATAGTGTTCTAGGGTTAAAAATGGTGGTCACTACTATTTGCAAGTGATCACAAAGCACAAAAAAAAAAAAAAGTGTATGTGTGTTGTTTATATGTATGCACATGCATATATTCACATATGCACATTTTAGAGTGTCTTTGGAGTTT
Source organism: Oreochromis niloticus (assembly GCF_001858045.2). NCBI lineage: Eukaryota > Metazoa > Chordata > Actinopteri > Cichliformes > Cichlidae > Oreochromis > Oreochromis niloticus. The sequence goes on along the minus strand of NC_031978.2, from coordinate 29,894,352 downwards.
GGTGCCTGGATTTCATTCTTGGCATATCTAAACAAGAGACTCTTATGTAGATATTACAGACTGCTTTATTCATTCTCTGCACATCAAACAGGAATGACACAGAGTGCTGTTGTGGGAAGATCACAAGATGAGAGAGGAAAGACAAAGGGTGGGAGTGTGGCAGGAAAAAAAAACACCCAAAATACAAAACTGAATGCAGCTTCCAGCCACAGCCGAGTTTAGGAGGAGTCTGGAAAGGAGAACACATTCCAATGCAAATAACAAAATGGCTGCCTTTCATCAACACTCATTTCATTTTGTTAAAAAAACGAAGAAGAAAGCGATGAGATGTCTTTAAATCCACGCCTGCAGCAAGCCTTTTGATATGGCAGAAAATGTCCTGGGGTTGGATGACAGACAAAGTGTGTCCTACAGTGTGCATTTTCAAATGTGAATCTTCTGCTTGTTTGTTTTATTTTTATCTCCATTTTTACTCCAAATTCCATTTAAGGGCATTTTTCACACAAACAGGATAATGTGTAAAATCCACCATTTCTGCATAACATGTTCTTTTTTCATGTGCAGTTACAATTCAGCATTTATGCAAAACTCAGAGCTTGAATTGTCAAATCAAACACAATAATCACATTCACTCCAGTTCCAGGGAACCATAGATTGCTTCAAGGCAGTGTTAACTTCACTGACCACTTTTTAAAAAAAAATTCTGACAGAAACAAGACAATAGCCAAATAAAAACCAGGACAAAAACTTACGTTTAGATTCTTAGAAGAATCGATTTAGATTTTAATGAATACATGAATAAACACCAGATGAAAATATTCTGCATATGAGGTCCAATCACAACTATTTAAGTTGTGTAGAAATGTAGGAGAAGTTTGGAAGTGTTCCCATCAGGAGTAATCTCCTTCTGCAGTAAGGTTAGATGCATACAGATGATTTGCTCCCAGGAAACGGTACAGCTTTTCTTTTGCTGGGGTTATAGTTAGGTCCTTAAATATTTTGACTTTTTTCTAATTGCCATTACCACAATGAATTTTAAATAAAACAACACTTATGTAGTTGAAGTGCAGACTTTCAGCTTTATTTCAGTGGACTGAACAAAAAGATTGCTTTAACTAAAAGTTAAAGAGTAACTATTTTTTTTAACAGAATCCCTTCATTTCAGCTCAGAAGTAATTGGACAAATTATATGACTGAAAATAAAATGTTAATTTTTAATACTTGGTTGAAAACTCTTTGCTGGCAATGACAGCCTGAAGTCTTGAACTCATGGACATCACCAGATTCTGTGTGTCCTCCTTTGTAATGCTCTGCCAGGCTTTTATTGCAGCGGCTTTCAGTTGCTGTTTGTTTGTGGGCCTTTCTGTCCCAAGTTTACTCTTCAACAAGTGAAATGCATGTTCAATAAGGTTAAGATCAGGTGACTGACTTGCTCATTCAAGAATATTTCACTTCTTTGCTTTAATAAACTCCTGGGTTGCTTTGGCTGTATGTTTGGGGTCATTGTCCATCTGTATTATGAAACACCACCCAATCAATCTGTGTCACATCATCAATAAACACAAGTGCTCCAGTGCCACTGGCAGCCATGCACGCCCAAACCATTAACCTGCGTCTGTCGTGTTTTACAGATGATGTGTTATGCTTCGGATCATGAGCTGTTCCACGCCTTCTCCATACTTTTTTCTTGCCATCACTCTGGTAGAGGTTGATCTTGGTTCCATCTGTACAAAGAATGTTTTTCCAAAACTGTGCTGGCTTTTTTAGATGTTTTTTTTTTTTTTTTTTTTTTTTTAGCAAAGTCCAATCTATACTTTCTGTTCTTGGGGCCTATGGGTGGCTTACACCTCATGCAGTGGACCTTCTGTCTTTACCTTCATGCAGTCTTCTCTATATGGTAGACTTGGATATTGCTTGCCTACTTCCTGGAGAGTGTGGAGAGAGTGGAGAGTGCACTTGGTTGGTTGTTTTGAGGGGGTTTCTCATCATCATTGAAATGATTCTGCAATCATCCACAACTGTTGTCATCTGTGGACATCAAGATCTTTTTGTTTTGCTGAGTTCACCAGTGCTTTCTTTCATTCTCAGGATGCATCAAACTATAGGTTTTTCCATACCTGATATTTCTTGGATGGGTTTTTTTCTGTTTTCACAGCTTAAGGATAGCTTGTGATGACATAATGAAGGAACTGCCCACACCTGCCAATGAAAAAGCCTATAAGTCAATTGTCCAATTACTTTTGGTCCATTTAAAAAGCGGGTGGGACATGTTAAGGAGCTCAAACGAAAGCTGAGAATCTAAACATTATGTCCATGTCCGATATATAGCTATAATTGGAACATGTTTCAATGAACATGTAAAATACAAAACGTGTGTCAGTGTCTAAATATATATGGACCTAACTGTGGTATATTGCCAAAAGTCCAGGATACCACCCTGCACTATGTTTTTCATTGTTCCTCATGTTTGTGAAAGAGGAAAACTGATGTGCCGCTGCAGTTTTAAATCTTTGCATTGACGGCTAGCGACTTAGCTATCCTACATCTAACTACATCTAAAATAAATAGAAGATCAAATCATTCCATCAGTGCCAAGTTCCATTTTGGGAACCACTGGGCTATTACTGTAGTGTATAAAGATTCCCTATCAAAAGCAACAGTTTGCCAGTTTTCTTTGTGTGAGCAATGGCTCTTAGTCCAGAAGTGCGTTCCCTCCTGGTAGGAGCAGCAGTAGTAGTAGTAGTAGTGGTGGTTGTATTATTACACACACACAGACACACACATACCGTGGGTCCATGAACTAGCTGGCCAGCTGTCAGTGAATATGTTTTTTTCTTTGCCTCTGCAGTATAAGCCAATCACCAAGCCTTGTTTAATGCAATTAAGGGGGATGTCAATACTGTGCAGTGATTGGCTGAGAAGAACAGCATGAGAGCACAGAGTACATTCTACCTATAGAGACAGTAATTAGCACATGCTGGTCATTAGTACACACACAGACCTATAGGTATAGATACACACATGCATAAGGTTGGGCAGGATGCCATCTTGTTCTTGCTGTTCAGTGCAACCGATGTCATATAAAGAAGCAATGCACACACACACACACACACACACACAAACTCCAGCAATGATTCTGTGCAACAGTGTGTGTGCTGGAGATTTATTAAAATTCCTTCTAAACGTGGCCCATCTCTTTGAGGGTCCCATGAAGAGGTCCTGCAGTGAGCCTTTTAATGAAGGTTCAGAGCAGACCCTTCTAAAAATGCCAAACAAATACAGACTCATGCACACACACATGCACACACACGCAGGCATTTGCCATAAACCACCCCCTCCCAATAATCCCTCTCACTTCTAATGGTAGCCATTTGCCATTCATTAAGATCAAAATGCTGTTTTCTGCCAGGACAAATTGCAAAGCCATTTCATTCACAGCTTGAGAAAGGCCTGAGACTCCGCTGGGTTTCTTTGGGCCGTTTGAGCGCTGAAACAGGGTTGGCTAATGTGGCTAACAGGCTTTGAATTGTGCAGTGTGGTAAAATGGCAGGGAGAGAAAAAGTAGGCAAGAACATTTTTAAGGTTCACTGTACAAAGTTTTAATGAAAGAGCATTTTTCTTGAAATTTTAAATCAGTTATACTTTTAATTATCCTCTTGGTATAACATGGCTGTGCTAAACGTTCATCAAATGGAGACTATACCAACAGCATTACACAAGGAGTAAGACAATACAGTAAACATGCAGTTTAAAGCTGAATTAAGATCAAATGCTAATGCACCAGCATTGGGAAAACAATATTAAATGTCTTTTAATAGCCATACAGCCATTCAATGGGTTACTGGGCAATAGGATATACAAGGTATTGTAGACATAAGTCAAGTCAAGTCAAGTCAAGTTGGCTTTATTGTCACTTCAACCATGTACAATTAGTTCACAGTGAAATAAAAACAACATTCCTCCAGGACCAAGGTGCTACATGCAACATAAATTTACAACATAAGTTAACAGAAAACACTAAACTAGCTAACTAAGAGGCCTAGTTAGCTGGCTAGCAGAGACAAGACAGACTGACCTAACATAAATTACAACATAAATTAACAGAAACTAACTATCTAACTATCTAAGGAAGACTAGGAAGTAAAGAAATTAGTGCAAAAAATCCAGTAATAATATTGTGCAAAAGAGCATTTACAGGTTGGTGTATACGATAGTTTGGTGGTGTAGGTCAGTGTGTTTGCGCTTGTGTTGATTAGTCAGTCCAGTCTCAATTCTTTGAGGTAGTTGAGTTAAGCTGAGTGATAATGTTTGTGTGTGTGTGTGTGTGTGTGTGTGTGTGTGTGTGTGTGTGTTTGTGTGCGTGTGCGCATGTGTGTGTTTATCAGTCCAGACCCTTTTTGTTGAGGAGACGGATGGCTTGTGGAAAAAAGCTGTTGCACAATCTGGATGTGTGTGCCCGAATGCTTCGGTACCTTTTTCCAGATGGCAGGAGTGTGAAGAGTGTGTGAGAAGGGTGTGTCCGATCAGCCACAATGCTGGTGGCTTTGCGAATACAGCGTGTGGTGTAGACGTCCTCAATAGAGGGGAGGGAGACCCCGATGATCTTCTCTGCTGTTCTCACTATCCGCTGTAGGGTCTTGCGGTCCGATATGGCACAGTTCCCAAACCAGACAGTGATGCAGCCGCTCAGGATGCTCTCGATAGTTCCTCTATAGAAGGTGGTCAGGATCGGTGGTGGAAGCTGGGCCTTTCTCAGTCTTCTCAGAAAGAAGAGACGCTGTTGGGCTTTCTTGTGCAGGGAGCTGGTGTTGAGGGACCAGCCGAGGTCTTTCTCCAGGTGGACGCCCAGGAATTTGGTGCTGTCGACGATCTCCACAGAGGAGCCGTTGATGCTCAGCGGTGAATGGTCGCCTCGTGTCCTCCTAAAGTCAACAACCATCTCTTTTGTCTTGTCAACATTCAGAGACAGGTTGTTGTCTTTACACCAGACCGTTAGCCTCTGCACTTCCTCTCTGTACGCTGACTCGTCGTTCTTGCTAATGAGACCCATCACGGTCGTGTCATCAACGAACTTAATGATGTGATTTGAACTGTGTGTTGCTACACAGTCATGAGTCAGCATTGTGAACAGCAGAGGACTGAGCACACAGCCTTGTGGGGCCCCAGTGCTCAGTGTGGTGGTGCTGGAGGTGCAGTTCCCGATCCATACTGACTGAGGCCTTCCGGTCAGAAAGTCCAGGATCCAGTTGCAGAGGGAGGTGTTCAGGCCCAACAGGCTCAGCTTTCCGATCAGTTGTTGGGGGATGATCGTGTTGAATGCTGAGCTGAAATCTATGCACAGCATTCGAACGTGTGTGTCCTTCTTGTCCAAGTGTGTGAGGGCAAGATGGAGTGCAGTGGAGATGGCGTCGTCTGTTGAGCGGTTATGGCGGTACGCAAATTGTTATAAAGTTAGCAGATTGCTGGTGTTTTTTCTATCATATTTGCATAGAACATAGAATTTGTATGTGGAAACACTACACCATGACTATCACTGTTATAAATAATTCATTTAAAGAAGGCAAATATACTTTCTTAGACAGTTTATCACCATTTGTGTAATGTTTAGCTGTCATTGGAAGCAAATCTGACAGAATTCTATGTTGTCTGGGGTTTTTGCTACCATTGCACTCGGGGAATCATAGTTCACTTCTGCCTTGGTCTGCTGATGTCCGCGTTCTTGTAGCTTTTTTTCAAAGAATTGAAAATGATCTATGACGACATTTTATCTGTTGTTCTGATCAAACTTCCATGGCAATCTGAGATAGGGACTAAACCTAGTGTCAACCGCAAGATCTGAAAAATTAAGCCAATACTGAAATGCCAAAACCTGCCATTCCTTCCCCAAGGAGCTGTAGCAGACTTGTGCTGTTGGCGCCATTAAAAAAATAAAAACATTTTAATGGATTATCACTATAATATGGCTTACTGTGTGGAAGCTTGTGGTCCAATTTTTAACCCTAGTTTTTCATTTGTGTGTTACGTCGCAGTGATAAGCAGATATCAATATAGAGCGCACTGCACAAATTCAACTTATGGATCTGCTGAACTTAGCACTCCAAACTCATTTAAAAAATGGCCAATTATGGGTCCAACAAAACAACATGGTGGTAACCAAAGTACTAACATCAAGATTTAAATAGTGAATTCAAAAAACAGTGACTGCCAACGTGATGGCTACATCCACCCTTGAAATACAGCCTCTGAACTTCACAAAAGACCCTTACCTAGATCACATGACTTAGTGGTGATCATGTAGCGCAAACAACAAATGTGTCATGTAAATGGAATTAAACAAGTAAGAAAAACAGCAATTTATTCCCTTTGTTACATAAAACACTTAAAACACTGTCCATAGTCAAATGCAGAAATAAGTGACTTCTCCAACTTTACATCTGCATTGATCATATCTAATTTCATTTCAGTTTACATACACAGTAGATAACATGATAATAATGTTTGTATTAACTATGTAATGGAAAACATGACCCATTTTACCTACTATACAAAAAAACTTTTAGCCACTTCCAGTGTCTATGCAAAAGTCTTTCTGCATGCCCCCACAGCTTCATTATTTCTGTATTTTTTTTGTCCACATGGGTGTGATCTTCAAACATGTTACAGTGTATGTATTCATGTATACTATGTATCCCTGGTCTGCGTGCGTGTAGTGCAGGTGGGTGAGGGAGTGGTAATTAACAATGACATCTCCTGAGCCAGGTCTAATCAGTGCTCTCTTCTCTTCATATGCTATATTTATCTCTCCTCTCTGTCCCTTCTATCATAGTTATTATCACTTCATCTCTGTCTTTATTCACCTCCTCTACTCTCTCTTTTACCATTTCTTTTTCACTTATTCTCTGGAAAGATGTGATTAGAAAGAGACAATACAACAATAGAGGCTACAGATGTTTCCTCTCACCATAGCTTGCTTGGAAATATAGTTATTCTCGTCTATTATTCCTTTGAGAGGGGAAGAGGTGCGAGATTGATAGTTTAATCAGCTTTTAGAAAGCTTTGTTAATTGGAAAATTATGTTGCAACACTAATTTGACAGTCAAAGGTTACATATTTTACAGTATATGGTATATGTGCGAGTGCTTCAGGTTAATTAGAATTTTTTTCTTCTAATTTTGTAATAGTGTTAAAAATTGAGTCTTCACTCGAGTTGTGAGCGTGCATGAGTTAAATGTGTCTTTTACATGGCAGATTAGATGAAGTGACAACTCAACACACTTTTCAGACAAAAGGCACTAAAAAGGTGCTAAATGAAATTAATCATTGATTTGATGTAACTGGAAATATGAGTATGTGAAATGAAAGGTGAAACAAAAATGTAAGAACACTGACATAACGGCAACAAGTCAGATTTGGGACTTTGCAAACGTCTTCTATAACCTTCAACCAAAGGTGTTGATGGTCATAAACTTGCTAACATCCAAGCTATCGTTTGCTAAAGAATTGTAGGCTCTGGTCTGTCATAGTCTTGCATCACTATGCGCATCACACTCTTTCCACTGTATGTGCCTAAACATCTAAACTGGGTCTAAATTTTCTGTCTATATGTGACAGAAAAGTAAGAAATAGTCGTATGAAACCACTCTGATTCATGTGCAGGCACTCTTGTTACAAACTGAAGAACTGTCACTGCTGTGGATTTGTATCTGAAAATAGTTTGCACCATTTCAACTTTGGGTAGTGGTTAATCTCAGAATCCGAACACGTATCCAGTTTACCCAGAATCATTTTTGCTAAATTTCAAGTCTTTGGAGAAAAGAAAGATCACCTACTAGGGAAAGAAGTAAAGTACAATAAAATGTAGGGTTTGTATTACAAATCTAATTGTACTTTATCTGCTAGGCAACATATCAAGCAATATAACCAACTGGGCTTACTTTCACTTTCAGAAAATCCACAGAGAAGTGTGAAATTGTCCATAGTTAATGCGTTATTAAATGATTGGAAGCTGGGAAGATCCTATTACCACAAGGTCCACTTTGTTCCTTTTGTTGGATGATGTTATCAAATCAGATGATATTCATCAGCAGATAGTTTTCCTAGAGGAGATGTAGACGTTTCAGAGGCACTGGCAGCATAATTTACTGCATCTTAAGAGATGCAACTTCTGTTACATGTTTCTGTATCTGGTTATGTTTATGGCGTTTCGTTATTTTGAGCTTCATGTCTCTTAAATCTCTATATGTGTCATCAAAAATGTGCGTGAGCTTATAAGGTGACTGAGGTCCTTATGTCCAAATTGGCTAAAAACCTTAGGTTAAGGCCCTAGTTGCAGAAACAATCTGCTAAACAAAGTCATCTGTAAATACAAGGGACTTTTAAATGTAGTGGCTAGTTGAGGCGACAGCTAGGCTATTAGAGCTGCTGCTTTCAAGTTTTCAAACCTTGAACATCAGTTTATGATCATTTAATTGAAACACTGATTTTGCTTAATTTATGTGCAATTTTTTGCATAGTCACCACTATGGATGCCATTTTATTTAAAAGACACTTATTTCTCTTTTAGTAAAGATCCATCCATCCATTCGCTTATCCTTTTATAGGGTCGCGGGGGGCGCTAGAGCCTATCCCAGTTATCATAGGGCGAGAGGGGGGGTACACCCTGGACAGGTCGCCAGTCTGTCGCAGGGCTAACACACAGAGACAAAAAAAAAAAAAAAATCAGTTAACTTGCACTTACATCTATGGATAGTTTAGATTTATCAATTAATCTATCCCCACAAACAGCACTGTCTTTGGACAGTGGGAGGAAGCCGGAGTACCCGGAGGGAACCCACGCTAACACGGGGAAGAGCATGCACACTCCACACAGAAAGACCCCAGCCTAATGGTGGAATTGAACTCAGGACCTTCTTGCTATGCAGCAACAGTGCTAACCACCGTGCCACCGTGCTACCCCTTTTAGTAAAGAGAAAAGGAATAAAGAAAAATATACATGGTGATCTAAAAAGACAATATAAATAAAATGCAAAGAGTAGAGCAAAAAATCTGTTAACTGAAAATCTGCAATTGAAAATTGCAAATTGCAAATTTAGGCTTTGCGTTCAGGCCCAGTTTCATCACAGGTCAAGTACAAACTAAACTGTCTGTAGGTGTAAATGTATGTGTGTCTTTTAACAATACAACAGAGTGGTAGCACCTTCCCCCAATGCATTCTGGGAGATGTGGTTATATTTAGCAAATTGATGAATGAATGCAATTTGAATCATCACTGGAAGTGATGACAACTGCATTTTTTACTTATATCACTGATAATTAATGTGGTTGTAACTTTAGTTGTGGGAAAACACATCTCAAAGAATTGATTGTGCTTCAGTTGCTGACTCACCTAAACGGTGACATCATTGTGTCTTTGTGTCATTTAAACTGAATATAAGCTTTTCTATTCCTCAGCCATTCCACGCTGGATAATGTCTTCTTTAACCATATATGTGTATGACCTGCTCACTGGCCAGCAGAAGGCAGGGTTGTAGCATCCTTTGTCTCTTACCCCCGACTCACATACTTACATACTTACACACACACACACACACACACACACACTTCCAGCCCTCAAGACAGACTTACGTGTGTAAGTGGAAGGCAAAGGGACAGAAACTGCATGTACATTCATGCATATTTGTGTGTGTGTCTGGCACAGATGGGGGAACATGATAACCTTGTCTTCATGTAGGTCTAGGGGGCTGAACAGAGTAGAACATGAAGTTTCAGTCCTGCCAAATCCTGGTTTTTAACTGGCCTCAGAAACACATGCAAACACACACACGCAGGCACACACACAGGCGCACACACACACACACAAAGTAAGGCCCCAGACACTGAGAAGCATGCAGCCAGGTCCAAATGTGTGTATGGGCATTGGGCCAAAGTGTATGTGTGTTTGTGTGTGTGTTTGTGTGTGCCTTGATAGAAAGCCAACGAGTGATAGGTATAGAGGTTACAGGCGTAAACAAAGAGAGGAAAGCTTTAAAGGCCGAAAAGTGCACACAGGGTGGTTTATGGGGGTCAGTTTTTAACATTTTAACAAAATTGCCAAGAAAAAACAAAGAAGTCAATCGAGGCTAAGCTAAAAGAAGCAAAGTGAGAGTAGGGAGAGAGAGAAATGTGCGAGTCAAAAGTAAGTTGTAGTTTGTGAGACAAGGGAGGAGAGAAGTAAAAGAGAAAAGTAAGGGGAATAAATTGAAAGGATAGAGATTTTGTGTGTACGAACCAGAGAAAGTAAGAGTATGAAAAGATGGATAGCATGTTTGTGACATAAATAAGGAAAGGAGAGTAGAGGGAAACAATGAGGGAACAAAAAGAGAACAGTCACACAAGATAAATAATGCAAATTAAAAAAAATAAATGAGGGATTAAGAAAGAGACCAATGTGAGAAGAAGAATGGATGTCTGAGTTTTAAAAAAAATGTGAGGGGGTATGAAAGTACAGGAAAGCCTCCCCCAGCGCCCACCTGTCTAGCTGTAATGGGATCCAAATGTTGAAAGGCCTGGAAGTTACATTGCTTGGAGAGTCTGAGGGATGAGATCCTGGACTCCAAATCAGACCACCGATTACATTTCCACTTCCTGGCTCAGGTCAGATGATACACAGGGCTACTCCTTGTGTTTTCTGTTAGATAAGTTACAGTTTGCTTGTGCGACCAGTTCAAAAAAAACAAAACAAAAAAACTCGTCATAATATCTTTGGCTGATAAACCCTTTTATCCAAAGCTTGATACATGAGATTCCCAGTGAATCAAATACATTGTTTCAGAGGCCACTGGGATTCCAGATAAGCAGAAGGTGCCTTGAGGCATGCGCTGTGGCATATTAGAGTGATAATGTCTTTGTTAGGTGGCTGGAAAAGCAAGTCATATGACCATCTTGTTTTAAATTTTGATTTGCTTTCCCTCATTGTGCTTTGGGTAAAATTTACCCTTCCACAAAATTTACCATGAACATTAAAAGATGACACTTATTTTGTGACTCTCACTCCTGGAAAGTATAATGACAGTAGGATATTTTTGTCCTTTGTACTTGCCGTATCAGTGACTCTATTGTGTTTATTTTTTTGTTTTTTTTTTTAACCACGCAGAAGAAGTTCTGTTACCATTCACCAACTACAACGACTGCTCTCCACCAGTTGCAGCGAATGGCTGCTTCTCCCTGAGCCTGGTTCTGGGGGAGATTTCTTCCTGTTAAAAGGGAGTTTTTCCTTCCCACTGTCGCCAAGTTCTCACTCATAGGGGGTCATCTTCTTTTTGGGATTATCTCTGTATTATTTTATATGTAATCATTTACAAAGCACTTTAAATCAGTATATAATTAGACCGTATGCATATATAACTATATACAAGTCTACACACAGTACACACATTAAACGATGTAAACTTCATAAACCTAAACAACAACCTGCATTTTTGCACTGACATTTACGCCCTGTGATTAACACCACTCTAAAGCCCTACTCCTTGTGAAAATGGTCTCTTTATAAGTGTTTGTTTGTTACTTAAACTATTCCAGAATTTTACACCACATAGAAATATAGGAAAACATTTTCTGTTCATCTGAAAATTGTGAATCTTTTTTAATTTCATAATGGTTACTGGCAACAGCAGTTGAAAGAAGTACAACACGAATGACCACTTGGCCATCACGTCTCCAGTTGTCCATGTCTACAATATAATATAATCTAGAATTTAGTGTGATGTTGTACATGAAATCCACTTAGAACATTGCACATTTGAAAATATTCACATATCACATAAAGTAGATTTCTAGCTTTCTATATGCATTTTTTTTACCCTTGTTGGTCATAACTATAATGAACAGCAGATTTTATGCTGAGCAGACAAAAAGAAAAGAGAGAAGCCAAGTAACTCTGTTTAAAGCAGGGGTCTCAAATTCAAAAGAGCTGGGGGCCACTGTTGGAAACTGCCATCTCATTGGAGGGCCACTCTGATGTTACAGTAAACGCAAGCAGACAAACAAATAAAAGACCCACAAATATTTCCAAAAATGTAGGTAGTTTAATCTGCTCTGCCAGTGTTGGCTGACAGGCCAATGTTGTTGAATAACCTCTTTTTTTCGGACATAGAATATCAGCAACTCACATCATGCAGTCCTTCGGAAACTACACTTCAGTGAATGGCTTTCCCACTTTGGCAATTAATTCACCAAATTAATTAATTCCTAACCACACCAATTATAAATTACCAAAGAAATAGCTGTCTTAATTGTGGAGTAACTTACAGGTCCAAATTGCATTATATTTTTACACCAATTCCACAAAACCCCTGGTTTGGAGGGTAACACAACAATGTCAGCACAAATGATGCAACACATACTATAAAGAGACATAAATCATATTTCATAACCTCTTTATGCAGATGAAATAAGGAGACCAGGTTGAAAAATACAGTAAATACAGTATATGCATCCATCTTCTTCCGCTTATCCGGGACCAGATTGCGGTAGAGAAGCCCAGACCTCCCTCTGCCCAACCACTTCCTCCAGCTTGTCCAGGGAACACCAAGGTGTCTCAGGCCAGCTGAGAGATATAATCTCTCCAGCGTGTCTTGGGTAAGCCCTGATACAACTCACCCAGAAGGTGCCCAAGAGGCATCCTCATCAGAGGCCCGAACCACCTCATCATCACAAAGGCCGAGGCTGTTCCTTCGAGTCACGCCCCTCCAGGTCTAACTGTTGTTTCCCACATGAGCAATTAAGTCTAAAAGAAAACAAAAAGACGACAGTCCCCAGGTGGAGCACCCTCAAGCACCCCACCGAGGGTCTCCATGAAGGCGGGTACTCTGAACTATCTTTTGGTGCATAGGTGCAGATGATAGACTGGACCAATAAGTAGGACGAAATAAGTAGAATAGACAGAAAAGGTGACAACAGTTGGTGTGATTATTCGCAAATGGAAGAACCATAAAACAACTACCAATCTTTCAGTGATAATGAGAACGGTGTGGAACCAGCTCAGAACTGATCAGGAGGAGCTTGGAGGAAAATCAGCTGGGCCCCAAATAATTTTTTCCCTGACCATATACATATACATAGTTAACCATATACGATCAAATAATGTTGAATCCTGGATATGGATTTGTAAGCAATGAAATTTGAAATAAGGGGGTAGGAACAAAAAAAGTGTAAACTTCATCCTACTCCTTTTCGAGCACACGCATTCTGTAGAGAAAGATATATACATGAAAACTTGATGATTTTTAAGTTTTGGTTTTTTTTGTTGCTTTTTTCTGTTATTTCAATTATATTTGCATGTTCGAAATAAAATTCTATTTATCTATCTATCTATCTATCTATCTACATATACATATATATCATTTGAACTTTGAACATTCACTGGGACTCCACGGAGACTTACATTTTTTATTCACTTTTTTATTGTGGACTACAAACGCCACCATCCACAGAATACTGACAAATAGACTGTTAAACTTAGTAGCTTTTACTCGTATAGCCTAATTTCACAATTCACAGATTTTCACAGTCTCATGTTTAAAGGGAAAAACTAAACACATTTAACATATCTTCTGTTTCTGGTTGCAGTGACTTTCATGCTATTAGTTCATACAGTATTCCATGAGTTTTATAATCGTCTGAAGATTTGCAGATTATATTACTAGACTAAAAGTTATTCTCATATTTTTAGCACAGAGTTGAGATCTGCTCTGAACTTTGTGAGGACATCTCCAAATTAGTATATTTCCAAGTGCTGTTATTTTCACCTGTGTAGTTTTTCCTGTGCTCTAAAGCTGCTGTCATTTGATCACGACATGCACAAGAGACCGTCCCGCTGCAAATGATCAGACAACCTTATGAGTAATTGAGTATTCAAAGCATTAAAAAATGAGTCATAACACTAGATATGATATTTATTTGATATGGAAATGTTTATACATATGCATCGCAGCTTATTAATTATTCATATTGTCTTGTTTTTTTCTGCTTGTCTGTAATATACATTATGTATTCTCTCCCTTCGACAGACACATCTTTTGAAATGGGAAGAAAAAAAGAGGTAAAAAAAGAAGAAAAGGAAGGATCAGTTGGCATCTCTCACTTTGACTACAAAAGAGTGAATGAGGGAAAAACTTCATTATATTGGCGAGTGACAGGAAATGTGAAACACAGTGACAGAGAGGTACAGAATGAGGACCTTTTTTTTCCCTCCCCACCACAGTTTCATGTCTCTCTCGCTGCAAAACAGAAAAAAAAAAATTCTGTGGACCATACAATCTACAATACACACACATGCACTGACCCCATATCTCTCATGAGCACTGCCACGACCATCAACTGTCATTTTTATTCAGCGTTGGACTCGCTCCGTAATCACCCTGACAGACAATGCACTGCCACCATGTTGCTACAGTGCCGTAAGTGGAGAAACAGCAAGTTAATACCTTTATCACCGGTGTCACCGTTCTGCCTGCACTTTAACATGAAAAACTTATATTGCATGGTTATTAACTTATTTTGACAATGATTAATATTTGCATAATGTCACATTTACTGTGCCTTTATTAAAGTCACAGTGGCATAGAACGACCACGTGATTCACTTTGGATGATTTCTTACAGTTTTCTAAAGCATGTCCAGGAATCAGACTTCAGACACTTCTGAAGCACAATCATTTCAAACATTTTCTGAATTTTTACAGTTGTATAAATTGGATAGTGCATCTATTTCTGTTCCACCATATTTTATTAGGGAATGTTTTGATTTTTGCTCATTCGTTTCAGCTAGTAAGGACACTGATATTAAACATTTTATGAAAAACTATCTCATCATTCATGAGATTACTACTACTATCACTGTGTAAACTGCCACACTAAAACATCAAGCTGCTGCTTAGATAGTAATATATTTCTGATGTATCAACAACACATAGCGTAAAATGTTCTGATAGATCATTGCTTACTAAAAACTTGATCTTCACATACAATTTGTGTATAATATAACACATAAATGGAGAGTAGTTACATAAACACAGTAGATTAAATTTATTTAACAGTGTATTTAAAGAAAAATTAACACGTTTCAGTGTTTTAGTTTACATGTTTAAATATGTTCTCTTCCATTTGATTGCATGATAATTTCTTTTGATTATATACTACAATTGTGTGAGTACAAACAGCTCCACACTAGTGTACAAAGACTTGTAGGACTGTTGTTGATTTTATGGTTTTGTGTTAAGTTACAGCTACAGTGTGTGACTGAACTCCAGCTGTTTTTGAAGTTCATCGTCAGGGTTTTTGCTGAAATTTGACTTAAAAGCAGGGTTCATGTAGTTGCGCAGTGAATGGGGAACAGCACTGCAACAATAAAAAAAAGTAAAGACTTAGAAAAATATGACGTTTTTATTTATTTTTTTTAAGTGGATCTTTTTCTTTTACATTAGCAGAACTCATTTGCAGTTAATTTACAATTAGTTCCTACTTTGTTCCAGCTTTTTAAAATTTTAAACGTGACATTTGCTTAATATTTAAAGGTACAGTGTGTAAAATCTCACCACTAGATGTCACGAGATTGCAGGTTACAGTCGGCTGAATTCAGTTTACTAGAAAATTCTGTGTGCGAAGAAGAAAAATACGATTTTTAGGACACTCAAGCCTAACATTAGATGGCATAACGTTAGCTTATACATAGTAGGTTCGCATGTTTAATCTGCTGCCAATTAGTAACTGCGACAATATCAGGAAAAAAACGAACATGTGTGCCCTGACTTCAATTCAAGTGATGAGGATTGAGGTAAAGAGGATGAAGATGATATTTTTTCCAGATGCTAGATATGTAGTCTCTTTCCCTCGTGTCTACCTCATCCCTTCTCCGATGATAAGACACTGGTACGATATCTTAAGTCTCCACAGCATACAAGTTCTCTTCTCGTCCACCTTTAGCATCCTACGTATGTGGCTAGCTTGTAGCCTCTAGAATACTTTATTAGGATTCATGAGTTTTGTAGAAGATGTAATTGTATACTAGTCAATGTGCATTTATGAGTACAGGATTGATTTTCTATTAAATAGCCTCAAGAAATGACTCAAAGACTATCCCACTGACATTAACTTAAAGTTTTAATTTGATTGTTTGGTTTTTTAACTTAAAGTGAACTCATTGTATGTTTAGTATTATGTAGCCCTGTTTGTTTTACATAACTATTCGATCTGATTGCTTCTTTTACTTTTTGCAGAATCACTGAACTGAACTGAATTAGCTCTATGTACAGCAAAACTGAATAAACCCAGGGTTTAAAAGCATCTAATTATTATACGTTATAACATTTGTTAGAACTCTTTCTGGAATTCCACCTGTGCTTTCTTTAGGTTTTTTTCCTACTTTTGTTTTATTTCAGTGCTTATAATTACATTTTTTTGATGAACAAAAAGGACAATGATTTGTTTAAAAAATTTTAATAAAATTATTCATGCAGAATTTGATCACTGAAGATAGACAATTCCAGATTCAGTTTCAATGTTCATTAATCATCTTTCATCCTCATGACTGTAGGTTTTTTTTTTGAGAGCTCCAGTAGCGCCATCATTCCTGCTCTTAGTGCTTTGCATATTTCAGCCACTGCAAATGTCTTTTCAATCTATCAGCAAAGATCAAAAATATTCATTTGCTTTTTCACATGGTTGTGTTCTCCTTGTTACTGCACGGTGACGGAAACTGACAGTTAAGGCTGCTGTTTTCAGCATAAATGCACTGTGCAGTTTTTTTGATTGGGGTTTACTAGCTGAGGTCATCGTGGGGTTGTATTTTTGTGTGTGTGTGTGTGTATGTGTGTGTTCGGGGGGGGGGGGGTTGGGCCGGTCACTGTCTTTTTATTTACTTTTGTTTCATTTCTGGCAGTAGGCTGCCATGCTAGTGTTATCAGGTCCCACAGGGAAATGTGTTCAGCATCAGTCACTGTGTGTTTGAGTATTTTTTTATTTTTCTATTTTTTGTTGTATGCAGCGATGTGTGCTTGTGTGTACCAACAGCACAGTAATCTGTAGGTGGGTCATCATTCTTAATGCAGTCTGTGTCATCAGTTCCCGTGACAACAGGGGGAATGATGCAGCCGATACATATGAAACAGGGTGCCATGCATAAACATGGAAGCTGCAAGAGGAGGAGGGTGAGGGCAGCACAGGGGCGAGGTTATAAGGGGGATGTGTGTGTGTGTGTGGGTGTGTGTGTGTGTGCACGTGTACCTGGCCTCTCTCTATTCCTGTTTATTATTCATAAGCCCTCCCTCAGTATGCTGTCACTAGCTCCTCCTCCTGATATGACTTTATATGTATGTGTGTGTGTGTGTGTGTGTGACGGATGGTGACAGTGTCAGCGGATGAGGGATCAAGATTAAGATCAAACACAGCTCAACGTCACACTCCGTCAGGTTCACTGGACGCGTATGGCCACACACACACACACACACATGGTCTTTAAAGGTTTGAGTCTCCCATCCTCCCAAATGAAAAAAGTATTTCTCAAAGGTGACAATAAGGGCATAAATAAAAAAACATACTCAAATGTGGAAAAAAAAAAAACACTGCAAGAGTAAAAGAGATTATTACACATCATCAGTTTCACACAGACAACTGTTTTTACTTCATCTAATAAAATGATTTTTTATATAAAATCACTGAAATAAATTGAACTATTGGTGCTGGATGAACGTTGAGTAGAAAGTAAAGTCCAGTAGCTAAAAATGGGTCCTGACTGTACTTTTGTCCAGAAATGACCACCATAGTCACAAGAAGATTAGCAGTTTAACTCTGCTACTTTATATATAGCAGCATAACCTGGAGGGCAATACTACAGAACAGAGCAGACATCAATGATATGATGTTGACTGACTCATGTATACCTTGAAAGGAGGAGCTGGGGTGGAGGTGTGTTGTAAAGTGGTTTGCAGTAACTGTACCCTGATTATCACATCTTATATAAGATTTGCTAATTGGAAATACACAAAGGTATCAGCACAGCCTTCCAGTGATGTGGACAGGCTGGGATGCTGGGATTTCTACTGTGCTTGATTTTGTGGCTTTTCTCAATTTTCTTTTTCAATCTGATTCCATCCATAGAAACACAAAAGATAAATGCATCACTTTGACCACACTTTAGGCACAGTATGGTCAAAGGTAGTTTAGCTTCTAGTTATCAGTTCTGTGTTCTCTCATGCACGTTCACGTTCAGTGAGGTCACAGAACAGAGACATTCAGATGGAAACACATCCTAAGTAATAATTCTCTGTTTTTTAAAGCATTCAAAGGATTTGTTAGTGGAGCTTGCTGCATTTTAACACTGTCATGTTTAAATTTTTTGTTTGTCTCAAACAAGCCAAACATCTTCCAGCTGTTTTCTGAGCATACGTTGTGGCTCACTGAATGTAGTCCTTTTTCTCTCCACATGTGCCTAAGTGAATATGTGCTTTTGTCAAGATGTGCGTGTAGTATTTACAGGTAGGATGGGCGTTGCTCTTTATTTGGTTAATGTACACACACACACACACACACGCACAAACAGCAGAGGCAATGAAGGCAGATATGGCCTCCTCACTCCACGCAGACCATTCCAAAGGGAGATGTTTTGAATTCACTCATTACGTTGGGGTCATGCAAGGTCAAGTTCAATGCCAGGGAAAAAGAGTGGCTACACTAAGGACACACACATACACATGCACAGCCATGCAGTGAGCACAGCACGAGTAGAATTACATCCAACAAAGCTTGGGATTTCGGGTAAATACACTAAAATTAGTCTCATTGTGTTATGTGAATTTCAACAGGGGAGAGAAAAAAAGCCTAAGAAGGAAAGATGGTGGATATAAAGCAAATGGATGGATGGAGGCTTGGCAAAAGGTCAGGCTGGGGAGTTGGTTTGGTGGAGAGAGCAAATTGGCTGGATAGTAAACATGTCTGGGAGGTGTGTAATAAATGCCATTAATATGCATCACGGTCTCTTAACCATGGTAACTGCACTGATTCTTCCCACTGTGATTCTGTTACTTCTCCTTGTGTTCTTCTACTTCTCATATTGGCTTGAGATCTTTGGACCTCAAATTTGTTGTTGTGCTCCTGAAACCATTTCTGAACCATTTTTGCTTTGTGGCAAGGCACACAAAGAGCCATCAGGGAATAGGTAGGTGGTACATGTCAATGTAACGTCCACATGGATGGCCTGATCCATGGTTTCACAGCAAAACATTACCCAAAGCATCACACTGCCTCTGTGGGCTTGCCTACTTCCCATAAGGCATCCGGTTGCGACATGTTCCCCGGATAAACAACTCACAACTACCCGGCCATCCAAGTGATGTAAAAGAAAGCATGATTGATCAGGCCAGAGTCCAATTTTGATGCTCATGTGCTGGTGCTTTTGGACAGGGGTCAGCTTGGGCACCCTGGTCTGTCTGCAGCTATGCTGCCCCATGCACAACAAACAGTTATGTTCTGTGTATTCTGACACCTTTCTATCAGAACCAGCATTAACCCTTTTTGCAGTTTGAGGTACAGTAGCTCGTCTATTGGATCGGACCACACCGACCAGCCTTCCCTCCCCACCTGCATCAGTGAGCCTTGGTTGCCATGACCCTGTTGCTGGTTCACCACTGTCCTACCTTGGATCACTTTTAGTAGATACTGACCTCTGTAGACTGGGAACACCCCACAAGAACTGCAGTTTTGGAGATGCTCTTATTGTGATTTCTCATCTAGCAATCACAAGCCCTTGTCAAACATGCTCAATATGCATATATATCTTAAAGGCACTTTGCCATAAAACATTTTAAGAAAATTTTCTCTAACTAAAACTACCAAAATTACTCCGGGCTTATTTTGTCTTCCAACTGTATGGAAACCTGCTCTTTACAGATGAAAACTCCAACAAAGTAGTCTATATTATATTAAAACCCTCCTAAAGCCCTCTATCCTCTTGCTCATGATCTCCTTTAGAGCATCTATTTTCTGTTAGTCAGAGTGCATTAAACCAGTGGCATATGTCCAATGATGGCTCCTGGCTATGGCCTATGATATCTAGCCTAAATGAAATCATTTGCAGATAATTTTAAAATATTTTCAGGAACCTGAGTGACCAAAGGGGAAAGGCGCTGGCCACAAACAGTCTAAATTCATTATTAATTTCTTTCCCTTACCTGTACACAGGGGCACCGCAAACTGAGACTAACACTCTTTAACTATCCTACAGTCTTCAGAGTGCTTTTTTCTCCTTCTTAATAAAGTCCAGTAACAGGCACACAGAACTTTTCCAGCTCCTATAAAGAAATAATTCCAACTTCACAAGCTTAACTTTTTTTTTGGCAGAATTTTTGCAGTTTCTGGTGGCCAGAATATTGTTTGGTCAAACGTCATGTTCCCATGCACAGTCCAGTAATAACAGGTGGGCTGCCCTTTGCACAGCCACAGATGGTCAGTTTGAGCAGCCAGCTGGTGGTCAACTGGCCCCGGCAGCAGCAGTTGTTCTGGTGCTCTCTGACAAACCAATGTTGGTTTTAAGACCTCATTATGGTGACAAAGTCAACCGCAGATTTGTGGGAAGTTTTTGGACGACTACCAGCATATATAGAAAAAGGGATTTTTGTTCTGCTGACAGCTGTTATGAATCTCCTGACCGCAGTGGCTTTGAAAGTCTGGCTACGGCCATCTACTAGAAATCTTTTATTGTAGAATTTAAACATGCAAGCAGGTTTCTGCTAAACAAAAAAGAAAGAAAAATGTAACTTTTCAAAAATTCCCTCAAAGTCCTCTGAATGGGATCCATTCATGTGGTAACTGGGTGCACTGCAATGGAGTGACTCAAAATGTGCTTAACTCAGCCTGTGTCTGCTTTAGAGGATAGTTAATGGTCCATTTCCCTGCACACTGCTGCACCATCTTCATCAGAAACAGAAAGAGACAGAAAAAAACAGGAGTAATTAAAATGTCTTTACTTGTAGCTTAATTACGAGCCAGCCAATGAATCTTTTTGTCAGAGTAACTCTTTCTCCCGGCTCCCCCTTTTTTGCATAAAACAATAAAACCTCTGTTAAAAATGTAATTTTCGCTTTGTTCAGATTAGATTCAGTCAGCTTTTTTTTCCCTCCTTGTCTAAGTTGAAACGTTAAATCAAATCAAAGATGAACAAGCGCCTCTTTTTCCTCTTCCTTGTGTTTTACTTCTGACCACCCTCCCCTCCCTGAGATTCCCCTACACTGTAGCCATGGAAATGGGACTTTGGGGATGAAAAGAAACCATAATTTTGTGGCGGGATTAATTTGGAGACATGAGCAATACCAAATGAAATCCCTGTCAAAACCTCCGCTGATTCTTTTCATCGCTTGCAGATCCCTGAGAAATCTGTTCCCCGTGGCGTTTGTGATTTGACAGTCCAGTAGTTTTGGACTTAGTTCCCCCCTGATACCTCTGACATGTTGACATTAAGTGGTTGCTGAGACAGGCAGCACCCATATTTCAATCACCATTAAGCAGAGGATATTTGGTGTTAGTTTGGGGAAAAAAAGGAAGAAGAAAGAAGCGCTGGTGACAAACAGACATTCACAGATACAACAGCAGGCAAACAACTGTAATTACATTAGAGAGCGAGTGGCAGCCATTTCCTGCGAGTGCGGGGAGGTAAATATAGTCCACATCTGACCTTAGATCTCTCAAAAAAGTGTGGGCTGATTGTTTACTGGTGTCCTTGTCGGATGCCCTTTTTTCACATCAGTCCTGTCAGCTGAAAGAACTTTATACTTCCTCAATACTTTTTACTTTGACAAAAGCACCACTACAAGAAAAGATATGAGGAACGTCATCATCAAAAAGATGTCACCTATATAGAAATGGTGTAAATGGGGTCACCGTGACGCGGTATCAGTTCAACTAATTGTTGCAATCACTTCCTATTTTATATATGGCTGTATGTCTTTGTTCTGAAACCTCCCAAAAGGTAGCCCTGTAATGCCAAGTGTATGATTTTTGATACATCATCAGTGTGATTTTTTTCAAATACAATCAGATACATGTGATGCTACTGTGAGCAATAAAATCCACAAAAATTCCAGATATAGCAAAAATGATAAAAAATAAAACTCATATATTTAAATTGATATTTAATATCCAGTTATTTTTTTTTTTTACATTTTGTGATCTGGCAGTTATTTCATGGTTCAGCCTTTGCAGGGGTACAGACAGCTGCAACAAAAACCCCTGTCAGAAGTATTCAGTGACAAAGAAGTAACTGCTCAGTAAGTGGCCTATATTTTATGGTCCTGTATTGTAAGGTATCGCACCTTATAAATCCAAATCTAAATAAATCTATATTATGTAGTATATTTGTAGAAAGGCCGTTCTGTGAACACACACAGTGTTCACAGAACGTTCCTTTATTCCTGGCCACACAGCAGTGTGCTTTCTCACACACGTCCCACTGCTGCTCTTCCCTGGCGTTATGCACATGTCCCGAAACCTTCTTCCTTTGCACTCCAGTGTCACTAAAAACAGTAGAGAGTGCCATCAATACTACCTGTCCTCTCACCTGCCTGGCACCGCCCCTTGAGCTCACTGCACCACCCCTCCCCTGCAGGTGAGCCAGGACCACACCTACACACTGCATTTACTCATTAGTCATTATTAATATCTGGCTCTCTTCCACAGTGTGTCTTTCTCCCATCATCCCCAGCTGGGCAGGGCAGATGGCTGCTCCTCGCTGAGCCTGGCTGTGCTGGAGGTTTTTCCTGTTGAAAGGGAGTTTTTCCTCTCTGCTGTCACCAAAAAGCTTGCTCATAAGGGGTCATCAGATTGTTGGGGCTTTCTCTGTGTTATTGTAAGGTCTTTAAAGTGCATAGAGGTGACTGGTGTTATATAAATAAAACATTCTAAAAATAAAGCATTCTATATCACAGCTTGATTTTATATCATCACTGATAAACATCCTGTCCAAAAGCTTTCTGATACGTCTTGGTAAAAATCTAGTGTTGCTAAAAATATTCTAAAAGGATAAAAAAATGCAGCTTTCCCAATTGAGTAATTTTCTTTCCAACTCCCTCTTCATCCTTCACACAGCCATCAACGCCCACAAATCACACCTTGCTTGAACACGTCCACCTTCTTGTTTGTGTACCAGAGAAAATTATGATGATTCTTTTCTGCTGCTCCATTCAAATTCAACATGCTACTTGTACTTACACACACACACACGCGCACACACACACGCACACGCACACACACACACACACACACACAACGATGCACACATGCACCCACACAGAGGAAACCCAACACTGCAACCCACATCAACTGGGACTTTATGAGTCTCATATCTTCCGGATATACCTGCACACTACATGGCTTACTGCCTATCCACCTGAAATCCAACCAAACAAAGAAATATATTCCCTCAGCAGAGATCTCTCTTACTGGAGGCTTTGCAACCACCATCTGAGCTCTATTTAAGCAAACTTCTAATGTTGGAACCTGCATTCAATTTGAGACCTGGAGAAAATGGATCTAACAACTCGGTAGGGAAGCCATCACTGTTAGAACTTTATGTGCTGTCTTAGCGGGGCAGCTGAATACTGATTGTGTTGTAAGCCTTTTTTTTGCCTCTTGGATTCTCCCTGGAGCCTCTCCTGTCTTGTCCAGCTGTACTTTGCAGTAAGAAGACAGTGGAGGAGGGAAAGTTAGATGAAGAAAACTTTCACAGAGAGTCAGAGAGGCTCCACTGTAGGGGGGGAAACTGTGACTGAAGGATGAAGGGCAAGGGCTGTGGAAGAAAAATGGAGGGTAAGGTCAGTCGACTGCACCTGTGACGTCTAGCAAGTTTCTGCGAGATCAGAGGAACAGTTTTCTAAAATGTCGCCTTCAGCATCCCGAAACTGACATGCAGCCTTCATTTACATATCCTCCTCCTAAACACACACCGGAGATTTGCCTGTCAAAGATGCGCTTCTGCTGCCAGACAATCCAACAACTTTTGTCTCATTTAACTTTCATACCTTTTTTACAGACCTACTGCAATACATTATGGATGATCTTGAAGGTCAAGACAAGAACACAAACAGGAAAAACCACTGGCCACTGACTCATGTCATTCCTCTCACTGAAAAACACAGCACAGAGATGACAGATGCTTCATGTTTTCAGCTGCAAGACCTGAGTTCCCAACTGGACTTTTTTGTTCTGCAAGTGCACCCTGTCCATTGGTATAGAGTTGGAAGGGTGAAAGGGGCTGTCCCTTTGAAATGATAAGTAGAGTCTTCCTACACTGAGGGACTGTCATTGAAGTCTTTGTTTGCCCGTCAGTGGCTCTGAGGCGTCTGTGAACTTGAGGGTCGGCACAGAATAGAAATGACCATGTAACCTAGTTCGAGGTCACCTAATGAAGGAAAATGTATTCATATATTTTCCTAGTTGTATTAGTTCATGCAATATGCTTCCCTTTGTAGCCCAAGGTTGCAGGTTCATTTTTGAAGTGGTTTTCAATCATCCCTTGGCATTGAAGTTTCTTTTTGTGCTTGGTATCTAGGCTCCACAGGGCTACAAGTTCTGTTCATTCTCACAATATCTACATACGCTCCATAGCCCGTGAGATTTTTTTTCTTTAGTGGACTGTATGGCACAGAAGGGTTTTGAGGAATTTAAATACCTATATCTATATATGTACTGGGAAGAATAAGCCAGTATGAACTCCACAAAGTGCTCGTTTACGATAGAATGCATCTCTGTATTTCCCTTTTTTTCTGTCTGACTGTCCATCCCTGGGGCTGCTGAGGTTCGTCCAAACCTGCTGCAGCACAGCTGCCTAAAGCAATTTTTCCCCTCCATCATCACCTGTATTAAATATCTCACACACTCTATCCCTGCTGACATGCCACCCCCTGCTACCTCGCCACATCCTGGACCCATTTCCCCACGTTTTTTGAGTCTCATCCTAGCTGGACCCCCTGGTCAGATTCACAGTGGGGACCCCTCCAGCCCATCAGAGAAGTAATTCACACTCTGCCTCATTTGAGTTATTTACTCTATTACCACCCTGGCTGGCCCATTCCCTGTAGCTACCCACTGAGACCTGCAACTCAGGCTGGGTACACGGGCTTCCAGTAGGACTGGCAGTGCCCTCCGACAGCCCCCCTTCTACCACATTATGACGTGCGCTGCCACCTCAATCTGCAGCTGGCACGCTATGTGGGGGGTTAGGGACAAGATGAGTGTGGAGATTGCTCAGCTAGCTTAGAGTACAGAGGTGTAGATGGTACACTGGTGTCTGTTCGTGTGCATGCTTGCATGCATGTGTGTGTGTGTCAGCCACATCCTCTCCCCATTGGTAGTCTTCTGTAAGTCATTATCACACTCAAAGCCTGTGCTTCTCTCAGATGACTTGATAGATTTACATGACTCTGTCTGGGGACCTGTGAAAAAGACAGGGTCCAGTAGAAAGATGAGAGAGAAGACCACACCATCATCCTCTCCAAAATAAAAAAAGGGACAGTGCAGTCACACCTTAATAAAAGATGTCCCTTTTTGGAGGGTGGATGGCGCTCCTCATACTTCACACAATAGGCGCAAGTCTCCATCTTTCCCATTGTAGAATTGAAATAGCCCTCCTCATCAAAGATCCCCTCGAGCTCATCTGCCAGGGTAAGAAATGAATGATTTCGCCCATCTTCTTCATCTCATTTCAATCTCAAACCATGTCACTTTCTTTCACTTATTGCTATTCAGTATTATTCCGGCTTTTATGAATTTACCTGACTGTAATACATTGTCTTCAGCGACTCAGAGCGTCCCAGAGAAAGGCGCATAGCCAATTGCAGAGACTATTTGGGATACTATTATAGTCATGTTGCAGATAACGCAGGAGCTCAGAGCTGTTGTTTGCTTGGACAGCCAGCTTTTTACATCTCCGGGACAAGAAGTAATTTGGAGCCTGTGATTTTAGATACCTTTGACCTATGTCCAATAAAAGGAATAGAGGCCCCACACTTGATTCTTCAGCCATTCAAGCCCACATGTTCCCTGGCCTCCAAACTTACCATTTTCCACAAATTAAAAAAACATAGAAGAATAAGAATGTTCAGATCTCAATAGAAGAGGAAAATAGTTACAGATCAGATGAAATACACACTTAATTTTATAATTTGTTATAGAGACTTATACTATCTGTGTGTGTGACAGGAAACAAAGACAAGAGAAGGCATTGATGTGTCCACCTCATCAAACTGACAATTTTTTACATTTTATTTTAATTTATAGGTTTGGAGAATATAAAAATAAAGACACTAGTGGGACCTCATCAAAGTTTATGATGTCTCAAATCCAGGGACACAAGGAAGACAAACAAACCCAGTGAAGAATAAGAAAATATCTGTAAGAGCAATGTATGAGCTGTCAAATCAAATGAAGCAAATTTGAGTAAAAATCAAGGAGGGCTTTAAAGAAGAAAACAGTTTTTTGAATTTATTTTTTTAATTTCCGTAATTATGAGCAGTTTGAAATATTTGTCTCGCAGGAGTCTCCTAAACTGACTTATCGATGCATATTTCTGAACTGTAGAGAACTATGAGAATCAGAATATCATTTAACTGTCTTTGGTAACATGTCGATCATGTGCTCCACCTCTTGCCCAATATAAGCTGTGATTACTGGACTCCCCCCCCCCCCATATTAATCAAATCAAAAAGTCATCTGCGTTAAACCACACTAGTGTACTTTTAGTCCATACAATTTGGAATTACTGGTTCAAATGTTGTAAGACCTTATCCATGTTTTTTTTTTTTCAACATTCTCAAGCATTTAAAGAACCCCAAAGAACTTTTAACCCACAGTTCTCTTGTGGAGAGGAAACAATAGTAATCATAGAGCCACCATGCTGCTTTAATAGCAGTAGATTAAACAAAACTTTAAGCACAAGCAAAAATACACATACTAGTAGCTTAATATAATTAAATAAAAATCATCATTAGCTCATCACCATAAAGTTCCCATGCCACTGCAGTGTGCTGTGGCACAGCAGTGACTGTGACAGGGTTGGTTATGTAGCTACTAGGGGTGCAACGATACACAAAATTCACGGTTCAGTTCGATACTTTGGTGACACGGTTCGATATTTTTTTGATACAAAAAAATGTTTATGCCTTTTTAATTTATCATTTATTAAAATTATAAATATATATTTTAACTCAAAAGTACAGTTTTTAAATTTAATGTTGCTGAAACAACAAAATAAAAAAAAATAAATCTATCTGATCGAGAAATCACTCATCTTTGGAAAAGAGAGTTTATTACAGAGAAATGGCTCTTTTCAAAATAAAAGTACTATACCCTTCTTCTGGGCTATATTCTCAGCAGCATATTAAACATATCAGGTCCCCATAAGGAGAATCATGTGCTAACGACTGTCTAAATGACTCGGGTAAAGTTTGTAGCATGCGTGCTTGTTGTTTTTGTCTGCTTCCACTTGTCTTTGCACTAGGATGATGTCGGCGTAAATGTGCAGTCATATTCGTTGTGTTCCCACTAGTGCTGTCAGCGTTAATCTCGTTAAAATGACATTAACGCCATAACAAGTTACCGCGGATCGCCCCGTGCTTGGGGCTAGATGGCGTCAACATGTTAACAAGCTAACTGCGCTAACGCACTAGTTCCCACAAATTGAGCATTGTGTGGCACATCCGACATACTGTTTTACTTTTGTCCATGACGCGCTTACCTTCAGGGTCATACTTCACATGAAAACCAAGATAGTTCCAAACGCCAGATCTGAATGAGGGTGAGGGAGGTTCAATTTCGGGTAGCGTTGAGGCAGTTGCCATGTTGCAACGAGCTTAACTTCTGTCTCGCTAGCTTGCGCTGTGCTCAGTGGATCTGCGCTCAACAGTGCAGCCTAGGGGGAGTAGTCGAACGCAGATCCACTGAGCTCTCAACACAGACAGCATCGTCAGAAGAAAAGTTGATAAAATAAATAAAAAATGTTGTATTGTTCGATACATATGCGTACCGAACTGAAAGCACTGTATTGAATGGTTCAATATCGATACGAATATCGTTGCACCCCTAGTAGCTACGTAGCTTCTTTACCACATTCATCAGAAAATCTGTTTTGTGAGTATATTTGCATTTGTGTATGTGTACAGATGCATATCATGGTTGTGTCAGAACAGCTCAGGAGTGTTACAATTGGTGTTTGCCCTCTTGTCTCTCTCCCTCTCCTTGGTTGAGCTGCGGTAGCAGGTGTTGATGCTGCCTCGATTCAAAGTGTCGCTCACACCATTTAAAAAGTGAGGACACACCGTGTCTGTTTTGCATATGCTGGGATTTCAGGGTCTCAAAGCACACAGGTCCAACATCTCAAACCAACTTCCTAACAGTCAACATTTTGCTCTTTTTCATTTTTACTTCTTTTCTCTTCTTTTTGTTTTTGGCTCATCTTTTATCACATCCATTTTATTCTTATTTTTTTCCCCTTTGTTGTAGTGTCTTATGCCCCTTCATCAGACAGCTACCTCCACACTCAGATAAATGACATCCAATTAAACATTTTTACACTGAACAACTATCATATCGTGACCCTTGGAAAATATAGGCCTGCAGTGAAGATGAGAGCTATAGTTTGCTCTGTCTGTCATCATTTTGGGAAATCAAAACCTAAATTTGAGCTTTGTTGATAAGACAGCATACACAGCAGTGACACTCTCAGCTCACCTGAATGGAACACAGTCATTTTTAAATGTTATGAATGACACTACAATTACAAAACAAAATTTACAAGCAAAAACATTCATCCACCCATCCTGGGGCTGGAAAATATCCCAACTGTCACAGAACAAGAGACAGGGTACACTGGGCCAAGTCACCATCCATCCAGGTCCATTACACTCAATTAATTCAATTCAATTTTATTTTATTTATACAGCGCCAAATCACAACAACAGTCACTTCAAGGTGCTTTATATTGTAAGGTAGACCCTACCTACAATAATGCATACAGAGAAAAACCCAACAATCATATGACCCCCTATGAGCAAGCACTTTGGCGACAGTGGGAAGGAAAAACTCCCTTTTAACAGGAAGAAACCTCCGGCAGAAAATATAGGGGCGGCCATCTGCCACAACTGGTTGGGGTGAGAGAAGGAAGACGTGATAAAAGACATGCTGTGGAAGAGAGACAGACATTAATAACAAGTATGATTCAATGCAGAGAGGTCTACTAACAAATAGTGAGTGAGAAAGGTGACTGGAGAAGAAATACTCAATGCATCATGGGAATCCCCCAGCAGCCTACACCTATTGCAGCATAACTGTAACAACTTCTGTGCATCTTTTTTTTCATTGTTATTAATGATGTTACAAATGGCAAACGGCCTGTATTTGTATAGTGCTTTTCCAGCTACTAGACATTAACCCCAAAACGCTTTACACAACCAGTCATCCACCCATTCACACACTGGTGATGGCAAGCTACATTGTAGCCACAGCCACCCTGGGGCGCACTGACAGAGGCGAGGCTGCTGGACACTGGCGCTACCGGGCCCTCTGACCACCACCAGTAGGGAACGGGTGAAGTGTCTTGCCCAAGGACACAACGACCGAGACTGTCCAAGCCGGGGCTCGAACTGGCAACCTTCCGATTACAAGGCGAACTCCCAACTCTTGAGCCACGATCGCCCCCAACAAACACAACACAACACAACACAACACAACACTAAATATGAATAAAAAAATGCAACTATTTCCTTAATTAATGTTTTACAGAAGTGTTTACTGTCTCCAGCAGCCTGAGGTACGCATTTTACATAGGGCCATATTCAGAACCAGTGCTTGGCCTCATGTGGTCATACTGTATTGGAGGGTCCCAGATGATGAAGGCACTGATGCCAGCGACTGGCCCTTGAATAAAAGTGAGAAGCTCTGGGATATAATTCACTGATGAATCCAGTTTTCTAATTTTGCTGACCACTATCTTAGACTGCAAGGAACATTTAACCATACATTCTGCTTCCCATTCATTAATTGCCATTTAACCTAATATGCATGTCTTTGGACTGTGGGTCTGGAGTGCCTGAAGGAAACCCGCGTAGGCGCAGGGAGAACATTAAAGCTTCACATGGAAAGGCCCCAGCCGTAGATCACTCAAGAAACCTTCTTGCCGCTGTGCCACCTTTGCAATCCAACATGGGAGTAGAAATGCTCTACCTGTAGAGTATTTCATAATTCCCCTCTTACAGCTACTAGACATTAAAAGGCAGTCTTTATATATTCGTAGATACAAATCAGTCCAGTGTCTGTCTACCTGCCCCTCCCTTCCACCTCCCAGAGGTGAACCCCCAGCCCCCCAACCCCCACCCCTTTCACACCTGCTGCTCTGCTTCCCTTTCTCTCCCCTTTTAAAACAGGTTGAATACACTGAATGTCTCCCCTCACTCTCTCTTTCCGCCAAAACTCATATGGGACCACCTCTCATCATTCCCTTCATTATCCATTCTTTCCACCACTTCTTTTTTTTTTCTTTTTTGCAGCTCCTCAGTTTCTCTTTCCCTCCCTCTGTTCATCTGTCGGTCTGTCTGGCACCTCGAGCGCTGCTAAGCCTTCAACCAGTGTCAAAACGTACGGAGCTGGAACAGTGGCTCTGCTGTGTTTAGGTGGTGGCATTCACACACACACACACACACACATACACACACACACACACACACACACACTTGGAGAAGCAAATGTGCACAAATTCAGTCATTCGCACTACGGATACACACTTGTTTATACACACATCTATGCTCACACATGAACACACACGCAAACACAAGTTCGGGCTTGTAGAACTATGATCTGTCTCAGACACACACATGCTAACACACACACACACACTCTGGATGTGGATAATAAACAGCAGAGCAGCAGAACATCAGTCACATGTGTTTACATTATGGCATGGACAGAGATATGACACAAACCAACCCACCGACAACGCATTCACACACACACACACACACACACACACACACACACACACACACACACACAGTGATACTGAGAGTTATTGAGTCAGACAAGTCTAAGCCTTCCAAAGTTGGTGTGTGTGTGCGTGCGTGTGTGTAATAATCCATTGGTTCTGTTCTGTGCTGATTCCAGGCACTAAGCCCTGCCACAATTATTCAAATCCAGGCTTTTAGTTGCAGCACACCTCTCTCCATGGGCCTATGAGCCGGTAATCTTGCCTTTGGCCCTGCATTTCAAATGGCCTTAACTCCCATAAGGAATGCATATGAAGAGGAGCCACTAGTGGCTTAATCCGCCCTGTTTAAGTTGCTGAAACGTACACCTGTCACAGCGTCTCGCGCCAGAGCTTGTGGCTACTGATAGTTGAGCTGTAAATCCAAAAGCACGCAGCTTTTTAGGCCTTTACAAAAATTATCATGCTATTTTGCAGGGAGGTGTCAGGGGTAAAGCTTGAGAACCCCCACCTTTCTTCATCCTCCATTTATACCTCGCTTCTGGATTTTTTTTTCTATTGGTTGGATTTCCTTTATTTCTGTCATCTATGCTTTTATCTGTCTCCCACTTTAATACTGCTACCGTGATTATATATTACTGGGATTCGTAACAGGTAATAGCACATGAACTAAAGAAGATAAAAATATGTAAAATCCCATTTTTTAAATCTATTTCTGGTGATTAAATAATATTGAAACATCACTGGCATTTGAAGAACACTCAAGTGATAAACCTGGCCTTTACAGTCAAATCAGAAATACTCAGACATTACAACAGACAACAGATGAGATAATCTGGTATAATTTTATTGAGTTCATTTTTATCAAGGGCTTTGTGTCTATTGAGTTCAGATTATATACTTCTGTCATGTACAGAACTTTAGTTCCTAAAAGTTCTTTTAGGTTCTTTCTAAGTTTGGATTTGTAACCATGACACGATACCATCAGGGACTCATCTGATTGCTTCCAGATTCACCGTGCATCATGAAAAAACATAACCTCCCTCCAGTCATAAAGAACTTCTTCAGTGACGAGAAGAACAGTCTCGCAACAGATGGCGTTACCCCACAGAGCCCTGAGCTCACGTTCACAAAGATGCTTCACACGGCGAACCTGTCCTCAGTCCCACAGTGTCAGATAGTCCTGTTTTGTCAGTGAGGAAGTGTTTTTTAAAATCCTCACATACACACACTTGCTCAGGAAACCTTGAAGGGCTGTTTTTCCAAGTAATAAAAGTTATGGACAAGTGAATTTTTAACTGAACCCAAAATCCTAGATGGCTCACCCAAGACTTGCAAAACACTAAGCTCTCAATCTAAATGACACTCTTATGATTGTTGTCAAAAGACACCTCCAAGATGTCTTTGGCTTTGACATAACTGCAGTATCTGCTCTGGAAATGAGAAGAGGTTAGTACGGCCTAAGGACAGTCAAATGATTTATTTATCTATTTTTTTTAACAGCAACTACACAAACTTAGCAGTTAAATGGAATGTTAATTTAATATTAGTGTCTGTTATCATCAATAGGAGAAAATTGTCTTGAATTGAGAGAGCTGCTGAATCAAATCAGACATCTCCTTTTTCACATCAGACTTATCCACCATGTTAATGTTTGAAGGTTTTTGATTGGTCAACATTTCTCCACGGTTTAGTGTTTTATTGTCACCTGTTGCTTTGGCTTGAAATTGACAGCATTAGAGCATTAGTCTTTTTTGTGTTTGCATGCAGACAGGGACATTTTTCAAATTAAAGGGCTTCAAAATTAGTATCAACGGCCTGTTTAAGATCATGCTAAAGCATTTCAGCCTGTGGCAGATTTTGGCTAAAGAAAAACCTTCAATCAGTCATTCAGACATAGACTTGCTGGTGTGTTTTGTATCATTGTCCCAGTGGGCTTGAGTTTCAGGCCACAAACTGATGGCTGGATATTCTTCTTCTTTCCACACACATAGGCAGAGAGCAGAATGTATGGTTAAATCAATTATGGCAAATCTTCCAGGTCTTGAAGCCAGAAAGCAGCCCCAGACCATGATACTACCACCACCGTGCTTGACTGTTGATTTGATGTTATTTTTATGAAATGCTGTGTAACTTTTACACAGCATTTTAGATGTAACAAGATGCAAAAGTTCAACGTTTGTCTCATCAGTTCAGGAAATATTTGCTCAAAAGATTTGGGAATTATGTTTTTTTTGTTGTTGTTGTTTTGTTTTTGTTTTTTGACAAATATGAGAAAAGCTTTTGTGTTCTTTTTGGTCTTAAACATGTGACAGATGTGCAAAAATAAGAGCTCAGGAAGGAGGCAGATACTTTTTTCACAGCACCATGGATTCCTAACTCAAACTATATTCTATTGCTTAATAAATAAATAATTTCAAATGTCACTATTACTTTATTTTATTTTTATTTGAGCTCTAAAATTAACATTTAGGCTGTCAAAACAGATGGATATTCCAAAATATCATACAGACCACAGACGCTCTCTATTTGATCCCCAAAGATTAGCTCCTTTAACCACTCTGATTTGTAGATTCTTCAGTTCCGGTGGAATCAGGCACAGTACACATGTAGTGTTATCAATATACGCACCCCAGCATTGATCTCCAATGCTTCTCCAGTGAAAGCTGCCTTTGTGAAAATTGGTTTGATAAGTAATTAACAAATATGTGAGATGCTGAGTGCGTCCTAGGACTCACAGGATTAGTTTCCCACACAGGTGTATACCAGCTAAGTTCATTTATGTTATTACTTTAGGCATTTTACTTTTAGTGTTTAAACCCACTGAACAGTGTTGATATCTATGTCCTTCAGGTTGGTTTTCCATATTAACAACTTAATTTGTCATTTCTTTTGATTTGACAAAGCTCTGACTGGCAGCATCTGTTGAAATATATTTTCAGTCTGGAGTTAGTATGCAGATGTTTCCATTAATGAGATTAGTCATAATGTCAAAAACTACACAAATAAGACCCACATTACAATAAACTAGATTTTTCTTTAATACATGAAAAACACCAGCTCCACCACGAGACCCTATCTACTGTCTTTGTTTGCCCCTCCTGCTAATATCCCCAACCACGCACACCAGTTTACACACTCTGTGACTGTGGCAGGGACAGAGATGAGCTCAGGACAGCTGCACAGCAGCCTCAGGTAAGACAGAAACTCCCAGTCTCATACACAAGGGACCGACATGTACGCCGACATCTGTTGACGAAAACACACACACACACACACACGTGCACACAGACACACACAGAGTCTTTGAACTTTTTTTTTTTCTTTGGCTAACAACAAGCTTTTGTTTTAGGCGGCCACCATGAGTTTCATGTGGACAACTTTACAACTTAGTACAAATCTCCCAGACTCTCAGAAGCACTGATCAGAGCCTGTGGTGCACAGAGGAAGGGGAGTTCTCACACAAGCTTGGGGCAAACACACCATCTCACACACACACACACACACACACACACACACACAAGCACTCAGACTCCCAGCAGTCTTCAGCTGGCATGCGTGAGGCCCGGCAGCTGCAGGCTGCCAGGCTGTCTGGGCCTAGACGTTTACCCAGAAGAGGGGCACTGCCAGTGGGCTGATGCTCTACCCGTGGCCCAGGCCTGAAATAAGGCCTTCAGAGGTTTAGTCCCCCTGGCTTATGTGTGTATGTGTGTGTGTTTAATATTGCTGTAAGTGTTGGCAGTAATGTGTTGGCCATCTGGTAATCTGGACCCTCTAGGGCCACACATAGCATTACAGTAGCAGTGCAGCTGCCACAGCTATTTACAGGCCCACACACTCTCAGGGACAGGGACACAAATACAGTACGACCACAGCAGCCAGCCATGTAGAGCTAGATCGTGACATCGCCAGTGGAATGCATTATCGGACCACTGTTCACACAAGTCCGACTTGATTATGCAAAATTCAGAGGCAGATACTGCTTTTGGGTTTGAATGTTAAATTGTGAACATTACAAACTAATTTAACAAGCAGGAATAACACATTCAACTAATGTAGTTACATTTCATAGGGCTGTTGCTACATTATACACCATCGAATTTTTAGTTATCTTAGCTGTATCTAAATAGCTGTATGGATAACTCCCCAAAATGACACTACTTTACCACATGCCGGTGCAGGGATAGCTCAGTAGGTAGAGTGTTTGCCCCATAGCTCGGAAGGTTGGAAGTTCAAATCCACTGAATGGCAACCCTTGAGCAAGGTGCCGTCTCTACACACTGCTCCCCAAGCGCTGGATTGGTAGCTACTCACTTCACTCTGTCAATGGGCTAAGCGCAGAGGACCACATAACTTCCTATGGGATTAATAAAATATACATTATTATTGTTTAGCTTCTCTCTGTATCAGCGGGTCATCTGAGGTTTTTTTTCACTAACACAGGCTAGTGTGTTTTCCTCCTTATTGCCTGTTGGCATCTAT
Organism: Oreochromis niloticus; assembly: GCF_001858045.2. Taxonomy (NCBI): domain Eukaryota; kingdom Metazoa; phylum Chordata; class Actinopteri; order Cichliformes; family Cichlidae; genus Oreochromis; species Oreochromis niloticus. The sequence goes on along the minus strand of NC_031978.2, from coordinate 29,858,877 downwards.
CTTTCTGTTGGTATTGCACATCTGCAACTACCCAGAATCCATTGCAGTTCCCAAGCTCTATAGGTACACACCCACAGACACACACAAACGCACAGAAACTGTAAAGACAGCAAAACAATCACAAAATTGCGTGCACAGATAAAGGCAAACTTTTTTTTCATAAATGCACAGAAATGTGTACACACAAACACGCACACACGCACACACATACACACACGCGCACACAGCCAGACTGAGACACTCTCACCTTCTAACTCTGCTGTCCTGTTTTCTGTTGCTTCATTGTCCATATTCTTATGTAATTTATGAAAATGTGATGTGCTGTTTGTGCTGCTATGTGATCCATGGACACCTAATGTTCTCCACCACCTGCTCGGCGTTTGGAGTCGGGGTCTTAATGTGACAGCGTGGGCGACACCGGACAGACCGAGAGCAGAACAGCCAATGACTCAGCAGGCTTCAAAAACAGCCAATGCCGAGAAATAATTGAAAATAAAAGTGCTTTATGTAAGGCAAGTGTGGTTAATGAGCTGTAGGCAAGTGTGATTTCTTTAGTTGGTATCTGCAAACCTTCTTTTGTTCCACTCCGTGGCTCTCTGTTACTGTCGTTTTGGTTTTTCCTTTGCTTTGTTACTTAAAAGTAATGCTTTGGAGTGTGTTTTTGAGGGGCTGGCAGGGTATGCAGCATTTTGTGTAGTCTAAGAGTTGGTTTGGCACCAAACAATAGGGTGGAAGGTTGTAACTATTGTGACTTATGGCTCACGCCCTTCTCTTTTCAGTTTTTTGTATTTTTTTTCTCCACTGGCCTCTCTTGTTCTTCAGTGGGCTATTTGTGGTCATGGAGGTTAACAGATGGTTACTTGTGATTTCTAAGACTTAATCTGCGTTTCTCTGCATCTAACACTAAAGGTGTATGCCATCCAATAAGAAGCAAAAAGTTCAGCCAGTGTTTTGCCACATTTTGTCATTTTATGCGGGGATGTATAATTATTAAGTTGTTAGGTATTGTGCCTTTTAAAATTGTGAACATGATCAAATATAATTTCACCCAACACCTTAAAAAGAACACCTCTGCCATAAAGTCTCCTTTCATGAAGCATATATATAGTTTCTGTTGACACTATCAGGAACACCATAATGGTTTGCTAGTAATATGATAATATATTTACAATTTATTAAAAGCAAGTGTTCTTTCCTAGTTACTTCTGTAACTTCTGTAAGTGCACCTGGTGTGGAGATTGTCTCAGCTAATAATGATAGTCATAAAAAAATACAGGGCTCACAAGTAAACTTCGTCTCCCCTGAATAATTTCTGATCCCAGACATGTTTGGAACCAAGAAGGTATCATTTACAATTGGTTTAAGGTTTATTTGGCAAAGTATGTTCTTACACAAGGTATGTAGCAGATCTCAAGAAAAGACACGGAAATAACAAATGTAAAGCATTGTAGAGTAGGAAAGACAAAAAAAAAAAGAAGAAGAAGCTGATTTTGTAGTGTATGTACTGGCCAGGCAAGGTGAAACTTGCCGTTTTGTGCCTGACAATTTTTGTGCAATGGCTTTAAAAAAGAAGATATGCCCTGAGATGCAAGGCCAGATTTCTCATTTCTCATCTAAAATCCAAAAAGATTCTTCTGCTAAAGCTTTTGATTTTATGACACTGTGGCACAAACAAGAACTTTTATGACATTTTTTTCACCAAAACAAACACTTCATACAACTGCATCTTTTATTGGTATGTGTCTTTTCTTTGCAGACCGATCTCCCAAAAGGAGAATGCACCAATCACCTTGCTCAGTGCCCAGATGTGCATTTTCCTGAGGATAATGATCTACACTGGTCAGCTCTGCAAGTCTCTGTGACCTACCCAACACACAGATTTGCAGACATTTATATGCGTTTTAGAAAAAGTGGAACTCCAGCTTTATTGTGAACAGTGTGTTAGTGCTCTGCTAGGATTCACCAGCGATGACTAGTCCTGTAAAAATAATTGTTACACTTTAGAAAGTTAATGTGCAGAGCGTTTCATTTAATCATTTAGTAGCTATTTATGGGGCTTTTAAAATAGCTTTATATAAATTTGATTTCATGTATTTAGACTGAGATTGCGCAGAAATCATTCACCTTCTTTTCATGTCTACTGCTTCCTTTGCGCTCTACCGCTGTACGCTACCTAGAATTAACTGTAAAGTTTGGCGAGTTATCCTTAAAGGGGGAAACTCCCACTAGGTTTAAATCTGGGACTCTCCACCACTGATCCTTAGAACTGAAGAAGCTTCTTGGATGAGAGGTGAAACGTCTTCAAGCAACTCAAGAAGTCCAGACGCTTTTCTTTCCAAGCTCCTTAGTTTATCCTTAAAGGGTTCCTTTACATGGACAGAAACTCTTCTTATGTGCATAAATTTTGTCCCCCAAAATGAAAAAAAGGACTGTTAATTAATTAGCGTGCAAAAGTGTAATAGATTCCTTTTTGGTGGCTTCAGTTACAGTGTTTTGCCTACAATAATACCCCCATAAAATTAACATTATGACTGAGCTATTATGTAATAACTGAATGTTTGAGTGACTGAATATTCTCTTTTCCCAAGGATGAGTGTCCATTTGATTAGAGGAGGTATGTGGACTTATCAGGGGGATAATAGCCTGACCAAAAGAATTGGTGCACAAAATGAAACGTCTCATGCTTCTCTGACGCACACTTGAAGCAAATGGTGTAAAGCCAAGGGTATATCGATTTTCAGCTACATCATATCCTTATTCCATGTATGTTTCTTGCTCCATAGCTATGAAACATGTCAAATAGAAAAAGAAGAAACACTTGTAACCTTGTCAAAATTCATGAACTTCAGAATTTGCAGGCAGGGTGGCCTTGAGGTCCTCCTGTGTATGAAATGGTCTAAATTCAATGCCTAGGGTAAAATATAAGTTCCGCAACAGTGTAACTACTCACCAAGTCCTCCTAGAGGCTACAAGGTTCATTACACCTGCCAAATGCAACAGTTTAGTTAAGACCATACAACAGACTGACAGTTTTGCAGTTCTTAAAGCATTGTGAGTATTTACCACTGGTCCCAACATATAATGAGAGAGTGGATGTGTTCAACTAAGCCACTAGTTGGCAGTAACAGTTAAGTAATAACTATGCTAAATGTAAAGCATTTAATTGTATTTTCACCTTGTTAATAAATTAATGTTACCCGCCCTAATTAGTCAATATAACTGGATAACAGCTGAAAATGTTTTATGGTGTTTTTTTAATCTCTTGAACAGTTTTACACGTGCAAAAATGCCAAAGGGAACATTAGGCTGTTAGCTAATTTAAGTGAACAATACCAACACATACATAAAAGAGATTTTCTGATGTTTTGGCTCAGTTGGAGGCTCAACTTAAAGCTGACAGCTGACTGTTTGTGATACAGCAAGGTTTGAGCTAGGTAACTCTTCCAAAGAGAAAAACTTTCTTCACAGCTACACAAGGAAATGAAGGCTAAAGCATTACAACAGTCAAACAAACTGTAGTAATAGGTCCACTTTTCTTAACAGAAGAAAGATAATATCAGCAGATGGAATGGGGGCTGAAATGACAAGAGAGTTGAATCAAATCTGCCTTTTAAATCAATTTTATATATGTCCTAGAATTTGTATTCACACAACCCTTGTAGACACATTTCAGAGTCAGGTTGTGCTGTAAAGCCTGAATTTCCCATTAGCAGGTGGCAGTATTGGGTAAACTGCAGATAATGAAACAGTGATGAAAAAACCTGTTAAGCAGAAGCAAAAGACCATTAGTATCATTAAAATCTTATGAAATATGCAATCCTAATTGCTAATAGACGTCTTTCTATAAAGTTTGCTGTTGGTAAATGATGCAAATCCTTGTCCCATAAGCAAGTAAGCTGCTCCCATGAAACTAATTGGTTTTGCCGGTTTTAAATTTGTGAGCTGGTTACATGCAAAGTTTGCAGGGTGGGATTTGTTAGAGTGAGGATCAAAAACTGAAAAAGATTACTTCCATTAACACATTTCATGTGATATGCTGTTATACTTGCCCTTATTAAGATTTACAAAAAGGATGAAACTGAGAAAAATAAAACATTTTGTTTAAAATAATGAGTTAGCAGGCGAGACATTGGCAAATGTATTTGTTTTCTTTTTTGGCCAACACTGGGTGTAAAATTTGTTGTCACAAGTGTTCTGTAGAAATAAAAAAACATTATAGTTATCAACCAATACAACAATTTTGTGTATTCATGGTGATTTTACTTCTCAATATTTATTTAGGTTATTCCAAGCCCTTTTCCTGTGCTTGTCCTAATGAAAACTACATTTTGAGAATAATATCTGCAAAGTAATGATTCCACTATAATTAGCAAACGCTATGGTTACGAGTGTTTTTGTTTGAAAAATTAATACCACATTCTGCTTTTCACAATTGGAAAACCAGTGGATTTGAGCATTTTACTCCTCCCCCACAGCCAACACTACGCACACACACACAGATTCGTCCCACATTTCTATGTCCATACTATTATCCATTTTTCACGTCCAATTGCTCTGTTATGGTAATCGTTGAAGGCTCGCCATGGGCTGATTACTCACAGCTGACTTCAGAAGCTTCTCCCTCCTCTCTCCTGCCGTTTTCCTGCTGGCTCTTAATGCACTATTAACCCATTCCTGCTTATTAATTCCTTCCCAGTCATTGCGAAGCGTCCACTCCATGATATCTGTCATCATTCCATGCCTATTAGCTCCTCGGCCAACAGTTATTTCAAGCGTGCCGCCACATTTCTTTTTTGTCCCCCCCTCTCTCCCTCCTCTAACAGTCTGTTTAAGGAAGTGTAATTGCTGTGGGAGGGGGTAGGAATTTAGGATACTGCTGCTCCGAGTCTGAGCTTCAGTTGTATTCTTGTTGGTCTTACAGTATGCGATGCAGGGCCGGTGATCTATTTGTGCTTTTTGTATTATGACTGACTACGTGTTGATTGACTACTGCAGGGTTGATGTTGTCTTTAAGTCACTATCTGGACAGAGCTTCTTCTGTGGGGCTTTTATCTACATGTAGTGAAGTGTTGTGGTAGGCTCTCAACTACCTTTTCCAAATGTAAATAAAATGACCAGATTATATCATAAGGATGGTTTTCCAAAAGAGTCTACATTACTTGATTTGTTGGCTGACTTCTAGAATATTTGACATTTCCATTTCCATTGCAGGAGGGTTTTTTTTTTTTCTTCTTTCTCGGGTGTGAGGGGAAGGGGGGTGTCTAACTGTTTTGGTAAACATATTGTCCGTAACCAAAGTTTCTAAAACAGACCCAGTGCTCTCTTTGGTGGAGTACAGCTGTTATAAGTCTGTCTGTTGGGTCTTTTCTAGACAGATATTCTCCCTGAGTACTTTATGTTCTCCTGCTATAAATCCTAATGGTCTGCTCTTGGATGCAGAACAGGAATATTCCTCACAGTGGATCTTGGCAGCTGAATCTGGAACCACCGCTGGTGTCAGGGCCTGTGGTTTTGGACTGTCCCGAGACATATGGAGGAATGCTGGAATAACACAAAACCCTTAAGTTAGCAGGGCTCAACCACAGATCGTCTCAGGTTTCTGTAAGACCACATTAAAGTCGAGTGGTAGCGCTAAGTGTGGTCTTCTTGATGGAACTTTTACTGATTTTTCTACAGCCTGGTTACACATGACTCCACAGCGTCAATCAATCAAAAGCAGTGTTTGTTCTACGTTTTTTCACTCAAACGCTGGGCCCAAAGCAAACTTGACCACGAGTGGCCCAAAAGTGCCAAAGCAATGAAAAACTAAATTATAAAGACAGCTGTTACTGCAAATGATCTAAGACAATAACTACAGACTGGGTAGCAACCACGACCTAACAGTTGTGTTGATATTATAAGATGGTGCAGTCTACACAATCCAATTGTGGGTAAAACCAATAACACTAAGCTATATCTCACATAAGTCGAAGTACATCCTATGGAAAAATGCTAAAGACTGCAAAGAAAAATGAAATTAAAAAAAAACCCAAAACTGGTGTGCATGGTGAAAATTTTTTATCGGGATACAGTAATGTCTGGCAGCCACAAAAAAGTTGAATTCTTTAAGAGGGTTGCTAACATAAACAATGTACAATGCATAGTTTCAGTATTTATGAATGAGATTGCAAATGAGTAAACAGATTTTAAGTGTCATTTTCACATATTTGAAGTTTCTTATATATTAATGTGTGCATTTAACCTCCTTACATCCACCAGATCACTGGGAACCCATTTAAGTGTAAGTGTACGTCTCTCCATTTTTGCCATTATTTTGTTGTTACTATTTTCCACTTTTAAAAGTGTTTCCATTTCACAAAAGAACTCAGAGAATCATCTAAAGAACTCCAGGCCTCACTTGTTTCAGTTATGGTCAGTGTTCATTAGGCAACAGTGAGAAAGAGACTGGGCAAGAATGGCATCTATGGGAGTGCTCCAAGGTGAAAATAACTGCTGACCAAAAAAGCCATAACGGCTCATCTCACTTTTGCCAAAAAATGTCTTGATGATCTCCAGGACTATTGGGAGAATATTCTGTGGACTGATAATACAAAAGTTGAACTTTCTGGAGGGTTTACTCTTTGTTTCATCTGGCATAAAACTAACACAGTGTTTCATAAAAAGACCACTGCAACCAACAGTCAACAGCGGTGGTGGTAGTGTGATGATCTGAGGCTGCCTTTATTATTCAGACCATGAGTTCTGCTCTCTATCAGGAGGAGAATGTCTGGCCATCAGTTCATGCCCTGAAGTGCAAGCCCACTTGGGTTATGCAGTAGGACAATGAGGTGAAACACAACAGCAAGTCCACCTCTGAATGAAAGAAAGTAAGAAAGAAAAGAGTTGGAGTGGTCTAGGCAAAATCCAGTTGGCATGACCTTAAACAGGTCTTTATGCCTCAAAACCCTCCAATTTGCAAACAATTTTGCAAAGAAGACTAGGCCAAAATTTCTCCACCGCTATGTGAAATACTTATAGCCAGTTATAAGAAAGCTTGGTTGGTTGTGTCATCTCTGAAAGCAAGAAATGCTGTTATTAAACTTGCAGGGTACTAACTTTTTCACATAGGGCCAGATACGTTTGGATAGCTTTTCCCCCTTAATAAATGAAATAAAAATAAATGATGTTTAATTTAGAAAGAAATACCAAAATTACAGCCATGAAAGAGAAACAAGTGACAGGTGAGTAATCAGTCTCTCACTGTTATGGAGTTCTGGTCCACTCTTCTTTATAAGGTTGTTTCATTGAATAGAGCCTTGTGGTTATTTATTCATATATAGCTTCCGTAAGGTCCTGCCACAGCATTTCAGTGAAGTTAGACTTTGACTAAGCCGTTACACATTCTTTTCTTTTTCAGCAATTTCTTTGTGCATTTGCTGCTGTGCTTGAGATCATGTTGTATGGTCTGTTTTCAGTAAAGCTTTAGGTTTTAGATGCCTTCGCATTTAACTCTAGAACTTATTGGTGTAAAGAGGAGTTCATGGTCAATGGCTACAAGGTGCCAAGGTCTTGTGACTGCAAAACAGCCCAAATCAACCCCTCAACTACTGTACTTGACAGGTATGAGGTGTTTGTACTTATGCTGTGTTTGGTTATGACTAAATACAAAGCATGAAGAATGGAACTGCTTATAACTAAAAGTCCAAGTGGAAACAGAAAGAATAACTTTCATCACTGAATTTAACAACTGTCATCAGAAACTCAGCCACATAATTAACAGTCAGTGGCAGATCTTAAAAGCTGAACCATCACTGAAACGTCTCTCCTTAGATCATTTTGAAGAGCTCAAACAATCAGAGATAATCGAGTACATATTTTTTAGACAAGCAAACTGGATGATGCTTGGCTTCACATAAAAGGAAACTTTACAGTGCATCCAGAAAGTATTCACAACACTTCACTTGTTCCACATCTTGTTATGTTACGGCCTTATTCCAGAATGGATTCAGTTCATTTTTTACTTCAATACTCTACACACAACATCCCATAATGACAAAGTAAAAAGCATTTGCTTGAAATTTATTACAAATAATAAACAAAAGTATAGCATTGTACAGTATTGTCATTGTCCTGTTGGAAGATGAACCTTCAGCCCAGACTTCAGAGTGCTCTGGAGCAGGTTATCATCATCTTTGCACATTACTGCATTCATCTTTCCCTCAATCCTAACTAGTTTCCCAGTTCCTGCTGCCAAAGACATTCCCATAGCATGAAGCTGCCACCACAAAGCTTCACTGTAGAGATGGTATTGACCAGTTGATGAGCATTGTTTGGTTTCCTCCAGACATGACATCTGGGATTCAGGCCAAAGAGCTGAAGCTTTGTTTGTTCAGACCAGAGAATGTTGATTTTTATAGTTTCAGTCCTTCAAGACCCTATTGGCAAACCTCAGAGAGGACTTGAGAGAACCCTTGCCAATAGAATAAGCAAACTCTTCTTAGTTTTTCACAGGCATGCTTATAGTCCTGTGAACACTTTTATTTTTACATGAATGATGAATAATGAATGTTCACACACTACCTGCTGCGTAAATAATTATGCTACCAATGCTTTGAGCCATATTCTATGGTTACCTTTAATGGAAGATGTAAAAAGTTCTTGAGGTGCTCTGTAAAAACTAGTCAAACTTCATTTTGAAAAAGATGATGAAAGTAGCTAAAGAGCTTTAATAATTTTGATACATAGTTTTGCACCTGTTAGTGTCTAAAGAATTGATTGTCTTTTAATTTGCATAATGCTTCTTTGTTGTTACTCATATGTGACAGGAATGAAGGATCATATATGTATATGTCAATAAATTTAAAAAAAGACATGCTCTTTAGTTCTCAAACAAAACTTGGTGTTGCAGATAACTATGCGCACAAAACAACAGAAGTAGGTGAGTAAAGAATTAAACAGAGAGCTTCAGTGGATGACTCAAATCCTCCCTTTGTTTGCTTTAAAAGTTTGAAAAATTGTCTAATGTTATCTCACTGTAAGTCTGACATTGGAGACTTTGACAAGCTCTTTCACATTTCTCAAGCACTTCCTTTCAAGCATTACGGGACCATTAAATGTCAAGATTCTGCAATGTTTTTATTCACTATACTACATCTGGTTAATTCATCTTTTAATTTATCCTCTGCTTGACATGGCGCAAAATCGTCTTTGAACAAAACCTCACAGACTTTCAGGTCTGCATGGTGAATGATGATGATCCTTGGACTAACCTAGCACTTTGCTATTGACTGCAGGGAGTTTTTTAGAAGTAAAATAGACCTTTATTTTTTTTAATTACTGACAGTATTTAAGGACCATTACAATAAGACCGAGCCTGCTCTCACACAGTTGAACATCATCCATTGTCTCATCCCCCCTTCTTCTCAGTTCCCTTTTTAACTTTCCATCTCATTCAACCCTAACCCTGACGATTTGGCATTCACACCAATTTGCCATTCACAACTCTGCTAATAACTCCAGCCTTTTATTGCATTACCAGTTCACCACTCAGATGTGGAAGTCATAGGCTAGCTGTTCTCTCACTAACATGTTAGCCCCTTTTGATTTCCAGTTGCATATCAACCTGCAATTACAGGACCTGGTCTGGAAACTGTCAAGCATGACTGCAGAGGTATTGGAGTTATTGCAATTACACTCAGGTAATTGAGCTGCCACGGGTGACGATGTTAAACACTGTGTCTATAGTGGGAGTCCATGTCGCCACTGTCTCATTCTATTTTACTCCTTTTCTCAACATAACACAATGTTTGAAATTCCTTTTTTCACCAGGCAGAGACCGTACACTGCAAAATAGCACGTAAGCCGATTTGTTTTTCATCTTGACTTCATGACCTTTTAGATATCAAATTAATGTGATGCGTTATAAAAAAGTTATGTCAGCACTGTAAACCCAAATGCTCAAAGTAATTAAATAAATTAAGTAATGTCAACTTCAGTTTTTAAAAACAGTCAAATAGCTTAAGATCATCTAACATTTTCTTCCTTTTAAATTAGTTCAGCATATTATTTTTGCTTATTAAGTGCCTGTTATTTAAAAAAATGAATTAATTTATTTAAATTTTATGGCAGTCATTTTTGGAAGGTTTTGATTCCTGGGGTCAATTTGACCCCAACCATAAATGACACTAATCTTTAGTCTGATACATCAGCTGGGTCGATTTAGATTCTGAGAAATGACTATGGAGTATTAGTAGCTCACAGATGCACAAAATTTAACAATTTTTGGTTTTCTGCTTTGTTTTTTGAGGGGCTTTTATTCTTTTTTAAACATTACACAGTCAACATAACCATTTTTTACTGCATTACATTTATTGGGGCATTTAAAAATCTGCAAAAACTGCAAGCTGTAAAATTGTAAACTTACCTTTTTGACCATGTAACTTTGTTCTTACCATGGTCAAAAAGGTGGTCAAGACTTGGAGTACCCCTTAAACTTGTATGGAAGAATAAATATCACTGTATGGAGAACCATAACTTCATTTTATCATAGGTCAATTAATTTTGAACTCACTTAGTAGTTTTGCTGTATTTTTTCTCTTCAATGTGATGTAGTCAGAGCTCTAACCCTCAAACAGAGCATGCCCAACATGTTCTACACCAAGCTTGACAGCCATCTTATTCAGCTGATGACGTCTTTCAAATAGAAGGCTCTGAATACAGGTAAGTCAGCAAAGGTTTTGGCTGAAATTTGAAAAAATTCAAAGTGGAAAGAGATTTGTCATGAACCTCAAACTGAGATTTTGAATTCTAGCATTAGCCCACTTTGTTTTCCTTTTCTTGTTCTTTCTCCTGCCTTTTAGCTCAACCTTCAACATCTGTTGTCCACCATATCCACTATCCCCACTCTGTGCATATTCAAACCATCTCTGTTTGTCACTTGGGTTCAGTTGCCTCAGAACTGTTTACTGCCTAGAACGCAAATCATCAGTTTTTACTTATTCCTATGTAGTTTGTTCTATAAAACCACAAAAATACAGAGTTGTAACTAAAATAAGAAATAACTTTCAAACATAACTCCTACACACTGGGTGACGCTTAAGAACATAAAAGCATTATGACAATTTGCAGAATCTTCTGGGTCATGACTAGTATAAACCACCTTTCTGATGAAGATGATGCATTGGAGATATGATTGGTATAAAACAGGGGCGATTTTAGCCCATTTTGGGGGGTGCTTCAGCACCCCCCAAAATGAATCAAAGCACCCCCAAAGATTTCTTACTTTTTTTGGACAATATTTGCTGTCTGTGTGACACACTGCTAAAAATATAAAAACCATACAGTACTTGGTTGAGACATAACATTTTAACAACAAAAGTATAGATAACACCCCCCCTCCCAAAATGGTTTGTTCCAGCTCGGCTCTCCCCTACTCTGGCTCTAGCGCCGTTGCTGCCAGAGTGGCGCAGCAGAGCGGAGGTGTAAGTGCCTGGCTTAAAACAGGACATATTAGCTGCATTTAAGCTGCAGTTACTCTTTATATAGTTAGGTAGGAGTCATAACATGTTTCTTTTTAGCTGAAAAACATCACACCCAGGTAACCTCCAGTGTTGAAAACATGTTTTCCGACGATGTTTGCTACCCTACAATCCGTCCTGCTCTGTAGTAAAATCAGCGACATTTGACCGTCCTGTTGCTCCCATTGAAATGTATACAGCCAATTGAAAATCTAAAACTTAAAATTGTCTGTAGCCTGCTGTTCTTACCACTGTCCTGTTTGAAATGGATACTAACTAGCTAACTGACTGAATGTCCATTAACCTTATAACTCCTGTTGTGTGTGTGTGTGTGTGTGTGTGTGTGTGTGTGTTTGTTTGTGTACAGAGAGACAGCCAGGTTCATAAGGGATATAAGGAAGTTTTTTCAAAAAAAGGAGCCACATTCAGGTAAAAGTGTAAAATCAAATGATCCGTCAATCAAAAATAATGTTGGATCAGTGTTTCAATATTTATATCTTTTATTAGATGTTCATGTGGTTTGGTTATTTGCCTTTTGGTTGAAAGTAGACTGAGAGAGGACTTTTTGTTAGTGATCTTAATGGTATTTTTTCATATTAATGTAATTTTTCATCTAATTGAATACAATCTATTTGTGTATGATTGTCAGTCCAAAGAGGGAGAGAGGAAAGAGGGGAACGTGAGGAGAAAGTACAAGGTCAGGAAAAACCAGGTAAGAAAACAGACAGGGAACAGTGACAGGCAAAACAGAAACTGTTAAACTGACAAAGAGAAAAAACCTGATTTTACTCACACAATCAGGAAGTTGTGCTCTCCCTATGTAAAAGCTGCTATACAGAATCTGCAAAAACAAACTGGGTTGAAACATTTTTGACCCTCTTTAACAACATTCCAACATAACATTATCATTGATTGGGGAGATTAAAATTAATGATATATTTTTATGTTGTTCAGCCACAACTCTACTAAAACCTCAGCCAGTAATGGGTAGGCCAACTTTTGGACCGTCCAGTTGTCTGTATGACTGCCGCAGTACAGTATCAGAAAGTGCCAAACAGCCCTGGTGGAGTGAGGAGCTGTAAAGAGAAGCAGAGTGCTCTGTTTATATTCTAAAAGTGTTTTAAGCTGGCTTGTTTCAAAGATTCTGTACAGCAGCTTTAAATGTTTTCCAAAAGCACACATACACTTATCAGTGTTTCTCAAACTTTACAGTGTGTACCACCTGAGAAAAATGTCAAGCTCTCCCAAGTACCACTATGAAAGCATGAAACTCATAAATCTTACAACACAAAATTAGTATTATTAAATTAGTCAAATTAGTATCTGCAGTAAAGATTTTTATTTGTAATAATTTATTTTGTTTTGGGAGTGTTTTTCATGTATCTGTATTATATTATACATACACATTAACAGTGAATCTCTGTCCAAATGCACTCAGTTTACTTCTTACTCACTATGAGCATCATTCATCATTTTCCTCCAGTAATTAAGGTTAGGATATGTATTTTTTTTTTTTTTATTCCAATCCATTCTTCTTTTGCAGCATTTAAATAACCTTTATCAGATTTGATGGTTTTGTTACAGACTTTTCAAAAAAAAGTGTTTTGCCTTTCTTTCTCAAATGTGGGATTAAATTGTGTTAAAATGTACAAAACAGTGATGTCATGTTTTGAGACGAGGACCCAGGCACAGAGAGACTTGTTGAATTTAAGAATCATATGATTTAAGAAAGAAATTTGCAGATTTGCACAGAGATGGTAAAATTATGATGACTGATAACGGAAATGAAGACAACAGACGATGAGGACAGGGAGGAACAGGGGTTTAAATGCACCCAGGAGACAGTCAGAGAGAACTTGGGACAACTGGAGACATTTAAGAATGCAGGGACTGACAGAGACAGGGAAGAAGTCTCATTGTGATGTGTAAAGTTTATCTTGCCTGGCTGGGCAGCTCTCTGGGTGCTCAGCACCCCCAAAGCTCTAATCCTAGAATCGCCCCTGGTATAAAATCATCCTGTGAATTAGTTGATTCATTTTTATTCATACTCTCTCATTCATTCAGGACAACTGTGATGTGCCAGATCTGAGATGATGCAGAGGCCCACATTATAGTAATCCATCAATGACCCAGTTCATTGCCAGTCTGTGGAAGTCATTCATTGTGACTTTCTGGGGGTGTCCCAAAAACTGCTGATAAACTTCTTGGTAATGTTTGGAGTGACCGATGAACTACACCTACTACTGCAATTTTCACAACACTATATCCATTCAGAGTATAGTAGTCTGGTAAACTGTTGCCCAACTTAGAGACTAAAGAGTCTGGATCACTGTATCAGAGCACAATAATAGTTGTTTCTAAGAGTCAATGTTATGAATATGAATGTTAACTAAGCAGGTATTGAAAAATAACAGAACTAGGACAGTAGTATAGTGTGTATATATACATATTTCAACAGTTGATAGTGTAATTAATCAAAAGTAATCACAAGTATTGCCTTCAGCATTCATTATTTTTAAGTTTTTAATTTTAATATTTCTTGAATACTGACAGTGCAGTGTGTTATTGGTGGAGGCCAAGAAAATACTGCTGAACTGAAGAAATGTACTTAAGCTGTTAAATTTAGCAGTACTCAGTGCAATCAAGGCTTGGTGTGACATGTTTTTAAATTTTTAATGTTTAGATCTTTGAGTTTTGTTTAATTAAAAGTACAAAAGTGAACAATAAATACTGAGAAAGTCACGAAACTGAAAAAGTGACTGTTGTACTCATTTCTTTTAAGCTATATATATATATATTTTTTTTTCCCTTTCTTGAATAAAGGCAAGATATGTGTTCTTAATGTAATTCCCCGAGTCCCTTGCGGCTCACACTGATGGAAACACTGGTGTATTCAACATTTTTCTTGTCAAATACACTAAATCACATCACACATTTATGTCTAAGAACAACTAGATGTGCTATTGGGACAGTTAAATCATCAGTTTGAACTTAAACATTTACATATCCATAATCCTTTGTTTTCACTCATGTGTAACTTGTCACGGCTGCCAGGGCGAGCCGTGTGGTGTTGGAGGGAGAAAGGACCCAAAATGCAAGCAGTAGATGATAATGCTAGTGATGTTTATTTACTGGCTGTAGCTCAGGTGGCAGAGCAGGTCAGCCACTAATCAGAAGGTCGGTGGTTCGATCCCAGGCTGCATCCAGGCTGCATGCCAAATATCCTTGGGCAAGATACTAACCCCATGTTTGCCTACTGGTGGTGGTCAGAGGGCCCGGTGGCGCCTGTGTCCGGCAGCCTCGCCTCTGTCAGTGCGCCCCAGGGCAGCTGTGGCTACTATGTAGCTTGCTATCGCCAGTGTGTGACTGGGTGAATGACTGAATGTAGTGTAAAGCGCTTTGGGGTCCTATGGACTAGAAAAGCGCTATACAAATGCAGGCCATTTACCATTTACAAAGTGGAGTAGTGGCAAAACAGGCAATGAGGGAGGACAATAAACTAAAGAAACCTAAACCCGGAAAACTAAATAACTAACCTGAGATGATACCAAACGGGGTGAGAGGCAGCGAGACGCAGATGAGGAACAGGACACTGTGGAACACAGACGAACTGGCAACAGGCAGGAGAACACACAGGGCTTAAATACACACAGCAGTAATCAGGGGATGAGAGACAGGAGGGCAACACACCTGGGAAAAATCAGAGCTGACGGGACAGGGGAAACGTAAATTGAACACACTCACATGAGACGGAGACCTTCAGAATAAAACAGGAAACTCAGACACAGAGAACCAGACAAGACACTGAACTAAACAGACAGATTCACAAGCAGACAGTGTGACACCATAGACAGACGGAGGGATCACAGAAGTGGGACCAGGGCAGGCACAGAACAGAAACCTAACAAAGGGCAAATCATAACGGAATACATACTCACAATAAACAAATGCATAAAGAAACACAAAACACTGAGTCGGCAGACTCAGGACCATGACATAACTGTCAAAAGTGACCATGACCATCTTGAGGTTGCTTTCTAATTGTATTGGTTAAGTTCTTATAATTTGCCTAAAAAGCCATATTAGGTACTTTCTAGCTGCTAGCTGTGAGTCGATTCATGGTTTCAATGCCAGCTGAAAAGCTCGCAGTTAATGCACCACCTCAAACAAAATGAAACATAGAAAAACATGTTTATCACCCAGAGGCCTATCACTCTTGAGTAATTATAAAAATATATTCAGTTCGTTTGAAGGAAAACAACATGATCGAGATGAAATATAAAAATATTAAATTTTTAATCATTACATGTATTTATTCATTTTTGTATATCTTAACACAGTATCCATGTTTGATTTAACATTCATTTAATTATTTTTTCAGTTTCATTTTTCTGTGCATATACAATGCTTTCAAATGATTATTATCCCCTTAATTTGTCCCAAAAGGAGGATGACATATGTTGACCTGTCTGTAGATGAAAACAAGCAACAACAATAGAGGCTTCAGTCGGTTAAATAGTAGGTGGATAGGTCAATATATGGCAACCTGTTAAAGGCATTAGCTCGCTTTTAGTAGAATTCTACATCTATTTCGAGAGTCTCCACATGAACCTGCAACTTGTACACTTCGACATCCCCTCAGTCGAGCCACAGTGTGAGAGAAAAAGTTGCTTAGCTCAGTAGTTTCACTGTGAGGCTATCACTGCTGCAGAGTCCTCCTATCAGCTGGCTTCTGTCAACTTCTATCTCTCCACTTCTCTCCCTTTCTCCTACTCCTTCTGTCTTCGCTCTCCTCTTCACTCCCTGCATGAACCCGGCTTTACTTCTTCCACGCATCTGCATAGCTATCTATCTGTCTCTCTCACCCTTTTCCTGTCCTCTTGTGTGTGCCTCTGTCGTTCAGTCTGTCTATATCCACTGACCCTTTCCTCATTACCGTCACAACACTGCAGCAGCTGGTTGCCTGAGTCACAGCCACCATTGTCGATTCCTCACTCGTCCCACTCGCACCCACTTAACAAAGTGAGGAAGGGAGGGAGAGACAGATAGTGAGTAGAAAACAGGTGAAAAGAAGAGGGCAAGTGGGGAAAAAGAGAGTGAGGGAAGGTGTGAGCGAGGAAAGCACAGATAAAAAAAAAGGAAAGTGAAATTCGCAGAAACAGGCAGTACTTCAAAGATATGTACTTATGCTTGTGGTTTTGATGAATACATTTTCTCTTTGGCATCCTTATAGATACTAGTCTCTATTCTGACATAAAACAATCAAAGTCAGACTCAACTTTTCTATTTGCTGTTGCTTTCTAAGAACTCTCCTAGTTATAAAGACATTCCTACAATCATGATTCAGCAAGTTTCAGTCTGTGAATAACAGGAGAGCTCTGGTATATGAAAGGCAGCAGTTCAAATATCTAATAGTATGATTAAGGATATCAACCTCTAGCTCTGAAGAGTATGAGCTAAATGACCAACACACTGTGCAGGCCACATTACAGGCCTTTAATATGACATCACAGACAGAGAGGTGATAGTTATGATCCAATCCATGGCAAGTTCTTCTTATTTCATAGTGTAATCTTCACATGCTTCATCTGAAGCACACTCTCTGTGTATTCATTCGCTAATTTATAGTCACAGTATTCACTTGCTGTTTATTTAAGTGGCTGTAGCTCAGGCGGTAGAGCAGGTCATCTACTGATTAGAAGGTTGGTGGTTCAATTCCTGGCTTCCCCTAGTCTGAATGCCAAATACCCTTGGGCAAGATATTAACCCCAAATTGCTCTCCGATGCATCCATCGGAGTATGAATGTGTGTGGATGTTACTTAGAACAATGTGCTTGTGTGAATGGGTGAATGCACAAGTTGTGTAAAGCGCTTTGAGTGCTCAGAACAGTAGAAAAGCGCTATATAAGAACCAGTCCATTTACCATTTAAGGTTTTGCTAGCTTAGCTTAGCTCGTAGCCAATTCGCTAGCAGCATGGCCTCTATACCTGAACCCTCCTGCACTTTCCTTCTCATTGTGTCAGATGTTTAGTTACTCCTCGGCTTCCTTTAGCAGTAACGAGACTTGTAATAAATGTAGCCTGTTAAGCAGCTCTGGAGGTCAGGATCACTGAATTGGAGACTCGTCTTCGCAACCCTGAAAAACCTGTAGCTAGCCAGGCCCCTGTAGCTGGTGCAGCCAAAGGTAGCATAAACCTCGCTAGCTGTCCTCCCGGCAGACTGCCCCGAGCAGCCGGGGAAACAAGAGGGCTGGGTGAGGTTGAGGAGGAAGCATAGTCTTAACAGAAGCCCCAGGTACACCACCAACCTGTTCACGTGTCTAACCACTTTTCCCCACTCGGCGACACACCCGCAGGGGATCGAACTCTGATAATCGGCGATTCTGTTCTGAAACATGTGAAGCTAGAGACACCAGCAACCATAGTCAATTGTCTTCCAGGTGCCAGAGGACGCGACATTGAGGGAAATTTAAAACTGCTGGCTAAGGGTAACAAAAAAATTCAGTAAAATCATAATTCACGTCGGCAATAATGACACCCGGTTACGCCGATCGGAGGTCACTAAAATCAGTATTGAATCGGTGTGTAACTTTGCCAAAACAATGTCGGACTCTGTAGTTTTCTCTGATCCCCTCCCCAATCAGACCAGGAGTGACATGTTTAGCTGCATATTCTCCTTAAATTGCTGGCTGTCTGAGTGGTGTCCCAAACACAATGTGGGCTTTATCGATAATTGGGAAGCTTTCTGGAGGAAACCTGCTCTTGTTAGGAGAGGGTCATATATATATATATATATATATATATATATAAATAAAATAAGAAATAATCATCATTCCAGCATACTCATATTTTCACTGTATCACCTAATTATGTCGTTATGGCTTCTTGATACAGTATTGCAGTAATATTTGTAATTGTAAAAAGGCTACATTTTTAATACATTTCCAGGAATCTATTGTACATTTATATCCAGCATCCAACATATCATACTTTACTCCTGTTCAGAGAATATCCTTGGGTTTACCAGGAGGAGCTCATCATTTTTATTGTAGGCTACAGGACATGTCCTGCTGTGTAACAGAAAGGTTTGTTTTTTTTTGTTTGTTTTTTTTAATTTGATACTTAAACTACTCCAGTTTGAGACTTATTTGCATGTCACACTGATGAACCAGTGATAGTTGACTATTTTCATGCGTTAGATGAGATTTATAAATCTGATGGCAATAATAATCACATCAATATGATGTCATTGGAAATAGGGTTTACTGCACTTTCTCATTGCCTTTGGTTCCTCCAAGGTTATTAACTTGACTCCTTCTCAGATCAGTTATTTTGATGTTATACAATTTAAAAACGGAGCCTAGACAAACATAACTCATTAAGGCTGTTTCCCAAATCATGAACCATTTCAGAAAGGCTGATCAAAATATAGACATATAGACATATTCTTCCAACCATTACAACAGCAACAATAATTCATTATCCATTTATGAATCTACATCAGCTCCCATTCTGGAAAACTACTAGAGCTGCATAGAATTTTAACCCATGTAAAGGTAAAAAAGAACAGTCTGAGTTAAACTGCAGAGGTGACGTTTGACATAAAGTAATCTCCAGCCAGGGAATAGTCATAAATATGGATGTGAAATCAAGATATTTTATCCTCTCCAACTTCATTGTTTTTTGGTTTTTTTTTACTGTTTATTTATTGATATAAATCTGTCTCTCGAGGTTTGTCTATTTTTTTTAAAGAACAAATTGCAGTAATGCTTTATGCAGTTTGAAAATTGTGAAATACAAATTGCAAAGTGAGTTACTGGTTCCCAGTCACTTTATGACTACTGTGGACCAAAGTCTGGAAGCGTGATTTAAAATTATTATTTATATTTGTTCAAAAATTACACCAATAATATAATGACTGTATACTGGGAGACACTCCCAGTGGGTGGTACAGGAAACGTCTCTCAGAGTTCTTTATGGCACCAAAGACATTTTTAGCTCTCTGTCCGATCATCACCTTTATTAAGAGTGGAGGCTTGAGGCAAGCAGGAGAACAATGTAGATAGATAGTCAGAGAGCAGAAGGTAAGGCTGCAGCGAAGGAGGGCGAGATAGTGGCTGTGTGAGTGTGTGTGTGAGGTAGTGGGAGAACGGGAGGGGAGGGGAAGGGTGGGAGCAGGTCGAGCTTAGCCAATCCTGTGCGTTGCACTCTCATCTGAATTAAGCTGTGCAAAACAGGCCCCAGGGCTTGGTTGCTAAGCAGTGAGATGGGCTTGCCGATTTCCACAGAGACCTCAGTGGCGAGAGCCTCTCTGATGGCCTGAACCAGAAACCCCATAATAATGAGCAGCACCACGGCAACAATAGAGACCCCAAATAACGGGGTGTGCGCCTCTCGTTTGCTGTAATGTGGGGAATTATGCATGTTATGCAGGATAATTCCATTGTACTGCTTTACCTCATGTTGCAAAACTAAGAGTGACCTCCCAAAAATGCCTTGTGGGGTGTGTTATCGCACTCTTTAGGCTCTTTATTTTTTAGCCAAGGAAATAGTCAGCAATGTTTCCTTATGTCGCTGTTGGGTAATCTATGGTATCCCAAGTTCCGTTCCTCTTCCTCTTTGTTTGCATCTCTAGCTGAGGGGGGCATCTTTCTAGCTATTTTGTAATTTGTAGCCATAGAGACATGTTGGTAAACTTGGTAACTGTGGCAGCAGGGATTCTATTTGTTTCCCTGAGAGCTCTTGAGGTCTGCTCATAAGGGCATTTTCCTGAGGTCTCGTTTTTTTTTCTTTCCTTCTTCTTCTTCTTCTTCTTTTTCTTTGGGGGGAGAGGGGCTGGGGTACAGCAGGCAAAGGAATTGCAGGTGACCTTTTGGATTTTAGAGAGTGGAGAAAGCTAAACAAGCCAAAGTCTGTTAGTCTGTCAACAAACACTTAAAGGTCTCAGGAGAAGTTGGGAGCCTCCGGGGGCCAAGGAATGCTATTCATCTGGAGTGTAGGCAAGTACGACCAAGGATGCTTCAACAGAGCACATAAACAAGGACAAATGCCCAGCCATTCTCGCAATAATCTGGTAGCAATATGCAGACGCTGGCTGGGGCACTGTATGGGACTGCATGTTAAAGGTTAAGTGAAACATATGAATAATTATGTGCTGTCTCACCGATTCCCTTGTTTGGAGGTCCAGAAACATTTGCAAATGTTAGCGATGGCATTGTAGATGTAGATGCATTTGTAGATTGCTGCAGCATCTTTGTGTGTGCGTGCATGTGTGTGTGTGTGTGTGTGTGTGTTCAGGCATGCGTGAGAGATGGGATGACTGACAGGGTTGCTGTGACATTTTTGGTGTGATTATAATATTTTTTTAATCTGATTAATATAGATTTGGACATTGCTGCCTGGAGGTGAGCTAAAATGTCATATCTGAATCACAACTGGTAATCCTGCATTACGCTATTACACTATTCTCTTTCAATTGGGTTTTTTTAAAAAGATACTTTAATAAATGGATTTATGTTACATTGATGAAATTTCCCTCACAAGTTAGGGAAGAGTGTCCCAGGAGATGTACAGATGGGTTGGTGCAATGTCTGTGGTGATGTTGATGCTGCATCAGGCTCTTGCTTTAAAGAAAGAGCTGCCGATTGAGTGGATGTTCTGCATTCCTACCCTCAGCTATAGCCAAGACGTGTGTGTACTGACTGAAAGAATGAGACTGTGGACACAAGCACCAGAAATGATCTTCTTCAGATGGATGTCTGGGCTCACTTTTAAAAGCAGGATGAGGGAGCTTAGTCATTTGACAGGAAGCTCCCCATTGAAAGGAGCCAGTTGAGGTGATTCAGTAGGATGCCTGATGGACACCTTTTGGTGAGGCGTTTCGGGCATGTTCAACTGGGAGGAGGCCTCAGGGTAAGACACACTGGAGAGAAGATGCCACTTGGGTAGCTTTGAAACATCAAGGTATCTTGCTGAAAGGGGTGAACGGCGTGGCTGGGAAAATTTACCCTGCTGCCCCTGTGACCCAGACACTGAGAAGCGACAGAAAATAGATACTCTGACAGATGAATAAAATCAAACTCATCTCTCAACTTTTTCCTTTTCATTGCTCAGTTCCTTTTTAGGGTCCACTTCTATGGATACATTCATGCATTAAGCAACATATTCAATGGGCTCTCATGATCCCTGTTGTGTCACAAACAGCCAATAATATACCTTTAAACATGATCATTAACATAATACTGACTGATCAAACCTCCCCCGAGCAGAGTTCCAGCTTTTAAAGTAAAAGTTTGTTGACTTTCACCTGCAATTCTCTAAACAGGAGGACGATCTTGCAAGTACTAGGAACGGACTTTTTTTGCTATTTACACTATACCTTTACAGAAATGTTAATTAACCGTATTTGAATGGGAAAAAAATACCCAGCAGAAAAAGAAGAAAAGTACATTTTAAATGACAGTGTTAGTGGTGGCCCGATGTGGCCAGGCAATTAGCTGCTGCCAGGGAAGGCGACTGTGGCGATTTTTCTTGCTTAACTCATTAGAGGGGTCTCCGGCAGTGTGCTCACTCATGTCAGGCCCGCATAATTACTTTAAAACAAGGGGGGAAAAAAATCAAAGTAGCCACTGTCTGGCATTGTTCGCTGCCCCCTCATCTTGGAATTTAATTAGGCGTTCATTTTAATAAAAGCCCATTTGGGATGAAACGCGGCGTTAATAGTATTCTGGTCCCCTAAAGGCTGTCACGTCTTCATCTGTGGCTTAGATGGACACTGACAGGTGACAACTTGGCTTTTTATAAGCAGACATCAGCTTGCTTTGATAAGGTGGAGGAACAATAAAGTACACACCCAAATGGAGCTAAAAATTCACTTGGCATGCAATATTAAAACATTGTTTAGCTATTATGTAAATGAAGACAAGAAATGAGTGAGATTGAAGCGTTTAACTGGCCCTTGTGGACTGTACCATATGCACAGCATCAGCACGGGTAAACCTTCAAAAAATAATCCAGTGGTAGTGTGAAGCTTTATTTGACCTCAGTGTTTGGGCAGGGGAGAATAATTTCTCAACATTTTGCTGCAGGACAGCATGCAGTGACCTCACAATTGAGTCTACAGTGGGTTATTACTTCTTGACGATGTGTGTTTGTGGACTTTGAGAGGCCTAGCATCATGACACACCTTCCTCTTAATGCCTTACATCAACAAAACCCCAGCCACACGGGGTCTCACCAGCCAGTCCAGCCCTTTTATTTTCTGCCCTGCCCTGCTGCGATCTAATTGGTCACCAGTGAGTTGTCCTCTTCCCAGGAATGCTGATGACCATGGTACGGTCCGTTCCCTATGAACTTCTTCAGATCCCTGAAGAGTTCCAAACAACTTCCATCCTCACACTCCAACCTTAGAAATTCACATTTGAAATGTGGATCAGGAGAGGTTGATCCCCTTAATGACCCATTCCATTTTGTTTTCCTGACTGCTGCAGACAGATATAAAAAGGATGGGGGTTTAATTGAAGATGTGGAAAAAAGGTGTAAAGGTTGAGAAAGAGAGATTTCTTTGAAATGTTCCATACCTGAAAACTGCAACCCCCAAATGAAATTCTCTCTCGAGCAACAAATCACCAGCTAACTCCATATTTGGTCCAGATAGAATAGCTGCTTGAAGATAAAGGTAGAAAACAGCAGTACCCTGTGTTGATTTTCAAACCATTATATTGTAGACTCAGTACCAAAAAAGAAATAGTCAAACCTACAACAAGTGTATTTAGCCACTGAAGACTCCGTGCAGTCAATTGAAAAAAGTGTTGGTTGACTAGTATTTACAGCATTTGTAGGCTAGTTAAATACGAACAACCAGCAGGTGGCTATCTGTTTTGATATGATTTAGGATTTAAATTGGCCAGAAAATCCAAATGCAAAAATTTAGGATACTGTTTTTAGATAATAATGCCTTGTTGAAAGTTGCAGCCATACAAATGAGTTCTTCTACATTAGTCTGGAACTGG
Source organism: Oreochromis niloticus (assembly GCF_001858045.2). Taxonomy (NCBI): domain Eukaryota; kingdom Metazoa; phylum Chordata; class Actinopteri; order Cichliformes; family Cichlidae; genus Oreochromis; species Oreochromis niloticus. Next base: position 29,835,371 of record NC_031978.2, on the reverse strand, counting down.
CTCTGAAAGGTCCACATCAGACATCGGCTTTATGTTTTTATTATGAAAATCTTACAAAACTCCCAACACATTCTGACCAGTCAGCATCTACATAAAAGTAATAGCAACAACCAATAGATGCCAGGAAAATCAAATTTGTAGAGCTATAAAAAACAGTTAAAAAACTGCTAAAAAAGAAATTCTCTTCTTTCTTTATGGCATTGCATTTTATAACAAACTGGTCAGATATCTGGTAAAATGCTGAAGCCAGATAACCAAAACTGATACCATGTGACACAGTCCAACTTCTTGTGAATTTTGAAATTAGCAGTCATCAGGCTGATTTGAGAATACAAGAAAAATCAACTTGTAGTTTCTGAAAATCTTCTATGGATGGATGGATCATAAGCACTGATCCCCAGGACCCATTTTATATAAACACAACTGGCAGTAAAGAGGATAGATACCTTATACACCACTAAAATATTAAAGCTTATAAAATTATAGGTGTAGTGAAATGGTCAAATGACTTATGGTAATGAAGGATCAGTCCAAGTATAAAGCAATGCAATTAGATATGGATAGAAAGGCAGTTTACTTTCATAGCGTAAACATCGATTTAAAGAAGTTTTCTATGAGGTAACAGTTTCCTCGGGAGTTCAAGAGCTCATTTTACTGGAACTTTAAAAGGAGACAACAAAGCCTGTCTGATTTCCTGTTTTTATTGAAAAGCCAATACTGGCTCAATACATGAGTAAATCATTGGATGAGTAAGTCTGGTCCTAGCGGTAATGTCTCCTTGCATCTCTGTTTTCTGTTTGCCTTGGATCACCTAACTGTGAATACCCATTCTGTCTGTCTGCATTTTCAATCACTTTTTCAAGACCATTACACATATAAACAACGTACCAATGCCAGGAATGACACATCATAGTAACAAATCAAATGTATTTTTTTATTTTTTATGTTTTTTTCAAATGCTCGGCAGTGGTGGTAAAATTATGATTCATATGACAAACACTGCTTGGCTTCCCTGTGTGCTTTGCAATTCCATGCAGCAGGGCTCTATAAACTCTGGAAGAGCCACTTCACATTTGTGCCCTGTAAATTTGTAAGGCTCTGTATGTATATGTGCTACCCTCAATTCTTCTCTTGTTACACAGAATCGATCACATGTACTCTATATCCCTCCATCTTTGTATTTATTATGTGCGTACCTATGTGTGCATCCCCATCCACCCACCCACCCACCCACCCACAGATATATTCTTAAGGGAAAGTGTTGTTAGATCCTTGACCGAAAGCAACATAGTGAATGACCCCAGGGTCAAAGCTGAAACGCACTGAAATCCCATCCAGCAAAAACATGCTGAAAAGACACTGAAAGCAACTTTGTGAGATAACTAAAAAAGTCTGAGATCTGGTTAATGTTAACCAATGACTTCTGTTTAGTGCGTTGAACAAAAGTCACTTGTGAAAGACATCTCATGCCTGCATGAACTCCTCAGATTACCAGCAGATTTGAACTTAGAAACATCTATTGTGCTTGAAAATAGGGAATCTTAAAAATATGTAAAATTCATGTAAAAATGAGTCAGAGTCAATGTAAGTAGGAGTTTTGGGATTATGTCTTTATAAGGATTTCTTCTGTCTTCACCAGTGTGTTCAGGGCCCCATATAGGACCAACACCCTACACATACAACATCTCCCATTGACTCTGTAGCATAAAAGTAAACACAATGGGAGTTTGGGAGAAGACCCAAACTGTGAGGGTCACAGGCCAATGTACTGCCAGTGCTGGTCCCAAGCATGATATATGGGAGGGTGTCGGGAAGGGCATCTGGTATAAAATCTTTAAAATGTTCTGACCCTTGGGCCACATGTTTGACACCACTGAAAAACTCCATCCCCTCATGAGGAGTGGGAGTTGGTGCTAACAATGACTGATGTTCAGGAATTAGCTGTTGTGATCTACTAGAAGGTGGTGGAAAACATGGCCACAACAGCATTCATTTCTGACCGCATGATAATATTTAAGGCAATATTCGATTATTAAAAAATCTTCTACTTTTTAAAGTAATATATGATGCACTTTTTATAGGCAATACTTTATGTCACTTATTTACCTGAAGAAAGTAATTTGTTACATTACTTATTACGTTTTTTTGGATGACTCTGTCAACATGGCCGGAGATACATTGTTATATAATTACTAGTTCACAATATAAACCTAAATACAGACCTCTATCCTAATGATGACACAGCTTCTTTAGTGTTTAATTTTGAACACAAAGCCGTTGATCAGAACCAGGCCAGGAGCACTTTCCTGGAAAATGGTGTGGTCACAGAGTCCACAGTAAAAACAGGTACAGGTGGAAATGAAGGCTAAAATGCTGCACGGCTGACTGCTTGTTACTGTTTTTATTACCAGATGAAAATCAAACTTGGCTAAGGGTCAGTACTCAACTATAGCATCACTCTAGGTTTGATGTTCTTTGGTAGTTGATTTATGCTAATATGCTGCAAACTTTTAACACCAGTAGTGGTTTCTGCCCTGTGCTTGTTTTGAAGTTTACTGTCATATCCATGTCCATTCGTCTAATAAAAATGAAACTAATATTTGTGCCCCAACAAAAATGTAGAGTGCTGTGCTATTTTTCTCCTCCCTCTACTGCAAGTTTGCCCATAGTGCACGAGGAGAAATGGTATAATTACATGATTTAGTCCCTTATTTACTCCCTGAAGAAAGTAAGGTGTTACACTGGGTCACTGCAAGAAAACCTAATGTGACTACAGACCCACGATTGGTTCTAAAAAGTAAATAATGAAATGATATTTTGTAGAAAGGCATTGGAGGCCCATCTAGGGTTGAGGTTTGGTTAACACCTACCCCTTTATAGAATGTTTGCCTCTTTGCAATTTAGAAGTCTTTAAAAAAAATACATAAAATGCAATGAAAAAAATTGTCTTTATACCATGTGGCTAAAAAAACCCACCCCAACCATAACTCTGCATGACTCACTGATGACCTGGTGGATGTTAACAGATTAACATGAATAATACCTCAACCACATTTTGCATATACATTCATTTTTTTCTCAGTACCCTGGCTCACAGTGGTAAGTGTATAAAGATGAGTGTGCACAGTCACTTTTTTTCACGGAAGTCTGCTCAGAATTAGTGACAGGGAGAGAAAGAGGAAAGGCAGAGGGAAGGGGACCACAGGGAGGCTGAGGACGAGTGAAAAGCTAATTAAAAAGATAAGTGACCAGCAGTCGCGGCCTGTCAGGGTGCAGAGCCAGAGCTGAAGTTAACCCGCTTTGTGCTGGATGGCAGCGGATGACAGCCTCGACCGAGGCTTTGTATGGCCTCACCTGTGATGGAGGCGCTCTCTGTTCGCAGGTGAAGGGCTACACAAGCCAGGGTGGCACTTAAACACACTAATAGAAGGACACACACAACCACACGCGCACACTCCTCTTCGCCTTCCTCTTTCACGCTGTCTCGGTACATCTCTCCCTCCTCTCTCTGCTTCTTCCTCTTTCTTTTCCCAGCCTCTTGTGACAGATCCAGGCGGTGGGTGGTGGCACTGGCACATTGTTTCCTCCCCTCTCTCTCGCCTCTCTTTTTTCCCTCTTGCTAACACACAGATCTACACCCACACATGGGGTTATAATTAATACTTCTCCCATATCCATATTTCATACTGTTTGCTTAGAAAAAGCCAGCGAGCTGGGGCTGGGGAGGGTTGAGGGAGAGAGTGAGAAAGAGAGGGAGGGATGCTAAAAAAGATCTCTAAGATTAATTAACAGTGGAAGAGGGGAAAAAGGGATGTGTCCCAGGAAAGCAGCAAGCTCTGCACAATGCGGCACACTTCATTTGAATAACGGAGCCGTGTGTTTTTCTTCTGTGCATGTGTGCATGTGTCATCGTGACACCGCTCTGCCTGATATGAAGGATAACTAGTCCACCGGATTAGAAAACGCACCATCTATCCTACGAGTCCTCCTCTCTCCTCCCCCCTGCACCCCCCCACCCCCCCACCTCACCTTCTCCCCATTATTTGTATTCAAGGTTTTTTGAAATGACATTGCAATCTGATGATGCACCAGCCCATTATATTGTCTAGCAGGACAAATACCCCAGCGTTTTTCTGTGTAGAACTAACACAATTTTTCCATGTCAGAGTGTGTGTGTGTGTGTGTGGGAGAGAGAGAGAGGGAAGGGATGTGTTGGTGGTGGGGTGCACGGTGGTAATATTCCAGCGGTCCGGGGTGGAGGCGAGGCCCCGGGAATGCTGTCATTAATCCTGGAGGAGGGCCGTCGCGCACTCGGATTATTAGAGAAATAAATTTGCATGCTGCATATGAGCCAGGTGAAAAGCACTGAAGGCGCAAATTATATTTCCCTGACAGGCTGAGCGGGAGAACCGAGGCTGCCACCACACCGTTCCATTACACACGCACACACACACACTCATATGCATTCCTATTCCTGCTGCTATACACAGTCACTCAGGAAAGCTGTACGTGCGCACATATATGCAGTACACACATTATAGAAAAGAATATGCTGGGCTTTCGATACGGGGTCAGGAATGTACTGTGCGACTATCTCTGGGCTTCTGTTCACACACTTCCCCAGACACAGCTTGTTACTTAGCTTGTAAGTATCGACAAACCCCTTAAGAAAGAATGCCAAGTGTGGACATAATAAACATTATGCTCTGCTTTTATGTGTGATTGTGTGTGTATGTGTGTGTTTATTCCGTGGGGTCCTCTGGCTTTGGGCTGTCCTCTCACCCTGCCTGTAATGGTCCATGCAGGCCCAGCCTAATGGGGTGGACACTGGTGTCAACTTCATTACTTTACATCTCCCGCCAAGATGAAAAAGTCTCTCCCTGCTCGCACTTTGACCATGCTTCGTTAGCGCTTCCCTCCGCCTTTGCCTTTTTTTAACCTCTGAAGGAAATGTGAAACACTTTCAGAAATGTGTTGATGAAATTATTTTGTTTAGGGGAGATAGCAGAGCTGTAATTATGGCAAATAAGGCTACTCAGTGTGTGTACAGGCCTGGCTGTTACTAAAGGCATTGATGTTTTTGTGTTCACCGTTTCAGAATGAGTCACTGGCTGCTTTTCTTCGCCAACCGGAAACCTCCAGGGCTGCAGTTCCTTTAATGGACACTTGAGGGTGGCTCAAAATTAACTGGATACTATTTAGGCAGGGGTGGGCAACACTTTTCCCTAGAGGTCCAAGTCTGAGTGTGCTATAGCCAGCAGAGGGCCAAAACCTGAACAACCAAGTCGAAACATGGCACACAAAGAGCTGAAATCTGTTAAAATCCATGGACTTAAACAGACATGCTAGATTCTTTCCCCAGAAACCAAGAACTTACTGTTAAAACATGCTGAGTTTTCTGCTGTACCTTAATTGCTTAATATATAATACATGCCTGCATGAGTGAATAAAATAAACATTCACAGATACAAACAAGCAGCACTCAGAGAGCGTAAACCTCGACCGAGGCACCTCACTCTGTGTGCAGTATTTTCTTTTAAGGATATAGTACTGTCTTGGTAGCCGGGGATCGGTACACCAGGGCCTCTGCTCCTGGCTGCCACCTGGCGCACATTGTACCCGACCCCTACAGCACCTCCTGCGGGTGGTGGGCCTGCAGGAGGATGGGCCCATGTCCTCTTTTTGGGCTGTGACCGGCCGGGCCCCACCGCCCGACCACCAGACGCTCGCCCTCGAGCACCCTTGACGGGCCTGGCTCCAGGGCGAGGCCCCCGGTAACCCTATCACAGGCAGGGTGATTACTGTGTTTTCTATATATTCATTTTGTTTTCTTTGTTCTTTTTTAAAGTACGTTAAGAAATTTGTAGTACAGTGAGAATCAGATAAGCATGACAGAAGTTTACTTTTATTACACAAACCTTGTTATTTGGGAGCAGATAATGACTGCTGATTTGTAAATAACTAGTGATTTGTAAATAACTGGAGATGAATAACTTGTGTATTATATAATTTAACATTATATTACATTATATTTCTAACCAAGCAGCTCTATAATTTCTTTATAATTTCTTTAAATATATAATGATTGTGGGGTCAATTTGAAAGAATGCCAGATATGAAATGTAAAAGTGAGGTCAGAGGTCAGAGGTCAGATGTAACATGAGATTTGGATGCAAACTGTAATGTACTATTTAGAATCCCCATATACCGGTGTAATTTCCTCATTATTGCCAACACAAAAAAAAAGGTTGCAGAGTGATATTTAGAATCTCCATATATTGTAATGCCAATATGGTGTCAGTACAACCAAATTGCTCTGTATGGCATTATTATCACTTTGACTTTTAGGGCAATCTACTGCCCTTAAAGGAGAGGTCAGAGGTCAGATGTGATATGATACTTGTTGGTTAGACCTTGGTGGATGTAAGTCAGATTTTAAATGATTTTTGTGTTTACAGACAGAATGACTCATACACACAAACACCAGAAAAAACACAACCTTGTTAGTGGAGCTAATTATGAACATATTCATGGTCATATTCATGAATATGAGTGAAATCATTTTCTGTTCTGTGACGACCTGTGTGAGGACTGTTTACAGATGTAGCATTATAGACCTGAATAAAGAAAACAGGCCTAAAATTAGTGGAGTGGCTTCCTGATGGGTGTGTTGTAGCTGAGGGCAGCTTCGTCACCATTAACCTATTTAACTCAACTGGATCTCAAGAACATGGTTGTGCTCTTGGTGGCATTTTTGATGGAATTACCTAACAAATATTACGACTTGCTGTGAGATGGATACTCCAAGAGGTTTGTGCAGTTTTGGCTACTCTTACTCAACACAGGTGACCCTCAGAGTTTCTGGATTCAGGTTGCTAACCAAGCTTGCTGGTGAGTTGATAGTTTTCTACTCCATCCCACTGTCTAAATTATGGTCAATTCTCCCTCCAAAAAACAACATGACGGATGCAAAAACTCACATTATAAAATCCAAGAAACCCATCACGTCTTTCATTTTTAGCTCGCCCAATCCTTTTTCCTTAACACATTGACAGGAATTTTGAATACATTGAAACATTTTGAAAAAAATCCCATTTACAAGATAACACATGATGGTGCTGATCTAACTGGGTGAACCGGTAGCCATGTGGCAACGACAAAGCTCCTTACAGGGAACTGGCCCATCACCCTGTTGTTATTCTTATCTTATTATTATCTGCAAATTTGCCGGTTCCATTTTGTTCAGCTCTGCAATGGTACCACTGTCCTGTTGTGTCTCTATAGCCACACCCACCTTCCACACCTAGACTGAAAATCAAACGCAGGTTTAGCTGCGGTCATAAGTTGCCTCAATTCATCTGTAAAACTGCAGCTGTTAAAATATGTCCTAGTAAGCAGGAATTTCAGACAATCTAAAAAAATTCCAATTCTAAAGACACTTGAGAGTCACAGTGAGATATCTGAGAATCTTTTTGAGAAATTTATTGATTCACATTAGTGAATCAAACAAACTTTTCAAGCCTTATCGACCTTCTTTTGAGTTCCCATAAAGAAACAAAAAACACAGAGAAGCAACAAGTGCCTCAAATACGGGGGAAGTGTTCAGGAATTTACTTTTTATTAGAGGCTATTCAACTCCTGACTACCAGATATGGAGGAAAAAAAAAAAATTGAAGTTAAAAGCATGCAGATAACATTTTGGCAAAAAATCATGGGTGTAGATGCAGATTAACTGTTAGGGGTGCTTGAAAGGGTCCCTGATCGCCATGCTCGAAGGTGGAAGTGTCTGCTGTTAGAGTGTTTTCCTGCCGCCTTTGTTCAGCTAAAAAAAATGTTGCCTTTGAACAAATTCCACCAGAAAAGGAGTGAAAAGGTTTCTTTTGTCTGTAATTTATAAGTGGCTTGATCAAGGACTTTAATCTGATACATGCAAGTTTTCGTTTTAAGAAGAACCATTTAAATACACCTGCAAACCAAGAACACTTCCTCACAACATAAGCTTCATAAATATGTAACGGTTTAAGAATCGGATACAGAAACACTGCCATGGACTGTACAGATGAAGACACACGGTCCTATATGTCCACTGCAGAACGCTTGCCAGCCATCTTTCATCTCTTGGCCTGTGCCTATAGGCAGAGAGACAGAGAGCAGCAGGCAGAGAGTAAATTTGTTCTAAAGCCCCTAGTTAGGCATGCATATATTCCTATTATAGTCAGCGCTCCCGGAACAAGACAACAGACAGCAAACAGAATGACCTTGAAATATTTATCCCCAGCCTCGCTTTGGAGAATTAAGTTTGGTGTCAGGGGCAACTTGCAGCTATCCAGCTCCACTTTGTGTGGAAACATGTACTCTCATGAATACACACACACACACACACACACACACACACACACAACCATCCTCCTTTCCCGGGTTATGTAGACTGAGACAAATGGCTCATGTACCATCTTGCAGTTTTGAATATTAAAGGCGGTCAGGGAGGCAAAGCTTTGATTGGGACAATAAAGGCTGATGAACAGGATCTTAGAGCATGGGAGAGGAGTGTGTGTATGTGTGTGTCTGTGTGTGTGTCACAGTGCAAGGGACACAGCCAAAACCCTGAAGTAGAAGCCAGGAGCTGCCCAGCCCAAAATGGGGTGCATGTTTGTGTGTGTGTGTGTCTGTGTGGAGGGTGAGTGGGAGGGTGAAGAAGGGTATAAAGTGACCTAGTCCAAGCAAATGTGGGTCAGATTGTTGAAGAATGTTGTTAATTGGTTTAATGCGTGTAGTTTTCTGTGACTTTGGATTGTAACTCATGGCAGACTGATTGCAGGGTGATGCAAGTTTGTTATCGATTGACCACATTTGACTCAGCACTAACTTGCTTTCATGAAAAAATAGTTACAAAGAAAAAACTACAACCTGCTATTGTTGAGCTAATTTACAAGATAACCTGAAAGAGCCGCCAGATGTTGACTGCTAGGTAAACAGGAAAGCTAGCAATTATACTAGCTAAAAGTTTATGATTATACTAGACAGTTTCTCTTATAATTAACAGTCTTGATTTTATTAAGAAAAGTAAAACTATGCAGTTTTACTGACTCACTCATCTGATCACAAAGTAGTATAGTATAAAACATGGAAGTAGCTTCCGTGAAAGTGCTTTAAACCTGCATTCTGTCTGAAAGCTACAGCTGTGCTAGCAAAATAGCTGCCTGACTTTCCAGATGACTTTATTGACTCAGTCACTCATTTTGGATCATACTGAAAAAAAGTTATATATTTAAAAAAGGAAGACTGTCCATGGTATTATGGCTCATTGTCTGATGAGCAGGCAGTTTCACAGTCATAACCTTAGGCATGCTTAGCTTAGCTTGGCTTAGGCAACTTCGCCTTAAAACTTTCTGACCTTGACCTTATTTTTAGCATTGTCTCGGCTATTAGCTTCTTCAGAATATCTTGAAGAAATCTGAGCCCAAACTGTTTTAACACTTGATCTTGTACACCATAGAGCAGCAAGCAGCTAACTTTATGGTTTTCTGCGCTTAACTGCTAAAAGAATAAATATTAAAAAACTGATATATAGGACTCAGTTCAGCATCAGCAAAGATCATTATAGAAGTATAACTTCTAACTCTCAGGTATTATGACTGCTGAGTGGTGAAACATCTAGACTGATGGCGAGTTAGCATACAAGTGGTTTATCGGTGCTGTTTAGCTTAAATAGCAAATGCTCTGGGCTAGAAAAATAAAGCAAAGTGCTTACACAACTGATTAGACTACAAAGACTGGGATTACAGGGAGGACTTTTCAAATTAAAATAGATTAGTGTATTAAAGTTCACATTGGTAGTGTTTTTATGACTAAAACATTTCCACTAAGCTACCAAACATGCAAAGATGCCTTTCCTCTCATAATGTGTGTTTCACCAACTTAGTTTAAAGTTAGTATCAAACATCATTGTTCCTCCTCTTCAGCCAGAGATCAAAAAGAATCGCAAACAACTTTGTGATTTATTTGGAGATATTCTATGTAATGATCCATTACAGAATATCTAAGGGCACGTCTGTACAGAGGAAACATGATGGAGGCTTCGCCAAAAGCCTCTTTGTTGTACTTATGTAATTGTCATGTTCATAGGGAATTTTTATTGAAACAATAACAAAGCGCATGTCCACAAATTAGCTTCACTTTCTCCCATTCAACTTCTCATTGTCTGCAATGCCTGTGAGGGCTTAGAATAATGGATGATTGGAGAGGAGAAAGGAAAAGCAGTGTGCTGTGTGTGTGTGTTTGTGTGTGAAGGGGGAAAGCATGTTGGCAGTGTGGTAAAGAAAAGCCTGCTGGATTGTTGGAGCACAGTGGAAGGATGCCTGCCAGTTTCTACGCCACCGGGACTCTCTGACCTGCGCTTGTGTGTGTTGTGTTTGATTGTGTGTATGCAGCTGAACTCAACAACAGAAAACCTCTGCCTGCTCCAGCAAGCGTTCACACTGTGTGTGTTTGCTGTTTCACTGAGTGTGAAACTATGTGTTTCTACCCTGTGTTCAATGTGTGTTTAAGCCGTGTGCACCTGTGTATTGTATTGTGTATGTGCGTGTGTGTGTGTGTGTGTGTGTGTGTGTGTGGGAGGCAAGCAGATGAAGACGGTGCTTGCCTCATATTCAATGTGATCTGCAGCCTCACCTCTGTCATTATATTTAGCGTAGGATCCAGCTCCGTGTTTCATTATGCATTCCCATCTACTGCTCTGTGGTGTGAATCTTACATCTCAATTAGCCTCTGTGTTCTGGACATAAAATGCATTATTTGTGGCAAGCAATGGAAGACCAAAGCAATTCAAACTTGCAACTAAAGTGCACATGAATGACACATCGTAATTTAGTCTCACACATACACATGCACAGGGGACATAATGTGTGCACAGCAATTTAAAAACATCCAGTAGGTTTTTTTTGAGGGGGGGTGAGTTTTGTCTTCGTGTCACACAGATGCAGCTACAGTTAATGTGAGCATGTGATGTATTATTTTTTTTAATTTACATATTAAGTACATCTAGTGAACCCTTGAAACAAAATCTAGACTTTTTTCAGACACTCTCCTCAGTATTCATAATTTTGCTCCTCTGCTACACAGAAATATGCTATATACTTGTTTTTAGCTTAAGTTTTAGCTTGTCAAAAGACGCCTTGGTCCCATTTCAGCACACAAGTATACAACAAAACCATAACTTTTTACCCAAGCTAACCAGTTACTTTTTCATCCCTGTTGTTCACGTTATAATTTTTAGTGTCTAAACCTAGCCAATGAGTCAAAGCGAAAATGAAAAGTGCGACTATAGTGACAAGAACCCGTTAAAGGTCACTTCAAGGACCAGTGGTTGAAATAACCACTGGTGACATGGGCGGGTCCTGAGTTTAACTTTTCTCAACCTTTTCTCAGCCTTGTCTACTGACATATGACAGGTTTACCTTTAAGTAATCCGACACCTCTTTATTCCACCACCCTTCTAGCTTCCTATAGGCAGACATTGTTGCTTTTTAAAAGACCACTCTCATCAAAGGATGCCTGGCCATGCCAGAACAGCGCCATGTGATGCTAATGGGGTAAAAAGATGTTAATTAATAAGACTAAATAAACGTCAACACCTATACCTGCCAGCTGGCAAAGCTGGATGTATTTGGAGATATTCCTTTTTGATTTTTATATCAGTTTTCCCTTTTACCTTAAATGTGCAGCAGTGTGCTGTTAGTTGTGATTCTGACACTTATTGTCATGAAGCAATGCGGGGTATTCTAAAGTTGCCACTCTCTATGAACAAAGGTAAATTGAAAATTAAAAATATACAGGCCTTTAATTGTTTTTGGAATTATATCAACAGAAGAATAAAAAGAAATTCCAAACCAGATTCATGTGTCTTTCATTCTTTTACTTCCCTCAATAGGAGCATCTGTTATATATCTGTCAAATTGCAGGTATTAATGGGACTGTGTTAGCGTCTTAGATTGATTTCTTAATGGTTAAGGGTTAATGTCGGTTAAATTTGTTTGTCCCTGTTTCATACTTTCCTTTTTAGACACTTGCAATCAAACACAGTTATCTGAACTGTCACATTGTTTGCAGAGAGTAAAACCTGAACTTACCTTTTCCCTCAATTTTGAGCCACAGACTTAGGCTGCTCTTGGTAGAATGAAAATAGCTGGATATATAAATCATACATTTTCCCTGTTTAGATCTGGATTCTGAGCAATCCGATACTGGCGAGTCCACTCCTGGTTGGTATAAGACTACACTTCTGACGTAGACTGCAACAATTTTGCAACAGCGAGCAACACATTTTAGACTAATCATTGCATGATTGCAAACAGATTTTATGTAAATGCCAATAAAAGAATAACTCCGTCTTGTTACCATTTTTATCACTGTTTGTGAACACCACACTCAGTTCAAAGATGACAGCTAATGGCGAGTGGTTTTAGTTATGTTGGCAGTTTGTTGCCAATATGTTGGCTATCACAGTGAGACAATTTGGAGTTTGATCCTTTACACCTTCATTACATGTCAGCAAGAACATCTGAGAATTTTTGTTTAAATTAAGGCTTAGATCCATGGAATGTGCTGCTACCAGTCTGTACTGTACCAAAGATAATGATGTGAAGCTTTAGTAAAGAATGAATGTTTTGAAATCCTTACATTCATTTTGCAGAAAATCCTGAAATCAAAATCAAATAAAACCAAAACTATCTCTATATTCATTAGAAGTAATTGGGAAAATAAGCTTTTTGTAATTTAGATCAAGTGACCCTTTAAACACAGACCATGCCTCTGTGGTGATAGTCTGCAGCTTCACTAAGAACAGCAGAGGATTTGATGTCTTGCTCAAGGGCACCTTGACGGTAGTTGTTCAAGGAGGAAGCGGCTTTACTCGAGTCACAATCCAGGCTCAAAATGCTGCCCACATCACGTCAGCATAATCTTGGATCCTTGCCCAGACAGTTTTCCTTAATCTCACATTATCATATCTTTTATACAGGGCTATATGAACCTCTGAAATGGAAGTGAAAAACCTAGATATACATGCACACATACCCTATACCCTGCTAGTTGTCTCTTGGTGTTATGAGCAAGACTCTGATTTTGCCTTTTTATCAACACACTAAAAAAAAATGGATTGCAATATGACAAACATTTTTTTTTTCCAATTGTACCATCAAACATCCAGTGTTGGGCAAGTTATTTTGAAAAAGTAATTAATTATAGTTGCTAGTTACTTCTTCAAAAAAGTAACTGAGTTAGTAACTGAGTTACAAGATTCTAAAAGTAATTAATTACTTGAAAAGTAACTATTACGTTACTTTAAAAAAAATGTTTAACCCTCTGGGGTCCAGGGTATAATTGGCCATTTTTAACTACTTTTGATTTATCCTCCACATTTCACCTTTAAAAACTATTTACTTTGCCTTGTTTAGTATCATCCTTTTCAGCACAACCTCATGTGTCTGAATTTACAGTTATGTTTTCATTTTGACATACTGTATTAACACAATTGATCTTAAATCAGATAAAAAACATTAAACCCGAGTAGAAAAAGTTATAGTTTTTACTGTAACAACCACAAACATGTTTATTGGATCATATTTCATAACTTTAAATGCAAATATAAATTGTCAATTTTAAAATCCTATGCACAAGTTTTGCAAACAAAGTTATTTGCAGCCATTTACCTTTTACCCTTTTTTAAATAACCATTTCAAACTATTTACAGAACCATCAGGTGTTCTGCATTCAATAAGATGCCACACAAATTATTTGTGCCATTCAAAATATTTGTCCACTATAAAGGAGAACATCACAGCCTGATACCTGCAGGCCTGACAGCAGCAGGTGTATCACTCCTGTTTCTACCTGGAGACAGCAGTCGCCTTATTGTTCTGACACACAACACAAAACTATCCACAACACTACACACTAACTACACAAGACAACACATTAACTACACACTCCAAACATGCTAAACATCACAAATCTCTCACATCTCAAAACTTGCTCTCTCTTTTTCTGCTCTCCCTCTCTCTCTCGCCATCACTCCTAAAACTTCCCCTAAACAACCAAATTTGGTCGACATGGTGCATTTTTCCACCAACACGAACGGGCTGTTTTTTGTTTTGTTTTGTTTTGTTTTGTCATAAGCAGAGAGTGCTTGCTAGCGCTGTCCTTAGACAGTAAACGTGATGAAACTATTGAGGAAAAAGCTGCGTATACATTGTTTATCATGACTCTGGTTTTACGTGGCCTATCGACACAATTTAAAAACTGGTATATATCACCTTGTTGCTTTATCATCTTGAGGTAGTCGTGTGATTGGCTTACCACGACTACTTTAGTCGTCCTCAGTCAAACAGCAGCACTCATGCGATTGTTTTCCCCCCCTAGCTCCAGGTGTTGTGCCAAAAAGTGATCGTCGGGCAGAAAGTGGTTGCCGCCCGCGGGAGCGCGCACAGCTGCTTAAAGCTGTAGCTCCCAGATTACTTAGAGCTACTTCCGTGCAACTGATAAAGGTGCGGTAAGCTGAACAAAGCTTCAACCGTCTGTTTGTTGAAAAATAGTAACGGACCGCATTTTCTTGTTAGTAACGGTAACGGCGTTGTAACGATAGAAATAGTAATTCGTTAGATTACTCGTTACTGAAAAACGTAATGCCGTTAGTAACACCATTACTTGTAACGCCGTTATTCCCATCACTGCAAACATCTAAGATGACTCTTAGCACCTTAGCAGAGCTTCTATTTCAAAGAGATGTTATTTGTTTAAACCCTAAAATTACCAGGTGGAAATTAAAATTAGCAAACGCATCGCTTTAAAAAATAAATAAATGAAAAAATGAAAAAATGATCTAAAAAGTTCTGGATGATAACCCGATACAAACCTTGTACAACATGTACTGTCCAGTACATGTTGACTTTATTGAGTCAGTTCTAGTGAAACAACCCAAAGTTAAAGTGGCTCAGGAGATATAATCTGTACAAGAAATAACACCCTGTATCCTAAAAGTTTAATTTGCATTCCCTCGTGATGCCTCATTAAAAGAAAAAGTTATGCATTACAATTAGGAAAAAGGGTTGAAACCAAATGACGGCAGTATGCGTCTTCATTTGCCTTCCTAAGCCTTTGGCTAGTGATGTTCACTGACCTGTCACAGTCAGCCTGGCTCACCTTCTCCAACAGGGCCCGACAGCTGACACTAGCGCTCCCCTCTTCTTCTCTTCCTAATGTGTTGTGATAAGGAGCTTATGTGAGGTTTCCACGGCAAGATTACCCCCTCAAGGTATTTTAACAGTCTGCCGTATGTGGGCGTACGTTTCATGATCACTTCCATGCAAAGGTGATGCTGGCAAGCGAAGATGTTGACCAGGAGAGGGGGGGTGGGTGATGTTTACACGTTAACCTGGTCTGAAAGACAAAGCTCGGAGAGGCCAAAGCCCGAGGACATGACAGAAGTGATTTCCATTGTTTTTCTGACACGCAGGGACATGTGGTAGCCTGTAGCTGCTGCAGGGATCAGCTGTCCGCATGCTTTTTGATTGCATGAGTCTGCCAGCAGGCTTTGCTGAAGTGAACGCAGTTATTGATTTTAATTGGGTGCATGCACTTCTGAACCCCCCAAAAATAAATACCAAAAGCAGATGTGCAGATCCGGTGAAGTGCTTTTCTCGTGATCCCACTTCAGTAAGACACAATGGAAAAGGATATTCTAGCATCCTAATCTTTGACAGCATTTCAGCAGCAATCAGTTCCACATGCAAACAGTGGCGCTAATGCGGAGTTTACATCAACAGATCGTGATGGTTTTCTTCTTTGTCTATATGCTTCGAGCAACTGGCTTCTATGTGAGCGTGTTTCGTGGAAATGCGTGTGCGTCTTGATGCAGACCCCACATGTGTAACATGTTGGCATGTGAGCGCCGATCCCCTGAGCTCAGACTGTAAGATGTCGATAGCCAACCTGTAAATGACAGGCACAGAGGGAGTGTGCTTAGCAGTTTGGCTGGATCTTAAAAAGGTCACATACGCACACACAGACACTCACAGAGTCACATACAGACGTATATAAAAGGACGTGCCAAGATGACCTCCTTTGTCACCTCCATCTAGGGCCAAATTACTACTTTGTACCATATTTTTTTAAGCTTGCTGAAGTTTCGGTTACTTTTAAAGCAAATCCATCATTCACATTGTTCTAATGATATCTGGTTACGACGGGAAACTCTCAAACTTTACGGCTGCACCAGCCCAAGTTGCTGCCGTCTTGGGAAAATACTCCAGCTCAAATTTGGTTGATTTGACTACAACTGAAGGATTATGACTGGTCTGTTGGCTGAGAGAAATCTGTGACGCCTTGGGCCTATGAGAGACTTTGAAAACTCACTGGATGAAAAAATAAAGAAATCAATTAAAAACATCACACAAATAGAAATTAGAAACATAAAACCTGTTTTTCGAAGAACTTTCTTCCCTCCTGTGGGGTTCTAAACACTGAAACGTATAAGTCGACTAAGGTTGCATATTACACAGGATTGTAGTGCTGGAGGCGATAGAGTAGTGGCCAAATACCACTTGTTGATTTGGGCTCAAATTTTCATAGAAACTGTGTGGCTGTGGTTTTGCTCTTCTGTGAGAGTGATTTTGATTAGTTTCAGTATATCAATTCATGGTGATGAAACTGTAGAAATACTTTAATAAGTTTTCTTTCTTAGCAAAGCTAGCTGTGAGGCTCAACAGTGTCATTTGGCTGGGTGACTGTACAACCACTTTCTAGTCCAGGATACAATTTTTCAGCAGCTGCTGTATGGACTGACTCTCACGTGTCAACAGGTAGTTGCCAGGATAAAGCAGAGTAGTTTCAGTGATTCCCTGACTTTTCAGTTAAATCCTTGATTGTTTGTTTGCCTGAAGCACACACACACAGAACCTCCAAAAAAAGTTTAACACAAACGAAAAGAAAAAAGTAAAGATTGAAAAAACACTTTGTGCTGTCTGTCTTTTATTCTTTTACACACTTTCTCTGCACATCTTCACCTCTGTGCACTCTTTCCTGCCTCGAGAAGTCTAAAATTTCATTACTATCATTACAATCAAAATATTTACCGTTAGAAACATAACGGCTGAGAATAATGAGCTGTGGTGGAATTTTTTTTAGAGCTGTTCCTTTACTAAGTAGCAATGCTACACTATATACACAGTGTATTATTGCAAAACAAAAAAAGAAAAAAGTAGCTTTTCTACAGACAAATGTTCTCCACTTCTCCCCAGTCTTCTATAGATTACTATTATTGCTACTGATGTTTAAAGTTGAGCTCTTTATTATTTATTTTTTCAATGCGTCACATTCTATAAAATCAAGTTTACAGTGTGTCTAAAACGAGCTTTTAATAAACCTAGAAAGCCAGACCCACGCATTGATTAAATACATGATATTAAATATATTAATAAAATGTAAAAAAAAAATTTCAGCTGAAGTAAAAGCCATAAGGTCTACAGTGGGGTGGGGCTGAGGTGGTGTATTTAGCAAAACAGTGGATTAAACTTTACTCATCTGGTTAAAAGTCATCACTTATAGATTGTGGTTGAGCCTGTTCAGTGTCTTTTTTTATTAAACTGGAGTTGAGGTTCCCGCTCAATCATCAAGGCTTTCACTGCTAATATGAGTTTTTTATTTTCTAAATGTATTTTTGATACTTTCTTCACACTCCAATCTAACTCCTACATCACATACGTTAGCCAAGATGGCTTGCAAGACAAAACTTTTTCTGGTAATTTTCACATTTACTTGCTGTTACACATATCTGCGCATGAGTGCAATAACTCGTAGCAATGAAAAGAAGAGCAAGGAACAGCTTGTTTAAATTCAATTCATGTTCATTTTATTTAGAAAGCACCAAATCACAACAACAGTTGCCTCAGGGCTTTAGCATGCTGGTTTCTGTCAGAGACATCAGCACTACTGATGCCATCAATGCTAGCTACCATTTAGGTAGGGCTAAAATCCCACATTGTCTTTTGTGTTTAGTGTTTATGTGTGACAACATCTCCACTGTAGAAGAATATAGTAAAATATGTGGTCAGAGAATTGTGACAAGTTCCAGATGTTCACAAACGCAGTAGCTAGCATGACAATCATAAGATGCTGTAAACATCCTTTTTGTTAAATGTACAACTCAGCGTGTTCGATTTGAGATGTTTTCCTCTTGAAACTCACTGTATGTGTGCACTGTGTGAAAGAGTACATGAGAATTTCACTTGTAATTTTGCATTTATGTTATTTTCACTCAACTTTTGTTGATGAAAACGACTTGCTTAGGTTTAGGAGTAGATAACACTGACTTAAAGTCAAGCATTGCACAATTCGCTCAGTTCCCTGGCTGACTACTCGTGTCCTTACATACTAAAGTTTTGTCACTGGGGACCAAGGGACCTACTAAACAATTAGCTCTGGCTCAAATTCCACTTCTGGTGTAAAAACATGCAGTATAACAGTAATGCAGTACTAATGCATGCACATTTTTTTTCTTTGCAGTGGTCGAGCGGTTTTCCTTCTCTGATGTCCTCGCTGAGCACTGGAAAGAGCAAAAAAACGAATCCCGCAGATCGAGCCAGCACAGACAAGTAAGTGAGAACATTTCATAAAAATCAATATGAACCAATGTTAAATTATGACATGTTACTATAGACAGTAGTATAGCAGCTCTTTATGTTGCGCTTGCACTTGTGGCATCACCTGTGTATGGTGTCACTGGTGCCGCAGCTCTCTTGTTTTTTTCTTCTGTTTGTTTCTTTTCTTTTTTATCTTTCTTCACCATCCTCCCTCTATCTCTGTGCTGCCAAGCCTGAGCTTGGTGGAAGAAGAACAGAAAAAAAACAAACTGAGAGTGAGAAAAAGAAAGAGTGAGAGAGGGAGGGAGATCGGATTTCCATTCCACATTGGATCACTGGAGTGGAGTCTAAAACCACAGAGTGCGCTGGCACTGGACAAAAAGGCTGGATTCAATAAATATGTGGACTAAGCTCTCCTATTCAGACCCTGCAGTATTGAATTCCTTATTTAGGTCATTTAGACTGGGCAAAATTGATACAGTATGCAGCTCAAATCTATAGCTCTATTTTTTTCTTCTTCTCCTTTTCTCTCTGTCTTTGCCCTTCTAAATAAAAAAGAGATGAGAGGGAATCCAGTGTGTGGGAGTGCAAGAACGGCAGCTAGAGAAGGAGCAGCAGAAAAAAAAATAGGCAGGGGGATTTTTTTTCTTTTCCGTGCAACACTGGGAATGTTTGTGTATTTTGAGAAGAATGACAAAGACAAAAGAGAAGCAAAAAATTAGGCAGAGTTCATGCAAAGGAAAAAGAGATTGAATGAAGGAGATTAAGACAGTGATCCAAAGACAAAGTGTGTGTGTGTGTAGGAGAAAGGTGGTATTTTGACATTTTATTAGCGTCTCAATGAGGTCTGCACAAGACAATGCTCTCCTGCCTCCTCGTTTAGCCTGATCTTAATTGGCCATTAGATTGAAAAATAGCTCATACCTCCTCCACCTCCTCCTCTGTGCTCTTCTTCTCCTCCTCTACTCTGCGGCTTCAGAGCTGATTAGACTTTTGATTTACTAATAAACACAGAGAAACAGATTAGCTGCAGAGCCGCGGTGGCAACAGCCATGCTTTACTGTGCCCAGGATAGGAAAATACCCGCCACGGCCTCTGAAATGCTTGCTGAAAGCTAGCTAAATTTAGTTTAGTCTTCTAATTTAAAGTGCTCTGATACTAAAAATAACACTGACAACTGGTATCTCTTTGAATAGAGATAAACTGGTCTTCACATCTCATGGAAACGTACAGTTTTGCATTTTTTTTTTTTAAACATGACACAATCAAAGTATTTTCTGGAACTTGCAAAGTTTCATTCCCCGATGCCAAGGCATTTTAAGAATATATTAACCTGCTGTTTTGTTTGTTTTGTTTTGTAGCCCTTATCTTCCATAGCTGCAGATGACTATGCTTTGTGCTTTTTTTTTCTACAAAACTCACACTGGCCTCTTATGATAAATAAGACATTACCCACAATGAGAGGAACTCAATCAGCGCTTGTGTTGGCTGAGAGTGAGAAAGACAGGGATAATTACTCACTAAATAGGCAATCACCGAGGTGGCGCCCACACAATCAAGCCTGCATGTGTATTTTGGGGAGCCTTCACAGAAATGCTGGCCAAAAGCCTCAGAAAACGACGAACCAAGCAATAAAGTAGGCAAACAGCAGTCCCATCGGGCTAATACTGTAAGCATGGGTCACAGGTAGGGCTTGAAAGTGTTTTTTAAAGGGCTGTAATTCAGACTGCAATCTCATGTCCGATGCAAAGAGAGAAGAGACAGTCCTGCATCATGAGTAATGGACGAGCACGTTCCTCTTCATCATTCATTCCAAGCGGCAATTGAGTTTCAGTTGTGTATATTCTGTGTTGGATTTTGTGTTCATTTTCCTCTCCCACACCTTCGGTGAATATATCTGTTTAGTGGCTGCATAACGATTTTCTGGAGTCATAAACTTGACTGATGACTAGACCAGGGGTGGGCAATCTCAGTCCACGAGGGCCGGTGTCCCTGCAGGTTTTAGATGTGTCCTCAAACCAACACAGCTGATTTAAATGGCTAAATTAGCTCCTCAACATGTCCTGAAGTTCTCCAGAGGCCTGGTAACGAACTAATCATGTGATTCAGGTGTGTTGACCCAAGGTGAGATCTAAAACCGGCCCTCGAGGCCTGAGATTGCCCACCCCTGGACTAGACTGACAAAGAAAAAGTGGAGAGTGTAGACTGTATATGGACAAAGCCACAGTGTCATCTGCCGGTTTGGACTTCCGTTTCAAAGCTTTGAATTTGACTTTCTAGCCATCCCCATCCTGACTGTTTCTATAATGCTCAAGACTGTATTTGAACATACCAGCCAACACTATTGCTCGCTACCTAGCTTTATTACTAAGGTATATCCATAATTCATTGTAGCATTAAACTGGGTGCTAACTTTGGGGAAGTGAAGGACTGGAAATCAGGCCTTAGATGTATTTATTTCTGCCATAAAGTAAGACATTTTTAGCACAGTTTTGGAGCCAACCTTAAGAGAACTACCACTAATACTGGGAGAAAGACATGGAGGTAGCAGAAGGACTAGGAAATGTTTTAATTTGCTAAGTTTGCTGAATTATTTTGATGAGTCAAATTCTTTTGAATTGCCTTTTTTGTTGTTGTTTTAAAACCATTTTTAAATTAATTACTTTGACTGACTAAAAATAAGTTGTGCTGTTGTGTAGATAATAATTGTCCAATTCAGTGCTGTTTGTGTCCACTTGCTCCCAGCTGTGGCAACATTTTTATCTTACAGACAATTACCGTTTTCAATCTTCTTGAAAACCTTAAATGATGATGCACACAAAACTCACTTTACTCAGGCACAGTAATGACAGCTGACTGTGGAGTATTTCAGTACCACCCTACCAAGCACTTTATTGTCTTTGAAACACAAATTGTTTGCAAAGTAGTTGAACACCTTGATAGTTAGTAATGGTGGCCATAGCTTTTATGAGTTTCAAGTCTCTTTATTTGAACAGACTTTGCATATATTTGAACACACTTTAATAAGAGACCTTCCTCTTTTCTGAACTACTCTGCTGTCAGTGCTTTTTGCACTAAATGCAAAGTAAACCTGACACCATGTCTTCCTGCTGTTAAGATGAATTCTCACTAAAAGCCTCCCAGTGACTAAATGACTACAAAGGCATAATCCATCTTCTTTGATGGTCTTTTAATATGAAAAAAAAATCTTCAAAAAGAGTATTCCTTTATATTGACAGCAGCTTAACAGTGATCAAGAAAATGCTCGAATCAGAACCTAGAGGAATGTATTTGAAGATGAAGACAGACAGTATTTCTCACAACTAAAGATTGGTCAGTATGCTTGATTTTTATCGTAAAGATGTATACATTTCACCATGTAATATAGACTTTTGGAAGTTATAGCTGTTGGCCACATAATTAAAAGCAGGTTATGTATATACTGACCATCTTGTTAAAGTAAACTCTGGGTAATATGTACAAATTAAAAGTTTTACGAATCAACCCATTCTTCTGTTTGATATGACCTTTTAAGGCACAACTGGACAGCTTCCAGGTTCCTGGAAGTCCCGTTCTACCAAATTTGTGAACATCACCTTTCCTTTCAAAGTGGTCAGAATTTCTTCACTAGTCTTAAGTGCTTTAGCTGAGCAGGTTTCAGTCAAATAGTCCAAGCCCAAAAGAACCTCTATAAATGAGGCACTTTTTTTTTTATAGTTGTTGGATTCTGAATTGGTGAATTGGTCCACAAGGCTGTCCTGATGTGTCTGAGAGGGAACATTTAGCAGAAAGTCCGGTAGTGTGGCATGGGCCATCATCTACCAGGACAGATCACACTGAAAACTGTCACGGTTTGCACTGGCAGACTGTGTGGAGGGAGGAGGAGGACCCAAATGCAAGGTGTTTATTTGTGGCTGGTAAAAGGTACAAAACAAAAGGCAGATGCACACTGAGGCAAAACTAACTGGAACTAAACTAAGAAATACTAAATGCTAAACACAAGAGACAAAGAACAAAACCATGATCATTATAAAAACCTGAACATGAAACCTGGAAACATGGAGGCATGGAAACATAATGAGAACTCAACAGACAATCTGACACTGAACAAAGGAAGACAGATGACTTAAATAAGGGTAATGAGGGAAGTGGAAACACGTGGGGAACACAGCTGACACAAATGAATATGACCCCACAAGGGAAGCAAAACTAAACACACTGAACATGGAAACACAAGACTGTCAAAATAAAACAGGAAACAATGAGACGAAGACTTTGACAACGCGACATGGACAACGCAGACATTAAACACATAGCAGACTGGGGAGATGGAATGATACACAAGGAGAGGAACATGGAAACAGAGAAGGGGAACAAGGCACAGACATAACTCAGAATCATACATAGAGCACAAAATACTCACACAGGGAACAGAAAACGACACATAAACAAGGGAGCACGGATTAAACTTTAACTAAACAAAACCTAACTAAGACATGCTAATAATAACACTAAAACTTACCATTAGTCTGATACATCATAAGAAATCTGATATACAAAATAAACTCAAAATGCTGTGTCACAGACCCAGTGCCCTGACAGAAAACACAGAAATGTTTTTGGCAACATCAGCAAAACCTTAGCTCATGTCCTGGGCCATTTTGACTCTCTGGAACTTTGTCCACTTGTCCACTTGACTTCTTCGGCATGATCGAAACATAGTACCTGTGTTGAAAATAATCCAGAGGTCCAATAGCCAAAAGCTGCGGATTACTGGCTTTATAATCTTTTGATAGGGTGCAAAATTGTGTTCATGACCATGACAGGAAAACCCAGTTTTCCCATTTGATTGTGGCTGACCTGAGGTACATGAGAAGTTGGTATTGAATGTAAGATTGGCTACATTTATTCATTCCCAAAACTTTTCAGTCATGCATGCTTTTACCCACGTAAACATTGCTGCAGACCAAGAACCCCACAAACCCAAAGAACAATCTGCTGTCTCTCTCTCTCTCTCTCTCTCACACACACACACACACACACACACACACACACACACACACACACACACGGACACAGAAACAAAAACTGCTCTAGATTTGGTCAAGAATCACAACAAAGAGCCCAAGGCCTTCGAGGCAAACTCCTCAGATCCAATCCCATTGAGCATCCGCATGATACACCGAAAGCCCATCAAATCCATGTTGCTTTGACAACTATGCCTAATTTTGGCAGCATTAAAACACTTTGTTCAACAACCTTTCAAAGAAACCAAAAGAGAAAAAAAATCTTGTAAAACTGTAAATTATTTTTATGCAGCATACAGCAAGTCCATCTAATCAACTACAAATCATGCTTAATTACTTTGACTAAAATATGAATCTATCAAATACAGACTCAGTATCTGCCTTGAACAGATAGTTAAGTGCATACAATTTAATGACAGTATCTGAATAGAAAGCATATTTGCATACTGTAATATACATTATTACTTAGCAATTATTAATTGGCATCTCGCCAGACAAGACAAGCTCCTCGGTGTGGGCGGGAGGGGATGTAGCTAATTTAAGTCTGTAAGAGACTCATCAAATTTGGCATGATCACATAATTTACTAAATGGTTATTGATTTCACTCAAGCTGTATCAGCAGCAAAATACCTTTCAGTTAACAGTGATAACACCGGTAAACTTTTTTGCTTTGTCTTTAAAGGTGCTGACACAGAAAAACCTCGGTTCAAAGCTATGTTCATTTGTTAAGCAAGGCATGGTGGCATACGATGGTATGTGCTGCAGTTTTCCCTAATCCTGTGAATCTTGCTTAGAAAAATACACTTCCAGCTTATATTTACATACTGAGATAAAGTTTTCCAGAGTGATATGCTATTCATGTGTTTTCCATGTCATGTGTATTAATGTGTTTTCCATTGCCCCATTTCCTTATTTATGTTTGTTATTATGAGATATGCTGTCAAATTTTCTGGAATGATTTGATATAGCCCTCGGCACGTACATTTGTGCTGCACCACATACTGTATCTTTCTGTGTGCGTGTGTGTGTGTCCTAGTTTAGCTTGCCTCACAGGTTGTTAAACAGACGATTAGGTTCACAAGGCAACACCTTTTAAACTTTGACAACTGCATTTTCGTGGGTTTAAATAGAGTACCAGTGTGCTGCATATAACAGCGTATGGGTGCATTAGCGTACAAGTGTGGATGAGTGCACAGAGTATATACTTGTCTGTGTGCTAAAATCTACCTACCTGAACATATAGCATACTAAAAGGGAACCATTTGTTGACTTTTAACTGACAAGTTTTACTAATGGATTATTTATGTTAAGCATCAACAGTAAACTATTAAGAGGTACATATTCCATAAAAGCTCTATTTTCCAACTTTTCAGCGATCCCTACTATTCAGTTAATATATCACAGTAAAGTATGTGGGAAAACAGCAAAGGTTTAAAGTGAGCAGGAACACATTTCTTCTACGTTCAGTTAATGAGTTATCAAAATGGAATTTAATATATGATAACAAATAGCCAGTTAATTTTCCATGTGCTGCAGTCCAATCACCCTTCAAGCCTTAAAGAGAGGCAACAAATCATAAAGTAATATCCCACCTTTGCACACAACACATCTTTTTTGCTGCTTCTCATGTCTGTCATTTTTCATGCTGCAGATATCAGTGGTCACGTTACCTGAGTAACTTTTTGAAATAATAGGTACATGCTAAGTTTAAACAGCTCAAGTAATACACTAAACATAGCTTTTTCTGTTCACCTTGGCACATAGTCAGTGTGGCTAGCTAATGGCATAGCTGCTGTATTTTCCAAAGAGGGAAAAAATTGTTAACATGACCTCACAACTGATGTAAGAAAGAGAGGACAAGTGAGGTAGATTAGACATTACTTCTAAGGTAAGGACTGCTCAGTAAGTGACATTTGATACCTGAAACCTGAAAGTTTCCCTTTGTAAATGTAATGACTCAGAAATTGATCCAATCTGTACATGACATATTGCTGAATTTAATTGGCCACTATATAATGTGAAATGTAACTGAAAAACAAACTGAAATATGATAACTGTGTAAAACACGAAATACTTTAAACATACTGTGGTATGTTAACAGTAGTGGGCTAAGTTCGAGTGGCCCAGGTCTGACTGTAAGATGATGATGCTCTTTAGCAGCACTAGCTAAATTTCACCTTTGCACTATTAAATAACTTTAATAACTCATGTAACATCCACTTATACATTTAGAAGGCAGCTGGCAAATCTAGAGCAACAAACCTCAGATACAGGAACAACATGGGTCATCTGGTCACAGCGTGTCCACAATTGAAAGACAGCTACTGCAAAAAATAAGTTTAGGTGTCATTTTTCTTTATGCACTGCTACACTGGATCCAGGTTGGACTAATGTAGTCTAACCTTTTCTTTCTGGTCTCAGCAAG
This sequence comes from Oreochromis niloticus, assembly GCF_001858045.2. NCBI lineage: Eukaryota > Metazoa > Chordata > Actinopteri > Cichliformes > Cichlidae > Oreochromis > Oreochromis niloticus. The sequence goes on along the minus strand of NC_031978.2, from coordinate 29,809,283 downwards.
AATGACTTTAGCCTTAAACTTAAAATATTTGTTAGTAACATATTAAAGTAAGTAAAGTAAAATGCAGTTTGTAACATATTCCGTTAAGTTACTCAATGTCAGTAACGCATTCTGAATACTTTGGATTACTTGATATATTGTCATGCTTTTTACAACTACATGAATGTACTATTGCTGTGTGATTTCTTACTATTACTGAAGGCTACTCGCCACCGAGCTAACATTGTTACCTGGCGTTAGCAGAGGTTAGTTCATAGACAATGATTGCGTATAGAAAACTATTTCTGTAATTATCAGTAATATGTTTTCTTTCGGTCTACTTTCAGAACTGCACATGATTATTTGCAGCTAGCAGGTTGTAATGCAGCCTTCAGTAATAGTAAGAAATCACACAGCAATAGTACATCGAAGATACTGAAGTGGCACATAATCAGGTAGCTACTACAACTAACACAAGGTAGTTGCAGTAGGCTAATGTTAGTTTTGAAAAAAGAACTTACTTCCAGATGTTTCTTTAGGTTGGAGCTTTTTGACACTGAGAGCAGCTTGGTTCCTGGCAAACAGAGTTTGCATTGCACTGTCAAATTTCGCCCATCCCTTTCTTCTTTATATGTGAAGTGGTGTTGGAATTTCCAACGAAGAAATGCATTCCTGCCCGTGCACTGCTGGCTCTGTTGTGCGGGCTTCAGGTCCATTGTGTAACTGGCGCCACTGACATTAATAGGAGGCCTACATTAGAACCTCTCATTGTGTGTTTTGTTTGGGTTTCCAGCAATGCGTTTAATTACCAAAATTAGAGAGGGGATGGAGAGGGGATAGCCTAACCTATGAAACAGGAAAAGACCGCAGTGTAATCCATTTATTCCAACTATATTCTAATTATCACCCATTTAAGCAGTAACTGTAATTGAATGCAGTTACTCATATTTTGTATTTGTAATACGTAAGGCCGGTACATGTATTCCGTTACTCCCCAACACTGCTTATCCATTATTACCATCATCAACAAATATTTTGATAAAGGTAAGTGATAACTGAGCCAGCTGCATTGAACAGTGGTTGATGACACCTGCTCAGATGAAACGACATCCAGATTTTGTTGTATCCACTAAAGAAGTCCAAAGAATTTTTCTTTATTTCACTGGAAAATGGGATTTACATCAAAACAAGTGGAGAATGTCACTCGGAAAGTTCTTTCTATAATGTTGTTCAGCTGCAGAGTTCTAAACTTTCAAATATGCCAACATAGTCTTACCTAAGGGAGTCATTTAAATTTTTTTACATGCCTCCTGTGTCTGACTGTTAGGGACAAGGTGTCCTTAATGCACTGAATGCTGAAGTATCAGCCAACAGGAGATAATGGCACCACTCTTCATATATACAATGTCAACGTAAGGAGATTGGAGGGATGGAATTGTCATTAGTCGCAAGGTGGAATAAGAACCGTGGTTTATGTCCTGTTGGACCTTTCTGTTATTAACTCTGCTTTATTTTGTACTTTTGTACTTTCCTTTGTCAGTTAGGTTTAGGCACTAAAAACAACTCTAGTGCCAACTTGTTTTGGGTTATTGAAATGTAACTTCACAACAGTAACCTTACATGTTTAAAAATGATGATTGAGGGAGTGACAGTACCATCTCGTTTTTTCCATTATCTGCCAAAAACCACCAAATAACACCTTTTCAGTGAATGAAAAATGTGCTAAAGTTTAATGAAAGTAGTTGTATTAGGCCTTGGATTAAATATTTCATTTATAAACAACAGCAGAAGAGGTGCCCTTCTTTTTTTCCTCATTTTATTCCTTTCATGTACATGGCTCTTATAATATCACATTCTAAGACCCAATTGCCACGATTACAGCAGTTGCCTTTCAAAGATGAAACCTTCTTCATTTAACCAATTAACCAGCAACCGTTTAATGTGATTTAACAAATGGTGTGAGCCTACAAAAAGCAGCAGCATCCATGACACATTTAGCTGGTTTTGTGTTTGTGGAAAAGTGCCATAGAAAACAACATTCAAGATTTAAGATTTTTTTATTTAAGATACAAATCATTCATATTGAAATTTGCCTCACAGTGTTTTGGTAGGACTGTTTTCCTAATGCTGAAAATGTATTTCTTTACTAATGGTAGTAAGGATTTTAAAGAACGTCTTGTAATTTCTGAAAGAAAACCTTGAATCTCCAGTTTCACTCTCTCTTTCCTACAATATATATATATATATATATATATATATATATGTATATTGCAATATATATATATATATATATATTGCTCTCTGCCAATCATATGACAGATGTTGAGAAACAGCATTGCTCAGCAGCAACTTATATTTAAAAGCTGCTACTTAAATATGCAATTTGATGTACAGTATGTACAGTACGTACAGTCTTGCATGTATATGTAATAGCTTTGCTTTGTTGTAGTTATTATTGAAGTGATCCTGCCTGAGAAAGAAAGGCCAGACCTTGGAAAGGTTTAATCAATATAGGAATGTTCTCAGTAATGAAGTGTGTCAGCTTCTTAACAGGACTAAAACCTTCATCAAGTCAATGAGGAGGGGAGAGTTAAACCTGTGGCCCATCTGAATAATCACGCCGTCTTATTGACTGGCCGCCAGACGAGGCGAATGCCAAACACCGGCGTGGTCAATCACATGGAGAAACACAGACACACAGGCAAAGATTAGAGATTACATCTCAATAAACAAACACAAACAGAACTAAGGCACACATAATCAAATGCCACATGCAACAAACAACACACATACTTACAAAAGACACACATACAAAATACTACTAAATACTCTCCGTGATATGCACATTTTTCTTCATAGAATGAAACTGCAACTTGAAAGCAAACAACTAGTGGTAAAACAATATAAGTGAAGGCTAATATGTCTGCTGATTTGTTTTCGATAATGTTAAAAGCTCTTTATCACTAGATGGAGGCTAGATGTCAAGGAACTGTTAATGTCGGTACGTTCTATTATTTATATTTTGACCCTAAAGTTGACACAGTTTGTTCTTGACCTTGAAAACAATTGTTAAAAATGTTGTTTCCTTAATTAAAATTTGCCTTATGAAGATGAAGCAGTTGTGTTGAATTTATATATTTTTTTTAAAGTTAGCGCAAAACGTTAAGAGTGATAAAAGGAAAAAACCAAAAGAATGTATCACTGTTTTATAGATATAGCTTTCATTTTTGTTTTGTAAATTGCATGGTTTTCTGTTATGGGGACCAATAATATCCTTTAATGCCATATGTCATTTCAGATGCGTTTGTACTCTAAGCTGATGTAGGTTTTCACTGTAAAACTATGATCATGCTTGTCTCCAGTACTTTCTCTGACCAGCAGCTTATTTTAAAGTATAAGAATTGGTCATTTTGAAACACCAGAGAGTTGCAGTTTTTTTAGGCAGTTGATTCTGTGTTTTTAAGTGATTTTGCAATTGCTATGTTGTTTTTTTGGCTCCAGAACAACCCACAACATGGCACTTGCAAAAGTGTTGTCCATCCAGTGATGATCCTTGGAGAGACAAAGTGCTAGCAAGCTTACTTAGCGAGCTGCATCTATCAAACTTTACAGGTGAAACACACACTCCAATATACCCCCTAGTAAGTGTTACCTATCAGATGAATACACAGTATTTGGGTCATTACTCAAAAAGTGTAATGTATCACACATTGTGTTTTACTTTGCTTTACTCCATAAAATCACTTGAAATCTTTTGTCACTCAATTATCAGCTAACAAAACAAACCTTAGACAACAGTCCCATATACTGACACAAATCCCTACCCTAATAAGTACACAAATGAAATATTTCTTTTAGTTTATATGCATGGACACAAAGCTGATAACACAAAGCAAAGTTCAAAACCAGAACAAAGATACTTGAACGTGGCACAGTGTTTCTGCTTTAGAACCATAAACATGTAGAAATGGAAGCTGCAAGCCTGACTACTTTGATACCTGTTAAAGATCAGGCTCTGGCTGCTGGGCTCGAGTCTGCATACACTCATCTTTATAATCACTCTGGTTCTTAACTAGCTTTCTGATTTAAGTAACAACACTAGTGAAACTGCCATGTGATAACTGAATTTAGTATAGAAGCAACTGTGACTACAATAATATGTTACTTTGTAATGCATTCAACCTAACATTGCTAATAAGTTCTAGAATCTCACTTACCAAAACTGAAGTACAACATTTTTGGACACTTTAGACCTTGTAGAAATCCATGTTGCCATATAATTCTAAAATGCTCCAGTTACACAAACACTGTTAATAGCTGCATTCAGTGATTCTAATTAGCTTAGGAGAGACCTTGTCTCATGCTTCCTAGTCAGTTTTATTTACCCTGCCAGTTGCTTCCTATACCCAGTCGCTTCCTATACTGCCTATGTAGTTGTAATGAAGAAAGAAAATGCTTATTTTTTCCTTTTATCAATTTAGTTATGGTATTTATCTATTGCTGTATGCAAGATTTTTTGTAGCTGTTGAATGCTGTTTTAATAGGTATTTTTTGCTTGGTGTGGCTAGCCTCAAGTGGCTACTGGAGGAACTGTAACTGAAAAAGCCACTATACCCATGGCTTTGGACAGGATGATGTATATGTGCTTGAACCAACAAGAGTTACAGTGTGTGTGTGCATGTGTGATAATGTAACCCATTACCAGAACACCAGAACAGTGCAGGTCAGCAATGCATTTCTTGATAATTTTTGGAGATGATTAGAATTCCATAAAGAAGAGAAACAGAGTCTCGATCTGAGGATTTGGATACAAAGAAATATAGAAAATGGCTGGCCTTGTTCTATGAGTTAGTATTGGCTTTGCTACCTAGTTAGCTCTCCAGTGTTTTCTGTGATATCTTTTTCACAAAAAAAATCAATATGTTCATAAGCAAAATGGGTTTATGACCCCCACTCAAATTAAAGAAGAAAATGAACCGTCTCTGAAAAGAAGCTGTTTGTGAGAAAACCTCTAACACGGCTGCTACAGAAGGTGCTTTATGACACGGAAGCTTTAATTCCCTACTGTAAATTCACATAGATAAACATACACCCAAGCTTGTGAACAGTGAATAATAACACCAACTGATCTGCATATGAAAACAGTGTGGTACATAAGCTCTCACTTTCTCAGCATGCAGCGTGCGGGCGCATGCACGCTCTTTCTCCCTTTCTCTTTCCTATCCACACATCCAGAAAAGCTGGTCATCACTCCCCCTGTCTTCACTCATCTTTCACCACCCTCCCTCTCTTTCTCCTCTCCCTGTCTTTCATTGATCTCTCTCTCTCATTGGACTCATCACTCTGCATTCTCTGAAGACAAAGAGCAACCGCAGGATGACAATCACATTAGAGCACACAATCTATTTATGGCTTTGCTTCATATTTCAACTCTAGTCTCTCTCTTTTTTTCATGCACACACACACACACACACACACACACACACACACACACACACACACTCTTTTCCTCTCTCTCTCTTTTCTCGTACTCTGTGATAATATAAACGCAGGGTTTTTAGTGGTAATGAGTTTTTAATGAAAAATGAATTATTTACAGTGGCTGGAGGACAGAAGATAAAAAAGAAGAGCAGGTGATATCAAAGCTGTGAAAATAATGCTGCAGTAAAGTTTATCAGAGTTTACTTTGGGTACGCTGATGACTAGATTAGAAATAGATTACTCTGGTATAATAGATTGATTAAAAAAACACATTTTTAATTGATTTGGCTGACTCGAGTTCATGTAGTCTTTAGTGAAGTTAACTGCTGAGCCGTTAAGTCACTCGGAGAAGATTGATTGCCTCTGACAGTTTCAGAATGTAGTGTACAGCCTTGCTCAGGAGACATCACAGGTGCCAGTGTGATATGAGGTGCCAGCCAGCTAAATGCCTGTCTCTCTGATGTGGTGAAGCCTGAAGGCCTTCATGTTGCTGCCAGCATTTTTACTTTCATTTTTTTATTAAAATGTTTTAGGCATCATGCAAGTCCTCTAAGACCACATTTTTGAGTGTAACAAAACGTTGATAGGGATTTTCATCCAAATAGGTCGTTTAGAATGAATTTCAAATATCAGTTGCTCAACGTAAAACTCAGCTCATACATTTTTTTTTTTTTGGTGTAATAAAATTTAAATTTGAAATATGCTCTATGCAATTCCCTTGCTTTGCCAATAGTTACTGAAACAGTGACTGGCAAAGGTAAAAATGACACCAATATTTAAATATATTATTATAAATAACAATAATAATAATTTATTAAAATATCTATTTCAACATATATTTTGTTTTTAGGCACAAGTTAAATCCCAGCAATTGGTAAACAGTGTATTTGATATCAAAATATTATGGCCTACTCACACTAGGATGAATATAGGACAGCAACCTCTGTGCGACTAGGTAAAACGACCGGTTGCCTGGTGACTGCATTGAATTTTTTGCATTTGGTGACAGATTGCAACTGTAGTCTCATTTTAACCGTGTAATGCCAAATGTGTCATATTTCATACAGAGCTTTTTCTGAAAAACCTGATGTTTACAATCATACATTTATAAATCCCACAAAAATGGATGTAGCAAAACAGTCATATGTGCAACTTTATATTTAAATTCTAATTCTATTTTTTAATTTGTTAAAAGTTTCCATTTAAAACGGAGATTACCAACACAGTACAATCATTCTGCGTCAGTCTCTGTAAATAAGTGAAACCATCTCGGTCTCTTTGGTTGACTCAACTTGTTGACAACAGGTTGTATTCTGATTGTGTTCATAAATAAAATGAAGGTTGCTGAGTGTCATTTTGCAATTACATTAGGTTTGTAATCTTACATTGGTGGATTCATTTCTGAATTTCTCTTACAAGTGAAAGGTTAAATGTAAATAGTTGATGTGAATTTCTGTGTATACAGATGGTAACAAATTTGTGAATTCTGCCAATTTCTCACAGTTTAGAGCAGTATTATCACTAACAGATTGTATGTGATTGCCAAACTTATCCCATTCAATTGTAAACTGATCTTCAAAGCAAAATTGGTGCATCACAACACTGATAAAATAGCAAGAAGCTGGAGTCGGTTTGCTTAGTGTGAGTAGTCACACACCTGGTCACTGTCTTCAATGTGACCATTTCAAAGGAAATGAGACAGAAAAGCTCATCCCACATGATTGCAATAATTTTTGTCTTCCTGTGGCCTCCAGCCACTGTTTTCCTCATTGCGACCGTAGCATTAATTATGTCTGCTCTCACTGACATCATGCAGAGCCAAGATGATGTGAACAAAAGATAAATACATTTTTGGCTCACATGGATTACTCACTTACATATGCATGGCAGATAGCTGCCCTTCTCTGATTCTGATTCTGCTGGAAGTTTCCTCCCTGTTACAAGGGAGTTTCTCCTTCCCACTGTTGCCAAGTGCTTGATTAGAACTGTTGGGATCTTTACCTTGCAATATAAAGTAACTTGAGATGACTGCTGTTGTAACTTGACATAATTCATATAAAATTGAATTGAGTTTAACATGAATATCCACCTTTCTCTTATAAGTAACAATACATATGAGAAATCATAACACCCCCCCCCACCACACCCCCACCCAATTGGGGGTATTACCATCATCATCAGCTTTCACACACACATCACTACTTCAGTGAAATATTACTGTGCTAATACCTGAATAAAGCCTTGCTAAAAGAAGAGTTGTTTTTTTAATAACTCCTTATTTGTTTAAAAAACAAAAAGTTTAAGAGAGAGAGAAATATTATTCCAGTAAACACAAAGTCAAGGTCAGAATTTGTGCATCTTTAAACTTTCTTCTTCTCCACAGCTGTGCACTAAGGTCCTGACTACTGATAATAGTTCTTTCATTGTGAGAGTAAAGGACAAATTGTTCAGCATTTTCCTCTTTTTGGCTTTTGGCTTTCCCAACTCAAACTTGTGCCCTCACCGCCCCATTGACTCAGCTTTGCTGTAACCTGCGGCCTATTCTGTGTTAGGGCTCAGACTTGATCTGTATTCAAGTTCACAAGCTTTAGTTCCTCCACCCCTGAGTTCAAAAGGGAGAACCGCGAGGGGAGATGAAGGATGGAAGTGTAGAGGGGACGCGCAGTGTGTGGTCCAGCGCTGAATGAGGAAGAGAGGGTGGGTGAACTTTTGGAGATTTGCAAAGTTCAATAGCATGTTCATACCACTCCATTTTTTATTTAAAAACTGCAGTCTCCATCTTCAATGCTGCTGTCCACCTGGATGTCAGCAAGTGTGGCCAAGTTTTAAAAAAGCGTTGAATGTGAAAAATGTTAAATCACTAATTAAAACCAAAGTGAACACTGCTTCTAGAGTAGATTGTTGCCACACACTTCACATTCCTTTTCTTATATGGAAATTCTGAAATTTTTAAGTGTGTATATTTGTTCGCCGCCATGCACACAAGCAGGTTTTCTTCCATTTACATGGACTGTTTCCAAACACTGAAGTATGTATATAGAGCTTTACTTTTTAAGATTGATTACACAACACATGCTCTGGCATTTCAGAATAATTTACTCAGTTGTATAAACAATGCTTTTTTTATATGCTTGTACTGGATATGTGCTTGATGTATTTTCTTAAGAACAATGTTCTACTTTTGAAGTTTACCATAGGAAACCGGCAATACTCATACTATATTTTTCTTACAGTCAATAACTAAATAATTTCCATAGCAATAACCCTTATATAGACAGCAGCACTGTTCTCCTAAAAATATTTAAACTCATCAGTAGACCACACTGTTAGCCTGTTGTTACATCCCCCAGGAGGATATTAGTTTTTCCCTTGTAAAATAATGCCTTGTGTTTTGTCTAGGCTCCACCTTCTCTGTCCTGATTGGGTGCTGCTGCCTGACTCGACCTTATCGCCAATCAGAGCCCTAAATAATGTGTGTGGAGCTGTGTTTCTGGGCCTTCTGGCCATTTTGACTGCCACTGACTGTAGTCTTATGTGTTTGTGTTCAGCATGCCTGTAGGGGAGAGCTGCCTTTGTTTTGTGACCCTTTGTTTTCTCTTGTTAATGTGCTGGTTAGGTAGTAGGTTGTATATTTGTTTTCTCTGGAGTTAGGTAAGTTCCTTTTATTTTCTATTAGGGATGTTTTGTTTGTTATGTTGGCCTTAGCTCTCCCTGAAGTTAAATGCCAGTCTGAACCAGAGCTTTAAACTAGCAGGAAACAAACCTTTAAAAGCTGCCATCTTGACTCTTCGTTCACTATTTAAACTTTATCTTAGTCCTTCCTATCCCCTAGGCTAGCCAGGGCACGTAACACTGGACAAAAAGAACACACGCTGAAATTTATATAGCTGCACTCAGGGATACTCGCTAGAATAATAAATACCTATTGGAGTATTCCACAATAAATAGAGAGCTGTAATTGTGACCATCTAAAGGTGCTGAACTAAATTTGGTAATTTATCAAACGTTTGTCATGATAAGCTCAGAGGGAAAAACATCATTTAGCTTACATGTTGCAGGGACTCTGAACTCTGAAGCACTGATAAATTCAGACCACACCCAAAACCAAACCCTAACTCAAGATGGGCTGCCATCCTTGTGGATAAGTTAAGATCCATTCATAGTTAATTCATAGAGATTGAAACCAGTATATTAAGGTTCTTTCTTCAAAATCAATAAAGGATACTCACATAAATAGATGATATTGGTCATTTTGCTTCTTTTTGTAGTAGTTTTGCATATTTTTGTGAGGATCTCTTTTCTTTGGACACATGTCTGTGCCTGACATTCCCTACATTCGATAAAATCATCATTTTCATAATGAATTCACTTCTTTTAAATTGTACTCTGTGGAAAATGTATGGACTCAAAAGTGTGAAGTGCATGTGGATGCATGTATGTAATGGAGGGGACATCAGTTCACTGCAGAAATGCCATGCGATGATGGTAATGGTAGGAGCAGAGAGTAATGAAGGAATTGATCTCCACTCGGCAGTAAGCGCTTGACATTTCAACCAAAGCCTTGAGCATCTCACCTCCCCATATACCCCCCCACTTAAATACTTCTCCCCCTTCTTCTTTCTTTCTTTCTTTGACCTGTTAACACTCAAGTTCACTCCACTTTCTCTTTTCGCAGTCAACTCTCTCCATACTTTGCCTCCGTGTCATCTCGAACTTTAATCGGTGTCTCTCTCCGTCTGCCTTTATTGTGATAATTTCTTTCACTCCTGCTCCCCCAGCCTGTCACACTTTCAGGCACGCTCCCTTCTTTTCTCTGACTCCGGCGTTGTTCTGTGTTTTCTCATTCAGTCATACACATATACACACACAAAAACACACACACACCCCAAGCCACTGGTCCCATGGGTCAGCCCATATTAGCTTACTTGTTAATACTTGGATGGCTCAGGATCAATACTTAATCAACAAATAATGGGATTCCTCAGTCATCCCATATGATCTTTCAATAAAGACTCGAATCTGTCTCGCCCAGACATCCCAGCCACACCCCCCTCCTCCTCTCCACTGGGGCATCACCATAGATGAGGAAAGAGTGAGAACGTGAGAGTGAGAGCTCGATCTCGTTCTCACCAAGCAGGTGGAAGGCTAGAGGCAAACTAGACAAATTAGACTTTTGTGTGTGGGCGAATACTTGTGTGTTTACCTAGACAGTGAAAGCGCCATACACACTGAGTGATAAAGGCAACCTTGCATGTCACATTTTAGGAGATTGGCCTAATGGAATTTGATTCCTAATCTGTGTTATTGCAGTTAATACTGTATCAAGACTATTAAACTAAAAAACACTTAAAGTTGGAGTTTAATGCCTAGAATTGCTGCTACTTTTCAGTTTCTACATTTTGTTCTTATACAGAAACACTCAGTGGAAGCCTCTGGTGTTGAAACATGAAGCAATGGCAGAAGTGCCAAAAACCTGAAATGGTCACCTGAGGCTGATTTCAAAAGCTAATCCCAACTCTCAGGCTGTGTGATTTTTGTTTATATATTTAATTTTTATTGGAGACACAACAGTGCTGTAATTCTAAACATTAGAGACAGACAGATGTCCCAATACTAATAGCTGTAGTCACATGATGTCTATTAGACCCACCTCTGCTAATTCCAGCCACTGAACTGGACTTTATGGTGTTGCTTCCTTTTGAAGCAATTATTAGAATTACTAAATAAATATAATAGCCTATTACGCGAAAGAACTTCATGCTTAAGTTTAAGTGAGTGACATCCTGTTATTCTTGGAAGAGTTGTCTTACGGTGTATATAGTCCATACCTGCAGCTCAGCTGATAACTTTGCAGTTTATCCTCTCATCTAAATGTGGCAACTTCTGGCTCAATCAAAATGAAATAATATCTCAGCAAGCATTCACATGTGGGCCCACAGTGGGCAGGTGTGGGGGTAGTGTGGGGCTGGCAGGGCACTTATCCTACACAGGCCTCCAAAGAGACAATTCAATGGGCACCTTAAAGTGGGCTTGCACACAGAAAACTGTTATGGTGATCCATGTAGCGCCCATTGCAATTTTAACCATTTGGGTCACAGTTCACCCACACAGCTCAGCTGTTTGCTGGTACAATATTTATGATAAGGAAACATCATCCAGGGAAATATTACTATTGTAGAGAAGACAGAACATGTTTGTCTATGCTGTCAGAAAGCTGAGGCTGAGAGAAGGCCTTCTGGGTAGAAGGATATGTGTTACTAATGCAGTTAATTTTTCTCTGAATATATTAGTGGACAGGGCTTAAACATTGCCTACACATGCACAGGTATTTTGGTAAACATAGCTTTTGTGTACACGTAACCAACATTTTAGGCCACTACAAATGGAGCTTTTGCAAAACTCCCTCCAGGGGGAACATTTTCAGAAACTCACATTTACATGTGGACGAGAAGAACGAGGAGATATTTTATCTTTCGGTGTTAAAGGTGCGTGCTTTTATCTCTTTTGACATCAGCGTTATTGTTTGTAGGCTTGTGATCGGCCAACATCTCTATAAGGTTAGGGTTATATCACCACCTGTTGCTTTGTGCTGTTGCTCTTGATACAGCTTGACGTCTTTTTTTTTTCCTGTTCTTTGATGTAGACTGAACTATTTTTCAGAACAAAAGCATAAAATCCACATTTTAAAAGAATACCTGTATACGTGTGAATGGAGCCAGACAGCTTGACTTTGTTGGTTTTTAATTAGTTATTTTAGCCGCAGCTTTTCAGCTTTTCCTTCTTGCTGAACTGCAGACCAGTACCTACTGTCTAGAGCAGAATCTCAAAGAAGCATTTCTATTATTGAGAAATGAGGCAGTTTTCAGAGCAAATGGAGCGCGCCGCTTACCCAGTATTTTTATGGTATTCCTGTTAAAATGCTTTTAGAGTGTCCAAAAAATAATCTCTCACAATGGCAGGTGGTTTTCAAAAGCATTTCCAGAGGATTAAAAATTAAAATGGATCACGTTAAACTTGTTATGCTTGTAATAACAGATTTAGTTCAAAGTCTTCATAAGATAGAATGCATTTTTTTCTACACATTCAATGGAAATGATTAGTTAATTAAAGTGTGCATTTGTGGGTTACAGACAGCATGTGTCTGTTGCAGGACTAACTTTCAACAGGTTTTTGTAGATCAATATCTAACAACTGTGGCCTAAAGGTATTTTGAAAAGTTGTCTTAAAGAAAAGTACGAAAAAAACCCCACATTCTTGGCAGGGTTTGAACCTCACTGGGACACTGAAATCTAATGAAAAAGTAGCTCGCTAAAGAGCAAATGAAAACAGACTCTCAGACACATCTTGGACATTCAGGCTCTGCTTCACAGAATAAGAAAGTCAAGTGAAGTTTAACTTTTCTGTAAAACAGGCAGCTGGAAAAAAAGAAAAGCAGCACGAAGTCAAAACAGAAATATTCATTTCTGAATCTATAGCAATTTATTCATTGTGCAAGAAAGCACCTTGGAAGAATCTAGGAGGAAATGAGTATTTTATTTTTGTGGTTACAGGTACAGGTGAACTTAAAGCTAATGGGGGAAGTGCTTTTTCAAGGCAAGAAAATTTGAGGCTTTGAGTTTAACCAAGATATTTTTTATTGATTTATAGGCAAAGTTCATAAATCTTAAATCACACAATGTAATATACTAGGGTTGGTGTCGTTCCTACGTCATCGCTGTCTGAGGTGTCCGTCTGAGGTGTCCGTTAGCATTAGCCAAAAAGTCAGCTAATGGTCTTTGAAACTATGTACAACAAATTTCCCACATGTGGGACTAATAAAGGTTATCTTATCTTATGATTGTTCACCAGTGGTTAATTATTCCCCCTCCAGAGATGTGGCAAATATCCATACGATAGTCAAACCTGTCCTATAGTTTTGTGGGCATGTCACTGCTGTTGTTATGCCATGTACAGGCAAATTTGTGAAACTCAAAAACCCCCTCTTTCTAACTGTACTCGTTTAGGTCGTTACTAGTGAACAGCGCGGTATTAAAGCACTCTGAAATTAGATGATTCTTTTTGATACACCCGCTGACTTTCTTTGAAACTCCAGACAGCCTTTTTTCAGAGCAAGTTTTGTTCCAATATCAGTGTTTTTCTTAAATGCCATAGATTAGAAGATTCAGATTTTCACTGTAGTTCTCTCTCAAACTTTTCTCTGTTTGATGTAGCGGTATTATAAGACCTCTTAACCCCTGACCTTTGACCTCCCTCAACCAGTCTGCTTGTAATCTTTTAGTATGGATCCTAGAGTGTGTTTAAAAAAAAAAAAAATCTTGCTCACATTGTAAGTTGCTCTGCATAAGCGTGTCAGCTAAATGCCTTAAAAGGAAAAGTAAAATGTAAATGCACTTTACAGAAAGCTGTGTTGCTGTATTAAGTTGAGCAGCCTCCAACATGGGTGCAGCGTGATAAATCCCTGCAGCTTCGCATGCTAAACAGCTTCAACCTGGCTGCAGCCAGCCAGCTCCCTGTAAACAGGCTTTGTGTCACCATTGTCATATCGCAGCGCCATTAATATACATGAGAGTCTGAGGCCTTAAGATGCTTCACAGAGAGCGAGAGCGCTGGCAGCCTCCTCTCTCCTCTTTGTTACTATCTCTCTTCTTTTCCTCCATCCTTCCTCTACCCTCCTTCATTTGATGTTCTTTTTCACTCCTCCTCCTTTCTTTGGCACTTTTGCTCAGCTCTTATTGCTAGCTCACTCTATCTTTGCACTTTCTCACTTATTTTTTCTTTTCTCATCTGCTTTGCAATTTTAGCATACAGGCTAATTTTTTCTAGACAAATGAAATCAATCACTTTTTTCCTCCCCCGCTTACCTTTCCTGAGTCTTTATTCTTGCTTTTATACGTGCAAGTTAAATAAATACAATTCATTGATTTTTCTTGTCTAGATGTTAGTAGATTTAGAGGCACATACTTATCAAGTAAGAACTTGAGTCACATGACTTGAAATTACAAATAAAACTTCATCATACTGAACTTCATTCAGGTTTTTGATTTTTATTGCCTATAGTTGATGATTGACCTTCTCTATACACAATGTGATTCTAAGGTTTTGTATCAGAAGTCCAAGATTCTTCTGGTGATTATTCTAAGATTCTTTCCTGAGTTCACTTCAAAGTTAAAAAGGCCATCTGCCAAAAGGATTTGTGACATCACAAATTGAGGCCAGCCCTGTTCCAAAGGCAGTTTATACCTTTCTATTTGACGTAAAGACTTGAACACAATTGATTCCAGTGGTATGGAAGAGCATCTTATATCCATTGTATATTATCTGTAATAACTGCATATTTTCTAGACTTAAATTTGTAGATCAGAGACGGTTTTGTATGTCTTTCATCATGAGTAGGATCTTTTAAAATGATGCTATTAAAAAACGTGCATTTCTTTCAATTCTCATTTTCCTGACAGATTATTTGAACCCTGTTGTGTAAGTAGAACATCTGATAGATGACACCTCATCAAATCTGGATGTTAAGACTCTTAACACGCAATTATTTTGATTTCATTAAATATGTATTTTTTATGTGCAGTATATGCGTTCTGAGAATTTACATTGAAACTGCTACCACCATTAACACTTACAATAAAATCCTCTCTTAAAAAAGTGATTACAAAGCATAGTAAATTAACAAGCACAATTTTTAGTACAGACTTTAACCTTTTACAGAGCAACTGAAACAAGCCTAAGCAATATTGCAAATCTAACTGTACATTAAAACATTCAATATACTAACAGTGAAAGAGCAGTGCCCATGTAAAGCAGTCAAATTGATTAACCAAAGTAGTGACGCCGTAAAGCCCAAGTGTTCTCAGTCTTTTTTAAAAGATGCCGTTTGTATGATGTAACATATAATATGATTTGCTAGCAGCCATTTGTGTAGCATTGGCCATTAGCATTGCTTCAAGCTAAACAAATATTTAACATTTTGGCTAAACAAGCCCGGTAAAGATAGAAGAAAGAAAGAAGAAAGTAGCAGGAGGTGCAGGTGAGTTTTGTTTTTGTCCCCATGTTGGCATTCGCAGAATGATGAAACATCACATTAAAACTATGACTAGCAACTCACAAGCCTTTTTTACTATTTCCACCTTCCAGTACCAAGCCACTGAGCCTAGCTAGGAAAAACCATAGCTGACTGATAGCTTGCTAAAATTAGCATTGTAGTGAATGTTTGCCATTGGTCTCCTCCACTTTTCTTTCTTTTCAGTGCATCTTTTGTTCTTTTTCTGTATATCGCTTTGCTCTGTGTGTGTGTGTGTGTGTGTGTCTTTACATGTTATTTCTCTCCACTCGCTCATCTTTCTTGCCTGTCATTCCTCAGCTCTTCCTTTTTCTCACACACAAACTCTGATCCATCACGTAGCTGCTCTCTCCCCTTCCTTCTGTTTGTTCTTGCTCATATTCTTTCCATAAGACCCATCACCCTGAAACGTCTCCCAGGCTGGAACCAATACACATATTTGTGTGTTTCCACAGAATATATGTGAGAATCTGTGTGTGTGTGTGTGTGTGTGTGTGTGTGTGTGTGTGCAGGAACACAGACGGAGAATGCGGATGCCCACTGTGGCTCGTCTGTGTTATAGATGCATAAATGCATAAATGTACGTGTGGCAGCATTTGTTTACAATGACTCCTACCAGTACTCTACAGTATGTTACATAACTTTGAATAATGTGGGAAAAAGATACTCTTTATCACTTCATCGGCTCTCTCTCTCTCTCTTTCTCTCATTCTCACTCACCCCCTCACTGTCAGATAGAGTGATTTATACACGGTGTGTTTCCCTCTCCTTATCTCTCCCTCCCTCTCCGTCTCCTCCTTGCTTTCTTTCTATTAGTCGCCTCTTGATGCTGTGGTCTCCTTCACTTCCTTCTGTTTGTGTATTTGCGCCTGCAGCCGAGAAGTGTGCACCGGCTCATGGGAAGCAAGGTCAGGTGTAAAACTTGTCGAGGCGAGTTGCCGTTCTGCCAGCGGTTTCCTCCTCGCTCAGACATCTGTGTTTGACACCTTAGCGACCTCGCCCAACATCATTCTTTCACAAACTGTTCTTTTTGGATATTTACAGTGGCCACCACAGGAAATGGATGTATGGCATAAAACAAGATCATAAAAAACACATGTTTCATACATATACAAAAATTGCCTACAGAGAGCCTGAAACGTAGCTAGTGAGAGGAGGAGAGTCAGGGGGAAGAAAAGTTGTATTGATATTGCTTTCTCCATTGATACACGCACTATTTTCAACCTTATTCTTGTGATGAGTGCTCCCTGTTATGACAGACTGCATTTAGTAATATAGACCCATAATTGTACAAGTAGTTATATGTAATTTGTACAGCCACTTGATTGCCGTCCCTTTGCCTTCCTCTCACTTCCCCTCTCCATCCCACCCTAATGTTGCTTTAAAGAGACAATGCACATGTTGAGGTTACAGTGGCAGCAGTGGCATGTGTGTTTCTTTATGCATGATTGATGCCTGTGACTGTCTGTGAAGTGTTTGCATGGGGACACACTGAACTGAACTGAAAATGACCATATTTATATTTAACCCTGCCAATCATGCCTTGTATTTGCTGGGAAATAAAGCCTTAGCGTTTAGTCTTACTTTGTGACTGATTGACATGAACAAATCCTGTGTTAAAATGCTTTCTCAACTACAAAAGTAGGAAATGTCTCTGAATAGAACAGGTGCCAAATAAAAAGAGAAGAACAAACTTACTCTAAGTAACTGCCATAAACTCTTTTAGTAAAAAAAATTTCAATAATTACTTTCAATTATTGCTGCAGTATTACTGCATTAGTGCTTTAAGCCACTTGTCCATGACTTTTGGTTAGTTTTACTTGTAGCAGTACCAGTGCTACCAAGAGTATCAATAGTAGCTCAGCAGGTAGCATGGTTCATCTTGTAACTGGAGGGTTGGTGGTTCAATTTGTGGTTGCTCCAGTCTAGGACAAGATACTAACCCCAAATCGGTCTCCAGCGCATCCATCAGAGTGTCAGTGTGTGCTTTAAGGCAGCAGTCCCTAACCTTTTTTGCGCCACGGACCATGTCCGAAATATTTTCACAGACCAGCATTTAAGGTGTCAAAGACAAATCTAACAAAATAAAGCGACCAAGACAAAAACGGTGGTATTTTCTAAATATAATAATAAACACGACTTCACTGTGTAATGGTGTAACTTTATTAGCAGCGTCCTCCTGAAATGTGCCAACAACATTGAGAGTAAAATCCTCCTCTCTGCCCCTTAATGCTCTCGGGTCGCTATGGTAACGCATAAATATTTCTTTCGCAATACGACACACAACTACAACAAGACCAAGTTAACGATAAAAACCCTGAAAACCATAGATTTCACACCCGAGCCTCAACTCTTGCGGCCGGTACCAAACAACTCACGGATCGGTACCGGTCTGTGGGCCGGGGGTTGGGGACCGCCGCTTTAAGGTTAGACAGAAAGCATTTAAGCATAGAAAAAAGTCCTTGTGTGAATGCCTGAATGAGGCATGTTGTGTAAAACACTGAATAAGAACCAAATCCTCTGTAACTTTTGATCTATTTATTACTTTTTGTTTCTTGTTATTTCTATTTCTAGACTTTTAATTATGAGTTACGTTTAACTGTTTCATTCACTTTAAACTAATCAACTTTTTGGCTTACTTTTAGGGCTGTTAAGATATCAGATTTTCATTTCAAAAGGACTTCCGTTAAAAAAAATACAAAAATCGCAATACTCATATTACTGTAATGGCTTAAGAGAATTTGAAAAATAAAAATCACTATAGGTTTAAATCATGTATAACATTGTTAGCTGATTGTTTTCTTGTTTGGTAAACTCAAAATTCACAGAAGAAGAAGTTTTTTTCAGCTCGTCTGTTATTCATGAGGAGTCGGTCGTTGTGTAAGAGCTGCATATTTTGTTTTGGCAGATTTTTATGCTGGATGCCCTTCCTGTCTCCTCCCGGACTCAAACTGGGGCTCACATTAGAAATGTGTAAACCATTCAAAATACATAATACCAGTACCAGTAATACTTTGGTACCGTGGTATTTAAACAAAGCTCAATTGGTAC
This sequence comes from Oreochromis niloticus, assembly GCF_001858045.2. Taxonomy (NCBI): domain Eukaryota; kingdom Metazoa; phylum Chordata; class Actinopteri; order Cichliformes; family Cichlidae; genus Oreochromis; species Oreochromis niloticus. The sequence goes on along the minus strand of NC_031978.2, from coordinate 29,790,706 downwards.
TCAGTTCTCTTGCACTGTTCTCACAGGGGAGTTAAATAAGTTTCAGCTTATAAAAATGAAACTATTTTATGACTGAAAACAGATTAAGTGTGTTTATACACTATGTATTTTTGTTCCCTTGGTGTATTACCACTGCTTTTTCCCTGAAAACTAGTAGAACTTGAGGTAAATAAATATCTGCATTTTTAATCCATAAATCTGTGAAAACTGTGAATATAAATGAAATCATTTTTGTCAGTATCTGACCTAAACATGATTTAAATTGGCTATAACCAAACAATATGGAAAGAATTTTTCAAAATTTTGCAAACACAATGCATTATCATATAGATATCAGTGTATATTTCCTCCTTGATTCCCTTTGTTTTTTTATTAGGATAGAATGACATGCATGCAATTTGTGTTCATGCTATAGGCCCTACAAACAGCAGACCTGGTTACATCCTCAGATGTGTGTGCCATGTCTATGTCCCGTGGTTTGTATCAGCAGAGCTGCTCCTTGCTTTGACCACTGAATTGAGGACTCAATTCAAAACCTATAAAAGCATTTTGCAATCAAATATATTGGAAATAGCACATAAAATTTGAGGAAATACTAAAAAAAACTTTTTTCTGCCATAACAAGAGGTAACAAAAGTACAGACAGACTAGTGTTAAAAATACTCCAATAAAAAGTACTGATTCAACTTCTTTACTAAAGTAAAAGTGGAAAAGTACAAGCTTTGAAGCGTACTGAAATTTAGAAAGCCTTTGGAGTAGCTTTGGAGGACGTTTCTACCAGCTATTTATGTGCAACTCTAGCTGAACCTTGTGCTATATTAATGTAATAATAAAATAATATCAGTAGATGGGAATACAAACTGTATTTTAGGCTAAATTTTAATTCTAATAAATGCACTCAGCTTGAATCAGTTAAGCAGAACATGAGCAGAAAAAAAGAAGGGCATGTTTTTAAAAGGCTCTATTTTCTGTTGCCTACATTGTAGAAGGTGACTTTGTGTTTAAACAGGAAAATGAGTACAGTCAGGAGTTAAAGTGGATTCATCAGGTGAAGGAACGCTAAAATCAGTTGTAGTGGCTCAGTGTGGGGAAAAGAATCACAACACAATAACCTCTATTGAGCAGTCCAGTAGATTTACCTAACGTAGTCTGTGATCAGTTGACCTGCTGCTGCTGCTCTGAGGTTTACTGCTCTTTGAAGATTTACAGAACAAAATTCAACATGATGTGAGGAGATGTTTGGTGAGCTGTCCTGGATGATTTCCATCCTAATGGACAGTAGACTGTTTATGGTGTTCTTTTTCTAGATGGTATAAAGTTGGTATGAAGGTGGAATTCAGTCAGTTAATCTAAGCATCAGAATAGGATGCGGCACGCTCTGAAACCCATTTATTTCTATTGCTTGCACCGTGCAATAACGGTTTTCCGCAAGCGTGCTAGCGAGAACTCTGCACACTATGACGTACGTTCGTGTGACCAATAGAAACAAAGCCTACAGATGCGCTAAGTTCACCCAAATGATGAAGGAAAACATTCTTTGCGTATCGAGTTCAGTGAACTTTTTGACGCAGGTTTACATGCATATATAGGGACCTCGGGAGGCAAGCAGTGTTGTGGAAACGATATCCTCTTTACTAGTTGAGATAGCTACAAAGTCTTTATAAATTAGCAATGCATTTTTTATTTAAACATTTGAACATAATACAACACAAACTCTCATAGAGGAAACAAAGTTGGAGAGAATCTGATTTAAAAACATGAGGACTTACATGTGAGCTTTAAATGTCCAGTTTATCAAAAACCACTGAGCAGTGCTTACCTTTAAATCTAACCTCTGTTCTCCCTCTCCTGTCCTCTTTCTTATCTTTCTTCATCTCTGAGTGAATTTAGCTCTCTTTCTTTTCTCTTCCAGTGAAATTCAGCGGCTGGAGCTTTAGCTAGCAACACACTGCAAGACAAACTCCACACAAACAGTTTGTGTTTGCTGATGTTTTTTGAGCTGACAGAAACGCAGCTTTTGAAATTACCTGCCAGTTCAACAATACACGGACATGACTTTCAAGAGTTACAGGTTCAAATCGGCTTGATGTTTCCGTAAAAGTAACAAGCCTGTTTTGAAAATAGCTTTCAGAAAAATAATTACTCAAATAATGTAAATATATCTGAAAATTCTACTTAAGTACTGTAATGAAGTATTTGTACTGCATTACTTCCCACCTCTTACCAAGGAAAGGAGCACAGCAGGATAATGGCACTGAAAGAGTTAATCCTGAAACTATCAAAACAAATAACATAAAAGAAGGGAGTGATTTTCTCCTAGACTCTGCCTCTTAAGATACATACAAATTTTGTAAATAAATGATGAGTGAATCCAAGTCAGCAAAGCCCAAGTCAGTAAAACATAACAGCTTAATAGTCTATCATAGACATAAATTTACCACGACAGTCATTGGTGATTATAGACATCTAATAGCCTCGAACCAGTGGATAATCTCACAATATTCAAACATTTAAATGTCTTGAAATTGATCCTTCATGCAGTGCTTATCAGCATGTGATCTCCAGCCCTAACCCTCAACTCCTCTCTGAGTTTGTGTTTGTATCATTGTTCAGTATCAGTGCAGTGTGTTACTGTGTGTGTGCCTACCATCTGTTATAATCAGCCATGAATATTGCAGGGGCACCGGCACTTTAAACGGCTTATATACCCTATGGATGTTGACATGCATGGAAGAAGTCATGTGTGCCAGAGATGCTCTCTTTGTGCGTTTACAGTTGGCCCATTGATTTATAATTAACACCGGGGTTACTGCTCCAGCACACACACAGCTGGCCTGCTCTCTGGGGTCACAGCAGTGTGTGTCTGTGTGTGTGTGTGCGTCTTTGAGTGTGATTGTGCAGAAAGTTTTTTTTAGTGTCCGAGAAGGGCGCTTTGCACTCAAATGTGTAAAACTGAGTGTGTGTGTATGCGTGTGTGTAGGTGGGGCAAGAGCATATATGTATATATTCTGCCTGCACTCAGGAATCCAGCAGATATTCTGTGTTTTTTGTTATTATTATTAAATAGGTGCATATTTGACTGAATAAACATATAAGAGGGCACACTTAGGAGAGTGACAGACCACAGACACCTCAACCCCATCAAATATATTGATTACAGTGCCCATGTGAATTAGCCAACCATGTCCTTTAGTCAGCTGCTAATGCCACTAGGCTGCACTTTTGGAACTAGTTGCCTGTAAGAGCCCAACACACAGAATTGTTTAATGCGTAGATGGTGATTCGTGGATCGATCTTATGTTTTTGTAGTGGTGTTATATGACTGTCACAGCCACCATTCACACAAGAATGGATAGCAGCAGATTCACTTTGAGTTATTTCAGCTAATTCGGAAAACACTGGTTTTCAGATGATTTTTGGAAGCCTTCACTTTCTTCTTACTAGCTGACATGTATGTCAGCTAGTAAGAAGAAAGTTGTTGATACCTGCTGGAAAGCTAGATCCATAAACTGTGTAGATGAATCATGTAAGCTAGGTTGCTCATTCATTCTAAATAGCAGACAAAAAACACAATAATTTAAACTTCATAGACATATTTGTTAGAGAATTTCATGTTCCATGAAGCTGAAGTAGGAAATTTTACATGCGAGTCTATGGAGAATGACATGGTTTTGGAGCCAACCTCAACTGGCCATTAGAGGAAATATATTTTTGAGGAAGATCTGTTTTGTCTTAATTTTTCAGCCCTGGATGATGCTGTATGCTTTCTTCAACTGAAATGATCCAGCTATCATGGGACCTCAGGAAGCGATATAACAATAGCAATGCCGCTGGACGCAGTCTGAAGCAGCCATATTTAAAGGTTTTTTTTTTTTTAATTTACTGGAATTTTTTTCATTGCAACTCTTATCTTAATACTTGGTGATCATAGGCCTAGGTCAGTCAGTTTTATTTTGATTAAACAGTAATGTAAGAACAGACACAATGATAATGATCAGTTGAAGTGAAAAAGCATAGCAGGTCGTGACCTGTCCTGCATCAGGTTAGTAGCACTGCATTCTAGTTTGGCTTTGCCCAAAAATCAAACGTCACTGGTGGGAAATCTAGACTTGAGACTTCCACCAAAAACAAGAGAACTGATTTTAGCATTTACATTTGTGGTGATTTCCTTTAAAACCCAACAAACTTTAACATTTACAAAATAAGACACATTTTGGGATTTAGTGACTACCACAATCTGATCTAATGTACCTTTAACCTTCCCTGATAACAGTCCTAATGCTAAATTTAGATTGCGTTCATGGAGACTGAGCAATGTAACTTTGCCCCTACAAGACAGAAATATACAAACTGTAACATGGAGAGACAAGAAAAGGGGAAAGGGGACTATAAGTCACTCATATATCAGAAATGTTTGGAAATGTGTTGGAAAAACAAACAAACAAACACTATCACCAATGGAAAGCTGGGACTTGTGTTTATGTTCGTGCTCCATTTATGTCATTGTTGTGCTCATGCCGTAGCATGTTCTAGTGGGCACCTCTGTGTTCTGCAGTTCAGGGCTCACTATTCTTTTCTGCACACTATTCAGTGGAACAGTGTTTTCACGTTCAAAGCATGAATAATAGCTATCTGACTCTTTTGCCCTGAAGTCATATGGAATCCCTGTGCCTTTATTCTCCTAGCAACATGTCACCACACTGGACACAACTGTACATTATGAAGTGCTCTGAACTATCTTTACTTCTTTATTGGAGCTGCCAGAGTAGAACAAACAAAGTCTATTTACCACAATTCATCGCTGTAGAGCCTGTTCAATCAGTTACTTCAAGGAAGCACAACCTCTGAACAATAATGGTTAAAAAAGAATCTCTCCAAGGCTGTGATGGTTAAAAATGTTGCTTTGTCCACTCTTGTTTAAAACACAAACACTGTCTTATACTGGGGTGAGTCAAACAGCTGCTGAGGTCCTTCAGAAGATTTGGTGGATGAGTATATGTTAACCTATGAACCAAGCAGAATACTTAAGAACTGAAAAATATGTACAAGAAACACTTGCTCAGTTCCATTCATCTCCCCTGCACTCTGATGTTCCTCTTAAAACACCAAAATGTAACCATACAGAAATCAGCTGTTTGCCCTTAAAGACTAAAAATGTTCACTAAAAAGTTCTAAACCTTTGGTGCATGAGTCCCTCTGTGCCAGGTGAGCGGGGACCTCAACTAATGGGTGTGTTAAAGGACTGCAAAAATTGGTGTAGTTTTACCATTTGGGAACAAGTAGCAGTGCCAGGTGTTATTTCATAGCCGTAAAGTCTAATTGAAAGTAGAATGGGAGGTTGAGCCTTTAGCTCTCTGGCCCCTCTTCAGACACCCTCTATACTTTTAAGATTAGGCTTTAAACTTTCCTTTTATAAAGCTTATAGTTGGGCCTGGATTAGGTGACCCTGAATCCTCCCTTAGTTATGCTGCAATAGGCCTAGGCTGCTTCGGGCTTACAATGATGCACTAAATGTGTTTCTGCTTCACTCACTGCTTTTTCACACTCCATGTTTTATACACCAATATGCATTTAATTAATTGTTATTATTAATCTCTGGCTCTCTATTTAGGTGTGTCTTTTGTACTGTTTCCCTTCCCTGACCCCGAACCTGTCCCCATGTCCAGTCCAGAGGCTGATCTTCCCTGAGCCTGGTTCTGCTGGAGGTTTCTTCTTGTTAAAAGGAAGTTTTCCTTCCCACTTCCCGAATCTTTACCTCATAAGATAAAGCACCTTGGAGCAACTGTTGTTCTGATTTTTTATGTAAATAAAATGCAATATATTTGCTAAATTGGTGAGGCTAGGGTAGATGAATGGGTCAACAAAACTTTGACATGGATTAGTTTGCCATTTCACGCTTGTGTCTTTTAACTTTAACTTTTAACTTGTAACATGTTTAATCTTGAAACCTTTTAGCACAGGCCTGAATCTTCCTCCCATCTCTGGGCTTGAACCTAACCAAACCTCTATAATATCATTCTCACAATAATGCAGAAAGCCCCCACTGATGTGCTCATCCCTTGTTTCAGATGACCTATTTTGTTCCTTTGCAGGGAGATTGTGCTAACCTTCATGGACAGGCCAACAAGATTTTGTTCAGTACAGTTTGTTATGGTACTGTAAGAAGAGGAACAGCAGCATCATTTTGCTGCGTGCTGGTTAAAGTTAACGTCCTCAGTCTGAGAAATCTGCTTGCGTGCCTGTATTTGTGTACGGTCAGTTCCTGCAGAGTGCATGAACTGTGTTTGGTGACATGAGAATAACCCTATTGTAGCCACTCTATTACTCAACCAGACACGCACATACACACACACAAGAAGCCTGGCATGACCACTTAATCCTACTCAGTCCCCACTCTCCACACTACAACGCTCTGCACTCACTGTTTGCCCTCACTGCCTCTTCTCCGCCCCACTTCTTTTTCTCCCTTAATCCCTCCCTTTCTCTCTCCACCCCATCTTTTTTTTACTTTTACCTCCTCCACTTTCTCTGACCTGTCATCTCACCATCTGATCTCATCTGCTCCTTCTTATAAGGTCATCTTTCTGCTGCTGCATTTTCTCAGGGAGTGAGGGCAGCAAGAGGCCCTTTCTCTTTTATTCATCGTGCCATCAGTAGGTGAAGGGCCTGGGTGTGTGAGGTGACACACTGGATTAGGGGGTTGCATTCAGTCTAGATGTGGGGTCATCCACAGGGGGTTCTCGGGGGCCACTTTGCAGATTGTCGCCCACTGATCTGTCATGGCCAGCCAAAACACATTTCAAAGCCCTTTTGATCCACCCCAACACTCTCCACAGGCAACACACTCACGCACTCCACGTATGCATGTACAAGCACATTCATGCAAACCTTTAACTGGGTCAGCTGGAGTTCTGGAAGACAGTTTCACCACACCATCACACAGTCCAGCCTCTCAATGATAAAGAAATGCCTCCTTTAAGACTCGGGAACACTCCGTCTAGAGAAAAGTGTTTCCTAATAGAAACTGCAGCCTAGACAACGTATGGGAGTACAGGCAAGAACACAAGCAAAGATTAGTTGCTTCTGGGAATTTGGTAATTTGCTGAAAGATCAATTGATAATAAGGATAATCCAAACTTCCAACCTTTACTGAAGCATTCATTTAGTTTAATTCCTTTCCATGCCTTCATTATCTCTATATGTAACTGTTTAAATCACAACCGTCTCCTAAATACTGTCAGACACCTCTGGGAACCTTCTCCAACGAAATTCATTGAGCATGCCTGATTTAAATCCCATTAATATCACTTGTGCTGTGCTCTTTTGCTATGACCACTGTGCATGAAAAAACATTACAGAAGAATTTCTTACAACGAGCATTACCACATTTCAGCTGTAAAAACCTCTAATTGACAAGTTTTCTATTATATTATCCAAAACCTTAACTGCTTGATTAATGTGTTTTCTTATTTCCTTTATACCTTCACAGGCTTCACCTGATTGATACTCTAAGCAAGTAGGGCTGGGTATCGTCACTGATTTCTAAAATTGATCCAATTCCAATTCAGAAGGTCCCGATTCGATTCGATCGATTCGATTTGAATTGGGGAAATTTTGCCTCAGACAGTCAGAAATATTATAATTCTGATCATTTATCAGTACATATCCATATTTTTATATCTATAAAAAGAAAGCTGACACTTGTGAGACTTTATCAAAGGTGTAAGCGTCACAGAAGATGCCTTTATGTTGAAGTAACAGAGCGTAAAAAAAGAAAAACATGAAGGAGATTTTCCTGGCCTGTCTTTTTATAGCAAATAACCACCTTAAAAATATTCTGCATTAGAACAAAAACAGAAGAAAATCATGAATCAACATATGAACATTACCTGATGCCGCTGAAGTGAAGCAGAGCAAATTTACAGAGGTTTAATTAGAGACACAGCTAAGCATTTTGCAATTTCACATAATTTTAAAAAGTTTAAATTTCTTCAGTATTGAACACAAGAACTGAGACTTTCTTGTCCGAAGTCAGTTAAATTAAAAACAAAAACAAAAAAACAGCGGTCGACAGCACTGTACACAACGGTAGACTTGTGCGTAATAAGCAAGCGAATAATGCAGAAAAAAGAGATTTTTAGAGAGAGAGAGAGAGAGAGCTGTGCACGAAGTGTGATTTTATCGTGGTGGAAGCAAAACAGCAAAAGTCAGAGGGAATTCATGACGATGTTTATGTGAAGCATAGTTTGGATCTTCTTTTGTTGCTGGTTCAGTCAAATTTGGTTGGAGAGAGACAAAGCCTGCAGCTTCAGAATCTAGCGCAAAAAAAGACGTAAACACAAAGCGCGGACCCGCCGACGCATCAGAATCTGTGAGCTGTCGGCTTTCAGCCCTGATGGCATGTCCGTGTCCATGTCGTTGGGTGAGAAAGCCGACATCTCACTGATTCTGATGCGTCGGCGGGTCCGCGCTTTGTGTTTACGTCTTTGTGCAGAATCCATGTACCTGCTCTCATTTACGTTTTTAACTGTTTAGTGGGTGTTGAAATTTTGTAACATTTAACCTGAGATTCTGGCGTTTTGGGCAAAATACATTTGTGTTTAAAAATCGATTCAGGATTTTAATGAATCGATATCGCGTTATTCAAGCTAGAATTGATTTTAATCGGAAAATCGATAATCAAACCCCACCCCTATAAGTAAGCGGCGTGAGTAACGTGCAGAACAATTGCATTAGTGCAACTACCTGCCCTAATTAAATGGGTTGCCAACTGCCAGTAAAACAGAAGAAATTACATAATAGTCATGCTGTGAGTGAGACAACAGCGTGTAATGGCAATAGATAAATATTTGAGAAAAGAAAGCAGTCAGTCTGACCTGGGTCCTGGAGGAAATTCCCGACCCAGATGAAGGCCCTAGCATGAGTAGTGGTCAGAAGAAAGCAAAAAAGGTATACTGGGGACAAACCAAACCAATTCCACTATACCTGGTGCACAGGAAAAAATTATCAATATGCTTTTTGTGATATTTTTGTTTGGTGGTGTGCGGTGGTGTGAAATATGCCGTATGCCATGGCTCCAAAAGGTTTGGAAACACGGGTTTAGCCATCCAGCTAGTTTGCCATCACTGGAACTTTATTTCAGTAGAAACGTACTAGAAAAATCAACGTACACCAATTCCTAAACTCCACATGAGTGGAAACAGACAAAGTCAGTGACTAGCAAGTGAATATAGTGGACTATTTAGCCAGTAAAGAGGCAAGTGTGTCTCTCACAAACTGGTAAAGAACAATAACAGGGCAAAGATGTGACTGAGGTAGCTGAACTGACTAAGGCTTGGACGCATATTTTTGCTAAAGTGTAGCCTTATTTTGATGGACTAAATGGTCACTCATTTCTTACTATGCCCATCTGTTGACATTGTCTCACATCCAGCTTGTGTATACAAGCTGGATGTGAGACAAAGCAAAAATATGCGTCCAAGCCTTAGTCAGTTCAGCTACCTCAGTCACATCTTTGCCAAGTGCTGTGTAAAACAAAGACTAGAGAAAACAGTTTTCACAGACAAGAATTTGCAATAGCATGGGTTGGACCAGAGGCATTAAGGAGAGCACTTAAAGAATCCTTGGGAAAAGTCAGCAACAGTAAATACTGTAGTAGAAGTATGCTCCAGTTGTTTCAATTATCTTTATGAGTTGCTGTTCAAAGGTAAAACAATCTAGGTGCCATAAGATCTAACCCATGAAGCCATCAGCTCAGAAAAGGGAACAATATTTTGTTGCTGTCTTTTGTAACTCACTGAGCTTTTATAAAACCTCATACTTCATCAGTCCAGACATGCTCTTGGCAGCTGTGCCTTCTTCCATCTACCTTCCATCTTCCTCTTCATAGCTTCCATATTATGTCATCAATACTTTTCTGTTTTGAAACCAGTCTAAAGATGAGTACATTAAGTTTTGTATTGGGCCACAAGTCTTCCAGGCTTCACATGCACAAAGAAGAGCGAACGAGATGAAGCCTAGGAGAGAAGGAATTAGAGTTCACGGGAGGAAGGAAGCCGAGAGGCAGGGGGATGGAAGGGATGGACAGGAGGAGGAGGTTAGGAAAAGATTAAGAGAGACAGAAGAGGAAAATAGAAATACGGAAAGTGAAAGTTAGAGAAAATGTTTCTGGAAAACCATCCAGGCAAAGAAGAAGGCCGTGGTGTAGTCAGAGATAAAATAACAAAACAAAAGCATATGAAGTAGCTCTATAGTCTTCATGTTCCCTACTTTTGTTATGCAGACTCTCTGGCTTGTTTTCTCCATACTCACTCTTCCAGCTTCTGTTTATTAAGTGCCTTTTGTAAACACTGCCATGACTCCCTCTGAAGGTGCACCAGCAGACTTGCACAGATGATGTATGTATGTACTGTATATTTGCCTTTGACTTTGGGATGTTTGCAGTTTGTGCTGCACATGATGTTTGTGTGCATAATCTATATGCACTGGCATGTGTCTATGCAGAGGTGGGGTGTATACATTGTGTATTTATAACAATGTTATTGAAAGAAACATCCTTTTATGACTATTTTTTTTCTTGTCTTATCAACTAAAATTCTGATATTTCTTACTAAAAAAAGACATTTACACTGTTAAACTGTCTGTTAGTGTGTGTAGAATATAAATGTAAAGAATATAACAAAGAATGTAAAAAGTTCAATTAGAGCAAAAGCAAAATAAAAGGAAAACATGACAAGAATGGTGAAACAAAAGTTCATGAATCTTCTGTTTAAAAAAGGTTTAATAAAAGACTGAACAAGAGCCTGATTCTAAAAGTCAGAGCCTTGCACAGCTCGGGGACACCTTTGTTCACCAACCAGTAACTGGGTCTGACTAGCAGAACAGAATTTATCAGTCTAAATAAAAGAAGCAGCATATAAGGTTAATAAGTCTGTAAAGTAGCTTTGTATGTCTTCACATTTCCTACTTTTGTTCTACACACTCAGGTTTGTCTCCTTACTCACTCTTCTATATATATATATATAACTTTTTAGTTCCTTGTAAGAACTAAACACTGTTCACCTTTTCCTTTCAGCTTCTCCAGGTACAGTTCACCTGTACCTGTTTTCCATGTAATAATGAATTATGTTTTCTCTTGAATGACATGCTATTCAGAGGTGATTCCATTATGTACATTTTTGATCATATTTACCCATTTTGAAGCTACTGGAAATCATCAACAAATTCAAAGTGAGGCATTGAAAACATGCTGATGCATTTGGTGAGTTCCTTTGTGTGAATATATAGTACACATACTGTTTGGACAAATGTGTCTGTGTTAGAGCATGTGTAGTATGTATGTGTAAATGAGAACATACAGGGAGGGTGCATACTGGATGTATGTGCGTATGTGAGTGTAGGGACTGGACTGTGAAGGTTAGCCCAGGATGCAGCTGTGGTGGAGACCTATTTTAATTCTTAACTAGAAGTTCATGATTTATTAATTCACATTTGAAATGACAATTACCATGTCAGAAGGGATCAGGCCAAAGCCTTAATTGCAATGGAAAACACACTTAATATGGAACTTGCCCAAACCAAAGTACATGCATGGCATTCCCAACAGGCCCAAGATGACATCTCTCTTTCTGCATCTGTGACTGTGCATTATACAGTATGTATGTAAATCTGACCATGAATGTCAATGCAGTTCCTCCATCAAGTACTGCTCACATGTATTCAGGACAGGTTCATCCAAATGTAAACCTCTTTAAAAAGCTGCTACAGCATTTTCTGTGTTCTGTCCTTGCAGATCTTTTCGTTGGTTGTACCCATCAGTATACCTGCTGTGCCAGCATATACAAATAGGTACGTAGCTTTGCATGAGGTATTGCAGTTTTACAGTCATAAATACAATAATTTGGAATTCTGGCATAAAATGGAGAAAATAGGTCTTGGCACAAGGCAACTGGCCAGCACCAACATCCATTCCTTTTTACAGGTTTTTGTATTGATTCTACAATATGTCTATTAAAACAAATTTTCCAAAGCAAACCCTGTGATGGACAGGTCGGCAGTCACTTTATTTATTTAATTTGATCTATTTTGTCTTTTTTTAAAATAATTCGCCTGTGTAGATTTTGTTTAGGGGTTGCAATCTGGCGTCTTTGATTGACAGGAGTGCTGTCAGACGCAATTATTGCCTCCTAAGCCTCACTTTCTTTAATTCCAGTCATCGAACTGTGTTTGTGCTGCTGGTGCTTTTTGGACCATTATAAGGGAATTATTTAAAAAATAATATAGAAGGCTGTGTGGCACGGAGCAACGAAAAATTTTGTTCTTAGATTTTTCAGAATTGAGTAAAGTACAACTTTACTAGTCAGTTAGCTAGTCAGCACTAATGAGAAGGCATCTATATATATTTTATTTATGCTTAGGTAGTTTGATAGCATTAGCTAAGCACACCCTGTTGTCAATATATAATCACTTCTGGCTCTGAAAAACCCAACATGGTGGGGGCCAAAGTGCTTAAAGTTTAGACTTCAAAAGTCCAGAGGCTTCTGGTGAAAGGGGTTTTCGTATTTCTACGTCCTGGTGTCCAAATACCTTTGACCTGTCAGGGATATTGGGACGTCAGCAGCAGATCCTTTGATTCGAATGATTTTTGGGGATTGGTTTGCTCTTATTGTTTACAGCGCTTATTGTTGATCAGATCAAGTTACTCATAAAGGTACCCATGAAGATGCATACAGAGACAAAAGGCTGTGCTTGGTGGTTTAAAGACTTGCTTCATATCTCATGCTTACACTTGTATGCTGGGAATTGAGTACACATTTATCTTTGACTTTTTATTTAAATGTAGAACGACTAGGACACGAAACGATAGAGGAAAATGTTTCATTTGGGCCGTTCAGTTAGCGTTCATCTCTACAAGGATTACCAACTATCATTTAGAAGCTCTTGAACAACTATTTCCTTGTACAGCCTTAGTGCATGGTTGCTAATGGCATGTGTAATGAGGCTGACCCATAAGCCCTGTCTAATTTGAAGAGCCTGTTAAGCGACTCAATGATTTTAAAGGTAATCTTTAAAAGCCACGAAAAGCTTGGAGAAAGTTGTTGGGAGGATGTGTGAGAGCAGGGAGTTAGAGACGTGGAGCTTTTAAAGAGTTGGAGAAGAGCCGCCACAGTGAGACTTTTCAATGACTTGCTTTTTATGTATCGTAGGTTTGTATTATCCATACTCTGTCAAAGAGGGCACAGAGAGGAATGTCTCCACTTTAAATAAAAAAAGTGTTTTGTGTGTGCGCCTCTGCTTGCTTTTCTGTCACTCGCTCCAACACTTCAACACACACACAGACACCCAGAAACACTCAAATATCCCCTTTCCTTTTCTCATAACTCTTTTTTTCTGTCTCTCCTCTGTCTGTACTTCTGAAGGAATTCTCCATCCATCTAATTCCCCTCCTGGTTCTTTTATATTGAGGCTGGGCCGTGCTCGTATTCCATGTCAAAGGCTTTCTCTTTTATTGAACATCAAATCCTCTGTGTCTCGCCTGGCGCTCTCTTCTCCCTGCTTGGCACCATGCATATTCAGGAGCCGGCGGCCGTGCTATAAGGCCGGCTAGCCCTCCAAAATCTGCGATTGTGGGCATTAGTGCTGCAATAACGCTACATGAATAGCCAGCACGCTCTATATTTAGGTGTTAAGTCGACCGTGTTGTAGCCAAGATTGAGGGTGCTGGATGGAAGTGCGTGGGGAGAAGCATACTTTCTCCTCTCTGCTGATATTCTCTGTTTAATTCTCTCTGTGTGTTTCAGAGGCCTGCTCAGTTGGCTCTGAAGGCGGCACTTGGTGTCCAAAAGTTTCAGCAAAGCTTGGGATGCTTTGCTATAAGGAACTGCCCCACTGTGACACTTTGCATAGTGATTTAAGCTCTGCTGCTGACTTCAAGAGAGAGAAAAAGAGGAAAGACATGACTACTGTGAATTGGAATCTAATATGCTTGGCTCACTGTGTTAAAAATAAAGCCACAGTGGAGTTAATAGAAACATAGACGAGTTGGTTGTTTCTCTGCTTTTATTTATACACGTTTTTAATTTGGTCCAGATTTCTAGAAACACTTTGTCCATGTTCTTTTTCTTTTACTTCTTTCATTTTAATGTACATTTCACCTGTACTTACTATGAAGTTATGTGACAAATGTAATTTATTTGAAAACTATTTATTACCTTATTTTTCAAAGTTAGCATGACCTATAATAGCCAACATTAATGGAAAATAATGACAGTTTCCAATTATTATTCTTAAAAAGCAATTCATTTGCTGAATATAATCTACCTAATAATTATCTTTGCATGTATGGTTACAATGCAAGAGGAAGCTGTTGGTGGCTAAGATAGCATTATCTTTTGTAGCGCAGTTATACTACAATCCAACGAAAAAATGGTTCAAAAGAGGAAAGAAAGCTGATGCTAATGCTACTAATGCTAACCTAGACACAAAGAGAACTGAATGCTAACTTGCTAGCTAACAGCAACACATCTTTTCCCAGCATTGTTACATATGTTGCTGTTCAGGTAGTATAAATCATCACACAATTTAGTCATTCATCTGCCAACTGTCAGAGCCTTGACAGTCGGCAGACCTTGTAAAATATAATGGCTGGCTAGCCTTGCAATTGTTATTTCTGGCAAGTAAACAACTTACCATATCCAGTTTAAGACTCTTATATACAGTTTAATGTATTTTTACACATAAAAGCTGACTTTGAACATGTGTAATGCCAAGTCAAAGTAACTCAACTTGTGCTGGACTAAACAAAAAAAGTCTACCTTTAAACTGTAATATTGAGTATTATAATTTTTTATTTGTGATCATCTTTTGCTTTGCATTACACTACAAATATTAACATATTTTCTTTTTTTCACATTGCACATTCCCACTACTCCCTCAGGTCTGTGTCTCTTTCCTTTCCTGCGTATTTTACTATCCCCCTGCTTATTCTACAAGTTTGCCTTGTCAAAATATTGTTGCAGTCTGTTCCTACTGTTTTCTGGCCTCCCTTCAAGTCTCATCTCTTCTGATGCAAACTGCAGACAGGGACAGAAACTAAGAGGGAAAGAGAGAGAGAGAGCGGGAGCAGCTACCATGAGGTGAACCGGACCTGACTGGGAATGAAGGGAATCTTATGATTGGCAGGGGAATGAAAACAAGCATGGC
This sequence comes from Oreochromis niloticus, assembly GCF_001858045.2. Taxonomy (NCBI): domain Eukaryota; kingdom Metazoa; phylum Chordata; class Actinopteri; order Cichliformes; family Cichlidae; genus Oreochromis; species Oreochromis niloticus. Next base: position 29,775,505 of record NC_031978.2, on the reverse strand, counting down.
TAGAAATAGTGGGGGTTGGACACAGAGTACATCAGAGAGCAGTATGAATATGAGAATGGGATTAAACAAGATTAGGCAAGCATGATGGTGGCGGTAGGGGCGGGGGACAAGGAAGAAGGAGTCAATGAAGGCAAAAGAGAAGGATGAACCTGACGGAGAAGCCTAAGGGTTAAGAGATTAAGTCAGGAACCTGGGAGACGAGGAGGAGATAATTGTAGTTAAGAAAGGAGGTGAATAGCAGAAAATAAGGCAGGTAGAATAAGTGAATTATAAAAGAAGTTTAAAATGACAGTAGGGAAAATGATACGAAGTAGAGAAGGTAAAAATAATAGGGAGGCTATAGAAAGAAGGTGGAAAGGTAAAGGAGGAAAGACAGGGCAGCAATTGGAAGGACAAAGGAAGCAAAGAAAGAATGGATGCTAAAAACATTAGAACAGCGATGAAAAGAGGACAGAGGGTAGAAATGTTTTTAGAAAGGATGTGAAAAAATAAATGAAAAAGAGGAAAAAAAGCAGAACTTACTGAGGATAAAAAGACAAGTGGTAGAGTGGATAGGCAAGAATGGGTGTAGGTGAATAAGGGAATAAAAAGAAACTGAAGTAAACAAGGCAGGAAGGAAAGATGAAAGGAAAGAGAGAAAAAAGACAACGGAGCCAAAGAGAGAAGGGGTATACAGCATAACTGCTTATTTCAGTGACTTTTTCTCTTCAAACTACATTCCTGCTAAATCTCCCAGTGTTTGTGTGTGTGTGTGTGTGTCATGATGTTGTGACAGCATCCAGCAACCTGGCATGCCTTTTTAATTCTACTGAGTAAATAATGCATCCACCCAAGTCCATAATTTATGTAAGTGGACATGCAATCAGTTCAGATTAACAGGCACGCTGTCCTTGTGTGTGTGTGTCTGTGTGAGTGTGTGTGTGTGTATATCAGTGAAGCAAAAGGATCACTAAAACATGGCAGGTCACTGACTTTCCTTTTCGGTTTAGCTCTTTGCCACTTCACCTCTCTTGGCCTCTGGTTTGCTCTTAGGTTAAAGGAAAAAAATGTTTTTACAAAATAAAATACCACGCTGTCCTCTGTGTCTACATTTTTAGGCTGTAGTGTTTCATGAGCCATGACCCAAACACAGTAAGACATAGTTTAGCTGCGTGTGTGTCAAAAAAATGTAGCTGATGTGAATCAGGTACAAATTACATTATTGTATTAAACATGTTACGGCTATATTCATATTACAGTTAATCACACATATTCTTATTGTCATTTCATTCTAATGAAACAGCCACCAGTGTTGTTATGTCAACAAGTTATTTGTGAACTTCCCATTAGATGAGCTAACTATGCGTAGTTAATGTAGAAAAAAACATGTAATAAACTCTGTTGTTGGTTGGCCAGCGCTGTTAGCTGTGGTCAGTTATACGAGTATATTTGTATGTATTTACATTAGTATCAAAAAATCTAAGATATAGTTTTTGGATGTTGTGATGTGGCAGGATGAAGGGAAAATGACTGTCTCCATCACTGGCAGATTACAATGTAGCTCAAGTGGAAATGATGGTAATTGTTAACTTACCATTAGATGAATTGACTACCTTTACAGTTGCAGTGGTTGAGAACTCCAGGAGCAGCTTAATTTTGGAAAGGTCACTTTTGGATCTCAGCACTACTGCCAAATCATTCCTAACTTAATTCTGTAGTCTCCCTAACAAGGACAAAGACTAATAAAGAATAATAAATAAACAGACGTGGAAACACTGCATCCAAACATGAGCCCGTGGATGAGATTCATTCAGATGATTTGGTTCTATTGGCTTCACTGAGCCTCCAGTTTGCACTTGGGCAGTTTGTAGCTGAGTGTGAAGCAGCTGGAATGAGAATTAGCACCTCGAAGTCTGACGCCATGGTTCTCAGTCGTAAAAAGGTACAGGTCGATCTATGTTCACAGCCATGAGCTGTGGTTAGTGACCAAAAGAATGAGCTTGTGGATACAGGTGGAAGAAATTAGCTTGATCTCACTGTGCTGCTACGCCTGCACATCAAAAGAAGCCAGTTGAGGTGTCTCGAGTATCTGGCCAGGATGGCTCCAGGGTGCCTCCTACATGAGGTGCTTCTGGTGTGTTTTACCAGGAGGCGTCTCCGAGGCAGACATAGAACATCCTGAAGAGATTACATGTCTTAGCTAGCTTGGGAATGCTTGGTGACCACCTGGCAGAGCTGGAAGGTGTAGCTAGGGAGAAGGAGGCCTCGACATCTCTGGTTAGACTGCCAACCCAGATCTCGATAAGCAGCAGAAATGGATGAATGGAGAATGGAAACAGGCAGTAGTTTGGAAGTTCAGTAGTTCAGTCACAAACTTGAAGAACACCAGTGAGCAAACCACAGTCAGTCACAGGCTGTGACAGCAGCACAGTCTCATGGAAGAGCTAGTGTTAGCTCAAACACTCAGAAAACAAAGAAAATGAAAGAGGCAACAACAAAAGAAGACAACAAAATTAGCAACAATATTTAAATTAAAATTAAAGCATGAATACCTGAATAATAGCTTGACCACATGTGCAAGAATGAAACAGTTAAATTTAGTCAACCTGTTGTGGGAAATGAGTCTCTCTTTGAATGTGAGAGATAAGAAAAGTGACTGTCATCGTATTATAGTCAGTCATAAAATGTTTAGATAAGTTGAGTCTGCAGTTACTGTCAGTGTGTTACTGAGGCTACGTCCACACTAGCCCGGATAGATTTGAAAACGGCTTTTTCGTCTGAAAACGCTCCGCATCCACACTAGCGTTTTCAGTCGTTTTCACAGAGTTGTGGGTCCACATTGAAACGACCGAAAACGCTTATGTTCCAGTCCTGTGCAAAAGCGAGTGAGAATTAAATAATTTGAAGAAAAGCTATCTGGAGCATGTACAAACTGATATTAATATTTTATAGGGTTGTCAAAATTGAGAGCAATTAAAACAACTGCTGTATAATGCACTCCGATATCTTTGTTTAATTGGTTACATGACTGCATCACATGACTAAAATGCGTCATCGTTTTAGAAAGTCTGCGTTTTTGAGCGTCCACACTGCGACGGGACAGCTCCGTTTTGAAATGTATGCATTTTCGAGAGCGTTTCCAAAACGCTGTGTTTTTCCTTGAGGAAAACGCCGTCTCAGTGTGGATGGAAGGCCGAAACGGAGAGAAAACAATGCGTTTTTCAAACAAAAACGCATTAGTGTGGACGTAGCCTGAAGGGAAGAGAGCTATGGTAAACTGGAAAGTGAGTTTGTAGCCCTAACATGCTGGCACTGGACTGCCTGTAATGCCATATGCTGGTTTTTAAAACAATATCAGTACTATTATATTACGGTACACACAAGCCACTACTAAGACAGGATCATTTGACATTTTAATGTGGAAATTTTACACATGATTCCTTATAATCTTTTGTATATAAAAGATGCTTAATGCTCTCTCTAGGCAGAAGTTAGAGAGTCAGACTTGCATGTCTTATAAAGGCAGAACAGTGCATTGTAAGTTTCAGAGCTAAGAAACTGTAGTGTTCAGGCCTCCACAATTGAGGTTATTCCTGTCAACTTGCTAAAACTAGACTCTGCATCACAGTTTCCTTTTTTGTTGTTGTTGTTGTTGTTATTGTTGATGTTGGAACTTTGCTTGAACATGTTCGCCTCACTGTATTCTGACTACCGATCCGCCACCCACTCATGCTATGTGGCACAAACACACCCTTCATGCCAAAGCTAGCAGACAGACTGTAAACACTGCAGGGGCCGCTTTCATGGAGCAGAGTGTGAATCAAGAGTTCAACTGAAATACACAAAAACAGTCACCTATTGGAGCTTAAAGTGAGCTTAAAGTTATTTTTGCATAGCATTTTTTAAGTGTTCAATTTGTTAGTGTTGTTAGTGGTTTAAGTTAGCTTTAAGGCAAATCTGGGGGTTTTGTATTTCTAGAAGATGAGACGGATGAAAAGCAGGACAAAAACATGGAGAAAACAAGATGTTAGAAAAGACAATGACAGAGGAGGAAAACAGACATCATCCCTGTAGTCAGAGTCTTTTTTTAACCCAAGTTTGAAACACAAGACTCAAACCAGTGAAATACCTGAAAAAACTTTTACTAACGCTACATCACGTTCCGTCTGATTGAACTGTTCACATATTTGTGAAATTTAAGCAAAGTAAGTAATTCTAAATTACCTAGTTTTATGCTACTGCTATACTGACGCCTGGTCAATAATTATATTCACAACTACCTGCGGTTGGCTCATGGGGCTCATTTCTCGTGTCCTGATACAAAACAGTAGAATCTTGAACTTGGAGCAACCAAATGGAAGAAAATACATATGGCTGCCTGTTTAATGTATTCTATATGATTGTGTTAATTATCCACTTCTTATTTATCAAAGCACTTTTTATTGCGAGGTAAAACCCTTTCAATAAAATACAGTAATACAATAATACAGAGAAAACTCCAATAACAACTCACTATGAATAAGCGCTTGACAACAGGGGGAAGGAAAAACTCCCTTTTAACAGGAAGAAACCACCAGCAGAACCAGGCTCAGGGAGGGGCGGCCATCTGTCACCATGGTTGGGGATGAGTGGAGGGAGATGGAACAAAGTGTGGAAGAGTGCCAGAGACTGATAATAACTAATGATTAAGTGCTGTGCAAACACATAAAAAGTTAAAAAAGCTGAATGAAGAAGAAACCCTCAGTGCATCATGGGAAGTCCCCAGCAACTTTTGCATGACTAAGGGAGGATTCAGGGTCACCTGATTCAGTCCTAACTATATGCTTTATCAACAAAAAAAGTTTTACACTAATCTTAAAAGTAAAGAGGATGTCTGTCTCCCAAATCCAAACTGGGAGCTGGTTCCATGGCTCTCCCTCCCATTCTACTTCCAAATATCCTAGGAACCACAAGTAAAGTTGGTGGTTTGCATGTCTGCATGCCAAATATCCTTGGGCAAGATACCAACTCCAAGTTTTTCTCTGATGACATCGGAGTATGAATGTATATAAATGTTAGATAGAAAGCATGTACATAGAAAAAGCATATAAAAAAGTGCTTGTCTAAATGGGTGTGAATGGGTGAATGAGGCAAGTTGTATGAATTGCTTTGGGTATTCAGGTGGAGTAGAAAAGCGTTATATAAGAGCCAGTCTATTCACCATATTAAAAGATTAAGTGTGTTGCTGGCATGGAACTCAAAATGAACATGCAGCTTTCAAAATAACACATTTCTTAATATCAGCCTTTTATTTACAGTATTTGTAAGTAATTGAAAACAATAAAGGCTTTAAATGATTTGCAGACTGATTAATTATTAATTTCCACTTTGCACCCATATTTTTTAAGAAACAGTTTTTTCAGTTGTTGCATACTTTATCAATTCATCATAAATCTGATTGTAATGGAAACTGCCACATCAAAAAAATTTTCCTTTAAAATATTTATAATATTCAAAAAAGATGGTAAATTTCAGTTCACAGATGACATCGTCTAAAAGGACTACAAATGTCTAAGGTAGGCATTTCAAACTCTAACAAATGTTGGCCTTAATGACAGACTCAAAATGTTAAAGAAAATTCATAAGGACTAATTTAGTCTTTTGTACTATCACACTTTAATTATTGAGCCAATTCCGAACCAGCACCAACCACACTGTGGTCTCACCCAGTCTTACTCCCAGTACCAGCTCTTCTCTCTGTTCTCCTACAGATTCTTCCAGGGCCATTCCAGAGATAGCTCTCCACCGGGCATTTGATTTAATCCAGACCAAATGCTAATAGGGCTGTTTGGTTGCTGGCCATCTGCCTGGGCTGCTGGTCAACTATGGCAAGCTGTGCTGAGCTGTGCTGTGCCCAGCCTTTCTGCCAAAGTCTGAGCTGCCCAGAGACCACTTCATAACCAGAGGACATTTGACGGCCAATCGTCCACATTGACTGGGAACAGAATCCACAGTGGGTAATATGATCAAACTGATCTTTTCATGATTTGGGGGTGCTACTTGTCCATTTCTCACTCCCACACAATTAAAATCCGTATCAAAGAATGACTTGTAGAAAATTGAGTACTTGGTTGTCACTAATGCAGTTAGCTCTGAGCATTTATTTATCCAGGGAAAATCACTTGAGCTCTTTGTACAGTTGCTCACATACAGTTGGGGGAATTTCCAGGATTCCTACATTTGTATAGAATAGCTGCACTGGGGTCCAGCACCACATTCAAGGGTTCCTCTGCAAACAATGACCTTGTCCTGACTTGTGTACATGTTTGAAATTAGTCTTAATTTAGTCAAAATTCTTGGACCCAGCAAGCACAGCTTAATAATCCTTCAAGTATTCTATAAACCAGTTAAAACTCTCGATTTGATATAGAGAATGCAGTTACCACGGTTGTGTATAAAGGCACACCTTTATGTCCTTTTGTGAAGGAACATATAATGAACTTAACTGGTAGACTGGTCTGGCTGCTTATAACCAGACTGAGCCTCTAGAGTTGAAAATGAGGCCAATGCGGAAGTGCCAAATAACTGTAGTTCCTCTCGTGGCCACTTGAAACGGACTCACAAAGTCAATCCATACAAACTATCCTTTAAATGTTCAACTTCACTTTGATTTGAAGCCATTCATAAGAGATTTTTTTTAACATACTTATTTGAGTTTTGTTAAGGCTTAAAATTAGGGGCAGCTAGAGCATCTGCCTGATTTCACTTTTGCCAGTCTGAGTCACTGAACTCAAATGAGAAAACCCCAAACTGTTGTAAGCATGTCTTCACATTTACCAGGAAGTGCAATTTGCATTTACGATTAAAAAGATGGACAAACAGCGGCATGCCTCACATCCCTCTTTCTCTCTCTCGCTCTAGTTGGTGGATTAGAAAACAGCTTAGGACAATTAGTCACTGCAAGGTTTGGCCGTGAAGTGTTGCAGAGTAACCCCCTGGACTTGTTTCCTTTTCTGATGGTGCCAGAGCCTCCCATACAATATGCAAGAGCCAAGGCCTACTCCACAGTCTTTTATCCTCAGTATGTAGTTTCACCCACTCTTATTGATTCTTTATTGACCTAAGGTGTCCTCCAGTGAATGCCTAGTGTTTTATTAGTTATAGTTGATTGGCACTATATCAGCTATCTGTGTCTGTGCGATGTACCAGTACAGATTATGGAGGCAACTCACTATCCAAGGTTGTTAGTTTTAGCTGATAGCTTAACAGTAAAATGCTTTCAGATTTCAAAATGCTTCCATATACCACTGATGGATGATCGATAGCTACATCCAACTTCTCTACACACTCTTTTGTATCTCATGGAAGGGTTTAACTTTTTACAGTTAATAATTTTTCTTTTCTCTCCTAAAAATCCATCAACTTTTGTAGTAAGCTATGGATTAGTTACTTACTTTCCACCTGTGGCAGTGCTCATCCTGTTCCTCCTTGCACAAAGGAGCAGATACCAGTCCTACTGATGGGCTAAGGACCTTCTACAGCTCTGTCCAGCTCTCTAGAGCAACTGCCTATGTCATGAAATTTTTTCTTGAAACTGTGCTTGGAGGCAAACCTTCTGGCAATGTCACGTATTAATGTGTCATCCTGGAGACCAGTAGGCTCCAGGTATTGCTTCATGCTACCAATAGTAACACTGACACTAGCAAAATGTAAAACTAGTGAAAAAAACAGTCCGAAAAGATGAGGAAGGAAATAATCTGTTGTCACTGGCCTCCACTGTGCATTACTGTTTTGGTGGATGTCTCGTATTTGCCCCTCTACTGAACTTTTTAATTTCATTAACACCAAAGCGGTGAACCTGATTAACAATGCCCTCTGTTACTTAAATGACCAGATCAATATCCCAGATTTTTAATTGACTTGCAGCATAAAGGGAGAGAGAGAGAGCGAGATCATCAACAAAATTTTAATATTACACAAGATGCTGTAAAATGCAGTTGTTAAACAATGACTTTTTTTTCTAAGAAAATAAAACTAACCTATGTGACAAAGTAATTACCACCAAATAATGAATTGCCTGTTCAATCAAAAGGGAAGTAAGCTAAAAGAATCTCAAACAGCAACACATCGTGCCACGAACTAAAGAAAGTAAAGAACAGCCGAGAAACAAAGTCATTGACATCTTTCAGTCTGGAAAGGGTTACAAAGGATTTCTAAGGTATCGGGTTTTCTGTGAATTCTGATGACAGCCATTATCCACAAATGAAGAAAACATGGAAAAGTGGTGAACCTTTCCAGGAGTGGCTGGGCCAGACTACCAAAATGACTCTGGGAGTGCATCAGAGACTCATCACAAAAGAACCCAGAGCAACAGTAGACGTGCCTCAGAAAAAACATCCTGATGATCCCCAAGACTTTGAGGAAAACATCCTGTGGACTGACAGGATAAAAGTTTAACCTTTTGAAAGGTTTGAGTCCTGTTACATCTAGTATAAAACTAACACAGCAGTGCATAAAGAGAACATCATGCCAACAGTCAAAGACAGCATGGCTTCGCTGCTTCATGACCTGGACGACTTGCTGGAATTGATGTAACCATGAATTCTAGTCTGTAACAGAAAATCTTGAAGCAGAATGTCTGCCTATCCGTTCATTCCCTGTAGCTCAAGTGCACAAACATACCAGCAAGTCCACAATGAAGGTTTTGGAGTGGCCTAGTCAAAGTCCAGACGTAAATCAGATTGGGATGCTTTGGCATGACATCAAACAGACTGATTGTGCTTAAAAATTCTCTTGTGTGGCTGAAATAAAACAGTTATGCAAAGAAGAGCGGGCCAATATTCCTCCACAGTGATGTGAAAAACTCATTGCCAGTTATCGCAAACGCTTGATTGCAGTTATTACTGCCGAGGATGGCATAACCAGTTATTAGGTTTAGGAGGCAATTACTTTGTCACATAGGGCCAGGTAGGTTTTTTCCCCTAAATAAATCATACATTTAAAAAAAAACAGCATTTTGCCTGCTATTAAGACTTCCTTAATGATCTGCAACATTTTAGTGTAACATATATTTTGTTTTAGATTTACAATGAAAAAAAGGAGTGTTCTTTATTGAAAAAAACAAAGAAATGAGAAAGAGGGCAAATACTGTTTTACTGGACTGAATACACGGTCTGAATACCTCCCTTGGCATCTACCTTAATCACAAATTTCATGATTTTCTAGAGTCCTAAAAGCCCACATACAGGTGAAGCTCTTAACAGCATAACTGGGCACTTTCATTTAGCATCAGTTTTTTTTTTTTTCCCCAAACCAACTCTTTCCTTGACATTGTGGCACAGGCTACCACCACAGTGCTTTCTTCCGCTCAGCCAGGGTAAAAAAAACGAAAGAAAAAAGAAAAGTGTGTGTTTTGCACTGAAAATAGATCTCTGACTGGTCTTGTTTCATTCAATATGCAGAACACTGAGTCTGTCCTCAGAGAGATGGAGAGCTGTGCATCTTTTGTGTTTGTTATGTTGGGTGGGTGGGGGGTGGGGATGCAATTCACCAGATTTCCGTGCTTGCAAAGCCCTGTCTTTTGTGTATTTCGGTTCTTTTTCTGTGCTCCGTCTCTCAACCTTGTCCTCATTATCCATTCTCCTCCAGCATAATGGTGCAGGGGTTGTTAAACTTCTTCAGGCCAGGAACCAAATTTAGAAAATCCAGTCTTACAGCGGGATCTGGTCTAATGAATACTAGTACTTACAGTGTGAACTAGTATTCCTGGCACACGGGGACTCAGGAACAGGATCCACGGCCACTGCGGGTCTCGACCTGTTGTACGGTTGAAGAAAAACTTGATGGTGATAAAAATACGTAGGCATACAACTGTATTTGTATGTTCTCTGTGAGCATGTGTGCTTGTTCCTACATGGGTTCTCCTTGTGTGCTTGTGTGGGAGTGAAGGCTTTGACATTGTATGTATGGGGGCATCCTCCAGCACAAGCAGCTGCATTAATTAATCTGAAGAGAAATCTACGTGAGGACATCATTAACAAAGGCTCAGCTTGCATTTGTAATTGATATGTAACGGTTGCCCCCCCGTGCTCTGACGGCCATGTTGCTCGAGGCGCTTTTGCGTGAAGAAACCCCTGCTTCGCTAAGACGCCCACTCTAACCGCACTGACCTCTGACCCAGAGAGGGCGAGAGTCACAAACACAGGTGGGCTGCAGGATTTGAAGCCTGACAGGAGGCCTGTTTTTTTCTTCACATCAGTCATCCTGTTTTAACTGTATCGCCTATTATACTAATGACACGGCGTGGTTTCAACCTTTGAATGTTAACTGGGCAGTGCAGTTTTCACAGGCAGCTTCAAAGACATTATTATTTCATTCTTTCATGCTGCAGAAGTAAAAACATTTCTTTGTTTGACTCTTGATCAAATGTCGCTCAGAAAGCCATGGAATAAACAACAAGGGAAGAAAGATAAAAACCTTCCGTATCTTGCTTTTTCACAGGGCATATGACACAAGCCTACCTTTAATACCTCAGTAGAACTCATTACCCAAGACACCTTTGGGAAATTCATTTTCATATATCTACACAATCTCAATTACGCCACTTAATTGATATCTTTATTTGCTTAATTGGTGGCTTTATTCCTCACTGGGAGGAAGAGAAGTGTTTGCGTAGGAACGCCACACTTCAAAGACTGTTTTTCTATCATTCTTCCTTCGCCTCGTTATTTTCCACATGTCAGGGGTGTCACAACATATTCACTGAAATTTTAATGAAGAATGACTTGGGCATGTTTTCAGTGCTTTCAGTGAGAAGAAGCTGATTTGTTAGCTCCATCAGTGAATTCTCAGGCATAACAAACAATTAGTATGATGAGTTTTTGTTGAGTTCATTAATGATGAGTTCATTTGTGTGTGGTGTTGTTTTAAAAAATAAAAAAATATAGATATATACACATATATATGTCAAGTGAGTGCTCGGGTAGAGTAGAAAAGCGCTACATGAGAACCAGTCCATTTACCATTTACATGTACCATATCATGGCACTGGAAGAATGAAAAAACCCCAAACTGTTGCAAGCGTGTCTTAGAATTTACCAGGAAGTGCAGGAAGTGCAATTTGCATTTGTGATTAAAAAGGTGGACAAACAGCGGCATGCTTCACATCCCTCCCTCTCTCTCTCAGTTGCTGGGTTAGAAAACAGTTTAGCGCAATTAGGCGCTGCAAGGTTTGGCCGTGAAGTGTTGCAGAGTAACCCCCTGGACTCGCTTCCTTGTCTGTCGGTGCCAGAGCCTCCCATACAATACGCAGCAGCCAAGGCCTACTCCACAGTCTTTTATCCTCTTCGTGTAGTTTCACCCACTCTTATTGATTCTTTATTGACCTAAGGTGTCCCTCCAGTGCCACCACTCCTCATCCTCCCTCCTATCTGCCCCTCCTTCTCTGAGCGTAAGGTGAAAAGAAAGACCGAGCTTGACATTGATTTCTTCGCCGACTTTTTTCTCCCTCTCTCTGTCTCTGTCTCTCTATTTCTGTTCTTGTGTTGACCCAGCATCCCTCCTTGTACAGCCAACCTCTCTGAAAAGGCTGCAGCAGTGGACGCCTCGCTGCGGAGAGGAAAGGTGCTGAGGCGATGTCTGAATAACAGCTCCTACTTATGAAAAGAGATGTAATTCTACCTTTGATCTGCAACTAAAAGCCATAATGGTGCCGGTTCAAAAGTACAAGAAAAGACTTGAGTGCCACAAAGAAGGAGAAGAAAAAAAACAGATTCCTCGACTAGAGGAAGCCTTTCAGAAAGAGCAAATACATACCAGTTAGAGTTTGGTCATACAGGCAGTAATACTCTGAGAAGAAGGAAATGTATTCCTTCCTAAGTCAAATCTGAATGAGGGGAAAAAAACTCTGGAGATTCTGACAGTAGAATAATTAAAACTAAAGAATAATCAACAATTACTCACATTGTCAAGCCAATTATAGTTCAGCCTATTTCCTCTATGGAAATGTGGGGAATATAATTACACAAACAAGGACACACGCACACACGCATAACAATAATAATAAGTCGGCCCCCTGGAAGGCTACAACCCCCCCATTCCTGCCCCTTTGGACAACACATAAGAAACCAAATCTCTCAAATGGAGAAATAAACAAAACAAACAAAAATACAGGAGATGAAAGAAGAAGCAAGACAATAAAGGGAAAGTGTCCCTGGTGGATTGTTCCATCCCTCCCCTTTGCTGTATTTTTTCTTCTCCTATTATTTTATTTGTTTGTTGCCTGGCCATTCATTACATTTTCTCTTTCTTATTGTTGTTTTTGTTTGTGTCTTCCAGATCTTAGTAATTCTTAAATGGTTTCGACTCTGGCTTTGATCTCATTTAGAAAGTGAAAGAAGCCAAAGCTTTGGAAGTTATTTTGATTAGACTTTTATTAACTTCTGTCTGCGTTCCTAATACTGTCTCTGAAGAATTCATTGAAAATCCTGATACGGAGAGCAAAGAGAACAATTTTCATTTCCAGGACAGTTTGTGGAGTACAAATCCAAGCAGACATATGCTTTCTTAGTCCTCTGGTACTTCACTTTACTTAAGCTTTAATTAAGGAATAGTGTTGTTTCTTATTGTAGATTTGAAAGATTTTAAAGGTTTTAAATGTCAGTATCTGCATCTGGTTTAGAAACATTACATACAAAATTTCTATATTAAAGAAAAAACAGCAACAACAGGCCATATCTGATATTTTTTTTATGACACTGAATGTTTTGTTAGCCTTCGTGGCTCAGTTTTTACATCTCATCAGTAAATTTTAAAATTATGGCATTTGTGTTGGGCGTTAAACTTTTCTGGTTGTGTAAATTTTATAGGCTGTAATAGTTTCTATTGCAACTTTTTGTTTTATTGTTTGTGGTTTTTAATATGTATTTTTGTCTAAAACATACACGCAAAACTTCAAAATACTCAAAATACTTGAAGCAACTGTTTGCTTTGTTTTTTTGTTTGTTTGTTTGTTTTACTTTGAAGAATTTTAATGAATGTTTCAAAATGTAAATATTTGGATTCTTTTGATTTCACAAAATCAGTGTAATCCTAAATTCAACTACTTTGGAAAAGCACACATACATTTGTCGGATTAAACGATAACTCATTTTGTTACTTAGTCAGAACTTATTTTTGTTTGGGTAAAAATAGCAAAAAGTCACATTCTGATTTTCCTTTGTCTGTTTAGAAGGGAAGATTTAGAGTATAAGAGACATATACAGTTACCTGACTTATCTACCACTGGAGGAAATCGTGTCTGAAATAGAAAAGGAAAGTGGGAAAGAAACTACAGCAGGAAAAAAGTGAGTGACAAATAAAGTCTTTGTAGTTCCAAGGATGAAAACATCTCAGTGACAGCCTGAAAGAATATTCCAGCATTTAAATGTCAGTTTAACATCACAATATGGCAAGACTATAGAGTTATCGTCACATAATTTCACATACTATTCTCTTCTTGATTTTTAATCTCATAAAGTGAACCCAGCCTAATGATTAAAACCGGTCATTTCATTTATTTACTGTGATTACTCCAAAAATGTGTTAAAGGACTTTGTTTTTTCTGTCCTATCTGAAAGCTGTGGAAAGCTTTGAAACAGGATAAAGGTGCACAGAGGTCTAAATACTGGGCAGACTTATTCAAATCTATAGTACTGAATTTAATAAGAAATAGAAGAGAAAAGTTTAAAAAGAAAGAAAATCAGCATTCAGGTAGCCAACAGTGAGAAGAATACACGAGTGTATTTTCAAGAGTCTTCTCTTCAAGCCAAGTTCAGCAGTAGAAAACACTTTCATTCTTTCTCAGAGGAGTTACAGACATATGCAACATGTGTCTAAAACAGTTGCTGGCTTCATTTACATTTCTGCCTTTATTGTGAATGTGAAAACAGTGCAAAACATTTGTGATAGGCTCAGGAGCCTATCCCACTGAGAGGTTTCACTTTACAATTTATGCCTCTCTCAAACATAAAGAACCTAAATATTGCAGAAGTTTGTGAAGTTGATTACACTAAAAAATTCTAAAAGCTTCTTTTATCCATTTCTATTTGCAATAAACAGCAGCAACAGCGCAGCACAAATATCCCCTTTTTAAAATGTGATGAGTGTTTCTCCTCGGTGGATATTTATGCAGGCCTAAATGGTCAAGGCTGCTTATTAAAGCACCTTATTTGAACTAGATAATGTGATTACGATAAGATCAATTAACAGCCAACGATAACGCTAACCACAGGCCCATTGTCGTTTTGATGGCATTTGCGTTTGGTCTGGTAATGTATGTCCTACGGTGATAATTAAGAACGACGGCTTCAGAGGCAGGCGGGCTGAATGGGAGGGAAGGTATTACACCCAGACCCTTTCGACGATTAGCATCTCCACTCAGTCTCGCCCGCCACCAGCTTCAAGTGGAGCTTTTGAAGAAGCCCAAATTGATTCTGCATCCCACTGCTGCCGCCGTGCTCAACGATAATTTCTTGATGTCTTGATGTGTGTAATGTTTACAGAGCGCTGGCGAGGGAAAGCCTTAAGCAGCAGGCTGCTGTGGAGAGTGTTCAGTGAGCACTTTAATAAGGTATACACTGTGATCACAGGAGAATTATACAGTATCAGAATGGGATTCTTTCAGCTTGTACCGTGACAGGAGGGCATTGCATAGTCCTTTACAATCGAACTCTGTAAACAGCCATGAAAGTCGGGCAACTTAGGGTAAGACAACCACCTTAAGAAAGTTGGTTTTCTTTTAGAATATCTTTTCAATAAATATTCATTTAATATGTGCACAAGAAGCACATTTAAATTATATTAGATTTAAATTTAGGTACTTAAAACATAAAACTAAAATCATGAAAGGGGTAACTTCTAATTATAGGCAACAACTTAAAAACCTATGATATAAAACTTAATGTAAATATCATATAAAAGGACCTTGTTTCTCCCTTATCCTTGGCAAGATACCCCTTATTTTCTGTGGTCAGTGGACTTTGTCCACAGTGGAAAATACTTAAATTGTCTGCATGAACGAATCTCATAAAGTTCTAGTGAAGAACTGTACAATCAGAATTAAAGAAATTATTTCATTTACTGTATTGTTGCTGTACTGCATATTTAGCCCAGTATCAGCTGGGCAGACTCCAACCTTTTCTCTTTCATTTGAAACTTGGAATTAGACATTTAGCAAAATGGAAAAACTGGAAATATAACAGCAGAGAGATCACAAGTTGAACATATCCATGCAGTCAGAAATGCTGTGGTTAGATGTCTTTGGATTCCTAGTACCTGTTCTTGTGGAAAACAGTTCTCTATTTCTATGTGTGTGTATGCATGCATGCATGTTAGGAACAGTTCATAGTTGTTTAAGAGAATTACAAAAAAAACCCCTAAAAATTAGATTTTAGATTAGATTCCACCTTTTTACCTTTGCATATTTAGGTCTGTCCATGAGTGAAAAACAACTGATAATATTTTCTCACTTCAAGTAATTCTGGATATTTTAAGATATTTGAAGGCGAATACTTTCCTGGCTTTGACTGAACATTTAAAACCCACAATTTGTAAGTCTAATTTTTACATAAACCACGTCAAGCTGCACAGAGAAGAGAAAAGAGAATCTGGTCATTTTTCAAATTAAAAAGCACCTTTGATGTCAAAGACGTGCACCTGGTGTATTCCTGGGCTAAAAGTAATAAGGTCAGGTTTATGCTAGTGGAGTTGCAAAATACATTCATATATCATAAGCTGTCAAATATGTCTTTATCTGACAATACAGAATTGATGACATGTCAGATGACATAGAAGCTATTTTGTGCAGATATCAATACAGGTGTGCACTGAAATTTTGGCTTGTCCTTTGGCTGCTTGATGGGACAAATATCCACAATCTTCAATTACAGCACAATATATTCCCAAAGTTATTTTGGGATATTTTGTATATATTGTACATGAGTATTCACTTTATTTGGTAAGTAACACCACTGATTTCCATATGTGTTTCTTGAGCAATGTAGAGGTAAGAGCACTAACATGTGGAGCGTCAGTGTATCCCTTGGAAGCACTGCCAAGAAGATTTGGCCTCATGGCCAACAACAATCATTGTCTATGAAAAAATTATTCTGACCACTGTTTACTGTTTTAAGACTACCTTGAATCTTTAGTTGACATTTTCGTCTTTGGATAGTTTTTATTGTGCAGCTTAAGTGTCTTCTGGAGTCTAAACGAATATTTCTAAGTACACTCATATTGATCTCAGCTGTCATTGGTGGTGGGGGCTTTGTAGGGCAGGTTGAGGGAGAATAGACACTATATAGAAAAAAGATAACGATGAGATGAAGGTGGTGGATGGGGGAGGTTTGATTGACAACCACAGACTGCAATTAGCATGTTCTCTCAAAGCATCTGTGTATTAGTGGTATATGTAATGTGTGTTTATTTTTGGTGTTTGGTGTGTGCAGTGATCTGGATCCATGATCTGGCGGTTCTGATCCGACACTCAGGGATGGGTAGCGCTGAGTGTGAGGTGCCACTGCCAGATGGCATATATACCCAACCCTGCCTCTTTTCCTCACATGCATGCATACACACACCAGCACCAGCAGTCTGATGGAATGGTCTTGATTCTGTCAACCTGCCAAACTTCGCATCAAATGCATGCTGTGAAACCAGTGTAAAATTAATTACTCTTTGTTTGTTTGACGGCTGGGAAATAATGTTGAATTTTAAGCATTAATAAATTGTCCTACATGTTCGGCTCCATGTTCAATATTACTACTGCAGATGTATTTAACAAAGATATAAGCCATTAATACCCACTTGATTTTCTTTTTTGACACCAACTTTCATTTTAGAACATTTCCCTTGAGTTTCCTCTGCCCTTTCATCTGTTGAATGGTAGGTATGAACTTATAAATTGATGTACTACAATGTAGCTTTTCATTGGAATGTTATTACTACTACTAAAAACAATAATAACTAATAACTAACTCCTTGACCTTACTCAAAATGACATAAAAGCATGAGGAAGGTCGATGTCTATTTACTCGGCCATCCATTTTTTTGACACATTTCTCCCTAGTGCTGGAGGTTACCAGGGGATCATTGACTAGTCTTTAGGCCTGTCTGACTGGAACTTTAACTGTTTTACAGCAACTGCTTGTAACCGCTTGCAACTGGTTGGGAAATACAATTTTTTCCATATTGATTGGTGGTTTCCAGGCAATCAACTGGATGCTAGGCCTGTAATGACTCGTGAATGACTTGTGGCCTGTGTGACTCGGGCCTGTACAAGAATTGGATGTTTTTTGTTTTTGTTTTTTTATTTTGTATAGACAGTGTGTCATAAAGATGCACTCTTTTTCATTTCATTTTATTTAGTGTCCCCAGCAATATGAATTTCCTAATAACTTACCGATACATCATGAGTTGTAATAACTTTGTTTTGATTGTGATCTTTTTTGATCAAATACTGGCAAAAATAACATGCTAATGCTATAATAATAAGTTCTATGATGTGCAAGTTAAATAATGTTATTGTGCTAATATGCAAAAGTAAAGGACTGAACAATAGTGATTGTCTACTGGCTAAACAATAGCATATTAACAACAGAAAGCGGATATTAGGATTACTTATAAGTTTAGCTTAGCTTAGCCGTTAGCATCACTGAAGTTAATTATTATTAGCTGTGATTGTTTCCTAACTCTAACCGAGTAATTTCAGTGGCATAACCAAACAAAGCAGTTTGTTTGTTAAATACAATAAAAGTGAATTTACAAAATGAGAAAGTTCTTGAACTAAATATCTAAAAGTCTTAAAATAACGTGACTTATGACTTTGCTGTTTTAAGGTGTAATCCGTAAAACCATCATTTGTTCAAATGATTTACTAGTCATTGAAAACATGCCTACTGAGCCTTTTATATGCAAAAGGCTAGGTACTGGCAATATGTATGGGACTGATTGTACAGGGTGGGCCATTTATATGGATACACCGTAATAAAATGGTAATGGTTTGTGATATTAAAGTCCTGTTTTTGGCACATTAGTATATGTGAGGGGGAAAACTCCTCAAGATGGGTGGTGACCATGGTGGCCATTTAGAAGTCGGCCATCTTGGATACAACTTTTGTTTTTTCAATAGGAAGAGGGCCATGTGACACATCAAACTTATTGGTAATGTCACAAGAAAAACAATGGTGTGCTTGGTTTCAACGTAACTTTATTCTTTCATGAGTTATTTACAAGTTTCTGACCACTTATAAAATGTGTTCAATGTGCTGCCCATTGTGTTGGATTGTCAATGCAACCCTCTTCTCCCACTCTTCACACGCTGATAGCAACACCGCAGGAGAAATGCCAGCACAGGCATCCAGTATCCGTAGTTTCAGGTGCTGCACATCTCGTATCTTCACACCATAGACAACTGCCTTCAGATGACCCCAAAGATAAAAGTCTAAGGGGTTCAGATCGGGAGACCTTGCGGGCCATTCAACTGGCCCACGACGACCAATCCACTTTCCAGGAAACTGTTCATCTAGGAATGCTCGGACCTGGCACCCATAATGTGGTGGTGCACCATCTTGCTGGAAAAACTCAGGGAACGTGCCAGCTTTAGTGCATAAAGAGGGAAACACATCATCATGTAGCAATTTCAAATATCCAGTGGCCTTGAGGTTTCCATTGATGAAGAATGGACCCACTATCGTTGTACCCCATATACCACACCAAACCATCACTTTTGTTGTTCCAACAGTCTTGGAGGGATCCATCCAATGTGGGTTAGTGTCAGACCAATAGCGGTGGTTTTGTTTGTTAACTTCACCATTCACATAAAAGTTTGCCTCATCACTGAACAAAATCTTCTGCGTGAACTGAGGGTCCTGTTCCAATTTTTGTTTTGCCCATTCTGCAAATTCTGTGCACCGATCTGGGTCATCCTCGTTGAGATGCTGCAGTAGCTGGAGTTTGTAAGAGTGCCATTTGTGAGTAGCTAATATCCGCCGAAGGGATGTTCGACTAATGCCACTCTCCAGTGACATGCGGCGAGTGCTACGCTGTGGGCTCTTGCTGAATGAAGCTAGGACAGCCACTGATGTTTCTTCATTAGTGACAGTTTTCTTGCATCCACATTTTGGCAAATCCAACGCTGAACCAGTTTCACGAAACTTAGCAAGCAGTTCGCTAACTGTAGCATGGGAGATGGGTGGTCTCGTAGGGTGTCTTGCATTGAAATCTGCTGCAATGACCCGGTTACTGCGTTCACCAGATATCAACACAATTCCGATCCGCTCCTCACGTGTTAACCTCTTCGACATGTCAATGGCTGTGAACAAAGAGAAACTTGTAAATAACTCATGAAAGAATAAAGTTACGTTGAAACCAAGCACACCATTGTTTTTCTTGTGACATTACCAAAAAGTTTGATGTGTCACATGGCCCTCTTCCTATTGAAAAAACAAAAGTTGTATCCAAGATGGCCGACTTCTAAATGGCCACCATGGTCACCACCCATCTTCAAGAGTTTTCCCCCTCACATATACTAATGTGCCACAAACAGGACTTTAATATCACCAGCCATTCCCATTTTATTACTGTGTATCCATATAAATGGCCCACCCTGTATACTGATAATAGCCAGTCCATTGGCTGCTAAGATTTGAAAGAACTGTTCAGACAGCCACTGCTCATTGCTTTTTATCTGCTGCCAACTAAATATTCTGTCGTTCCAATGGGCAGTAACAGGACGCAATTCGACCAACACACCCTGGAGCTCCTTGGGTCATACTAATGGCTTGTACCACAGACCATCATTCTATTTTAGTGGTCAACATGAGTGACATAAATAAAGTTGCACTGACATGAAGACTCTTCTTTGAGACTAAGGACCTTTTTAAAAAATATATTTTTTAGAGTTTGAATATTTTATTTCTTTGGAATACTGGAAACGACATTTTTCTGCATCAAGATAGACATGGCGATTCATAGTGAGGAAGCTTTACATTCATTTTTTACACTATGTACTCGTTACTTATTTATACTTACATGACTTAAACCGGTATTATCAGAGGGCATGTCAGAATAAGGTTAAAAGAAAAAAAATCATGGAAATGTGCTGTTCCCTTGTGCTTCCCTTTAACTTTGAATCACAGTCTAGCACAGATCATACATATGTACAGGACTCCTTACTCCCCTGCGCATGCAGCAGGACCATCACTACAAATGAATGCTCCCCTTGATATAATTCTCATCAAGGTTCAATCAATTTTCTCTTCCTTTGCCTGCAGCAGTATATCAAAAGGGTTCTTCATCAGTCTCTTTTGCCTCTATTCTGTTCTGCAGCCCCCTGTCGTTAGTGCTCTTCAGATTGAGACAGGGGACTTCAAGGATAAGGGTTTTGGGGTGAGGTGGTTGATACGCGAGTTGTAGGCGGCTTTACACTGAGGCTAAAACATGAAAATGCAAGGTACATTTTTTTGCTCTGAGTCTTGACCAACTTGGTAGACTTGGGAAAAGTAGATGCAGGAGTATAAACCCTGCAGTGTGACAGCTGTGAACGATTCTGAATGATTTGCTGATAATGACAGGTTTATGTCCGTATAGTGGGTGCAAGGGCACAAACATGAAAACAAGGCTGACTTGGAGCCATTGTAGAAGGCTCTTTGGCTTACTAGTTGGTGAATGTGGCTGCCAGCAGGAGAGGTTGGCTGTGTTTCAGGGGATAAAGGTTAGATCAGAGGTCACCTTTGCTTGGGTTATAGCTCAAATGGGGTCACTGGCCCATTCTGTCACAAGCACACACACACACACATATTCATCTGGGCTAGAACTGTAGGAGGTGATTGCTAAATGTTTTGGCAGCCAGGTCAGAAGACGGCTGTCTGCTGACCGAGCGGTGAAGGCTGGAGTTATCTGGAGCTCTCAGTGATGAATGACCACTTAGTGCAAGGTGCTATAACCTTGTGCCGCATTGTCACCTGGGGTCCCAAACCAGTGCACCACACACACAAACACACGCACACACAGACAATAGGTACCTAAACTAAAGTACCAAAAAAAAAGCTTACATTAGTGGGGACTGCTATTTCAGTGTTTTGGATTATTCGCAACTAAAAGAATAAGAAAGACAAAATAAACATATTGTCTACATTATCCAAAAAAAGCCAAAAAATTGTGTTTGCAATTTTCTTCTCCCTTCTGATTAGACTGTTCATAACTGCAGGATGTTGCAGGCAGCAGCTTCAGTATCTGCAGTTTAACAAGTTGAAAAACACGCTGCACAAATCACCTGTGCAAGGAATTCCAATGTCGACCATATTTTTTAAAAATTGTTGTTTCCAATGTTGACTATTTTACATTGCAGCACTAAAAATCAAATGAAATTTTTGTCCCCATCAGGGATAAAAAAATATTTAAACACAGGGAAGGGCATATAGACCCTGCACATATATATTTAAAAACAAAATGTTCCTTTTGGGAGGCAACAACTTTTCTAATTAATCTAAATGTGAAATTGAGCCCAAAACACGTATATATTAATATCTAAAAAGGTTAGAGTTCAACCAGGTTCTTACATATAATGCTATATATTGTTTTCTGCTCTTTTTGCATACTCAAAGCGCTTTCTTACTACAAACCTCATCACTTGTGCACACATACATTCAAGTGTTTGATTTTTCACAGCCAAGTGCTTTTAACTTGACATTCTCATTGTGATGGTTGCATTGGGCCCAACTCAAGGTTCAGTATCTTGCCCAAGGATACTTTGACACACGGTATCAAACTACTGACCTTCTGATTAGTAGACAGCCTGCTCTACTTCCTGGGTCATTAAATAATTACTATTAAAAAAACATTACAGCTAAATCTCTTTAGAAAAACCTCAGTTTGTCTGGATAATCCACAGTAAGACTACCTCTAACAAAAGCATTTATGCAGTCTTCTACACATTTATACAGGGCTTCAGTTACATTTTTGATTTACCCTATGATTTAATGGCTTTGGGACATTTACAGACAGCATAAACACACAGCGTTTAC
Organism: Oreochromis niloticus; assembly: GCF_001858045.2. Lineage (NCBI taxonomy): Eukaryota > Metazoa > Chordata > Actinopteri > Cichliformes > Cichlidae > Oreochromis > Oreochromis niloticus. The sequence continues at coordinate 29,753,486 of NC_031978.2, read as the reverse complement.
GCTGCACTTAGTCATCTGTGGGCTTTGGGACCCACAACCTGCTGCATTGCCCTGTCCCCATCGTCCCGATCTGTTGGGACCCAGATGGGAATATGAGTCCAACTGTGTTTGTCAGCAAGCCCAGATAGGCTCGCTAACCTCATGCTCCTCCGCGTCTTACTTCCTTCCTGTTCTCACATCACCCCACCCTACTCTCTCCCTCAACCCAAAAAAGCAATACTACACACAGTAATACCTCTGTTGGTCCCTGCTGCGTGTAGTGTTGCTGAGGTTACCCACTCAGAAGCCTCACACAGTGGCTCAGAGCTGGAGATGGGGAAGGCTGGACTGAAAGTAAAAGGAGAAAGACAATCTGATGGAGAGTCCCTGGGCGATTGTGTTGTGTCCACTCCTGGTGTGACTTCATTTAGATTTACATCAGCTGCCAAATTAGAATAATCACTTCTAGAGCACTTCGAGCTTTACCTCATTTCTTTCTCACTTCCATTTTCTGGCTTTTTCTTTTTCTGAGGTGTGTTGCAGAGGTCCCTCTCTTTTGGTTTCTCAATTGTCCTTGGTAATTTCTCCCATTCATTTTTTGTTCCTCTAAGATACATTTCCTTACTACCTGTGAAGCATTATGCTAGAAAAAAATTCTCCAGTCATTCCAAAGACTGTATGGAATCCAGTAAATTACCGGAGGTTATATTTGTCCAAAGAAAGTCGTCAGAGTTTGTGTTAATATGTGAAGACAACACAGGTTGCCTGTTTGGAGTGTTGAAGAATATAACATGGACTGTCCCGTGAGCTTAACATTGCTTAAATGATGTTCAATGATAAATCAACATAAAATAAAAAAATAAGCAATTTGATAACCCTCAACTATCTTCAGCACGACCTGACTCTATTATCTCCAGCTTGTGTGAAGCTTGTTTTTGGTTTTGGGGGATCCACTACCATTACCGAACATTACATATCCAAACAAAACATAATAACAGGAGGTGCTTTGATTATAAAGTCAAGGGAACAAGTGGAAAGTCTGAAGACAAAATACAAAGATTAACCAAACCAAAGTTACCAAACAGCTCATTATTCAATTTAGAATTCAAACAAAAGTACATCCAGCATTTACATGAAAGCTATTAACTATTCACCACCAATCTTCCATAAGTCCTCTGTCATGGTGCCAGATGTGGTTAGACTTTTGCAACAGAATTGGACAGACTAGATGGGCTGTGGCCAAAGCGTGGCTTTTTTTCCCCCTTCCCGTGAGGTGTCAGCGATGTAGCTTGATTTAACAACTGGGTCAATCCCAGAAGGGGCCCATTGAATGTTTGTTTTATGACTTATGAGGTTTGGTTCTTGTGCATGTGCACACATGCGAATAACAAGGACAACAAGGCACAAATGGACAACAGCAAACACACGTTACAAAACTGCAAGAGCTAAACACAGAACAGAGGGCATCCAGGCAATGACTGTACAGTTAGGACTAAAGTTTGACTGTGTTTTAGCCAAACAAGCAGATTTAATCACCAAATGGTAGATGATGCCAGGCATTCATTCTGGCCTTAGAGTTTCTCGGTCATGAGCTTTTGTATTTAAGAATGTCAAATAGGTTAAAATATATTTTATATTTAACATGACACTGACCCTAATGCTAGAACTGCCCATGAACACCGTAGATGTAAGAGGTCGAACACAAGCAAAGCTGGAGACTAACACACAATATGTATTCTGAAACATTTGGGATAAAGTCACATAGACACAAAAGACACAAACCTACCAAATACAGAAACAAACATGCTTGGACGCACACACAAGAGTGGACAACCCTTTTTTTTTCCTAAGCTCTCCCTCCCTCTCACACAAGCACAGAACAATCCTCAATAGTCCTACTACTCCTAATAATGCTGGATTGTTGTGGCAACAAGGCTTTAAGCTACAAATTGACTGCTAGCCGCGGGTGGGCTCATGTAGCAGCTTACTACTGCTACTCCAGCACTGTCCATTCAGCCAGAGGAGACTGTTAGACAGATATATGGCCACTTAATTGGCCCATGATGGCAGTGTGGTGGAGTGGTGATCGCCAGCGGAGTGCTAGACATCAGGATGATTAGGGGCCTATGTGTGTATTTTGTGCGAGAAACTGTGTGTGTTTGCGTGCATGAAGCACGAAGCCAAGCTTGGAGTCTCTATCTTTGTATGTGTGAGATTGTATATGTGTGTGTATGTGTTTGTGTGTGTGTGTGTGTGTGTGTATAAAGAGACTGCTCAGCCCAGCAGGACAGCACCAGGCCTGGACTTATTAGTCACTCGTCTCAAGCTGTCAACCCACACAAAAGACATTGGACGATTAAAAAAAAAATGAACAGCCACAAACATATTCTGCACACTGCTAGTCCTCTGCTATGTGTCAGGTGTTTGTGTGTGTGTGTGTGTGTGTGTGTGTGTGTGTGTGTGTGTGTGTGTGTGTGTGTGTGTGTGTGTGTGAGAGAGAGAAAGACTGTGTGAGGTTTATGGTTTTCAGTGTGTGTGTGTAAATTGTGTAGGTGAGTGTTTTGATAGAGGCCTATTTTCCCTCCGAGTCCCCTCTTTCTCTAAGTGGAGAAATCAATGCAAATAAGGGAAGCGAGGAGGATGGGAGGAGTGAAAAGAGTGACAAGAAAACGGCGGAAAAAATGGAAAACAAACAAAGGCCTGGATTTAGGAGACAAAAAGAGAGAGAGAGAGAGCAAGAAAGAGAGAGTGGGAAGAAGTGAGGGGGGGGGATGAGAATGCCCATTAAGGTGGGAAATTGGAGCCCTTTGCTGTTAAGCATTCCGCTTGTGCCCATATTTCCCTGATGGTGGTACGAGATTCGCCAGGCCCCGAGTTATCCAGATGAGACCGGCAAGAATTAAAACGCCATATGTTCAGGACGGCACCTCGGCGCAAATCAAACGCTCCTGTAATTTCTCTCAATACAAAAGAGGCCCCTAACATTAGGCTTGCTCCGCTTTGCTGGTTTGTTTATTTCCACCCTGATTTTGTCGTGTTGATATGGCGATTTATTCCAACTTAGTGCGCCTTCGCCTGCTTTATTGGTTTAGTGTAGACAGCATGTTAGGTTAGGAGTGACTGACAACTATGGGATAAAAATTAATGCATCCCTATGACTTTTTCTCACTAGATAGTTTCCTGGTTTGTCACTTAACTCTATATTGAAAAATCTGATTGTTACATAGATAGATTTTGTTTTTTGGAATCACAATTTTTAATAAATGTCAGTAGCTAAACATTGTATTTTTGATCCTGGGAAGTGCAGCATTTTGTCCTACTACTACTACTGCTACTTAAACTCTTCACTTTTTAACGTTCACCAGGTAAGAGTTAGGATCAGGTTCACATCTACCTCTTTACATTTGTCATTTTAAAACATAATTTTAGGATAAGGCAAATATATGTAAAATACTTGATTTGTAGGATCCTATCTAATTTCAGAAACATTTGTGAGGTCTAAATAGGTCAGAAGATATAAATGGGGAGGCATTAACATAACCCTAACCTAAGACAGGGTGTGTTATATCCCCAGTCTAGGGGTATCCCAAACATAACACAATGTCCCAACTCTTCCCAATCCCAAGAAAGGTGACCATGTAAAAGAGACAGGATCTGCTGCTGAGCTCTCAAGAATACACTAATAAAATATAAAATATTGGAATTTTAACCAACAGAATTAAAGTGCCAACCTTCAAACAAGCTGTAACATTTGGCAGATAATTTTATTAAAGCAGAAATTTGGTTGAGTAGTTCACTCAAGTTACTGAGATTAAAGATTTCTACAACTACAGCCTTCTGTATCAGCAAACCTGTCAAACAAGCTGGCAACATGTAACAAAATCCAAATGGAAGAGGTTTGTTTGTCTGTTTTTTGTTTTTTTAAATAACCCCCACTACAGATGTTATGAATGGGGAAATTGTCCATACATCTCTAAACCACTTGTACAAACCTTTATACGTGCTTTTAAAGCTATAAAGTTAGGCATTTTAACATGAGACTTTATGGGGATTGATTTGCTTTTAAATCAAACCTCAAGCGGCCATTGGAGGAACTGCCTCAGGCTGCACTGGCATCAGTTTTTAGCCCAAGTGGTCGCCACCGGGTCGCAATATGGATGTCTTTCTAGTTTGCATGCACAACAAATGGTTATTGTCTCTAAAGTTGCCTCTGACAGTAGTTTTTAATACACTGTTATCACAGACTGGCTTTGCAAAGCCCTGCAAACCACCCACCACCCACCACACCAACCACCTATGTCCACCACCACATATTTCAGTACCACCTTTTTAACTGCCTTCTTTTTGTAAGTATAGTCCTGACTCACACCAGTAATTGTGTGTTTTCAACCTCTGCTGCCTTCGACTAATTTAACCACAGATTGAAATGAAATGACCCCCCCCCCACACACACACACACACACACCAAACCCCACACCCCCTCCACACACACACACACACACCAAACTCCCACACCCCCACACCCCCTCCACACACACACACACACACACACACACACACACCCCAGACACATGCACACACCAACCGCTACCTCTACTACACAGACGCCGTGCCGAGTGGCAATCAGGAGTCTGAATGAACTGTGTTTCCTCAGCAGACACAAGGCTGATTCCAAAGCTAATAGTCATTGTTTGAAGTGACACCACTGCCCTGGCATTTGCTTAACCTTCTGTCTTATGCACAAGGCAGAGTCAATGCACAATCCCTCCTTAATTAATATCTTCCCTCTCTTTCCACTCTGCCACTCCCCCCACCTCGCTTTCATCCCTCTACTAACAGAGAAGGAAAAAAGAAAGATGGATAGTGTCATTTTTACATTTTCCCTGCTAAAACAGCTATTGTTTGCACAAATGTGCATTCCTTTCTGTCTTTTACAGTTCAATAGCCCACGGCGCCGTAGTGGGACCTTCTCAAAGAATATATGTAAGTGACATTTTAACAGCTTTTTAACAGCTTTCACTGTTATTATCCGTAAAGTTTAATTTGATAAGTAGCAGTTTTTATTTTTCCTGATGGAGTCCGCCTTTCTTGGATTTAGTGTCATAGAGGAATCTCAAAATGGAGACACTGGACACTGCAGAAAACAACAACCAAAAGATTTTCACAATGCACTTACATTATATTGTCTCCTATTCAGATTACCCAAACCATATTGGGAACTCATGGCAAGTCTAATCAGACGGTTCTTTGCATATTACTATGTGCATGAGAATCTCACAAAAGAAATCACACAAGAATCATCACATCAGCAGTTTCTGAAATACTCAAACCAGTCTGTCAAACATGCCTAAATGCACTGAGTTATTCTTTATCACCTTAATAAAGTGACCGGTCAGTGTACTAAAGTCCTCCCAACAAGGATTATTACCGTCTCCAGCAATTTCTGTTTGGTGACACATACAAAGAGAGCAGCAGGGGTGGGTAGGGGTTTGAAGCATCTAACACCTAAATAGAGCGCTCCATAAGGGTTAGAGTTGAATGTGCATAAAGGTTGTTGGGAGTTGTTTGTGGTTAGCATGTAGATCAGCTGATACCAGGATCACAGCTGAGCTTGACTTTGTGCCTGAACTAACCTGATGCTCAGTTTATTTAGATTTTGACTTTTCTAAGGAATACAAAGAAGGCCCCATCTACATTTTCCTTAAATCCCTGCCAAACACAGATCCGTTTGTCACTTTCCAAACAGAAATACTGAAAAATAACTTAAAGTGCAAATTATGAATGCCAAATGAAAAAAATATGTCAAAGAAACATAACATGAAATAAACCAAAGGAATAAAAAGCAAACAAGGTTTTAGAGAGTTCCAAAAAGTGATAGAATGAGAGCCTTATGTGTTTGTTTGGCTGAACTGTAATCAGATCAACAGCATTACAAGATACAGGAAAAACACAAATTAACAGGTATGCATCTGAGATCAAAAATAAGATCAAGTTTGGACGCTGTAGATGCCAGAAATAGGTCGTTTTTGGTATATAAACACAAAATATAATCCACAATATGTTTAGTCCAAGAACTCACTGGTCTTAATATTGGTGTGACACTATCTCAAAATGGCCTTTAGTTCCCATGAGCACCATGAGCAACTACGGAAAGAGGAGAGGCTGTAGAATGGGGACAGAATTTTGTGAGCACAACAAACCCTACACTCGGACTCACTCGGTTCAGTGATATTTTAAAAAGTCAAGTTAAACGTATGATTTTTTTTCCCCCCATTTATCTATGCAGGGGTCCAATAGGAAGTTAAATTTGCATATTCTGAACAACATCGGTGGTAACCGTGAAATTTAAGAATTAATAACTAACATTTAAACAATTTTAAAGAATCCAGTTCTACAGTCTTATTGTTTCAGACTCACACTTACTTTTAACTAAAGTGAAGTTAATAAAGTGACAAAAGTAAAGTGTATATTGCTGGTGGCATTCACACTTCTGCTATTCTAGCAGTACTTCTCTCACTCAATGAGAGAGATTCACATCCTGCAACAAAACAGCTAGTTAGACAGAGTTATTCACTTTGGTGCAGTTGGGCTGATGGAAGATCTGGAGATTTAAAAACTAGCAATGACTAAATTCTTAATTTAATCACGAATTTGTCAATTGCTTGAACTTGACTTGTAAGCTGCCCTGGTAAACTGCCCTGCTGTGCTCTGTACCTTGGCTTTATTGATTCATTGCAGTTTGCTGTTCTATGATAGCTTGTAGCATTTTACATTTTGTTGGCATTATGACATTTTTGTGATGTTTACTCTTGTTTGATATACCATCAACACCATTCCGCACTAATTCCAATTCAGCTGCTTTAAATGAAAACTTGTGCGTTTTTTCACAACATTATTACTGGGATTTTTTGGCAATAAGTCTGTAGTGCTTTGACAGGCCAGCACTACTGTCACTCATCAGGACTGGCGAAGGATCCTCGTGATTACATGTATTGGTTTAAAACAAATGTTAGTGGAAGGAAGCCTGCTATTCAAGCACACGATGCATTCTTTACCAATTGACAGATGTCATCAAAACTGACCTACAATGGGAGTCTTCAAGATAAGACAAACAAACAAAAGATCATCGAACATACCATTGGCTAAGCTTGAGGGTAAATGGAAATTCAATGAAATACACAGCAACACATTTCTCTGCAGGTGTCATGGAGGATGGAGGATTTACATTACAATTGCACAGATTGGCAGATAGCCTTCTGTGTTAAATCCACCTTTTTTCAACACCCCAAGACTTCAGCATACCCCGAGACTCACACTCTAGACTCCACTCTTCTAAATAAGAATCAATGTCTAGTCAAGACTGAAGCCTTGCCAATAAGACCAGGAATAAAGTCGGAGGTAAACAATGCCATGACTGCTCTTGGTCTCCAACAAACACTCTGAATCCTAATCCCTCTTCTCTAAAGCTCTCTCCTCTCTTACTTAATTCTATCCTATTCTTTTTTTTTTTTATTTATGAGTGCTCCATCAGACCAAAGAGCAAATGTAATCTACTCACAGAGAGCAAAACAGTGACAATGTGACTAATCAAAGAAAAGAACAGCTGACTTGAAACTGTATTAACATATTACAGACACATTATAATCATTATTCCTACACTGAAATTGAATCAGTCATTTCCATACACTGAATGATTGAATGTGGTGTGATTGTATTAGCTGAAAGCTGTTTATTATTCTGCTCTAACAAGCTTTCAATCCTTGGAGTTGCTATGCAAGAATATTGCACCTTGTCCTGATTATAAGGATTATGATGCAGCAATTTTAGAATGCCGTTGTGATTAGAGTTTGACTGAAATGGGGCACGTACCAATATTCATACTCTTGGAATGCAGTTGCTGATAGCTAGTTCTCAGGCAGTCCTAATGGGAAATTTGAACTTTTACACATTTCTGCTTCTGCCAAGATTTAACTTTTGCCACGATAACCTTCAAAATTAAGCAGCGTTCAACACCTAAACTATTTGATCTGCAATCATAAAACTACACTATTTTCCATCATGTCATCTTTGAAAAAGAGAAAGACGCAGGTTTCCAAATACATACTGTATATGCATTGACTAAAGTGAAGCTAAAGTAAAATGGGCTGCATTTCCAAGAACCATGTATCACCTCCTATACAGCCCTATACTGTGAGCAACCCTAAATCTTTTACCCATGGAATGGCTGGCCTTGTATCACAGTGTAACTTCAGTTCTACATTTTCACCAGTTTGTCAGTATGTCAACAAAAACTATTTTAAATATTCTAAAGAAACTGATAGCCTAATTCCTATACCGATTGAGCATGCCTTTTTTGTTCCTACACCCGACCTATCACTTACTGAAGCTTAGTGAGGAACTCTAGGTACATCTTTACCTTCAGTTATTGATGGGAGTGCATTGTGCTGCAAACTTTTGTGCTGCAAAAGTTTATTGTTTAAGCAAAACTACTTGGTTATTGGCTTCATCCAGACCGTTAAACCTGTCTCCTCCACTGAGTTGAGTGACTTGTCTAATATCATTACAAGAAACATTGGTTTCGTGGAGGAACATGCTGAACCAGTTTTACTCTGCACCACTCCACTCTCCTCTTAGAACCCTGACAAAACACGATGTATCTGATATCCCTATGTTGGTGTTGCTCCTGCATTATCATAAAGATGTTTGTCCAGGATAATAACTGTCTATTGTCCTGATAATAACTTTCTCAACTGGGTATACGTGTGCTTCCTCGCAACAAGCCCCTTTCTCATTTATCTTTTGTTTTTCAGAAAAACACTTTCTGGGGGACTTAGGAAGGGAGGTACAGGAGGAAACATCATTGAAAGCAAAGTTTTTAATGATTTATTGGACAGAGTAATTTGATATATAGAGACACACCGTATCAGGACAGTTGTATTCTGCTGGCATTCTTTCAGAAAAACGAATAGGATGATTATACGGAAAGTAGAGAATTAACTTCCCACTGGATAGAAGCAAATATATTCAATTCATGTGTCTTGCAGCACCTCTCCGTTTAATTAACCACCAGCAACAAAATTTTCATGTCATTATTTTCTATTCGCAATATGTTCATCCAGAATATCGAAACCTAAACGAAACTTTGGATATTAGCAAGTGGAACAGTGCAGAAGTGTAGCTTAAACATATCTTTTTAGAAGGAGAATGGCGTATTGAGCAGAATTAAAGTAAAGTTTTGTGTGTCACTGTTACTTGTTTGTGTAATGCTTCATCCTTAACAGGAATCTGTGATCTTCTAAGACCATAAAATGAATGAAATAGCAAACTCTCGCCATTTGGTATCGTGGCTAAGCTTGCATTGTATGCGTCAAGTAGGACAGGACCCATCTGGACAGCGAGGTCAGTCATTTGCTTTGCCTGCTGTGTTTGTAGTAGCCCATTTTTTCCTCTCATTCACTTTCTGTCTCTGGGGGTGTCCAATGAAGTGGTCAGCAGTTGACAGGTGCTGCCGTGGCTGACAGGCCAAATACAGTGTGCAAGTGTATGCCCGTGTGTGCCTGTGTGTGCGTGCGCGCAGGCGTATGGTGGGCACTGCTTTGGGGCCTGTCAGCCCTGTGCTGCAGAGCATGGCAGGAACAAAGCCACAGGGACAAGGAGTCAATGACATCTCTCTCTCTCTTTTGCTGTATGTCTCTCTGTCACCTGCTTTTATTTCAGCTGCCCTCTCCAAAATTTTGCCATGCAAGTATGGAAAGTAGAGAAATGCAATGTTTTTCTCGTAACAGAGCGGACCATTAGGGTTTGAATTTTGTGGTGTAACCTAAGACAATGAGGGATTATGGTGTCATGGTGTGAAGACTGAGCAAATAACTTGGTGGGTGGGCCTGACACTCATGACACAGGGAACTCTCGAGGGAGCGCTGATATGTGCAGAGAGCCATAGTAGGACAGCACTTTTTGTCTTTTTATTAGCAAAGCTAGCAACATTTTGGCTTAACTGTTTAGAAAATGTCACTTTAGCATGAAATGACTTATGCTAACTTTTGCTAATCAGTGTTCAGTGGGTTTGTGGGCCTAAATGATTGGTAGAACGTTTTACTTTGGTTTGGACATTTTGGACAAAAACCTGTGAGTGTGGCCTACTGGACATAAAATAAGTCATAAGTCAGTAAGATTTGCTCTATCTTAATGCATTTGTAAACAGTCTGGTATCTGCCAATTTATCTCTCTCAGGCCTAAGACGAGTTCTGACCAAAACTGCTACATGGAAAGAACTTGTACCCATGTTTAAATATTCCAGACAACACAAGACCTGGAGGATTATTTCATGTATGACTCCTCTTAAGCCAAAGTCACTGAAGATGGTTTTGATGGCTTTACTCCTCTGCAATCCATAGATCACAAAGAGCCCTAAGACTTGATGTAGAGACTGTCCTACAAAACCTCTACACCCCACATTCATGGATTCACGGTTTGCCTTTCCCCCCCTGAATCTAACAGTCAACCACCAGGGCCATCTTTCTTTCCTGGGCCTCCTCCAGCCGGTCTTCCTGTGGGACAGTCAACTCCAGCTGGATGATTTGCTTTGACACCTGAAACAACAGAGCTATGTCAGACCCAAGTGATGGGTCTATGATGATGTCCAGGAATCTCCGTTGCCTCTCTAGGCCAACAAGGACTTGTCTGTCGCTTGTTGTGACAGACCAGCACCCTGCCCTGCGCCTTACTTTGAAGAGGGGAGGAGCTGCTGGCCCAATGAAGTTGATTGTGCGCTTTGTTGAAAGTTCCAGGTTGATAGCTGCTGATGCTGTGGCGGTGGTGGTGATGTGGTCATGGAACTAACAATACCTGTTCTTTCCCAGATCCTTGCAGAGCTGCTATAAATGTGCTCCTGCTGGCAGAGGTGACAAACAGGTGAGTCAGCCAGGCCAGAGCTGAACAGATTCCCTTCAAATTCCTGGTGAGGGGGGTAATTGTGACTGTTAATTCAATACCAATAATTACCAGTAATTGTTACTGAATTGCTCAAATGCTTTGAGAAATATATTTTGCTGGGCTGAGAAAATATATCCAGTTGGACACTCCAAACATGTACAACTTCTATAAGAATGACTCGGACAACCTGTCTTTAAGCACCGATGGGTTGCTGGACGCATGTTAGATATTATTGTAATAAACATCATTTATAGTTACTGAAATATTTGCTCATGGTTGGCCTGCAGCTACATCCCCCTTTATAATACATAGCACAGCTTTTATGCCCGTCCGAATATTCTTATGATGCAGACTTCCATTTCCTCGTCACACTCCCAGCTGCACTTAAGATATGGCTTAGTTGCTAGTGGTGGATCCTCATCAGGCTTGACCAAGGGAGTGTGTGTGTGCACACACTGCTACTCACCATGTTGGTATCTAAATTAAATTGTCTTTATCTCCTCCAGAAAAAAAAGGAAAGGGGAGGATGGGAAGCGCTGGGGAGTGGGGGTGAAAATTAATTTGTTAGATCAAAAAAATATTTAATTTTGCTGCACATCAAACAAACTTTGTCTTCAGACAGGGTGTACTGAGACAGGCCCGCCTTTTTCCTTCTTCTTCTTCCTCTTCTTTTTCTTCATCTGCTTCCTCTTTTTTTCTTTAATTAAAAAAGCATCCTATTATTACAGCAGATGAAAAGGAAACATCTATTCAAACACTACAGTCGTACCGGACTACCACTAATCTTTTGGTAATTATTTTTTAATTGAATCTTTTGAACACAAAAGCCCCGAACAGATGCTTGCATTACCGTGGTCCCACATCATGCGCCACGCCATGTATACGAGATGATGCCTGCCTCGCCACAAGTGAACAGCAGGACAACATGGAAATGGAAGAGAGGGGAGTCGAGGAAGGCAGAACTGAGAAAAGGAATTTGATGGAAGCAGGGGAGAGGACTGGGAGGAGGAGGTCTGGAGAGATGGAAAGTTTTGAGTAGATGAACAGCTCAGCAGCTCTTTAAATGTCTGAACATGCACATGTTTGTATGCACACACACACACTCACACACACACACACACACACACACACACAGAAGAGAGCCTTTCTGCAGAAGTGTACACTTGGATATAAACCGAGAGGTCAAGAAGCTTGAATTTTAACTGTGCCTTCTTGCCTCTGTCACTTTTCCTCGCAATCCTTCTTTTGCCTCAAGTCTGGACATCTCCAAACTTCAGCATCTAAAGAGTGCTGATTCTGAGCACATAATGATCGGTCTTAAGAGGATGGAAGGGGGGGCGCGTTACTTGAAAAAGAAAAAGCCCCAAAAGATGAACCCAGTCTCAACTTTCCAGCTTTTTCGCCTCCCGGAAAGGACCTTAAAAACACCTTATTACCACAGTGTTCCCCATTTCACTGACATTTGATACGGTTCTGAATTTGAGCGAGGGATCCGGGATGATGTGTGCAAAAGTTCTCACTATGAGATGCTTGAGAAGCGCTTAAAAGACATGTTGAGGGAGACGCAAAGAGGGGCTTAAGGAGCAGGCAAATAGGAGCGGCTCGGAGAAAGAGACATCTTTAGCTTGGCTTTATGCAACACTATATTGGCTCTTAATCATGTCGAGTACCCGTCAGAGCTCGCCAAGCAGGTTCAATCACATTACTCCTTCATTTTATGTGTGTGTGAGTGGGAAGGAGTGTTTCCTCTGGCTTTTATGTGCTTGCGTGTGTGTCTGCATAACACAAAATGCCGGCGAATGTGAAGGTGTAAGCATGTACTTACACTGGCTTGGTGGAGTTATGATCACAGCATTTTGGGCCTCACCTTTGAATGATAAATACACTCGTATATACATAAATATATATGACATCAAAAATCTCCCTCTCATCTTAAACAGTGTATTTTTTTCATCTTGATATATTTTTTTAATAGTAGTAATAAAACAAAAAAGAATTATGGTTATGCTATTTATATATTGTGAACTTAGACCAAGTAGGTGTACAGTATTCGAGCAAGGCTTTTTTTAAGTTATAGCTACAGGTTACATGTCATGCACTGGAAATCTTAAAGTACATGTTTTTAAACAGGACACAGTTCTGTGGGAAGCATTTTTGTCATCCAAACAACAGGGTCAAAGCGTATGGTGACTTACAGTGCACTTGACAGCAGTTCTAAGGATAAAGGCCTGAGAATGCATTGATACTGACAGTGTCCTCAAAAAATATTAGCAAACAAACATACCTATGTGAACCCAATATGAGAACCAAGTGACCTTAAAGTGAACACTACACTTACCCAGTTATCGGAACAGGAGAAGAAAAAACTATATGAAGGCCAACAAGTCACATATTCTGATTTTGATCAGTTAGAGTTACCCATCATGATCAACGACACATTTGACCTCAAAGGTTTAACTGTCAGACCAGCTCCATGAATAAGTTTTGAGAAGCTTGAGAAATATGGGCCCCAGATTTGGGAGAGACAGCTTAAGTGAAATGTGCACACGTATGGACGATACGTGCGTCTCCATCAATTTTCTAAATCCTAATGACAATGAAGTGTTGACTTGAAGACAGATAATGGCGATAGAAAGAGAAAGATGCTGTTTGGGATGTGGGATGGCAAGGCGCGGGTGGTGGGGGTGGGGAGGGATTGTGCGACGGAGAGGACCGAATGAGAGATCAACAATGCCATAAATAACCTTGGGAGAAGTCACCTATCCTCCCGCAGGCGACAGCTCGTCAGGGAAATGAATGGGTTGTCACTGTCGTCTTTGTGCCCATAGCTGAGGGCACTGAAGCTGGCACCGCTGCACTTGCAGACACAAACACAAGTGGGGGGAAAAAAAAAAGCTTTTCTTTCTTTCATTTTTTCCTTTTTTAACGTCTTTGACCCCCCCCCCCCCCCCCCCCCCACAGCACAACACAAACACACAGGTTCACAAACACTCTTTGAAAGCATGCATCCACTTAAGCAAAATTGACACGCCAAAGCAAGGAGTAGAGTTGATGGCGTGCACGGGAATGTAGGCGCTCGCACACTCTCCAGCCCACTCACTCAGCACTCACGCTCCTCTCAGTGTCTCCGTCTGTCTTCCCCTCTCTATATATCTCCATTTGTCTCTCTGGACTCCAGGTGTGTTGCTTGGATTTCATCCCTGCAGCATTTTATTCTCAGCCGGCACAAAATTTACCCACAGTTCAACAGGCGTGCACACACACACATAGACTCTACGAGGGAAACCAATGTGTGTGCATGCGCGCGCTGCAGCTTTTTGTGCTTCTCGGATGAAACAGATCAACAGCTCAGAGCTATACGCACATTGTTTATCAAATTACAAACACCTTCATTACTCGACTATTTTTGCCAGGAGAGATTTGTTCAAACATGTTGTGAAATTAGTGCAGATGTTGTCGTTATTTGTTTATTTACCTGATGTGTTTTATTCATAATAACAATGCCGTCATCATTTCTGATGGGGATGATACGCTTTTCTAGCCTGCCTTCAGCTGTTCTTTAGAGATCACAGCAACAAACGCCCCAAAATTTGACATTATTATTGAACATTTAAATAGAAGAAGAATGTTTGGGCCTATTTCTTCTTCACATTTCCCTTTGAAGTAAACAACTGGAACTAGCTCCACCTTGAGTAGCTATAAAAGTATTACTTACACAGTGATGGTTTACTTTTGATAAAAGTACAAGGCTCAGTTTTCTTATAACCTATTTTCCAATTACGAATATTACACTTTACTGATAATACTTTACACTTTTGTGTTTCCACACAGTTTGTATTTTAGGTTTCTTCTCATTTTGGATTTTAACCAGTGTAGTATTCATAATGACATCAACAACCTTGAGTGCACCAACCTTATATTCATCTTTAGGCAGAATCTGGATTCCAGGAAACTAACACTGAGTATTTTTAACATCCAGCAGATCCATTAAGGTTTAGGATTAAGATTTATGTTTTTGCCAAATACTACACAAGCGCCATTTTTCAGAAACTGACAGTTGTTATATTTCAAAGATTCATTTTGGCCTTGCAGCTTTTGTTTTATAAGTTTTTCTGTTTGGGTCATGTAGGCAAAAGTTCCATAAAAAGAGGGTTGACATTAGCTCAATCCTCACCTCTGATTAGAGTCCAACCCTAACACTAACACTAACTTTAAAAGTAATCAGTAAATGTAATTTGTGCAATTTCTTAAAATGAAATTGTTTGCAGCAGAAACAATCATTTTTAAACTGACATGAATTAAAAAAAAAACTTTACAAAAAAAGTGTTGAGTGTTGCCTTTGTCAGAAAATTAGGGTTAAGGCCTTTACACACTGGTGATGTAAAATTAATTTCATTATTTCGTCCAACAAAAATAGATTTCAAACTCTTCTTCATGTATTCATAATTATTCTTAGCTCACAAGAACTGCATAATTTCAAAGGAAAATCCTCATTGCTTGATGTCGACTTCATTTCTTCACAGTATATTTTTTGAAGATGAAAAAAATGAAGTGCTTTCAGTCTGCATATACATTACACAACAAATTCAGATCTGAAAAATTTTGAATTTTTGTCAGTTTTTTGCCACACACTCAGTGTGAAATGGCCTTAGCGTTAACAAATATGATGGGTCTGAACATGCACGTAAATACTAGTAAATCAGTTTGTCCACTCAATTGAAATGGCTTGAGAAAGGAACTACATGTGCAACAGGGTTGGTCCCAAAAATCTCTTGCACACAATTCTTGGCATGAATTGCCACCTCTTA
Source organism: Oreochromis niloticus (assembly GCF_001858045.2). Lineage (NCBI taxonomy): Eukaryota > Metazoa > Chordata > Actinopteri > Cichliformes > Cichlidae > Oreochromis > Oreochromis niloticus. Next base: position 29,737,764 of record NC_031978.2, on the reverse strand, counting down.
CACACAGCCCTGCCCCTAGGCTCTCTTTGTAAATACCAACAGTACTTTTTCAAATTTGTGCTATCGCAAGGTGTTAACAAATCTGGCTCTTGATCATAATATTGTCCTAAGTAGATGTCACAGAAAAAAGAGTATTGAGCAATTTTCCTTAAATGCTTCGAAAATAGAAATTCTAATAACTAATAAATTATGTTCTAACCTATAATATGTCATTGGACTGTTTTCTAATTAAATGAACATGGTATTGTTTGTTTTTGGTTGCAGAACACTCGGCTTTGTCGTGGTATCCGTCCCTTCTGAAATAAAAGCCCACACCTTTGCTTAATATTTTGAAGTCTGCTAAGCCCGAGTGTGTCTGCATTTATGAAGGTTTGTGTGCATTTCTCTGTGAAATAGTTGCTTTGTCAGTGAACAAGCTGACATGTCAAAAATACATAACTCCAGCACTATTCCACGTATTCACATCTGAAAAAAAGTCACAGGCTCCTTTTATACGGGGAATGGCTTCACAATTCATTTCAATTTCCTGCAGGGCCCGAGTGACTTCAGAGAGCGAGTAATCTGACGCAGAACTCCATTTAGCCTCGCACTTACATCTTAACCCCAAAACCCGATATTTCACAAATATGACTCCATTGCATGCGAGGGCGCTGCCTGACGAGTTTATTTAATTTGAGAAAGGTCTGGGCGGAACATATTGCAGCCCCTCCCTCTCTCACATCAAACCCTTGCCTAAAGTGGCGCTCGGCACAAGAAACAGGACTACTTACATCACAAAATGGGCTCTAAATGCAAACAGGCATAACTAGGGACAGCCAAATCACACACTCCACCCCCCTTCATTTTCTTTTCTTTTTTTTTAACCCCCTTCATGTGGAAGAGAGTTCGGGGGCCTTTTTTTCTTCAAATTTCACACTGTGTTGTATTGTGCTTGGATAAAAATGAAGCGGAGAAATGAGGAGAAAGGGACGGAGTGAGAGAGAGGGGATGGAAGAGAAGAGAGAAAAATCAATAGTGAGGACATAGCTGGGGGGTTTCCATATTACATTTTGCATAGACGTCGGCTGTAATTTGCCTTTGATCTCAGTCCCAAGATGACTCACTGAAGCCATCTTCCACAGCCAATTGGGGGGTGCGGGGAGTGAAGGGAGGGCGGCGGAGAGGCAGGGAGGGATAGAGGGAGTGGGTGGAGGGTTAAAGATGGAGAGAATAGAAAGAGAAGGGTGGTGTGTGTGTGTGTGTATGGGAAGGGGGAGGTAGTCGACCACAAGTCCTAGATGCCAGGCCAGGGCTTCGTACATTCTGCTGAGATGTCTTTTTTGTTACAGATTGGATGTAATGCAGATTCTACTGGCTGCTCATAGAGCCACATGTAAGTCCAGTATGTCCAGTTCACCCAGACAGATGAAAGCACTGTGCCAATCAGTGCTTTTTCTGTCATGGGAACTTGTGAAAGTTTTCAATTACAAGTGAATTAAAAGTCCTGCAATCTATATTTTTGTCCCTTATAACAATTAAATGGTTTATTTCAACATTTTCACCTCATTATTTATTCAGAACCCTAACTCTTGTTGTCAGGCCAGTCTTCATATACACTGCTGTGGCACACTGGTTCTACTGGTCTGTGATTGGGGCTTTTCTTTCATGTTTTTTTTCTTTCATGAAAATTCAGTTCATCTTTAGAATATTTATTTAACCAAAGTATCAATTGTCACATGTTTAAGTTTTTTGATTGCAAGTAAAGTAAAAGTCTAACATAACTATATGTCACTCATAACAAATAATTTACATCAAGTTGCTTTGAATTATGAACATCAAGATAAAAAAAAAATCATACAAAATGGCTCCATTTCACATCATTATTTATTCAGAACTAATGAATCATTATAATTAATAGATTAACATATGAGTGACACTTTAATATAGCGGGTTTAAGTCTATGGTGCCAATTTGAACTCTTTTCCATTCTGTTTGATCAGCTCATAAAATGTGATGCACCGTAAAATCAACAGTCACTAAAGGCTGTCGAGGCAAATATATACGTGGATTCAGTGTTTATGGTGATAAAAGCAGCAAGACCAAAGTGTAAACATACTCTTGCTGTCTTTTGCTAAAGTAAAAAAGTTTTTTAGCATAATAGTGATCCAAGACTTTTCAGTTAAATTCTAATCAAAGTAATTCTAATGTGTCATACTTTTTGTATCAATATTATTGTGTAATATTATGTGCTGCTAACAACGTCTTGGCTTACCTTATAAGAACAATCTCATTCTCAAATAAAATATGTTAAATTCCAGTTTAACCCTTAAATTTTGATGAATCTAAACTAGCAAAAACTGAAGCTACTCAAGTCAAATGCCTTGGGGGAAATACTATAAACAGTTTCAGATCATCTGGCTGTAGCGTTTCATCGCTCAGCCAAGAAACGTCTTCAGTCTGAAGATGAACCAAATCAGCTTTATGGGATACTCAAGCACAGTATCCTCAGACTTTACGTGCTGTAAATGTATTGAATGAAAGCAGTACGCTGACTACATGGAATAAACGTACATCGAAACAATGTACTGAAACTCTCGCAGTGAGCAACGGACGATTTAAAATCAGTCTGGGCGGTGGAATGCTATGAAATAATGAATGAAGACATAAAAGTAATTAATAGATAGAGCTGTCTCTGAGAGAAAGGAGAGGAGGATTCGTCATCTCTTCTCTACACAATGCCATTGTTCCTTGCGACATTCGCCAGCCGCTGTGTTATTAATGATCCTGCCTTGCAGAACATACATTTTTCTCTTTCGATTCTCGGTCGGAAACTTTTTTGGAGCTTTTTGTCCTTCGTCCTTCATCTCCCATCCCCCACCTGTCACCATCCCTACCATCCTCTTTTTTCCATATAAAATTGTTCAGGTATTGTGTCACTACCCAGTACATTCTCTCTAGAGAGGCAGGTGCGCCCAGGAGTACTTTGAAGAAAAGGAAATTTGGCTGGAACTTTTTTTCCCGAGATAAAACTTTTGTTCTTTCCATTGCTTTGGTGTTTTGTCAGGATGTTCCAGTGTAGCATTGTTTCAGTGTAACATTGTGACTAAAAGGATGCTTCCACGCACATCTGACATTGATGAAGTTGTTGGTGTGATGCCAGCAGCTCCTTAAATGTAGATGAATTTTGGTTTGTTTCACAGATACAGTCTAAGCAAAACACAAAAAAGCTGATTGAAAATCATCCATTCATCATCCATTTACTTTTAGAGACAATAGTTTCTAAAAGCAAAGTGAGTAGGCTTTCCACCCTGTCCATCAGAAAAGAATGCCTAACCCTAACACTAATCATAATTATGACCCTAACCTTAAAACCACATTGTGAGCTTTCAAATTCATGAGGACTGGCATTTGGTCCCCACAAGTGACTGTTGGCTCCTTCAAGTATACTGGTATTCCAGTTTTTGGGCCTTACAAAGTTGCTTAAACAAGTATGAACACACACACTCTTCCCCATTAACCCCATGGCCAAGTTTACCATTAGAGTTAAACCAGTTGTCTACAGAACAATCACGCAAATTATATAATCTGTTCTGAGTCCTTCTGTCTCATCACGTAACCCCAGAATGACTCCATGAAATCCTTGGAGTCAGGCAGGTTCATCTTCATTTTTTTTTTTAAATAGCAGAGCCAGTCAAACACCATCAGGTCATGTAAGCCTTTACAGTTGCAAATGCAGGAAATTTATGTTACTTGCTGTCAGTAATTACAAAAAATGCTGTTTTAGACTAGCTGCTGTTTTTTTTCTTATTTTTCCACTCTTTAAAGTTAAAAAAGTGCATTCAGTGTTAAATTGGCAACTCGTGATGCTCCAGTAAGTTTCCACCTATCCTGCATTTCTGTCATAATTTGGCCCTTACTTGTCAAACATACTGGAGTGTGTTTTTGTTCTCATGCTAGCACCCAGTTTCTTGGTGTGGGTAGCAGAATTTGATATTATTTGAGGCTTATTCCTAATCGCCCAGACAGTAAATATTGCACATTTCTTCTGCGGTGGGCTAATGGGCATGTAACTTTATAGGCAAACATGTGAAGTGGTATTCCTCCAGTGACTGGGAGTTTAGAAGTTTAGAGGTAGTGCCAGGCACTCCCCGAAGATGAAAGATTTGTCAGATGGCACCGTCTAGCTCAGCTCATGCACTTATGAGAAACAGACCTTTAGGAGAGGCTAAGTGTCCAATCTCTTGTGACTAAGAACAGTAAAAGAGCACAATCATCGGTAAATGGACTATTTCAAAACCAGAAGCATGACTCCCCGTGTGTTTTGGCATCGTCCCCTGTTGAAATGTACACCTTCACCATCCTTCGCCAGGAGTGCACTGCGGATTATTGCTATTATTACACTTCATAAATCACCTCCTTTCACAAGATTGATGATTTTCCAGTCCACGCTTAGCACGTTGCGGTGGATCTTTTTCAAAAAATTTGCTTTTTTATCCTAAAGATTCAGGTCCATTTGGCTGTCGATCTTCTGCGCTATGGCTGAATTAGCATGCAGCCTCAATAATCTACCCCCTCGTCTCTCATGGCTCAGTCCACAATCCCTAATGATGAAATGAATTACACCGTCTATTGTCAGAGTGCTTTAATCATATTAGCTTCTGCTAAAATGACAGAGCATTGTTCGGGCCCCCAGACAAAAGAAGACACATCTAAGGTACAATGGACTTCGGATCTCTCTCAGTGAATTACATTAATTCTAAATAACGTCACATTAAGCTGCCTGTCCAATAGAGGGAGTGAAAGAGGTTTGACTGGGATGGCATTTGTACCTTCATCACTGCTCCTAATGACACACTAGCCTATAATACTGACAGATGTTCACTGACATGGAATGATTTTTTTCCCCACTTAGAAATGGGTTTATTATATCTGTCCATCTTATTAGAGTTATTTGTATAATTGGTACTTTATTTGTATTTTTTAAGTAAATTTTATGAATAAAATACCTTAAAAAATCTTGTAAAAGTATTTGAAAAGTTTAAAGACACAGATGTTCACATCTTACACCATATGGCCAAAAGTTTCTGAAAACTGTTTTCTACATATGTTGCTTTTTGATGCAACAGCAGCTATTGAAAGCCTAACCTAACCCAGTGTGTGTACATTTATAAGGGCTACCCACACTGCAAGAGACTAATCCAGGCAGACACCAAAATGACAACTTAAGATGAAGTGAAATAAGCAGGTCTGGACTAAAACATATCTCAACTCTAAGGAGAGAGGAGGAAAGAATTACAAATGAGACCAAAAATACCTTTGATTGACGACAGGATGGTAAATATGTTAAATAGCTACAGTTGGCATTTGTAGCTACAAAGTATTGGGTGATGAGCAAATCACTGCGTGTGTGGGTAAAGCTTTAGGTTGCCTTTTTAAAAGAGACACATTCTGAGAGTTATTCAAGCAGATATCCAGAGGTTATTAGATACAAAACATGATCTCTGTAGACTGTGTTTAAAAGTAGATTCCCAGTCTAAAAAGTAAAATCAATGCAATAAAGTTACCCAGAAAAAGTCAGAGAAAGTGTCAAGTTATTAAGATGACTATCAGAGTTGGGTCTCCATATACTTTTTGGCCTTTTAGCATCTCCCCGTGTCATACTAAAAGCAAACACAGACTCACGTGCAGGCAGGCTCATGCCTTTGCTGCGGGAGAATTGCTAAACAACTGACCGAGCGCTTAATTCAATCATTTCTACCGGGTACTAGCCCACCCCTGTCGCTGTTCATTGATGGAGGCTCTTTAAGGAGAGCAATATTTAGCATATCTGGCTAAATGGTCCTAACAAGCCCCAGCTTGCACCATGTTAAAAATTAATAAATAATAAAAGAAGGAGAAAGTGTGAGGTTGCCAGGGAAATAATTTGCCTCTCTTGAACTGATGATGGCATGCACTTTATGCAAATTGGTGTCTTGGGACAACAAAATCCCTCTTAATACATATGCAGATTTCATAAAAGAGAGAGAGGGAGACCTGAGAAAGGAGGGAGGAGATGAGAGAGCGCATCTGGAGGTAGGAAAGGAAGATGATAAATAAGTCAGCATTAAAGTGAAAGGATGTATGTGAATTTCATGTTTCATAAAATCAATGTAAACCTCTAATTCTTTTGATAGTAAGATAAAAAGATTTGTGTATGTATGAGAGAGACTGTGTGTTTGAAGCACACATCAAGTATGTAATGCTGCAGGCAGTGTGTGTGAAAATCACCAGTAACTGCAGTTAATCTCAATAACAAAACATTATTTGTCCCTCTAACTTATAGCTAAACTTGCCTATATCTTTATTTGGAAGTAATAAACTGAAGTTGTGCTATATTTTTATGCACTGTCAACATTTTTGTTATCAGCTGTCACTTCATCTTATAATTCTATCGTTAGAGGATAATTTGGCTTACAGATAATTATGTCATGCCATATTTTTAAACACCTGGACTTTCCATGACTACTTAATATGTAGGGTCCTTTCTATATAATTGATTAAAGTTGTAGTTGCATTTTGGTGAAGTCTGGTCATAGACTGTATATAAAAATTGAATGTTGACATCATGTATTTATTTCCGGACTTTCTGAAGCATTGATATTAGTTTTTTTAAGTAATACAATAATACATTATAAAATATTTATAATAATTGGCGTGATACAGTTGGTCGCACAAGCCATAAATTACCAGATAGAAACTGCTCTAGAAGGAACCAACGGCTCAAACACTGTGGAGAACTCCAGGTCAGTTACTCAAATTAGCAGAAGCTAAGGCTGGTAGAAAGTACAGTTAACTCAGTCACCACACCGTATCCCTAAAAGTGTCTACACCATGCTGAGGATGTCTCACAGTAGGTCTTATGTACCTTTTACCAACCTGATGAATGCTGCCTTTTCATGAGGAGCTGCACATTTGTGCTATCTGATTAGCAGCATTATTGCATCCCTTCAAACTGGGTAAAGCAGCACATTATGTTTAATTTGTGGGCAAAACTCATTGACAAAAGTCTCATGCAAGAGAAAAAAGATGTCCCCTGCTTGTCAGAAATCAGGAGACAAAAAGATACCAAGTTTAGTGGTCAGTAATTAGAAACTATTAATAATACAGCTGTCAGCAACTTGTCATTACAGCAGCGCTGCAGTTTGACAGGAAAAAAAAGCAAACACAGAGACATTTTTCTAAAGAAAAGCGGTCATTGACTAAGACGACATATGTCAAGAGAATATTACTGATGATGATGTAGCAACCATAAAAGTGAATTTCTGTTTTATAAACTATATCATTAAACTAGAATTATAAAAAAAGGAACAATTATGGATAATTCTGCTATTTTTTTTTGTCATTTTTTTTAATATTGTTGTCTCTATATAAGTGTAATGAGAATAAGCGTCCCTAATATGGTCATCTTAGACACACAGCTCTACCTTTGAGCACAGGCACTCCATCCATCTCCTGTTTAAACTGTTGTTTGTAAGGGGCAGCCAATAAGAAGAAAAAAAAGGAGGGAGCTAAAATGATTGGTTTCAGAGGATGAACAGAGTGGCTCCACAAAGGCCTTTTTAGTCACGTAAATCCAGGTGAGATGAGCAAAACATCTCTAAAAATTACCTTAAATTGAAGTGGCAAGGCTAGTCCTCAACACCACCTAAAAGTACAGTACTCACATATTTTTTTGCATTGTTCACTATGCAACACCAAAAGAGTCATAACTCTATGACAAGCATAATTTGATATTTATATATTAAATCAATGGCATGAAAAGTTTCCTGTGTATTTTAAAAGAAACACTTCTGGTAATATTAATGACGCTGTGTTTCTGAAGTGGATGTTAAATGTGCCTGATCACAACAACCAAATAAAATGTCAAGTAAATAAGACACAAGAATATCACGATCTCACTGTTAAGTAAAGTTTAAGTCAAATTTAGATATGTAATCAACCGAATGTTTTTTATTAATGTAAAACTAAAACAAGCAAAAGTTTGAAAATTTGACATTACATTTTGGTTAGGTTAACTTTTATTGTTGCTAGCAAAGTGGAAACTTTTTACGAGCTATGATTGGTCAGACTTCATAAATATCTGGTGCTTGGTATACATGGTCCAGTTTTTTTAGACTACTAGCTGGTAAGAAAAGCAAGCTGCGTCTTTCAGACAGAAAATCACAAGAACTTGGAAACGTTTGTCAAAATCAAATGGCTGGAAGTGGACAGATGTAAGTTCATCAATGGTTACACTCACGTGCAAAAAAGAGGATGTATGTTGTATCACAAGACAGCTTCACAATTTGTTTTGCTAACTCATTTATACAAGGCATTTTGTAGAGTGTATATCAACCATGGCAGTTTGTGTTGAAACAACAACGGTAATCTCTGATTTTAACTTTTTTCTCAAAATGATCATCAATAATATTTATTGTTAATGTGGCCCTAATACTCCATTGCAATAACAATTAGCTCAGGTGTTAAATTAAAAAATGTTCAGTTTAATGTTTCATCTGGTTTGAAATTCTCACTAAAGGACGTTTATTAATAATAATAATTAGATTTTGAAAGAAAAATACAGTAAGAAAAAGTTACAGTATGCATGGATGGAAAGACTCACTCTACATACATAAACATACTTGCTCTGTTTCCTCAGCCTCCCCCCCCCCCCCCATTCCCACTCCCCACCACACCCTGCTCTCGCTCTCTGAGGAAGTTTTCAATCCTGTCATTCCAGCATTTCTTTCATGTGTGCCTCGACTGCGGGCCTCTCCTCCTTTTGTATTGTTTTATTATTTATGCATGGGGAGAGATGGTGGTTGGTTTGGGCGAGGGTTTGGGGTGGGGTGGGGGGGTGTCTTAGGCATAAGGAGCAGCAGCAGTAGCATTAGGACAGATCGGTGGTGGTGGTGGTGGGGGGGCTAATTTATATTCTGTTTCAGCAACATCTTTGAGAGCCAGAGAGTTCAAACATTTTCTAAGCAAATGTGGAGAAAGACGGGGGAGAACGGAGGAGAAAGGCAAAAAGAGAGGGAGGACAAGACACAAGGGGCATGTGTGAGGGTGTGCGTGATAGTGTGATTTTGAATACACTTGTCCATATGTTTGAGTATGCATGCTTTTGTGTGTGTCTGTGTGTGTGTATGGCATATACAATATGTGTTAGTATTCAAGAACAGATGGAGTTAAGAAGAAGTGCGTGATGGAGCAGGTTCAAGAGAGGAAGCAATGAAAAAGAAGGAAGGAAATGGGAACAATACGCTGAGGAGTGGATACAGTGTTACAAAACTTTCTGTGTGGAAAGTGATTAAAATAGATGTGAAAGAGGCATCGCGGGGTGGGGTGGGGGTGGAGGGTGTAATGAGAGACAAGGGCTGTTTGCTGTTACTGCCCCCATCTTCCGCATATGGATGCCCATATGTAGTGTTTATGTCCATTTACTGTAGGTGTGAGTGGATGTGAATCACACTGTTTCACAGATAGAAAAGGATTTTCCTTGTGAAAAGTTTCAATAGGACATTTGACAAAACTATAAATCCTTGTAGATTTTCAGAGAAAGAGGGCAGGATCTGCAAAACATAATCAGACTTTTGACTCTTTTGTAAGTTTTGCAGCTATCTCATATTCATATATTTGAAAGGTGTGGAAAAGGTGTGACTTTAAAACCTAAAGTAACAGGTGCAGACTTCAATTGGAGATTATGTATTGGAATTTCAGGAGCGGGACCACGCCTCCAAACACGCTCCTTCAGGTTCTCATCCACAGGGAGTGCAGAATTATTAGGCAAGTTGTATTTTTGAGGAATAATTTCATTATTGAACAACAACCATGTTCTCAATGAACCCAAAAAACTCATTAATATCAAAGCTGAATGTTTTTGGAAGTAGTTTTTAGTTTGTTTTTAGTTTTAGCTATTTTAGGGGGATATCTGTGTGTGCAGGTGACTATTACTGTGCATAATTATTAGGCAACTTAACAAAAACCAAATATATACCCATTTCAATTATTTATTTTTACCAGTGAAACCAATATAACATCTCCACATTCACAAATATACATTTCTGACATTCAAAAACAAAACAAAAACAAATCAGCGACCATCATATGCTCATAGGGGGTCATATGATTGTTGGGTTTTTCTCTGTATTTATTATTGTGCTATCTACTGTACAATATAAAGCGCCTTGAGGCGACTTTTGTTGTGATTTGGCGCTATATAAATAAAATTGAATTGAATTGAATTCAATATAGCCACCTTTCTTTGCAAGGACACTCAAAAGCCTGCCATCCATGGATTCTGTCAGTGTTTTGATCTGTTCACCATCAACATTGCGTGCAGCAGCAACCACAGCCTCCCAGACACTGTTCAGAGAGGTGTACTGTTTTCCCTCCTTGTAAATCTCACATTTGATGATGGACCACAGGTTCTCAATGGGGTTCAGATCAGGTGAACAAGGAGGCCATGTCATTAGTTTTTCTTCTTTCATACCCTTTCTTGCCAGCCATGCTGTGGAGTACTTGGACGCGTGTGATGGAGCATTGTCCTGCATGAAAATCATGTTTTTCTTGAAGGATGCAGACTTCTTCCTGTACCACTGCTTGAAGAAGGTGTCTTCCAGAAACTGGCAGTAGGACTGGGAGTTGAGCTTGACTCCATCCTCAACCCGAAAAGGCCCCACAAGCTCATCTTTGATGATACCAGCCCAAACCAGTACTCCACCTCCACCTTGCTGGCGTCTGAGTCGGACTGGAGCTCTCTGCCCTTTACCAATCCAGCCACGGGCCCATCCATCTGGCCCATCAAGACTCACTCTCATTTCATCAGTCCATAAAACCTTAGAAAAATCAGTCTTGAGATATTTCTTGGCCCAGTCTTGACGTTTCAGCTTGTGTGTCTTGTTCAGTGGTGGTCGTCTTTCAGCCTTTCTTACCTTGGCCATATCTCTGAGTATTGCACACCTTGTGCTTTTGGGCACTCCAGTGATGTTGCAGCTCTGAAATATGGCCAAACTGGTGGCAAGTGGCATCTTGGCAGCTGCACGCTTGACTTTTCTCAGTTCATGGGCAGTTATTTTGCGCCTTGGTTTTTCCACACGCTTCTTGCGACCCTGTTGACTATTTTGAATGAAACGCTTGATTGTTCGATGATCACGCTTCAGAAGCTTTGCAATTTTAAGACTGCTGCATCCCTCTGCAAGATATCTCACTATTTTTGACTTTTCTGAGCCTGTCAAGTCCTTCTTTTGACCCATTTTGCCAAAGGAAAGGAAGTTCCCTAATAATTATGCACACCTAATATAGGGTGTTGAAGTCATTAGACCACACCCCTTCTCATTACAGAGATGCACATCACCTAATATGCTTAATTGGTAGTAGGCTTTCGAGCCTATACAGCTTGGAGTAAGACAACATGCATGAAGAGGATGATGTGGACAAAATACTCATTTGCCTAATAATTCTGCACTCCCTGTATATAAGTTCCCCCAGTTCTGCAAGCTGTCAGTCTTGTTTACATGCCCCAACCTCCCTCCCCTTTTCAATTCTTTAACTTCTTCACTTCTGTTTAGTACATGGGGATCTGCCAGGCCCGGGAGCCATCGCCAGTCCCCTTCCAGGCCTGCAGCTCAATTCATGTCCAAGCATTCACCTTTACCTACTAAAATGCTGTCAAAGGATGTGGGCCCAGCTAGTGAAATATATATGTGATTTTAAATGGTACTTGATGGTGCAGCATGTTTTTTGATGACAGACCATTAAGCTAAAATACCAGCAGTGTGTTAGGTCAGATGGTGACTCCAAAGTCAACCCTATGTCTAAATGGCGACTTAACATCCACTGCTGGCTACTAGTAACCCATCTAGGTTTTAGGGTAATGGTTAGGGGTAAGGTTTGGGGTTTTGTTAACATTCGCCCCTTTTTATAGAAATTTCTTCTATGGTTTTCACATAGAATGTTTCATCGACATAATGCCATAGTCTCGCTACAAAGTTCCATGGTTCCCTCAAAAAAGCCTGACAGTGTTGGCACAGTGCATGTTGTGTGCTGTCTGGAAGCCCTTTAAGTAGCGTTGTGATAATAGAAAACATGGCATCAGAGCTAACAGAAAGCGTCAAGCTGATATTTAAAGAAAGAAAACACAAGGCTTCTTGAGCCTCAACTCCTTTGGCTAGACCAAAGGTTTCTAAGGGGACAGTGACTGACACACTCACACACTGCAGAGACTTTTCAAAGCACAGTCAGGGAGACTAAAAGTTCAATATATCATGATGTGTTCACTGAGAAATAGAGGCACAGCTTCTCCACTCATGACGGATTTTGTTAAATAAAGAAGTCAGACTGTAAATGTAAAAACTTCTGTGAACGAAGGCTGAAAAAGTGCCAGAAGATGAGTAGAAGATTTTTACAACAACAGAAGATGAGTAGAGCATTTTTACAACTTCTCAGGGGAGGAAAGATTATAAATGCTTGGTCTGGATTAAGACAAACCAGCATTTCAGAGCGGATGACGAAAAGGAGTCCAATCACCTCGCTCCACAGTAGGCAAAGCAGCACGTATGGAGACTGTGCCAAACCTTGTCACTCCTTATAGTTGTTCTCTGGCCAGTTTAAACTGCACTTAACTAAAGCTGAAGCCTGCTGGGGCCCCAGGGCACCCCTGTCTGTGCCAGCCATATCAATAGTCACCATGGCTGGGCTCAGCTCTGACACTGTACTCGAGACTATTGCACCACTGCCTTAACACCCAAACCATCCAGCCTAATCACAATCAGTGGCTGTATGAGTACTTGTGTGTGCGAGTGTTTGCTGGGTGTGTGTGAGTGTTCCCCACACTTTCACCACATCTTCAGCACATGCCCTTAAGCATGTGCGAAATGGCTCAGTATCAAAGACTGATGATTGAACCGAAAACATACTCTACTCTGAGAAAAAAATAAGACCCTCAGTGTGTGTGTGTGTAAGTGTTTGAATTTGTGTGGGTGTGCATGTTTGCGGCAGATTTGCACATTGCATGAACTAAGCATGTGTGTGTGTAACTGTGTGTCCACTGTAAAAACAAAGAGAGGCAGAGAGGCAAGGAGACATTTGCTGAGAAGTATTGAATTTCAATAAAAACTGCAATGAGGAGTTTGAAGCTGAGGCGATTTTTCAATCTCTCATTGTTCTGTCTCGAATTAGTCGTGGTACACTCCATTTTCACCATGCCCAGCTAATCAGATCTCCTTCTGTCCCGTGGGCTTTCCCTCATTTGGTATGTCCCATGAGTCATGTGCCAATCAAATTGCTCATCAATGTCTGCCTTTCTTTTTTCTTGGTCTCTTGCTCCCTTCCTTGTTTTAAGCCATTTCATTAAACTGTGTCATAAGAAAAGTTAATGAAGCTGGCTAGCCATGTTATGCTGAATATCATGTAAGGGATAGAAAAGGTAGCCTAAATCCATTTGATTGAAATCATGTCAGATGTAACGGAATAGATGTCAAGATTGTCTGGCCTGGATTTGAGCTGCAATCTTACTTTCAACTACCAGCATTTTTCTTTTTCTTACAGGCACAAATAATGCACATCAGTAATTGATTCAAGTCCACAAAGGACAAATGGAGTCTGCAAAGCACCAAAAGTACTTAATAAACCCACAGTATAGGGGTTGGTTACAAGCAGAAATCTAACCTCCAATTTTATTTTACTTGAAAGAAACAAGCCCTTTTTCACATGACGCTACCAAAGTCATGAATATAGGGTTGCCAAGTGTGTTAAAGTCTCCCTGATCAGACTTCAGTTGAGGCACTGATGGTAGTGGTGCAAGACTTGTTTTTTGATGACTGTAAGGATGTTGGGGTATAAAGCTGTGTCTTTAGAGTAAGTTACACAGGTAATTGCAGAACACCTCTATATCGACTGTTGTACCATGTTTGCTGTAAAGCTTAATGCAACATGTATTTTAAAATTAAGGCTTTTTTGGTTGCTATTACTTTTAGTCAAACTGTATGTCATGAGCACATATGGCATGTAAAACATGGGCATAGCCACCGTTGCATCACCCGCTGGTTTTTGGACTCACGTGTTGGTGTTATTGGAGGAAGGAGTCACTACAGGTGTTGATTGCAAAGTTATTAGGTGATGCTAGCAAGCTTTGTTAGCAGCCACAGGTGCAACATTCTAACATGCTAATTATTGCTAAAGAAGAGATCAAATACTAGAATTTACTCACCAAAGTGCACGTAGGTCTTACAAAGCCTCTTATCAGACTGTTTGTCAGTCAGTTCCATTAAAAGGAACTGACAACGGTTGCTAGGTCCAGTTCAGCTTTTGGTTACAGCTGCCTGCATTGGCACTTCCGTCAGTGGAAACAGCTTTGTCCCTGACTTTAAGCCTTAAAAAACATCAAATTACAGTTATGCAAACAAAAGTATGCCCTCTACAGTTGTTACAGTGAACAACATACAAGCCAGTTAGTTCTTTAGCGCACTCTTGGAACTCATTTGTTGTGATTTTAGAGTAATGGCTGTATACTCCACGACAGAGCCTCATCAACACTCTCCAATTACTTAATTTATGCCACACACCCAAGAGGCCAAGCCAAATACTCATGTGAAGCTGTTAGTTATATGAGTAAATGTAAATGCAAGGTAAAGGCCTCTCATGATTTTTTACCCACTCTCATACTCTCATTTTTATGACACAAGATACATTCCTTGTAAACTTTACAGAATGCATTATTGACCAACTTAAACAATATATTCTTTGATTACTGCGTCATTTTACAATTAGTCACAGATGTCAAAAAAGGCTGTAATATTTCTCAGCTTGTTAAAGCATATTATAAAAAATATTTTTTTCTTGCACATAGCCCACTGCAGCTTTTAAGACCAACCCCAAGTTAAGTAGTCAGGTAATTATGTCTTTAAAAATGTATGTATTCTATCTATACAGTTTTAATGTCCCGGTAACCACAGAAATTTAAGGTTGGCTCTTTTCCTATTTATTTAGAAAGGTGTTTTAAAATAACCCAAATAACTGCCCAGAGAGGTTGCTGAGATAGCTAGCACGTCTCACAACTTACTTCTGGAAGCCTGTGTTACAGCGGCGTGTGGATGGACGGTGAAGATCTTTAACAAACAACAGAAAGTGTCAGTTTTGGAAATCATTGCACTTCTTTTTGAGTTGGATCCATATCATCTAAAGGCCAGCCTGTTCCAGCAAGAATGAATATTTGCAAGATATACAGCGTGGGGAATTTGTCTTGGAAAGCTGCTTCCTTTTTCATAATGACAAGGTCAAGAGAGTTGGCCTCACTATATGTGATTTTCCTCATCAGGCATAATTGAGCTGTGTCCGTGGATATGTGATTTAAGATTCCCCTTTAAGGAAGCACTTGGCTGTGGCAGGAAGAGAAAGTACAACAATAACAAGTTTCTATAGTCTGGGGAACTACACTGTAATTTTAACAGAAAACATAGCTTCTAATATTACTGATGACATGATTCCAATCAGAAAATAGGTGAGAGGTAGAGTTATTAGGGTGGTATTTTAGCCACATGCTGAACAAGTAATAGTTTGAGACACTGGAAGATGTTCCATCTTCCTTTCTTATATTAGGCATGCCAAATAATTTATAAACTTAACCATAACAGATCACTGGTGAACCATTTAGGGTTAAGGTGAATATTAAACAATACATTGTTATTGCAAACATGCATGTTGGCCTTATCTTTGTCATTGGGTATACTATATAGGCAAGTTTCATAAAATGAAGCTGATGTTAACTTAAACCTGCCTTCGTCAAAACTGCGATGAATGTCCCAAATTTCCCAAGCATAAGCTGACAGAACTCCGCTCCATTCTTTCACACTTTTGGGTGGCATGATTAAAGTCTCACCTCTCGCACTGCTCCGATAATTTCAGATTAATTCTCGGGCTCTTATAATTTCCTGGATAAAGAAAAAAAAAGTTCTTTCTCTACAATTATACTGTTGGAGGGAACAATGTCCCATTTGGGATTTTAAGCCATTTACACAGATGATTCCAGTAATGCCATGCAAATAGAATTTAATTCAAAGTTAATTCGCCTGCATTACTTTTTAATAAAGAAATGATAAATTATAATCTCCTCTGCAATTTAATCTATTTATGCTTCTTCCGTCGCTGGAAAGTGTCCACTGCTTGTCTCTTCATTAATTGTGAGAGAGAAAGAGGGGGAAAAGAGAGAAAGAAAGAGTGAAAAAGTAGGAAAATAAAGGGGGGTAGCAGGTAAATTTGTTATCTCAGTGCCGAACTGTGTTTGAGAAAGAAATAAAGGGTGTAATGAATTGATTTCATATTTAGTCTCAGGCGTGTTGATGCACATAGATCTCTAGTGGTCTTTCTGTGCCTGTAGCCTGCAGTATTTTCTTTCCTTTCATTAAGGGTGAGATTCTGCCCTTTGATAGTGTTATCGATTCTGCCTCCGAACACTGTGGCACCCCTGTGAAGTTGCTCTTCAGGTAGGGAAAAAAAAGAAGAAGAAGAAGCTATTATCTTTGGTGTTATCCCGTACTAGTGTAGTGGCGATTCACTAAAGCGCTTTAGTTACCAGTGAACCATTTTCCCCGCTCTTTGTTCTTCCTCACTTTTATTGAATTCGAGGGATAATTACAGATTCTGGCGCTGCCACCGCTGCCGAGGCCTGCTGTAATTTCAGCAGGCTGAGAATTTATTGCTTAAATCATTATGATTCTCTCCTCCCGTCTACTGTGTTTAAATTCTATCTCGCCCTCGATCTGCTCCAAATGTGTATGAAGAGGCGCAGAACTCTCCGTACTTCAGCTTAAGTCCAAGTTTGACCTTGTAGTTTTTATCGTTATAACCCAGGAGCGAACATCATGTGAACACTGGCAGCTTCTAATCTGATACTTTGGTGACCTACATCTAACTGCTGGCCCTCGCCAAATAATATCCACTCTGTCCTTACTAGCGGCTCCCTTTGACTTCAGAAAGATGTGGATGTTCAACAAGAGACGATAGAAGGACTTTCCAGTTGAACCCCCCAAAATTATATTGTGAAGACATAAAAATATCTACTCTATGTAGTGTTTTCAGCTAGTACAAACAGTAGCAGGAGATTATGTGTGTCTGCAGTTGTTTCCCATTTCAGTTTTTGTGGCAGTTTTTTCTGTTCAGATAATTTGTGTATCTTTTGTTCATTATTTTGGGTCATTTCATGTCTTTTTTAGGTTCTTCTGTTTCTGTAGTATGGTTTTTGAATCTTTGAATTTTTTTGTTGTCTATTTATAGATGTTTTGTGTGTCTCTGTTGTCATTTTGCATCTGTTTTAGACCATAGGCGCTACACAGAGCTTTCCAGAGGTCTACATGTGTACTGTCACCAGGGGGCATTGAAAAGTGATGATGTTTGTGCTGTTGTTGGTCTTTTAGTTTAGTCGTTGCTGTGGAGAAGACAGAAGTCGTAATCTACAAAGAAACGATGTGGGGTTAAAAACATTTGCTGAAACAATTATTGAAAACAATGAAAACTGTGTTTGTGACACCGCCCATGCTTGATGCTGTTGGTGTCTCTTCTGTCTTTGATGAACTCTGCCGTCACCTCTTCAAGTTTGTAACCAATCAGCACTCGATCTAAAAACATCTTCGCCATCAGTCCACAAACCTGAATTTCTAATGGATGCAAATCAAACGCAGGGCCATAAATCTGCTTTTAGTTGACTCCATCTTTTTTTCTTTTTGGTTTGTTTGTTGGTTTGTTTGTGTCTCTGTGGTCATTTCGTTTCTTTTTGTAGTTGGTTCTGTCTTTGTGGTAACTTTGCAGTCGTTGTGTGCCTCTTTTGAGTTTTTTCCTTTGTGTTTTTATGCATCTCATTTTTAGTTCTTTGTCTTTTTGTTAGTTTGGTCTTGTTAGGGGTTTTGCATCTCTTTCTGTTGTTCTGGTTGTCTTCATTGTTTTTTGTCCCACTCACAATATATATATAAAAAAGGTTATGACAAGCCATATACAGGTAGAAGCTTTTAAACCAATTATGCAAAGTAAAAAAATACAGGTATGTATTTCATGGGATTCTATGTAGACCTATGAAAAATCAGACCATAATAATACCTTGTAGAACCACCTTTAGCAACAATAACTTTGCATAATCATTTTCTCTGTGACTTTATGAGCTTCTTAGATTGTTGTGACCCACTCTTCTTAGACTATTACTTCAATTCATTGAGGTTTACAGACATTCATTTATACAGAGCTCTGTCGAGGTCCCACCACAACATTACAATTAGGTCAATGTCTGGACTTTGACTGGGACATTACAACACCTTGATTCTTTTCCATTGTGTTTCGATTTTGATTTCATTTGGGTCAAGGTTTAGCTGTTGGACTGATGGTTTTAGTTCATGGTCAGCTCAATGACTGCAAGGTTCCCTGTCCTGTAGCCACAGAGCAAGTGCAGATCATTGCCTCGCCACCACTGTGCTTGGTATTTGGTATGAAGTCTTCTGCAGATATGCTGAGTGTGTTTTTTGCCAAATATGGCTCTGTACAGTATGGTCAGACATCGCCACTGTGATTTTATCTGTCCAAAGGACATTCTTCCAGAAGACTTGGGACTTGTTTATATGCAAAGTTATAGACCTAAGCTATGCTGTGTTTTTTTTAGAGAAAATACACTTTTAACAATGCTTCAAAGCAAGCCATGTTTGTTCATTCTTTTTCTAATTGTACTGTCGTGAAATTTAAAATTTAGCATTTTAACTGATGTCTATAGACTCTGAGATGTAGCTCTTTGGTTTTCTCCAATTTCTCTGATCATTGTATGGTTTGATGTTGGGTGAATTTGCTGGGTTGTCCTCATCTGGAAAGACTGCGGCATTGTGTTACCACACATCTGAAGCCCAGGACAGGCAACCTGCCAAAGCCCTTGCTTTTATAGAGGTTTTTATAGATGTTATAGAGGTCACAACTGCTGACCACCAATTAATCAAGTGAGTAATCATATGAGTAATCATATGAGCTTATATGCAACTTACACTCTTAATTCTTAGCAGAGTAGTAAAGGTGTACTTAGTTTTTCACAGGACTGCAGAGTGTCCTGTGCTCTTGTAATCAGAGTAATTTTGGTAGACCGGCCACTTCTGGTAAGGTTCACCACTGTTCCAAGTTTTATCCATTTAAGGATAATTACATGTTTCTCATTTATTCTTGAGTTTCTTTAGATCTGGGCATGAGTATTGTGTCACTGTAATTATACTCCGGTCCCAAAAAACTTTTTACCACTGTGAGTGGATTTCAAAACCTGTTCAAACTCACACAGCCAAGGTGGGTCAATTGAGGGTCACAGGATGGTACCAACACCACACTGCACCCAACATGATTGGGCCCCCCTCGTGTGCCCTCACTAATAAAACATTTGGTAGAGTGTTGTCACTCTTGCTATGCAAGACCAGTTTTAGTCCTAACTTAGTCCTTGCACTGTTATGCTGCTTCCTATTTCTGGTATCCTATATTTTGGAAACAAATATTGTACTCCTCATTTTAAAGCTTTTATGACAACTTTTTAAAATATATTAACCACTATAGTAGCCAGTTCAAGCGGTTTAAAGAATCTTTATCTGTAACATTGAAGACTCAATTCAATCCACTAATTGTGATTCAATAATGTAAATTATTCTTTATAATAAATATATATATTTGCATTAGGTCTAAAGACTGTCACTACAAAGATTTTCATGCCACAATTATAATTATCTAAAAATTTTAAATTATAATACAATAATATCTTTAAAACAGACAAAGGCCATGAAGGAACAGTGGCCTATATGTTGGGAATGCAAATGTAGATTCACAAATTTTTAACTACTTCTACTCAATAGCAATATCAAATGATTTTCTTGGCACTGAATCTTTTTTCCATAGCAGAAAAATTTATATGGCCTGAAATATTTAAAGAAACACAAAGATGTAGTCTTCTATTAGTGTTCACAAAATAAAGAAATACATCATTCGCTATCATCACAGCTCCCGAGACCGTGAAGTAATTTAGACATGTGGCTGATGGCACTTAAAAAAATGAAAGGAAAAAAGAAATTACACATGGCAGCCAAACCAAGGACATAAGATCAAACCTGATAACGCAACAAAGCTCATTTTCCTCAAAGATCCTAATTGATTGGTTGATTATGCTTTTTCTGTTCCTCCATCTCGGTGGGTCTTCTTTAATAGCTCCATAATGACGCTACAGAACTGGACGTGTAAGCCTCAGCCAATTAGAATAGTAATAGGCTCTAATTAACTAAAAAAAAAGGATTTTCAATAAAAAAGGAGGAGATAGCGAATTTGATTACTCATATTCATTAACTTTTTCCCCCTCCCTTCCCTTCTGCCATCCCTGGAACTTTGCTCCCTTCATTTTTATGAATATTTTATCTTGTGTGAAACATTACAATACATGCTGTCCCTGGCAAAGGCCAAAGCCGTAACAGCAGAAAGCCTTTCTTCTGCTCTCATTCAAAGAGCCTTCCTTTGTTTCTGCATAATGAACAAGTTGCTGATGGCGGCAGAATAAATTTTAATTAGACTTTTAAGGAGGAGACTTGGAAGGATGATAGGTTGTTTTAAATCAAAACTTGACAGTGTGAAGGCTTTTTAGGAATAACCCAAAGTTAGTCGATGAAATATGTTCGCACTTGCTGCGTGTCCGTATGTGTGTGTGTGCGTGTGTGACAGAGATATGTGCCAGCAGGTGTCTGTAACGGCACATCAATAATTTGCAGCAATTCTAACCAACTCCCTCCTTCTCCTCCTGGTTTCTGCTTCTTTCTCCACCCCATTCACTCTCTGTCTTTCTTGCCTCAGGTCAAGTTAGCAACACTTAAGGACTACAACACTGTGCCCGATCACCATATGTTGTCTTTGTGAGTGTGTGTACCTACCTGTTTTGCTTGTTCCCTTACCTGATGCCTGCCGTCGCTTGCAGCCAAAGCATGTCAGCTTTTGAGAGACAAAAACAAAAACAGAGGCGAGCAGAGAGGGGACACCGGGTACACCAACATGTGTGTGTGTGTATTACTGTGTGCGTGCATCCTGCAGTCTGCTTCGCCATGAGACAGAGCCATATGGTCACCCCAGGCAAAGCAGGTTGGGCCTGTTTACCTGCCTCACTCTGGGTCATGTCAGTTTCGTTTTCAGCATAGCCGCAACACGGCTCAAGCATCGCTGCCAAAAACACCACATTTAACTGCCCTCCTCCTCCTCTTCTCTCTCTTCTTTCCATCTTTTCTCTCTACTTTCTCAGTGTCTCCACAGGGCTTGATCTTTTTCAGATTTACAGAACAAATGGAGACTAACATTTTTTAATCAATTAATAAAATTACATTTTTTAAAATTATTGTGTAACATCAAAAAATGTAAATCTGCAGGTACTTCTTCTGACTACCCGCCCAAATCCCAAAATGTCTAATTGTATGATAATGCAAAGGAGAAATCGTAACCAAGGGAAGCTGAAAATGTCTGGAATCTTTTTTTCACCAATAACTTACCAATAACGTTAAAAATTAGGAACGTTGTTACAGTGTGATTGGCACTCTAAAAGATGAAACATTCTGAGAGGAGGTCATAACAACATGCGTGATGATTACCTCAAAAGAGGTTCCTCACAAAACTTGAGTTGGTTTTAGTTGAACAAAAATTATAACAATAAACGAGAAATAAAATGGCCATTAATAAATAGAAACGGGAGAAATATGGTAATTTGCTGCTTTGCCTTCTTTTGTTTTTAAAAATGATAAATCACATGATAGAGAATACCAAAGGAAAAGAGTTTTACTTTCTTGAAGTTAAATGCACGTTATGCAACTTAAAGATTTGTAATAAAAAAAGTTCCTACATGTTATATATGATATATAACAGATTTTGTTTGTTTATTTAAGAACTTTAAGAGATTGGCACATATCACACTCTTGTGCCCCATACACCGCACAGCTACAGGGACATTGGTTTTATTAATATTTGAACACTGACGGTTGCCGAGAGTTACTGACTGCTATTGGAATCGTTGGTATTATTTAAACTTTGACACACAAACATTGAAAAGTATCAACAGGAATCAAAGTTTAAACAAACTTAACTATAAAAATGCTACAACACTACTAAATTTAATTATTTGAATTTAAACATTAATTAATAAATTAAACAAGTTAACAACTTTGCCTCTAGGTATCTTGCAAAAAGTTTTAACAGTCAACTGTAGTAAAATTAATTTTTGAAAAATTCTTACAACTGACTAAGATAAATGTTGTCACAGTAAACAAATGTTCCATGACAAACAATAACCTACCTATACTGAAAGACAAACAATAATATTTCAAATGTTTGTGGACCCTTTTTGATTTGTTTTCAAACCTGTTTGTTTTATTATACCATCCTTATTGACAAAAAGATTTTTCTTTACCTGCATTTAAATATTTTGTTTACCATGTTTTTCTTAAAAAAAAAACCCCACTAAACAATAAAAACTAGTTGTTTCAGTGTGTGTTGCTACAGGAACATATTTATGTTTCTTTTACATTTTTAGAGTTATTGTTTGATATTAATGTTGTCTTATGTATTTTTAAAAATAAATCAAAAAATAATCACAGACCCTGAAATAATAACCATCAATAAAAATAAATAATGTGTGAAAGGACTTCCTTGGTAAATTCACCATAACAAACATTTTCACAGCACTAAATCTCCAATCATGCGTCAAATACTCACCACACTTCTGCACCAGCTAATATCAATCAATTATACATTGACTTTTTTTTCTTTCAGACATACGCTGCCCTCAGTGGAAACTTCCTATAGATGCAACATGTTTAACAGGAAACAGGTAGGTACATACGCATAGGAAATCACCTGTTTATTGAAACTGTTGACCCTTAAAATTAGAATGTTTCTGAAATTAACATGGTAAAAATGATCTGGTTCTGACTCATCATGTTAGGAATTATTTTTGTTTCTCTTTTGTATTAATATATTAATGTTGATTAAATATATTTGGGTTGTGAAAGGTTGGATAAACTGAGAAATTTGAAAGATATCACCTTGAGATTTGGGAAGCGATGACACATTTTTTTGTTTAATTACAAACACAGGGGTTAGGGAATTATTTGTAAAACAGCTGTTTGAGTTATTCATCCATTAATAAATACTGAAATGTAGAGCTGTTTAGTCAGTTGAGAGATTATCATAATAGTTGACACTTGCTTTTTCTGTCCACTGGTTAATCGGGTAATTATCACAGTAATTTTGAAGCAATAAGGTAAACATTTCATGGGTTAAGCTTCTGATTATAAACAGTAAAATCTTTTTTTTGTTTAGAACCGTTGATTGGTAAAATATCTGATGTCATCACAAGTGTTTTAGTGGAGTGGGTGGGGGGTGCAGTGTGTGTGTGTGTGTGTGTGTGTGTGTGTGTGTGGTGGTGGTTGGGGGGGGTACCTTATAGCCATGTAGGTTGGGTACATAATACAAATGCTCTAAGCGATCAATCCCGAGCTCCAATCCCAGCCCTCGACTGTTTCCTGAAACCCATGCAGATCTCCATCATCTAAGTAGAAGCAGTTTAGTATTACTTTTGAGTTAAACTCGATAAAAAGTAACTTATCAGTGGTAATAATACAGTAGCTATGTAGTAGAAATTTAGAAAAGTAGAAAGCTGAAGTAGAAAAGTAGAAACTGAATGAATGAATGTTATTATGTACGTCATGTTTCTCTCGGTGTTTCTGTGTTAATGAGAATCTTTGCTGCTTTTAGGGGTTTTTTGTCATTCTTGCATCGTAAAATTCAAACACACCAGACCCATCAAACTCGCTTGGGTACATAATATACCATTATGAATTTAGTACTACAACCACACCGAAGGACAACTACTAAAGACAAAGAAGGTCTGCATTAAGGGACCTTATAGCAACAGGATGTTGGTATCGGTCAGCATTGGCCCTGTTGTTGATATCAGTATATCGGCAAATAAGATGACATTTCCAGGTGTCAGTGGCTGGCATTTATCTGTTTTGTAAGATTTGTTTGGCCCTGGATAAATATTAAAAAATTCTAAAAGAATTTCTTTGTTCCTTTGTTAAAAATGGGAAATGACAAAAATAAAAAACAAACAGAATTTGTTGTTGGACAAACTTTCATTTTAAACGTCAGTATCAGTGTAGAATTTAACAAGCAGTGCATCCCTGGTTTGATACATTCAAAATCAAACTCATCGAACAGAAGTCAACTCATATCATCCACCAGGTCACCAGTGGACAACACCGTTACATGCAATTTGGCTTTTCAGTTCTGTTTTATGATTTTCATTTGGACATATAAACATCCACCACTTTTTAAATAGAAATTGGAATGCTAATGTTTCAGAACTTTGTTTCTAACATTCTTAAAACAAAACCCAAACCCTCAGACAAACTTCGAGTGACCTTGTGGATATTAAAAAGTTAATATGTTTGTTGTTGTTTTTTTCTAAATTCACATTTACAGGAGAGTAGCGGGCATCCCCCTCTCTCTCTTCCACTCTCTCTTTGCCCCTGTTAACCCCCCGCTGTAGCAGCAGTTGCCGGCACCTTGGCTGAGCATGATGTCCGGCTGTAGCAGTAACAGGTGCCTACATGTTGCCTGCTGGCATCGTGCCGCCACCGCACTACAGCAGCCATCTTGGCAGCATGTTGGGTCCTCACGCCCAAGCTCGCAGGCTGTAATCTACCTAATCTCACAGCTGCCAGTCAGTTCAGAGTGGTCATACACACTGATAGTGACTCTTCCTGTACCGTGTGTGACGAAGAGTGAGGACAGTAATTGATTACATATTTTTTATGATTCAGTGAAGGTTCGTTTTGGATTTTTCTCAATTTGCCCCATGATATGGTCATTTTTAAATACACACACAGACACACACAAACACACACACTGTCTGGAGACTCCCTCCCCTTTAACGTCAAGCACATCAACTACACAGACCAGTCCTTTTTCTTTTTCCTCACTCACTGCCACCCGCTACAGTCCTCCCCCCTTCCCCCACCACCACACCACTGCCCCTCAAGCTTACTGTCACCCCTTGCCCCACCCCCGCCTTTCGCACCTACACTCTCACACATATACACACACGCACACACACACGCCCTCCACCCTTTTTCCATTTCAGATGCAAAGCTGGGGCCGAGGCGAGACGTGCATATAGTCACAGCGGCAATCTCATCTATGTCCAATCTGTCATGCCACTGCCTTTCATTATTCTCCTGCGTGGGGGGAGAGATAACGCCGAGGCATATTTTATGGACAGTTGAGAGAGAGAGAGAGGGAGAGAAGAGAAAGAGAGACTGATAGGGAAATAAAGAGAGAGAAAGATGCCAATATGGTGGAGTAATGGTTGAGAGATATGAAGGGTCCTGCTTTGGCCAGGGAAGAAGTGTCACCCTGCCTCATTGGTATCTAGGTCAATGCAAGAGAGACAAGGAAAAAAAAGAAGAAGAAATAAATGAAGTGATGAAAATTATTGAAATGGAGGTTTGGTGTGGGGCGAAGGATGGAAGGATGAAGAGGGAGTGCCGGTCAGTGCCATCTCTTCTCCATTAAAAATGGACAGCCCGAGGGCCTCCAGGCAGGAAGAAAAGGGGAGGGGAAGGGGGGTAAATAGGCGGTAGCCATTCTTCATGGCCACTCGATGGCCCCATAAAATCAGGGCTCGTATGCATGCATGCATGCTGCTGTTGTTGAATATGGAGGAGTGAGGGAATGCGAAGGGGCCAGCAGATGAAGGAGGAGCGGGAGGGACGGGTGAATGAAGGGATGGGTGAATGCACCGGGGTCAGGTATTCTCTTCTGTCACCCCTGTTGCTGGGCTGAGTGGCTGACTGGTTGTCTCTCTGCTCAGCGTGCTGGAATGATTGGGTCCTGGCCTGCAGAGAATGGGCTGGCCAGTTTTACATATATACATAGATCATGGTCATTGTCATACTGTGTGTGTGTGTGTGTGTGTGTGTGTGTACTGTGTGTGCTTCAATATGCAAATAAGATGCCTTTGATTTCGTGCACGTGTTAGTGTCCGTGCATCCGTGTGTCGCCGCAGTCGTGCGGCATCCAGATGTCAGCGCAGCCTCACTCGATGTCTGTCATTGAGACAGTGGGGGTGGGGTTAAGGTGACCTGTTTTAAATATAGACAGTGTCACGACAACATGCCCGACTCGACTTATAAAACCCATTTGCATAATGTTTCTCCCTTATCCCTCGCTTTCTCCCTCAATTTTTTTCCTTCCTCCTGGGAGACAGGCAGTGCAGACGCATCGTGTTTTGCCTTTGTCTCGGCTGTTCAAATGCAAAAAGATGTCATGTCAAGCCTTTCTTCCGTGCACAACCTGCGTCGCACAATGAAGAACAGGGCGAAATACAAACACAGAAGTGCTGCGCATAAAGACAAAATAGGTTCCCTGTGTCATTACATCAAATGCAAAAGACTCACCATGGAAGCCTGTCAGTACAGTATGTCCTCGCTACATAACACCACAACTATAAACTAACTGACAAGACTGTAACTCAAAAGACAACAATATTCACACATCTTTACACCTCTCCCTGCATATTTTGCTCTTCTTTCCTGGCTGCTGGAGGTGTTATTGCCATGCTGTCTAACAAGCCGAGGCCTTTGAAAAGTATTTGGAAAAAAAGGTTAAAAAGATGACACTGATGGGGCATTTTTAAACAGACCTCATAGACCTTGGACTTTGATTTCTGCTTAACTTTTGTAGCATACCTTGTCCTTCTCGAGCGGATGTGCGAGCAAGCCTTGTCAGTGTGCCCTTCAATTTGAATGCGTACTCCACTCTGGCAAACTAATTAATTATTCCCCTCTTCACCCTCCTTTATTCATCCATTTGTTTTTTTTTCCTCAATGAAGAATACATGCCACATTCCTTCAATACCTTTCCTTCTCTCAGACTCAGCGCCTATTCATTAGGAATTCAAATTAATCAGTATTTACTGTAGCGCTTGCCAGCTCTGCTCTCAAGTGCAATTTCTATCAACAAGGTTGAGTGGGCTTTTGTTTCTTATAGCCAATTGGAATAAAGCTCGCTCTTGCTTTGTCCCATTTTTTTAGATGTTCAATTGAACACATCAACTAGTTTGGCACATAAGACGGAATTGACGTTCCCCCAGAATGCAATGCTACAAGGACTTTTCATCTGACATTCAATGAACTCTGAAATTAAGGCGCCGCAACAGTTCAAAAAGGAACTCAAGCTAATTGTGAGGCTTTTTTGGGCAGAGGGCTATCTATCAGTACTACATGGCCACAACAAAAAAAGTTGCAGTTTGCTTTAAAAAGTCGTCTTTTGTTTCGATATTACCAACCAAAGCAGTCTTTCAGCACTTTACTAAATTAGTACTTTTGAACTCCGGTCCACTAGTTACTTTTCTTTCCCCTATGAATACTGATGCCGAAGCATCGAGCAGTAGTATTCAGATCCAGCATGTCACCCATCGTCAGAGAAGTTCTGTGTCACTGACGGTCGCTAAGGCCAAGGCATTTAATCTGTTCAGTGTTAAAATCACATAGACATCGGTGAGAATTAGTCTTAATGTGTGGGCATGCTCGAAAAACATCGTATGTTCTGTGTCATCAGACTCAACGAGTGTTAAGAGGTGATCCTTCCTCTGACGGCATTACACTAATGTGTACAGTATATTCAAAAAGTAATTGTGTGGCAAGAATCTGTTTCCTTCCCGGGAATTCTGTCAGTGTTGTTTAGTCAAAGCTGCTGGTGACGTCGGTTACGGCTTCACTGAAACAGTTCTGTCATCCTCGGTTTTTAAAGCGTCTGTATTTGACCTCAAACAATGATATGTATTAGTTTTTACTGCATAAACCCAGTCAAGAAATCTTCAATAATCTAATAATTTAATAAATATAAGCAGTGAGTGACAGTAAAAGTGTGTGGACAGAAAACAGTAAGTACTAAAAAGGTTCTGAAGTGGATACTATTCTTTTCTCATTGTCTCCTTTCTTGGAGTTCAGGTCATCCACTAAATGGAACGTAGGTGGTTTGATCCCTGGCTGCTCTGGCGCCAAAGTATCCTTGGCCAAGTTTCTCTCCGATGTGTTCATCTGACTATGAATATGTGTGAATGTTAGAGTGTTTGTATGAATGGGTGTGAATTGGTAAATAAGGCTCCAGCGGAGTAGAAAGGCACTATATAAAAACCAATTTACTAGCATTTATCAAACCAAGGAACACCATCACTATGAACTATGTGAACCATGTCTTCTTTTTCACCTGTGCACACCTGTCATTTTGTCACTTATTAATTATTTTTGTTATACTTATGGAAAAATTCACAACCAGCTCCCTAAATGAGTAAAAAACATCTGACAAGTGCCCTTGTGAAAACTTACTAATACTTTTAAACTACCTGCAGAGGGATTGCAGAACTGCTTTGTAGCTGACAAATGGTGTCATACTGTAGGCCACTTCCTTTTGATCGAAAGATGAAGAATTTAAAGTTAAAGAATTGTTTCCTTCTAGTGCTGCAAGCCCAGCTGTCAACATTAAAGTCTCTGAAATAGAATGATCTGAACACATGAGAATCTTCACAAGCCCGATGTAATCCATGCTATTTAGTGGCAAAACTGATATCGAGGGGTTTTTTTCTTTTGTTTTTGTTTTTTGTATGATTCCAGCTAGTTTCCAGTTCCTGGTCCACTGTTTAGCAGTCTCATCTCCTTCTTAGTGAGTTTGGTAAGTACACAAATACAAATCATGGTAAAGTCTTCTTTAAAAAACCAGAATTACGCTTTAAAGCTAAAATAGTCATGTAACACTCCAGTGCTTTCTTTTATCTCAGTGAAATGTGAGGGGAGTAAAGGTGCTTGAGTACATGTTTATTTTATGGACGACTTCCGATCTAGATACTAAATACCTTATATTGCATACGTCCATGGATTGTATGTAACCATCTCTGTTTATTGCAGCTCTTCAGAGAAATGAATGCAGTGGTGTTTTGCTCTGAAGTCGTGATCTTTTTAGACTAGGACATTTTGTTTGAAGCACCTTTAGGAGCTGCATTTATTTCATTAACCCACTAATTTTCACCTTGAAAAAATTATGCTCATAAATAACATTTTTATAGCTTTGAGCCCTAAAATCTGAGATTATTTTTAATAATCCTGGCCAGTAGCACACTGGGAATGTTGCTGATTAATGTATGAACTGTATTTATCTACATTTTTCCAAATGCCACTTTTAATCTGAGCCAAGGTTGTGATTATAGAGAAAGTTAAGGACTTCTGTTGAAGTTATCAACGCCTGGTTGAAACTAGCCTTTTGGCCTTTGCAAGCTTTCCCTTTACCCAACTTCTTACTTAACAAGGCCAGGCTGAAAAACCCACAGATCTAATTGAATATTGATATGTGTGTGTATAGCGGGCCAGAGCGAGGCTAGCCCATGTTAAGCCATTCAGTGCATCCTCTTGATTGAAATTCCATTAGCTTGTTAGTAGAGGATAGTGGAGAGTCGGTGAATACTTAGCCTTGTTAGCTGAGGCGCAGGCTAAATGAGTGTGCACAGGGTCATTGTCCACTTAAAACTCACTCTGCAAACCGGCGGGCAGCTTGAATAATTCATGGAGCATGACCTGCGCTGACTGGGCTTTAAACGAGTGTAGCTTCTCTGTCTGTCTGTTTGGATAATATCTCCACTCTGGAGTTAATTAAGTTTTCATTTTTTTTTTTTATTTCAGCCAGCTGTGTGTACAGCGGTCAGAGACTTGTCCCTGTGGAGACACTGAAAGCCAAATGAAAAGCGAATGGAGAAAAAATGATTGCAATATAAAGTTATAAATGGAGCTTTTTCTTCTCCTATCTCCTCTTACAGGAAGCACATTAGCCCATTAATTAGAAGCCAGTACCTGTCTCTGTTTAACAGGTTTCAGAAAACTGTTTATTCTATAGGAACTGGATGTTTTAACCTTTGAAACAAGAAACA
The DNA here is from genome assembly GCF_001858045.2 of Oreochromis niloticus. Lineage (NCBI taxonomy): Eukaryota > Metazoa > Chordata > Actinopteri > Cichliformes > Cichlidae > Oreochromis > Oreochromis niloticus. The sequence goes on along the minus strand of NC_031978.2, from coordinate 29,707,766 downwards.
GTAAAGTTGAATGGCATTTGAGACCAAGCTCTGATAAAGCTCCTCATTCAGATAATCTTTTGCAAAAACCCTCCAAAATTTCAAGGCAGTTCATGAAAGGTTTCTCATCAGTAGTTTTAGACTAAACATAAATCGAATGAATAAGGCTAGATCAAAGAAACATCAAGTAGGAGAAAATGAGCAACATTCTAGTATTTATCAGTATTTTTTAGGAAGTGATTGCAAGTTTAACAATACACAAACTTTCACGTAGGGTTTTATTTATTGGACAAAATACCTGTTACTGAAGACAGACCTATAGTTCACTGCCTGTAGATTTTAATGCAGACTTTTTTCTTTTTTTAGCATGATTTTTATTTAATTCCTTATTTAATACTGTAAACAATGACCTTACATAAGCAATGAGTAATTGCTAAATAGCACATGAAGGTGGTGGGGGCATCCACTTTGAGGTACAGTTGAAAGTTGTGCCAAGATAATCACGTACAAATGATGCGGCTCTGTAAAAACCTGCAGTCCTATTGTCAGTTATAAGTCCCGTATAATAAAGCACCTCTGTGGAAGCCTCCATTCCCATGAATGAAACATTTGTCAGCTGTTTGTGTTTTTAGCCCTTGACACAGCACTTTAAAGGTCCTTTGGTATGCCACTTTTCTCCACTCAGAGGCGCTACATGCCACCAGGTAAAGGCTCCAAGCCATTGGGGGTAACCCTGAGGGCTGACATAACTTGAACTACAGCCGTGGCAGTTTATAGTGACAGAAGAAAAGACATAACCTTCCTGGGGGGGTCCCACCTGACTCCAGTCACTCCTGTTGAAAATGCCCTGCATGTTTCTGCTTATACAAACTTAATAAGAACAAGGAAAGAGTCCATGACAGTATAGAGGACTTGTACTTTGGAGACGAGAAGGAAGAAAGAAAAGAGATAAAAAGTAAAACACTGGTAAGTGGATCAGATAAAAATTATTAAAATGTAAATAACTAAATTCTGGTGGGGAGTTTTATACAGAAATTCCACTATAGCCTTACTTTATTTCATTTATTGATGGACTGGTTTTTATATAGCGCTTTTCTACTCTGAGCACTAAAAGTCTTTATACAACTTGCCTCATTCACACCCATTCATACAAGCACTTCTTGATATGCTTTTCCCATGTAAGCGCTTTCTATCTAAAATTCAGACACCTCCTGAGCCACAGCCACCCTTAGTTATCTTGGCTAGCAGAGCAGCGTAGTGTGTTGAGTCAGGTGTGCTGGCCAGGAGCCTGTGTTTGAACCAAGAGTTGGCTGTTTAACAAAGCAACAAGTTCTCCAGTTCAAAAAATATATATGTTTTTTGTTTCCTTCAATTATGCACCTACAAAGCAATGTGACTAGCGCTTCACTTTTTATCAAGATTTTAGGCTTCTTGGATGGCATCTAAGGGAAACACTCCACTGAGAAGAGATGCCATGCCTTTTTATGACCAAATTTTTATTAATGAAATGGTGTGTTAAAACGAATATCTGAGAGCAGAACCGGACAAAAAGGCCCACAGACAAAATGACAATGAATAATACAATAACTATATTATTAGTTATGCATTATATCATTCATTTATTTGTTGTGGTTCATAGAGGTTCTTACTGCACCCAAAATGTGTAAGGCTAACCACCAACAGTATTAACGCTAAAGAAAGCCAAATGACAGAAACTTGTGGCTTCCGGCTAAACAGCCATATACTGTATATTTACTGCTGTACATACACCTCTCTATGTCAGCATCATCAGCAGTAGTTAGCTAATAGTTAGTAAATAGTACTTAGCTAATGATGAGCTTGGTTAAGGATTTATAATGTAACTTAATTCACAAATTGAGTAGGGTAGGAGAATCTGTTTGATTAATCAAACAAATACTAAGCTGCAAAACTATTACATGCTTCTAGGCAAAATCACTGCATTCAAATACCATAATTTTACATTATATCCTATTATTTATTATTAGGGCTTACAATACAAAATGTTTATTTTTTATTAAGGATTCTGTGGTGCTTTTAGTTCAATAGTTCATATTATTTAGATGTTGTTGTTATATTGTATATCCATCTTTCTTCTTCTGCTTATCTGCCCAGGAGGCATCCTTGTCAAATTCCCCAACCACCTCAACTGGCTCCTTTCGATGTGGAGGAGCAGCGGCTCTGCTCTGAGCCCCTCCCAGATGGCCGAACTCCTCTCCGTAAGGGAGAGGCCAGCCATCCTTCAGAGGAAGCCCATTTCCACCGCTTGTATCCGTGTTCTCGTTCTTTCGGTCATTACCCACAGCTCGTGACCATGGGTGAGGGTAGGGACATAGATCGACCAGTAAACTGAGAGCTTCACTTTTACACTCAGCTCTCTCTTCACCACGATGGACCGGTACAGCATTTGCATCACTGCAGCTGCAGAACCAACCTGCCTGTCGATCTCCCACTCCCTTCTCTCATCGCTCGTGCAAAAGACCCAGAGATACTTAAATTCCTCCACTTGGAGTAGGAACTCATCCCTGACCCGGAGTGGACACTCCACCCTTTGCCGCCACCTGATAAAACCAACAGAACCACATCATCTGCAAAAAGCAGAGATGAGATTCTGAAACCACCCAAGTGAAAGCCTTCCACCACTTGGCTACACCTAGAAATTCCATCCATAAAAATTCCGCACAGAATCGGTGACAAAGTAAATCACTTTTTCCTTTTTTTGTCATTGTCAAGTCATTGTTTTCCATTTTGTTCCAGTGGAAAGACCAGGCCCTCTACTTGGGAAAAAGTGCCTTTCACCAGTATGACGGCATAGACACACAAACACTGTTCAAGCAAATAACACTTATATGGCAATTTAACCATACAAGAACAAAACGCTTAATGAATAGGTGAATTAAGGTTACTGCCCAGATTTTAAAATCCTGCGATGACGGCTAAAGCAAGGCCTGCACACCACTGATCACCAGTGATGACTGAGAGAATACTCGGGAGAACAGGGAGTCACAAAATTTTGGCGTCAGAAACTGTAGTTGGTCTTCACCGACTGACTTCAGAGCAAAAGGTTCTGATGTGTTAGTCTGTCACATGATGTGATTGGTTTAGACACTGTCTCAAAAACATGAAGCATGCTTGGCAGGGCAGGCCTCACACATCAGCGTTACACACAAAACGGCACAGCAGTTCAGTGAGGAGACTTTAATTACTTTTCACATGACAAAACTGCCACATGAAAGTAACGACTGAACATCGGGGTTTTAGAACCTGAAGAACAGCTAAAATTGGAGTTTTTGAATGCCAGGAAGATGAAGAAAAACTGTAAGCAGCGGGCCTAAGTATACCACAATGGCCTTCTAACAGGCATTTAAAAAATAAATAAATAAATAGCTGCAACTTTTTCAAGCTTCAGTAAGTCAGAAGAATATTTTGGCTTGCTTAGAAACCTCTAAGGACAGGGCCTAAAAACTTGAGGAGTTGTGCTAGGACAGCCTCTCTTCTGTCACTGCCTTGCGCCTCACACTGGCATTCTGCAAACTCAGCTCCTTTTACCTGAAAGTCTTCTAGAGTTGCATCATCTCTTTCAGGAGCATCACATCCTCCTCCTGGAGCCTTTTTACAGCCATCACCTTATCAAAGACCTTCTTTTTGAAGAGAATACCAACTATGCTCTAAATTAAAAGAACACAGGACACTTATTACTTGCTATTAAATCATCTTCAGGGATAGTGCACTTAACTAAAACAAAACTAATGCAAAGCACATCATCAAAGGCCAGCTGCTATAGGAAAACATAAATGTCAAGTCCAGTGGCCCAACTTTGTCTCCTCCTGCTACCATGGCAACGTGCTCATTTAGCACGATAGATTGGCACCAAAATGTCTTCTTCTGATGTTTTAAGGACTTGGTACTTGACAAAAGTGCTTCGTCTTCATCTGTCCTGACCTCCTGATTCTATAAAAACAAATGAATTACATTAATGATGTGTTTAGTGAGTATGTTAGACACTTTAACTTTATGGAAACGAACATCTGAGCCCAGCACTGAATGTCATGAACCAGCTGATGTGTCTGTGCGGCATCAAGTGACAGCTCCGAGGACTTAAATTCTCTCTCTCAGCTTTTCTACATTGTGAACGTGAAAATTAGACACGTGCATTACCAAAATTGTCATTTTTCTTCTGTAAGTCTGGTTGTGTCTGTGGAGAGAACTTTTATGAAGTGTGCTGCACATGGTGCACTCTTTTAATTTGTTCCATCCCATACACTGTAACATGAGCATGTCTGTGCACACTATGAGATAAAGCAAAATTTTACATCCCTTTATTAAACACATCCACAAAAATAAAGCCCTGCTATGATCAAATCTGGTCATCTAAACATATGCATCTAACATTTGCAGTGACAGCGTGCGACAATGACAAATGCACTTATCAGTGTCACAGTAAACAGCCCAGCGACCTGATCTGGAAGTGAATTTGGTTGTGATAGCACGCCGAGTCTAAACACTTCTCACTTGTTCTACTTCCTCACCCAAGGTGGAACCTGCTCTGGTTTCCACTCAGTTACCTGATCTAAAAATGGAATGAATCCATGCATCTGAATGAGCAATGATATGATGATGATAAACTGGTGATGATCACAGACAAACAAAAACAAAGAAATCTACCTTTCATTTAAGACAGGGGTGTCCAAACTTTTTTCACTGAGGGCCACATGCATAAAAATATAGGAGGGGCTGGGCCACTTACTAGAAATTAGGTATATAACTTTAACTTTACTGTATTAAAAATCACTTAAAAGTGGTCAAATGTGTTATATTGTTGAATATAATAAAGACAAAACTGCCTTCATCACAGCTTTCGATAAATGGATCTTTATTGATTTATTCAGAAAAAGCTTTGGTAGCTCATTCTCAGAACAGCAGCTCAGATTTCTTCTTAGACAGAAGATTTACAGCACAGAGAAAAAACAATAAAGGGGAAAATGGGACGGGTAGATTTCAAGTTTGTTATTTAAGTTATTAGGCTTAGCAAAACATCTATTAACATTCGTTTGAAACGATTATCAACATTAACAGACTGCACTGGACTTAATAACAGGAGTGCATATAATTTTAGTAAATTATTCTGGAGTATCAGCTGCGCTGGGTATCTAAATCGGGCCATCCAGCCGCGGTGCTCATCGTACGCCACTCGTGGCAAAAATCCAGACAAATGTCACTTGACCAAGGAGCAGATCTGCATCAGATGAGATCAGCTGACTTTGCGTGTGCGTGCGCTGTGCACAGCGGTGTGTACTCTGTGTGTTAACAAGAAAAACGCATATAAGAAAGTGGTGCGCAAAAGCAGGGTAGTGACAGAATTGATGCGCATTATTGATATTTGAAGCATGTGTACCTGCACATGCATGCTTATTAACACACGGGTACTGTGGAATATATTTTTTACTTACCTAAAGTGCTCGTGCTCTCGTCCACTCCCCGCAAAAAAATAGCAGCTGTGCGGTGTCTGTGGCATCAGTGCTCTCATCGCATGCGATGGTGTAAAAATCAAAAGCACAGCTTTATCAGACAGTTGCAGTTTAATGTTGGCTGACAGTCTTCAATGCATCGCACAACTGTATTTCTGGACATGCCGACATCGTTGAAGTCCTGCACTGTTTCCGGGCACGTTATTTCGGTGACTTTAACGAGGCCGTGTTTTATGAGGTCTCCATCTGAAAAAGGCTTGCCATGTCTTGCGATGAGTTGGGCGACCTCATAGCTGCTATTGGAGCCTTTTTCTGGACAATTTGAGCACGAAAAAAAATACTGTTGCTGACCCCGCAGGATAGCTAGCATTTGCTTTAATTTCTGCTCTCGCTCAGCACCAGTGTAGGATGCATAGGCCTGATGTTTGGTTTCATAATGAATAGAATAGAATAGAATTCAACTTTATTGTCATTGCACATGCACAGGTACAGGGCAACGAAATGCAGTTTGCATCCATCCAGAAGTGCTTTAGTGATATAGATATATTACAATATATATTAGCAATAATATAGATATGCAAGTATATTACAGAAATGGGTCTATTGTGGTATGTTATAATGTACACGGTATGAAGTATGTTGTGAATATTCTATAACTATAGGTATGTACAGGCTGTAGTGAGTACAAGCTATGTACAGGATATGAACAGGATATAAATATGAAAAACTATACAGAATATGAAATAAATAACTTTACAGAAATATGAGATATACAGTTATACAGAAATGGGAACTATGCAAGTTGTAAACAGTTGTAAGGTTAAAAATTATTGTATGTACAGAATGATTATTTACACAGAGCTATACAGTAGTGCAGTTAAGATAAGTGAGAGTGTGGATCATTTCTACAGAGGCTGTATAAAGTTCTAGTGGTTGTGAGTGGTGGTTCAGTCCATGTTATTATTGTGTGTTTGAGGGTACGGTTGTCCATTGTGGGTGTGTGTATGTTCAGTCCATGTGTTAATGTGGGTCAGATGTCAGGAGGCAGAGTTCAGGAGTCTGACAGCTGTGGGGAAGAAGCTGTTCCGGTACCTGGTGGTCTTAGCCCGGAGGCTCCTGTAGCGCCTCCCAGAGGGCAGGAGGGTGAAGAGTCCATGTGATGGGTGACTGGGGTCTCTGATGATTTTCCCAGCCCTTTTCAGACACCGCTTCCTGTAGATGTCTTTTATGGCAGGAAGTGGTGCTCCGGCGATGCGCTGGGCAGTTTTCACGACCCTCTGCAACGCCTTCCGGTCCGAGGCAGAGCAGTTCCCGTACCAGACTGTTATACAGTTGGTCAGGATGCTCTCGATGGTGCAGCGATAGAAGTTCACCAGGATGTCTGAGGAAAGGTGGTTCTTCCTCAGAGTCCTCAAGAAGAAGAGGCGCTGGTGAGCCTTCTTGACCAGCTTGGAGCAGTTGGTCGTCCAGGTGAGATCCTCGGAGATGTGGACTCCCAGGAACTTGAAGCTGCTCACACGCTCCACAGCCGTCCCCTTAATGTGTATGGGTGGATGTGGGTCAGCATTCCTCCTGTAGTCCACGATGAGCTCCTTGGTCTTCTCGGTGTTAAGCAGCAGGTTGTTTGTGTCGCACCACTCAGCCAGACGATCCACCTCCTCCCTGTAGGCGGCCTCATCGTTGTCACTGATGAGGCCAATCACCGTGGTGTCATCTGCAAACTTAATGATGGTGTTGGAACCATCAGCAGGTCTGCAGTCGTGGGTGAAGAGGGAGTAGAGGAAAGGGCTCATCACACAGCCTTGTGGTACACCGGTGTTCATTGTGATGGTAGATGAGCAGTGGTTATCCAGCCGGACATGTTGGGGGCGGTTGGTCAGGAAGTCCAGTAACCATTTGCAGATGAGGGAACTGATGCCCAGGTCTGTCAGTTTCCTGATGAGTTGTGAGGGGTGGATTGTATTGAACGCTGAACTGAAGTCTATAAACAGCATTCTGGCGTAGGTGTTGTTGTTAATAATAATAATAATAATAATAAATTTTATTTATAAGCGCCTTTCAAGTCACCCAAGGACACTTTACAATAGGAAGACACATAGTAAAACAATAAAAATAAGAACAATAAAACAAAGCACAAGATAAAATTAACAAACAGTGGATTCACAGTGAATATGCAGATTTGAACAGATGAGTTTTGAGTTGGGATTTAAACTGGGGGAGAGAACCAATGTTTCTTATTTCTGGGGGTAGGCAGTTCCACAGCCTGGGAGCAGAGCAGCTGAAAGCTCTGCTTCCCATGGTGGTGAGGCGGAAGGAAGGTACAGCAAGCTGGATAGAAGAGGAAGATCGAAGTGAACGGGCAGAACAGGTAGTGGTTAACAGGTCAGAAAGGTAAGGAGGAGCGAGGTTATGAATGGCCTTGAAGGTGAGCAGAAGAAGTTTGAATATTATCCGGGATTTCACAGGGAGCCAGTGAAGTTCCTGAAGAACAGGGGTGATGTGCTGGTAGGAGGGGGTTCTGGTGATAATGCGAGCAGCAGAGTTCTGAACCAGTTGAAGCTTATGGAGGGGTTTTTGGGGGAGACCATGCAGAAGAGAGTTGCAATAGTCAATACGGGATGTAACAAGACTGTGGAGAAGAATGGACGTAGACTGGGTGGAAAGAGAAGGAAGTAATCTGTTAATATTGCGTAGATGGAAGTAGGCAGAACGGGTGAGATTATTGATGTGAGATTTGTAGGAAAGTGAACTGTCTAGGATGACACCGAGGCTCTTAACCTGAGGAGAAGGGAAAACTGTGGAGTTATCGATGGTGAGTGAGAAATGGTTCGCCTTCAAAAGGTTGGATTTGGTGCCAATAAGGAGGATCTCAGTTTTATCCTCATTGAGCTTTAAAAAATTAGAGGTAAACCAGGATTTTAGCTCGGATAGACATTCTGAAAGGGAGGAAGGTGGTAGAGAGGAGTCAGGTCTGCAAGAGAGGTATAACTGGGTGTCATCAGCAAAACAGTGAAACTGGAGATCAAATTTGCGGAAAATGGTACCTAGAGGGAGGATGTATATTATGAAGAGAAGAGGGCCTAAGACTGAGCCTTGGGGTACACCAGAGGTGACGGGGAATAGACGAGAGCGGAATGATCTTAGTTGAATAAACTGGGAGCGGTCAAGGAGATATGATTGAAACCAGGCGAGGGGTGTGTCAGAGATGCCGAGAGAGGAAAGTCTGCTTAGAAGTACAGAGTGAGAAATAGTGTCGAAGGCTGAGCTCAGATCTAAAAGGACGAGAATGGTAAGAAGACCAGAGTCAGCTCCGATTAGAAGATCATTAGTGACCTTCAGTAAAGCAGTTTCTGTACTGTGACATGAGCGAAAACCAGATTGAAATCTCTCGTAAATATTATTATTACCCAGGTGTAAATGAAGTTGAGCTGCAACCACTTTTTCGAGTATTTTAGAAATGAAGGGTAGATTGGAAATCGGACGGAGGTTGTTAAAGTTGTTGGGATCTAAAGAAGGTTTTTTCAGTATAGGAGTGACTAGAGCAGTCTTGAATAAGGAGGGAACGATACCGGTGGTGAGAGAAGAGTGAATGATGGCAGAGATGAGTGGGAGTAAAGAAGAGAGGCAGGATTTTACAAGCCCCGTGGGCATGGGGTCAAGATGACATGTGGCAGGCTTTGATTTACATATGAACTCAGAAATATCAGATAAATCAGGAAGATGAAAAGTGGAAAACGGTTCCAAAAGGAGAAAAGGTTCTGGAGAGAGGGTAGACACAACATTTGATCTGAGTTGCTGGTGGATGTTATTGATTTTCGTAGTCCAGAACAGCATCAAGGAGTTGCAGGTTTCAGAGGAATAGAAGTGTGGTGGTAAAGCGTTGGGGGGTTGAATTAGTTTGTTAAAAACTGAAAACAGAGTCCTTGCATTACCCTCATAAGAGTTGATAATACCTGAGTAGAAGCTTTGTTTGGCCTTGCTGATAGAGTCTTTATACTGAAGTAAATGGTATTTATAGATTTCAGAATCAACAGTTAAACCAGATTTCTTATATTTACGCTCTAGCTGCCGAGCTTTGGCCTTCAAAGCTCGGAGGTCAGAGGTAAACCAGGGAGCAGAGCGAGCGAAGGAAACAGTGTGGGTTTTTACAGGAGCCAGAGAATCAAGGACAGTGCGTAGACAATTATTATAATATAACAACAAATCATCAGGAGTAGAATAGAAGTCCGGAATCTGAACATTGTCCAATCTGGTAGTGAGAATGTCCATATCAATGTTCTTGATGTTGCGGAACGAGATGAGACGGGTTGGCTTGGTAGAAGAGCAGCAGAGAGTGAGGTTAAATGAAAGGAGGAAGTGGTCAGTTATGGGGATTTCAGTAGCAGAAAGATTCGAGGGAGTAAGACCAGAACAGCAGACCAAGTCCAGGGTGTGTCCTTTAGAGTGAGTGGGAAAGTCGATAAATTGTTTAAATTCAGAGCCTTCCAAACAGGAAGAAAATTCTCTGGTGAGCAGAAGGTCATTATTGTCCATGTGAATATTGAAATCTCCCACCAAGATCACATTTGGGGAGAGAGATGAAAGATGGGTTAGTAGATTAGCAAAGTCACTGAGGAAGACAGGGTTAGGTTTGGGGGGGGCGGTATACAGTAGCTATGATGGTGGGAATGGGTCCAGTCAGTTCACATGCAAGGACCTCTAGAGAACTAAAGGTACCAACATTAACTGGCAGGACTTTCAAGTGCTGGCGAAGGAAGATCGCGAGACCACCCCCACGACCTGAGCAGCGGGATTTAGAAAAGTAAACAAACCCCGGAGGAGTAGATTCATTTAGCTGAGAAAAGTCATCAGGCTGTTGCCAGGTTTCAGTTAAGCAAAGAAAGTCAAACTTACGGTCAGATAGGAGGTCTTGGATGAGAGGTCCCTTATTTGTCAGTGAACGAGTATTTAGAAGACCGAAGTTGAGTGGAGTATTTTCTTTTTTGCTAATCGCGGTGGGCGCCCTGGGCAGGTGGGCTAGAGATCGATGGTTGACAGCCCGATCAGGGTTCCTGTGATGGCGGCGAGTAGCAGACCAAAACGATTTAGTTCCATTGGAGTTATGGAAAATCCTGCGGGACCCGCGATGGATGTATCTCCGGCGAGGCTGGAAAGTGATGTCTGGGTAGTAGTGGAGCTCCGCCGGCGACGGGAGCGGCAGCTGCCCGCGAAGGCGGAGGAGCTCAGCGGCTGAATAGCGGAGCAGTCCAGCCGTAGGATGGTAGACGAGCGTCAGGAGAATACAAAATACTGCCGACCAGTTCAGGAACATCTTGGCCCACATCTTCGATTATGTGGAGAAAAAGGGGCCGAGCAGGCCGGAGCGACGAACAGGTAGGCTAGAATAGCTCAAACAGTTAAGCTAGTGCAGCTCACTGAGAAGAAGACGTCAGAGCACATTCAGCTGAAATAGCAGATGTTGAGGACAAGTGGTGCAAATCAATCCCTGGCAGAGATCGATATGGTCCTGAGTGTGAATGTCCCTGTTCATTCAAGTCACATTCAAATCGGAATCCAAATAATCCGAATAAACGAAAGTGTACCGGTGAGTAGCGGCAGCCAGTAGCGGCAGCCAGGCGCGCCAGTGTTCACTCAAGCCGGTCCAGGTGTGAGAGGACAGAGTGCAGTGCGATGGAGACTGCATCCTCTGTGCTCCTGTTCTGGCGGTATGCGAATTGGTGGGGGTCCAGGGTGGGGGGAAGACAGGATTTGAAGTGTGCTAGGACCAGCTGCTCTAAGCACTTAGTGATGATGGGGGTGAGTGCTACTGGGCGGTAGTCATTGAGGCAAGATGGGTTGGAGTTTTTGGGTATCGGGACGATGGAGGTGGATTTGAAGCAGGCCGGTACCACAGCGTGGGCCAAGGACAGGTTGAATATGTCTGTCAGCACTCCTGCAAGCTCCCCAGAACACGCTCTGAGAACACGACCGGGGATGCCATCAGGACCTGCAGCCTAATGACATCGTACATTATACTCTTTCATAACTGCCACAGTTTCAGTGCAAATCAAACAGATACACTTCCCCTTGAATTCTTTGAAGAAATATTCACTCTCCCACCGTGTCTGAAATTTTCTGCATTCACTTTCGACCTTTCGCTTCTTTGGTTCTGCCATGTTTAGTAACTTGGGGGTAAATTTCTTCTGTGATTGTCCTTTTTGGTGGAGCAACTGCCTTGATCAACAGCAGCTCCCCCTGGTGTTAAAACTAAGAAGTGCAATACACTCAAACAAAAGTTGAAGTGTGGGCCATATTCTATTCAATTTATAAAATTACTTGCGGGCCAATTAAAACTGCCGGACTTTGGACACGCCTGATTTAAGACCATGTTCCTAAGATAAAATGAATAAGGTTATTAAATACATAAAGCAAGTTATAACACCCACTCTTGTTAAACCAATAGTGTTTTTGACTTCTAGCCACTGCCATGACTGTCAAAAGGGAGGTATAAACCCTGGCTGCTCCTTACACAGCTTCTACGCTTCATTGGTGCAAATAACCCAAAAGGTTGTGAAAAGATTCATTGAACTTTTAAAATCATCTTACAAACACACACACAAAAATACAAGAATGCCCTGAAAACAAGAAGAAATCATCTCTTAATATCCAAACCAGCCCCTGTGTTGGTCACTGGTCAAGGGTCATACGTCACTGTCACTTTTGCAAAGGTGCTGACAAGGCCAAGACACAGGCGCTAGTGTGCATTCAATAAAGCTGTCCCCAGGTAGCTTCCAGTATATTTGTGTTGGTGTAGCGTGCCATCTACACACAGACAATGTGTCTTTGTGTCTGTGTAGTAGATTACAGAAGAATAGAACAAAGTTTTTTGGGGTCACTTTTACAGAAGATTTACCTTGTAGATTGTAATAAGGTGTCTGAAAGATGACCGACACAGTAAAAGAACCATTAAATACAATTTCATAACTGGGGTGCACTGGAAATCTAAACTAAAAAACTTATTAATAGTCCTATAAGGGAAAAGTTGGCATTTTTCAGTGACCTTTGAATTTAAGCTTAATAAAGTTTACTCAATAAAGAAAAAACATCAAGTTTGCCAAAGTTTCTGCTTTACTTCTCAGGAAGTTTTGTTGTATAACTATTGCTGCCACAGTTCACATATACAGTCTTGATTTTTTAAAGATGTCTTCAAAAATTAATTTGGTGATCTTTGTTTTCTAGCATAAACAGAATCATACTTTATTTGACCCAGAGTGACCAAAACAGAGGTCAGTGCCAGCGAAACATGTTATTCACAGACTAGAAGTCACGAAATTTGAAATTGTTGGTCTTGAAAGTGCTTGCACACATGAGGCTCTTTCTTTAAGGAGGACAGTCTGTAGTGTAGCTTAGAAGGCTGAAAGCCAAAAGGATTTCAAATAGGTTTCTGTATTGCTTTCAGCAGTGATAAGTGCATGCTACACATACATTGCATATACAGAAAGCACTTCTCTGATTATGTGAGCAATGCTTGATTGTAGGACTGACAGCATCCAGTAGGAAAACTGTCATATTTTGCTTAACTCTACTTGCAGGTAAATGCAGGATTTAGAAAGTAGATGGATGCGATTCTTGATGGAGACCAAAAAATCAATAAATGGACACCAAATATTGGCCTCGTGAGCATCGGGCATAAAAAAGCAGACCCAAACGATGATGATATGATCAAAAACAAAACACTAATACTCTAACACTAATAGTATGAAAAGCACACTCTTACATTAATAGTTTAGCAGTTTGAATGACTCCTCTCTATATCTGAATATTTTCCTGCATCGTTTATGTTCTGTTTCTCTACAACTCTGCATGGTTATTTCTGTTACACACTCAATATGCTCGTTTACTAAATTTGCTTACTGCTCTCTATTTATCTTGTTTATATGCTGTCGGCTGTTGCAGTTACACAATATTAATCATCAGTCATCTAAGTTCCAAGTGAAACAACATACAGTATATCATCACCGGCCACTGGCAATGTACCTCTTAAATTTTACTGCCAGTGCCAGGTTGTTGTATCATTAATCAGTAACATTCACTGTAATGTCATTGCCCCTCACACTCAGTATGAAAGTGGTGTTATCAAAAAAAAAAAAAAAAAAAGAAACAGAAAAAAGACTTAATGGCTTTTTTTGGCATCTGCTTCTTGCCTTTATACCTCCCTCACTTGATTTGCTGCAGGTTCTCCGACATATCTGTAAATGCTATTAATGTAACAGGTGACTATTCATGATGGTGAGAGCAGCTTTGTGATTACTCTCAATTTACTGCTTGTGACTTGAAAGAATAAATATTATAAGCTACATTTCTGACAAGCAAAGAATAACACAACTGTCATGCAGCAGCCTGAATCCATTGTGTTACAACACATTGGTCTCCATTCATTTATGTCAATGTTTAATTAATACTGAGTGGCTAATATAACATGCCACAGAATTGTAGTCAATGCCTCTTAACATGTAGTTTCTCACCGTCGTGCGTTTTCTTCTTTTCATTTTCAGTTACAGAACTCTGAATACACATCCTTAGTACTTTTATTACTTTAAGATAGCATTCGGCTCTTTAAGGAGGACTGTAATTTGGTTTCTGCTTATAAAGAGCTCAAGAGGAGCTCATAAAAGTGGCAGTTATTTACAGTCACTTCAGCCCCACAATTTTTTTCAGCTAATGTATTCAGACTTTCTTCCACATTGCCATGCTATGAACAGGTGCAGATTCACCTTCCTAACGCTAACTTGAGCTAAACTCCCCACTGAAATATTCAGTGATCCACTGCCTGGGTGTGTTAAATGTGGTGCTTCAGTCAAGTTTAAGTAGTAAATGTTGTTAAATTGTGATTTGTTGCTAATATATATTAAACCCTATATTGACATTGTGTAAATTTGCTAAAAATTGGTTTATTTATTGATTATTGATTTTTCTTGCTGTGCCAAGCAGAGATGGGCAGTAATGTGTAATCAGATTACTTTTTTCAAGTAACTTGACCAACACTGGTGCCGCAAAGGCTAGTTTACAAGTTAGATAGCATGTTAAGCTATGTAGTATTGTGGTGACATAGTTTGCAGCCATATCATTGGCTCATTATGTACATTAAACTAGGACCTGCTTTAAGACAGTCGTTCCAGGCCTTATGTTTGCCTTTTATTTTGTGTTTGAGTGCCTTTGAGGGTCCTTAAGTATTGTTCTTCTGGTGGAGTGTTACAACTTTGACTATGAACCAAGGGAACATGGAGGAACTTTAATATGTGATTATATTTTCTAAAATACCCCTGAAAAGCCTTCAGTTGATGGTGCAATGCGAGTGCTGACACATGCTAGAAGAGAAAGCATATTTCTCCCCTGTTAGCTTCTTCATCGGCTCAAATTCTAGATCTAAATCTAGAATCAAGATCTTGGATCCCAGTTTGGATTCTGAAGACAGACCCCCTCTCTAAGATTAGTCTTAAAACTTAATTTTTTTTGGTAAAGTATATACTTAGGGCTGAATCCTCCCTTAGTTAACTGCAATAGTCTTCCCAAACTGCTTCCCATGATGCCCTGGGCATTTCTTCTTCAGTCACTGCTTTTCATGCATATTTTTAAACACCATTTTGCCTTTAATCATTATTATTCGTGTCTGGCTCTGTTACAGAAGGGGTTTTTTGTCCTGTCTTTGTCCCTTCACACCCAGGTGGTCAGGGCAGATGACTGGCCCTCCTCAGCCTGCTCTTTCTTCTGGTTTCTTCCTGTTGAGTTTTTTCTTCCCACTGTCGCCAAGTGCTTGCTCATAAGTGGGTCATCTGATTGTTGAGGTTTTCTCTTTGTTGTTAAATGTCTTTACCTTACAAAATAAAGTGCCTTTACATGACTGTTGTTGTGATTTGGCACTATACAAAAGAACTGAATCAAATTAATTTGACTCTTTATATCCACAAATCAGAGACTTCATCAAAACTGACAAGCAAGTATTTAAAATGATGATATGAAACATCAGAAGAGACCCCCTTCTGCATCTTCTGAACAGGAACAACTGGACTGTGCATAGGTCTCGTCCCTCATTTAAAAAAAAAATGGAAGTGCTTGAGCAAAAAAAATCATGGTAGTATGGAAGTGGCAGTTCTGGCAATTTGGCACAGTCAGCCTACATTCTGTTCATGTCAGCCTTTAAATGATTAATGCCTTCTCACACATGAGGCATTTTCTACATCCTGCAGTGAAAAACTTGAGATTTTCTTTCATAGGTTTTCTCAGCAATTGTAGATAAAAATACAGTCATTAAAGTTTTTTGACAATCAAAATGTCTTTTGCTAAATTTTTCTTTTTTTTCATTCAGCTATTTTATTGCTAGTGCTCAGAATACCATATTTTGTGCAATTGTATTTTTAGCATTGAAATTACTTTCTGAAGTTGAATTAGAACCTGAAACTTTCCAAAAAAAGGGAATTCAAAAAACCTCCAGTAAAATCACCAAAGAAAAGCCCTCCAGGTCACCGTCTGGCACACGAGCCTGACAAAAACTTCATAAATGCTGTCACAAATCTATGAAAACTCCATAAAACTTTTAGGGCTCAAAAGCAAAAGCATATACACTCAATGTAATATGTTTGAGATCAGATTCAACTTAAAGAGAACAGAAAAAGAACCCTGGCATCTCAATCCAGTCAGCATCCACATCACTGAGATGCAGAGGCTCAACTAATTATTCGTGTCTGCGATGACCCCACTTTGGCCTGGTCATTACCTGGTCATCCAACTCCAACCACTCTCAGACTCTCCTCTGTCTCCGCTGTCCTAGACATCAGCTCACTCCTCCTCTTCCTCCTTCTTACCCGTCCATTCTGGTAGTTGTCATCAATCTTGCTAAAATGACAGGCGACAGATGTTAGCCTTTACAAAGATCAAATCTGCTGCTTCAGGGCGACCTGGTCACATGCAAACACACACAGCCATAGACACGTATAGATATGCACACATGCACGTGCAGTCTCACAGGCATACACGCACACGCACGTGAGCCATAACTACTGGCGGGTCACATTGTCCATGCATACATTCACTCTCTCTCTCTCCCCTTCTTCCAATTGCTAAATCTGTTCTGACACCGAAGACACAGAGAGGTATAGGTGGTAAAATGGTCTCCGTACATGCATGTAGGCCACACAGACAAGCTGCACACACACTTTTGCCTGACTACAACATGTGCATATATTGATTTGTTAGTTTATGCTACTTCTGTGTGATGTGTCAGACACTGTAATTGTCAGGCACTGTAGTGAGTGTGTGCTGTGTGGATCATCTACTGGTTTTGCTGTGAGTCACTCAGGCCAGACGGAGGGAGGAGTGTGTTCCTCGTAGCTATGCTGAATCCAAATATGCAGAAACACTGCAACACCTGCTGTTTGCTGGCAGAACAGGCAAGCAAAATATATCTACTATATGTACAATCAAACAGTCTGTGCTCACTGGATATGAAAGATTACCAAACTCTGAATGTTACAGTAAAATGTAATGTGAGCAAAGATACTTCAAATGTGTCTCCTCTCCCCAATGTCCCAACCTCCATTCAGCCTCAATTGATGATATATCAGTAGATATATAAATAAATAAACGACACACTGTTGGTTCATTTAAATATTTGTCTGTTTCTATTGTTAGAAAACTGAACAAGTATGAAAGAAGTTGCTGCCATTTTTTTTTCAACAAGCATCTTTGTTGGATGCCCGAGTCACCTCAATATGCTCTTACAATTTGGAAGAACAGTAGCTCTAATCACCATGTCTGTAAGGGTGAGCCTAGCGACAGTTTGACAGAACTTTTCTTCATTCGGTAGCTTGCTCTCTGGTGACTTCCACAGTACGTGGCTTTAGGTAAGAATAGTAATGTAGATCAGTCAAATCACTTGTCAGTCCCTCTTAAGAGCACTTAAGTGAGTGTTTGAGTTTCTCTAACCAGTCCAAATGTGTTTTGTTACTTGGAGAAGGCATTTGAACTCGTTGCTTTGGGTGTTGTTGGGTTTGTCAAGTTAGACTTGTTTCCAGCTGCTGAAGTGGAAGTTGTTGAGTTTGTACTATAAAGCACTGTAAGTGTTCAAATAGGTTAAGACACAAAATGAGACAGTTACAGAAACATTGCAAAGTGACTATAGAAAAATTAACAATAACCATAAAGAGGTGACAGGTTTTTATCAGTGGGATATTGCTAGCTTTAGCCAGCAGGACTGGTTAGAGGACTGCATCCATAAACTGTATTGGTGCATTGCACAGATACTGTTGAATTAGTACAAGATGACACACAAATACAAAAATTCTGGAAACAAACTTTTTTGCTCTCCACACATAAGTACTGAATCAGTGGAGAGGGAACCTAATAGATACGTATAGACTTTGGCTCCCTTTGTTGGCCCACTGTCATTGAAAGTGTCCTGTTTTAAGCTTTAACAGTATCTAAATGGATGAGTTAAAAAAAAAGAAAAATTTTAACTTTAAAAAAAAAGCTT
Organism: Oreochromis niloticus; assembly: GCF_001858045.2. Lineage (NCBI taxonomy): Eukaryota > Metazoa > Chordata > Actinopteri > Cichliformes > Cichlidae > Oreochromis > Oreochromis niloticus. The sequence continues at coordinate 29,689,793 of NC_031978.2, read as the reverse complement.
TTTGATCCTCTAATGACATGTAGAACTACTAGACATTTTCATGTGACACCTACATTCCAAAAACCATAATTTTGTATCTTTTTTCTTTTTCTTTTTTAGAGTAAAACTGCTTGGAGGGGTCGTTCAAAGAGTTCCTTCAGATTGCAGTACCTTACATAAAGCAGCGCTCTGAAGATGCAGTTTGGTCAAGTTCCAAAATAATACCATATTCACTCTCCTACAGACATAACCTCATAACTGCTCATCAAAAATTGCATTTTTATGAACACGGGGAAAGCTATTATTCCAGACGGACAAGCAGAGGTTATTTCTCTGTCATTTAAACCTACCCAAAACAATAACAGCTATGTAAAGTAGTCCCCCACACTACCATTTACATCCTCATAAGCACATATTATGGTACAATCACATTAAGCTCACATAACATTGAATTTTTAATAACGCAACTTTATTGCTAGCTACTCTTTGCGAGCCTTAGTATTCATGAACTTACTATGTAGTGCACACGCAGGCACACAGACACACACAAGTGAAGTCCCAAAGGAAGCCTGAGAAAAGCAAAACTGTCATGTCTACATACCGTGAGGGACAAATACACATTCACACATATACTCTTTATCTTTGAAATGTATCCACTAGGTCTTTTTTATTTATTTATTTTTTTCGAGATGAGGTGTATTACTGCATCAAGCACACACGGTTGATATGTTACCAGTAAACAAACATTTTACCTGCTGCATATGTTATAAGGCTTTTTCTTTCAACCCAGGTACAGGAAACTTTAACTATATCTGAATCAGGAATTATGAGCAAGTAATGTCCCTGCTTTTATCTGTAATAGGTGTTGACCATCACTGAAATTTCTGTTTGCCTGGATAATATATAAAAATAATATTCCAGTTTGTCACAGTTAAAAAGAGTCTGTTATGCTTCTTTCCAGCTCTATCTTTTTTATTCTTCACAGGTCAAAATAATTGCTTATTTTTCTCTGCGCTGGTCTATGGTGCACCCCTTCGGCTCATCAGCTGTATTAGATAAGTTTTAACTCCATTTCCTGTCTCTTTATGACATCTTTCATTTAATTGCCTGCACGTAACCAACAAAACAAGTAGGTGGGGCTGCACTGGGAATTTCTTACATATATGCTGAGCTCATTCTTTGAAACTGACCATGTTTAGTTGTAGCATCTACCAGGTAAGTTCACTTGTTATTATTGATGGAGGTGTAAGACCTGGTTAGTTTGTGGCCAACTATTGTAGCCTCAGAGGTGCCATGTGGTGGGGAAAAAATCCTTGTTAATTTTGGATTCCTGCCATCCTGATGCATTGTGTCATGACATATGTGTGCATCTTTTTTTAATGTTTTCATTCATTTTTCATTTCAAAAATTTAGTTTGGGCCGACAAACAAGTCATGACCCTTATCCTAACCCTGGCAGTTTTGTTGTCATAAACTAAAAACTGAAAAATCCGACGTGAAATGTTTCTGAACTGACATGTTATTTTCAGTTCACTTCCACTGTACGCTCGTATACATCTCTACCAGTATGACAAAACAACCAAACACTGCAATCAATATATCCATAAAAGAAGTTAGCTAGATCTGCCATTCTACTTGATGTTGATCCTACTGTACAAACACTGGCTGCACATTAGAGTACTTTTCTGAATATTCTGAGTGAATGAGCACCTCTAGCTAAAGTGCTAAAATACTTTTTATTCCCCGCTTCTAAATAAACAGCATGTATATATCTCTGAATTGAAAACAATTGCTTGATGGCAGATAATTACATTTAAGATAAACGATAACAGAACCTTTTGTCTGTGTTTAAGAAGTTTCTCGAGGTTTTAGAAGTTACTGCTGCACAGACTAGTTTGAAATTACATCATTTAGCAAAAAGAATCCCATATTTTGTCTTCAAAAGTGGTAACTATGGTTCATCTTTATATTCAGTTTTTACTGTAGCCTCTAAAAGCCTTATAAAAGCTTAAACATTAAAAAATAGTCTGTTATTGACAAAAAAACAGACTAAAATGTTTTGCAGAAAACTGTATTTATTTTGAATATAAACTTTCAGTCATTTAAATGTTTGAACCAGGATGAAAAACATTTCAAAAGCATAATGAGGCATAAAAAAATCCTCTCCACTAAAAACATTTTTTTTAAAAAACACATCAAATCAAATATTGAACAATAACAAGCACGATAACGGCAACAAACACAAAAAATGCAACATGTTGACTGAAGTCTTTTTCATGTGATATTTTTTCATGATATCAAAAGATTTGTTGTGTTCAACTCCACAAGCAGCATTTTTGTCCCAGGTTTGTGTGGCGGGGATGAAACCGTGGTGGTTGTGTAGTATAGAGCGAGTGCCCTTTGTGACTTTAGGGTATCTGCAAGGTGAAATGAAGAGGAGGATGAGGGGAGGAAATGATGGGGAAGGGCAGAGGAAAAGGAAATGACAGGAAATGGAGAGAAAAGTAAGAAGAGTGGACGAACAGGAGGAGGGTGAGGCGGAGGGGGTGTGGGGTAGAGAGAGCCCCCTCCGTCACATGGGGCTGGGCTATTGATTGAATTCTGACATTGATTAAGCATCCCCTGATTCACAGTGCCATGCACTTGTGCATGAGTGCGAGCAGGCTGTGTTATATATGTTTGTGTGTGTGTGAGTGTATGCGAATGCAAGGGGATTATACTTACTGTACATGCTGCAAGCTGACTGTAATGAAGGGATGAAGCGATAAGGAAGTGTTTATTTCCATCACTGTGTTGACTTGCATTCACATGCGGTTTATGTGTGTGTGTGTGTGTGTGCTCTTTTGAAATGTGTGTGCAAATGTGCACGCATGTGAACGCCTATAGATCTGTACCCCTAGGAGGCCTGACTTGCAATACCACTTCATCCATCCTTGTGGGATAAAAAAGGGTCTCTCTTTCCTCTCTTTCAGTCTCTCTCTCTCTTTCACTTTCCTTTTTTTTTTATCCCCCCCACCCCACCCCCAGTCCTTCTCTCCCTCTGACTCCTTTGTGTGCACTTCTTTCTTTTTTATTCATCATTAATCCTGCAGTCTGGGTCTGGGATGGCACAGCCTCTCCCTCCCTCTGCTGCCCTCTCTTTAGCACTCCCGTTCTTTATCTCTGTTATTGTTTGTGTGTGTGCGTGTGTGTGCGTGTGTGTGAAGGGCAAGGAATTGTCATCCTGTGCCCCACTCGCTCTGCCTCTCCATTCAGACTGCGCCACCCCCTTTGCCAGGGATAATTTACCCTCCCCAACCTTCTCCTCGTTACCACCTCCTCCTGTCAGACATCTCTTTTCTTCATAGAAAATGCACTCAATCTTTGAATCACATTGCAGTTAACCTCTTCACATCCACCAGGTTATACGCAAACCACCTTTTTGGGAAAGGTTAGGGTTAGGGTTGATTTTAGCCGCACCATTTCAGAAAGTGGAGCATTAGCCTTCAAATCACGTTTCTTGCGTGCATTCGATCACTGGGAGGTGAAGTTGGATGGGATGAAACAGGTCAGGCACCGCACACACACAGAACTGGCTTGGAGATGTCTAGATTCTCCCTTGTGCATAATTTATTACAGCTTCCCAAACTGGGGATGCTCGGACACTCTGAGGTTGTGCATGAGGATCACTCAGGATATCCTTCCAAAAAAAGAAAACAAAACGGGGAATTATGGTCTCCCATTCAATAATAACTGTTGTTTCATAAAAACTAATCACAGCATAGCAATGTGTCACACTGAAGCAAGCAATTCAAACTGTAGTTTGTTTATGGGAAGTAACAGTTACAGCCACATGCACTGAGCTATATAAATAAGTAAAACAGTTTAAGCAGTCAGATGTGTATTAAATTCTTTATGTAAAAAAATGACTTGCTTTATACTTCCCACATTCTACATGTGCATTTAGCCAGGTAAAAGTTCCAAAGTACCAAAACAAAGACTAAGCAAAGATGGGACTAAGACCTGATCTGTTCCGACTGAGGGGGTGGAGTTAGGGCTGGTTTTGTTGACTTTTCACTTGTATGCCATACGTAAAGGAAACTCTCATAAGAAAAGGTCCAATGCATATAAAAGTAGCCCTACTCCTGAGTGGTTTGCTGTCGACTTGTTGGATATGAAGAGGTCAACAGGAATGAGCTTCCAGCCTGTCTGTGTGTCTGTGGCAGACCTCACATTGCAGGAGTCGTACACACATGTCCGCACGTTAGATACACACAAGCGGCGCTCTCTGCTCTCGTCTCCTAATTGGTCTTGAACGGCGGCTCTTGTAAACAAAAGTCAGTTCAGGGGCAAATAAGCAGAAATTGTGTCCTGTCGTTTGTTATTGCTCCTTCCTTCTTTTGTTTTTTTTTTTCTTCGTGGCCTCTGGTCAGCCAGAGGGGAGGAGGTGTGGGGGGGAGGCGAGAGCCAACCTTTCTCTCACTCTCTTTCTCTGATGCCCGGTGTGTTGCGTGTATTGATCGCAGAGGCTCAGTAGCAGAAAATAATGGGGTGGTGAAAGCTTAGTAGACAGAGAGAGAGAGGGAGATGGAGAGAGAAAAAGAGATCTGGAAACGTGTGTGTGCTCTCTGACACACACACACACAAAATCCCATTTCTACTGCCTTCTTTTTGCCCTATGCCCCCATATGAATATTGGTTCTCCCCTAACTGCTATGGGTGTGTGTGTGTTTGCATGTCCAGACTGCCTCATTTGCGTGTGTGTGTCTGTGTGTGTGTGCGCGTCTTATCTATGTGAATAAATCCTTCCAAGCCCCATGCGCCTCAGGGTGATGTGATGCGGCCAGTGCCCGAGCAACCATACCCTAGCTAATTTACAACCAACCTAGTGTGTGTGTCCCCCCCCACCGCCCCCAACCTCCACGTACGCACACATAAACACACACAGGCTTGATGGTACCGCGGTGAAACATGTCGTCTAGACGACATTGAACCCTGAGTCCACCCGGGGTAATTGTTTTATGCAAATGGGGAAAGCTAGAGCTGACATGATTGGGCCAGACTCGGTGTTGATTGAAGTGTGTGTGAGCGTGTATGTGTGTGGCATTTGTTATGGATGTGGCCACAATTGTGGTGTAATGCTGGTAGCCATTAGTATTATTGTTATTGTTGGAAATGTTCTATTATTCAGCAGGCCAGGGTGGGGCAATATACATAACATGCAGAAATATGGAGGTGCAAGGCAAATGGACACACACACACACCCACGTACCCACCCACACACACACACACAAACATATCTCTGTAATATTCGACTTGTCATTGAACTGAATCATGAAGCCACTATCAGGCCACACATCAAACCGTTAAAGCAAATATGAATCATGGCATCAGTGCAAAAATATTGATGCATACTGCAAAGTCACTTAATGCTTTTGTTGGAGTTAGAGCGAAAACACACACACACACACATACACACACATATGCACACAGGGCCATGTGTTATCAAGGCAGCCATCAGAGGGGAGAGAGGGAGTGTGTGTTGTGGTCCAAGTCGTAAATTTAATTTCATGCTGGATTTGCAGAGCTCATCTGAATTGCATGCGAGCACAGCCTGATGGTCCTCAGTCTCAGCGCCGGAGAGTCACACACCAAGACGCAGATGCTGCCTTTGATGGTGTGCACAAGCACGCGCAAACACACTCGAGTCACTGCTCAAGGTCAGGGCACCAACATGACCTCTGGGCATGACCGCAGGTACAGATGCTTTTTTCTGTTTATGTAAAACAATAACGGTAATGGGAGAGAGAACTTTGGCACATGTAAACTTTGCCTCATATGCCTACTAAACTACTAAACCGTCTCCATGTAAAATGACAAAGAAATGCCCCTTTTTCGGTCGTGTAGTTTATCTAGTGGAAGCTAATCAGCTAATCTAGAGTGAAAAATGAAGATAACACATGAATCCCCCCCCCTGAAGAAAACATCAACTTATCGTGCAGCTGCGATTAGCCTTCTGCACATCTAATTAGAGAATCACATATCAGATTTCTACTTAAGCTGCTTTAGCCTGCCCAGAGTTGCTGTGCATGGAACAACATCGCATCCAAGCAACTTAGCAAACCACCTCCAATCCAGCTCTGTTCTTTGTAGCTGACTTAGTGTCACATGTGTTGCTGTTGGTGTTGTTCTGCACTCCAAGCCAACAAATGGAAATCTTTGCAAATAGAAATATAAATCTTCTTTGACTAGTGTTTCTGACTAAACTGTTGAAATCATGCTAATTTTAAATAAATGAAAAGGCAACCAGAAAGCTTGATTAGCTGAGTAACAGTTGTTTAAGATTGTAAAAGCAGCAAAGAAGTATTTGGAGTGTGTAACCTAAAGTCTCAGAGTGAATGAAGCCCCTGTATAATTAGGTACAAGGTACCTTTTTAACAAATGGTTTAAAATCATTTAGCCATCCATGCTAAATGACATTTAGCCATTTGGGACACTGGTAGCTAGGATAGGCTCCAGCTCCCCCATGATCCTGACAAGGATAAGCGGAAGAGGATGGATGGATGATGGATAGAGTTCAAAAAAATATCAAGATATTAACTGAAAAGAAAAATAGGCTAAAAACTGGAAACAGGGGAAGCAGCTAACCTGATATCTTCTTTGGCGCATGTTTAAAGTTTACTTCCTTAAACCATTGCCAGTACTTAAAATGTGGATGTACCACTGGATGTCACCCATGGTTGGTGAAGTCCTGATGTAATGGTTTCTTGTCATTACATCTTGGTGTTTTTATATAGGACGAGATGAGCTGGATCTAAATTTTAGAGAGAAGGTGAAGGATTGCGACTTGTAAAGACAAGACTGGCACGCCCTAATGCAGGGGTGGGGAACTCCAGGCCTCAAAAATCAGTGTCCTGCAGGATTTAGATGTGTCCTTGATCCAACACAGCTGATTTAAATGGCTAAAATACCTCCTCAACATGTCTTGAAGTTCTCCAGAGACCTGGTAATTTGATTCAGGTGTGTTGACCCAGGGTGATATCTGGAACTCCTGGAGTTCCACACCCCTGCCCTAAGGAATACCCTCTTTTTTGAGGCTAACATGGACCATAATTTACAAAATGAACATCATGTTGCATCAAAACTAGCAATTGAGCCCATAAACCCGTCAGCAAAATGTTAATTGACTTCATATATCAAGCGAGTTTTATGATTAGACTTCAAAATAACTGCAACCAGAGGATTTGCCCCCTGCTGGCTACTAAAAAGAAAGCAGTTTAAGGAGTCTTCCCATTGACTTCACTTTGCAGACTGGGAGAGATATCCATCTTTCTCACACAGTCCATGCATTTAACTTTCTCAAAAAAGTGTTAACATATTTTACAGTGTTAACTTGCTATGTTTTAAAAACTTAACAAGCCATGGATTTTATTAATTTGTCTTCCAAAAGAGCATGTGAGAAAAAAAACCCATGTGTTCTTATTTGTTGTATGTTTCTTTATTATGTCTGATTTCTATGTGGTACTTCAAAACTGCATATAAAAATGTCCAACAAGCTCACCCCACCTGTCTCCAGTCCTACTCAGCTCAAACTCTAAACCTGTCATGACCATCGTCCAATATCAATTTAGATAAAACACTGCTTTCATTCCACCCATCCCTCCCTCTGCATCACTCCTGGATAATATGCTCCTTCTTTCTCTCTTTCTCTTTCCATCTCTCGGTCTACCTTATTGAGGTCTCAAGCGGAACAAGCGACCCTACAGATCCAAGCAGACTGAATTTAAAAGAGAGAAGGAGAGCTCTGCAATTACCCTGTTACAAGGACTGGAGCAATTAAGGAAATGTACAGTTCAGCCAGGTTCACAGTTTCAGATGCCCATCAAAGAGCCTCATAAAGCCATGAGTCATATTTAGTCTCTCAGAGCTCTTAAGACACGCACACTCACACTTCTTGGCTATACAGGGATTGTTTAACTCTTCTCACACAATGAGGGGGCTGCTCCTAGCTCAAGTTTCATACTGCAGCCCTTTGTCTGTGACGTCATTCACATTCAAAAGTCTAACATCACGTTGAATGTTGAAAAAGGAAATCTTGACATTTTTTGGAAGTTTAACAGTTTACTTTTCTCACTTACTTCTTCACTTTTACAATCAAAAAACCTGCTAAGGTCAGTGGCAATTGATTTTGTATAGCGTGAAGGACAAACGAAGAGTTCAGTGGTTAAAAAAAAGCCTTTGCTTTTTTCTTTTTAATTTAAAAAAACCCCATTCATAACACATTGAATAAAATGAAAATTCAGACCTCTCGATATCTGCATTCTTCTAATTCCTTTGCGTAGACACTCTCTTCAGAAATATTAACTAACTTCAGAAAGAAACTTTGAACAAGGCTGGTATTTGTTTCACAATTGTCTCTACAAAAAGCCATTTCCAAACAAACCAGATGAACATTTCAAACTCAAGGTATTTCCTGAAAGACTCTTTCTTTTATTCATTGACAGTATGAACGTGCTTATTGTGGCCTTAAAGAACAGAAAGAAAAAAAAACCCAAGATATTTGCTCTATCTTTATGTTTTGCCAGTTGTACTAAATGATTTTCCAGTTCCTCTAGTTATCAACAAAACAGCCCGACTGTCCCAGGAAAGTTAAAAGGAGAAGGTTTAGCAGTGAAGAGACACAACTGTAACAAAAAAAAGACAAAATTCAGACACAATACATTCATTGTTCATTATAATGTGAGTTACAACATATGTGCTGCATTTACCTCAACCAGTCTCTCTTTAACCTTAATCAAACTTCTTTTGTTGCCTTAATTACGTCTTGATACAGACATCAGCCTCTAGTGTGAGAGTGTGCTTTGTGCACCAGTCATCAAACCCCAGCCACCTCCCACTGAACCAGTGCAGTTCACAAATGAAAAGTCATTAATTAATTTGTTTGACTTAATTTAAACAAAAAAATCAGGCCTCTATTTGATGAAGACACTGTCTACATTACACCAAAACGTACTGGTGAAAGAATTTATGTGTAAAGCTTAATTTCTAGGAGATGGTATTAGTGTTTGTAAGTGGATTTAATTCTAACCTAAATCTTTCTAAAAGTTAAGATTTCATTGCTTAGGCCGGATTTATCGCACACTGAAAAAGATTGGAAATCTGTGAAGCATTGTTTATTGAATTAAGTGTTACTCCGAAGTTTGAGGCTTTGAGATAAAATAAAACCGCATTCTACAATCATCTAAAGAAACATATATTTCAGAAACATCCTCATTGTGAATATGGCTACTCTCCCTGGGCGCTTTACCTTCCAAAAGCTCCTCTGGTAACAAAGACAAAAGCCAGACATACACAAACATACTCGCTCTTCTTCCCCTTCGCCTGGCCGGTCTCAACATCCCAGTGCTCTTTGAGACGACGTCCCTACTATTCCACCGGGTCCCTCATTAAGGCCCAAACGCAGACTCTCGAGGGGAGATGGGGTACAGAGCAAGGGGGGCTACTGGGTAAACTTTGGAGAGGTCACCTCTTCGCTTCCTTCTCTCATCCCTCGTTCCAGCCCATCCTCAGGTAATGTCAGCGACGAGTGTAAACAAGCAGAAAGGTTAGCGCTGTTTTCACCCGACACTATCTTATCTCATTAGGGACAAGGGACAGCAAGCCAGAAATTACCAGCAGTGTCATACTTTGTTGTTTAAGAAGACACTTCTGTGATGATCTGAGATGTGTTCGAGAATGTAAGGAGTTTAAAGTTAGAATGGTCACACGCAATAGCAATAAACTTTTGTTTTGGTAGAAATTTTTTTTTCTTATATAAGAAACAGGTATGGTCAACGTGAATGTTGGCAATAACATCATTCTTCTACAGATGTGACCTAAATAATTTAGGTACTAGTTTGCTAGTTTCAAGTATTATCAAATTATGTTAATTTTGTAAATTATGCACTATATTAATGTATAGAAATACTGTACACCAGAATATGCGTTACCATGTGAAATTGTTAGCCAATTAGCATCCAAGGGCAATTTCTCAATGAGATCTGACCGTCAGTCATTACAGGTTTCAAAACAACCAGTGTTCACTAATGGGTTATTTGTTATTTTTCTTCCATCAACACCTACAGCCAGTTTAGAAGCAATAATTACCATAACATATGTGCCTGTGAATGATGGTAAAGAGTTCTTGCTATGAGTCAACAGTATTACTGTACCATGTGTTGCCCATAGCCAGGAAACGCCTTGTGCCTCTCATTGTCTAAGACCATGAGACCATCTCTTGACCTTAGTTTAGGATGCAACAGTTTTAAATATGTCGGATTATTCTAGCTGAAAAGAAGATTGTGATCAAATAGACAAGGTTAATGGCTTATTTGTACTTTTGCATTGGTCCTGTACAGAATAACTTTGCAGACCAACAGCTACAGCTGTCACAACAGCTAATCTGTTAGCTTGTGCTGTTGTCATCCAGCCATTGGGAAGAGCAAAGTTATAACATACAAAAGCTGAAGTTCTGCCGGAGGTTTCATCCCCTTAAGAGGGAGTTTTCCCTTCCCACTGTTGCCAAAGTGCTTGCTCATGGGGGGGACATTTGATTGTTTTGTGATTTGGCGCTCGCTGTATAAAAAAAAAAGAAATGAAATTGAACTGAAAAAGTATACACGGCAACCTCTCAGTGAATGCCATGCAGTTTTTTTGTTATCTTTGATGGTTTGTCGCACATTTGAGAGTTTCACTCATTTGTGTTTTACTTTAATTAGCTTTCCAGAGTGTCTTTCTAGATATATTTGAAGACAAGATCATATCACATCCCTTGAATCACATTACTAGGAGCATGGTGAGCTGTAAAATGTCACATTGCAAATCTACATTTCGACAATCAGCATTCTCCATGAAGGCTTTCAGTGTATGGATTGCACTTCCAAGTGAAATCAAATTGATGACAAATGTTAAATCTTTTGCAGTAAAGGTCAAAGGTTTACTAAAGGTAAATCAGAGCTGTAGTCATTTTAGTTAATTATAATTTTACAGTTTTTAATACTTTTGGAAATCACACTATATTTTTCTAATATGTGTATTTATTTTAGTTGTGTATTTTTAATGTATTTTGGTTTTATGAAATTGAATGCTGAAAATCTTCCCAACAAAGGACAAGGTTTAGAAATTAGTCATAACCATAAACTCTGTGTGAAGCACATAAGTTTCATCCTCTGCGTTGAAACTATGTTAAACTGAATTGTCTTTTTTCAGTGAATACATAGAAACAGAAAAACAATAAATCATAATACTGCACGAGTGGTACTTCTCTGTATTATAACGGTGTATTACAAAATGTCCTTACATAAGTGCAGCAAGTACAGAGTTTACTGAGGGATAGGCAGGTGATTTTTATCTCACTGTGGTTACCACTGCATTGTTTGGAGACTTGGCTCTATTCACTGCACTACACAAAACGGCCCAAAAATGGAATGACTGTGTGCATAACCTCTGCATACCAATAAACTAAAAGATCCTATTAAAACTACCCTCGTGGTAGTATTAAAACGTCCTCCTAGAGTCATCCCTCCTCTTCTTTATAGCATCTTTCTTCCCACAGTAAGATGCCACATAGCCACTATCCAGAAGAGGTGCACCTTCCTGCCTGCTTGCCTGCCTATGTGTATGTTGACTGGCTGTGGAAAGAGCCATTTAGCATGGTGAATGTCAAGGTCAGTGTGGGCTGTCCTTGTCATCACTCTCTGTAGCAGAAGGTCAGGGAGAAGCTCTCCTCAAACGGCCAGACAAAGGGAAGTTCTGGGATGGAAAAAGCTGAACAGAAAAAGTCAAGTTATCGAGGTATTTTGATATAAATCTATAAAAATGTTCCCCTTTATGCTGCCCTCTGTCTGAATTGTGTGCTGTATGTTTGCTGTCAAATAAAGTAACAATCGCTGAAGCAGACGGCTGTCAGCCGTTTCAGACGTCACTGTCCCCCCTGTGATCCATAACACAGAGCGATTTTAATGCAGCGAGTAATTACAATATGCCCCGGCCTGCTCTATCTTACTTCCTTGTGCAGAAATGCTCCTCTCCACACATATGTGACTGAGCGATGGACGCACTCACATATGCAAACAGAATGAAAGGTTGTACAGCAAAGCATAAACTAATTTAATTTATTAGTAAGTCCTAAAAGCTTGCACAATGCAAAGTGCAATTCATTTCTACCACACTGAAAAATAATGAGTTAGCAGATACTGATGTAAAGCAAGTGTTTTCCAGAGTGAAAACTGATTCACTCTGTTGTAAAAGTCTTTTACAACAGGCTGCTGTAAAAATAAAAGCCCATATAAGGAAGCGATAGGCAGACTTAATAAAGAGAGTCTAAATTGCTTGTATATGCCTCAAATAGAAAATTCTAAAGAAACAGCATCAGTAAAATAATGCACTCAAGCCCTGATCTGTTTTTGCTTTAAGCTTCAATCAGTGCCAAAAACTGCAGTTCCCCCAACGGCCACTTGAGCCTGACTCCACAAGGACATCAAACTTCACAGAAAGTGCCAGAAAGTACCGATTAACAAGTTATAGGCTGGCATCAAAATATTTTTGGCCATTTTGAAGAGTTTCTTTGGTGGGTAATTTTTTTTTTTTTTTTCCCCCAATTTGAACATCAGTGAGGTTACCTTATGGCCATGGCTGCTTTGATTGACAGGTGTGCCAACACTAGGCCTCACCTTCAGGAATTCCAGTCACTGAAAGTGAACCTCTTCACTGTGTTTCCTGCTACATTAAAAAAAATTATAAGAACCAACCAATGAAAGTAACAATCAAGATCAGAACATATGTAAACAAGATGTAACAATTGGTTAGTTGTTATATCTGTAGCCATTTGTTAAAATTGAAAGAGATACAGCATTCAGTAAAAATCTGATTAAATAAACATAACGAGGACAAAATATACCAGAAAGAGAAGGGTGGAAAGGCAATGAAGAGGTCCTCTCTGCAGCTCAAGTAAATAAAGGCTAAGGCTTCTATTTGAGAATTTACTGTATTTATAGTACGAATGGGTACCAACTACTTGCTGCGATCCATCCTCGCCACTCCCTCCGCCATTGTTTCTCTGTATTCGTGCCTACTTTCCACAGCTTGAGTAAACACTGTCAACTCTTTCATTAGCCCTCTCACCACAGTCTCTCTTTCACTCCGCGTGGCTTTCATCCCCTCTCACTCTGTCTCTATGCGCCTCTGTTTAAACAGATGAATGTGATTAGAGCCTGTTTAAAATGACATTGGAAGTTTGTGTGTTTAATGAATCAAATAAAAGGCACAGTTATTACGTTTAAAGATAGGCCATAATATGTGCACTGTGCACAGAGACTCCAGCAGCTCTGTTGAGTTTATATGATTGTGCAGGTTTTCAGATAATTGATTCTAATGCCAGGGTTATGGAGTGGTACTTTATACATTGACACTTGCCTTGCTCCAAAAAAAAATTCTGGACTCACAATCTACCCATCAGTTTAGGTGCTTCTATAGGCTCGTCTTGTATTATTCTTCCTTAGACATCCATGTAATATTAATATTACTTCAGGTGAATGTAAACTCAAAAATATGAGATTGCAGATACAAATGGCAGAAAAAAGGTTCCTCTAAGTGGTGACTGAGCTCCGAGTTAAAGATAGAGTAAGGATGCTAGTCTCTGGGAGGGGCTTAAAAGAGTCCCACAGCAAAAGGAGGCATTTGAGGCAGGCCAGAGTAATTCTAGTCCTGTATTTTCTTTTTAGTTTTTATTTGATTTGATTTTGAGTTTTTGGTTAATTCCGTTTAGTTTCAGCTAGTTTTCAGGATGAGTTTGCATGTTTCAGTTTAGCTTATATTATATGAACATTTTTAGTTTAGGTTTTGTTAGTTTTAGTGTTTATTTTAGTCTGTTTTAATTGTTATTTTATTTATGGCAAATGCCAGAGGCAAGATTTAGAAAATAGATTTACAGTATAAACTGAACTTTTCAAAGCTGTTGACTCAAAGTCTTTTAGACGTACAAACCAACTAAACATTGGACGTCAGATAGATGTGCAGATGAATCATGATGTTGGGTCCATCGGTCCATGATCAATTCTGGACGTCCAAACTTGGTCCATAATTTGGATGTCCAACCATGGCCCAACTTGGATGTCAATATGACGTTCAACATTTGAACTGGGCAATTTTTGGGGGAAATCATGTGGATGTCTATGACAGGTACAGGAAATTTACACAATTAATAAATGTAATATTTTTTTATTTACAAATATCAACATTGTTGTTATCAACATGATGATAAGCAAACATGATTTATTATGTTTTAGCCTATTGATTTATTCAGTACTTTTTTTCTTATTTTACATTTTCCTGTTCTTATTTAACTGGCTTATTTATTTCAATTAATCAACTTATTTGTTTGTAACCAGGTGAAAACTGACATTTATTAATATGAGTTGATATATTAAAAATGTTATAAGAATGGTTACACATTGTTGGCATTCCTTTTAAAAGAAGTACGATGTGTTTAATAAGTTTAAACGAGCATTTGCATTATTTATGGATCGTTTTTATTTTAGCAAGGTTAGTATCCTGTTTTATTGTGAGAACGTTGTAGGAAGAAGTAAATGTAGTTGTGATCAGTGGCAGGACTGAGAGTAGCTGCGACAGAAAGTACGAGAAGTTTGTGCAAGTGTGTATGTATGAAGTGGACTATCTGCTCGACAGTCTTTGTCGATGTGACATTTTGCAAACTCCCTGTGAGGAGCTGAGGACATTTCTGCTCCAAATCCAATGAGCAGCTGCTCACTCTTGTTTTAGTTCAAGAGCCCGCGCCATCTTGGAGATGTCCATTGATCACTCTGCATTCCTTCACACATAACTGTTTCTGTACAAAAAACATGTCCTCTACCCTCTGGAAACATGGTACTACAGAAACTATAGAAGCAGTATAAAAATGACATCTAAAATGAGTCTAAGTTTGACGTTGAAAAGACATCCACAGCGACCACATTTGGACTATAAATAGCCCATACACGGAGGTCTTATAGACGTCAACACCACACATTTAGCAGACGTTGAAAAAAAGATGTTGCCTGGCATTGCAAAACAACCCCTTCAGTGGACCAAAACTGGACGTCCAAATATGACTTAGAAAAGACGTCACTCCGATGTCACTTTTCATTGTGGGAAGCCTCAATAAACACACCAGTAAAAGCATAGGCAACCAGAAAAGGCAGTTTGTGACAACACATTTTACCAAATTCAGAAATACCAAAACTAAGGCTATTTTTTTTCCATAAGTTAATTTTTTTCAGTTCTTTCTCCAAGTTCACAAAATCCTTTCAGGTATGGGTATCGCTCCACAACAAAAAAGTTTTTTTTTTTAAGCTTAAATTTCTAATTGTACTTAACATGTCAGGGATTGTGTCGTGTGGAGGCGAGGAAGTGACCCAAACGCAGGACTCGTGGATAGTGAAGAACTGAAGATGGTTTATTACGAAGCGTGGATGAACAGGGCAGGAACGAAAGGACTGACTGACTGAAAGACTGAATGGCTGGCTGAACTGAACACAGGCGGAAACGACAACATAACATCACAATAACATCAATGACACGACACTGGACTGGTTGAACTGAGGAACATAAATACACAGGCTGAGTGATGAGTGATTAGAAACCGATGAGTACACAGCTGAACATAATGAACTAATGGTACATGGGAAGAGGACTGAACATAATGCACACAGACCAAGGCTAACACAATAAAACAGGAAGTGAAACAGGCAGAAGATAAACTGTGAACATGAACTAAAAATACTGGGTCAACGACTCAGAAACCCTGACATAACAACAATATAGAACTGAAAGGAATTCAAGTGTTACTAAGATACAAACAATTTGGTATATAAGTTAAAATCAAGTAGAATCTCCATTGATTTCCTAACAAAGTACTTTGAAACCAGATGAGCAGCTACTTGCTCTGGCTCACATTGTGTTGGACTGCATGGATCCCACAAGTTCTCTACATTACTTCAGCCTGCACTGAAAAAAAGGGATTGGCCAGCTCTTGGATTTATGTAAGCAACTTGCGTGTATTTAACACAATTGCCTCATGCTTTAAAGTTAAGTGTAACTATATAGTGTAGAAACTACATGATATGCAGAGAGGCTAGATTGAATTGTTCATATCATGTTCGAGTGAAGTAAGTCAATAACTTTCAGTCTCGTACGCTTTGGATCGTGGTTTCAGGAAGGCATCCATCTCAGTCAAATCGAGCAAATTGGGTGGTTGTTACATTAAAAAAGTCTAACTTGTAATTTAAACACAATAATATCATGTTTCTATAAACGTAATTAAATCATGAAGGATCTGTATGAAATCCAACAACTTGTTCTTGTTGAGATGACATGATACAATCTAGTAAGAGTGGTTAGTTGCTGAACTCATGAAATTCACAAGATCGCACGAGATGTCAAACTGCAGGAAAATCACTGGAGTTATAAGAGGCAGACAATTACACACACACCACGTGTATGCTATTGCTATTTATTGTGGTTTAACCTGTCAAGGATAAAAACGTACAAAAAAATTCTGCATCAAGCCTTGAAATCATAGCTTTCCTACTTTTGTTAAGTCTGGATTGTTGGCATTGTGGTTAGTGCTGTTGCTTCACAGTAAAAAGATCCTGGGTTCAAATCCACAGTATGGCTAGTTTGCACTGGTTTCTCTCTGGGTATTCTGGTTTCTTCCCACAGTTAAAAGTCATGCAGTTGTCAGAGTTAGGTTAATTGGTGATTCTAAATTACCTGTCAATGTAAGTGCAAATGGTTGTTTGTGATAGACTTATGAGTTGTCCAGGGTGTACCCTGCCTATCACGTCAGGGTTATTTTCCAGCCCTCCTGCAACCAGGATAAAGGGGAGGATGGTAGTTGTTGTACATCCATTCAATTTTTATGGTAACCAGGATCTAGACTTTGTTGAACATTATCTAATATGAAGAGAACATGTAGTATTTAAGTGACCAAGTAGTATTGGGGTAAAAGTTATTGAATAGTGTTGAAATAAAATGACAAAATTGTGAAGGATTAAAATATTCCAAGAGCTCAACTTACTTCATCTTAACATGTTTCAATCGCGTTTTATGAACACAAAATGCACAGGTTTATTGAATATGAACAAGTTGTGTTGATTGAACTCAATTGTTTAAGTTTCTGCCAAAGCAAAACATTTGTGTGCAACCGATGTCCACTATTGAATCAAGTAAATCCAACATGGCCTTTTTTTCAGTGCAAGATAAAAGGAACCGCAACTTATGGCAAATAGATTTACACAAGCTAGAAGAGCATTGGCTATTATGTTAGCCCTTAAAATGCCCATAGGCCAAGGTAAAATGTAGTTGAATACCCACGGTCCTTATCTACTTTTAGCTAGTTTTCACAGTATTTTAGTTTGTGACATTTTCCCTTGTAACATCAGTAACCAAATGTTGATGTTACTATTATATTCTGGATTTTTTTAAAATAACTTAATTGCTTTAGATTATTTTACACCTCAAAGGGCAAATGTAATTATATCCACTGTCAATTTAAATACTAAACACTAAATAACAGTTTAATTATCCTACATACAATAAAGCAGTGACATGATATCCATTCAATTTAAAAGAGCATATGAGCTTCCAGTATTATTTCATTAATGCCATTAAGAAGTTTGTCATAATCATGAGCTGAATGCTGATGCAAAGTGTGTTTAACAAGCCAGAAACTGGTGAGAATGTTAACTATGACTTGTTTTACTGCAGTTCGTAAAATAGTAATGAAATTTGTTTATACATTTACACAAAGATAAGTTGTTCTCTTCAATAGAAAAGAAAACACTTTAACAAGGTTAGGGAAACCAGCATCATGACCGGTGTTGGTCAAGTTACTTTAAAAAAGTTACTTATTAGACCTTGCAGCCCAATTCTATTTTTTCTGCATAATCCATCATATAAAATCCAATCAAATGAAAAAACATTTTTTTTAAACTTGTTTTATTAGTTTTAATCTGTTAATTTCATGTACATTGCATCAAGCAAAAATTAAATTATATGCAACAGTCTATGACTGGAAGAAGTTTGTTTAACATTTAAACCTATTTTCTGCATATTCCGGCATATAAAATAATGTTTTGTGTTTACAGTCACTCTTTCAAATAGATGCAAGTAAAACACAGCAAAAAATAAATAAAATCAAAGATTCAGCAGCACTAAGTCCTGTCACTCTTAAATCTATTGTCACCTGTTTAGCAGGAGAGGGGCCGGTGCCGGTTTGCCCAGTGCTTCAGCGGTCATGTCAGTGATGGGGATCCGGGGGTTTCTCTGTGAATTCACATTCCCGTGGCAGCGTGCTAGGTGCTTGCTCAGATTTGAAGTTTAATATTTCGCTATAGAAAGTTTTATTCCCACGCAGAGTGTATAGTGGACACTAATGTTTTTGTCACTTTTTAAGGAATCAAACTCAAAGTAATGTAAGTACTTTCAAGTTTTGAACGCTACATGGTCGTGCTCTCTCCCGCATATTATCCATTGTTTGTTGCTGCCACGGACATCGCACACTTGTACATCATTGTCATGAGACACTCTCACAAACAGAATCACGGTTTAGTAGCGCAGTGGGAAAGTAACAGTAATCTAATTACTTCTTTGCAATAGTAATCCCTTACCATACTCATTACTTGAGTATGGTACGCATTACAGCCCACCTCTGACCATGACAACACAGTAACCTAAATCATAACACTAACCTTCATGCCTGAGAAAATCTGCTAGTGTTTGCTAACTAGCTAGCACGTCACCACCTTGACTGTTGAGGATGTATCCTTCACTGTTTTGCTGAACATATTTTTTTTTTTCGGGGGGGGGGGGGGGGTATTTTCTCTTATTATCTCGCTTTTGTGTTTGTTTCACTGCCATGAGGCTGTGTCTCAGCAGATACCACATTTTGCTGTTATTCTGGATACTTTGAAGAACAGTGACCAAACCCCCCCAAAAACATTCATTTGAATGAAATCAAAGTTGTAAACACTTGAAGTGTGTGCTTACATTGTCTGTATCTGTTTTCTGTTTGTTTTTTATATTTGTTAATTAGTATTTTTCTTTCACTTTAGCTCCTTTTCTTTGGTCACTTTTGTCAGAGGTGTTAGGCAGACAAAGGACAACGAAGCTGCCAACTCACTAACTACTACTTCAAAGGTCTTTCCACTTAACTAAACTGCATATGTATTTCTCTCTCTCTCCCCTTCTCTTTCTGTCTCTCTCTCACTGTAGGCGAGGACTGTGATTCATGTACTTCTTGTGAAGACCACCATTAGGTTCTTGCAATACAGCTTTTATCTCCATCCCTGGGACTAATATCACTTACATTTTCTTTTTCTGGCTGCTTTTACACCTCATGTTCTTTCTCCTTCTATCCTTTCTGACTTAACTCCCTACTTTTCTCTTGCTGGCATGGCCGCTCAGTTTTCCCTCATCATGTTTTCTCAAGAAAGTGATTTATTAATTTTAACCGTCTCTAATTCATCATCGGTGAAAACCCCAAGTCTAACAGAATGTGTAAATTTTGTTTATTAAATATTTTTTCAAGTTTTATTGATAATGAACCAAAGAAATCAATGGTTCTGGCTTACATTAAAATAACTTTCCTTTTTTCTAAAAAGCCCATTTGTTAGTGTTGTCACCTGTGATGACTTAGGAATCTATAAGCCTGAGATCTCTAATTCTCATTTCCAAAGTAAAACAAATCCTGCGTCATCATCATTTCATTAGAATGATTATCATGATCATCAGATCACGATTATCATTGTAATCAAAATCATTCCAAGTCCCATCATCATCCCTAACATTTTTACACTCATCACAATCAATACCACCACTCTTGTATAATTTTAATCATCCAATCAAATGTCATCATTATAATCTTCATAACAATTAGTGTCAACATCGTGGAGATTTTGCGTCTATTTAGATAAAATACTGTCTGTCATTATCATCTGAGTCATCATCAGCAATAATAAAGCTATTAATTGGTTTAAAATAAAAATAGATATATATGAATGTAATTACTATTACACTTACATCATTTTTATCATCTTCATAGTTTCAATATTGATGCTGTCAGTGATCACTGTTATAGTCTTGACATAAGTGAAAAACCTCTCCACATATGCACACGTGCACGCACTTTATTATGTGCTCCATAGATGGCTACGTCCTCACTTCTATTCTCTACTTGAAAACTAGGAAGAGAAACAAGAGATCATCTCAACTTTACTGCTGTTTTTATCCTGTTGGGGGTTTCAGGTGGCGCATACTGTACCAAGATAACATTTCATAGGCCCCTTGGTATTAGTTGGCGCTCCATTCTAGAGTTCTAGAGTTCTAGTAGCTGTAGTGAAACAATGGCTAGTTGGCATTTGACGCAGCACTGTGATCAGTTGTTGTGTGTCATAGGTTTTCAATATGAAGGGTTTAAGGGTTTAACTTAGATACTGAGTGCAAACGGGTGGAAAGCTAATATCATGGTATGTTATGTTTAGCATGGATGGAAGAGCAGTTCTCCTGCTTATGCACTTTCATTTTTGCTCCACTCTGCTTAACTTTGTTGGCGATGCCCAAGGCAGCAAAGTTGAGAGAAAATGCAAGCAATGCATTGGTGAGTCTGCACTTTTCCATATTTCCGCAACTGCAGCTAGGCTTAATAAAACCAGTGCTTCACTGTTAGTCAATTTCTCTCTTAGTTTTTGTTGTTGTTTACAGAATATTTACATGGACTTGCATGAGTTTAGTCCTGGTGACAAAGTCTTGGCTCTTTGTCCGCTTGTAAGTTTATCATCCTGGGCCAAGTTTTTGATCCTTATACAGTTGTCAAACATGTTTAGATCAGAGTTATTAGATTTCAACTTGTGGTTGCTGGAAACCAATGAAGCTTTTTTCATGGTAATTTGCTAAAACTCTATTATGATTAGTTTTCTTGGTGCACCTTTTGCTTTTCCCCAAGAAGAAACCGTTGTGAGACCTGTTTTGGTGGCTGGTAATGATAAATGTTCCTCCTAGACTTACCTGAAGCCTTTGATACCATTAAGCATACTCCTACCAACAGGTTTCAAACCTGGGTTGGTGTCAACTGCTCTCAAATAGTTTTCATACTTATATATACAGATACTCAGAATTCATATTAACCAATGTATGTTCTCATCTGCACCCCTCATATCCCCAGGGACCAATCCTTGGACCTGTTTTCTGTTTTCTTTAGAAATGTTATTCCCGGGTCATCTACTAAAAAGTTTGATGGGATTTTCTGCCATTGCTATGCAGATGATACACAGCTGTACTTTTGAGGTGCATTGCATTGCTCAGTCTTCCAATTGGTGCAAAAAAGGCAGCAAGGCTGCTAACAAAAACTAGTTGCCTTCATATATCACACCAATTCTTGTGTTGTTTCATTGGCTTTGAAATTCAGAATCCACTTAAAAATCCTGTTATTAACATATAAAACTCTACATGTCCCATGTGGGATTGTGCTCTTAAGGTTATGGTGCTCAAACTTTGGAACAGCCTTCCTCAGCCTATCTGGTTGGCTGATTCTGTGATTTGTTTTAAACAGCTACTGAAAACACACTTTTATAGGTTAGTTTTCTATTAATCTTTTCCCCTTTATTTTGGGCCATACTTAACAACTGTTTACAAGTATGGACGTGTGTATATTCAAATGGATGTCTGCACGTTTATGTGTCTGTATGTTCAAGTATGAGTACTTACTTTAATGTACATATAATGATATTTATGCTTTAGCTGCTGAGGCCCATCTCCACTCCTCATCTCCTCATCTCCTCATCTCCACTTGTAACTGTTGGAGAATGTTACCAAGAACCTATAGCTTCTTTGCTAGGAGAAGAGTTTCAAAATAACAAAGAAACCAAACAATTATGTCCTCATTAACCCAGCTCCAGGCAGATCTCTACAGAGAGGAGACACACTTGAAGAAATTATTTTTCATCCTCTTCCCCTGCTTGTCAGTTTCAGACTCTGTGGTGTCTCAAAATCACAAGGACATCAAAAATATGAATGACCTTAACAATTCAGACACCAGTGGAGCTGAGTGTTTCTTTGCAGGTGTGATGGTAATGAACTTTGTATGCTCTTCATCCATCTTGCTGAAACACACAAGCACACACCACATCCATTTCTCCTGATTGCTGCCCCCCTTCACTCCCTCACGGTGGCACTGAGCCATGGAAATGTCAGGGGTCAGGTTTACATTGACGCTAAAGCGCTGGTCACCCTGGGCCACAGTAAAGGTCAGCACCATGGTGACAGCTGGTTGATATCGTCGTTGGGAAGTTAGTCATGAGTCACCGCTCCAAATCCTCCATGTGGCATTAACATCATTTTCTGATTTCTCGCTCTCTCTGTCTTGTTTTATTTTCAGATGCCATCTTGACAGATCTGTCCAGTGGAGGGTGTGATGGAAAGGTCAGTACTTATAGTTAACACAATATTTTTTTTTCTTTTACTTGTTTGGTGAATAATGCAGCGTGAAAACAAATACATATATTTGGATTAATAGCACCATATTACTTATTCATAACTTAAATTATAGAAATAGCACCTGGAATGTGAGGAAATCTTTATTTTATATAATGAAACCACCACTTGGTTCTAAATAAGCTAATGGCAGGTTTCACCATGTATTGTCAGCTTACATATATGCATTGATTAGGAATAGTTACACCTAATAAACAGTGGCTTGACAGTTATGCCAAGAGTGATGCAGAGTTCATGTCATATTGAATTTCCTGTAAATACAAGCTGTCATCTGGGCAAAAACGTTCACGTCACTCTGCTAGGGGTAATTACCAGCATGAAATAGGCTTTTATTTATAGGCCATCATGTCTTAGACTTGAACCTGTGAATCAAATGTATGACACGCAAAACACATGTTACTAATGCTGACAGGAGATCAAAAATGATAAACTTTAAAAATAAATATACTTAAACAAGATTTCTTGTTGTACCAAATGGGTTTGACTCTTAACACCCTCCAGGTCACCGGTGATCCATTTAAGAGTTGGATTGGATTTTGTCTGAGCCACATACTCAATAGAAACTGCAAGATGTTCTGTTTCTATTGAAGGCTTTTCTATTGGGTATTCCAAACACGAACAAATTTTATAATAAAAAGGGGTAAACTCAAAACCAAAATCCTAAACTCAGCCCTAAACCTTGTTGGGTCAACCTAGGATCCTGGTAGATGTTAGGGAGCTGACGCAAATTGAAAATCTGCTTTCAAAAACATCCCTGATGGAATCACTGAACAACCCACAAAAAGAGAAAGAAGCTTTTACTTTCAAATCCATTCCAACATTTTATCTGCTCTTAATTTCTACCTAGTAGTGCTCGACTTCCTGTTTTATCATTGCCTGATCAGTGTCATTATATTTATAGCTGTACCCGATTAATCATTTACAGTTGGTCTGAACATCAAAGCAGGTAAGGGGGAAACTGCAGGGCAAGAAACTGAGCTCAGCAAAATCTTGCTTTATTATTTTTCTACTTAGCTGCCACTTCTTCTCTCTGCTTCTTTTTTGTTTCTTACACAAAATATCAAGTGAGAAAATCTATTAAAACCACATTTTCAGTGCACAATAATAAAACACATAAAAGAAAGACACTCCAGGCTTCACTGTGATGCACTTACTTTGGAAACGATGTGGAAAGCACTTTACATGCAACCCATACAGAGTTTGTTTAAAGAGCCTCTGTGTTCTTTCCAGTCTTCTCTCTGTTCTCTACCCTTTACTGATTCCCCAGACCTCGTGTTGCCCCCCCTCACCCCTTTCTTTTACTGGCAGGATAAATGTATACATTCTCTGCACCACAGGGGTTCTAATCTATGTGCGTGTGCTGGAGAAAAGAAGGAAGTGTTAGACAGCGAACGTATGTAGCAACACCAGAGCAACAACCTCTCGTCAGTGTTGCACACTCTGACACGCAAGGGTTAATGTGGCCACCAGCCGTGTGGCGTGGTTGGCTGGCTCACCTTCCATCTTGCCCAGCCAAGTTCCATGCTGGGCACGACACGCCCGCCTGACAGTATGCATCCGCCAGGCCATGACAGCTCGCATATGGAAATCTTCTGCCACCGGTGGAGAGGGAGAGCCAGGGAGGGCAGTGGGGCCAGTTAGAGAGCTACGCTGAAAGAAACAAATACATGTCGTGCATCAGAGGATGGGATCCAAAGCATGCCAAAAAAAAGGCAAAATATATGTTTCATGGCGGTCATTGGAAAGAACATTTTTGGCGGTAGGAGTGTGCAGCGAGCATTCAGGCTGCTGGAATGAGTGAAAACAGGGATTATTTTTCTAAAAACAATATTCAGATCTATAAACAAATAAAAAGAAGTTAGAAAAGAATTGTAATTAACATTCCTTTTTTTTAAGTAATAACAGACAACATTACTACAGTTACTAGTGGTACAACCATAGTCCAGGAGTGAGTAATTGAGTAGTTCAGTAGTGGGTGGGGGGTCTTAAGTCACAGTTTCTGATGGCCTGAGGGTAAAAGCTCCAGCTCATTCTTTCTGTCTTGGCAGCCAGCAGACGGTGATATCTCCCTGATGGCAGGACAGAGAACAGACTGTTGTTGGGGTGCGTGGAATCCCCTGGAACCCCCCTGGCTCTAGATCGGCATTGTTTGTAAATGTCCTGCTGATTGGGAAGGTTGGACTTGGCCCTCCTTTGGTCTCATCGGCCGCAGGTCCCCATCCAGGTGGTGATACTCCCACATTATAGTGCAAGTGTAGAAGTTCCTGAGCACCCTGAGTTTAAAGTCTTTAATAGTCTGAAATGGTAGAAGCAATGATGTGCTTTCTTCACCAGGGTATTAAAGTGGCACAACCATGGTCTGGTCACTGCTTTGAATAACTATAAAATTTAATAGTTTTACCACTCTTTACATTCTTAACCACCAATTTGGTTTGTAGCATCGGGTTTGGTGTTGCCACTCTGCACTTCCAACTTCAATGAGTCAAATGAATTCCCACCCTCCTAATTGTAGACCTACGTTATGAGAAATATTTTGGCCTACATTAAATAGTAGCTCAACTGGTAATCAAAACAGGTCAAATGGTATTATGTCATAACATTTACCTGATTCTTTAACTAGTTAGAGTCCACCATGTCATGGATGAACCTCTTAGGGGTAGGGTTAGATTACAGTTTAGCCAATTACTTAACAAACTAAATTTCAGACACTGGAAGACTTGTATTCATTTTTGCCTTAAAGGTTTCCTCTTATAATGTTTCATGTGGGCATGCCAAATAGGTAAAAATTCGGAGCTTTTGAATGCATCCATTTGAAAAACAGTCCAGTATACACAGCCAAATGCAGAGAGGGAGACATATAGCTGGATAGAGAGGTGAGTGGCATGCAGTAGTGTGTGTGTGTGTAGTAAGCGTAGCCATCTGCAGTTCATCATCACTTCTCCAAGTCTCAATCTTGCTCTCATCTCTAGCATTTGGAGGCACTAAGGTTTCTGATGCCAGCAAAGGTCAGAGCTGGTGATTTATTGGTCCTCTTGTGGGAGGCCGTCTGTGGACCTGAGATACCTGCTGTGCCCCTGGATCAAAGCCAACATCCCTGACACCAGTGACATGCTGCCAACACAAGAAAAGCTTGCATTGGACATATTTCATATTGCTGTATACATATATATCTTCCAGCTGAATTAATTCAGCAATGGCAGATGACTTGACATCACTGTGAGTAGTTATATCAGTTGACTATTGTGGAGAAAATCAGCCAGTTTTACATTTTTTATTTTACATTAAATATTTTAAGCTTTTAGCTATTTTCAGCTGACTAGTGGGTATCATAGATAGTAAATAAAAGGTGTACCACCTTCATGTCCACCATAGGTTTTAGGCTATCTGCCACTTTGGGTTTTTGAATCAAGAAGTGTATCTGAATGAGAGTTTGGATCACTGGAGCAAGTGCTGGCAAGCTTGGTTAAATACATCCTGTACAGTAGGTGAGAGGCTGAAACACAAATTCTTACATTATGCCTTACCTTGTCAGTCTGCTTATGTTACACTGTAAAAAAAAAAAAAAGTAATATAAAAGTATTTTTACTGTGTATTTTACAGTTTTGTACTGTTTTTCTAGAATATCATTAAAACTACATAAATAGACTGTGATTTTACATTTCAAATGTAAATTAACATAAAACCACTGTAAATGTAATAAAACATAATTTTCTTGTTTTATAAATGTATTTGTCTGTACATATGCATATTTAGATTGTTAAAATACATTCACAAATGTATCATAATTTCACAAATATTTGTCCATTATTTGAAAGATTGAACTGTTAAATTAAAATGTAATGCTATGGAAAAATATATAAAATGATTCTCATAAACTTTTTTTTACATCAAATAATAATAATAATTGCTATTTAGGGCGATCGTGGCTCAAGAGTTGGCAGTTTGCCTTGTAATCAGAAGGTTGTCGGTTCGAGCCCCGGCTCGGACACTCTCGGTCGTTGTGTCCTTGGTCAAGACACTTCACCTACCACCTACTGGTGATGGGCCGATGGTGCGATATGGCAGCCTCGCCTCTGTCAGTCTGTCCCAGGGCATGCAATCCATTATTATTTAAACCAACTGTCAACTGTATATTTCTGTACATTTAAGTATTATTATTCATATTGCTGCATTCAGTGACCTTGTTTATAGGTAATTTCATTGTTTAATCAGATTAAAATGTTCCTAATTTAATGTTTAAAAGCACTTGAAAAAGGCTAAATCCCATGTAAAATTAGGGCAACAAACTGTATTGTCCATCCATCCATCCATCCATCCATCTTCATCCGCTTTATCCGAGGCCAGGTCGCGGGGGCAGCAGCCTAAGCAGAGAAGCCCAGTCCTCCCTCTCCCCAGCCACCTCCTCCAGCTTATCCGGGGAACACCAAGGCGTTCCCAGGCCAGCCGAGAGATATAATCTCTCCAGCGTGTCCTGGGTCTGCCCCGGGGCCTCCTCCCGGTGGGACATGCCCGGAACACCTCACCCAGGATGCGCCCAGGAGGCATCCTTGTCAGATGCCCGAACCACCTCAACTGACTCCTTTCGATGTGGAGGAGCAGCGGAGCAGCAGAGCCCCTCCCGGATGGCCGAACTTCTCACCCTATCTCTAAGGGAGAGGCCAGCCACCCTTTGGAGGAAGCTCATTTCCGCCGCTCAAACTGTATTGTCATTACTGAAAATAACCGTATTTTTATGAGAAAGTTATTTTCTGTTATTTTCTGGTATTATTTTGGCGCCCCAGCTGCCGGAATATTACTGTTTTTTTAGGATTTGTTTTTTTAACAGTGTAGCTACTTCAAAAACACTGAGTGAATTTAACCTGCCCAAATCTCAATTTAAAAAAAAAATGTTTGCATCTGCCATAGCAAACTACTGATACAAAAAGCAGATTTTTTTTAATCTTTAAATTTCTTATAATGTAACGTTCTAGTTACTTTTTTTATGTACTTGCACTAAATTCAGAGTCTCTCTATTGTTTGTGTTCACTGATTTCTCCCTCCAGTCAGCATTGATTGATAGAGTACATATAGAGCACGTACTACATCTACATTTCTACAGCACAGCTTCCTTGTGCTGTGTTAGTGTATGCAAAAAGTTAAATCCTCAGTAGAGAATCTATATCAAACTTAGAGCACACTGAAGATTAAAAGAGTGAAAATGTGGAGCTGAAAGCTAATTTTAAACCAAAACTCTGAAAAGAGTGTAGAGCACAAAAAATATAAACCACAAGTCTTGCTTTTCTGTACAACCTGGCTGTAATTGATCACGTTCATGATCTGGATAAGATGTATGCACACAATGGTTCACACACATAACAACTTGTCTCAGTTTCATAAGTCTGGATAGGATGTTAACAGGTGCAACCACAAAAACAGAATATTACAAAAATCCAAATCTGTTAAAGATGTCCATGTCAACACATCTACTATATCCCCAAAAATGTGTTCTGGCAAACATTTTCATGTGCTACTATGATCATTTGAAATTGAAACAGTAAATGCAGCAGTCGATTTACCTGCCGACATCTATGCAGTGTGTTGGCTCACATTACTTTTTTATTTATTTTATTTTTATCTCTGGCATTGAAGCTACCCATAAAAATGCCCTGTCCTTGTCATGGCCCCACTGTAGCACACATCATCCACAGAAAACATGGTTGAGTTTACTTAATGAGGTGCAATGAGGTGCACAGTAAGTCCTCAGGTCATTGTGATGGATGTATCATTAATGTGTTAAAAAAAAAAAAAGAACCTCTCAGCTTCAGCATCACCTCTGGGCTAAACTCTTGGTTGTCAATAGAGTTTCTTTATAGCATGATTTGAAAAAGAAAATCAAAGGAATGTACTGTACTACTATTTAGGTTCTCTTTTTCACATCAACTTAATGAGGAAATTATTTGTTGGATTTCAGTGCCAGACAGTGCTGTTTGGTGTACTAGATTTCAAATTTACTACCTTTCTAAAGTCCGACAGGATTCCACTGCTATGGTTGCAAAATAAAAAAAGCCCTTCCTGGGAAAGCAACCATTTCCCTCTCTTGTTCTGTGACCTCAGCAAACACTGTTCTGGTTCATGTTGTGTTTAACAAGTTCAACTTTTGTTAAAAACAACATGATATTTATTTACACTCAATATGACAGTCCACATTAGAGCTAATAAAGATGACTAATTAGGGTATCCTTTAGAGTGGGCCTGAATTGTGACTCATGTCTGGTCAGAATACCAACATGGCAAAGGGTGACAGGCTTAACTTGAGGCTTCACAATGAGACTTCAGGCTCAGGCGATGGCACAGGAGTTTTGTTTGTTCAAATACTAGTGTTTCACAAAAAGTTTGTGTTTCTCATCTTCCTCTTGACAATACCCCATTGGGTTATTTGTGGGGTTTAGGTCAGCGAGTTGGTTGACCAGTCAAGCACATGATCAGGAAACCATTTGGTAGTAATTTTGGCAGTTTGGGCATGTGTCACTCAGCAGGAACCTTGATGCAGTCTTGATGCAATCTCCAGGTACATTGTTGTGTTGACTTTGGACACAGTGGAAAAACTGGAAAATTCACAGTAGACTTTCAGTAGTTTGCATTCTGTGCCTTTTCCTTCTTGCTTCAGACTCTAGAACCATGAATTCCAAATGAAATTTAAATTTGTCTTTCATCTGAAAACAAGACTTTGGCCCGCTGAGCAACACTCCACTTCTTTTTCTCCTTGGCTCCTTGTGACATCTGTGGTTCAACAGTAGTTTGATATTAAATGGTAAATAAGAGAACTTTTCTCCTCTGAGCCGTCAAAGCGCTTTATAGAACGTGTCTCATTCATACAAGCACATTTTTCAATCTGCTTTTTGTTTAAGTGCTAGAGAGCAACTTTAGTATCTTGCCCAAGAATATTTGGCATGTAGACTGGAGAAGACAAGGATTGAACCACCAACCTTTGGATTAGTAGGTGACATGTACCACCACCTGAGCTACTGTGCTGTATTATTATTTTTCATCACTCTCTGCCCAAGTCAGGAGTGGGTAATTTGCCTGCTGCTTTCTTTGGATGTGGTAGCAGTTTCTTAGGCTCCCTCTCTGCAATTGAACCCTGATTCCCCATTTCCCATAGTCACCATGGTAGGCACATAAAGAGCCATATTACAAATACATTAGTTGTAGCCCCTTTCCTGAAGCTGCTGTGTACATAGTGGCTGTTGATGCACTGACATCAGCCTCAGTCCACTGCTTGGAAGGCTCTCCCAAGTTCTTGAATCATCTTTTCTGTACAATCCTGGTTATACCTGTTGCTTGTGCATCTTTTTCTATCAAATTTTCCCCTTCCCGTCAACTTTCAATAAGCTTTGATACAGCACTCTTTGATACTGCCTTTTTAACAATGACACTACAATTACAGTCTGTTATCAACAACAACAACAGGCCCAAACGTTGTAACTGCTTTGTCCTTAGAACTGTAAAATCATGTTGATCTAATAGTAATTTATGGGCCACTTCTTAAAAGGCCTGTGTATAATATACACATAATGGAGAGAAAGCAGTGAAAATGCTTTAAATAATGTACATAGCTTTTAATTTCCACCTTCAAATATGTAGTATACAAGACATTAAATCCAATTCCTCTGTGGCTTTATTGGAGAAATGCATAAAACACACTCCGCATGAATAAAATCCAGAAATTGTGTGCTTCCTTGTGGTGCCACAGTTTAATCTTAACTGGCTGTTAAGTTTAAAGCATTTTTATTTTAAGCCTCCTGAAAATATAAATGATAAAAGGAAATTGAAGCCTGTGGCTAATTACTCTTTAATATTTAATTTGGAATAAGGAAATTATTAGGTTCTGGCCTTGTAATGCCAAAACCTCATCAAGAATGGACAGTGCTTCACCAAGTCAAAACCAGAAATGTATGCAAGTGAATGAACTCCTGAAGTCTTCCTACTTGGCCGATCAATAGTATTGATTAACCGTTAATGCCAGAGGGAAATCATTGATTGTCCAGCCTGACATGACAAGGTCTCTTTAAAACACTGTTGAATTGAACTTTTTAAGCAATTTAGGAATTCCAGTTG
The DNA here is from genome assembly GCF_001858045.2 of Oreochromis niloticus. Lineage (NCBI taxonomy): Eukaryota > Metazoa > Chordata > Actinopteri > Cichliformes > Cichlidae > Oreochromis > Oreochromis niloticus. The sequence continues at coordinate 29,659,155 of NC_031978.2, read as the reverse complement.
ATGTGTGCGTATTGAGGATTTATTGTAAATGTGAAAGCAAAAAATCATTAATGTATGAGTTCCTATTCACTGCTTTATACTCTTTGACTAATTTTTCAATCAGAAATCTCAAAACGCAAACAACAAAAATGTGTGAGTGTTTCTTTTCAGCCCAACAAAGACAAATGAGTGTTTGTGTTGCTCTGTATTTATTTCAGCCTTGTCTTTGGGTTTGTCTCCAGGACATAATTGGTGGAAAATGAGAAACAAAAAAGCGTGAATCCCTGTGAGGGCCCTACAGTTCGTTCAGTCTGGCCTCCGCAAGCTTTGAGAGTAGATCTACAGCAACTCAGTAGCGAAAGTGGATAAGTACTCGTGTATTGGTTACAGTTTTACATGTTGGCCTCATCAGACAGCTATCATATCATAAAAATCTATTTTAAAAATTACTTACTTTTAGACTAAGAGAGTCTGAATGGAAGACAGCATATAGCATGGAGATGATATTGATTATCTTGTGAGAATTAAAACCAGTAGACTGTGTACGCTCTTTTCTCCACAGAAACTGTCCCCAGGGAAGAACCTTTAGAGGAATTAAGTTTCTACCTACGTTTCTACCAGAGGAACCAAGGGCTACGTGAGGACCAGAATTCTTTCACCCCCCTCAAAAATGTTATGTTTGGGGTGAAACCACAATAACTTTTGTGTTAGGACATACGTACGAAAAGTCATTGCTTTGACAGATAAGTGAAGGCCTTAGCAGGGCTATAGATTCTCTAAAATGGGTATATATGGGATATATTCTATACATGGACACTTCCTGCATGTCCGGAAAACATTTAATCTCAATTGGAGATGTATTTAAAATAGAATACCGGAGTATATTTTTGTATCTCCATTGCATCCTTCTAATGTTTGCTTTTTCTTTATGTCTATCAAAGTTTCACTTTTTTTTTGTACACTAACTCTAAAGCCTTTAGCATCAGTGCTTATATCCTCTTTCTGGAGTTTTTCTACGATTAGATTTTCCTATGATGACCTTTGAACTGTGAGACATAGAATTATAAGTGTTACTCAGGAAAAGATTCAGAGTTGGAACTTATAGATGCCTTGATCTGAAGAAAACCTCTTGACAAAGTGTCAATTCAATAAAATACAGTGATTTCAAGGAGGGCAAATTGATGCATCTCTCAAGCTCCTCAATCATTATCTTTCAGAGATATTGAAGGTACAAATTCATGACATGAGTGGTCCTTGCTTTAAAGCTATTTAATGATAACGCACATTCTGCCTGAAGTGCAGTCATTTAGTTGATGGAATTTAAAAAAAAAAAAAAGAGGAAAAGGAAAAACTTGTAGTAAAGGAATCATTTTTTTCCCACATCTTGGTCTTGCATTGTGGAACCGGTGCAAACCTTGACTGAAGGATATAGCTGTGCCCTGACTAGCACACACAACCTATCTCTGCATTTTAGCAGCACAGAGAGCCTACCTTCAGTTTATATGCTAGAAGCTTGTACAGTTCACCACCAACATTTATTCACAAGTGAAGAACGCAAACACTGCTTTTCAGCGGGGGGGTGGGGCGGTGGGGGGTGGTCAGTGAAGAAAAACAACCCTTGACCTTCATCAAGATGGTAGTAACACTTGACAAGAGCTCGGTCTGAACTCTAAAAAGCCTTTAAAGACACTGTTAGCACTGAGTTATTTCAGTCTTTGATAAGACCATTTTTAAAAACACTGGTGCTGAATTATAGAGCAACAGTGAAAGAGGCAGTGTGTGACTTACTGTTTTGCTTTGTTTTCTGAATGGCAGAAAAATAAAAACCTGAAAGATCTGAATGACCTGTGGCTTGGTCACTCACGTACTATAGCCAGACATGATGGGTCAAAAATGAAAGTTTGATCAAAACCATGAAAGGATGAAAGGATGAAAGCATAAAAGCATTTCAAGGACAGAAACACAGGAACTGGAAGCTGAGAATCAACACCAGCTGCTCAAAACCAAACATGAGTTAAATGTATCTGTACTGACCACATTACCCCAGTATAGAAGGCACTTCTTTGGCTCCCAGTGCAATATAGAATTAACTTTAAAATACTTTCACTAGTTCTTAAGGCTCTCAGTGGTTTAGCCCCCAGTACATCGCTGATGTGGTTACAGTTTACAGACCAGTCAGACAACTCAGGTCATCAGGCGCAGATCTTTAAACTGTTCTCAGAAGCACATCCAAGTGTGCTGAAGGTGCTTTCAGATATTGTGGTTTGGTTCTTTGGAACAAACTGTCTCCTGATCTCAGATCAATTATATCTTTGCATACATTTAAAAACAGACTGAAAACCCTTTTATTTACACAGACCTACACTCAACAAGTGTTTTTGTTTGTTTGTTTGTTTGTTTGTTTTCTTTTGTTCTGTCTTCTTTTGCATTGTTTTATTAGATTTTGTGTTTTCACTTTCTTTCGCATAGGAAAGGTTTTTTTTATGTTTTTCAGTGTTAAATATGTGCTAAATAAATTTAAAAAAACTGTTGTCATTTGCAGATAATGAAATTCTGCATTTTGCTGGTTCTTTATGAAAATTGTATAGTTTATATATATATAATTTGTATAGTTTATACAAATTTGAAGTTGCAACACACATTTGCATACAGAGATTTTCTGGAGGAGGACAGACTCCTTTAGAACTCTTAAAGATTTTGAAGAAGCTCCTTTAAGCAATTACTTTGGTGTTCCTCCACCTCCAAAGAAATGTCAGAAGGAGTCTGAACCGCAAAAGAAGCACGTATTCTCAGAAAAGTGGTTGCAAGAGGTGAGCTGGCTTCAAACAAATGATGAACGCACAGAGATGTAGTGCAGAATATGCCATGAAAATCCCACTCTGGTGGACAAAAACAGCGCCTTTTATATGTACACAAACGCGCGTTGCAACTTCTTATCTGGTGCACGTCTTTTATTTTGACAGCGCATGCGCACCTGCGGACCACTTATGTGCACCCCTGAGTATAAACCCTTTGTTTCTAGAAATATTCTGCAAAGTTCTGTCACTGTGTTTCGCTCCTTCTGAGCCATGTGGTTGAGAGAGAGATGATGATCAGTCATTTTTGGGGCTGGCATGTTGACTTCAAAAATGCTTCAAATTGCGATTAACTGCCGCCAAAACCTTTTAAGAGATATTGGTTTCTCATTCAATAGAGCGCAGTCCCTCTTACAGACAAGCCGGCAGTATGAGATCCATAGGTCAACGATATATCCAAACAGGGTAAAATGCTAACTCGTTTACCTTGCTGGGGTCTTGTATGTCTGTACCAGCATGACACAAAGATCAGTGCCCCTATCTGTTGACTGTAGGACATTTCTTTGTGTGAGCCTCTCCTCTCTGTCATTTGATAGTCAGAAGAGTCATGATATCTATGCCAAGCATTAATTTCAATGAAGAGAATTCACTGTCCTTATCAGGATTCAGGCTTGTTTTAGCCTCATGCTAAATACGTAGATATAAAATGACAAGATCTTACCTTGCCCAAATATCCTTGGGCAAGATACTAACCCCATGTTTGCCTACTGGTGGTGGTCAGAGGGCCCAGTGGCGCCAGTGTCCGGCAGCCTCGCCTCTGTCAGTGTGCCCCAGGGCAGCTGTGGCTACAATGTAGCTTGCCATCACCAGTGTGTGAATGTGTGTGTGAATGGGTGAATGACTGAATGTAGTGTAAAGTGCTTTGGGGTTCTTAGGGACTAAGCAAAGCGCTATACAATAAGCAAAGCGCTATACAAATACAGGCCATTTACTTTCAAATAAAGTCTCTTACATTTTGCCATTGCAGTCTTTTGGCTCAGACAAGACAAGAGGAGGACATAGCCTGAACCCTAGATGGATCACCAATGACCAGATAGACAATAAGGCGGCTAAATAACAACATACATAGAAAGTCTGAATGCTAAGCTGACAGCATTCAGAACCATTCCAAGCAAATCCATATATATTCATCGTGGAAGTGCTCTTTACAAAAGACATAGGGAAAAATTTGTGATTCCACTGCCAATCCAGCTTCCCATCCCCCAAATTAGAGGTGCTCTTATTTGACTGTAAAATACTTCTAGGTTTAAAGGTGGCTCACAACCTTACTCTAAACATTAATCGAATAGAGGGCTTTCAAATCTGGCATTTTACCGTGGGAAAAGACATACTACTTTGCTGTCATGTGAATGAATGGGAGAGGCATTTAGTGAAAAAGAGGTGGCCTTTTCCCTTTGCCGTGTAATTCTGAGGCACGGAGGGGGGGTTGGGGGGGATTGTAGCTTTATCAAACTCTCTGAATGGCTAAATGCAATAGTTGAACACTCTGAAAGTGCTCATCATGGCAGTGTGACAGGAAGGGAATAAGGAGATGAGCATGCAGGAAACAAGGAAAAGATGAAATAAATCCTGATAAGGAACAAGATGACCATATTAAATTCAGGATAATGAAGAGGGGGGGGGAAGTTATCCTGCTCTTGTTTGTCCCTCCTCCCTCCATTCGACAGATGTCTGTGTGGTTGTTAACATCCTCTCCTCTCCTTTGCCTGATGGGGTGAAAGGGATCCGCTGCTCCCCGGGACAGAGGAGACCTCATTTTTATATGTGAACGGCTGTGAACATCGCTGAATGACACACTACAAAGGTTGGATGTGCTGCTGCCCTTTCTCTCTTAAATGGTACGTTGGCATTTAGCTTCACACGTGTCAGCGGAACACACACCTCTCAAGTATTTGCACCCAAAATGTGTGGACGTGTGTGTGCGGCCACATCAACACAGAGGATTTTTATCAGTTCCCAGAAACAGGAAATAAGAAAGCGAAAGTGTAGGGGAGAGAGAGAGAGAGTGAGAGAGAGAGGATGATAAGACAGAGAGCAAGAGAGCAGATTCATATGCACATTACATTTCACAGAAAAGACAATTTACATTTTGAGTCTGTATTATGTTAATTTTGAGTGGCCTCTCCAGATAATTCTATTACACAGATAGCTCTCCCATGTCGTCGAGGGCAGAAACATCATTTTACCTCCAGAACACACACCTGCTGACGAGCGCCTCAACACGATGGAAAACAAGGGCCCAAAGGCAGGTGGGTGTGCAACTGAGCTGTGTTTGTGCATTTTTTGTGGGGAAAAAGGGATGTGTATTCACCAAGGTCCGGAAAGAGCAACTTATCTAAACGACTTGCGATCCATTGAAATGGTTTATCAGTTTCTTTTTCGGTACAGAACTCGCTGCCAGTGAACGCACTCCACAGTATTACAGTTTATAGGAAACCGTATCGCCACTGCAATCCCACAACCAACCAAACCACTCTAATTCCCCATCATTCCTCTGCTGGCTCAGGTCTGTGGACGGGCAGCATGCTCCCTTAGATCGCAGTTTCTTTCAGCAACATATGAGCAAACATGACTCCAGTATAAATGTGTTTGGATTTAAATGTGTTGTCTGCTTATTTTGTAAAATACACAGCATATCAAAAGGATGATCCAATATCTAAAGGCTAAATGTCTTTTAAAATAACGGACGTAGATTTTAAAATACTTGGCAGGATAAACAAGATGGTATTACCAGCTGGTGGGTGGGGTTAATGTGCTCACAACCATATCTGAGATGACCATATTAGGATGTCCAATCTCTCTGACCTCATACAGAAGGAGTATTTAGAGCTGTTTTCATATATATATATACCTGCATCTATGGACTGAAATTATTTATTCAATTATTCCATCTATAAGGTTTTCATCCTCAAATCTACTTGCTAGGTGACACATAACTAAGCAATAAATTTATCTCCAATAAATCTTTCATTCTGTGGATGAACTCCAGCTATGTGTAGTTTAAAAGGTTGTCCTTGGCAACCACAGAGATAAAACCACAGGAAGATGCTGTGATAGATGAGTGTGATCGAAGGGCTGAGTGTTTTCATGAAGCTGTTTTTCTGTAATTTAATCAATTTCATATTCCTACATTTTATTTTGGAAGTACCATCTAATTTGTTTTTTTACATAGTTTCTTGCTTTTAAAATAAAACCGGATATACATTTTTCTCAAATATAACTGTCAGATACCCCGACAATTTCACTGTGTCTCACTGAAAATAAAGTCCAAGCCCTTTGTGTTTCTCTGTGGCCTGTCAGAGGCCACTTTCTCTGGCCCCTCCATCTCTCTGAGCAAGTAGGGATCATTAATGAAGTGGCCTTCTCATGGATATTGACTAGCCTGTCAGCTGCCCTGCCACACTCACTAATAGGAGTCATTGGTCTTGGCTCAAGACCTGACAGAGGAGAGGCTGAGAATGAAGAAAATGAGTGAGCATGTTCTCTCACTTCAAGGTGGGTTCCAGCTTTAGCAGCCCCCACCCCCTTAAAAAAAGTGCAGACAACTTTGTCCTTTAGACATGAATGCTCAGTGAGAGGTGAAACTTTCTTACAATGCCACGATTGCTTGTAGAATGTAAGCAAAGCCACAGTGGGTGTCGTAGGAGCGCAGCAAGCCAAGGAGAGCTCATTAAAACCGATGTGATGGTAAATTGGCACTCTTTAGAGCCTGAGGGTTCTTCGGTACTTTTTGTGAATTTAAGTAATAATATGTGACATTTTCATATGAATAAATGACCATGCACCACTGGTTGATATACCACTGGTTCACTGCATAATTCAGTTTTCATGAACTGGACTGAATGACATTGATTACAGAGTTAAACTCTAAATGTCATCATAGACAGGAAGATATTTCAGAGGGATTTTTTTTCCTTTGTTTTTTGGGAGGAAACAAGAAAATAACCCAGTATTCTCGCCATTCCACCTGATTATGTCACAAATTTGAATGCTTACTGCAGTGGTAAGTATGTGGATATCTGTGTTTTAAGATGATTACCATGAAAGGACAACCCAGGTGACCCATAAGCAAGTGATGCTCGCCTTTGATTGGATACTTCACTCTTAAAATGGTGAAAAGCTTGTGTAGAGTAATGCCTGTACAGTTTTAGCTAACATGACCATCTCATGTCAATAATGACATAATGAGCTCAGTCTACCCACACCATTTAATGTTACCATTTTTTCACAGCTGATGGTATCTCTATTAATAGTCTCTTCCCCCAAATTATGGCACATGGACACTTTTTGAGAAACTTTGGTGTCGCTTTCGAACACAGTGGGTTCCCTAAAGCGTCATTGTTTAATGACTCACATAAAAACGATGTACAGATGTACAGAAAAAAACAACAACAAAATGTCTCGGCAAGGTGTTGCTGGAAAGTTTCAGTACTCCTTAGAATCAATTCAAAGAGTTTCCTAACAAAATGAAAGTACTGAAAGTAGCACGTTTAAGCTTACTAAGCAACTGTAAACACATTTTTCTGGACTGCATTCAACAGCAGTTGAGAAAGTTAGAAGCTACCTCATGAAGACAGAGCATTTTGATGAAGAAGCAGACAAATTGCAAACGCTCAAAAATTGCAGTTGCAAGTTAAAAAAAAGGTAGTGTACTATATAAAAGTGTACAAAAATCACCTTAGTTTGGAAACTCGGTATTCAAATTGAGGCACACTTCTGAGTCCAGCATTCCCCATAACAACCTTATTTTTAAATTCATGGACATTTAACATAAGGACAATAATTTCTATTTGTCCTTGAATTCAAGTGAAAAATACTAATCAGTGGTCACGATACTGATATAATACAAGGAGACAGGAACTCAGGGACTAAACCATCCAAAATGAATATACAGTCTTCTTGGAAGAGCAAGGTTTGGCACGAAATAAGGCTAGTGTTACAAAGGTTAGTTTGCTGGCCTTTCTACAGTAAATCACCGGCTGTCTGCTGATGGGAGGGTCCCTCAGCGGTGAAAGGCTCAGTTAGTGTGTGTGTGTGTGTGTGTGTGTGTCTGGGGAAGGGAAAGGCTGATGAACTTCACTTTCTATTAGCAGCTGACGGGGGCTTGCCGTCTCAGTGGCCAATCAATAGGCTGAAGGACAAGAGTGTCAGAAAAAAATGAAGGACCCTTTGCTTTCTATCTCAGTGGAAGAAAAGAGAGAAGAGGGGCATAGGTGGAGACAAGAGCAGAGAGAAACTAATTAAAATTAAAAATAAAGCAAATATATTGTGCTACCTTTAACTGGATGTTGTAGAAGTATGGACTGCTACAGAGCATGTGCATGAGTAGTATACTCTGTGTGAGCTGTCAGTGCCCACCAGGTGAAGAGGTTATCAGCTGTGGTAGAGTGTCTTCCCCCACCTATCTTCAGCTCTTTGTTTGAGTTCTCACAGCTGCAGGATCGCAGGAGGTCCAGGGCTCACGCTGAACAGGGCCAGCAGGCCCGAAACAACCTTTAGGTCGCACAACGTGACCGGGCCTGTCCTGTCAGAAAAGTTCTGAATTATAGCGCTGATTTGTCCCATGACACAGATTCAAAGAATCCAAATGGCTGAGCCTAAAATAATTTTCTTTCCACGTTACTTAGCATATAAACATCAGTAGAGCTGAATGTGGATAACACAGGTGGATAACATATGTAATGTGCTATTAAAGTTACCTTGTTCAGATAGTTTACACAACTTTATCAGAATAGATATGTAATAGTTTCGGTGTAGAAAAGTCAATGCAACTGCTTATTGTGAATTTGGAATGACTGGACTTCAGCCATGTTTTTATACAGTGTTAGCTATTCCATCTGACTTTTAACACATGTTAAACACAACAGAAGATCCTATTTGAAATGGCCACAGAAGTGGAGACTAAACATAATGATGGATGTGCCCTTTGTGACATTATCCACTGGAGTCCTCATTTTGAAGGCTCAATGATTCTGATACAGTGACTGGAATTAAAGAAAGTGATTAAAGAAAGTGATGCCTAGCAGAGACCTGTTGACTTCTTCAAAGTGGCTGTATTTTAAGTATTATGATTAACTTCATATCCAGTTCTAAATATTTTGTGATTGATTAGTTTCATGTGTGTTACACAATTACTTGAAGTAGCTTCATACTGTCAGCTGCACCTTTCTCACACAGCACCTCGTTACCACACCTTTAGTGATAAAGTGGATACAAAATGGTTAAAAGTAACAGTAGTAGTATATATGACAACTGTAGTTTACCCAATCAGAGCTTCTGGGTGATCTTGATTTATTTGTGAGAAATGAATGCCTGATGTACCGCAATACCATAATAGGAAAGGTTTTTCTTTATCATGCATATTTAAAAAAGCATCTTTTTAGATTTTTTATTTTTATTTGTTTATCTTAATTTTTTTATGCATTTCTTCTTTGCTTTAACGGGTACAAAGGTCTAACCTTTTAAAAAAAATTAAAAAAATCTTTAATTATGATGTAACTAATGTGCCTGTTTCCCTCTCAGCATATGCTGCATTTGTAAAGTGCCTAGATGTTGATTGATCATTTAAAAAAAAAATCACTAACTGCAGAAATAAATGATTTTCACTGGAAAAGCAATCATTTGCAATTTTATTTCCAGTGTACCTTGGATGTGTTTTTGAATAAGAAGTTTAATAAAATGCAATTTAAATGCAATGAAAACACAATATGTCTCGTTTTTATCCTTTGTGTTTTTTCTTTAGTCTTGTAAGGCAAATCTTGACATCAATATTTTGCTTTCGTTATCCTGGAAGTGAGTGCACATCAGCCCATATGAATGTAACACAACAGCCTTTCCTCCGGCCCTGTCCTCCTGACTAAAAGCCTTTTTGACATGAATTAGCATGTCGTCCTTAAAAGGTAGACGGGTCCAATTTTCCTCTGAAAGGTCTGTCTGTAATAGGTACTACTTCACCAATTCCAGCTTGCTCTAACCTTGAGAGAAGGCCCATATACTTGTAGTCTTTCTTTCTCTACACCTTCTCTATCCCCGCTCTTTCTCGACTCTCTTTGTTAAAAAAGAAAACAATTGAAATGAAAAAACCCAACTTGTCATATCAATGCTGGTAATAAAAGAAGAAGAAAAAAACAACAACAACAAAGATTTCATTTCCATAATGCATTCTAATGGATGGACGATGTGTTTCAGCAGGTGAGACCAGAGGGCAAAGGCTTCCCAGACAAACACAACAATAAATCTGACAAGCACCATTATGCCGTCGATATTACAGGTTGTTAGGGATGGAAATAATGATAATTAGCTAATTCAGCTATAATCTCATTTGTTTAGCCTCACCTCTTGCTAATATGGTTTTGACCCTGATGGCTGAAAATTCCAGAGTGAGAATGAGAGTGCAGGGATGCTAATTTACTAATACACACACACACACACCTAAACACACACACACACACAGACACACGCACACACGTGCATATACATACGCACACACGTGCATATACATACGCACAAATGTATGTATTTAAATTTAGTTCTGGCAATTTACTAATACAGATGTGTTTTGTGTGTATTACACACACGTCAGAACTAAATTTCTATATGTATATACATATAGATTTGTGTGTGTGTGAGAGAGCGAGACAGTATGTGCCTTAAAGCTGTTTGTTAGTGATGTCTCATTAATTAACTGCAAACATGAACATTGTAATCTCTTAACCAGCTGCTGCTGAGTTGTCTGTTGTTTTAAACACTTGTATAAAGCGGGGAAATAAACAATTGCATTATTATATACGAACAAATTAGGTGCTCTGAACAGATGTGTGGATTTTTTTCATATCATGATTTGCCTTTTACCTGCTGCAATAACAAACAAAACCAACAACATGTTTTTTTGTTTTTTTTATCAGGGCCAAATTTTAAAAAAAAAAATCTCCTGATGTCATTTTTTCGATCTTGATTTTCTATCAAGGACTGATGTCACCATTTAAATTTTGAAATTGCAATAAATTTGCACTCATTGTAATTTCTTATCTTTTAACATCATAGAAAACATGACCACGGTCTTCTAAACCATTGTTACTGATGTTATTAGCTAAGTAAAGACAGTTGAAGTGGTGAAGCATCCTAAATTGCCTGTCTGCCTGTCCCAAGAGCAGCTGTGCACACCATCCTTGAATCATTTTGTGGTGGGTTGCCAGGTTGAGCTGACAGATGTGTTGAAATGACATCCAGTGTGTAGAATGTGTGTCATAAACACATGGTAACTTGGGAAACATTAGACAAACACAGAATACTTTAGGATATATGTATTATAGTTATTTGTTATAAAACAACTGTGGGGGGAAAACTAGGAGAAATCAGTGAAGTTTCCAAATGCTGACATTTTTTCCCATTAAGTGAGCGGGACCTGCAGGACCTTTCATTACGTGGATTTCACCTCTTAAAATCAACTTCCAGTAGTGCTGTGCTTCATTATAGTCATCTTGGTCCTCTTCCGGCCCTGCACCTACTATATGTGGAGAGAGAATAGCACAGGTGTGTATGTCACTCTCCCCAACAGGTGCCCCAGTTGGCACCATCCTGCTCTGTCTCTCCTCATCCAGCCGAGCCAGAAACCATACCCCATGAAAACTGGGAAAACTGATGAGATAAATCTGAAACTTGGGCGCCAGTTTAGCTCACTGCAATGAGCCTCATGGCGGAGAGAGGCTATCCTGGGTTCGAGTCCATCCTGCAGCCCTTTGCTGCATGTATTCCCCTTTCTCTCCCCCTCTGCTTTCCTGTCAACTCTTCCCTGCTCTGTCTGGAAAAAGGACAAAAATTAAACAGTCTGAAAATGAAGACTGGCCAAAACACAGCTGAACTGAATCAGAACATATGACAAGGGAAAAATAACCATCGAAATAAAGCAGGAAGCAACATGACAGAGACTGAGTCTTACAAGATACAGTAGCAATAGAAAACCTCCTGCTGACACTTTTCACCCATGTGTCATTGTGGCAACACATCTGCCCAAGTTAGGGTGTTAAGCCAGATGAAATAATACCAAAGAGAGAATCCCAACAATCAGGCGACCTCTGCTGAACAGCACGTGGTGACAGTGGGGAGAAAGAACTCCTTGTTAACATGAAAAAACTTCCAGCAGATCTCAGGGAGTAGCAGTCATCTGAAATCAGCAACAAAAAAACAACCGCAATCCACTACTAAGGTTTTACATGACAGTCCACATCCAGTCAGCTTTTATAGGCTTCCCAATAATTTTCACACACCCCTTTTCTGAACCTCTCTGCTGCAGAATTCTAATGAATTCATATGTCTGGTATTTGTTTATTCCAGCTTTTGATCCTTGCAGGGATCTAATATACTGTGTTAATCTGAGACTGCTTTTTGTTTTACACTCAAGTGCTTTTCTATCAAGTATTCCCATACGGTTTCCTGCCCAAGGAAACTTTGGCCTGCAGACTGGAGCAGCCAGGAATCAGACCACTAACCTCATCCTTAGTAGATGATCAGGAGCCACAGCCACCCAGAAAAATAACACATTGTGACTTCCAGCCATCTGCAAGTTTTCTTTGTATGATTCTGTGATGAAAATGAGTGTAAACAGAAAACTAAATTCTGGTATGAAGTAGCAATAGACAACTGCTGTGCTGTCATAATTTTTAATTTTAAATAATAAGTGGCCTCGCTTAGTGGAGATGGTCTTATTTAACAAAACTCTTTGAATATCAGAGAAAATAAACTGTGCTTATGGAAATGTCCCACAGGGTTGACAAAAGCCAAGAGAATTATTTTGCAGGTTGGCCTACAAAAATCATCAGCCATGCATCCTTCTGTAGACCAACCACTATAAACTGATCGGCGCAATCAACACTTACTTCATAACGTTAAATGTTTAATTCAAACCTGACAGGAATCACATAAAATATAGAGTAACATCAGTGGGAATCTTTTAAAATGTGAAGTGCAGATCTCTAGAACTTTCCAGTGTCCAACCCACTTCCAGGGTAAATCAGAATACAGCTGTTTGGTGAAACATTCAGTACACATACATGGAAAATCTGCATTATGCACTTCAAGATTGGCACAAAAACAAGCACAGATTTGTCTTTAACACATACATGAATGAAAGCACTCATGGTAACATGAAGGCTTTATTTTTTTGGACTTCTCTAATACATTGCCTCCCCACTGACGAACACAAACACACAGTAATAGCATACATATGGGCCATACTCGTATTCAGTTATATACAAATGGATGTAAAGCTTTTTTTCCTGCAACTGCGTGCATTAATGTGGACACACCAACATATGCACACATTTTTATTGCTACCATAAAGGCAGGAAACATGTAAATATTGTACGCAAACACACGCACGCACAAAGAAGCACAAATAAGTACCTTCTTTGCAGATAGCTCCACACTGTAATCTGCTGTTGACCAGGCACATTCCTCGAGCCCCGGCCACAGCACATGGTGCTCAGTCTTCTCTCTAATAAACGCTCCATAGGCACTGGGCTGCAGGCCAGGGTCCAGGCAGGGGGCTGGTGGGGGGTGAGTCATGGTTAGATGTGTGTGTGTGTGCGGTTGGGCCTGGGGTTTGTAGCTGGCCTTTCATCCCATGCCAGCCCAGGCCGGGTGTGAGCAGCTAGGGGTTGAACTCCAGGATTTATTGGTTCCTCTGGTTCCCTGCTTCATATCCAGCAAACCCAGGATTCTGGGATGGAAGCAACAGTTTACGATCTACTTTCCTGCTTTACCACCAGCGGATGTGGGTCCCATTACCTCCCTTTCTGTCTGTCTTTAGTGTCTTTTGACTGGGACTGTAAATGCAACATCAGATTTGATGAAATCACTCACTGCCTGGGAATGCAGCTGTGCGGGAACTCTGCAAAGTAAAGACATAATGGAATTTTATTGATTATAATATGGATTCATGGATAGAATCTGTGGCATAGAGAACATCAGTTTTCATTGCCAGATGAATCAGCTGCTGATGAGAGTCTGCGGATTTCTTACCACTGATGACACAGTTGCTATTCCTGTTGTTGCTTGTCCAGTCGGTACTGTGTTGACTTCTAACAAACTCATACTGGAATCCTCTGACACATTCACACAAAAAAAATCAGCTTTTTGCTAGGGTTGCTGGATTGGACAATACATTTCTTTGAGATGGTACGCAACAGGCTTTCAAATACCTTTGCTCTCAAGTGGTGGGTGTGTCATTAGTGCTAACCCTGTCAGCACAATGCTTATACAAAACTGAAAGGCCATGCATTCAGTGACGAGATGCAACACTGTCATTGACGCAACACTCAGGTAACTATTTAGCGTTTCAATATTCAACAGGTCATGGACAAATTAGGGCTGGTTTTCATGTAGCCACAAGCTAAACATACAAAATTTTAAATTTTAGGATATCCGTCCATTATTTCGCCTATCAAATTCAGGTTCGCGCAGGAGCTGGAGCCCATTATAATTTTACAAATCACATACATTTTGGCATTACACTTACCCACGTAATACATTTGGATGAATTATCTGACCCTCCAAGGCTGACTCCTCCACAACTCAAGATCTTGATGGATTATGAAATAACGAGCTCCTGGATACAGAGGTGTAAAAGTTGCAGCAGTCTGGGAGATCCATGTCATTTCAAGCATTTTCTGTCTCCAGCTCTGTATATCACAGATGTCGTGCATAATTTTCTATCAGTTTCTAGTTGTTTTGCATCAGTTTGTTGTCATTTGAACTTCTTTTTAGTTTCTCTCTGTCTCTCTAGAAACACAAATATACACACACGCACATTTTTTACCTGTTTTGATCACCCAAATGGAATTTTTTTTTTTCAAGGGGCCAAAACCAAACTCCACCTCTATCTCTAACCCAGTCACTACCCCGAGATAGTTCACCAATAACCTCCTGATGTTGAGAGGTTCAAAGAATGAAAGAAAACACAGTGTAAAACAAAAAGAAAGCTGTTTTGACTGGGCTGAATTCAGCTATGATCCATTCCTTTAACAAAAAGAACATCCAAATATTTACACACTATAAGCAGAGAGCGTTCTTACTGATAAGCTACTGAATAAATTAGATTACAGAAGAATGCTGGGGCAATTTACAGCTGACTGTAGGGTTTAAATAAAATGCTATCTTTGGTTTTACAAGTAATGAAATAGAAGATGTGTTTTTCTCTTATACTTTACCTTTTTCTTGTTTTAGGTACACGGCACTAATCAAATAGAATACAGTTCTTATCAAATAATGACTCCTGTTCCTGTTTTGATAAAGAATATCTGTGTTATGTTTGTCATCCGAGAATGAAAATGTAAACTGTAAACTTTAAAATGTTGGCATTCAGTCTCGCGATCAAAAAGTTGTGCATTCATTTATTAAAAAAATATGAAAACGTTCATATCTAAGTTTTATTTTAAGTTACATATATTATCATTGTGTATTTATAGAGATTTATTTGAATTATGACAATAAAATGTGACTTCAGAATTTAAAAACTAAAGTCTATACACAACCAAAAAGAAAGAAGAGTGCGTAAGGCATAAGGTCATATACCCTGTTTTCAAAAACAAGCTAAAGTATTATTATATACTGTAACACTACAACTGTTACAGACATATACAATAATGATTTGTCAGGTAATAGCAGCTTTAAGTCGGCACTGGCAAGAAAAATAAAACAACTGCTTTTCAACTATAGCGGTGACATGAAATCGGCACACTTCCTTCCTGGCAGTCGGTTTCTCATCTCTTTCATTGCTGGAGAATATCCACTGAGGCGTCTCTGATACAGATGATCCTGCTATAGCCAGTAGCTCCAATTCAGCAACATGCACGTATGAAGAGTTGTCCCTATATATTAGCAGAGGGTTTCAAAGTCCACAATTCCTTATCCACTGGTTATGCTACTGGGCTTGGAAAAACATCAACATTCATTCTGGCTTAATATACAAACAGCAACAGAGATACTAACTTAAATTCAGTTCAATTTTATTTATATAGTGACAAATAATAACAACAGTCACTTCAAGACACTTTATACTGTCAGGTAAAAGCTCTACAATAAAAGAGAGAAAACTTCAACAACCGACAACCCCTTATAAGCAACCACTTGGCAACAGTGGGAAAGAAAAACTCCCTTATAACAGGAAAAAAAAAACTTAGAACATTTGGTGGTGAGGGGATGGAAACAGGACAAAAGATACTTGATTCTTAGACAATTAAAGAAACGCAGTATATAAAAATTTACCTCAATTTGTCTAAGTGTTTTAACACTAATGTTTTATTGAAGAACGTCTTGTTGCTCCTTTTAAAAACTTTTGGCAGTAATGTGTGCATGAGATTACAAAGTGTTTCTGTTCACTTCATTCATATGAGGAGAAGCTATTCATCATTTTTGAAGAAACAGCATGCTAGTAAGAATCATCTTGATCACGTTTTGATCTCTTCGATTCAAACCAGTCAGGAACAATGATGTTAGAAAGTTCTGCAGAACCATAAATGACAATCCCCTTTTCTTCTTTACGTTTCTGATGCAAACATCTTGTTGATTTCTTTCATTTGTAATTCAATTCAAATAAGGTTTATTTATACATCAACAAATCACAACAACAGTCGCCTCAAGGTGCTTCATATTGTAAGGTAGATCCTACAGTAATACAGAGAAAAAATCCAACAATCATGTAGTGCCCCTATGAGCAAGCACTTTGGTGGGAAGGAAAAACTCCCTTTTAACAGGAAGAAACCTCCAACAGAACCAGGCTCAGGGAGGGGCGGGGCCATCTGCTGCGACCGGTTGGGGCGAGAGAAGGAAGACGGGATTTGTACATGTTGCCAACAACAATACAGTTAAAGTTAAGGAAGCAATGATTTGGTCAACGATGTGAATCTGCAAGAGTTTTACTCTATTAACCAAGTTAGTTAAATAAAAGTTTAAATAATATTTTACACTGCTTTTAGGTAACTCAGCTATACATTTAACTCTCAAAGGCTGACTGCTCTACAACTCAAGTTCTGGATGGATTATGAAATAATGTGCTGCTGGATGCTTTGCTTCTCTTTGTGGTCACTTTACTTTTTTACAAACCCCTGACTCGTTGGGCCACTGAGACTGTGCCGAGATCATATTCTCCTGCTCACCTGAGAGCCAAATTCTCTTGTGTTTTGGCCCTTTAACTTTCTGTAAATGCCTCCCACGAGGCCTCTGTTCTTCCCTCCATCCCGCCGTCATTTCCTCTGCTTCTTTTTTGGACACAATCAAAGCAACACAACCCTCCGCACCCTCCCGCTGCCCTAAAACAGCGACGGGCCTAAGGAGAGGGTCCCATAATGCACCTCTCAATGACATTCATTAAACCCCCCGGGGCCCCAGCCACTCCCCAACATGTTTCCATTTACAAATGCTGCACCCCTCTTTCGTGCCCCCTCGGCCCCCATCTCCTTTGTGCTGTGATATGAATGCACTTTGATGCCTAATAAGTGGCTCTGTCCTTTTTGACATGAGCAGCCCGTGCCTGCCCTGTTCAGCCAGTAATTAGCCTCCTCTCCTTACTTAGCAGCCGTGTACAAATTAGACCACTCCGCCTCTCTCTCTCTCTGTCCGTCTCTCCCTCCCTGACCTTCATTGGTTTATGAGTACTGCTTGTACCACACTGCTCCATCTTACTCTCGCTCTCTCCTTCTGTGTTTCATTTGTTTTAATGTCTTTAGAGGTTTGTCTTTGTTATTTTTTCTCATGATGTGATGTGTTAAAGATGAGTTCAGTTAAATCTTCGCTCACATATAGAATACTTCTAGTCCACACTAAATTCAGTATCCAAGTTTTGTGTGTGTGTGTGTGTGTGTGTGTGTGTACCTTAGAACTAAAAATCTATCTTCAAGTGTTAGACTTCTACTCATACCTTTTATTAAATCTGACTTGGAAAAGCCAACAAAGTCATAATATCTTATTTTAGGATTAATCTGCTCCAACATGAATGGATTCCGTTCTTCGATTGGTCTCAAGGTAACTGGTCTTGATATGTTTTAGTAAGGCATTTCCAGCCTCATTTGAAAAAGCATAAATCTCACTGGTGGACTGTTGACCTGGTGGATCCTTTTTATGTGAAAAAAAAAAAAAAATATATATATATATATATATATATATATGTATATATATATATATATATATATATATTATTTTGAAGAATCAGACCAATTCAATGAGTAGGTCAGACTAAAAAAAAGAGGGAAAAAAACCCAAATACCATTTTTTGGTTCCTGTTTTGTTGCTGTAATTAATGGTTGTCCTCCAGTTGCAAACAACAGAAGATCCCATTAACCAAAATCCACAATGCTCTAAAGATCTTCTTAAAGTGAAATATTTTTATCATAATTTCTAAAGTGAGTTTAATTATTTGAGAAATATGTGGCAATAATTTAAGAATTACTGTCTTTCAAAACAGAAATTCTTCCTTCGTCATCCTTGTTAAAGATATTGGATAAGTGTTTTCTTTTCAAGGCCCACTAAACTCTAACCCTAAAGCGAGACACGCTATTGTCTAATCCTTTTAGATTGGTATTGGGCGGCAGCTAGATTTTTGCTAGTCAAGTCAGTCCTTCTTGCTCAATTGGCAGATTTTGGTGCAAAATATTGTCCACTTTTTAGCAGAGATGGTTTTGCACCACAATTAAGTAGAGTTTTAGATGGTTTACAACCCACAACATCAGTTTATGAAGAAGATTATACAAATACAATTAACCTTTGCAAACAAAGTACAGCTAGAGCAATGACTACATGTGCTTGGAGTGATGATTAATCCTTGAAGGATTGTGACTGTTATCATATTTTGCACAACAGGTGAAAACTTTGACTTGCAGGCTGAGCTAGAGGACAACCTAGAGAATTGTAGTAATGTTTGAATAAATAAAACAAACCTAATTGATGAGGAATAGAAAGTCTCCACCAAAGAAACAGGGTTTGGTATGGGTTGAGCCACATCATCTGTACTCATGTAGCATAGTGTGCCAGAAGCGACAAAAGGCAAAAGGAGCATCCCACAGAGTATGGGGATTTCAGCATGTACAGTAGCCTATATGCTGTAACTAAAAGAATGAGAAAAAGGCTGAATACTAATAGTGAATGGATGTGATCTCAGCGCGTTCAGGTGGGTAACTTGCACAAAGTGAAATCCAGATGTCTTTTTCTTAGGAAGGTCTTTTATATTTCAATAAGGCAAAGCAAAACCACATTCTGCACACGTTCCTACCAAAGTAAAAGAAGACCTTGGATGGCTAAAGTCCTATATCAAGCAAAACTGGGTAAACATTTAAATTTCACATACAGTTGGGAGACAAGCAACTGTCCCAAATATAAAGGCATTTTTAAAGGCAGTCAAAAAACATAATTCGCTCAATTCTGAGCGCATGAATCAAACATTAATGCTAAATGTGCTAATCTGTAGAACTGGTAAGCTACCAAAGTGCACATGCAAAATAAATAATGACGTTTCTGAAAAAGTATTTATAAAACTAATGTAATGCTAAGTGTTAAAAGAGATATATTTAAGGACATGTACTGATGACAAAATTAACCTCAGACTAGGATAAAGAGTGGGTAGGCCACCATTGTCCTAAAAAATACAACTGTTTTTATACTCCAATATCTGCACACAAGTGCCACACAGGCCTGATGGGGGCAGAGCAGATTAAGGTAGAGGATGTGGTGAATAGGCCCACATACAAAGGCACACGTCCACAGACACTCATAGACAAACCAGAATCTTTGAGCATTGAGTGCATCTCCAGCTGCCCTGATGACCAATCTTTCACCGCTATACCACAACAGGCCAGCTTCATTCAGGTAGGCACGCTGTGTGCCCTCACATCCACCCACCTCCCACCACCCCAGCCTCCCTATGTTTCCCAGAATCAATAGAGATGTAAATAAGTTCATGCATCTAGGGACCTTTGTTTGGGGCACTCACACTAGAGAGGCCTGGCCAAGTGCTTGTCCTTTGTCTCCCCTCTCTCACCCCGGCTCCCATCCTTCCATGTGGACGAAGGGCCAGTTCAGATGTTTTTGAAAGGACGCTTGTATTTCGCCATATGGAGATGAGATGCTGCATGTGCACCGGTGTGTTTGTGTGCATGCCTGCTCCCATGAGCACTGATGACAACAACAAAAACACACACATGCAAAAAAAAAAAAAAAAATAGCAGTAATGGCAAAGACTGTTTTGGTGCTGCACATTTAGCCTTGTAAACATGTGTCACCAGTCACCTTTAAACACAAAACAAGACTGAAAAAATTGGACCAAAATTTGGACCCTAGCCTAGCTTAGCTAGCTTATTAAAATAAACCCCAATCCATCTGTATTTTAGGCACAATATGGCTGCGTACAAACCCAGGTGTAGTATCATCTCCAATTACACAGGTGACCAGTCTCAGATCACTAATTGAAGAGGTTGAATCACTAAACATCAGGGATAATATCATCTGAATTTTAATTCAGAGCAATTTAGCCCACTTTAATGGAAAGTGCAAAATAACCGGATAAATAAAAAAAAAAAAGTGATAGGAATGGATTTCATAACTAAAAGCACTAGGCAATCAGATGAAATCATGACAGTTATGAGTTTGGCAGGCGTACAGCGTCCAAAGCTTTTTGCTGTAATGGCCACCGCTATTATGAGCATTAGCCCAATTCCCTCACGAATTCAGTACTCTGTGGTGAGCTGGGTCAGAAATACAAACACTCACACACACAAATGCATCCCCGTGTCAGGTCCAGTTGGGTGCTGCGGTGGCACTGTGAATGTTTGTAGGTTGACTATTAAGGAGAGGCAAGAGGGCAAAAGGGACGTGCTGGTATAATGCATTTACTAATAACTGTTTATTATTGTTGGTTCCCCAGGGGGAGCACTTTATGGAAATGGCTGTATATGAAGGGCAGAGGTGCGAGAAGGCCACTGGGAAAATTAGCTTTTTAGATTCCCCCCACAATGTCCTACCAGCTTCCTACCTGTGGTGTGTCACCCTGAAAGCCGGGATCATATGCATGTGTTTGTTTATGCTGATGCAGACGTACAGCATCGAGGTGCATTACCAAAAACAAAAAAACAAGTATTTAAATCCAGGGACAGTCTGAGCAATTTCTGTGCAAATGTTTTCTGTCAGACAACACTTTTCAACCTGAATCAGCCCCACTACCTCCTCTTCACACTTTAGAAGACAGTGGGCTCACTAATTAACACACATATGCAACACACAACTGCACTGTCTCATACTTGAGCAAGGTGTGATCTCGCACTTATTTGCATACACTAATTAAGTACATTGCATCTAATAACACAATATAGCTGCCCTGCATTAATGATTTGACTCTTCCAGCAGAACACAATCACATCTTTACAGTCACAGTACCAACAAAAGATTTTTGCATATTTTAACACTGACTTTGACCCGGCAGGCATTTTCACAATACATAATGCAGTGGCACTGGTTATGTAAAGGAGAGAATAAACCTCATATAAAATGTACATTAATTTATTAGAAGTTCAACTTGTTTAACACTAAAAGAATTTATCACTCTGGATTTGAAGTTTGATCAAAATAGCAAGCCAGGTACACAGCTGTTGATTATGTGTGCTCGTACTGGAGGCACAAAGCACCGCTATTCTCTTGCACTGTGTATTTATTATGAAACTATTTTCTTTATTGTTCTGCCTCAAATCTGGCAACCTAATTTAGCCTGCATGTACACACAGATGTACTAATAAAGGACAATATCAAAGGCAAATTTTCATAAAATCTTTCATAGTTCTTTCCCAATATTTCATGCAATCCTCCAAAAAGGTTTTGGTATAATAATCCTTTTCTCTGATATTGGGTAATAAAGACTAGAATGTTTTAAGCTTTGTGAACCCAGTAGTAACCTTCCAAAGATTTACACTGCCTATTGCCTAAACTTTGTTCAGGCTTCATTAAACCCGATGCATCCCAGAAACAACAGAGACAATCTTACGGTAAGGGTTAACCGTATACTTATTAAAGCCATGAAGATTTGGAAGCATGTGACATAAATATACCAAAAAAGTAACCTGGACAACTTTTTGGGGAATTATATATATATATATATATATATATATATATATGTATATATATGTGTGTATATATATGACCATGACTGCTTGCAGTAAAAAATAAGGGGGATGCTAATAGCAAGCAGGTGCTCATCCACACTGGTTAACACAGAACAATCCTGATCATGAAGGATCCCTGTGAGGGTAGGACACCATTGAACTACCGGCTGATTACCTGCCTCTCCAAAAAATGTAAGTTCCTCTCAGGCATCGTAGCAACCAAGCTGAGCAGAACTCCAAGACCAGGCATATGTCATTGGCTCACTGGTGGCACACTGTGCAATGGTTAGCGCTGTTATCTCAAAACAATGGTCCTGAGTCTTGGGCCTATGCGGAGTTTGCATGTTTTCCCTGTATGTGGGTCCTCCAGAGGTGGGACCAAGTCATTGTTTTGCAAGTCTCAAGTAAGTCCCAAGTCTTTATCCTCAAGTCTCAAGTAAAGTCAAGCAAGTCAGAGTCAAGTCGCAAGTCAAGACAGACAACTTTCAAGTCAAGTCCCAAGTCCGAAACTTTGAATTTCAAGTCCTTTCAAGTCTTTTTTTTTAACCCTCTGGGGTCCTGGGTATAATTGGCCGTTCTTGACTACTTTTGATTTTACTTCTATATTTCACTTTTAAAATATGTTTTTCTTGCCTTGTTTGGTATCATTATTTACAGCACAACCTCAAATATCTGAAATTTGAGTTATTTTTTTCATTTTGGTATACTATATTAGCACAGTTGATCTAAATTCAGACAAAAAATTCAGAATCCGAGTAGAAAAAAGTTATATTTTTTTACATGTTTAACGAATCATTTTCATAACTTGAAATGCAAATAGAAATTGTACATTTCTAAAAATTATGCACAAGTTTTGCAAACAACAAAGTTATATGGTACTATTTACCTAAAAATGCAGCCAAGGCCTCAGGCGTTTTTTATATAACCATTTAAATCTATTTACAGAACAATCAGGTGTGCTGCATCAAATAAGAAGGCACACAAATTATTTGTGCCAGTCCAAAAAATGTAGTTTGTGTTCAGTATAAGACAGAGGAGAACACCACAGGCCTAAACCCTGCAGGTCTGACAACTGGAGGTGCAACAGTCCAGTTTTCTATGTGGAGACAGCGTTTACACTGGAATCTGCCTTTGACAGCTTTTTTAGATCAAATATGAAATTCAGCAGTCTAACCGACACACAATACAAAACAATAACTACACAACAAACTAACTATAGCCTCCAAACACGCTAAACGTCACTAATGTCTCACATATGAAAACTCTCTCTCTCTCTTTCTTTCGCTCGCCCGCTTTCCGTCGCGGGTGTCACTCCTAAAAACTTCCCCTTCTCCCTAAACAACCAAATGTCACATGTTGCCTTATCATTTTTTTGACTGGCTGACATGGTAAACTCTAACACCAATAGGGAAGGGGTGTTTTTTCTTTTTCTTTTTTCACTCACAAGTGGAGAGCGTATGCTAGGCTGTCTGTAGAAAACGCCGTTTTTGTCTAGCATCCCTGTTGAGAATAACCTTTGCAAATAAACAACAGCTAATAATCAGTGCTGGGTAAGTTACTTTAAATTAGTAACTTAGTTACATTACTAGTTACTTCTCTAAAAAAGTAACTCAGTTACTTCAAGTTACTCGTTACTTTCAAAGTAACTAGTTACTAGGGAAAGTAACTTTGGTTTTACTCAGAATTCTCTTGTTAATGTGTTGCTTCCGTAACTGGATACCCAGCAAGACTGCCAGTCTTCTAGCTTGCTTACTTGCCACAAGTGCACTGTGCCACCTACCAACAGAAAGGAAAAAATAATGTGCACATTTCCACGAGAGAAATCCCACGCCTGGACCGTCGTTGACCGCCGCCATGATTCTAGCCTGCTTTTTACATCCAACACAAAAACTGCAGTCGTGGTGCTTTTGATTGTACTCAGAACTTGGAAATTCTGCCTTCTGAATAGGAAGATGTAGGTAACACCAGATTGCAGATGAGCTGCATACAGAGCTGGACTGGGACAAAAAAAATCGTCCCGGGCATTTTGACTAGAGACCGGCCCGCCATTATAGGAAAAATCAAAAAGCCTTTGAATGAAAATAAACACCGTTGTGACAGTGATGTACACTGTTCTGATGGTATATATGTATCAATCTATCAATTGTTTGTTGTAAGACTCAGATAATTATTTTTTTTAAAGCGAGACATTTTAAATGAGAATAATAAGGAAAAGTATTTCCTTGTGCCCCCCTTTCCCTGTTAATGCCCTACCTGGCCCCCTGGCAACACTTGGCTAGATCCGCCCCTGCACAGTTACCAGCTGTCAGCTACTTAGAAAATGATGCTGGTGTTATTTGTCTCTCAGAAACAGTTCATAACTTCCCTTCAACTCATCCATGTCACCTAAAAGGTAAACCTGTTTCTCCATCACCTGTTCAGCTCTGATGATTCAGTAAGAACATCTCCTGGTTTCATCTGCATGTTTCCCTCTCACCAGATAACCAAACCGATATCATGACCAGCAGCTTTACAGCTGTGGCTCCAGCAAACATCAGCTGATACTAGAAATTAATATTAAATAAATTCTAACAACAGCTGATCAAGCTTAAACGTGCTGCTGTTGTTTAGCGCGACCTCCGCTGGTTTCCTCTTTCTGGCGCAAAGTGGGCGATAAATAAACAAAAGAGAAAAGCCGATCAGCTGATCATTGATCAGTTTTGTGATTGAAGTAGAAACGGGAGAGAATGAGAGAAGAAGAGGCAGCTGTGCAGCTTCAGCTTTGTGTCTTTTTCATTGTAGCTGAAGTCCGGGACAAACTGTGTTCCTTTTCACCTCAGTACGAAACGCGTAATATTTTCTCTGAATACCAGACGATTCTGTTTTTTAGGGGACGGTTGGCAACTCTAATAATTAACCGTATGAACAAAATAAAGTTCAACATCAGTAACATAGCACCCACCCAGCTGTATAGAAACTCCGTCATGCTAGCTAGCACTGAGTACGAGTTATTGTAACTGACTGCAAAAAGTCAGCATAACGAAAATAAACTCCACCTAAACTTGGTTTATATCTGACCCAGATAGACTGCAGGTCATAACTTCTTACCTGAAGTTCAGTTCACCTGACACGCGGACCGGCGGCCGCTTCGTGTCTCTCCTCTTGCCTCCCTTTCCCTTCATCCACCTGCTGGCCTCCACCACTTGCTAATGTTATTGAATCTGTGGAAGCTCCGCGATATCCACCACACGAAGTAACGAGTAACGAGCCTATCTAAATCCCAGTAACGAGTAACGCGTTCCTGGTTTTGGCATAATAACTAGTTACCGTGCTCGTTACCACAATAATAACGTAGTTACTGTAACGCGTTACTTAATAACGCGTTAGTCCCAACACTGCTAATAATATAAGATCAAAGTATTTTATTTGATGTATTGACATAAATGACAGAAGAAAAAGGCCATGTATAGCAGGACTACTCAATTACACACTAAGGTGGGCCAGATTTTCTAACCAAAAAAAATTTTTTTCCCAGGCTCAGACATGCAAAAGTTAAACACGACCATACACTAATTGCAAATTAAACACAGTGATTTTGAATTGTGATGTGATGGTAAAATAAATATTTGTCAGTCTAAACTGGGTTAAATCTACGGGGTTAATGATGGGGAGGAGACGGAGAGAGACTGAGTACAGCTACAGAACCCACTTTCTGAAACGGACCCTGCTCACCATTCACCGACAATTCTGAGCTAACAAGTTGCATGTTATTCTTGGATGCGCTTGCAGGACCGGATTTAAAATAGCATGACAAACATATCATACCTGTTAAAGCCAAACAGTATCATCAACGTAGCCCGAAGAACATTTGCTAATAAGATGAAGTTAGCTAAGTCAGCTGTCTCATCGTAGCAAAAAAAAAAAAAAAAAAAAAAGCACCACCTACCGTTCTTTATGCAACTTCAAATGTCGGACAAAGTTGGAAGTTGTTCCATCTCCGTCTGTGATTCTCTTCTTGCATGTTTTGCATATTGCATTTCGTTTTTTGTTGACTACTTCGTAGTTTATGTACCCGAAAGAAATTACTCTTGGGAGCATTTTTGGCTCGAGCGTTTTTGTTCTTGTTTTTTTCAAATCTGGTTAATTTGATTGGCTGTGCTACAGCCCACGCTCACATACATACGAAGTGTGGTAAGAATGAATGAATGAATAAAGTGAATTAATGGTCCGCACTTTTTATATAATATGTATGTTAAATTTTAGATTTGGGTAAAATATCAAGTCTTTTCAAGTAAACAGGTTCAAGTCCAATTCAAGTCCCAAGTCACTGGTGTAAAAGTCCAAGTCAAGTCACAAGTCTTACAACCTTTTTTCAAGTCAAGTCTAAAGTCATAAAATTAATGACTCGAGTCCAAGTCATGTGACTCGAGTCCACACCTCTGGGGTCCTCTCTCTGTGCTCCAGCTTCCTCTATAGTCCAAAACCATGCATGTCGCATGCCAAGTTGGCTGTAAATGGTTGTCCGATAGTCGGAGGGCCTGTCTAGGGTGCACCCTTCCTCTCAACGCATGACATCTGGGATATGTTCCAGCTTGACAATTATCCTGCACTGAATAAGTGGAAGAAAATGGATGTATAGTTGGATGCCTTATTAAGCAGTATTCTTTGTTCCACAATTTTACCCATTCTTTTTCATATTGCCCAGACAAACACAACAGACAAAGCAGCTCTTGTTCTTGGTATCAGGAAATTGCATATGTGAAACATGTCCATGTAAACATATGCTCAATGGCACTATGTTGAAATCTGTAGTTCTGAATTTGAGTCAACAAGCATGATGTAGTTTTAGGCCTGTGAGGTTTAAAAAATGTTAGTGATGATCCTAACCCCAACCCTCTGCTATTTTTAAAAAATTATTTTTCAAATTGTTCCCTTGCATTTTTAAAATCAGTTTCCATCAGGTAGAATTTCCTTTTCTTTTCCTGAAAAAATACTTTTTGTCTTCAAAACTTAGGGTTAGATTTGGAGTAAAGGGTTGGGTTGTCATAGACGACGGCACGGGCATCTCAAGGTTAAAATCATTTTAGCCATATTTGGGAGAGATGTGCACCTCGTACTGGATACTTCAATTCCATCTCTTAAGATTACCAGCACAGCACTTTGTGCCACCTGGTGGGCTCTCAGTTCATCTTGATTTTGCAAAGCTGCGGGCAGATCAATATGGATTCAACTAAGTTTCAAGCTTGATCACTGATAAAACATATAAGCTTTAGAGAAAATTTACATGCAGCATATTTGCCTTCAAGGTGTTCCATTCTGTGGGAAATGCAGTTTAATTTCCTTCACTTTAATTATTTTTCAGAGAAAGTGTATCTATTGGATGTACTAAGAAATTCATACGAATAAAAGAAGAAAAAAGAGTGTATCTCAAAGAGGTTTTGTTTTTGGTGGCGTTTAGGTCTGTGCATGAGTATTATTCTGTGATGGTAGCTTAAAAAGCTTTGAATTCCAATAAAGCTTTGTAGGAGTGTAGAGTGGGGTCATGTTAACAATAAATTCAAATTTGTTTTAAGTCCACTAAGGTCTTCAAGATCAACTCAGTGATTTATTGATTGAAAATTGACAAACAGCCTTATAACTAAGAAAGCATGATTCTTACAAGTGTGGTGTTTATGATCAACATATAGAAAGTAACATATAAAGATTTAAAATATGTCACATTTGACCTCTGACCTCTCTTTCCAGGTCAATAGATTTATTTAAAAAAACAAAACAAAAATAAAGCAGTGATCACAAACCCTTTCACTGGATTTTTTTTCCAAAACATTTAAACAAATTTTACTCAACAATGAAATGAATGTTACAAATGTAATAAATGCACATGATTAAAAAGTAATAACAAATATTTATATTCAAAATGATCTAGTATACTAAAATGGGTTTCGACAGGGCAAATAATTTGTTTTTACTACACTACAAACTTTAAAGGAACAACAATATTAATATATACCACGTAAAATAATATTCCAGTGAAAGTAAATATTTTGTTCCTTTGATTGCTTCTTGTTTATAATGTGGTGCTTGGTCTGAAAAAGGTCAAAGGTCACCAACGAGTTTTCAAAGCACAAACAGCATTACAGATATAAAAGTACATCCTGGATCTGAGATATTATTTTCATGGTATCTCAGCCATTATGTAGTGTTTTTGATTTTTTTTTTTTTTAAGTGAAGAACGCTTCATGACATCTGGAAGAATTAGTAGGAAAAACTACCAACTGCAAAAAGTATAGACAACAACTGTGAGCAGCGTTTTGCATTGAGAGACATCTACAAAGCCCAGCAATATTGCATTCCTGGATTAATGCTTTTGTTTTGTGATGTTTGGAGGCTCATTTAAAAGACAAATGAACAAAGTAAATTAAATAAATTATGCAAACAAAAAAAATATTGAACAAATTACAATTTAATCTCTTGGGAGAGTGGGGAAAAATCATTTCACTAAGTAAAGCAAACATCTTAGTCTTTCACTGAAACAAATGCAACTTAAGGAACTAGAACAGAAAACATCCAGGGGGACGCCAAGCTTATTTTACTCAACATATCTTGAAATAAGCCTTACGTTGAGAGATGTCAATGAAAACATTTGTCAAGCCTGAATATTTTTGGAGAGTGTGTGTGTTTGTGAGAGAGACAGAGAGAGAGAGAGCCTCTTGACCTCACAGTGAAGCACTGGGAGAGACTATTTTTCCCTCATTGTCCTGAGAAAGCAGAAGTCCAAACTCTGCTGGTTTTGACTGAAGGACGTGTTTATCTACAGCATTTGACTTTTGACGATGCTCTTCTACAGTCAGGAGGATTCAGCATACGGCCAAAAGGGCTACGATCCAGCCTAGATCCAGCTGGATCCCATCAAAACCAGACACATGGTTACGCGGATTAGAACTTACTGTCCATCCTTACAGCTATTTCAGATACATAAAGAAATGTATACATTCAGATGTGAAGATTTTAATTGCACAGAACTGCTCTACATGAATGTAAAGACTAAAGGGAAGCAACAAGAAGAATAATGTTCCATCAACACTAACATGTCATTTCAGAGTTATTTTTATATGTAGCTTCTTTTGCAGTTTTCAGGCATTTAGTGAGTTTTCCAACAATCAAACTGATTTTAAACTTTGTATAATGTTAAATATACAAATGTTATTTTAAGGATCCCTAAAATTTAACAAAACGTTCCTCAGAATTTTTAGGTGGCTCTTTTTAGTCAATATCTTTTGTGCTTTGTGTGCTTCTACGACATATTTAAATTTGCTTCTGTTTTCTTCATTTCCAGTGTGCTCAACCCTCTCAGCACCACTGTAGAATTTACTTTAAAAAGTACATTATTTAAATTTGCTGTCATATAATTTTGTGCTTCCTGGAAAAAAATACCTTTGAAATTTTATCACATCAAGTAGGTGAAAGTTCACGCAGTTCAGCTGTCCCTTTACATTAGATGATCTTAATACTGTTACAACTGTTGATGTTAATATAGTATAAGCTGACTGCTTGGCTGATGCCCTTCTGCACACCCAGTTGGTAAATCATTTAGGGTGTACTTTTTAAAACTACTTTAACCTGCCTACACTTGCTGTTGACACTACAGGCTGCTTTGCAGCCCACCTCCATCCTAACTCCTGCTTTTCATACTGCTTCTGACTTGGTTGTTATTGTATCTTCTCTCATTGGTGCCTGCTCTCCCTGCTTTTAGTGTGTGCACATGAAATGGTGCAGAGGTCATACCAACAACTGATCCAGACTTAAGTGTAATTTAGGAAAAATGCAGGAGAATCTAAAATTAATATTTGGCAATTAAAGATATCTGTTGTTGAAAGAACAAGTAGAATAAGTAAGAAGAATAACTAAAACAAGTACCAGGTTAGGCATCCAACTAAGTTTTAGATAATTAATATTTTCCAGAATCCAGGGAATCAGCTGGAAAACACACAGTCTAGACTAGTGTAGAAGAACTATGTAAAAAGACTACAACATTGTAACACAGCATTGCATGGTTTTCATAGCAAAAAGAAACATACTTCAATGTATCCTGGTTACCGGGGTGACTAGGCCCGCCCGAGGCAGTTGTGACGACACAGCCGTTCTGAAAAGGTCAGAGATTTTACATGCACTTATTCACACGACTTTAAATGGTGGCCGATGTCAACATCAGTTTTCTAAACCCCCTTAAAACTGACCTTTTTCTGGTGAGGTCTGGCTGCACAAGCGATGATCTTTTCCTAAATTAAAAGTGGACTTACTGCACTTTTTCTGCCAAAGATACGGTTACAGTGGTGTTTGTGTAAAAGTCCAGTTTCAAATAATGAGGTCAGTGTGTGTCCCATGGTGCCAGCACATAATTTGCTGTCATCGATGTTAATGTTAAATGGACTGGGATTTAAATAGTATGTTCTTAACACTCCAGTCCAGTGGATGCACTGACATGAAGGCACTGGTGGAGCCAGAGATCTAACCACCAACCTTCCAATAGGTAGATAACCCATTGCATCTTCTGAGCCATAGCCAAACCTGTAGTAAGGTGTTCACACATATCATGTTTGCTTCTTCAGACACAGGTGTTCCAATCAAATTTAACAATAAACACATGATCTACATGCTCCTTCCACAATTAATATTACTACGTAAACCTTTTCATTTTGCCTTTTAGACCGATATACCCAAGCTGAACATTAAAAGACATTCAGACTTGTGAGAAATCTCAGACCGCACAGATATGAAATTCCCTGATGTCAACTCACAGGAATTTTGTGTAATGACGGCCTCAGATTTTAACCAGATATTCTTAAAGCTGCAACAATTTGGAATTACATCAATATTACATCATGTCCCTTTCGCCCTTTTTACTGGCCCCCATAACCTGTGAATTATTTATATCGCCCACTAATATGTGCCAGGAAATACTTACCTGATAGGATATTTTCTCAATAAAAAATTATGATGATCAAGAGGGGGGAGTAAGGATAAAAACAAAGAGTCTAATCCCAGAGTGAAGGAAGACATATCTTAGCATCAGGAAGGAAAGGAAAGGCAACCAGGCAGGCAGTCGGCCTGAACTGTAATTAATGAACAAGTTTCTCATGATTAACTTTTATTAAGCGATACTCCTGAGTCCTCCTGCCGGCAGGTAATAGGAGAGGCCTGGGGAGAGAGAGAGGGATGAAGTGAGGGAAGGACAACGGAGGGAGACACTCGACCCCATTATTTCTCCTTAGCCACTCATAAAAACAGCATCCCGTAAACTCATAAAATCCTTTCCCACTGTAACTGGGCCCTTAAGCTGCGGCCTGCTAAATTAGAAGGGCATGCAACGCTCAGCTAGGGAAGCCTAGTATAGATGGAATGCTTTATGTCTGCATTTTGAGATGGTATTTATTTTTCTAATAAAACACAGAGATGGTGGTTGAGAGTAAATATTTTTATGCAGGTACTTTAAAGTAGGACCTGATTTCTTCACATATGACAAACAAGCTTTTAGCCAGTGTTTTATTTCTGGCCTTTATACTTTTTTTTTTTTTTTTAAAAAAGGTTATTACTTCAACTAGTCTTAGATTAAGAGTAAAAGAAAATAAAACAGCTAAAACCTTAAGACACTCATCACAAATAACCTTGCAGGTGCACAAACATGCACAGGCACCATTTCCCTTGAGATAAAATGGCAACTCTTTTTATTGAACAGAAATTGTTTTTGTTGTGTTACAGTGCTTTAGAAATCCAATTTTTATTTTGTTTTGCCCACTTGAAAATACTGTTTTTTTGTTATATCTCATGCACATGTTGGTATAAATAAATTGAATAAAAACTCACTTTTATAGAGCATAATTACTTTTTTCTTGCTAGCTGCCATTATGAGGAGCTGTAAGTAACAATGTTATGTTTCCATTTCTGAAAGTGTTTTCCGCTTGTTTGTGAAGCTCAGTACATATATAAAGTCCTCATTCATTTATGTAAGAATTACAGGTTATTTAATGTTTCACTTTGGGAAATATGTTCAATTGAAAAAAACAATCTGCACACTGAAATAATGTTTTTTCATGATGCTCGAACTAGCAGATCGTTGTTAGCCTAGCTTAAATATTTTTAAGCTAGGTTATGCTAATACTAGAAAAAGAAAATTAGCTGAGGAATATTGATATAAAAACATCAATATTATATCATGTCTATGAACTTACTTCTGAAGCTCATAATTTTGTTGCTTTTATTTTTATTTTTAATTTTTATTTTTAGATCAATTTAGTTCAGCATTATCTTTTCTCATAGCTTACCAACTAGTTTTGGCATGTGAACATAAATGGTGAGGTTTTGTCACAACATAGCCTAACATGATGTCAACTCTTGCCCCAGAAAGAGCAGATGCTAAGTTTAAGCTTTAGTTCTACCAACAGGCTTGAAAAGATTCCTTTTCTTTTATATTGGCTAAAGAAGTGAAGCATAATAATTCAATGACTAAGAAGATATTTTTCTCACAGAATATCAGTCACTACCCTCCCAGAGAGACATCCGCTTACATCCTGATCACTGACTGTACACTACAAATAAGAGAAATTCTCAGTAAATGACTGAAAAATGACTGTATGCAACTCGTACTAATATGGTGAATAGTCTGAGAATCCAATTTTATTTTATGTTCCAAGTTAAAATGCTATTTAAAATTGACCAGAAATCTATACCAAATGGACTAAAGGCTTAAGAAATACAAATTCATAAAAGTTAATGAAACTCAGTATCTTATTTAACAAAAATCTAACATCCTTGTATTTATAGGTATTTGCTTTTCAGTTTTGTAGAATATTTTGATCTGACAGAATCAAACGGTTCATGGTATGTAAAAAATTAATAAAGATATTCATGTTAAAATATGATATGCATTGCTCTCCTTATTAAAAAAACAAAACTTTATGAATAAAAGATTAGCATATATGCAGTGGAAGAACCATATAGTGTTTATGAGAAGTGGCATAGTCATTCTCAGTATTGTAGAGATTTTTTGACATAGGCTTCATAAAGCCTCTGTAAATCATATATCATTGAACGCATTAAAGCTAAGCTGATCTCCTGGAGAACAAGCTTCTGGAACAAATTTCGACAACATCAACTGACCTGGCAATATCTGTTTTTGAAAATGATTCCCTGAATATCAGCCCTGCTGCGTGTATTTCTCAACGTCCAACAAAACTCCACCAGCACATCAGGCTTTATGAAATATATGGGGAATCACATTAAATCAAAATGAAGCTCTTATTTCCAAATATAATAAACAGAAATCCAGGCTGCTAACACCTAGTGAGGTCTATGGCCCGGTCGTCTGAGCCACATAGCACAAAGATGGTGTGCTCTTCGTATAAGAGAGCTTCATAAGGCAAGCTTCCTCCTCAGGCACCTCTACTTCATAAAGGAGCATTAGCCATTAGCCACTAGGACTCACATCTGATCACAGCCGCTTTAGCACTGCCGTGTCTTTTTGCATGCATTCTAGCACATGTTATTAAAATGACACCTGCTTTAGAGTCACATGCCCACATAGAGTCACAATGACTGCCATCTACTATCTGCTATCATCTGCTAGATAGTTTTGTTGAGAAAGAGGGTCTATGTGTCAAAACCAAAGAGCTGTATCTGCTGAATATCTTTTGTCAGTAACATTGTTATATCACCGATTTTATTTTAGCTTCTTTGTTTCTTAGCTGTTAAATCCTTTTGTGCATCACACTTCACTTCAGTAAGAGGAACATCAGTGATCTTGCAACTAGACAAGAAGCAATCTATCTACCTAGCTATGTAAGATTAAATAATCATTAGCACATATCTATAGCATTTGAAAAATGAAATTCAAATAAAATCTCTCCACAGTGAAATCTGCAGGCAAAGAGGGAATAAGCAGTCTTTGCGGTCAAGGAGAGACCTTGTGTTATTATCATCACTTCTCTTCATGCTAGTCTGTTATTGTCCAAGATGTAAAAGTATATTCCATGTGAGTACATCCACCTTACTGGCTGAATTATGCTCCTGTGGTGAAGCTACGTAGAGCATTATACTTGAATGGCTACAATGATGCTGACGTGCAGTTACACACTAGGAGGGTGCATGTCCGGTTGGTATCAGAAGAATTTGCAGTTCTAATGTTCCTTCTTTAAGGAAAAGTATGAATCCGTGCATTTTTTTTTTTTTTCGCTTAATCAGTTCAGGGCAGCAGGTGGCCGGGCTGATCCCAGCTTTCAGACGGGTGTGAACCGTGGACAGGTCTGTGATCTGTCT
Source organism: Oreochromis niloticus (assembly GCF_001858045.2). Taxonomy (NCBI): domain Eukaryota; kingdom Metazoa; phylum Chordata; class Actinopteri; order Cichliformes; family Cichlidae; genus Oreochromis; species Oreochromis niloticus. The sequence continues at coordinate 29,624,894 of NC_031978.2, read as the reverse complement.
CTGCCCAGTATAAATCCACTGCACCCAATAAACAACCACAAAACAATACTGACACTGTATTATACATGTAGTTATACACTAAATTTTGTTTATCTTTTCTCTTCTTAAAGGACCATAACTTAAAGGAGCTTAACTACAAGCTTCAGCACAGCTGTTAGATTTATTAGTATTTCTTTTTCTTTCATTTTTCTTTTCTTACATTCGAATCTGCAGTACTCATTTTGATTGTATTATTACGTGCATAGAAGTGTAGCATTCAAAACATTAATGGAGACAGGCAGGCTATTTATGAATTCATTAGTTGTGGTTTTATTTTTGTGTTGCTGGACTTGTAGCTTTACAGATGTGATGTTTCCCTCAAAGGTGCAGCATTATGTCTCCCTTTATGTTATTTCAAAGGCTGGTTCATTTGCCAAAGCTGACCATATACTAGATGCTGTCAGGTTTGTAGTGACAGGAAAGTGGAGATAAGTAGCCAGCGAATGTCAAATAACACAACACCTCCAGTGATGTGTAGCAAAATGTTTGTGTGTTTACATGCTTGTATGTGCAGCCAGTGTGCGCCACACTTCACGCAGATGTTGCTGTTGTATCGGGACAAAGAAGCACACGATGTCGGACAGAGCGGAGCAAGCTGTAGCCAAACAGACAGACACACTCAGGAAAATGAATGCATCTTTCCTGCCAAATAATGCACCCATTCAAATGCACTCCTTCTTATCTTTGTGAGCATCAATGAAAAGTGCTTTGAATGCCATCCTGACTCTATCTATGTCCTGCATAACAAGTTAACCTGTTGTTTATGAATATAATCAAGACATCAGCCACCGCTATTGCCACCTGGCAGCATTAGTCTTTGACAATGGCTCGGAATTTACGCCCATACATTTCAGGCTATCTGTGTATGAAGTGAAGACACACAATAGGGCTGGCGGCTCAGCTGATGTATCAGCTTCCAGCATTCCTCGGGTCCGGCTGACACCTTTGGAAATTGAAAACGGCAAGGGCCTTGTTCGTCGACGAATGGCCCTCCAGTGCAGGATGCGCACAAACACACATCCATGCCTGGGTATTTCCCATTCATGGAATATATATTCCTGTACAGCTCCCACACAAGAAATATTTTAAAGCATGAATGAAATCTAAATGAAATCTTAACATACTTGCTCTGCGCGACGCATCCCTCATGCCTCGTGTGGATTGCGTGTGCTCGGTGGCGAGTTCATGGCGGGGCAGCATTGGTAATAGAGGAGCTGTTTGCAATGCAACATGGGATTAATGTGAATGGCAGCAAACTCTTGATACATAGACATCTGCCTTTTGTCCCTTGCTGGGATATTGGTAGAACTGCGTGGGAAGGCCATCTCCGTATTACCACCGCTGATGAGCAAAGGGACTTTGCTTCTTAAGAATTTAAAAGATTTCTTTTAATATATTGATTTCAGGATTACAGTCTTTTTGTAAACACCTCAACACCAACCAGGTTTCTAGTGACTTGTATAAACTTGGAGGTGGGGTTTCGTTGAAACTGAGATCTTGGAAGAACCAAATGAAAATCTTAAAAACATCTCTTAGGTGAAGATGGATGGTTTTTTTGTTTGTTTGTTTTTTGTTCACCAGTGAATTGCTGGATGTTAAGATGTTAAAAGCTCTTCCACCTGAGTATGCTGAATAGGTGAAATTTAAAAAAAATAAGGAAGATGTTAACCATCCTAACCCTAGATACCAACGTTGGTACTGGAATCGGATTGATACTAGAATGATAGGACAAATATTTACTTCCATCCTCTAAGTTCAATATGTAGCCCACTGAATTGTGGTAAACACATTCTTTTCAATTTTTCTGAACATTTTTGTGTTGATGATCCTGTCTATTTTATTGATAGCCCATAACACATTTACCGACAGAAGTTGACCCAAAGTCGTTTATTATATTCCATTGCTCCAAAATGCCAGTTTCAAAATACATGAAAAGCTGAAAGGTGTGTTTTATTGCGTTAACTAATTATTGTGGATAGTGTAAATCCCAGGAATCATTAAAATGTGTTCAGAATTTGCAAACGGATGATGACTGATTCCATGAGTCACCACACACTGCTCTCTAGGTTAAAAGGATCAGTATCAGCATTGGTATCAGCAATATTTACTTGGTATTGGATCAATACACACCTTTGCAGTATTGCATAGTACTAGTTCCCGTTGACCTGGTGGATATTAATAGGTTGAATTGCTTATTCTCAGGAATGGGAGACTGATGCTTAGCTGCAATTATCAAGTAGGTGTAGCAATAAAACTGTGTCCCTACTTTAAGCCTTTATGGATAGAAACCCTGCAGTGCTTCCACTACATCATCCAACCTTTACATTTCACTCTCCCATTAGCAGTGTTATTTAAATCAATTTGCTGTTTCTGTAATAAAATCAATGGAGTAAGCCTTCAGCCCTTATTCAAATAACGCAGCATGTATTAGTGTCACAAGAGTTCCATCCCGACATGTCACAGCAGCTACAGTTTATTGCTTGTTGCCTAAGCCATTAATTGATTTTTTCCTCTATGTTGTATAATTTAATATGTCCAGCATATGTCAGGAGCAAACAGGCTCTGTTTGTATGGGCAACATTTTTTTTTTCAAGAAGCCAGATCACCACATTTAGTCAGACAACCTAATTCCAGCAGTGCAAATTGCATTCTTTTTCTATTGTTTCAACTAAGTGGTTTCAAATGTGGCTGTGACTGTTTCCACTTATGTGCTCTTAAAAGGGATGACTCATCTTAAATACCTTCATGAGTGCACTTAGGGGCAAAACAACTTGATTTGCTTTTAAATGTGCTAATACATGTGATTCAGGGCAAAAAGTGACAGACGATTTTGCGTCACATTTAGCGCCAGCGTCAGTGTATCCATATCGTAGCGCTGATGATGTAGAGGAGAGTCCATTATTTAACATTTTGTTTTCACAGTACACGCTAGGGTCATGGTTCACTTTTAAGGACCTTTGAGATATTTTTATATAAATTTGTGAATTTTAGCAACACAAAAGAATTTATAATCTACAACCGAAAGTAGCATTGATAATGTCATAACTTTTAAAAACTTTTTGGAGGATTAATGCTACATTCTTAAATATTTAATATAGGAGTATTTACATGCATGCTGCCTCCTCTTATATTTTATATCAAATTAATTTTATATTAAATGCCGTGTTGTTATTATTATTGTGTTCTTTATAATCTGGTTTCTTGGTTTCCCTTCAAAATTTTGTAGTCACATTGCTACACACATGCCATAGTCTTCCCTGAAGACAGCGGCTGGAGACCATAGCATGACCATAATTATTGAAACATGTGACATGTGCAATGAACTTGCAATGTTGAAATTGTTCCCTTGAAGACACCCACCCATCTACTCTCTTTCGCTTTGGGTTGTGGGGCGCTGGAGCCTATCACAGCTACCATAGGGCAAGAGGCGGGATAAACCATGGATACACCGTGCCGAGTCTGTCGCAAGACTGACACAGAGACACAGAAAACCAGTCGCACTTACATTCATACCTTTGGGCAATTTAGAATCACCAAGTAACATAACCTCACTAACTGCATGTCTTTGGACTGTGGGAGGAAGGTGGAGTACTCGAAGAGAACCCACTCAAACACAGGGAGAAAATGCAAACTCCACACAAAAATAAACACCTGGTGGAGTCAAACTCAGGACCTTTTCAGTGCTAACCATCGTGCCACTGTGCTTCGAAGACAGTGATACCAGTAAAACTGCAATAAGATGGGATCACCCTGCCAACAGTCGATCAATTATGGTCAAGTTGGCAATTATATGCAATTTGTTTGTGATAATGTTAAGATGTTAAGAAATTGGGAAAAAATCACAAATCTTACTGCTTGTTGTAAATCTGTTGCTATCTGCATGTACTATACTATAGAACCTGAAAGACAAAGTAAGCTAACAGATCTCAAAAAGCAGCAGTTCATACCACAATAAAAAAAAGACCTGAGAAACAAAGGCTCATCTCACATTTGCCAAAAAAACATGTTGATGAGATTTTTGATCTTTGATTCCCTCCCACCAGGTGACTTATATAATCACCCCTACAAAGGAAAGTTGTCACCCAGAGGTTTTAGGGTGCTGTGTGCATGTAGGGTGCAACTACTACGGTCTCTGACTTCAAAAAACTGAGTGCAATTAATAGCCAACCACTGATTTTTTCTAGTTACAAACAGATTGCCTTTCTATTTGTAGTATAGTATGACAGAGCCATAAACTATCACTCCTCCAGATGGCTGTTGGCTGTAATACATTACAAAGTAATACAAAGTAATATAACGCCAATCAAACTGATCCAACAGAAATGAAACACAACAAAGTGCTCTATTAATTTCAGTATTCACATTGCAATTATGTATTTACTTGCATTACAAAGGGTCAATTTCATGCACAATGGGTGGATAAAAATAAAATGATCAAACGTGCATTTTCTGCTGCAATCAGCTGACTTCAGTTTGTGTGCAGGGTGAAGGAAAACAGTGGATCTCTTTAGGACTGGAGATGTGGACATTGCTTTTATTTTTATTGAACAAATGGGCAAGAACATGGCAGCCAAGTGCAAACAGGCTGTAACACAGAATCAGGTCTTGGCAAGCATCTGCTCGGACAGCATTCTTACAAAAAGCTAGTGAATAACCCACACTGATGTTAACACTGAGTGTAGGCAAGCCAAGCAGCCAGAGCCTGCTCTTCTGATGCACAGTCACACTTGGACTTCATCTACAGTGGAATCACTGAGGTGTAGAATGATCAGGAGTGATCTTGTGTGTGTTCTCGGGCTAGTAGTGTAATTAATTACTTTTTGCAGGGAATAATTAAGTAACATACTCCAATACTACTTCAATTTGTAACAAGTAATACACTGAGAAGTGCAACAGCTTTGCCTAAGTTTGTATTTGTACTCGTTGTATTTTCGTTCCATGTCTGTTTATTGTAGCCTTGTAGAGGGTTAAGTAATGGTTACATTTAATGGACACTTTTCTTGGACCGATTAAAAAACTACTAATATCTGAAAAACTGCAGCAGAACTTGTCATGTTTACTTTTGCTCAAACATGTAAATTAGAGTGAATAACAGCATTTGAACAATTAGTCATTAAATGGTGATACTTTTTAACCTGTTCTAAAATCCTCACCTGCAACTCCACTCAAATTTGATCCAACAGGAATGAAACACAGTGCTGCATTTTAATCTCTCCACTGAGTGTGCCACACTCAGAAACCTTAACAAATTGGTGCCAAAAAGTCCAATTCAGTTACCTGGACACCAGATTGGTATCACAAAGTAGAATATGAATAAAATACCGAGTCATTTTGTGTGCTGACGCTGTCCATTTTTTCCCCTTTTTGCACCTCGTTTCCTAGTATGAACTATGGCCCAACGCTTGAACATGCATTCTTTCCAACAGCCAGCAAAGGCGATACAGTCGTACAGTTGTATGAAAGTGTACAGGAAAACAACCCTCAGCCCTTGATCTAAGACCTCAGTCCACACTTTAACTAGGTTGCAACAGACTACAGACAAGCAAAGAGATTATCAATGTTGTGGCGACCAGACACCATGAAATGCCAATGAATTCATCTACAGTCAATAGCAAGAAGCAGGTGAGTGTTGACTGAAATCTGAAAGCAGCTACCAGTGAGAGTAAATGATCCTGTTGACTGGTATACAGGGGCGGGTAAACACAATAGCTCTTTATAGCCTGAACCAATTGAAATAATGGCAAGACTTTTTTTTAAGTTGAGTCTACTGAAGTAGTAGTTTAATTTGTTTCATATTTGTACATCCACCATAGTTTTCACAATTTATTGCTTAAAAGTATATTGTGGAAAAAAATCAAGCTGATTACGTATGGTATACTAGATGTTAAGAGACTAAAGAGTCTCCCAGTGACTGAATATCAACCACGAGACTTGGCTGTTGTAAGTTAAGGCCTCAATTAGTTTCTAGAATTTTGCAAACCAATGATGTCAGTGTGACTACATCCGTCTTGGGGGTGACGATAGCTCAGGTGGTAAACTGGGTTGTTTATCAGTTCTACCAATGTGAAGGTTGGTGGATCAGTCTTTGGCTCCACCTGCCCATGTATAGAAGCATCGAAGGATTCTGAAACACAAGTTGCATCCATCACAGTGTTTGTGTGAATATTAGATAAAATTGCTTAGCTACAGATAAAAGCACAGTATGAATACTATGTAATTGGATGAATAAGACTTGTAGTAGAAAGTAGTTTGAGTGGCCAAATTGAGTAGAAAGGCGCTATGTAAGTATCAATTCAATGACTGTCTAAAATTCACAGAATTTTATTCCTAGAAGTTTTTTAGGTGAATGACTGTTAAATTGCTCATTCTGTTTCTACAGCTGGATTTTAAGCCTCCCACAGTATTTGTTCACTAGTGCTGTAAATATTTTTTTGTTCATCACATACTTACATCCACATTGCAATAGAAACATATGCCACATTACATAACGATTACAGACACAGCAAAATCTAAACACCTATTTAAGAAATAGTTAAGCGACACCTTAAACCACAAACATAACAACAGATAGCAAAAAGAAAGCAATCAAAAAACAAATACGTTGCAATTGAAATGAAGTCAAACAATCAAACAGACTGTCTGTCTCTCTCAGTCTACCTGTCCCCCCACCACCTCCTCTGTTTACCCTTTTCTTTGCCTTCCTTATTTTCTTGCTCCTAGCTTCTTCTCACTCATCCTAGCGATGAGCCTCAGCCGATGAACCGGAGTTGCGGAGATAGGCGGCGACACCGGCCCACCCGATGTCGCCCGCCGTCTGCCGTGTTGATGAAAACAAGGATTTACACATATTAATGAATAAGACACCGTGACACCTTGGGAGAGGTCTGGGAGAGAGAAGAGGGAGCAGGGGAGAGGAGGGGGAGAGGAGTGAAAATGAAGACGAGGAGGGGTTGGGTTCATTTGGTATCAATTTAGTTGGTATTCCTTAGGGGATATGCTAATATTTTCTGAGTAGCTGTGTCTCTTTATTTCTGTCGCTCCCTCTTTGTGACCGCTGTACCTTGTTAGGGCTGTGGCCTCTTCAGCGACTCAGAGTTGGAGATGAAGAAGAGCAGGCAAATAAATAAATAAGTGGAATACGACAACAAGAAGAAGAAAACAAGACAAGAAAAGAGGAGAGTGATAGCGGAGGAGAGGGAGGGAGGGACGGTAGCACCTTGACGCCGATGTACAGCTGCTCTCTCTCGGCACGCGGTTTCACCTTTCCAGCCCCCTCCTGTCTGCTGAGTGACGCGTTTGATTTCGCCGCATTCATACATCAGTGCGCCCGTGCAATGCTGACACCTCATCTCAGCCTGCCGACTTTGGCTACTGAGGCCCTGCTTTGCATAGTGCATACCCCCCTCTTCCCTTCCCTTCCCCTCCTTCTCCTCCTCCTCGCTTCCTTCCTTCTCTTCTGTGACACTCTGCCCATCTTTAAAGAGAGAAAGATAGATCAAGAGTGGAAGCCGGGTTTGGAAGGGGAGGGAGATTGCAAGTGACAGTGAGGAGGGCGGGGGGGGGGGGGGGGGGGGGTGAGCGGGAGAGGGCATCTAGAAGAAGAAATCAGAAAAGAAAAGAGTTGCTCCTCGCTAATTTATGCTATCGCTAGCCCTCATCTTTTCATTGTTGCTCCCTGTCAGTTAAAAAAAGGCTTTCTCACAGCTCCCTGGTTTATATCTTTTTTTAAACCTCATTTTCATCTGTGGCAACCATATGCTACGACCTTTACCTTTAACTGCCTGCACACACGCAAGCTAGCTATTTAAAAAAAGAAAAATAAAAGAAGAAGATTTTCTAACATGATGAATGAAGACAATGCTCATTTTCTCGGAACTCAGTAATTATGTTTGTCCAATTAGTAAGCAGCCCTAACTGTGAAAGTACTCGCCTTCTTCAGAGAACAGTTTTATTATAATCCCGGACCACATGGTCAGGATGGAGAGCCTGGCACACGTTCAGGACAATATGACAGTTCTGGCGTTTTTGATATGCATATTTCTCTGCTACGTGCTTGGTAATTGTGTGCTTATTAGTTTTAATGGGTTTAGTGAAATAAATCCTGTATGCTAATGTGAGGAAGGCCCAAACAGGAGGTGTTGGGTTAATAACTGCACTGCTGACAATGAAGCAGCAGTTAAATAAACACCGCTGCACAATTCAAGTGTAAAAAAAAAAAAAAAGGAAATGGAAATGGAAAAAAAGGGTAGATTTAGAAAGCAACACTGATCGATTTCAAATATCTACAAATATTTGTAATAAGACGCTATTTTCACAGAGTCAAATATTTGTACATTTTTACCTTACCTGGTTATGCTGAACAATTTGTGTTACTTTGAAAACAACAGTTGTGCTCATATAGAGACTATAATATAAACACAATATGGACACAGTGTTGAAACCTGCTTTCTTCTAATGACCACGAGTCCTATTTTAGAGATGTCTATGGGAAACAACCCCACCACTCTATCTGTCGTGTAAGTATCATGAGTTCATGGTCTCACGCTCTAGTTTCAAGCCCTACTGCAAACAACATGACATTCAATGTGTAAATTGATTTCATTAGTGTCCGGAAAGATAATAAAAGATAGGATAATAAAAGAGAATATGTTTTAGGGCAGGCCCACTTTGTAGTTGACAGGTATGAGCATTCAGTATTTCACAGTCAGATCACTCACGTTGTGTGATTTTTAAAATGCTGACATAATGTAGGACATCTGCTCATCATATAGAGAACAAAGACAGTAAATTTCTGAATAATAACAAAGCAATCTCCAAGTTTATAGAACAGGTATTAAATGTATGTATCCCTGTCTACAGGTCTCTGTATCAGTGCCTGTCTATGTTGCAGTGATGTGTACCACTGTGCCCAGTCCCACATCACCTGGTAGTAGACTGTGTCAGAAAAACACCAACACACTTTACACTTTATATCATTGCTTAGTTAGAGTTGAAAAGTTCTAGTTAGTACTAGTTAACTTATCATTACCATTAACCACACCTCCAAAAAACAATAGTGTATAAACTGATTTTAGGACTGATAGTTATTGACAAATATGATGGCTTTTAATGCACATTTTGTTTAGTGTAAACTTCTTGTATGTCCAAGAACTATAAAGTAAATTTTCACATGTACAAATATGTTCTTCATAATGCAAATATTGAGTAATTAAAGCTTACTCAATTTTAATTTACTGTCATTTATTTTTATATATTGTTTCTTCACAACCGTTATCTCGAGCCATTACATACAGTAAGGTAGCACTATGCAAAAATAGAGACTAACCCCAGCAAACCAAATATGATATGTGCATTTGGCAACAGTGGGGAGAAAAAAACACTCACTTTTACCAGGAAGAAAGTGCGTTCTGGCAAGGTGGTGCCAGAGAGTTACCTCTATATTCCCAGAGCACATATAAGAAGAGGAAAGAGAGATGAGAAAAGAGGGAATCTGCGCAAAAACCCAATCTTGGAAAGAGAGATTGCCCCTGACTTGCTGCCAAGAAACAAACCTGTCCACATCATAGTGATTTACAAAAGCAAGATGGAAGAGGAAATGTTTTATAAAAAGAAACAAAAAAGAGGGTAACAATTATGTTTAACTTCTGTCTTCATGTTACCATTTATCAGGTATGAAGCTGGTTGTGGTCATGGGACAGGTGTTTTCTGTCCAGGATTCAGTTTTGGGTGCCAGAATGTGCAGTAACCCTGCAGGTGCTGTCACACAAGTATGTTCAGTTGGGCTGACATGGAATAATTGCACATCTCACAATATAGTGAAACCAAATAAAGCCACACCACTGTTTTCTGCCCAATCAGAAAGCAGTGGTGCTTAATATACAAGTATTTCAGATGGCATACTGACGATCATTGGGGGTATCATTGTCCAGGAATACCTAATGTCTCATTAGTCATGACTCATGATGTTAAACCTCCGACTCCACGATACAAATACCATCGCACGCATTTGTGTTGTCTATGCTGCTTCACAAGAAAGAAAAAAAAGCTACCAGTGATATAGTTTCTATCAAAAAAGGGGGACGGTGGCTTGGCAGATACTGAAAAAAGTCCCATACAGCTATAGATAGGCACTTACTAAATCTAGCAGGAGTTTGGCCTAATTTTTGCAAGGTTAAAAATTGAATTTTAGAAGCAGTGGGTAATTGGTATGTTGTAAGAGGGTCATGTGGTATCCATGGGGAATGAATAGTTTAGAGTTAAGCCTAAGAATGTGCTAAAAGTGGAGGTTATTTACCACACTGTCAATATGAAAAGACGGGGATTCCCCCTTAGTTATGAAAAGCAGTACAAACATAACGGTTTTATTTTTCAGTGTGAAATGAGTAAATAATAAAAAACCTAGCAGATGTATTACATGTGTATATATAAGTGGCCCATTTAGAAGAGCTGGTGGATGACCAATCTGTACTTGGTGGTTTTGCAACTGAATCAAGGTATCATATAGGCATCGGGACTAACGTCACATATTGACACCTTTTCCCACTCCTTTGTGTGTGTGTGTGTTTGTGTGTGTGTGTGCGCGCGCGTGGTTTTGCTGTGTGTGTAAAAGTGAGAAAGAGGACAGGAGAAAAAGTGTGAATGTCACTTTGAACTGTCACACTGTTGCACCCCTGTATAATACACACACACATACACACATCCTAATGAGACAGAGAGGGGCTTCCGCTGTGCCAACCCAGGGGCCAAGGTGGGAGAGACACTTCTCTCCCTGCACCTATTGTAAACACACAGAACCCCACCACCACCTCCCTCACCCAACACACACAAACACCTACCGAGGCCTCCCAGGGCCTGACAGGCTCAGATAAATCAGCTCTCGACACTCCTCCGCCCTCCCCGCCTCTCCATCCCGGCCGCGCCTCCCTAGCCACCTGGGGTGGGAGGAGAGTGTTAATTTTCTTCAGGGAGAAATGGAGGGGAGGGAAGGAACAATGGTGAAAAAAAGAGTGTGTAGTGATGGTGGGGTGTTAATCCAGACTTCTAAACACCTGCTTGGAGAAGTGGAAAGTCCTTGGGATGAAAAGCATGAGGATCTCATGATGTGACAGTGAGTTTTCTCTTTAATAATGACCCTGACTCCCGACGAAGGATCAACTTTGCTGTACATGCAGGAGTAAATGGACCAATCAGCAGACTCTGTCATGCATTACCGAATCAAAAACAAAATAAACAAGATAGAATTCCAATGTCATATATGTCCAATGTCGTAAAGAGATTCTATTAGAGTCACACATGTAAAGCTTATATATATGTCAAGTATGCCATATTTTTTATGCTAAAGAAGGTGGAACTCCTGTCTTTGCCTCACATACCATACATGACAAAAAACCCTGCAGCTGTCTTTCTCTAAATGTTCTAGCTCAAGAAAAATAAAAGTAAAAGCATCTTAAGATAGTCCTGTGGGACTGTTCTATTACTTCTGCTACTTTCCACCAGTAGCAACGGAAAATCCACTTTTCACTTGCTCAGTGAAAAAAGATGTCGCCACCAGATGGTGAGCAGATGTCCAGCAACTCAAAATTTTAATGTTCAAATGTAAAAATTCAACCATAATTTGCTAATATTACCCACAACTCCTCTTTACTCTTATTTTCCTCCCACAAATTTTTGTCCATCAGCAGAGGTACAGAATCTCGTCAAACCTTTTGAACTGTGGACAGGTTCCTTTAAGGGATAGAAACCAACATCTCACCAGTGTAAACCAGGTGTTGGTAGATCCAAAAAGTATTTACACTCAAAATACTAACTTTAAGTAATTCAATCACATGTAAATTTCTATGAAATTTTGTTAAGTACAATGTTAAATGTAAAACTTAATGAAATGTAGTTAAATGAAATTGGGAATATAATGGAATCTGTAAATGTACTCAATGGGTGTACATTCAGTTTATGCCAATAAACCGAACACAACCGAACACTCAAAGTCAACTTCTTCCAGGGGAACTTTGGCTGTGTCACACCACATAAGTTTTGTTCTTCAAAGTCATTAAAACATGGGTGGGTTCTCAAAAGGCAAAAGATAGAACTAGACTAGCTGTGTATATCTAGTTGTGGTGTACAATCCAAATACAGGAATCATTATAGCAGATCTTGAACCTCTTTGCTCTAACCCTAATATATTCACTCAATTCATTCTGGATTCTCCGGTCTTTTTTGTGTTTGCTATATTTCTGAACAATCTCTAAACATTGTCTAGCCAGTGGTATGAATTACAAAACAAAGGTTATCAAATCATCTCTCCTCAGGAATGACTGGTCCTGCAAGCTGTCCCGAAGTGTTTGGTAGAAGACGCTTCCACAAGGGTGGACTGATAATGTGGATATTCTGTCAAAGTCCAGAACCAAGCACAATCAACATCTGTCAAGCCCACTGAACTGAAGCGAGCACTACAGACTGACTGGCTGCAAGCCGCTGGCCGAACTACTAATCAGCATCAGTGTCTGTCTGACAATCAGCATCTACTCTTACATATATTACAGCTGTCTCTCCAGGCTTTATTCTACTTAAATACTCTTATCGGTGCTGATACATAAGCATATTCGTGATCAAAATCATTGGCAATATGCCATTGCCAATAGTTTTTAGTGTTACTGAATGGGTTTTGTATATTAGCAGAGAAGTCTATCACATGTTCATCTCACTTATAGCACAGTTTAACAGATTTAACAAATGATGCTCAAACTATTCAAGCATTGTTTGTAGGCCTTAGTTTTCCTGAATTATTAGCTATAGTTACAACATGCTAGTAATTAGGTTTATAACAGTGGTTATGTACACTTTATTTAAGTTTTTAACTGGTCTTGACCTGTTTTGTGGGTGGGAGCTAAAATGGTGTTGAAAAGAAACAGTTTTTCATCCTTGTGTACTTTGTGGAAAATCACAGCATTTTTGTGAAATAAAAACCAGTGATGAGCAGATATTTTTGCACGGTCATGGCGAGAACACCAAATACCAAAATCTGTCAATTTCTGTATAGTGCGCTGATGCACTAGTTTTAGCCAGAGGGCAAGCATATAAAATTCAGTACTGCAAGACATGGCTATGATAAACAAGTCAGAATATATACTGTCACAGCCTCTGCCTCTAATGAACAAACAATAATGTAACAGTGAGTTATTAATGAGACTGAATGTAGCCCAAAACTGATGTGACTTAATCAGTTATTCTCATCACAGAGAGTTTTAATGAGGACCTAACAGTAAATCACAATCTGCTTTTTTTGAGTAAGTTGGACCTGAAAGTTTGATCAATTACAATAGTAGAAAAAAAAAATCCTGTTAAATTGTTAACAGGAGCTGATTTTGTTTCTTCCAGCTTCAATGAGTTGATAAAATACAAGCAGCTATAAAGGAAACCACAGGCTCATCTCTTGAGCAATAAAGTTGTGTTTATTTACCTTTTTGAAATTCATTTTTTAATGAAAAATAAAGTCAGTATTACTGGACATTAACTGTAACCACCTTGACCTTTTTTATTATTAATATTTAAATTCAACAGTCTTTATGGGTAGATGGATGGTCTTTATTGGCATAAAAGCTTAACTCAAAAAAAAAAAGTCAAACTGATTAATATGAAACCAAGATTGGTCTTCATAACAGATACATTTAGCTTCTAAAGTCAGGGAAATTACAAAATTACTAAATCATTACATAAACAGAACTTTCAGTGTTTTGGAAATCATGAATAAACTGATGAAACAGTTTTGTGAGCGACACACACAGTAGATTTGTGCTGATACTCACTAATTAACAATTTGGGGATTATCTTAAACACATACTGGCAATTCTCTACTATTTAAAGGGCCAGTTCATCCAAATGATTAAAGCCCTGCCAGCAGTTAAGAAACCAAAAGGCCAACCATGACTGAAAAGTGAGACATCCTCATAAATTCTTTGTTTTTTCTCCGTACTGATCAACAATCAATACATCTACTTATCTGTGTAATTGCGCTCAGATGCCCCAGGTCAAGCTGCACATTCCAGCTCTATCCTCCAAAGGAATCTGATTTATTTGGGGTTTCGACCTTTGCTCTCCATGAAAATGATAAGTGCTATGGACTCACAGACGCTAATAACAGAAGCGAAAGTCAGTAAGGGGTCAACAAGCAATGTTGATGCCAACAGAGTTCCACTGCTATTTGGTGCAGAAGACTCAGTGAAATGCTGTTTTCCATCCTGCTAAACTGGCCTCTGGGGCTAATTATCCCGTTGGCTGGGTTCAGATGCCACACAGTGTGAGAGGTGTGGGAGGGGCTGAAGGGGCATGGGGCAAGGGCAAAAATGGTGTGCGGTTGGGGGGAGGAGGTGATGAGGCAGTGTCACCCAGGTGTGCTGTCTCCACGCTCGTTTCGCTTTGACCTCAGGGTCAGAGCTGCTACAGAGCAGGCACTTGTCCTCACCTGGATTTACCCAGCTGCTCTTTTTTTAAAATTATTATTATTTGTTCCTTCACTTGCCTGAATGCTCTTTTGGGGCCCATTTCAAGCTGGGAGCCACCCACTACAACCACAGATGTCCCCTGGTGGCCAGAAAAGAAATATATAAATATATATATAAAATAAAACAAAAGGCTCAGTCCGACATGGACATAAACAAAACCCATCTGTGTGGTTTTTTGAACAACAGTTAAGACAATGACTGTTTCAGATTTTTAATTGAAAGGGAGATATGGCCCCTCATGGTAACCCATCTGTTCAAAAATTGATATCTGAGCGACAGTTGCCCTCTCATCTCCATCGACGAACAAGCGTGAGATTTCCAAGCCCTATTTCATTTATTTCAGGTAATTGAAATGTGAGGCACACTTGCTGGTCGATAATGACGGAGGGAACCAATAAACAACATGCTGCACTCATTGTTTTAATCACATATGATGATTTATGATATTCCTTACGCTTTCTTTTTTTTGTTTCGGTTGTTTTTTTGGGTTTTTTTACGTGAGTTGAACAACTTCAAACTCTCGCCACCAGCGTGTGAGGTTTTAAATTCAAACGCAGAAACGGAGAGGAAGTTGGACAGGTGGAGGAGAGCAGGATGAGCACTGACAGGGAATCTGTTTCTGGTCGGCCCGAGTACAGTATGGAGGGATGACGAAGATGAAAAAAATACAGCAAACAGATGGTGGAGGTGCAGACGAGGAAGAGGATGAACAAGACAGAGAAACATTGGGGGGTGGGTGGGGTGGAGGAGGAAGCTGTGAAAGAGAAGAATAATACAGTGTTGAGAGAATCTAGGAATATGACATGGCAGAGTTAAAGGAGAGGGGGGAAAAATGCTTGCATTGTTGTTTTCATTATCTGGCTGCTGTCATTCTGTGGGCTTTGCATCTGTGAAATGAAAGCGAGGGATGAACGAGGAAGGAGTATGATGTGGGGAGGGTGGGGGGGTTGGAGGCAGAGGGACAGGGTAAAGAAGAATTAGAAGAAGAAGAGAGGGGGAAAAAAGCTGTGAAATTAATCTTTTGTGCCGAGCCTTACACAGCCACAGACATGCTCAGACAAAAGCCCGGACCTGGAGAAGCTGCCTGGGTGTGATTGATGAATAAAGTAAAGGTGTCAGAAGTGTATTATGTAAATTAGCTCAGGCAGGGACCATTTCGGCGGCGAATGAAAGAGCGGGACGTACGTGGGTGCAAGAGAGAGGGAGAAGGTGTGTGTGTGACTGTGTGTGTGCGCGCGCGTCACGGAGGGTGCGATCGTCCCCGAGCGCCACAGCCGTGCCATCTTTCATCTCGCAAGACAACCCCGGACGGCAATCTCTGCCACGGCTGCTGGTTTAAGAGAGGATGGACAAAGACGAGGAGGGAACGAAGGAGACGGACAGATGAAACGTGTCCCCGGTTTATGAGAGGGAGCGAGAGAGGGGCGAGGAAAGATGAGATGGCGTTTTGAATGAATATAGTCCTTCTGATTGACCAGTGTGGGACATCTCTCATCTTACGTATGCTCTCTCTCTCTCCCTCTCCTTCGCTCCCCGTAGTAAATGTATACAGTTACATTTCCCACCACCACTCTATCTCCCACCGGGGAATACAGTTATTTCAGTCGGAGTCGTAAAGACCGCCATAAAGAGCCTGTCTGTCTGATTCCCAATGACAGCGTACAGGCTCTGGGACGGCAGATTGAGCTGTTGTGTAGAGAGGAGGGGGTGTGTATCAGCCGATGATGTTATGGACAGTAGCAAGCTGAAAGTCTTTTGTGGTATGGAGTGTGATTTGCATTAGATATCAAGGTTAGTCATGGGAGCGGAAGAGAGTGAGAGGGACATAAATTGTGCGAATTGGCTTTTTTTTTTTAAAGATTCCAAACACACACACAGATGCAAAAAAAGCCGCTTCCAGACCCAACGGGTGCGTTCCACCCTTTAACGCATCCAACATCACTTTTAATAGGCTGACAAAAACAATCTATCATGCATTCACCTACACAGAGCAATATAAAACAGGTTAAGGGAAATTGATGGCATCCTCGGCACTAATTCTTGCCATGAGTGGCGTCTCGCTGTGATTGAAACAGACAAAGATGTATAGGGTTACCTCTGCGTTGTGGATGCGCTAATTGCCGGCGCTTGTCATTCGCCAAAGCATTGTCTCAGAGGCTAACTAGAACGCTAGCTCGCTTTTTTGGTTTCTTTTAACCCTGTCCATTGTGTTTGTGTTCGCGCGGTGGCCAGACAGGCTGCTGAGAAAGCTGTTTCCATCACGGCAACAGCACCCGGTTATTAACGGGTTCATAAGTAAGCACAGGCCCTGGCTATTCCTCTGCGTTAGTATTTATTAGGGAGTCCACAAAGAGATGCTGGGGCCCATGCCTATAATGAATGAAAGAACCTCTGTGTAATTGAGCCTTATTAGGCCACAGTCGAGACAGAGGGAGAGGAAAATAGGACAGCGGGGCTGAGAAGAAAGAGATGGGACGAGAGAGAGAGACTTGCATTGTCAAAACCCGTTACGCTCCCATGCCTCCGTTTATTAATTTCGTCACCGAGCCACGCGGCGGAGTAATTTTCAGATCCCTTCCACTACACTGCTTCCCATATTTACAGTGTAAGTATGAATGACAGTCCGAACTGCACGTTGCACCATACACAACGGTAAACACTGCCAAACACATCAGGCTGGCACAGTCTGAGGCACTCTGTTGAGCGAGTGAGAACCTGGAGCTACAGACAAAGTATGTGAATGAACTGCCCCTTGACTTAAACAAATCAAGAAGTCATTAAACCATGTGGCAACTGCCTTGCATGTCTTTTTGTTGATGGTTTTAGACTCGTGCATCAAAGACAGTCCCAAATAAGAAATCCTCCTGTATTTTCAGCTTCGATCCTTCAAAGGTCAGCACTGTTTGGGACTGCTGAGAGAAACTGCTGGTCTAACAAGGCCATATTCAATCTGAAATCAAGAAATGAAAGATTAGTGTCTGCTGTAATGCAATTTGGATTGATTTTAATTAACCACATTAACAGGTTGAAGCACTCAATTTCTACATTGCTCAGATAGTTGGCTTGAATAAGGATTGTCTTCAAAGGGAACATAGCATGACCTATAACAAAAAGTTTTCTATAGTGCAAAAATCCTTTTCAGCAAGTTCTGCTCAGTGTCATCTTCTTGTATTATCCAGTGAACCAAGCAAATGTGGATATGACTCCAAGGTTTCACATATTTGCTTGGTTAGATAATCTTCTGTGCAAACAGTAGAGGTCAAAATGTCCGAATCACAATGACAGGATTTCCTTATTCAGCTCACACCATCAGTGAGGTCCATATGGAGAGATGATGTAAAAGTAAAAACATTAAATAATATAGTTAATATGTTTTGGTGACTGATAATAGGTTTAACCCAATTGTAGGTAGGAGATAGGGCAGAGGCCCTGTGGACTTTAGATACTGGTGAAGATTACCAAATGTGTGTTATGAAAACTTTAAGTTAGTTATCAAGGTTCAAAGATCTGAAAGGTGGAATGGCAGCTTTAAAGTGACATATAAAGAACTAGGGATTGGTTTAAAGAACACGGGCACAAAGATCATTGGACGACTGCAACAACAGCAGCAAATAGAGTGCAGCAGGTATATCAGATCTTCACTGCAAAGTCACTCAGTTCCACTCTCAAAGAGCTTTTTTTCTCTTTCATATAGCTGACTTAACACACCACAGCAGAAGTACCACATGTGTAATAAATAACATTTATTAATGATTGCTGTTCAGATGTCCCCACTACAGGACTCCACTATACAGCTTTCTGACATAGACATGGTTTACAGAGACAGTTAAGCGGAATGCAGTCATCAGTAGCATTTTCTATTACACGTGTGCTTTTCCTGCTATCACGAATCAAAAGGGCAACAGATTTTTTTTCCTGGCATAGACAAAATTAGCATTCATTTTTAAAGTAAAGCATATCCTAATTCCTTTCAGGCAGTTGCTGGTCATTTCCTATTTCCTTTCCCATGTTCTGATTTGTCTTGAGGAGTGCATGTTATGTGTATGCACTTGCCATTTTTATATACATTTGGAGAGGATAAAGATTAAGCATATTGTATGTTGGGATTAACCTAATTAGCAATTTTGTATGGTTACCGTTATTATGGTATGTTAGCCTAAGATAATCAAGAATCAGCATCAATAATCAATAATCAGCATTTGTTGGATTATCAAGTGGTCCCATCATTTATTTATATATCTTTATATCAATTGTAGTCAAATATCTTTCTGTAAGGATACCTTATGTCACAGCAACATGAGCTACTCTACAATATCCACTATTTTTATTTCAAGAAAGAAACTAGCAACACCTCTAACCAAAATAATCAACTCCTTTTTATACACATGTAGACAAATCACCATGCAGTAGGAGAATGCTAATGTTTTAAAAACAAATCAGCTTCCCCGTTAACCCAACTGAGTTGCAGCTAAATTCTGAAACGAGGTCCAAGTCCTCACTGGGGACGACCACAACGTAGCCTTAACACTTACCCTAATCAAAATTTGAACATAATGAAGTCACCTGCACAATCCCTCCCTCCAAATGCTCCGTAATTCAACAATATTGACAAGTCAAATTTACCTTCCAGCTTCATTTAAAACTAGTCTGATATTTAACACGTCCATGCCTTTCTTTTGCTTTTTTATTCTGATTTATACTTTAGAGATTATTGTATGGATTGCTAAGGTAGGGCCAACCCTGCCTGCCCCAGCTTTAATATCCAAATATGAAGGCGGTACCCAACTTTTTATTTTACTAAAATAAGGGAAGCAATTCTCCAAAATATCTCAATTTGAGCAAAACTTGGAGTCATAAGTGCACGCTTCCTATTGGATATCTCCTTTATCTTAGATTTTAGCATTACAGTCTTTGTATAAAGGATTTTACATTTGGATGTTCCAAACAGAGATGGATGTTAATCGAACCCAAACCCTAATCCTAAATTAATCCAAGATGAGCCACCAATGGCTGGGTGAATGTAAAGAGGTTAACTGATTTTCTCAAGATAAGCTTAAAGTTGCACCACATTCAGCTTTTCAGTGTGTGTCTATTTATATGACTATACATAAAAAAACAGGTCTTCTCTCCCACGCTATTTAAGGTCTTCCAAAACAGCTGAGCTAGTCATATTATCCCACCTGGCCATTTTTCAAAGCCAAACTGTATCTTTCTCTTTATTCAGGCCCTGAATACGCACACCACATGCACCATTGTGAACATAATACATGCCTGAACTCATTTACACATACACATTTTCCTTTTTTTGTGTTCCCGTGCTTCTGTCACACACCCTCCCCAGGTTTTCAGCCACCTCTTTCTCTTACTCCTTTTGTTTCCACAATTTAATCTTGAGTTTAGGTCCTTTCAACTTGCTGTTTTAGGTGTCTGATATTGGCCTTTTATTAAAACAAGTTCTCGCCCTACCAGTGCATTCCACCTCTGTTGTAATACAGCACAGGCTATTACACCGTTACAAGCTTGAAATTGGTTACACTATTATTAAATATCTTAAATCCAAAAATATCTCTTTTCACCTTGAGAAGTCCCAAATCAGTCGGGCCTTATTTTTTCCCACTCTTCCTCCACGGCTCTTCAATTCTCTCCCCTCTTTGTCTCATCTCTCTCTTTCTCTAACTACTTTCTCTCTCTCTAATTCTCTTTCTCATTTGCCTCCGTGTTTCTTCTTCCACATGCGGGAACTGTCATTATATGTTATGGCGTATCGGTTCTCTGCATGCATATGAGACTCTCTCTTTCACTCCGTCTCTTTCATGTTTCCCTGGCAGTCATACATTACGTTGGAGAGACAATACCTCCTCCAGATAATGCCATAAATGAGGGAATTTACATACATATGCTCACATATGCAACTGCAGCCTCTCATATCTG
The DNA here is from genome assembly GCF_001858045.2 of Oreochromis niloticus. Taxonomy (NCBI): domain Eukaryota; kingdom Metazoa; phylum Chordata; class Actinopteri; order Cichliformes; family Cichlidae; genus Oreochromis; species Oreochromis niloticus. The sequence goes on along the minus strand of NC_031978.2, from coordinate 29,604,426 downwards.
TCGCACTCGACGCAGGCTGGATTTCAGATTGTGTGTGTGTGTGTGTGTGTGTGTGTGTGTGTGTGTGTGTGTGTGTGTGTGTGTGAAGTGGCGCTCCAGTGGGACCATCATTAGAGTGGATGTAGACTAATGACACAGGAAACTGATTCACACAGAGAGAACTTCTGTAGAGCCCACACACACACACACACACACACACACACACACACACACACACACACAGCTTACTACGTTCCTGTTTCACTAGAGGAAAAGTAGGATTAGATCTTTCCACTGCAAAATGTTAAAACTAAATTATTTACTAATTTATCTGATCAGTAATCCTCTTTATATAATCCTACTGATGATCACAGCTGAAAACTTTGTGGTCTCACACACTCACACACACACGTGTGCACACACTCACACACAAGTAAATAAATACACAGGAAAAACATAAGAACATCAGAGAGTGCATTCATATATACATATATGTTATATATGTCTATCACACACAATGTAAAAATGTTCATTTATTTAAAGGACATGTTTTTTTCCTTTGGTTTTGATCAGTAAAAGAAACTCTAAAATCTGATTTTATATTATAGAAATGTAAACATGAATTGTGAATAGTAGCTGCTCCAAACCTCTGAAAACTTTTACCATTTCAGTGTTAATGTTTCTGTTCAGAGGCCTCTCCAGTGTTTCTGGCCTACTAGGCCTTAGCCGACTTGCTGTCAGTTCTCTGCACCAGTTTTGCGCAGCTGTAGACAAAAGCTGATGTAATGTATTAATGTATTATATATGTTTAGAATAATTAAGATAGGCTAAAGAAGTCAAATTGTTTTGGAATTAACCTCTATAAATCTGGAACTTTACCTCATTTTCATTTAGCAGATCTCCCACTTCAGAGCACCTACCCATACATCCATGGACTGTTTTCCTCTATGGGTGCTAAAATTTTAATTTTTCTGTATGGGTTCTGTTATTTAATTTTGTGCCTGTATCTGTAATGGGCACTGGAGCTTCTCCGGTGTGCTCCAACAGTGACCCTTTTGATTTGCCTGGCCTCACCTGATGCTCTGCCTTCAGGCGTGGAAACTCTCTACCCCTTAAAACTGCTGAAAACTGGATGGTGAAATATTAGTTTATGCACTTTTATGTAGACCTACTATAATTCCTTCTTATCAGATTGTTCTGAAAGCCACTTATTTCACCTAATTCAATATAAAATCCTTCTCACACAGAAAGTCCTTAATGATCAGGCCCCATCATATCTTAAAGACCTCATAGTATCACATTATACCAACAGAGCACTTGACTCTCAGAATGAAGGTTTATTTCTGGTTCCTTGAGTTTCCCAAAGTACAATGGGAGACAGAGCTTTTAGCTATCATGCTCCTCACTCTTTTTTTAACCTATTGAGTTCCTCTCTTTGGATTCATTAGACAGACACCCTCTCCACTTTTAAGATAAGTCTTCAATTTTTCCTTTAGGATAAAGCTTAGTTAGGGTTAGATCACAGGCCCCTGAACCAGTTATGCTACTTAGTTATGCTACTATAGACTACTGGGGGACTTCCCATGATGCACTGAGCACTTTTCTGTCACATGCAGCGGTGGCACATAAATGCCACTGCTGCATGTCATTAATGTTTCTCTGTTCACTCCTTTGGTTTGTATTTTTCCTATTTGCTGTTTTTCTTTTCTCTACGCCCTCATTTTTCTCTGCTCTTTCCCCTCACCCCCAAATAGTCAGAGCAAATGGATGCCCCTCCCTGAGCCTGGCTGTGTCAGAGGTCTCTTCCTGTTAAAATCAAGTTCTTCCTACCCGCCATTACCAAGTATTTTCTCATAGATGATGTCTGATCAACACGACTCATGCGACTAAAACCAAATTCATATGGAAGAAGTTCAAATGCATATAAGAGACATAAGATATAAGACAAGGTTGATATGAAAAGACTCTGAAATCTTCATGCTTCACCCATCACTGTAACACCAAGTATGTTGTATTTGTTCAATTTCATAACTTTTACACGCTTGCTCTGATTTAAGTCTACTTAGGAGGGAATGACAGACAATCTGCTGTGCGCAGATGTGCTCACTGCCAGGCTTAAAGTTTGATTTGATTTGACAAAGGGTTGTGTTTTTGACACCACTGTCCAATGACTGCACACGCACACAAACTGAGATTTTACAAAGAACTAAGCCTTGTTGTTCAAAAACTTCTTTTTTTCTGTTGCTCAGTGATTATCCTGCACTGTATTTCACTGTATATCCCAAAGTGATGCGAGTTTACCAGGAGAAAACACTGAACAGATGTTTGTTTTAACAGGAAAAAAAGCTCACTTGTGGAACGGCTCTAATCCCCATCTCCCTCAACTGCAGCCTGTCACGTAACTGCAAGACTTGTGAATTAACTTGGAGACTAATTGTGCCGCAGTATGAACGTGCGCAGTCACGGACTGGACGAGAATTGTTTAAAGAAATGCCTCGGGATTTTTTTTCTCACAACAAACGCAAGAAATACAAGATTTTTCCATTTTTCCTATGCCTGTTCCTGATGAAACTATGTGGTTGCAATCCTAAAATGAGATTTTCTTCTGCTACATTTCAGTAATACAGACAAGTCACTCCAACAATCTCACGTGTCTCACCTTCTGGCCAAAAAGTTCACAAGAAAACAACTTCAGATGGTAACAAAGTCATGTTCCACAGTCGAACAACCTCCAGCGAGGTGTTTGTCCCCTCACCGACTCGACCCATCTCTCTCTTTTTCCATCCGACTCTTCTCTTTATTGTTTACTTTTTAATTAATCGCGCTGGTTCATTCTAAACATGTCAGAATAAATACATTTTTCATCCCGGTGATATCAGCCCTGCCACTAGGTTATTAATGCTGCGGAGAATTCAGCCACTGTTTGCAAATAATATCCTCAAATTGAATCATTGTTGCATGAATATATGCAAAATATTCATTTCAGGCGGCGTGAGGGTTGAGTGCTTTTAAATTGGAGAGATCATTCATGGCTTCACCTTTTCAGGCAAGATAAAGTCGTGTGCAGTAACGTTACAATGTCAGTGGAGGGGAGGAAGGGGGGGGACGAGAAAAGAGAGGGATGAAAGGAGGAAAAAAGGTAGAAATAATGACAAGAGAGAAGCAGTCGATGAAAATCAGAGTGAGAACAGAGAAGCAGAAGACAAAGGAGCAAGGAACAAGGATGGTGGAATGAAAAGCCGCTCTCTCTCTCTCTGTTGTCTTGTTCCACGTCTTTCTAAGCATCACACAGCGGGGATCGGTGTTTGTATGTGTGTGTCTACAGCTGTGTGATTACAGGTTAGCCGAATTAATAAGTGAGGAAAACAGAAATAAGGACTAAAGGAGTGCATGCTTCCACCAAGGCTTCACAATCTTCCATATTTCAATAATAGAAAATGTTGATTTTAGGGTTTTGGGTTTTTTTTATTGACTCTAAAAAACACAGAGCAATAGAAAGTGCCAGTCCTTTTTCTTTCTACTATACTGTTAAAATTCCCCCACTGTGAACTGTGTGCTGAAAAAAAATCTTCTTTACTAGAAAAACTTGCAAATTTCAATCAAAGGCTTTACTCAGTTATTTTTCATTGAAGACGTAGCACAGTACAACTGAGATAAAAATGGCTATAGCATGTCTAGTGTTTCAGTTTGGTTTTTTTATTGATGGTAGTTGAAAAATCTTTAGAGCACGAACTATATATCAAATATGGACATAGCCACTGTCACATTAACTATGAGTGTATTTATTAGAGGCGTTCTGATGTGAATAAAGCTAATCATCTATTAGCTTTATTTAAAACTAATAAAACCTTTTATAAATTTAAACCTTAACGCTTATTTTGTCAAATCTTAATCATATTTAGACAAATTAATAATTTCACATCTTGAGGAAGACTTGAGGAAGACGTCGGCGTTATATCTCATTTCCGGATGTTGGATTTTCATCCACTTTTTTCCATGTCTACAACCACATTCACTTCCTCTTACAAAGCTTTTCACAATAAAACAGGATACTGTTGAAAAATGCACCATTTAATGTAAATGCTCTTTTAAACTTAGACAAATTTTGGAATTCCTTTTAAAAGACATACAATGTGTTTAATAAATACTTACACTGTTATTCTTTTACATTTTAACATGGATTTCAACGTTTTTAATATTTCAACACATTTCAATAGATGAATGTGTCTTTTTTAATTTTATTTTGTAAATTATAGTCATTGTAAGAAACACAACTGTTATGGTCCAGGATATGCCAATTGGATTGGTTGATGACTTTTCAAACTCAAGTTGTTAGCCAAAGACCAACCGTGTGCTTTCACAGTCAGAAGCACCTCTTGCTGTCATATCAAACTGGCAAGATGACGCCTCAAACTTATTAGTCAGTGTGACGGATTTTGATGGTAGAGTACTAGAGGATTTTCTTGCTTGCTTCTTCTTCTACTGGAATGTGGCTCAAAAGGAGAGTAAATATTAGAGATGCAAGTTCTGTGGAAGGGGTTCAGAACAACCAGGTGTCGAGGTAAGTGTCAGCACTGGTTAAAAAAATGTATCTACAGATTGTGCCAGGCCATATTTATTCATCATGTGAAACTTAAAACGCAAAAGAGGGAGTAGAAGTAGAGTAACTTATATCAATTAGATAGGAGTCAACTAGATGTCGTAACACAGAGATGTGTTAAACTGTCTAAAAGTTTAATTTGGAATGATTGTGTTTTCGCTGACAAACAAGAAAAGAATGAATAAAATTTCAACTTACATAACTCCCACCCAATGCAGCCTATCAAGTATGACCTGCTGAGATGATAACTGTGACTCTTGAAACCTGTGAGAGCTGCAAGATTATTATTTCTGCCTGTAGCTTGAACATGCACAAGGTAACAATAGTAGCAACTAGAATACTCTATATATTGTAGTCATTGAAAACCGTTTGCATTTTATGTCAACCTCCTTTGAAAATAAAGGTAAAGTCATTTGTCATGTTTCATGGACATGAATGCAGTGTCAAACTGGATATTTCTAGAAAATGTTTTCTTATGTGACATTTAACTCACATTCTACAATATCTTACATCTCACTCTAAGAGGCTATCACACTAATGATCAATGTACTGGTTAAGAATCTTCTTCTTCAAATCTTATTTTTCCCCTCTTCCAGTTTTCAGTTTAATTCACGCGCAAAAATCTTTCTTTGAAAGGCCTGCCTTTTTGTCCAGCTGTAAAAAACACAGATGAGAAAAGAGTTTCTTCAAAATGTTGCTAGGCTATTCTTAGTTTCCTTCAGCTATAACAATGTGATCACAGCTGTAAACTTCTCAGCCATTATTCAGACTTCATCTGCCAAAGTCCTTCAAGAAGCAAGCCTTGCATGTTAGAAAGAATCTGGGCAGTGATTTTGGGACAAATGTTTACATAGATGGGAAGAGAACCATGACTTATTTTCCAAGGTTATTGGGACAAGGTGTATGAAAGTCATCAGTCAAACACAGGAAAACCACTTCAAAAGTTTCCTCAAAATATTGGTTAAAAGTGCCGGCTGAACAAACTCCTTGTTACTGAGTTCTTTATGGATGCAAAAAAAGTCAAAGGTACAATTATATGTCTTTGCGTGCCACTACTAATACTTTGTATTTTGGTAATACTGCAAATTTTGGTAATGATGCACTGTATTGGATCAATTACCAAATGTAGTATATATTGACCCAATATACTAAACTTCGCAGATAGAACCAAGTATTGATCCAATACCAATACTTGCATTGGCATTGATACTATCGATATTTGAATCGTTCCACCCACCTCTAGCCCCAACACAGTCCACATACAGGAAAATCAACATTTACATTCACAATTAACATGATGCTAAAAACCAACATTCAAATTGATTCTTGTTTAAAAAACCAGATTTCCCATATTGGTTTGCTGGCACACACCAAAGGTAAAGCCATCTTATAGGCCGCTTTCGCCAGAACAACTGCAACAGCTTCACTAAAAACCTACCAAATCAAAGCAACTGTTTTCTAACCAGTGGAGCATCTGATAACAGTGTATCATTTGCATCTTAAGAGATATTTCCTGCCCTTCTTTCTGGCACCATTTAGAAGTTTCTGTGTCCTGTATCTAATAAGGGGAGAAAAAACTAATATCCAAAAGCAAATATTATTCTCTGCCCCCACTTTCTTCTCTCTCATGCAGCTGCACATTAACAAGTCTAAACACGGTATAATCACCAGCGGAATCAAATTCCTCCGATATGAATGCCGATGCTGTGCTCTCACCAATATTTTATGGTAATAGGATAAAAATGTAAAGTTGAAAATAGCAGTTCCTCTTCTTCTTTCCTTCTTTTTAATGTAAAAGGTAAGCTGAAGACTAGCAGAGGGAGGTGTGCTGGGAGTGAGGGAGGCGCGTGGGGGGGGTTCAAGTCGAGTCGGTGGGGGGTTCATCACATGGCCCGGGCCTCACCAAGGGATAGGCTGTCGCTAGGAGACAGAGGCAGGGAACGGACCAGTGGCAATGATGTATTAACTGGCGAAGGTGGCTGACAGTAATCTTTGTCACTAGATGCAGTGGCTGTCTAAGTCCTGTCATTTTATGCATCTCATGCAAAACAGATGTACCCGGATACTACAGGCCCAGAGAGAAAGAAAGAGAGGGAAACAAAGATCCAGCCAGGATGGAAGGGGCGGAGGGTGGTGGGTGGAGTGTGTGTGTGGGGGGGCCAAAAAAAAAAATCATTATACAGCTAGAGGTTGGAAGGGCTGTCACAAAGAATTTCATTATTTTTCATCCAGTATCGAGAAGGTGGATTGTGCATATTGTAATTTTTTTTCCCAGCCACCATAAGCCTCTAAATAATTTGGGAAGTTTCCAGGGCAGAAGTTTTCCCTTTCCTCTCCGCTCATTACCCAGAGTTCAGGGCAGAGGTGCTCAATCACCCCAGCTGAAGGAAACGCTTACACATAAAAACACGCCCTGCCACCGCCACCTCCTCCTCCTCTTCCACCCTCCTGTCCTCCCCTCCGTTCTCCGTCTACGCTCTGTCCTTAACCACTCCATCTCCCATACCTCCTCCTCCACCTCCCCTTGTAACCATTGTCCTTACTCCTTGCTTCATTCTGTCTGTATTTCTCCTTTACTCTCCTCTTCTTCCATTTCATTCCTTACTGTGTTTTCTCCTCTGCTTTCACTTTCCCGGGCCACCCATATGCTTCTCTTGATTGTGCTTTCATTTTTTTTTCACTTGCTATAATTTTTCCTCCTCCATTTAACTTTACAGTTGTATGTTGGCATTAGATAACTAAATCGAGTTTTAGGTCTGTAGGTGTGGGGGGGGTTTTTCCCACTATTTAAAAACTCAGTATCATTTTTCATGAAATATAATTCTTCAAGTTCACTTGAATCCAGATCTAGTGATTTAGTTGAAACCCCCACTGGTTTGGGTCATTTCCATCCTCTACTATATCAGCCTTTCATCAGCAACAATGGATTTTTTTTAATTACAGGAAATAGGTTAAAGAAGAGCGAGCTAGGTGGCAGAAAATATTGCTTTCCTGCAAGCACTTATCATCTCATTTAAAAATTCAATGTACTGTTTTTACAGGATCATGATATGGGGTGCAGTGTAGTGGTGGAAATGTTTTTATTTTTTAGAGCTTCGACATTGAGTTTCCCTTTTATACAAAGCCCTGCACTAGCTTGGATGTAATATGCAGAGATGGGCAGTAACGTGTTACTTGTAACGCGTTACTGTAATCTGATTACTTTTTTCAAGTAACGAGTAATGTAAGGGATTACTATTGCAAAAAGGGTAATTAGATTACCGTTACTTTCACGTAGGAACGCTGCGTTACTGCGTTACTAAAACCGTGATTTTTTGCGAGAACGTCTCATGACAGTGACGTAAGCGAGTGCGACGTTCGTGACAACAGCTGTCTGCAGATCATAATATATCGAGTGCGGGACAGAGTGTAGCATGCAGCGTTCAAAGCGTGGAAGTACTGACCTTATTTTGAGTTTGAGTCCATAAAAAGTGACAAAAACATTAGTGTCCGTTGTGCGTGGGAAGAAAACTTCTTTTTACAGCGAAAAAACCCCTAAACTTCCAAGCAAGCACCGAGTGTACTACGACGTAATGTGAAATTCACAGAGAAACTCGCGGATTCTTCCACTGACCGCTGCAGCACACCTGCACCAGGGTAAACCTCCTCCGCCTACCCCAGTCCTGCTTTACAGGTGAAAATAGAGCAACAGGACCGCTAGTCTTTGATTTTATTTATTTTCTGCTGTGTTTTACTTGCATCTATTTGAAAGAGTGAGTGTAAACACAAAAAAATATTTTATGTGCTGGAATGTGAAGAAAATAGGTTTAAATGTTAAACAAATTTCTTCCAGTCAGAGAATGTTGCATATAATTTAATTTTTGCTTGATGCATAAACTTAAAAGATTAAAACTAATAAAACAAGTTTTAAAAAGAGACTTTTCCATTTGATTACATTTTGTATGATGAATTATGCAGAAAAAGTAGAATTGGGCTGAAAGATCTATCGCTTTATCACCTATTCAGGTTGTAAATTGTGTTTTTAAAAAGTAACTAAGTAACTAAGTAACTAAGTAATTGATTACTTTTGAAAATAAGTAATCAGTAAAGTAACGGGATTACTTTTTGGGGGAAGTAATCAGTAATTAGTAACTGATTACTTTTTTCAAGTAACTTGACCAACACTGGTAATATGGTAATATGTTGGCATATTGAATGTAGTCTAAATATGATATTGGTGTATAAAAAAAAAATAAATTGTTTAAAGAACTTAGTGCAGGGAGCATTATCATTGTTGTCACATTTTTTATGTCACTTTTCTTTAATCTATTACAGGGAAAATGATGGGACACATTACTATGTACTGACTATGGAGTGGGGGTTGAAATAACAACACCAAAGTGGAAGTGCCAAAAACTGCATTTCCACTAATGGCCAACTGACAGTGGCTCTTTTTTCATAGAATCCCATGACAAAAATCCATACTTTGGAGAGTAAATAAACAAAAACAGTGTTGGTCTTTTGGTGTAATTTGCCATTTTAGATTAGGTGAAATTTTTTATGACTCATCTGCTTTGATTTTATCATGGGATGACTGGTTTCAATGACACAGCCAGCCCATTATAGTCTAGATTTCACCTGTTTTAAAATTCACAAGTGTAAAAATCGCCCTCTTATTTTAATTGAGGCAAAACATTAAATTGAAGAAATCTTTTAACCAGTGATAAAAGTTTTACAAGGTTTTTATTTATAAAGTTTGGTATGTATTTTCAACTACAGATCATCAAAAAAACACTTAGGCACGTTTCAGCCTTTCTTATAAACACCAAACTGATATGTTTATATTGGTTTCCATGCATTTGCACTCACTCAGCAGCTTACTGCCAATTCCAACTCTACTGTGTAAAGTACACTATTTATATTTTACTCTTTTTCTTCACGTTAAAGTGACACTGTTGCAGTATCTTAATTGCACCATTATTTTTTGCCGAGAAGCACATCCCATATTAACGACAGTGTACATAGTGCATGTAGACAGCAGCAGAAGGACAGTATCTTTTTATCTACCTGCAGTAAAACTCACCCTCTGTCCAAGCCATGAATAACACTTATACTGCCAGCTCGTTTCTTTGCCCGGGAGACGGAGGGAGGGGGGAGATTAGAGGGGAGGAGGTGGCAAAGAAATTAAGAAAAATTACATGTTGACACACATAAAAGAAAAACAGAAAGAGACTGTGCAGTCGTACAGTCCACCTTTCTAGTTTGCTTTTCATGCAAAGTGTGACTTCAGTTCAGCACTGAACTAATTTTAGTCTCACAAGTGGAAAGTGACGTTTCTTAGTGAATAAAACAGAGTTATATGGATTTTATCCACTTGACAATGACCAGGTAATGGGAAGCAAAAAGCATGTTTGTAACTGAACCATACTTGGAAGAAGGTTAGAAAAAATCTTAGTAAGCAAACATTTCTCTAAAAATTCAACAGAATTATTTGTATTTGTAAATTCCTGAAGAAATTTTTTTATTCTATAATAAATATTAAATACTGCTCAAACTTAATATTCACCCATCTTACTGTCATATTAATCAGTTTGGGCAATTTCTTTATTTAAATGTTCAGACCAGTAAAGACCTACTGTATTAAATAGTAATGATTGGGGAGGTCACATGGACACAGTGTTGCTACAGTAACCACCTCTGCAAATCCTGAAGAAAAAAACAATAAACTATTATACTGTTATTTTTGAAAAATACATGTTTTAAAACTCTGATAGAGCTTAGCAGTCTTTCAATCTAAGGTCGACCATTAAATAATTTAACGGTAAAATTGCAACTCTTTATGTGACAGCTCACCTGTCTCAGTTGTAGATAAGTAGATTCTGCTTTACTATCCTCTTTCTATGTTGAAAATTCCCTGACAGTTATGAATAAATGATGAAGTTACTGTTGCTGTGCCGTGTGCATAAAGAGAGATGGGAGACACACCTGTGGAATCTGCAGGTATTTAATAAACTTAAAAAGCTTGAAGGAATAAAATACAACTGCGGTGCCTTTTAATGTTCTGTCAAAACGAGATTATGTTATATTCACTTGTACATTCTTCAATGTTTATGGACCAGTATTGGCTGCTGAAATGTGAAAAAAACTGATATTAGGACCAAAAAATGCTGTGTATTACGTTCTTCCATCCATCCATTTACTTTTGCTTATCACATTCAGGGCCCACGTGCATTGTCATATTGTATATTCTTTTCTTTTTCACAAAGAACTGGATTTAAGGTTCCCGTTATTTTCCCTGACAGGTTTATTTTTTCAGCCTAACGATGAACTAGTTTTCATGCATTGACATCTCTTTGGATTCCATATTAAGAATTCCAGTGAACAGCTGCCCAAGTACCAAAAGTTCAACTCCTGCTTAACTTTTCCTGGAATAATGAGGCAACTTGACCATCAAACTGTTTCTCAGTCAATTTTGAATTACTTTTGACCCTCTGAAAATGGTGGTCAGTGTCTGTAAGACCCTACAATAATAAATATAATAACAGAGCAAAAACCTCAACAATCAGAAGACCCCTTGTGAAATACTGTAGCACCTGGCGACAGTGGGAAGGAAAAACTCCCATCTGGTTGAGAGTGAGGGGAGAGAGAGGACAAAAAATTGTTGCACTTACAGCATTTATTTACATTTATAAGATTCATTATAAATTCCAAATCATTTCATTTTCATAGTCATTATCCTCCTGAAATGCAACGTTATATTATCCATTTACATTTGTTTCCTGTGTCACATTACTATATGTCGCCCATATGTAACCTAACGATTGCCAAAAGATAATAATTTGAAAAAGCATCACAGGTCGGGCTAAAATCACCGTTACTTTAGTTTTGAGCTCGCATCTGTAATGTGTATACATTTGGAAAAATCTTTCATACATCTTGAATTGAGTTAGTCTGCGCTTCACTCATGCCATGTTTGTTTTCAAATCTACTGTGGTGGTGCACAGATGCAAGATCTAATTGCATATATGACAATACTCACCTCAAGACACTTAATTAATAATAACATAATGTAAAGAGCGCACAATAACAGGAGTAAAACAGTAACAGTGAGGGGGTTTTACAGAAACCTTCTGTATAGTGAACAAAACTTAAAATAGCATAACCTTGGCTGATTTTGCCACTAACAGGTAACATCAGTACTATATATAGTAAACTAAAATCTGGGACTGAAATGAATGTAAACTGTGACACATCTTCAATCCTTCATTTTGTGAGGCTGAGCTTGCAGGCCTGGCATTTACATAACACTTTCCTAGTCTTACTAACAACTCAGAGCACTTTGTAATAAAGCCAACATCCATACAGAACTTTATTCTATACACTTGGAAATAATTTAAAGAGTAATTATTCCCTGGGTTCTCTGAGCAGGTTTATCTGGTCCAACTAGAAAAGAAAAATAGCCGTCGGCAAACTTTTTTGGTTCCACTATGATCCCTCTACACAACTTTTTTTTCACCATCGTACCTTTCCAATTTTAATAGAGTAAAAAAAAAAAGTATTGTTGACCATTAAACTATTATTATGTTGTTACAGTATTGTTCTTGAAGGGCAGAGACTGCTATTTTCTTGGATTGACACACAGACAATAAAGATGTGCAAGTGTTTGTCAGTTCAATTCAATTTATTTATACAGCACCAAATCACAACAGTCACCTCAAGGCGCTTTATAAGGTAGACCCTACAATAATACATACAGAGAAAAACCCAACAATCATAAGACCCCCTATGAGCAAACACTTTGGCGACAGTGGGAAGGAAGAACTCTGGCAGAACCAGGCTCAGGGAGGGGCAACCATCTGCCGTGACCAGTTGGTGAGAGAGAAGGATGTAGTCACGTTTATTGGTTTTGCAAACAGTTGACAGAAAGTTGGAAGAACACTGCTGAAGCAGTAAGTTGGCTTTTATAAGAACTGTTAGTCAGACCAGCCATAAAAATAGGGCTAAAAAGTATGAAGATAAATCGTCAAAGGCAAAACTAAGAAACAGGGATCAGGAGCTACAGAAGCTAAGGGCCCCTAAATGTACATGATTCACCAACATGTCACTTTTTGACACAGCTGTTGGTCAGTAGCAACTTTTGCAACTATAATTAAAATTTGCAGTCTCTTAAGCTAGCTGCAGTGGAGCCACAAAAGGCCATGGTTTCAAGTAAAACACAACCCTTCACAATATTAATTCACTATTTAAAAAAAGACAAGTTAGGAGTGAAAGACCTGTGAAACTGTTACCACTGCACTGCCACAGGACACCTCTGAAATTACCAAGCAGCTTTGCTTTACATTTGCTCACACAAAAAAAGACCAGTTATTGTTTATTCGGCTGGAGGAACGTGTACGTTACAGGAATATAACATTGGGATTCATCAAACTTTTGCCCCCCCAGGCTTAACAGATTATTGTACCTATGGTAGTGTCTGCATATGTAGTCAATAATCAAAATACACTGTTTTTCAATACTGCACCACAGGGAGAAACACTGAAAAGGGAGTTTGTGACAGTTGGGGAAAAAAACAATGCTCACAGCAGTGAAGAAAAAGGAGGAAAAACAGAAAATAGTGGAGGAGAGGAAAGGGTCAAAGAATAAAGGGATGATAGGGAGATAGAAAAGAAGAGAGGGAGAGAAAGAGATGTAAGTGGGCTCTGCGGAGACCCTGGTCGGTGGCAGTCTGTCTCTGATTTCCATTCATTGTTAAGATGGATGAGATCCCAGCCGGACTGGGAGCAGACTGCCGCATTTCTTCTTCTTCATCTCTTTCTTTCTTTCTTTTTTTCTTTGGATAGGGGGGGCATTATTCAAAACAGAGCTTATTTTTGGTGGCCATTATGCATGCACACCTGATCAGCATGTCAGCCTGGCCTCCCCGCATCGCATGATGGAACGGCCCAATTTACCTCTTTCACCTGCCTTGCATAAAGGCACACTGAGCACACACCTTGCAGTACTGTACAACACACACACACACACACATATACACACCAAGTGGAATAGAGATTGGAGGATAGATCGCAAGGTGTGTGGAGGATCACACGTGGAAGCGGGCACACACACACACACACTGCTGTTTATTTGCAAAATGTGTATGAAAGTGTGTACTTAAGCTATATAAGGCCATTGGAAGTGCGGCATATGACACACACTCACCTACTGTACTCTCTCACACACACACATACACACAGGACTCCCACACAGTATCCTAACTGTGTCAGTTGATACTGAGTCAAAACTGAATTCATTACCAAGTGAGGGCTCTTCCTCTCTTGCTCTCTGTATCTCTTTTGCTGTCTTTCTATGAGTGTAGCTCCAAAGCACACAGGGTTCATCTTGACAATACACTGCAAAGGCTGTATATACATATATATATATATATATATATATGTGTATATATATATATGAAATATATTTTAAATACTCAGTGTTTTATAATTAATCAAATATAAAATGGAGATATTTACGGCCATATTTAGATTTATTGATTGAGACTGCCATGACAGTTTAAAGTGTATCCAGCACAGATTGATGTTTGATCCTCAGTTTTTCCTGTAAGTATGAATCTGTATCAGCATTACTTTTACTAATATTTATTTTTAATCTTTGTTACACTGTGGTTTGGCAAAATTAGCTACAGCTTTCCTGAAGCTTTGGCCAAGCCAGTATTTATGATTTATGTTCTTACTCATCACGTCAACATTGGCAGACCTACAGTAAAATGAATAAAAGCACATCTACAGTGTGTGTATCTGTATGTGAGCGTTATAATTCTAAATCTTTTAGAGAAATCTGAAAATCTCAATATTTGATATGAAAGTGAAAGGTGTCAAATACTGTAGAAAACACTGGATATATGTTCACGCTCATGTGGATTCCTGCACAAATGCATTACATGAAAAGAGCCTGAAAGTAGAATAAAGTCCAGCTTTATTGTACTTTCTTTAAGTGGCTCAGTACTGGCATAACTGAGCGTGCTTTAATTATATTGTTCCATAACCAAATCGTTTTTTAAATGCTGGTTTAAATGTGTGGCACTATGAGCAACAATGGGCACACAAAATGTAAGAGTAGTTTTTAAGGTTCATCTCCACACTTGTGTAGAACGTGGTTACACATTGGGCCACTCGAGTGGTCACATTTCATATTTTACTGCTTACCTACCTACAGCCTTTTGAGATAACTGACCTGCAGCAACAGATCTCACTGCGAAACGCCACTGGTCAGCAGTTTGAAATGAGAATGCTTCTTTTGTCTACTTGGTTTTTAGTCACATCCCCTGTATTTCACAAATTGGAAAGAATTTTAATTATAAAAAGTTTTATAAATAACCATAACCATAAGAGTCATGATCATACAGTCCATGTTAGCTTATAACAACGATTTTCCAAATGACCACTTTATATCAGCTCAATCAGAAAAACTTTAAAACATAAAGTAAAATAAAGTTTCAACAATGAAAGTTTATTCACATTTTTACCTCATTAATATTTCTGGCAACTTTACAATGACTGAAGAATGTCAGCCTTTCAACATGTTATTTCATCTTGAATGATTAGTACAATAATCAAATGTCACCGCTAAGATGTTCTTAAAATGACAGTTTAAGCTTAAAATTGCAGCCTGATATGCATCACCTGACAAGCCTGATTTTCCCATCAAAAAAATCTTTTTTTTTAAATTTTCTAGTCAATCTGCTGTAAGCTTTGGTCAACGCAGTATCATGAAATTTTGATTAAATGATGAGAAGACACCTTAATTACTGAATTTTAAGAAAAAAAAGATTCCCAAGTGTATTTGTCAGGCCTCATCAGATACCAACTTTAAGTTTGTTGCTGATGGTTTAATTAAGTTCTGCAGTCTAAGAAAAGTATAAGTACTGTATTGTGCATTCACAGGTACTGCTGTTGTACCCATCTTGTACCTTCATGCAAAGTTACAAAAATTTAACTTTTACAAAAAGGTGCAAAATTAACCTTAAGCCTCATAGAAAGTACTTTTCTTGCACTTCACTTGCACCTCTTTAACTGGACGTTTTTCCCTGAGTATTTGCTCCAAATTGTCTTTAGGGAATAAAATTCTGTTGTTGAAGCACTGTGTGAATGTGGATTGGCTGATTTTACTGGCTTTACTGCTTCTCGTCAAAAATGAATAGCTTTAAGTAAATTAAAGCTAATCTTTATGTCCATCTTTTATTAATGACAATATAAAAGCATGCCGAGTAATAAGTGCCTTTATTACACGTAGTGAGTTATATAAATTCATCAGTGTTAAGTCCTTAAAAAAAGAAAAAAAAGTTCAATCTCTGGTTCAAATGAATTTGTTTCTGATTAGAGGCTCATTCACTACTGAATTTGTAGTTTTAAAAGGCTCAGTGACTGTTACTGTAGTAATGTTCACATGAAATAAATACTGTTTTATGAGTTTCCTCTGTTCACACCACGTTGCATTTAATTTTATGCTAAAATAAAATGGTATGTGATTTAATGAGCTACTTTTCCAAATGGATTATGTCCATATTACAGTACAGTGACTACAGTGTTTAATTAAATATAATGTTTACTCACTAAAGTTAGGATAGACAAAAAACATGAATTTTGATTTCTTTTCGACTTCACCTTCTGAAGAAGACGGGAGCAAAGAACAAAAAGTTGGTCCTGAACACCAGCAGTTGGACTGGGATTTGCTAGCAGGATAAAGTGACTGAACAAACTTAGGGGTGGTTTTCAACAGATGGAATCAGCTAAAAACAAACAATGGATTGCCGCAATGTTCTAATTTGTACAACTTTTTCCCTGATAAGCCTTCTACTTATCAGAGGTTAAGGCTATATTCCAGATGTTCAGAACTGAAATAGAAGTCAGGAAACTTTGAGTGAAATCATGTATCTGTGTTCTGTGTACAACCGTTGTGTAAAGAGCACTGAGTAGTTACAAAATGCGAGCGACGTCTGAAACAGAGCACTGGAGCTCCTGCTAACGCTCCTCACACTACGCCGTCTGTGTAGACATGGTGACACCGTGTGAAGGTGTAAGCAGGTGCTTTAAATATAGCAAGAAGTTACTTGTTTTCATTTTGTCAACTCATCGACATGAGCAACAGCAGCAGTGGTAGTAAAGGTAAGTTCATTTAAAAGCTTGGAGACTCACTGTTACATTTTTTTTAAAGACAATTTTTGCTTCATTGTGATCGCAACCGATGATATCGTTGATAGGATTTTGGTAGATTTTAGTTTATCTAAGAGCAAATTTTGCAAATTTTCATTTGCTAAAATGCAAAACAAAAAAATCCAGAATGACTTTTATCAGACAAAACAAGTTAAACTTCTGGGATACTGATGTGGTCAGTATCATAGCTGATTTGGTGTTAATGAAATGAACAACAACAATGGGACAACCCTTAGACCATGAATGCTTTTACAGGTGGAGGCCACAGACTTTTATTTCCCTCCTCATCTTTTTTGACAGTTTTTTTGACTAGTTTTGTATTTGGCTAGGGTCACTGTCACTACTGATAGCATGAGGCGATATCTGCGCCCTACAGAGTTTGCACAGGTAGTCCAAATCCTCCAGGATCATACATCAATACATGCCATTGCTAGAAGGTGTTCTGTGTCTCCCAACACAGTCACAAAAGCATGGAGACAGACAGTTACTCTAGGAGAGCTGGACAGGGCCATAGAAGGCCCTTAACCCATAAGCAGGACCGGTATCTGCTCCTTTGTGCAAGGAGGAAAAGGATGAGCACTGTCAGGACTACAACATGACCTCCACCAGGCCACTGGTGTGAATGTGTCTGACCATACACAGAAACAGATTTCATGAGGGTGGCCTGACGGTCGACATCACTGAGCTCACTGTCCAGTACCGTGGAACCTGAATGGCATTTGCCACAGAATACCAGAATCAGCAGGTCCACCATTAGTGTCCTGTGCTTTTCACAGATGAGAGCAGCTTCACTTTCAGTGTGTGATGGATGTGAAAAGGTTTGGAGAAGCCGTGGAGATCTTAATGCTGCTTGTTCAGCATGACAGTATCAGGATGAAATCCTTGGATCCATTGTCAAACCCTACACCTGGAAGTGGAGTGCATCATTTTTTCACCTTGGTTTTCGGGGTATCTTTTAATTGAGCCCTCTGTTAAGTTGATCATTTCTATTGCATTCAAACAATGTGGCATCCTTTCCATATCAGGGCAGCTGACCCTTGATACGATCCGTTCTTGTATTTCACATCATTACCAAGTCTAATGGGAACTATTCAACACGATATTTTAACAGCCCTTTCAGTTTGTGACATTGCAAACATGTAACAATCAAATACAGAGCATCATCCCAACACAAGGATCTAGATGTAGCACATTCCCATCTGCTAGAATGGTATCCATAGCCCCATGAAGTCTGCTGAAGCTCTCCCAACAGTGTGTCAGGAGGGGGGAAGGAATATTGTCCATCAATACGTTTTCAGGAACTGGACTAAAGAAACATGGGTGTCTTCAATCCTGGAAGAGTTGATGTTGATACTAACTAACATTAGATAAGGGATTAGACAACAATCTGAAGGAGGAGAAAAGAAAATTAAGCGAAGTAGTAGAGAGAAGGAAAATAACTCTGGGAGTTAAATTAGAGAAAACAAAAGCCGAAAACCTCAAGGATAAGATAAAGAAGATGTGAGATGGAGAGATGAGGAGAAGGAAGAGGGTCGAAAGAGGAAGAAAGGAGACATGACATGATGGAGAGAGGAAGGTGCAGTAAGACGGGACAGAGGCGAGCGGGGCAGAAATGGAGACTGGAGAAAAGAGGGATGAAGCAGGTGAAGCAAAAGCCCAGCAGAGTCTCCTAAAGATATTTACGGCATCCAGCTCCAGCGCAGCCTGGCCAGCTGGGGAGAGCAGGTGGACCAAACAGGTCAGCTCATTAAAACACACACACTCACTATTGTGCTCTTTTAGCTAATGTTTGAGTGTACCATTACTGCGGCCGCCAGGTTGCCGCTCCTCTCCCATGTGTAAAGAAAAAAAGAAAAGAAAAGAGCTTGACTCTTTCACGCAAACTGGGCCAGGTGTGTGTCATTGTGTTACAGGGGTTAAAAAGACATGACCCAAGAGTGGGACAGCGAAGAGAGATGGTGGTGCAGGTTTGCGTGTGTTTGTCCATTAATCATAGCTGTGCTCCAGGCCAAGCCCTCTGTCCCACCTTTTCACACAATGGACCACACTCACCTCTCTGTGAAGCGCCTCACACACATTCACACACAGTACAGAGAGAGAGCGAGAGTTTGGAGCTACATCGAATCATTTTGGGGGGGTAAAAAAAAAATGCACATTTATTTTCTGATACTATCTTATTTTCCTGTGACTAAAAAAAATTCCCTAACTTGTGCATTCTTGTACATGCTTTTGTTCTGTTATTTCTGAAAAAAAAAAAACATTTTGTTCTTACATAATATTTACAGCTAATCTGAAGTTAAATAGAAGTGCTTTAAAACTACATTTACCTGTATGGCCAGCAGGAGTCAACTCTACTGACTGCAGAACCAAGCCCAGTGTGAAGTCCATGGGAAAATGACCCCATGCTTTCTTGATTTGTAAAAACGTAGGATAGGCTCCACCCCCGAATTGGATAATCTGAAGAAAATGGATGGATGGTTGCATCGCATTAATAATGCTAGCTGTTACTCCCCTCGAGTCTTAATAAAGCTCAACTTGTTCTTTGGTTTTAAACTGACATTTATTTCGGACAGGAGGATTCTTCGACATGCCTTAACATGTAA
The DNA here is from genome assembly GCF_001858045.2 of Oreochromis niloticus. Lineage (NCBI taxonomy): Eukaryota > Metazoa > Chordata > Actinopteri > Cichliformes > Cichlidae > Oreochromis > Oreochromis niloticus. The sequence continues at coordinate 29,585,053 of NC_031978.2, read as the reverse complement.
TGACGTCCAACCACAGCCGATACAATGCCGTCAGAACTAAAAAGAAATACAACTTAAATGAATATTCTTAACAAAGCCCTTAAGCATTATATAAAACAAAACATTCCAACAAAACGATCAATAAAATACACATTACACTTCACACTGCGGTAATTGCACTAGAATATCACGCAATACTAGCGTATTTACATACAGCGATAATAAACAAAAGAAAACATTTACCTCATTGGCCTCACTCAAAGGGAATAAAAACTTTAATCCTCACGTCGTGGGGTAGTCCAAAACACTCTTCACAACTTTCTGTAGACGTGCAAACCTCGTGGCTCGTCTCTTAATTAGCTTGCTGAGTGTGCCCACCAAGAAAAATGCCCTCTCAGCAACAACAGACGGAACGATAGAAAAGGTTCCTATCTAATTGCACAGTTAGCACAAATACACATTTAAACATATAAATCTAATGAACAGAACATGAATTACTATTTATTTATTATTTCTTACTATTTCAACTACTAATTGTTTCAACATTAAATCCAATAAAATGAACTTAAATGTGAGAGTTGCTTTTGACGGCAGCTACACTCCCACCAAATCACTTGTGATTTTCACCCATGAACTTATGAAATGTACACTAATCTGCTTCTAATAGTGTCACAGTCTTGTGTATAGGTCTGTCAAGTAGAACTGGTTTACTCAGTCTCTTTCCCTGGTCATCTAACAATGAGTCACTCATTAACAGTTGCACTTTGCGTATACATCCATCTTCACTCGGGTGTATGGCAACAACTTTGGCCAACTTCCAGTCGTTTCTTGATGCTTGGTCATCTTGTACGATCACTATGTCATTGACCTTTGCATTTCTGTTTGTTTTGTGCCACTTTTGTCTTTGTTGTAGGCTCAATAAGTATTCTTTCACAAATCTGAGAAGTCTTGCCATCGCTTTGACCAACCTTGACCAACTGGAGAATTTCTGAAAACGTTCTGCCAAAGAATCTGTTTCCGTAGTTGTATGGAGTACACCAGCTTTGCGTACTTCTGGATCCTCTGCATCAAGTTTTCCCACCTCGACTTCTCCGTGGGGAAGTTTCTTTTGCCAAAGAAAACTTGGACCGCTAAACCAGTTGGAGGTAATAAGGTCTTTGGCCTTCAGTCCGCGCGACGCATGGTCAGCTGGATTGAGATCTGATGCCACAAACTTCCATTGCATCGGTTGAGTGCTTTCCTTACTACGCTGAATGCGATTTGCAACGAAAACATGGAAACGTCTTGCATCGTTGTTGATATATCCCAAGACAACTTGAGAATCTGTCCAGAAGAATTCTTGAGCATCTTCTAGCTCCAACTCTGCTTTGAGCATGTCACTAATCCGCACTGCTACAACTGCTGCAGACAGCTCCAATCTTGGCACCGTAGTAACCTTTGTGGGTGCTACTCTGGACTTAGCAAAGACAAGAGAGCAGTGGACTTGTCCTGCTTCACTGACAGCTCTCAGGTACGTACAAACACCATACCCTGAAACACTTGCGTCTGAGAAATGGTGAAGCTCGTACTTCTGAACTGTTTGAAAATCTCTTGGCACGTAACATCTGTCAATTTTGACATCTGGACATCTGCTAGATTTTTTAGATCCAACAACCAGGACTCCCACCGTGACTTCAGATCGCTTGTGAGTGGTTCGTCCCAATCTGCTTTCTCACGACACATCTGCTGTAGTATCTGCTTCCCAAGTAGAACAAAAGGTGCCACAAAGCCAAGTGGATCGTAAATAGAGGCTACCGTGGACAACACTCCTCTTCTGGAAAGTGGCTGCTCGTTCACAACTACTCGAAACTGGAAATGATCCGAGTCGATGCACCATTTGACACCTAGGGCTCTTTCAATTTGTTGCTCGCCCAGTGACAAGTCTTTCCTTACTGTTTCTGCACAATCTTCTTCCGGCAGCGAATTAAGCACTTGCTTACTGTTTGAAACGAACTTGTGAAGTCGCAAGCCTCCTGTTCTGCAAAGCTCCTTGGCTTCCTTCACCAAACGAATTGCCTCTTCTTCTGAGTGGAAACTGATAAGACCATCGTCCACATAAAAATTTCGCTCAATGAACCTTATGGTAGCTTCACTGAACTTGCCTTGACCTTGTGCAGCAATATACTTGAGACCAAAGTTCGCACAGGCAGGGGAAGAAGCAGCTCCAAACAGGTGTACGCGCATGCGATAGACAGATGGAGCAGAGTTGAAGTCCCCATTGTCCCACCACAAGAAGCGAAAGTAATCTTGATCTTCTTCTCTGACTCTGAATTGATGAAACATGCGCTCAATGTCGCACATCACTGCAACTGGACCTTTCCGAAATCGACACAGGACCCCCACCAGAGAGTTGGTTAACTCTGGCCCTGTAAGCAGGTAGTCGTTCAAGGACACTCCTTCGTACTTCGCTGAACAATCAAACACCACTCTTATTTTGCCAGGCTTTTGTGGATGATACACTCCATGGTGTGGAATGTACCAGGCAGGGCTTTTGTCCAGGTCTACAGAGGGAACTCTTTCTGCATCACCACGCTCTATAGTCTCTCTCATGAACTCTGTGTAGTCTTTGTGGTATTGGTTGTCCTTCTCAAATCTCCTCTTCAAAGATTTGAGTCTGTGTTCTGCACAGCTCCGGTTGTTTGCCAGACTTGGTCTGTCTTCCTTAAATGGCAAAGGTAACTCACAGTGTCCATCTGCTTTCATCTTCACTCCTTCTTCCATTATGGAGATGAACCTTAAATCTTCTTGTGAGAAGTGTGAGTCTTCCACCTTTCTTTCATTGAAGTCGGACTCGAGCACTTTAATTACATCTGCTGATGTGACCACCTCTTTGACTTGTGTGCGACAGATGTATTGCACTTCTTTGACCAACTGTTCAGCTGACTGACTGGGTGTCACTTCCTTGACAATGATTTTGTGGCTACATCCTATGGCATCCCCATAGTCAACACATGGATTAGTTCCTCCAACTATTGTCCAGCCAAGGTCTGTTCTTTGGGCAAAAGGTTCATTATCTTTTCCTGCCACAACTTCTCTGGGTACCAACACTTGTGAGCAATTGTAACCAATGAGCAGGCCTACTTCACATTCAATCAGTGGAGCAATTTCTTCAGCCAGGTGCTCTAAGTGTGGCCACGCTCTTGCTGTCCTTTGTGTGGGAATATGACTCAAATTCGCAGGAATAAACTCTCTTGTGTATGTCACAGGAAGAGGAATTCTCCTTGAAGAATAGAAACCTCTGACCTGTAATCCAGACAACCTTTGACTTGGTACTAAAGTATCTTTAGAAGACATTGTCGAGAGCTTTAACTGCACACATTTCTTCTCTGCATCCAGAGCATCTGCCCTTTCTTTCAAGACGAATGTCGTGTCACTTTGGCTGTCAAGAAGAGCATAGAGAAGAATCTCATGTTCAGGATTGCTTGTTGTAGATAACCAAACTGGAATGATCGTAGATGTGAGATTACTTCTGTCACTTTGAATCACACGGTTTGATATTGCTTCACTTGGTGCTTCCTTGGGTTTGGTTTCTCTACTCTCTTTACTGTCTTCCATCTCTTTTATTTGTGGTTCCTTGACACTTTCTTTCTCTTTCCTTGTCCTTGAGGATTTGTCTCGTTCTTCATGCAAACATGTCGGGTGTTTCCCTTTACATGTGTCACACATCTTTCTCTTTTCACATTTCTTTGATTGGTGTCCAAAGCCTAGACATCCAAAGCACAATCCCTTGGTTTGCACAAACTTGACTCTTTCACTCAAGACCTTGTCCATAAACTTCCTACATGTGTGAATGCTATGATTTGAGTTTTCACAAAACACACATTTTTTTGTGTTGGACGTCTCTTCTGCTGCACTCACTAGCACCTTTGCTCCAACACTTCTTGTCTTGGAAGATTTCGTTTTCTCTGAGTCACCTGCTTTGAGTGCATGAAGCGATGTTACTGGATTGCACGCAATCTTGGCCTCTCTCGCAATGAAGTCAACAAAGTGGCTAAATGTTGGGAAAGAACCATCTTGCTCTTCAATTTCAATGACCTTTCGATTCCATCTCGCTGACAACCAATCAGGTAGCTTGCTTAGCATTCTCTGATTCTCATTGCAGTCGTTCAAAACTTCAAGACCTTTAACCTGAAGCATGGCTGCTTCACATCCTCTGAGAAAATCTGAAAATTCGCGAAGTTCAACGCTATCCTTGTTACCAATCCTTGGCCATGATGTCAACTTATCTCTGAAAGCTTTGGTGATTACAAATGAACTTCCATATCTTTCCTCCAAAGTGTTCCATGCTGAGTAATAAGCACGCTCGGTTCCCAACAGAAAATAACTCTCAACAGCCTTTCTCGCCGGTCCTCCAACATACTTGTGAAGATAGTAAATCTTTTCATTCACTGGGATGTTCTTTCTGTCTATCAGCATTTGAAACGACAATTTCCAATCCTTGTACTTGAGAGGATCTCCGTTGAAGACTGTAGGTTCTGGTACTGGTAGGCGACTTATGTGAATGGACTCAGCTAGAGCTTGGGCCAATGTTGTGGTACTATCTTCATGTTTGCTTTCTCTTGGTTGTGACCTTGTGATGGCTTGTGGCATATCAAACGGCACTGCATTTGCATTAAGTTGCGAGTGTGCAAACTGACTCATCGGTTTGGATGTGGCATTTCTCCTGTTACTCCTTTCGTGCAGAAGGTCTGATATTTCTTCATCTGAGATTCCTTCTTCATTGTACACTTTCAGACGTGCTTTAGCAGCATTCATTTTCTTTACTGTTTCTAGCCTTTCAAGCTCTCTTCGCTTTTGCTCTAAGGCCTTCTGTTTCTCAGCATTCTCTGCTTCAAGGATTTCAAGTGCCTTTCTTTCACTTTCCATTTCCTCCATAATCTTCAGAGTTGCTTCAGTAGCCGCAAGCTCTGCAGCTGCTTCTTGCCTCTTTACAGACAACTTACTTGAGCATCTTGATTGCCTGCTATTTGAACTCTTAGATCTTTGCGAGGTTGCAGAATTGAATGCTGATCCTACATCACTCCAGTGAACTAATCTCCCAGAAAGTTCTTCGTCTTCTTCTGCTGCTAATTTTTCTTGAGTTAGCCTTATCATCTTCTGAGAAACAGCATCACAGGTGTCCACTCTGCGGCGAGTGTCTGCATCAGGAGTTTCATGATTGCGCAGTTCATCATAAACTTGTTTCACTTCTGCCGAGGTATGTTCAACTCGGTCAATAAGCTCTTTAAGTTTTGCACTAACAGGTTCTTCAAGTGCTTTTTTGCCTTGTTTTGCCACAACTTTCCACCTTTCATAACTGACTTTAAAGCGAGCTTGAAGCTTGTTCACCTTTTCATCATGTAGTGCTTGGCCCCTTTCAGTGAACTTCTTAACTCTTTGACTTTTCCTCAAACTTCCTTCTTTAGGAGCTTTACTTGTGCATGGTTCTTGCAAACTTTCTTGCTCTTCAAAAGCTTCTTGCTGCTCCACAGCTTCAGTGTCACAGCCTTCTTGCTCCATGTCACAGACAGTCAAAGGTGTTATACTACACTCAAGTCACCTAGGTCCACTTAAATACGTGAATGGTCACCTTATGAAGCACCTAGGAACTTAAATTGCTTTACTTTAAAGAGTCAACTTAAATATAGGTCACCATCACTTAAACCAAAATAATAAATTGTTCTTCACTTGTAGTTAAACAGAAAATAACCTTCAATGTCAAACAAAATACTATAATGTGACCTTTAAATATCTAATGCAGTCTTAAAAATAAGCAAAACCCTTATAATCAACTTAAACGTACCTTAATTGCAGTTACTTAGCATAAACAACTAATAACATGAACTTAAACTTTTACTCCAAAACCACCACACTTCCCCTTTCATTGCTTGACAGAGTCCCTTTAAGATGAGCTAAGGAAATCTACTCTCCACATTTAACTTGTATAAACGTGTTACTTATTTGTAGCTTAAGCAAGCTGCACCACTGGACTCTGGTTGCCTTATGGGATGTCTGTGTGTGTGTTTGGGTGTCTTTGATGCTTGAGAGAGACGCGAGCTTAACCACGTGACCCCGCGCGCTGTCGGCTCAGCTCCGCTCCGCTCTCTCGGCTGTCGGCTCGGCTCCGCTGCCACTCGGCCCCGTTCGCTCGGCTGTCGGCTCGGCTCCGCTGCGACAGACCTCTTTCTCCTTCTCTCTCCTCCAGCACGAAGCAGGCTGAGTTCTGACTGTTACTCCCCTCGAGTCTTAATAAAGCTCAACTTGTTCTTTGGTTTTAAACTGACATTTATTTCGGACAGGAGGATTCTTCGACATGCCTTAACATGTAATGACGTCCAACCACAGCCGATACAATGCCGTCAGAACTAAAAAGAAATACAACTTAAATGAATATTCTTAACAAAGCCCTTAAGCATTATATAAAACAAAACATTCCAACAAAACGATCAATAAAATACACATTACACTTCACACTGCGGTAATTGCACTAGAATATCACGCAATACTAGCGTATTTACATACAGCGATAATAAACAAAAGAAAACATTTACCTCATTGGCCTCACTCAAAGGGAATAAAAACTTTAATCCTCACGTCGTGGGGTAGTCCAAAACACTCTTCACAACTTTCTGTAGACGTGCAAACCTCGTGGCTCGTCTCTTAATTAGCTTGCTGAGTGTGCCCACCAAGAAAAATGCCCTCTCAGCAACAACAGACGGAACGATAGAAAAGGTTCCTATCTAATTGCACAGTTAGCACAAATACACATTTAAACATATAAATCTAATGAACAGAACATGAATTACTATTTATTTATTATTTCTTACTATTTCAACTACTAATTGTTTCAACATTAAATCCAATAAAATGAACTTAAATGTGAGAGTTGCTTTTGACGGCAGCTACACTAGCATTAAGTGTCTGAGCACCCCCAGGGTTAACATCATTAACATTATTTTCACTTGGACTTCTGAGCAAGTGTCTCATAAGTTAAGACAGATTTAATTTAGAGCAAATAGTCTGTGTACCTTTAAATTCACATCTTTATAGCCTGTCCATGAGTGCTAGCAAGGCTTCCTGAAACAAGAGAGGGAGCTCTTAATCTCACAGAAAGAGGGAGCGATAAAGGGTACCAGGTGTTGTCCAGGTCAGATGTAGGTCCAGCTCTGAAGCACTTCTGGCCTATCAAAAGCTGGTCTGAACATTATTAGATCACTGTAATTGTATGCAAGAATTTCAGGCCTGATAAGTGGGGGATTTCAAGGAATAGGTTATATAATGTGGAGTACCCACAATCCAACTGACATTCAAGCCTTGGCCTAGCAGACAGAGAAGCTACAACTTCTGTTTGGAGTTTGTCTGTTCTTCCTGCCTTATGTGGGTTTTCTCCAGGAGGTACGTAGCATATTAGAAAACATGCAAGGTTAGAGGTTTCACTTCCTGGTTGAATGAAGTTCTTAAAACTACTTTGATTAAAAGTCACAGAAAAATTCATCCATGTTCTCATTGGGGTTTCTCTCCTTCTTTTAAACAAACTCATATTTAACTAAATAAAGTGGCTTATCATTAAACGGCATAAATAAATGATCTCAGATGGTATTCATAAGAGTCAGAGGTCCCAGGCAGTGCTAATCTTTTGAGCTTTGCCAGTTAAGCTGTACTAGTCTATCCATCCATCAATCCATGTTGGAGCTAGCTGCGATGAATATGGTTTTTTAGTATTATTAATAATGTATTGTGATTTATCTTCTGAATTGTTCAATTGACTGGACTGCATAATAAAAAATATATCAGTTTATCTGTTTGCATTTAGATGAAGTACGTTCAGTTGTTGTCCAGCTAATTGGCCCCCCCTCCCTCCGCTTCCTGTGTATCCGTTCACAGGTAAAGCTGTGACAGTTTCGCCAAGGGTGTGAATCTGCCACCCAAAGTACCACCTCACCCCACCTCATCCACGAACCAACACCCCAACCCTGGGTGACAGCTCGGGTGTCAAACTTGGTAATTGGTGGCGGCGTAAGGTGTAAACAGGGTGACGGTGGCAAGGCTATAATCGCCCCGCTTGCGGTGTGAGCGGAAGGAAGGGAGAGGAGGATGAAGAGCAGCTCTGACAGGGTGCGAGGCCCTCACACAGCCACCTGTGCAAATTAACGTGTGTGGCCACACGCAGAGCAACACATTCACATGTAAAACACACAGCTATAGGTAAGAAACGCCTGGGCTCGGCTATATAAAAATACACACGCATTGTCATAATTAAGCATATGACACACACTTAAAAAAAAATACAGTTAGGTGGTAGATGAAAGACAGTACGTGGAGCCACACATGTACAGTTGGGTGGAGAAGCTGTGAAGTAAGACGGGAAGCTGCAGAGCTTCTTTGAACCGTCCACTTTGATTACATTGGAAAAAGTGGGTATGAGCGTAAGTGTTCGCGAGAGACATTTTTCTCACCCAGAGCATAGATCCTCGTCCCTGCATTAGTGCCAAACCAAATTACCCTCCTGCCCGTCTGGTGCCCTCAGTCCAAACCACATGCAAACACACACAGACGCACACTTGGGAGGAATGAAACACCACTGCAAAAAACATTTTATGTTGGACAGTCTCTCTCACACGCATACACTGCCCGTGACTATGACGCAGTATGACAGGCAGGAGTTGCCTAGCATGGCCCGCTGTCCCCTCTAACTCTCCCTTCTCTTCTTCCATCAACAGCATTTTTACTCCTGTCATCATCCTCTCCGCCTTCGCTTAACATTCCTAACTGCTTGCCTTTACTTCATTTTATGCGACTCTCTAAACTAAGTGCATAATTGCTGTTGGCAACAGCACACATATGAAAAATGGAAACGTGTCCTTCCCAGTATTTGTAAAGGCCAGTCATCAGATGAATCCAAACGCTAAGAGAAAACAGATTTTCTCCTCTCAGTATTCAACATTAGACACACATAATATTAATGATAGCGTGAATGGCCAATTCATTTTCCGAAGGGGCCACATGAGAAACTAGGGCTGTTGTGAAGGGCTGCACCAATGAGCTGAACTCAATTCTGCTCAATATTAATTTTGCCACTTTCTAAACTGCTACTGGTAAGAGTCAGTGTTACAATTAGGCAATGAAAATGTGGTTTAGGCACAGTAAAACTCCATTTACTGTACAGTTAACAAAATTGACATTTTTTCAGCTAAATTTCAAAGACTTTAAACTCAGTTCATTACTTTACTCCAGTTTTTCTAAATCATTTTCTGTGTTTTTTGTTCAGTGAGAGAAATCTAGTCTTTTGGGTTGAACAAGTGCATTCACGTCCAGTTCGATATCTGAGGTGGGACTGCGATCGGCAGCGGATAGATAATCCTCACTGGGAAAGGATGTCTGTCTGGATTTGTTAAACTTCATTACTGAGGTAGATCCAAGGGTTGATATGACAGAGAAGGATGCTAGGTACAGGGTGAGATGAAAAAAGATGATCTGCTGCAGCAGGGACCAGGTGAAAGGCACCTATGGGGTTTGGGGTTTTTTTTGTAGCTCAGAGGATGGAGTCCTGAGGTTGAAGTTCAAATAAAGTTGCAATAGTTTAATGTACATTTTAGCATCGATTGTCAAACTGAGTGATTATGCAAACAGAATAACAAAAATGCTAGAATTTCACTCAACAAATCTGAAACTTTGTGGGCTATCTGTATGACACAGCAGAACTTATTTTACAGATGATTCACATTAAAAATCCTCTAAAAGGAAACAACAGCAGAAGCATGTTGGCCAGTTCATTGCCTTTAATTAGCAGAGGTGACACTATAAACAGCTATACATTTTTTCTTCTATAATTCACCTATTTAGACATGTTTTAAGGCTTAAACTTTGGGCTTTTTGATTGACAGGTGTTTCATACACGTAGCTGTAGCCATTAGCTTTTTTGCTTTGCTTCACTTCCCCAAATCGAAGACACTTGGCTGTTTTTGTGGGATTGCTTGCTGTGTGCTAGACACTATCCAAGACAATCAGTTGTGATGAGTGAAATTCTATTTTATTAGACTTCTAATTAGCACTAATTTCCAGCTATACATGTCTAAGCATTGTCATGCCCGCAGTTTAGCCTGCTAATGATGACCAACACTGTTTCATCCACTGCACTTTTGGGGATTTTTAACAACTCTATGAAAATGTTCTGCTTGGAAATCTTAACTGTAGCCCTTCTATTCTTTACTCCTGAGTCATGGTCTTAAATATGAAACTCAGCTCAGTATCACATCCATCTCCTCTTTCAGCCTCATCTCTCCTTTTCTTCCTCTTTATTCCCTTCTCATCACATTTAGTCTGACCTCTTCCTTCTCACTTTTCCAAACTTTCCTGCCAGGCTTGCAGTATTAGTTTTCTTTTTTCTCTAATTTTGTTTCTTCCAAGTTCTTTTTGCACACATTTATTCACTCTAATATGTATCTTGCGTTTTCCTTTTTGTTTTTCCTTTCCACTTCTCCTCTTGCTTCCTCTCCCTCTAACCATCATCCTTTCTCCCCCAGCACATCGCGCCAATCTGCTGATTCTGAACTTTGTGTCTTGTCCTGTCCTTGTAGAACTGGGACTATACAGCAAAGCCAGATGGACTATCCCTGTTCTGCCAGAGACTAAAACACCACAGAAAGATGTTAGCATTATGGGAGGAGGCGTCATGTGCCCCCACCCCCTGTAACATCATCTCCTGTATTATTCAACACACTGAGCCCTCCTTCTGTGCAACACTGGTCCCTGACCTTTTCATATGAGCCTCTTTTAGCCAAACTAAACTCTGCACACAATGTCAGAGATATTACATGTCTTTGAAGAACAATTTGAATAGACGTACATGTTCAGATATATATATTTATTATGGTCATTAGTGGTTATTGATATGATTTTTGTTGTATCTTTGTATACAGCTAGATTACTTTCCTAAATACATTAAAGTGGACTGTTTATTCCAATTATAAATATTGTTATTATTCTAAAACATAAGAAAGTCATTGCAATGTAGGAACATTTGAGCCAAAATGTACACAGTGGCCTTGCAAAAATGAAACACGCTGCTGCTTTTCTCATGAGACCAATTTTAAAGACCCAGCAGCCATCAGGTGTTTCTACTGGACATCTCCTCTAACACAGTAAACGTTTATGTTTATGAACTTGGCAGCTGGTAGCAGTGAATATTTTCCATTCAAATATCCCAAATATCATTGATGGAGAATGTAGAGAAAACAAGGTCAAAGTTTCTTTAACCTCTTAACATCCAGTGAGCCATTTTGGATGAAGGAAGGGTTGGGTTAGGTAGCATCCACCCCTACAGATAGAATTTCTGCTAATTTAGAACACCCAAATATAACACCATCTAACAGAATGAATGAAATGAGACTAAAAGAAACTCTGAATCTGAACCCTAGACAGTTCTGGTGAATGTCAGAATGGACACAATCGTATCAAATTCATAGATTTATCATCTGACAACAGCAGTAAGGAAAAATCTTACCTAAAAAGAATGACGTGCATAGATTGGTGGAAGGCCTGAATAGATAAATGCTAGGCTCCTGGCCTGTATGAAGTTGTCCCTGACACCCTGAGGCCTCATCATCCACCATGATCCAGACTCTGATGCATCGACCTGAGCCTGAGCCTCAAGTCAATAAATCCATCCTTCCTCCTCTGACTTCACTTCATTCTTCTTTTTCCCTCGCTCTCCAGTGACCGAGGAGGTGAGAGGTGGCTTGAAAAAGAGGAATGAACACAGCAACAGTCTATCATGGCAAGGTCGAATGATGTCCAAAACTCTGGGACACAGGGGGCAGGGAGGTGTGAGGGATGTGGAGGATGAGAGAAAAAATGGGAAGAGATAGGAAATAAGAAATAAAGACAAAGATGCTGACAGTTTAGATAGATAGAGAGGTTTACAAGGAAGGCCGTAGAGTCTTATCTTTAAATCAGGTCCAGTAGTGGGTTTTAGAATTGTCGCCTTATGCTGTCATGCGCAAAAATAAGTTATTTGGCCACGGGAGACAAAGCACTGATGCTCCATTGGCATCAATGCTTTGTCCAGAATGACAGGTATCAGCAAATGTTGGATGGAACACTCTGCATGTTTTTTTGCATTATTGCTACATGATGAACCCAGTGGTGTTTCATCCCCTGACTTTTCCTTTTTGTTTTTTGATTAAACATCTCAGCCACTGTTGGAGGGATGGGTGTGCACATTGTCATGAAATTTGTTAGAGATATATACAGAACCCAGAGGATGCCTTCTGCTGGCTTTGGGAGTCCTTTAACATCTTTATAGAAGCAAGTAAGTAAACTAATTTCTGCATATAAAAATGTCTACAGCGGATTAGTGATACTAAACGTGGTAACCTTATACACAGTTATATGAGTCCACAACTTTTCATTAGTACTACCTTAAACTTTGAGGTCTTTGAGCTTTAAGTATGCATTAATCAGCATAAAAATGAGATGGCTTTTGTATATTTTTGAGAATCTGTTGACTTTTCATTTGGTATCACTATCACACAGCCATCTTTAGAGCTGAAAGACAAAGCTGTAAAGCAAATTTATGTCAAGTTTCAGCCATTATAAAAACATATTTACAGGCTGCTACAAAAAATAGTTGTCATGTTTATTTCTTTGTTTTTTAACCCCATTTGGATGCTATTAAGGTCTAAAACTGAGGTAATAACAGCTTTGACTGACGTGTACCAACACTGGCCATTGTAACCAAAACTTCACTTTTGCTAATTTGAGTAAGTGAATTTTAATGGCATCATCTAGCAAATAATGAAACCTCCTACAAGTTAAAGCCCATTCATGAAGCTCCAGCTTTTGTAAATAAAATTCTATTTTCTTGTTTTTTGTGTAATTGCATTTATATTTAATGTATTTAATGTATTTTTAATGTATTAGCTGCAGACACAAAGTACAGTAAAGTAAAGTAATTAGTTTCACACAGAAACCATGGCGGAGAACGTGGCTAACTTCTTGTTTTATGTACAGTATGTGTGATCACATCAATTATATTTTGAAGTGCTTATGAAACTGCCAGTGTTGGGTAAGTTACTTTAAATTAGTAACTTAGTTACATTACTAGTTACTTCTCTAAAAAAGTAACTCAGTTACTTCAAGTTACTCGTTACTTTCAGAGTAACTAGTTACTAGGGAAAGTAACTTTGGTTTTACTCAGAATTCTCTTGTTAATGTGTTGCTTCTGTAACTGGATACCCAGCCAGACTGCCAGTCTTCTAGCTTGCTTGCTTGCCACAAGTGCACTGTGCCACCTACCAATAGAAAGGAAAAAATAATGTGCACATTTCCACGAGAGAAATCCCACGCCTGGACCGTCGTTGACCGCCGCCATGATTCTAGCCTGCTTTTTACATCCAACAGAAAAACTGCAGTCGTGGTGCTTTCGATTGTACTCAGAACTTGGAAATTCTGCCTTCTGAATAGGAAGATGTAGGTAACACCAGACTGCAGATGAGCTGCATACAGAGCTGGACTGGGACAAAAAAATCGTCCCGGGCATTTTGACTAGAGACCGGCCCGCCATTATAGGAAAAATCATAAAGCCTTTGAATGAAAATAAACACTGTTGTGACAGTGATGTACACTGTTCTGATGGTATATATGTATCAATCTATCAATTGTTTGTTGTAAGACTCAGATAATTATTTTTTTTAAAAGCGAGACATTTTAAATGAGAATAAGAAAGTATTTCCTTGTCCCCCCCCTTTCCCTGTTAATGCCCTACCTGGCCCCCTGGCAAAAGCTTTGCTAGACCCGCCCCTGCACAGTTACCAGCTGTCAGCTACTAGAAAAGGATGCTGGTCGTTAGCTTGATAGCATAATTGCCTAAGTCATTTTTTTGTGTTTTCGGAAAACAAGAAAAAACTAATTTTCTAAATATCACATGCATATTTTTAATTGATATTTTCACAGAACATTTAAGTATATGTGAGGAAAAGTATGGAAAAAGAACAAAACCCAACATCATTTCTTTTGTCTAATAAAAGTGACTTAGGCAGATTATGCCTATGACTTAGGCAGTTTTTCTTCAAACTATAAAATGAACATGACCTACTATAATGTAACCATAACACACTGTAACTTTTCAATTTTAATCACAAAATGGCAGCTAGAGTAAGGAGACTTACTCACTTCACCTCACCCACCCATTAATTTGCAGAGGAGGCCTGTAGGCTCATAAAAGAGGTGTGCGTGTGTCTATGTGTGTTTGTATCTGTCTGTGTGTGTTTGTCTCTCACTTCTCTCTCTTTCTCTTCGTGTGCGGGTGTGTGTGTGTGCGTGTGTGTGTGTGTGTGTGTGTGTGTGTGTGTGCGTGCGTGTGTGTGTGTGTACTATTTGGTAGGCTATGTATACTACTGATGAGGAAGATCATCATAGTACTTGTGGGCCACTCTTGGTAGTACATTTTTCATTGACTGTAAGTCACTGTATTTCCTCAGGGTGATGGGCAACTGAGCAGGAAAGAGTGGGATCCACTTGAATGGCTTGTTGTCGGGTATGCTGATGCGCCGAGGCAGGTCTTCCCAGTCAGATTCAAAATCCAGCTTGTACCTGATCCGTCCATCAGTCAAGTACTGCAAAGCCCGGAGGTCATGGACTGTGGGGTCCCCAACTTTTTTGCCGGGTCGAATATTGGTGACATAGGTGCCAGATAACTTCATGAAGTCATTGTGGTATAGTTGAGTCACCCTGTATGGGGATGGATTAATGCGTGCAGCCTCAAAGATGACAACGTAATCTCGTGGAGTGTAAACGTCTTGCACAATGCGCCGTTCAATTAGACTGTGCATGGAGTCACACTCCATCTGTGTGTGGCCTGCAACTAGAAATTTCTGCTCAATGCTGACACCATGCTTCATGGCCAGGTAAAGGTAGGCGTTGCTGATGGTAGCACACCGGTTCTGATACCCGCAGCCATCACTCCAGACAATGACTTTCTCAATGTTTCTGTTGGCCTGTAGGACAGACTCAAAGTGGTTGGACTGCAGATGTGCAAAAACCTCACTGCTGAGGGAGCCTTCATGTTCTTCCCAAGCATAACAGTACCCATCTCTGTTGTTCATGTTGAAGCAGGTAAAGTTGTGCATCTGTAATTTAGTTTTGTAGTACATTGTACTTGCTTTTGTCTGGGGGCAAAGAAGAACGCGTTGAAGGTCCATTGTCCACACTGAAAGTGTGTCACTGGATTCATTTTTGTCTGCAGCCTTTTCAGCTTGAGCCTGACTCTTCAATCTCAAGTGTGTAGCAAGAGCATCCTCATCTGTATTTCCTACCTTGGCGCTTACACAGATGTCACATTGGTCTTTTTTTGGAATGAACACAGAGTAATCCTGCTCTCCAAAAACCTTCCGAAAGTATGTCTCACTCACAGCACGCTTTCCATTCTCATTGGCAGCATTCTGGTATTCCTTGTGAAGCTCTCTCAAAACTGTTCCTGGCTCCAGGAACTTCTTGTTCTGATAAGAGGGAACCTGGCGGCAGTAATGGGATGGGACTGTAGGTATTCCAGAGAGCCACTCTTTCAGGAAGGCCTGGTCTCCATCTGATATTGGCATATGAGGACCAGTCTTGTTGATCTTGGGGTTGGGCTGGGTATGAGTGTTGGGTTTCATGCCTGCAGTTAACCATGATCCAATGGTTCTCAGGGCAATACCAAGTGTGGAACAGAAAAGATTTTTGCACACAGGTATTTTGCATCTCTCTGAGAGTTGCAGGTGGTATAGCAGAGATGTT
The DNA here is from genome assembly GCF_001858045.2 of Oreochromis niloticus. Lineage (NCBI taxonomy): Eukaryota > Metazoa > Chordata > Actinopteri > Cichliformes > Cichlidae > Oreochromis > Oreochromis niloticus. The sequence goes on along the minus strand of NC_031978.2, from coordinate 29,569,282 downwards.
GTTCTCCTTGAATCAACACCACCTTTCTTCTGTTTTATGGGCACATTTTCAACAACAGTCTGGATATACACCTTGCGTGTCTCCCAGGAAGGCATGGACCAGAAATTGTTGAAGATTCCTCTTCTCTCAACTTCAGTCAGTAGCTCACAACTTCTTGTCGTTGACTTGAAGCAGTGCTGTGATGTGCATGGTGGGCCCATGGCCTTTGGTGGTCTCTCCTGTCCCATTGTATTCTTGTAATTCTCTCCCTTCAGACGCTTTTCTTTGATGACATTTTTCTTCCACGTATGGGGCAGTGGACGCTTGTGACGAACAGCAGAAGTGCTGGGGGTTGGACTGGCTTCCTCTTCCTCTGCTTCCACCTCCCCTCCTTCCTCTTCCTCCCCTTCATCTTCGTCTCCTTCCCCTTTCTTTTCCTCTCCTTCATCTTCCTCTCCTTCTCCTTCCTTTTCCTCTCCTTCCCCTTCCTTTTCTTCTCCTTCATCTTCGTCTCCTTCCCCTTTCTTTTCCTCTCCTTCATCTTCCTCTCCTTCTCCTTCCTTTTCCTCTCCTTCCCCTTCCTTTTCTTCTCCTTCATCTTCCTCTCCTTCCCCTTTCTTTTCCTCTCCTTCATCTTCCTCTCCTTCCTCTGGCTGCTTATCAGTCTGTTGCCCCATATCAACATAATTTCCTCCTTCTCCCTCATCTATATCCACCAACTCCTCTAAGTTCACATCAACTTCCTTTCCTGATGATACAACAGAAAATAAAATGCTGTTGGAGTATCTTAAAATGGTAAATCAAGATGACATCTAAATCTACTTGTGTAGTCAAAATGTCTGCTATGTAAAAAAAAAAAAAATCAATTTGTACTATTAATATCAAATCAAATCAATTTATTTTTGTATAGCCCAAAATCACAACAACAGTCGCCTCAAAGGGCTACATGAATATTACTGGCAATAGAGTTCAACCAGTATCAGTCATTTGAACACAGTCAATATAAAGTCCAATTTAACAATTAACAATGAACCCAGGGCGTCCCCCGTCCTTAGACTCCCCTCCTAATAAAAAGCAAATGTTTGAAACATAATATAATTTGCAAACTTGCTGAAAATGCTCAAATTGCCTTTGAAATTGCCAAAGATTTACTCTGGTAGCATGCTGCTGTTAGCTAGCTGCTAGCTTGTACTACATTACTATGCTAATGCTACACTACTAACGCTAATGTTAGCTAGCCATCATACTTTGTTTGCAACAAAAAAGTAATCTTTTAACATGGTCATAACCTCTTTGATTGAATGAAAATACATTTAGTGACCAAAAAACTAAAAAAATATGAACTTTTACCAGATGTAAATGAATCAAAAAGAAGAGCAAGGGCTTCACTTGCGGTCAACCTCTTCTTCTTATCAGCCATTTTGCATACATCAAAACTGCCTAAGTCAAATTGATTGTAGCAAAACTGCCTAAGTCCAATGGTAAAACTGCCTAAGTCAAATGAATGACTTAGGCAAGTATGTTTTTTGACTCTTATGAGTGTTGTGATTGGCCAATGACATAGGCAGACGGACAGGATGATGCAGCAGTGGTAGGGGAGTAAAGTTAGGCAAAAATCTCAATTTGACCAGAAAATGACTTAGGCACTTATGCTATGAAGCTAACGTGGTGTTATTTGTCTCTCAGAAACAGTTCATAACTTCCCTTCAACTCATTCATGTCACCTAAAAGGTAAACCTGTTTCTCCATCACCTGTTCAGCTCTGATGATTCAGTAAGGACATCTCCTGGTTTCATCTGCATGTTTCCCTCTCACCAGATAACCAAACGGATATCATGACCAGCAGCTTTACAGCTGTGGCTCCAGCAAACATCAGCTGATACTAGAAATTAATATTAAATAAATTCTAACAACAGCTGATCAAGCTTAAACGTGCTGCTGTTGTTTAGCGCGACCTCCGCTGGTTTCCTCTTTCTGGCGCAAAGTGGGCGATAAATAAACAAGAGAGAAAAGCCGATCAGCTGATCATTGATCAGTTTCGTGATTGAAGTAGAAACGGGAGAGAATGAGAGAAGAAGAGGCAGCTGTGCAGCTTCAGCTTTGTGTCTTTTTCATTGTAGCTGAAGTCCGGGACAAACTGTGTTCCTTTTCACCTCAGTACGAAACGTGTAATATTTTCACTGAAAACGAGACGATTCTGTTTTTTACGGGACGGTTGGCAACTCTAATAATTAACGTATGAACAAAATAAAGTTCAACATCAGTAACATAGCACCCACCCAGCTGTATAGAAACTCCGTCATACTAGCTAGCACGCAGTACGAAAATGTCAGCATACCGAAAATAAACTCCACCTAAACTTGGTTTATATCTGACTTCGATAGACTGCAGGTCATAACTTCTTACCTGAAGTTCAGTTCACCTGACACGCGGACCGGCGGCCGCTTCGGGTCTCTCCTCTTGCCTCCCTTTTCCTTCATCCACCTGCTGGCCTCCACCACTTGCTAATGTTATTGAATCTGTGGAAGCTCCGCGATATCCACCACACGAAGTAACGAATAAATCTAAATCCCAGTAACGAGTAACGCGTTCCTGATTTTGGCATAATAACTAGTTACCGTGCTCGTTACCACAATAATAACGTAGTTACTGTAACGCGTTACTTAATAACGCGTTAGTCCCAACACTGGAAACTGCAATACTTTTCCATCATCTTTCTACTCTACTTTGTGTTTTGCCCCAAAGGTTAGTATCCTAAAACAAAACAAAACAAAGATATTATAACCTCCTCAGCTGACTGTCAAATAAGTACATATGATGCACATGCATGACTTTATTAGTATGTGCTAGAGCTGCAGTGAAGAACAAAGGATTTTCTCCCAGACTGCATTTGGCCCACATCAAGCTACATTTAACCATCTAACCTAAGCCTAAATACAACTCTTTGTTAATTTAAGCTGACAGCCATGTGTGGGACAGCCAGTACGATGGAAAGAGGGGGAATTCAGCCCAAGAGGGATATATGAGGGCAAAAATGTCCCCAGTGAAGCTTTCCAGCGTGAAGGGACAGTTGGATTCTGTCAATTCAACACATTTTCTGGATTATAATAGGGAGTTGGTAAAAGTAGCTTTCTCAAAATGATTTTAAACTTTTACCCCAAACCAACTCTAAAGTAAAGGCGGTAAAGTGGACTATCATAAGAGAAGTAAAACTGCACAGCTGAGGACTCCTGACAGTCCTCAAGGTGGTTCAAGGGTTCCTTAAGGGTGGTAAGGGTTTTTTTTATTAGTCCTTTATTTAACCAGGTAAAAACCTCAATGAGATTAAAATCTCATTTTCAAGAGAGACCTGGCATCATGGCAGCAAACTATGAACTTAATTCTAATTTACATTTAAGGCATGGCAGTGACTCCAAAACGTTATACTGCAATGTATAAAAGACCTCTGGCCTTAAGATGTTTGCAAAGGTCTTTCCTTATGGTAGAAAGGTGCATTCACAATGAGGCATCAACCCTTTCCTACCACCCAGGACTCCCAATGTGGCATCAAACTATGCTGTTGCTGACCCTTCCCCTTCCTGTCCATGTCTACAAAGCTTTTGAGTTTATTCTTATTAACCACAGGCAGTCAAAATATGCAGCAGAACAGTTTAGTACCGAACAGATTTTTTTGGATGGTGGGGAAACTTTAAACGTGATCTTTGCTGTCTCATTTGTCTTCCCAATTTTTAAATATTTTGGGGGGTTTCATAAGAACAAAAAAAACATTTACAAAACCGCTTTATGTAGTTCATCATCTGTTGTGAAAACTGCATCATTCAAAATCAAAAGCCACACCTCTCAGATAAGAAATGAGGAATGGTGTTTTGAAAGACAACACACAGAGACGAACACACTGGGCATAAGGATGGGGGCTTAGCCAACTTCTGCGAGTCGTCCCGACTTAACTTGAGCTCCAGACCGGGTCTTAATATTCTGCCGGAGTGGCAGAGCTGTTCTTCTGCACGACCAATCCCATCGTCAAGTCAAATTTGCATTAGCAAATGGGAAAGCAGCAACGGCCTATTTGTTAATCTGATCTTTGTTTACCCAACACTCTTGTAATCCACTTTTAATTAAATAGCCGCCCAAATATGTGTGAGCAGCAGTTTGACTTTGTCTGTGCCCACATAGCCAGACTGAAGCAGACAGAGAGAAAGAAAGAAAGAAATGGAGAAAGAATAAAACATTGGCTTTCCGTTGTTACACTCCCTACTGAGTTTGCTTGAAAGATGCAGTTCTGCACATGGCACACATCTCCTTTTAATGCAAAGGAACTTAAATTGCACTGTGAATTATTTTCTAAAGTGCTTCCAATGGCACGCACACACACACAAATATGCACACACACACACATAGGGTTTATGCAGGTCACTTCTGGAGATGCAGCTTATTCCATTGTCTGGTCAAATATCTGATTCTAACCTCAGAATAGATTTGTATATCCTATCTGTCATAAACCATAGGCTGTGTAGTATGAATAAATCAAATAACGCACACACAAATGCTTGAAAACACACTTTCAGAAAGACTCACTCAACGTATCACCTGCCAACACACCCACATCCCACACAGTACACAATATGGCAGCATAATGTCCTTTATCTTTTTATAGTTAATGCCATCCTAGGCCTGATAATGCAAGCAGATACCTGGTAGGCAATTACATCTTCCCGTTTCCCTCTGTAATAAAAATGCACTGGCAATAGAAAAATAAGGGTAAATAACACAACAGAGTGAATGAAGCTGGCCCGGTCTGCACTATACATCCCCAATAAGTCAGCCTCCACTGTCACAAGCCACATTGTCATTCATATGTACCTCCTCTGCTGTTCTTGCATGTAAAGGGAAGGCACCGGCAGGGACATTGTGTCTCTATCTGGGTATTAGAGGTGACATCACATTATCCTCATCGCCAACGCGTATCTAAATAACTAACTTCTTGGATTTTTGTGAGCTTTTCTCAGTGGGGTTTGTATTCATGCATTCGTATGTGTGAATTTAGAAAGAGACAGACAGTTCTGTGCAGATTGTGTGAATGTGAGCGTGCATGTTTTGTGCTGTTAATTCAGTGCTAAAGCATGGGTAATGTCAGACAAAAGCCACATGGTTGCTCCAAGGTGTTTTGAACGACAAATCCATTAACTAGAATTTGTGTATCTGGGTATTTTAGCATTATAAAACCCTCGGGTTTAAAAAAAAAGATCCATTACAAAATAAGAGCGAGCCAAGTCAATGCAAGAAAACATCCTCAGCTCAAGCCATTGGGTCAGTTCAAGGTCATTTGTTGGTTGTTGCTACAGTGACACAATGTTGTATACTTTTTTTCAGACTACCATGGTCGGCATTTACAAATGAGGCTTCGTCATCACTTTTAATAGAGGAAAGAAACCTGATAGCCAGATTCAATCTGGCAGAATCCAAGCAGTAGCCTTTAAATACAAACACCCTAGCCATTTTCCATATTATACTACTGAGGTTTCGTTTTCTATTCGAGACTCTCGATGCTGTTTAAAAATGTCAAAACATAACCAATTCTGCATCATTTCTGTCTGCTTGTAACACGTAAGGCAGGATTTTGTTAACACTAATGTAAAAATGTAACCTTTCACAAGTGAGAAAAATGAGCTGCAGGAAGTATTTTATTAACATTCAACAGTTCATTTAATAGTTTACATTTAACAAGTAACCTGGTGGAGCCTAAAAATAAACTGATGAACCCACAAATGAGCTGTAGTGGATGCTGTCAAAAATAACTTAAATGTTACCTCTTAATCGGTATTTTGTCAAGAATTTTTTATATACTCATCTGTTGGGGTGGGGTTTTTTTGTTGTTTTTTTCCCCCCTATATTGTCTAGCATTTCTTTGAAATAAAAAATATACTTCCTTGTAGATTCTCTAATTGTATATATTTTGGCCTTTTTTCTAAACGATCATTTTTTCTATTTAAAGGAAAAGAACATTGGTAGAAGAGAAATTGCGTGCACAATCCCCTGGGACTTAGAGGAGGTGATCACCATGGACTGGGTTTAGATCTTATGGGGTTAAATCTAAGTCTTTCCCTCATAATGGCACCAAAGGGTGTATGGACAACTGTTATCTCTCCAAATTATATGCCTACCCAAATAAATCGACACAGGGTAATTGTATTTTCACTAAATGCATAGTTTTAACTCTTGCTCAGGCATTACTACCAACCCCCCATCACCCTTTATAAAAGCTTGGCCTTGGATATACTTCTCTCCATAAACACAAATGGTATTTCGCTATTTAGCTGAGTTGGACCATGAATATTCATTGATGGCTCACTTTTCTCATAACGCTGCAGTCATAAAGGAGGAGCAGGCTAATACACCCGCTGTTCCAGGGAGAGAGTATTAAGGGGAGATTTAATAGAGGCGTGAGTATGGACGGACTCATTATCTTTCTATTAGCCCTGTCTCTGCCAGCAGGGTTATACTGACTTCTATTAGGTTAGCGGCCAGATACACACACTGTTACGCACACATTTGCAAAAAAGAAAAAAAAAACTGCTAATAAAGGCTAATTTAGTAGCCAATACTGCCCAACAGTAATGGTTCAAGCAAATGAGTGTCCTCTTTGGGACTTGATTTACGAGGTTAGTAAATGTGTTAGTGTGTGTGTATGTATTTTGCATTAAAGACAAGGCTGTAAGATATAACAAGAAAAATGCCACATTTCTGATATATGAACATGTAGTAACTCATAGTGTTTCCATTTATCTACTCCCTGACTAATATTCATGTATTATTTTGCTGAGATAAGTATAAAGGATCCTTTATTTTTTTCTTGTATTATGTAGTACACCCCCACCACTTAACTGTGTGTGCAGTGCCTTGTTATTTGCATCATTGAGGCCTTGAGGTAATAAACACAAGGTAGAGACCACTAAGTTTTATCCCTCTAAAGTGAAGTTATCTCAGTTTGCTAAAAACATATTTAGCCACACTGAGCCCTCTGAGCCATAACAGATGCTGACCCTAGAGTTAGAGTTAGGATACGTGTAATGCTTAGGGTCATCACCGCTGATTACATAGAACTCAGGATGTTATATTTAAATTATTATTTATATATTATAGGAATTAAAAAATATTTTTTTTGGTTTTGGAGACAGCAATTCAAATTCAAACAATTCATCAGTGTGAGGAACATTTAAGACTGTTTAACTGTTCACATTTTTCCATTATTTAGCTAGTTGAGTCTATGTCTTGAACAACTACATCATGGCAACGTCCCCACTTCAAGTTTTCTGTTGCTTCTCACAGCATTATCTAAATTTCTTCAAGTAACATTATACTATCCAGTGTTACATGTAATAAAGTTATGTCAATATAGTTTTACTGCTGAGTAAAATGCCACCACTACCTCTTACTGTCACCTGCTACACTCATCTGATTGGTCATGAGACTTCATCATAGCCAACTCTTGCAGGCTGCGATAACAAACACTAGTAGTTCAACCAGAGCTTCTTTAAACAGTGTTATTTTCTCAGTCACAGCCATACATGTTCAAACCCTTGTCCTAAATGTACAAGTTGATAATCACAACTTGACATTAACAATGTATATCCTGGCAATTTTTCTTACATTTTCTATATAAAGGATGGAGACAGTACATGGAGTTTTTAAATGCAGAAGATGTTTCTGTTCTTTCCTCATTGTAAATCTTTAAATAACCAATTAGCACTAGTACAATTACACTAGTAAAATGTTTATATTAAAATATTATGGGTAATATTGGCTTAGTTTAAAACTAAATCTCTGTCAGACATAGTGTTGTCACAGTCATTTTTAAGGCAGGGATAGTGTGTTTTTAAATGTAAATAATTATTTTATTTTGTTCCTCACAGTTCTGTGAATTAGTAAGTACACAACTTGATTCAGTGGCTCATAGACCTACCTTTAGCAGCAATAACTTAAATTAAGTAATTGCCAATTATTTTATACATAAGTGTCTTTCATAGTCTCTGACATACTTTTTGAGCCATTTTGTGTAGATTTGATGATGTGCTTGGGGTAACTGTTTAATATTTAAACTACATCTAGTGTTGTTTGCTTCTAAAAACATAAAAGCTTTCCTGGTAAGCCTGAGAAGATTACCTTAAAAGTAAAGTTGGTAAAGTTTTTGATTTTTATGGCTTTCAATCACCTACTGATTTCCTGAAAAGCATCTGCCTAACTTCTGTATTTCTTATTATTCTGAGGATATTCATGTTATGCTCAGATTCAGTCCAATATCATTGCATTTGTTCTGTCACGTTAAAGTCTATACCTTTACTACACAAGGTTTTTCCATCATGTGAGCAACCGTACCTCAGCATATAACCAACCACTTAGATCTTCAAACTTAAACAATTAAATTCACTCTTATATGTCCTGACTGCCGTTCCATTGTCGCCCTAATTTAATCATAAATACAAGTATATGTATATTACCCATTAATAAATAAAGACACCATTTTTTATTAATGAAATGGAAAATGTGGTATGGTGAGACATCAACCATTTAGCATAAAAACTGTGTGTATTAGTGGGGTGGGTGATACGGGGCAGGGGAATAAAATTAGGGCCGTTAAATACGCAGCACTGTGTGCATTAGTGTGAGCTTTTACGTAAGCAATTATGGAAGGCTTCAATGTTAATTTATGTGTGATCAGCGAACAAGAAGGGGGGGGGGGTCACGTAAGTGGATGAAATAATAAGATGGAAATGTGAGAAAAGAGGGGAAAGTGACAGTGGATTGAGAGATAAAAAGGGAAGTGAAGAGATGGAGAGAGGAGTGGCACAGGACGGAAGGAATGCATTAGTGAGGAGACATGTGGGAAGATTGTGTGAACAACACGCATATTAATGAGGCAATATGAATCACACTGATTACAGCAACAATTAAGGACTGGTCGCCTTGCAGCATGTGGCAGAAGGAGGGATGAAGGAAGAGGGCAAAGTGAGACAGGAGCTTGTCAGACAAAGGACTGTGTGTTGTACTGGATGGAAACTGATTTTTTGGGGGGGACAGGATTGGGTCTTTTTTTTGTTGTTGTTGTTTTTATGTTTTTTGTTTTTTTTTAAACAAATAGTCTCCATTCAAGGTAGAGTGCTGTCAGCTTTGGAGCAATTTTGGCCAATTGTGGCCAAATCACGTTAGCACAAATTCTGTGTTCATGATACACGCTGACTCTTAAAGCATTTTCCCTCAATACAATCACTGAAAAACCAGCTTCTCTAAAATGGTTAAAACGTCTTCTACAAACTCAGTAGAAAAATCTTTATGTGAGCAGAAGTCAGCCTCTTTCATCCAATAACAGGAAATTTTAGATAACCTTCTTATCTCACTTACTGGGCTCCAAAGTTAGGTAAGACATCCCAGTGGCTCATGGTGAAACCTTCATCTTCAAGCCGCATCATATCCACTTCTTCAGTTGCTTGGACTAGACAAGACAATTGCAACCACATTACAACAGAATGTTCACATCTCGTGTCATAATAAATACAGCTGCTTTTACTTGCATTGTACTTTTGCATCCACTTTCCTTTTCAGTATAGGCAATACAAACTATTCATGGTGGGGTGCCACTTCAGACCAGTTACTCTGCTCACTGATGACACAGAGGCCAAAGGTTGCCTTCGGTGTAAACCAGCCACACCAGCAGATTTGACAAACTGGCATTAATTGACACCATTGAGAATGACCTGTGGGTGCTATTGGTCAGTGATGACCTTACCTCTAACTCTATGCTATTTTTTGTGTGCTTGCTGTTTATGCCTAAAGCAGGGTTAGGGTTATCATCTATGATTACTTAAAACTCACAGGTTTAACATCCATCTGATGATTGGCATTTGAAGGTTAGGGTTTTAGTTTAATTAGTTCAAGTCAATTCTATTTATTTCACACTGCATCACAACAACAGTTGCCTCAAGGCATACAGAAAAAACCTCAACAATCAGACGACTCCCAATGAGCAAGCACTTGGCAAGAGTAGGGAGCAAAAACTCCTTTTTACAGGAAGAAACCTCCAGGCGAACCAGCCTCAGGGAAGGACAGCCGGCTTGGACTTCTGAGATAGAAAACTCTTTTAATAGGGAAAAACAAAAACAATGAATGGATAGAAGAGGATTACATCATCATGTGCCTATTTAACATGTAGCTAAACCAAAGCTAACGCTAAACCTGGTTCTTTGATGTCCTAGTATATGTAAAGGGGTTAAATGCACCCTTCTTTTAAATGTGTTTCTTTATTGCTTGGCTTTTGTAATATATATCACTGGGACATTGTACTTAGCCTCACCTGGTTCGTACTTTTGCAACACCAACCACATTTTGAGTGTCTAAGCTTCATGTTAGCTTTAACAGTTTGGCCCTAGTTTTCAAAGCTTAACTTGGTTATGGGAAGTTTTACTGCTCTGTTGTAGTAAAACCCAAGTTACAATCAAGCTAATTTTACTAAAGACAATGCTCTATGCATCAAAAACTGTAATTATTATTACTGCTGTTATTGTTTGGGCATTATATTTATAGCACATTAACCAAAATGCCATTCCCTTTTGCTTTTATTTCCACCTAATTGCCAAAAACGACATTTAGTTGGTCTGTCTGCTCATTTTGCTCCACCTAATTGCTGGTGGCAAATTTAAGTAAAATAAAATGTTGCATTATAGTAATGGCAAGGAAGTCTGAAATAAGGTTCTAGGCTTGAAGAATCTCCCTGTAACTGTTTAGTATCCTCTAATTCTCAAACATTACAGAAGCAGTTTGGTGTCACTTCTCAGCCATTTCAGCCCTTCCAGATGGTGTCCATGTGAAAAGCAACACTGGTTGCCACTGCGTTCTCGAGCAGGTGTCGTCTGCCTCATGTTAATTTATTTTCACTTTTTCATCTTTTTGTGTTGCCATTTAGATTCAAACACCGGGGGATACAAAGACATAACACTTATATCTTACTTATTTATTCTTTGTTGCTAATCTGCATTTTGCTGAGGAGTGATGGCAAATATTACAGGAAAGCATTGCTCTGTGTGGAGGAGAAGCAGAGAAAAGGAAGGTATTGCTGTAAAAAGAAGCTTCTAGATCTACATGATCAGGAAGTGCCATTCTGAAACTGTGTGTGTGTGTGTGTTTGACTTGCAGATGTTTCTGAGCTATGCACTGGTCAGAGTCCTTAAAGGGTCAGCTGCAGTCTGGGTCCACTCACTTCCTGTCCACACAGACACACAAAAACACACATATACAGGGCTAGATAAAGGAGAAAATGTGTGTGTGTGTGTGTGTGTGTGTGTGTGTGAGAGAGAGAGAGAGAGTGTGTGTGTGTAAATAGCCTCTAAGCAGGATGTGTGCAGTAATCTAATTAAGCTGTAACTTGGCTTGCCATGACCTTGCTAACCATAGCGAGACCCTGCCTGGGCCCAGATCACACAGAGGGTCCCCTGTCTGGACAAACAACACACAGAGTCAGGCAGGCAGACAGAGACAGAGAAATAGGATTTAAACACTTACATAAAGATGTAAAGATGAACGAACAATAAATAGTGATTGAAAGAGAACTTTATCAGCCATTGTTTGCTTGGTTTTTGTTTCATTATCTTCCCATGCCTCTTTAAACCCTTAAAATACAATATAGGAAACAAGAACACATGCAGAAAAACTCAAAAATCACCCACAGTCCACCAACCAGCAACTCTCTCCCTTTTTTATATACAAGTCCTGCGTTACATTGGCTGCCTAAAACATAAAAATCTTTTAGGCAACCACATGTTGATGTAACACTTTCATATATCCAGATATCTCATACTGCATTTTTACTGCATCATAGACTGTATTCAAAAGGTGGAAGTAGCTGTTGTTGCTTCACCCACTGGGTAGTGAATTCCTTTGTGAAGACTCAAGTCAAATGCACACATTTCTTTGAAGGGTGTTCACTTTTTGTTTGACTCATATCTATTAGGTCAAATGAAGGTGGCAGGCTTTATGACCTACAAAGAAGCCAGCCACCAGAGGGCAATATACCAGGATATTTATGCCATACCTCGTACTTTATATATCTCTTACCATCATATGGTCTAAGCCCAAGCTCTAAGCCCAAGATCAATAGAGGCTGGGTCTGCCACACCAGGCAAGACACCAGGTGCTGGCTCTATAGAGATGCCCATGAGACAACCCAGCACAAAACAGCAGGGTGCAAGATGCTAGCAGGCATCTATACAGGAACACCTGTGCTAAAAATGGTCTCCATGTCCTGAGGTCAAAATGGGATACATCCCTCAGGGTGGTTAAGAACAACTGAGCTAAGATCCTTTTGGACTTCCAGATACAGATGGACAAATTTTTGATGGCTAATCAAGTGGACATATTAGTGTTGGAAAAGCAGAGGAAGAAAGCCATAGTGATAGATGTAGCTATACCAGATAATAGCAACATCAGGAGGAATAAGAGAAGCTCAAGAAATACTAAGGGCTGAGAGAGGAGCTAAAGAAGATGTGGAAGGTGAAGATAACAGTGGTTCCTGTGGTAATCAGGGCAGTGAGGGGCTCCAGGAGTGACATCCAAGATCTCCGTCCAGAAGAGCGCAGTCCTAGCAACAGCAAGGATGCTGCGCAGGACCCTGAAGCTCCTCCAGTAGAGGACAGAGCTTGAAGGATAAAGACAAGCCACAGGGTGAGTGAAGAATTTTTATATATTATATACAGCAACACAATATATATGAGTGAAATATTAAGTGCACTCTCTATGATTTTTAAATATAGTACTGAATTGGAAAAACAAAGGGAAAAAAAGTATGGGTAATTCCTCTTTTTCAGTATCCCTGATTTTTTTTAATCAAAATTTCTCCATTAAGCTGGCACATTTGGAACATTTTTATGGGAGAAATGTCTATGAGACTCGACAATGAAAAGCTTATTAAAGCCGCTCTGAGCTGCTTTTTTATCAGAGATCAGGAAGTTATTGCAAACTGTAAATCTTTCTGTTGTGTGGCTTGTCCAAGTTTGGATTTTAGGGTTTGAAGCATCCAAAGCAATCACCCATGCAGTGGATGACACATCAGTCCCAAAAGGTATCCCCCCCCCAACAAGGATCTGTTTTCAGCTTCCCTCTTTTGGCAAATAGAAAATGTACTTTTGTTAATTTAATTTTAAAAAAATGATTGTGGGAAATCCTCAGAGGTTACGATTTAGACATGTCACACAGGTGAGAATTCATCCCTGAGATTTTAGGCTTTAAACTGCACATGTTTACGTGTGTGTGTGTGTGTTTTCTGTGTGCCTCCAGGGCAGAGGAAGAGAGGGACACAGCTGTCTAAAATCACTGCTGGGACAGAGAATAACCTGGGGTCTGCCAGGCCATTACACACACACATCCGCACACGCAGCTCATGAAGGAAGTGTTGTGTACAGTAGAGCCTTGGGGTCAGAATTCACTGGCCTTAAATTACATTTCTCAACATGACAGAAAAGGAACAGAGTGCAATTATTGTTTCATTTTGAATTTGGTTTGGGTGTTAAGGTGCCTCATAGCACAGCACTATAGAGCTCTGCTATGCTGCCTTTCCATCACGCAGTCACGTGTACATCAACAGGATATTTTACATTTTGAGTTGAAAAAAAATAACAACCTAACATAAATATGTGGATAGTGAGAGGAGTAGGAAACCCACACAGATTCAAACCAAAGATGTTCTTACTGTGAGGTGAAAGTGCTAACCACTGCACCACTATACCGCCTTTTAAGGCTCCAGTAAGTCCGATAACCCCTTTTTACAACTGTACTGACCAGACGAGCATCTCAAGTCCAACATTGAGGTCAATGGGCTTCAGGAAGACCTCATCAGGTTACGCAGTCTGAGGCTGTGGTGGGAATCATGTTCTGATGAATCTACAATTCTGCCAACATTTGGCATCAAAGCATTTTCTTTGTACAGAGGTGAGAGTACTTATGTGGTTTCTTACAGAGACCAATGGTGAACATCTGATTATAATTTTGTACCATTGAGTATAAAAGTGGACATTTTAACCTCTTAAAATCCTCCTGGTCACTGGCAACCTTTATATGGTTATGATTAGGGTTGGGTCTTATTTTACCCACATGCCACAGAGGCAAATTTTCAGAACCCATAAAATATTGTGTTTTAAATGAAATTCCATATATAATTCCATGGTGTTGCAGTTTTCAGTTTGGTTGGGTTTGATTAAAGACATAGACTTTAATCGAACCCAGACCTGTACCTGTAAACTTTTGGTCCTCCAAAAAAGTATAGCTCTCCAAAATAGATTCCAATATGAAGCACAGGTAAAAACATGTGTATCTTTACGGGTCAAAAGTACTTTAAATGTACCCCTATTACTCAGAGTTTAGCATTAATCTTAGGGGGGAAACCTGCCTTCTGTCAACAGTCGTCCAGACCACGTGCTTCACCTTTAGGTCGCAGTTTACTATCTTTTAAAGGCTACTTGTACTGAGCAAAGTTAGCCTTTTGTAACATCCACCATCACCGGATTTGAATCCACAGGACTGTGGTAGATTGGAGGCATGAAGCTGGCAAATTTGTGAAAGAAAAAAATGCCGTGATACAATCATTTCAACATGAAGCAGAAAGGTAGCAGAGACAGGAACATTTCCAACACCTTGTGTTTAAGAATTGAGGTTGTTTGTGAGTAAAGGAAGGCCCCGATCAGCATTTGTATGTCGCTCCCAAAGCAATGTTCAGTGAGTTGACTGGAAATATGACAGAATGTTTATAACTGTTACAATTGTTTTCTCATTTCAAGTCTTAAATACTGTACTTCATTAGGCATTAATGTTGACTGAGTGACTGATAAATAAATCCTTCTCCTTCCCAGAACTAAATATTGCAATATGGTAGTGTACTTTTAATAAACGGCTCATAAAGTAAAGAAAACTCCTGCAATAATACACCGGCTATTAATTGCTGTATTACTGCGCCGTGTTCTCTGCCATTCTGAGTTTCTTACTTGGGTAGTGTTCATTACAGTGTCCTCAAGGCTTATGGCTCCAAATATATTTTTACAGCCATCTGCGCCAGTTGGCTATTCTTAATCGCTGCACTGTGTGTGAATGTGTGTGTGTGTGTGTGTGTGTGTGTTTGTGTGATATTACCAACCCTACTGCAATGGATAAAGAGAGTCATCAGCAACACTTGGCTCAGGCAACGTGCCTCTGTGGTGTATGCTGCGATGCCAACATAAATGGCAATGGAGGAGTCTAAATGTCACTCATGCACACGCAGACACACATGCAGAGTTTTGAGGGATAAGTCTTAATGCAGTAGCACGGGCTCCTTGGCACAGACTGCTAGCCAGACTGGTATGTGGTCTGGGGTAAGTGGGGAGGCGTTGGCTGGGCTGACACACTACCAGACGTGACATAGTGCACCCTATTCTCTCTTTTTCTGACTGTTGTTCTGTCTGTCAGCTGTGTAATCATCTCTGTCCACAGACATGTTTGATGCTACTCCTAATAAGTGAATTACATGATGTATAAAAATGTTAGCGAGAAATAGAAAAATGTGGTCGAAGAATGCGCTGTACAGAAGGAAGCAGTGGATTATAAGTTATCCTCTAATAAGCTTACAGATTTTAATATACTATAACAAGCAAGTATGTGTGTCTAATGAACTCTAAAATGTCACCATCCCACTTTCCTATATGTATCCAAATATATTACTTTAAACTGCAGCTTACAAACATCAGCATGACGGCTATGTGAGTTTTCCCAGAGGAATAATTTACATGGATGGTTTCTGAGCTTTAACCACTATGGTTAATGCTTGGTTAATGTCGGGCCTCTACAAGTAAAGGGGAACTCCACTGCTTTCAGACAGGAAAATTGGGTTTACTGGTAATGGAGAGTACTACACAGTCTGTGAAAACAGTGGCTCCAAGGCACTCGAGGGAATTTTGAAACTGTGAGAAACTAAGTCATTGATGTCATTAAGGTTATCTGGGGTTGAGCTTCAGACCTTGAAAATAACTAGATGTATGGAATTTGATGCGTGAAAGAGTCCAGTTCCCGGCACAAGTCGACTGCCTGGGTGCAGGAGAAAATCTGAACAATAGTCTGTGGCATTTTCTTAACAAGTTCCCCAATTTTGTCTGTGGTAAAGCTTTCCAAAATTCCAAAGATCCAAACTGGCACCAAGAAGTAAAAAACTTAATAACTTGAAAAATTTGAAAAAAAATTCATTCAAGGTAAATCGTTTATGGTACTGAGTTGCAATATGGGGAACTTTAGGTTTGGGGCTATTGGAATTAAACAAGAATTAAACATTCTGACCAAACCCAGTGGGTTCCAAAGGGTTAATGGGAAGTTTAATTATCTTCCAACTCAGCTGAAGCTTTATTCAACCTCAGCATCATCTATGAAATGGAAAGTAGTCATAGGAATATTCTTTTCTGATTGTCAACATTGGATACACTCAAAATACCTACACAGCTGAAAATATGGTTCATGTGAAATTCTGTATTTCTTTATTAAACTCCATCAAGGAGGTTATGTTTTTGGTTGCATGGGCGAACCCATGTCATCACTCTGTCTGTAAACATAATAGCTTAAAAAGGTTTTGAATAAATTCTGATGGAGCTTTGTTGGGATGTAGAGTGGGGTCATGTTAACAATCCATTAAAATTAGTGTTATTATTGAGTTCAGCTTAATAATTTATTTTGGTAAAAATTGGCAACACAATCCTTTTAACATAACTATATTTGTTACAAGTGCTATGTGTTTTATCAACATATAGAAAGTATTGTATAAGGATTTAAAACATAATGCCACATTGAGATTCTTGCTGCCTTGCTTCCATATGCCATACAGACATATAGGGAAATGACAATTCTAAACATATTTTTGTGTAACACAAACATATTACATTTATTATGACTTTGATATGTACATTATGATAAAAGGTTTTAACAGTTTAAATGCCTGTACAATGTTCCTGAATAAATACTCCAGTTGATATTTATTGCTAAACGTTTAAATTAATGTAAAAAAAGGGAAAAGAATGCAACACATGTACTATATCCATATAAATAAAAAATAATTATACTCAACATTATGTCAGAGCAAATACCGAAAGCCTGCCCTTTTAACTTGTTTTTACAGCATTACAAACTTCTTAAACTACATTTAAAAGGAACCAAAAAAACAAAATGAATAAACAGAAAATGCAATGCTCTTCTCTTAAAAGTAAATACTGCTCAGAGTGAGCTGCCTTGGTGGAAGTTTGCACTCTTGGAGGGCTTCTTGTTTCAGATTGTTTCAGCATGTTTTTGGTTTGAGAGCACACACCTTATGTTTCAACTGGTGTAAACTATTTCAAGTGTCATTAACCCTAAAACAAAAGGATCCATCCACATAAAGCCTGTTGTCTTTTAAGAAAATGGTTGAGGGGTTGGATTCTGAAGGCTTAAGTAAGTCACATGAGTCACATTCATCTGTCAGAAAATTATGAAGTTGATCTAATCAGTAGGTTGTATATATTCTGGTGGGTCACCCTGCCTATTATTCGTTAGTCTTCTGCCTTGTTCACATTCGTATAGGCAGGAATGGGTTTCCAAAATAAGCATACAAATCTTTGAAGATGGAATAATATAAATGTCCATACGGCGTGGTTTAATTCTCATGTGAGAAATGATCATCAAATCAGACCAGGATTTAATCTGGTCTGGTGTGACAGTTTATAGGCCAGGGACCTGTCAAAGTCAGGATATCTCAGTATCTTGAATCTGACTATTTTTTGTTACCCCTTACAAGGCTCAATATTGAATTAAAGTTCTTATATCATCACCTCTGAATTCAATTTCCTTCGAAATAATGGCCAGCCTCTAATACTAAACTAGCTGAGCTGGAAAATGATAGAAAAGCTGACTTGCTCTTTGTAGAATGTAGACATTGGACATTTGGCTCTCTGATGAGAGAAGGAAGAACAGACTATTGGTCTTTGAAGGGAATACATGCTGTAATGGCCAATTTTCAGAGGCATAAAAAAGAATGGATATGAGACATCATAAATAATCCAGGAACATGCCCTACACTGAGCCTGCTCTTCATCCATGGAACAAGGTGGCACAACCACCATGGTCTAAAGATTGTTGATCTGTTAGGCTAACTTTCTATGATTGCCTCCCTTTCTTCTGCACTGCCCCATCTGACCACCCTTTCTCTCAGATGAATTAGTTATATTAGAGGGATATAGCGTTTGGCATAAGGGAGCCATTACCCACACCCTGTGATGCATGTGCCAGTTTAGCCAAGGTCTTTTCTGCCTCTCCATTCAAGCCCAGCCTGGCGGGCCATGCAAGACGCCAGGCTCATCTAGTCTGGCGTCACTCCCAGCTTGGCCAATAGATGACAGAGGGCTATCAGGGATGATTGGAGACAGATAGAGAGGGGAAAAAGAAAGCTAAAACTGTGCAGCATGGAGAGAGGAAAGGAAGGGGGAGGCAGGGATAAAGCTACTGAGAGGAAAAGGAAAAGAATAGAAAGTATAATCTCAACAGAATCGGGACTCACTTTCCTCTGATCTGTCATCTCAGGATAGGCCCATTCCGGATGACCGCTGGATATTGTCAGTTGGAGTTCAATGCTCTGCAGTGACTTATGATGGTTATTTCAGATGATTTTGCACATCGGAATAAAAAACTAATTACAAGTATAGAACATGATAAAACACATTCAGGGTGTATCAAAAAGAATCACCCAATTTGCCAAACATAAAAGTGAAGCTCGCAATTTACCGGTCGAGCTCACCTATGGTCACGAGCTCTGGGTAGTGACTGAAAGAACAAGATTGTGGATACAAGTGGCGGAAATGAGCTTTCTCCAAAGGAGGGGTATCCCTCAGATAAGGGGTGAGGAGTTTGGCCATCCGGGAGCAGAGTAAAGCTGCTGTTCCTTCAGCTCCTATTCCTCCAGCGTTTCCTTCACCCAGGAAACACTGGAGAGACTGGATCTCTTGTCTGGTCTTGGGAATGCCTTGGTGGTCCCCCAGACAAGCTAGAGGAGGTGGCTAGGTCTGGGTTTCTCTACTCATGCTGCGGATAAGTGAAAGAATATGAATGGATGGATGGCATTTTGCATACACTATGTTTTTACACATTTTGATAAGTATTTAGCAAGAAATCCAAAAACAGGTGTGTCATTTAAATATTTAGTAATATTTAATGTTTGAGTCCAGCCTTCATCTGCTGTAGGTGTGGGCTGTTGGTCTATTATGGGATGACGTGTCAGTGAAGCTGAACTCTGATTACATTTTCACTTTCAAAAAGTTTATTGATAGAAAAATTCAGGAAATCCTCAACAACTCACATCAGTGTCAATCTTAATGGTCAAATTGCTTATCAGAAGGAAAGCTTGATTATTAGCAAAATTATTGAGCTTATTCAATTCAATTCAATTCAATTGAATTTCTTTATTGTCCCACAAGGGGAAATTAGTTTAGCAGCAGGATAAAAATAAACAGAACAATACTATAAAATAATAATAACAATAATAATGATAGAAAGTTCAAGGACAAGCATTGAGCATTAGCTGATCATTTTAGCTTGTAACTAGCTGATGTCAGCTCCTTGTTAGCTAACTGGAAACAGGAGGGTCACATATTTAATCTACAGACAATGAGAAATTGAAAAGCATATTAATACACATTTTCTTATGTTTGAGCACTGACTTCAGTTGGGATGGGATGAAGATGAGGAAGTTCGCAGCAGTAGTGGAGGAGGTAGTTGAAGAAGAGAGGGATGAAGAGATGATGAGAAGGAGATGGTGAAAATACAAAAGTGCATATCCTAAATACTCATACATAGTTTGGGCAATTGTGATCTAATAACAAACTAATAATTAATAACTATATAAATAACTATATAAAATAATAATTTTTCAACGGTTTTTCAGCTATTTAGGTGTTTAAAATGTTTGTAAGATTCCCTTTTTTTTCAGTTTTCTCGCAAGCCTGGAATACTATAATATAAGGGATGAATCATGTGATAGCAAGTGCGAAAAAATGTTTGACCATTTGATAGTCCGACTGGAGACGTATTTATTTCCACTCATTGCATGTAAGAAGTATAACAAAAGTATATAAGACTAAAAAAAGGACCTCCCTGACTCTGCTTCTTCCAGACGTTTCTTTCTGTTAAAGGGGATTTTTTTTTTCTTCCCACTGTCACCAAGTGCTTTCTCATACGGGGCTGTCTGATTGTTGGGCTTTTCTAGCGTCTTTACCTTACAAAATGCCTCGAGGTAACTGTTGTTGTAATGTGATGCCATATAAAAAAACGTAATTGCATTGAAGTTCTTTAAAAATCTGAACTAAACCAATTGGAGTTTGAAGGGCACATTAAATGATCTATCAATACGTGTCCTTGTCACTAGACAATGAAATAATATTTTGTCATAAAACTACTAGCAGAAACTGCAATTTCCCATCAGGTCAGTTTTTAATTTAATCCTTTGAGGTCTAAATCCTTATCAGTGATAATAACCCTAACCCTGAGCAATCAGACCATGTAATTTATGAGTTTGTCTGTTTTCATTCATTGCTCTCCCAAGAGTGGATAATAAAGAGGGGGGAAATCATTTTAACTGATCAAAAACTATTTAGATTATTTTCCAAAATATTTTCACCAAAACAGTGTTAGTGTTGGATCTAGGGTAGGGGTCATAATGTGGAACCTCACATCGTTAACAAATCATGTCACTTCTCTCATACTGGCTTGCATTCCCCACCAAAATTATTTTAAACAGTCCAGTGTGTCCTGTGTGTTTTCGCTTAGACATATTTCTATAGCCTTGAGTCACTTCTGTCACTGTGGACAAATGTTCAAACCCCTAAAAGTGCAGCCATATGTGAGCTGCCGTTGTGGAGAACTCGGAAATATTTGGCCACTGGTGTTAGAGGGCATAAAACTTCAGCATGCGAAGCAGGAAAAGGGGGACTAACATGTTCTGACACCAAAAGAAGCGCGGGTTAGGAGCTACACGAAGGGATTTGAACCCCGTGGCACAGGAAGGCATTAATGCCATCGCCTTCAACTTTCACCTCTCGCCTCACTGGCCATGAGGATCGCTGCCACACAAAGACAGCTGATTTGAACTTCAGCCTAGAATATAAATGTTTTTATACCAAAGCAAAAAATAGGCTTTTTTATCACAAAAGTTCAGGAGTATTTGGATTTAAAGCAGGAGCTGTAATGAAGGGATTATGAGAGGGATTTCATGTTTGTTTTTCTGTTTTTGTTGCTCCAAATGGTCAGCATCTGCCAGTCTGGGAAAGCATAAAAGTTGTTGGAGACTTCAGACCATATTTTCAGAGAGTGGTTCATCCAAGAGTTAGAAAGACAAACAGTGTTAATGATTAATGGGAGACAGGAGGGGCTACAGCACCGAAGATGGAGTCCAAGTTAATTATCGTGCCATAAGTGCTGCTTTCAACTTTACACACAAGTGTATGGATAGTGCATGTGTGCCTGTGCTTTAATTCCATGTGAATGTGTGTATGCGTGTGTGTGTGTGTGGACTGTGTCAAATTACTTGACTGGTAATTGGTAGCAGCAGGCCTGAGACTGTGAAGTACCCTGAAAAAAGTATCACTTAGTGTCATTATCTCTCTCTAATAAGACATTTCTTCTGTAAGACTGAATCTGAACATAGAATATCTCGACATAAAGGAGAACACTGTAAACAATCACAAGTCACACACATTTAAACCATCTTAATAAAGATTTAATGACTTCAGTCTAATTTGTGTGGCATAGTGGAGGATGCATGTGTGGCTGTGTGATATAGTAGGAGGTGTGCGAAAGCAGGAAGCAATGCTTTTGGAAAAACTGTCACCATAAGGAGGTGTGGACGTGACAGAAAGCCTCCCAGTGGAGCCAAGCTGGGAAACCATCCAGCTCTTCCTCAGCAATGAAAACTAGACAAGGTTGGGCTTTAAGAGGGAATAAGATGACATTTTGAATGTTTTGAATGTATCAGTCACCAGAAGACTGCCACAACATTTTAGGATATTTAAAAGCACTCTCTGGTATTCTTCACACTCTTTGTCTTTAATAGACCTTTTTCTAGACAGATATTTCGCCTTGTTGCAGTGGGGAAAAGCAGGTGTATTAAAAATGGCTGCATTCCACTTTGGTAAGGTCCCGCTTTTGTTCATGCTGGCTGACACTCAGCTAATGAAACTGAGCTACCATTAATTCCATCTGTGCTTTCTTCATTTTGATAATTCAAAATGTTCTTTTTAACTTTATGAGGTCCAAGCTATCATCAGTGACGATCCCAGCCCTCGCTTCAGTGCCTTAACCCTGACCCTAAGTTTGGGGACAAATAATTACTTTTCATGCATGTCAGACTAATTATTTTTTTGTCCCTTGATATTCAAGATTAAAAAAATTTAAAAGAACAGAAATTATATATTGTGCATAGAATCAGGTTAAGTCTTAACAAAATCCAAATGGACTATTAACACAAGTGTAAACAGTTGTTTGTAGCAATTCATTTTTAACCTGATAATAAGCAAATATATATTTAATACACTAGATGTTACCTTTCAAATCAAGTCTTTTACTTTGCCTTTTTCCCTTATAGTTCTCTCATAAGATGCTTCATATATATTTTCAATATATAAATATATATTTTGTTACCCATGGGCCATCGAGTGGGACTGAGCAGGCTTCCACAGTCTGTTAGCTTGCCAGGACATGGGCAGGTAGAGTCCTAGCGTCAGATGCAGGTGAGGAAGCAGTCTCCTGCATTGCCAGTGTGGGATCAGCTTATGTGGTTAGTTCAAGGAATTCAGCATTCAATGAGGCAGGCGGAGGCTGGCCCTGACTGCACGGGATTTGCAGGGCAAGGATACTCAGGATCTTCAGGCTTGGACTGTGCAGGGTACACAGTATAGTTTACACAGCATTTCAGCTGACATCAAAAAATGTATTGACACTAAGGTTGTTGTCGGTGAGGTCAGTAATGATCCAGTCTTTAAAAAGCAAAATTGGAGCATGAAAATATATCTAATCAGGAGATTTCAACTTTTTTTTTAAAGGAGAGCGACAAAGTGAGAGTGAAGTCAGGACTGAGGGTATAAAGGTCGTTCTCCGGGATGCATTTCTAACTTAGGAATTATGAAGATCTGAGAGGTGAAAATGTCATCCTTTATTTGCTGTGATGCTGGCTAATGCCCCAGGAGATATTGCTTACAAGTGTTTACAATAAAAGTGTCACAATTATGTGTACACTGAGCTTCCATTCAAAACTGCTTATGAGGACGTTTTGAGCAAGTTCCAGTTTATGCAGAGTGGAGTCCTTGCTGTTCCTGACCGCAGTGGTTTCTATGGGCAAAACCAGAAAACCTTATACACTGCAAGTGGGTAAACTTTTCTGAACGCATTAGTTATGTTGATGCCCGGGAAACATTTTCATTATCATATTATAGAAATGGAATGTAAGGAACGAAGCTAACAGAGAATGTGTGCAGCTCTTGTCTTTTACCAAATTCTTAACTTGTCATCAAGTTGTTTAGCATCTCCAGATATTCACTGCTGCCCAGTTCATCGTTCAAATCGTATTTAAGCTCTTAAGCATCTGGCCTCTGTATTATAGTGGGGAAAAGGAAAACTTAACGTGCGCTACTCCATGCGTCATTCATCCGATGATAACTTTGATACAATTACTCTAAGTGGCTCTTGAGGAGGCCCAAAGCAGGGTGTGGATGTGCCTGCGTCCACATCTTTTTTTCTTTAATTCTCCCCTCTCTTCATTGAAGATAAATGTCTTGATTTGCAGTGTCTGTGTGTGTATGACAGAGATGTCCTCAGTTCTCAGCAGGTAACCATTCCATTAAAATTGGCGAGAGGTTTTCATGGGGATCCTGTTCACTCTGTGCTCGCTTGGCTCTTGATCTCACCGCACGATGAAAACTCACGCCGCATTAAATGAACGGCCCGAGTCCTCACAGCCTACAGAGCGCATGGAGATGACTAGGTAAAAAAGATAAATAAATAAAACACAGACTCCCCAGGCTGCAAACTTCAGAGGGGAGACTTTTTTAAAGCGTGAAAGAAGAGCAATGATAAAAAAAGAAGAAAATGTGAAGTTTTGTTTTAAATAAGAGTGTGAGGTATATAAAGAGGAAACTTTAGTCAGGTGTTTTTAAATAGTTTGCCAAGGTATTAAAAAGACTTGATTACTTTATATTCATCAGGTCAGATCAAGTCAAAGGGAAAAATCCATCCATCCATCCATCCATCCATCCATTCCTCTTCTTTCACTTATCCAGGGCCAGGTCGCGGGGGCAGCAGCCTATACAGAGAAGCCCAGACCTCCCTCTCCCTAGCCACCTCCTCCAGCTTGTCCAGGGGAAAACCAAGGTGTTCCCAGTGGGACATGCCCAGAACACCTCACCCAAGAGGCGCCCAGGAGGCATCCTTGTCAGATGCCTGAACCACCTCAACTAGCTCCTTTCGATGTGGAGGAGCAGCAGCTCTACTCTGAGCCCCTCCCGGGTGGCCGAACCTCTCACCCTATCTCTAAGGGAGAGGCCAGCCACCCTTCAGAGGAAGCCGATTTCTGCCCCTCGTATCTACAATCTCGTTCTTTTGGTCACCACCCACAGCACGTGACCATAGGTGAGGGTAGGACATAGATCGACTGGTGAATTGAGAGCTTCGCTTTTACACTTAGCTCTCTCTTCACCACAACAGACCGGTACAGCGGCGGCATCACTGCAGCTGCAGCACCAATTCATCTGTCGATCCCTTCTCCTGTCACTCATGAACAAGACCCCGAGATACTTAAACTCTTCCACTTGGGGCAAGGACTCATCTCTGACCCGGAGTGGGCATTCCACCATTTTTTGGCTGATGACCATGGCCTCAGATTTGGAGGTGCTGATTCTCATTCCCACCGCTTCACACTTGGTTGCAAACTGTTCCAGTGCGAGCTGGAGGCCATCATCCGATGAAGCCAACTGGCTTCATTTTAAAACCACTAAACCTGCTTGTTATGTTTGTATCATTTGAAGAAAACTCAGATGTATACATTCTGTTGAGTTGGCGTCACTTGTTCTAACTGATTGGAAAGCAAGCAATAACACTGAAATACACAGGTCACAGATTTGTAGGGATAGCACGAAAAGTTGTTTTAAGATGAAATTCAGGTAATAGTTTTTAAAAATGATAAAGAATTGTGACCTGATCTTATACAGTTTGAAATTACTGTTCAAATTACTGATCCATTATTAGTGGGTGCAAGAACATGCAAGAATATACATTTCCTGAAAATAAAATGTTTTTCTTGTACTCTTATTACACTATTTGTGCTGTTGTAAACAACAGCACAAATAACTGCCCCTCCCTGAGCCTGGTTCTGCAGGAGGTTTCTTCCTGTTAAATGCGAGTTTTTCATTCCCGCTGTCACCAAAGTGCTTGCTCATAGGAGGTCGTGTGATTGTTGGGGTTTCTCTGTATTATTATTCTCTGTATTACTTTAGGTATTATTGTATATATAAAACTGAATTTAATTTAATATTAGCTCCTAGAGACAGTCTTTACTGAATACTGCTGTTGCTTATGATCACCCTAATTCCTCCATCTTCTAATCTTACTCTACTCCTACTCATACTGCATAATGCATCCTATGAATGCATCTTTTCACACCCAGATCACACATGTAGTGGAGAGGTGAAAAACAATACTAATCTAGTTATGTTAGCATAAGACCGATAAAAGTGTTACACCATGCATACTAGAGTAAAGCACTGTCATCTGAGCTTTGCAATTGTGTCAACTCAACGGACCGCATTTCTCCAGAAGTAAAAAGAAAAGCTGTTTGAGTTGCAGACAAAACTGCTGATGCACTGCTGCTGATACCTGACAGAGTAAACACAGGACAACCAAGAACTGATTTGAGTAGTTTGTCCATGATGCTTTGATGTTTTTCATCAAGTTCACTAGTATCTGGTCCAGATGTTGAGTAGTTCATCACCACTTCACACATTACACTGCCACCAGCAGGGCAGATTGTTGAGCAACTTCTGCTTGTCATGATCGCGATATTTCAAAGTGCTAATCTTACTGATAAACAATTCCCACCGTATAGTGTATAAAATGTTTATATATATATTGTAGAGTCCCTCCGACAGAAGACACAGACGATTGGCGTTCCGGTTACTGGTGTTTATTCAGTATAGTAACACGGGCTACTGTGGGCCGTAGCCAACGCCAAAACAACAGGGAAAAAAGCGCGCTCTCCAGCAACAAAAACAATCCCCCTCTCTCCTCCTTTCTTCCACCACCACACACACACCATTCTCTAACCCCCGCCCCCCGAACACTCTCAGCCAACCACACACATGCTCTCCTCCAGACTCTCTGTCATTGGTAGCTGATCTGATTGACAGGCCAACCGGCCTCTAGACTACTGCACATTCAAGGACACTCAGTAAATCACCATGCTGCGGGTGTGGTCCAACTATGCCATAAGTAACTGGCAATTCTGAACACAAAACACTGATAACACAAAAGTCAACTAACTTGTAACCCAGTCCGTTACACTACCCCGACCCCTCAAAGTCCCTCGCCCACGAGGGCGGATAAAGTCTCTCAGATGGCCTGGTGGTCTATGGTGCCTCCTTGGGCGAAGGCGCCCATATGGAGGTGGGGGAGGGGCCACGTCTGAAGTGGCTGTGGGCCCAGGGCTCACAGTAGGGGCTGTCACAATGGTGGTGGCAGCGTCTGCAGGGGTGGAGTCCAGGTCTGTCTGCGGCCCACGCTGTTGTGTCAGTGCAGTGGCCGCACCCCGATAGGGGGCCAGTCTGTCCCGGTGCAGGGCGACCCTCCGTCCCCTTGGGGGCAGTTGTACCCTATACACCACTTCCCCCAGACGTTCCAGAACCTTACAGGGTCCAACCCAGTCACTGCTCAGCTTAGGGCATCTGCCCTTTTTCCTCTGGCGGTTGTATACCCAGACCAGTTCCCCCACGTTAAAATGTCGGCCTCTGGAATGGACGTCGTAGTTCCTCTTCTGCCGCGCCCCCGCACTTATCAGTTTCCTCCTAGCAAAGTCATGTGCAGACTCCATGCCTTCCTGGAGCTTCCTCGCATAGTCAGGACCTGGTTGGTCCCCATCAGCATCGGGGGGTCGTCCCATCATCATCTCCGCTGGAGTCCTGATCTCCCTGGCCAACATCAAGAGGGCAGGGGAGCATGAAGTGGAGTCTTGGACCGCCGAACGATATGCCAAGAGGACCAGGGGAACATGACTGTCCCAGTCACGTTGGTGTTTAGCCGTCACTAGCGCCAGTTGCTCTGCCAGTGTACGGTTAAATCTCTCAACGAGTCCATCACTCTGTGGGTTGAGGGGTGTTGTACGGGTCTTATGGGAGCCTAGTTTCTCGCACATGGCCGCGAACACACAAGACTCAAAGTTCCTGCCCTGGTCCGTGTGGATTACTTCAGGCACCCCAAATCTGCTGAACATCCTCTCCACCAGAGCATCCACAATTGTCTCGGCCTCTTGGTCAGGTAAACTGTATGCCTCTGGCCACTTTGTGAAATAATCCGTAGCTGTGAGGATATAGCGGTTTCCCCTTTCTGTGCGGGGAAAAGGACCCAGGATGTCCATCCCCACCCTCTCCATAGGGTACCCTGCCGGAAACTGTTGCAGTTGGGCATGGGATTTGGCTGTGGGTCCCTTCCGTGCTGTACAGCTGTCACAGTGGCGGCAAAAGTCCTCTACGTCCCGTCTATGTCGGGCCCAATAGAACCCCTGCTGGAGGCGGCGGAGTGTTTTGGTGACACCAAAGTGGCCAGACCCTGGGGCCCCATGCACTGCGCGAAGCACCATCTCCTGCAGGGCCCGCGGGACAACCAACTGCCACCTCATCTCGCCCGTAGCCGGTTCCTTCCAGCCCCTTTGCAGCACTCCATCGTGCTGCCGTAAGGCATTAAACATGGACCAGAGTCCCTTTGTGGCCCGTGACAACATGGCGATTTCCTCCCATTGGGGTTGTCGCTGTTCCCCAATCCACCCAAGCACTGGCTTGATGTCAGCATCCTCCTCCTGTTGATGTTTCCACTCCGTTGCATCCACAGCAACCAGCCTCTGACAGGATGGCCGTTCCTCCACCCCCGTCACAGCACACTTTACATCGGGCACCAATTGGTCCTCCTCCTGAGCTTCCTTTCTCTCACAGTAGTGGCATCCGTCCTGGGCACAGGGTCTGCGGGAAAGCGCATCTGCGTTCCTGTGCTGGGCCCCAGGTCTGTGCACAACCTCGAAATCATAAGCCTGCAGCTCCTTAATCCAGCGTGCTAGCTGCCCCTCTGGCTCCTTAAAAGACATGAGCCACTGCAAGGCAGCATGGTCCGTTCTGACCGTAAAGTGGAGGCCCCCGAGGTAGTACTTAAAGTGGCGTATGGCACATACCACTGCGAGCAGCTCCCGCCTTGTGACACAATAGCGGTGTTCAGCTTTGTTGAAGGCCTGACTATGGTATGCCACCACTTTCTCCCCGCCGGGTGTCACCTGGGCTAGCACTGCACCAGAACCAACACTGCTGGCATCTGTGTTAAGGACAAAGGGCAGAGTGGGGTCAGGCGGAGAGAGCACTGGGGCCCCAACTAGGGCTTCCTGCAGTGAGGTGAAAGCTACCTGGCAGCCTGCTGTCCACTGGAAGGTCACACCCTTTTGGAGCAGGTGGAACAGTGGCGCGGCTATGCAGGAGAAACCCCTTACAAACCGTCTGTAGTACGACGCCAAGCCCAGAAAGCTCTTTAACTCCTGCACAGATCTTGGGGTGGGCCAGTCCTTCACAGCTTGGATCTTATCATCCATGGTGCCGACCCCCCTGACCCCCAGTCGGTGGCCCAGGAACGCAACCTCACGTCGCATTAAGCATCATTTCCTTGGGTTGAGTTTTAACCCTGCTGCCAATACCCTCTCCAGGACCCGTCTGAGGGCCCCAAGGGCAGCGTGGAAAGAAGCACCATGGACCAAGATGTCGTCCAGGTACACCACGCATCCTCCGCGGGAAATTCCAGTGAGCACCTTATCCACGAGTCTCTCAAATGTGGCAGGGGCATTGCAGAGGCCGAAAGGAAGAACTTTAAATTGCCATAAGCCTCCGATGGTAATAAATGCAGTCTTTGGTCTGGCATCTGGTGCGAGGGGTACCTGCCAGTACCCGCTGCGTAGGTCTAAGGAGGAGAACCATGGGTATCCACCAGGGCTGAGCAGCATAGTCCATTCACAACTAATGGGGCATACCAGCAGCTGCCAACCCAAGTCCTGCCCAACAAAACAAGCTGCTCCACCTGTCCATCCACAGCTCCGCAGGGGCGCTGTGCACCCCCGTGGGCCCTGAGCTGGGTTGTTCCTCCCGGAACAGGATGTTGGGACACAGCCCCAGGGTCCTGCATTGTCCCGGTTATGCAGACCCCATGTCGTTTCCCTGATCCGGGTGGGCGTGGGGACAGTCTCGGGCTAGGTGACCCGGCCGTCCACATCCCCAGCAGACCCTCGGCCCTCTTCTCGGCCTTTGTTCCCCACGTAGAGTGAAAGCTCTCACCAATTGGGTCAATCCCTCTGCCCATGCGGGTTCAGCGGGGCCCGGTGCAGTCCCTTAACAGCCCCAGCACACAGTAACTCTCTCTCTGTAGCCAGCTCCAGGGCCTCCTGAAGGGATTTAGGGTGAGCTAACAGTGTCTGGATCCGCAGCTCATCAGGAAGCAGGGCCTGGAGGAAGTGGTCACAAGCTAATTCGCCCTGGATGGTGGGGGGCATGTGGGCATAGGTGTGGTGGACCAGCCCCTCAATGTCATTAGCTAGGTCCCTAATGGATTCTCCTGGTCGTCGGCGGCGGCTGCACAGTTTGGAGCGCAGCAGGCTCGGAGCAGAGCAAGAACCAAACCGCCTCTTCAGAGCCCCGACCAAAGCATCATAATCCCCCCTGCCCTCTGGGCTCAAAAGCAGCAAGCTAGACAGGGCATCGCCAGTAAGGCACATAGCTAGCTGCAGGGATTTCTCTTCAGCAGACCACCCATCAGCCCTGGCCAACAGTTCAAATTGCGCATGAAAAGCTTCCCAGTCAGCCTTGCCATCATACCTGGGGGTCTTCATGGAAGCGTGGAAAGTGCCTCTATGCGTCGGCGTGTCTCTCTCCACACTCTCAGGCGCTGCAGAAGTCCCCAAAGAGCTCCGTCGGCCACCCGAACGGTGAGAGGATGCAAAGCCGGCTTCTCTCGCCATATCCGCGGTCGTTTGTCTCACCCGCTCTCTGTGTTCCGCGAACCACCGGTCCCCGGCGGAGTAGTCGTGTCCGTGAGCTTCTGCTGTAGGTTCTCGCTTGATCTTGGAGTAATCCATCGGAAGCATTCCGCGAAGTCACGCAAAAATCTCCTGCGTCCACAGCCGATGCCGTGAGACGGGGTGGCACGAGCGCAGACAACTCCAGCAGCGAAGCTTCACTTTCGCTTCTGACACCGGTGTAGCGTCCCTCCGACAGAAGACACGGACGATCGGCGTTCCGGTTACTGGTGTTTAGTCAGTATAGTAACACGGGCTACTGTGGGCCGTAGCCAACGCCAAAACAACAGGGAAAAAAGCGCGCTCTCCAGCAACAAAAACAATCCCCCTCTCTCCTCCTTTCTTCCGCCACCACACACATGCCATTCTCTAACCCCGCCCCCGAACACTCTCAGCCAACCACACACATGCTCTCCTCCAGACTCTCTGTCATTGGTAGCTGATCTGATTGACAGGCCAACCGGCCTCTCGACTACTGCACATTCAAGGACACTCAGTAAATCACCATGCTGCAGGTGTGGTCCAACTATGCCATAAGTAACTGGCAATTCTGAACACAAAACACTGATAACACAAAAGTCAACTAACTTGTAACCCAGTCCGTTACAATATATTGACACTATACACCCATACACTATGTAAAAAGAAAGATGTCACCACTACAGCAATGATATCAAGGTCCACTTTCCAAGTTCTTTGACCTAGGTAAATTACATGCGTGAGAAAAATAATTATAATACAAAATTAATCACTAACTGCTAAGTCTTACATACTTAGCATCCAAACCAACTGATCTTGGAAAAAAGAGGCAAAGGTTTGTCAGTTAGTTGTGTTTACAAAAAATTCTACTGCTATTAAATTACATGGCAAGTGAAAACAGTGAAGAATAAAAATAAAAATTGTGTTTTTCGTGTGTTTTTGCTTGGGCTTGTGCCCAATCACCTAACACAGAAATAGTCCGATTAATGACATAGATATACTGCCACCAGGCAAAAGGTATAAACTAGCAATTAATCAATCACTAAACTCATTTAACTTATTTAATCATCAAACTCCTATTTTAAAAACGTGCAGTAAAGCAGCATTAAAAGGTAGATTGTTTCTACAGCATAAGTCTGACATCATTAGCTTTTTCCGGGTCCAAAGTCCGCTTAAGGTCCCAAAGTCAAAGGAACACTACGGCATCACTGAGAGTTACAAACTGTCTAAATTCTTTCATCTTTAATAAAATGACCAGTGTGGCTGCTCTACCAGGTGTAACAATTAAGTTTAACATCCAGGCATCCATGAAAACAGCATAATATAGCATAATATAAACACATTAGCACAGTGAAGCTGGAGGATAAAAGCTAACATGTGGGTTCCCGATGGTTAGGGACAAATGCAATTGCATGGCAGGATCCTGTAAATGGACCAAACTTCAGTCGGGAGAACAACTGAGAAAATCCATCCACAATACGAGGTTAGTCATTAATATACTGCTGCATGGGCTGGGCTGTAGTGACATTGTAAGGTTTTAAAAACTGAGCTTTAAAATGTGCTGCAGATGAATAGTGGTAATAAAAACTGAGAGAGGCCAGCAGTGATCGCTGCCTTTTTTAGGGGCTTGTTCAGATTAAATAGAGTAAGATACAAAGCATTAAAACATGTTAAAACCACAACAGCCTTAATGAACACAGAGTAGTTTGGACCCGGAAGCAGGATTTATACATTATCACTTAAAGACCAGATATGACCTGAGCTAATAATTGTGTATAACAGTTACTATTTTTGCTGTAAGCCCAATGAATATTAGCTTACACGTTGTTTCAGATGCTGTCACTTCACCTTTCCACTGTCACACAGTGACAGGTCCTCTACACCTTTCACCCAGGGCGGTGTAGTTTTGTTGCCCTGTTGCTGTGGAATCACCGTCTCTCCTCGGGGCTGTATTAGAGTCTCTGTTGAGGTGATGGCAACCAGTTAGAGACCTGATGCCATGAGCACATTATACTACACATTGGTGTTTGCTACAGATCATCCTACTGTATCTGCAGGTGAAGTGACAGCCATGTCTTTCAGGTGATGTCAGTTCACCTCTGCCAGAATATGTTTGGACATGTTTGTGTGTGTAAGTGTGTGAAAACAGGCAGGTGCAGTTTGCTTGTGTCCAACTGTGCTTTTCATTGTAAACTTGCGTCATACTTACCCCATGCTTGTCATTGAGTGTGCTGTAGCAAGAATTGTATATTTTTGAGCACATATGGTGTTATGTGTGTATTTGTGTACTCGCTCTAGTCTTGTGTGTGTGTGTGTGTGTGTGTGTGTGTGTGTGTGTGTGTGTGTGTGTGTGTGTGTTGACACTGCTCCCTGTCAAAGGCGATTTGAGGCCAGTTCAGTCACTGTCAGGGCTGAGGCCAGCTGGGTTGTGGGGCGTCTGTGTTTATCAGCTCTGTTAGATCCTGTCATCCACCAAGCTCAGAGCGCAGCACTGGGGACTGATCATCATCTCCTCCAGCAGGTAAAGAACATTGAAGTGACAGGAAAGGACCTCCAACCACACACCACATGCACACACTTACACTTGAAGGAAGAAAAAACACTCAAACTGTTGGCCAGTCTCAGTGCCACCTAAAGCTTCAAGTGTAGGGGAAAGGACTATACTATACAAAGAGTATTAGCCTTAAGTCAGTGCTATACAGTGCTGGAAAAATATTTACCCCTTTCAAGATTTCGTCATTTTTTCCATATTTGTCATATTAATATGTTTCAACTCATCAAACAAATTTAACACTGGACAAAGAAAACCTCAGTAACTACAAAATGCATTTTTTTAATGACATTTTCAGTTATTAAAGTGAAACAGCTATCCAAACCTAAATGGCCCTGTGTGAAAAAGTAATTTCCCCACCATTGTTAAATGATGAATTAAATGTGATTAACCACATTTTTTGGTAAGCTGAGTTCATTTTCACTTGCCACACCCAGGCCTGATTACTGCCAGACCTGTTGAATCAAGAAATCACTTAAATAGAAACTTTCTGACAAAGTGAAGCAGGCTAAAACATCTCACAAAGCAACACATGCCAGGATCTAAAGAAACAGCTTAGAAACAAAGTCACTGACATCTGTCGCTCTGGAAAGGGTTGCAAAGCCATTTCTAAGGCTTTGGGCCTCCAGCAAACCATGGTCATTATCCTCGAACAGAGAAAACATGGAACAGTGGTGAACCTGCAGAGAACCTGCAGCCTACAAAAACTGCTCCAAAGCCATTAGTACCTGCTCAGATTAACTCGCCACAGTCTTCCATTAAGTCATAGTATCTGGTACCAGGCAGATCTCTTAGAACCCCAGACAAGGAGGTGAAATGTGACATCATCAGACTGCATGCCATCGATTGGCTGGTTAGTGGCGTCACTCGAGAAATCATGAAAGCGTCTCGTTCACAAAAATCAAAACTGCCATTTTTGAAAGGTGGAAAATGACTACATAACACAATGCTGTAGTCCCTGAGTAAGTCCCTGACGAAAAGCCACAGACCGAGCAGCAGGTATATTCGACGTTCAACTTTGTTGTAGCATTTGTGTTGCATACTAATTACATCACAGATTGCTTGCATGCATTGCTGTAACAACAACCACACACATTAGGTGGTACTCGATTGTAATGGAAAACCACTGATCTAAGTCGGGTTAGGGAAGCCACAGCGAGTTGATCCAAGTAGGTAAGCGGCTCAAGAGTGCATTAACAACTCACCCAGGAGGTCACAAAAGAACCCAGAACAGCATCTAAAGAACTGATTCAACAGTAAGAAAAAGACTGGGCAAAAATGGCATCAGTGGAGTTCTAAGGCAAAAACCACTGCTGACACAAAGGCTCATCTCACGTTTGCCTAAAAACATCTCAATGATTACCAAGACTTTGGGGAAAATACTCTGTGGTCTAACAAGACAAAAGATGAACTTTTTGAAAGGGTTTCATCATACCAACAGTCAAACATGGCGGTGGTAGTGTGATGGTCTGGGTTGTTTTGCTGCTTCAAGACCTGGGTGACTTGTCTATAATTCATGGAACCATGAACTCTAATTAACAGAAAGTCCTGAAGGAGAAGGTCCAGCTATTATTTCATGCCCTGAAGATGAAGTGCTCATGTGTCTAGATAAAGTCTAGACTATATCAAAGTCTAGACTTTAGTCTGATTGAGATGCTTTGGCATGACAATAAACAAACTTGAAAACCCTCAAATGGGGATCGAACAACAGTTCTAAGTGAGCCAAAATTCATCCACATTGATGTTAACGAATATTAAAATCTGTTTTTTGAAATTTGTGTGACAAATATGCAAAAAATAAAATAAATTTAAATAAATACTTTTGCAGCATCTAAATTCTGCATATACTTTACATACGACTAGAGTGAACTTTTCTTGACTTTCTAATCTGCTGATTTTTAGATTAGCTAGTTAACGGTATCAACTTTTTAAAATATTTGGTAGAGATTAAAAGATTCAGAATGAGGAGAAGATTCAAAGTGCAGGCACAATTAGTTTTCTAGCTAATTCACAGGTTCAGTGCAGTTCCATGTGTGGCAGTGGCTGAGGGACCTGGGGATTTAGGCCGTTCCACAAGTGAGTGTTTTCTGTTAAACAAACATCTGTTCATTGTTTTCTCACAGTGAGCTCACCCACCGGACAAAATTACCCAGGAAAAACATGCCCATCAAATACTGTTTTTATTTTTTTCCCTCAGTGTATTAGCCTTCAAACATGAAAAAAAAGGAGTTTACTCAAACTTTACTCATGTTTTGGATATTGTAATCATTAAGAACACAGCACATATAGACAGGATTAAATAGACGAGAGGGTAAAAGAAGTAAAAAGGAAATAGGATGTAAAGTGGGAGGCAGAAATTAAGTTAGAAATGCAGAGGGATGGAGATGCTATAGAGCGGAGGTCAGGATAATGACTGTGGACAGGTCCAGAGGAGCAGACCGCCAAGTCGTGTGTTCCACCACTAATAGGATTAAGAAGGATGGGATTCCCCCTGGAGGACTGGACACACTCACACCAGAGAGAGAGAGATAGAAGGAGCGACATCTCTGCCTCGCCTGGCAATACACCCGCAGGACTGGGTTTTAAGCGTGTGTGTGTGTGTGTGTGTGTGTGTGTGTGTGTGTGTGTGTGTGTGCACGTGTGCATGTTTTACTTCACTGAAGATAGAATGACCTCACAAGGATACAACGATGAAGAAAACTCTGAGTCAGAACATTGGGCTGGCTATAGGAGCCTCTGTGTGTTTACACTTTATCTTACACCAAAGGTTAGCTGAATTTAGCATAGTTCAAGGTTGTTAAACTCAGTGTCAACATCAAGACATCAAGTGGGCCGTTTTCAAAGTTAGTTTTAAGAAGTATCTCTCTCTCAAGCACTGTCCAGAGAATGCCAAAGCAACAGGTGGCGATACAACCCTAACTATGAAGAAATTTTGACCAATGACAAGCAAACAAGCAGTAACATGGCATACAGTCTGACGTCAAAAAAGGAAATAAAGGCGCCCAGTGTTTTCTTTGTCCACATGTAAATGCTGAAAATACGTTTTCGGAAATCTTCCTCCTGGCAGGACATTTATGTGTTTACGAAAGGTCAAACGCATAGAAAAAATTATGTTTACCATTATACCCATGTATGTTTGGACGCTGACCAAGAGTAAATGTGACTAATGCCTTCAATTGAACCATGTCTTTCTAGAAGAACATTTCAGTGGACTGTTAAAATTATCTATCCAAGATATCCATCCATCCATCCATTTGCTTCCGCTTATCCTTTTCAGGGTTGGGGGGGGGACTGGAGCCTATCCCAGCTGTCGGGCGAGAGGCAGGGTACACCCTGGACAGGTCACCAGTCTGTCGCAGGGCTAACACATAGACACAGACAACCATTCACACTCACATTCACTCCCGCATTCACACCTATCGTCAATTTAGAGTTTCCAATCAGCCTATCCCCACTAAGTGCATGTCTTCGGACGGTGGGAGGAAGCCAGGGTACCTGGAGAGAACCCACGCAAACACGGGGAGAGCATGCAAACTCCACACAGAAAGACCCTGGCCTGATGGTGGAATTAAACTCAGTACCTTCTTGTTGTGAGGCAACAGTGCTAACCGTGCCACCGTGCTGCCTTAGAGAAAGGAGAAAGGAAAAAAAGAAAATGTCTGTTACTTTTTCTTCTTTTTGGCGGGGGGGGGGGTTAAATAGTTTATAATGTGTATCAAAATGATCTTTTCTTTGGTTTGAGATTGCCAAGATTTGGGTAAACAATTTAATGACAAACAATAAATAGAAGAACAATATTCTGATGGCCTAGGTTTAGCTGGTTCAGTACCAACCAATGTGACCATTTCGTTGGGGAACTGTTCCCATATTTTGTGTATTTTTCAATACTATTTTCTAGTTTTATCAGTGTCTTTGGTGTTATACTTTTGTCTCTAACTTATCAAAGTTATGACTATGTGACAACAACAGAATCATACATGCAAATCCCTCACTCTAGTTGTTTTCGCCCTCCTTATACCAGAGGGAACGAGGAGAAAGAAATGCCTGTGTGTGATGGCGAGTGATGGTGACACAGAGCGCTGCCTGGGAGCCTCTTCACGGCTCTGTCCAAAACATTTCAGCCAACAGAGAGCCAGAACTGTACGTAGCCTGCAACAACACTCTTTCCTTTCTCAAACACTCGAGCACATTTCTATTACTACACTTCATGGTCTCTGTCTATCATTTATCATAAATGGAGGTAGAAATGTTCCTGAACCTTCCTGCTTACCTTCCTGCCTAAGTTGAACAAATAACCAATTTACTTAAGGTTATCAAATACAGAATACATATAATAATTGTGCAGTGCAAATATGTGTTGTAACCACTTCTTTAATCTAAATCATTGTTCTTCTTTTCTGTGTTGTGTCTAATATAGCTATTTTTGTACACACACACACTAATGCACACTTTTCAGTGCAGAACTGTTGTAAGTGTACTTGTGTGCAGAGGAATTTCCTGACTTACAGTTTTTCTCCATTGGTTTCGCTCATTTCTTGAAACAGAAATGACATTCTCAAAATAACATGGACAAACCTCCAAACCTCTTGGCAAATGTTCACAACAGAATGGCATTTCTCATTCATTTTATCAAATGGCAAATGCCTTAGTACATGTCTCAATTGTCTCAGTGCATCTTTGCAAATGATTAAGTACAAGTAGCCTACAGTTATACAGTTAGCCCACATTTAGCACATTTTCCAAATGAATAGATCCTGTAGATCTAAACTGATTAGTTGATTCCCAGTCTAATGATCATTCTCTCCAAAACATGTCAGCATGATTTCATTGTATAAGTACTCGCATGCACAACTGTCTGTTCAATTGTCAAAATTGGTCAAGAACATAATACCATGAATACCATATATGAATTTCTTTGAATATTACAGTTTTTCTCAGTCGCTTTGGTGCGTTTCTCAGAACACCATCAACATTTGCACAGCAGTTAGTGCATTTCCCAAAACAATTAGTGCAAACTGCAAAACCTAGTGGATAGCCTGCAAAAGCACGTCACATGCACAGAATTGATTATCCATACCGCAAAAGCAAGTATCCATGTCAATGAAACTGCCAGTGCCATCAAAATGAAAAGTCTTGACACCATCTGTATGAACAAGATAGTCAAATGGCATTGTCATGTTTCCACTATGACAGTTTATAATTTCAGTGTTTCCCATTGCAAAAACAATTGGTGACACCTGAAAATGCTGACGACAGCACTGTGGCCTACCTGTACAGCCATCTGAAATGTGCAGTGAAGTCACTGTAGATGTTATGGGAGTCTTGGGAGTAACTGAGACACTGAATACGTACGTTTCACATTTCCATTGTGTAGAAGTGTTTGTAATCCTACAGAATTGTGCAAAAGAAAAATATGCTACAGTCACTTGTTCACTGTAGAATACATGTAAACATAAAATCACCCATTTGGTAGAGCTGTGCACTAATGTGAACAATAAACAGCACATGTAACAGTACAGTAAATCATTCTGGCACATCCAGACGTTCCTGTCTGTCTGGCCACATATTTTCATCTACATCACAACAGATGTTATCCCTCGCAATGCAGCGAGGAAAGTATCTCCTGGAGTGGCGAATCCACCCTCTGCAGGACTCTGCTGTGATGTCATCACAAGCTTTTGTAGATTCAGTATGCACCTCATGCCAATCCTGTCTGTTGGTTTACATTATATATATACTTGTAGAGTAGGGGATACTGTAACGCGATTCACCTATGACTGGGTAGAAGAGGCTTTTCATTGGTTGCAAGTAAGAGTAACACACACCAATTTTCATTAGTGTGAGATAAAGTTCACCTGAGAAAAGTAATTTATGGAGATTTTCATGGAAACTCCTTAAAAATAGGGTTTTCAAAATGGATGTACAAATTGTTTGACAAGATGTTCAACAATTTTGAGTGCACTGACACAAGCAATGACATGAAGACTATTAGTTGTATGGACAATGACTATTCAGCCGGTACAAGTATAAATAATTGTGACATTCATGATAGAAGCAAGGAGATAGTGATGAATAGCAAGTCAAAAGTGACCATTCTTTAGATATTTGTACTTACTCAGCTGCTTCATGTCCAAAGGCATTTGCCTTTGGACGAAATGAACATGAAACTGCCACAAGGTTGTGCCAAAACGACTATATGTTGTGGAGGTTGAACTAACTATTGTGCAAAGTTTAATTCTGTTGTGAGAAATGCACCAAAGCAACTGAGAAAAACTGTAAATAAATTGATGACAGTCATTAACAGTCAGGTGAAACTACACTAACGAAGGGGGAGTGTCACACACAGGTGTGTTCCATGATTGTGTGCTGCCAAACACAGATACATAGAGCTTGACCAGAGCCAGTCCGATCTCTGAACATGGATAGACAAGGCCAAGCAATCGGACAAGGGGAAGTTCTCCCTCAAGGAAGAGGAGGAAGAAGAAGAAGAAGAGGAGGACTGAGAATGCGTGGT
The DNA here is from genome assembly GCF_001858045.2 of Oreochromis niloticus. NCBI lineage: Eukaryota > Metazoa > Chordata > Actinopteri > Cichliformes > Cichlidae > Oreochromis > Oreochromis niloticus. Next base: position 29,529,889 of record NC_031978.2, on the reverse strand, counting down.
GGAGGAATAGGGGGAAGAGGCCGAGGTGCGCGAAGACACTGTGCTGTCCCGAATGAAATTCGGGCCACAATTATAGACCATGTCATAAACCATGGCCTCACAATGGCAGAGGCAGGTCGTCGAGTGCAGCCTAATGTGCCTCGCTCTACAGTCTCCTCCATCATCCAAACCTTTGGCAGGGAAAACAGGTATGTACTCTATGTAATCTATGATGGAATTATATGTTGTATAGGACAGGGCACTGTGCGTGAGGCAAAAACTGTATAACTTACTGTAGAGATTTTGTGTGCGCATCTGCCTACAGTAGTAGGTCTATACTAGCAGGTGGAGAGGACTAGTGGAATGTTGTGATACTAAATATGACAAGAAAGATATTGAACAAATTACTGTAAACTATGGAATTACATAATTCATACAGTTTAGAGTAGTATTCCAGTCACTGTGCAATGCTGCATTAGGATTGTGGTGAAGTTACTGTGAGTAAAGCAATAATACAATTACACTGGTAACCTACTGTATTCTGTTCTATGTGTAGGATTGGACGACAACCTCACGTGGGTGGCAGAGGAAAACTGCTCAATGAACAACAGGAAAGAGAGATTTGTAACATGGTGATGGCAAACAATGCCATCACACTGAGACAGATCCGTGATGCCATCCTTCAGGACAATCATATATTCCAGAATATAAACACAATAAGCATCTCCACAATAGACCGGGTTTTGAAGAAGCATCAGATGACAATGGTTTCAATACCTCCTTTACCTGATTTCAGAATCAGTATTTGCTGCATCTGACTTCAACAATTTCAACAGAAAACTGCAGTTTACTGTATGATACAATTCTCATTATAATCCTTATTTTGTTGTCTCCCAATCAAATCTATCTAATACTGTAGGTTTTACTGTAACATCTCAGTGAGTCATCAGTATTTCCCACTCCCCTTTCTATCATATACCCTTGCAGTACTTCCTCATAGTTTAGAACCACTGGAGTAGTGGCCTGTAGTATATTGAACCTGTGGGGGAGAACATGTAATTGTCTAACTGTAGTATATGACTCTTCTGTATGACTGATTTTATGTTCTTTACTCTATTTTAGAGAATAATGGCATTGGAAGGACATGAGACCCCTCACATCCTGGTGTTCGTGGATGAAGCTGGCTTCATCCTGGCCAAGGGCCGAAGACGTGGCCGTAATATTATTGGCCAGCGGGCCACAGTGGATGTCCCAGGTCAGCGAGGGGGCAATATAACTATGTGTGCTGCCATTTCTGAAAATGGTGTGGCCACCCACATCCCCAGTCTTGGCCCATACAACACACACAAGCTCCTCATCTTCTTGGATCACCTTTATACCAATCTTATCCCTGGAAATGAGAGAGGTCTCATAGGGCCTCACCTACCCATTTATGTAATTGTGTGGGACAATGTCAGTTTCCACCATAGCCCACTCATTAGGGGCTGGTTTGCAACGCATCCAAGGATGGTCATGGGGTTCCTACCACCTTACTCTCCTTTCCTCAATCCGATAGAGGAGTTTTTATCTGCTTGGAGGTGGAGAGTCTATGAGCATCATGCTCAGGATCAGCCGTCCCTCCTCCATGCTATGGACGCAGCGTGTGACGACATTACAGGAGATCAATGCAGGGGATGGTTGCGGCATGCACGCCGTTTCTTCCCTCGTTGCATCGCAAGAGAAAGTATCCGCTGTGATGTGGATGAGAATCTGTGGCCAGACGGACAACAGCGTGTCAATAATCAGGAGGGTGAAGACAGTGGACAAGAGCGGGAGAATGAGTACAGCGACCACTGAATAAGTCCTTGTTTTTTGATTTTGTGTTCATACAATTTACTACTGTAATGTACATTTTCTTTTTACATATGTATGAAACTTTCTTTGCGTGTGAATATGGAATGGTTATAATTTCCTTGGTAGTGTGAGTGCAATCTGTGATGTCAAACCTTGGAGGCTACTCTTTTCTGTTGTATGTTGTTGGTCCCCTGCCATAGTGATAAAACATCTAAACATTTTGTATGGCAGTACTCACACAATGCCAAAGGGACAATGCATTTTGGGGGCAGTGACTATTCAGATTAGCAAGAAATGTAGTTTTGACACATGAGTGAACTGTTTTAGGAGAGATATGAGCTTTTGCAGGTGGACCATGTTGTTGTGATCAACCATCCAGGTTTATTTTGACAAAAGCACCAAGAATGATGAGAATGTCCGATCTGTGTCGAGAAATGAGCCAAAGCTATTGAAAAGGATCTTTGCCATTTTGGAGACACTGACTGTTTAGATGGGAAAGGGATTTAGATTGAAGCCTGAGTGAACAGTTTTGGAAGAGATATGAGCTTTTGCAGGTGAGCTATAGTGTTGTGCTGAACTGTAAGAGTGTTTTGCCAAATGATCTTAGAGTTTTGAGAATGTAATTTCTGTTTCAAGAAATGAGCCAAACCAATGGAGAAAAACTGTAAATATAACTCAAAGTTAGACATAGCCATCATGATATCACCCACTGATTGGTGAAGTCCCATTTTGAAGTCTTAGTCAAAGCAGATTTGACATTGAGCTGTACATTGTACATTCATAGGATAGAATTTTGTCAGTCAAACAGTAGAGACACTCTAAATCATATGCTGATAGTGTTAATGATGGCTAAAATTTGCACAAATATCCTGTATTTAGTAGGACTTGAAACTACTCACTGAGACCTTACATAACCTTGATGTCCACAAGTTGTTTTTTCCCCACTCTTAAACTTCTACACAGTGGGGCTTCTTTTTGGAGCAGCCCTCTGATGGACATTAAAAAGAGTACAGGTTAGTTAGTCCAATTAATATCACTCTGGATTAACTTTTAAAACCTCGAAACAATATTTTCATATAATCTTTGATAATAGCAGACAATTTGGGCTGTCCTTACTTTCAGGTTACCACTTTCAGGTTGTTGTTGCAGTCCTTTTTAAGCTATTAATTCAGTTTTAGCTTTTTGGAACAAACTTCTGTTTGTGACATAATCACAGGATTTCTTCTATTCCGTCTTCTGGGACTCTTATCTTTTCATTTGTGTCCATGTGTGCAAAGTGAAGAATGCTCATTTATAAATGAAAAAAACACTGTCCACAAATTGAAAAGCAAGTCATAATCTGTTTTGTAATGAAAGTAATTGGTTTCAATACAAAAGTGCTTGGTTGAGTTTAGAAAAAGATCATAATTTGTTTTGTGTTCCCTGAAGACATTTGAAGATAGATAGATAGATACATACATACATACATACATACATACAGTGGCTTGCAAAAGTTTGCGGCCCCCTTGAACTTTTCCACATTTTGTCACATTACAGCCACAAACATGAATCAATTTTATTGGAATTCCACGTGAAAGACCAATACAAAGTGGTGTACACGTGAGAAGTGGAACGAAAATCATACATGATTCCAAACATCTTTTACAAATAAATAACTGCAAAGTGGGGTGTGCGTAATTATTCAGCCCCCTGAGTCAATACTTTGTAGAACCACCTTTTGCTGCAATTACAGCTGCCAGTCTTTTAGGGTATGTCTCTACCAGCTTTGCACATCTGCAGACTGAAATTCTTGCCCATTCTTCTTTGCAAAACAGCTCCAGGTCAGTCAGATTAGATGGACAGCGTTTGTGAACAGCAGTTTTCAGATCTTGCCACAGATTCTCGATTGGATTTAGATCTGGACTTTGACTGGGCCATTCTAACACATGGATATGTTTTGTTTTAAACCATTCCATTGTTGCCCTGGCTTTATGTTTAGGGTCGTTGTCCTGCTGGAAGGTGAACCTCCGCCCCAGTCTCAAGTCTTTTGCAGACTCCAAGAGGTTTTCTTCCAAGATTGCCCTGTATTTGGCTCCATCCATCTTCCCATCAACTCTGACCAGCTTCCCTGTCCCTGCTGAAGAGAAGCACCCCCAGAGCATGATGCTGCCACCACCATATTTGACAGTGGGGATGGTGTGTTCAGAGTGATGTGCAGTGTTAGTTTTCCGCCACACATAGCATTTTGCATTTTAGCCATGTGGGGAACACAGCAAACATGTGGAAGAAGGTGCTCTGGTCAGATGAGACCAAAATGGAACTTTTTGGCCAAAATGTGGCAAGATCTGAAAACTGCTGTTCACAAACGCTGTCCATCTAATCTGACTGAGCTGGAGCTGTTTTGCAAAGAAGAATGGGCAAGGATTTCTGTCTCTAGATGTGCAAAGCTGGTAGAGACATACCCTAAAAGACTGGCAGCTGTAATTGCAGCAAAAGGTGGTTCTACAAAGTATTGACTCAGGGGGCTGAATAATTATGCACACCCCACTTTTCAGTTATTTATTTGTAAAAAATGTTTGGAATCATGTATGATTTTCGTTCCACTTCTCACGTGTACACCACTTTGTATTGGTCTTTCATGTGGAATTCCAATAAAATTGATTCATGTTTGTGGCTGTAATGTGACAAAATGTGGAAAAGTTCAAGGGGCCCAATACTTTTGCAAGCCACTGTAGGTAGGTAGGTAGGTAGGTAGATAGATAGATAGATAGATAGATAGATAGATAGATAGATAGATAGATAGATAGATAGATAGATAGATAGATAGATAGATGTTTTGGGTTGCCTTGGAAACTCACTTTATAGCTAAGCTTTTATTGTTCCATATCCTCCGGGGGGGGGAAAGAATCTACCCATTGAACTTTTTTGTGATTTCCTTCCTCTTTGGAGCTCAAAGAGGCCACCCAAACACACAAGATATCAGTAGAAAGCCCAGGATGTCCTCTATTTTGTACATCAGGACTGAGTAGGGTAGCTCAAAGAAGTCAAAAGATATAGACCAAAAACGAATGTCCATTGCAGAGGACATAAATGAATAGGCTGGTTCTCAGGAGGATAAATACAACTCAATATTAATGTCTCTACTACAGAATAATATACTAAGAGCATAACAAATGCAAAAAAAACTTTCAACTATGTGATACATTTCCCCTAAATTAATGTGGTGTACAATCCATTTAACAGTCCAAAACAAGACAAATGCACTATGGGTGCAGGATGACCTGTAAATTAGCTGCTTTAAACCATCACATGTTCAAGTTAGGTTCTCTTACATATTGTGAGCTTTCATTTGTTCCTAAATTGTCTTCCTTTTTCTTAAGTCAGTCAATATTCTATCCCCAAATCCTAAACTACCTTCATGACCTGCATAAAACACCCCCCTCTTGCTTTTTATCCTTGTGTTGCCTTCTGGCCCTCATAGGGATAGCAGCACAAGTAGACACACACATTTAAACACACACATTCCCATGAGTGCCCTGTTTGAACACTCCCCAACCCACTCACTCACCCACCCACCCTCCAGCTCAGTACTTAGGGAGCATATGCTGGGTGCTGTCTTTGTGTCCTCGGAGGCCCGTGGGACTTAGGTCCCTGCCCGCCTGCCTTGTCTGCCTATTTTATGACCAGAGCCAACTGGACAGGGCTGATGGATGGGCCTCCAAAGCTGGGGACAGGCTAGAGAGAAGGGAAAGGGGGGTGATTGAGGTAGTTGTGTTGCGCATGTGCTTGAATCCTGGGGGGTAGGGGTGGGCATTGTGTGAGTTGGACTTTCGGAATCTATTATCAGTGGGCCTAGCTCTAGGTGGAGTTCTGTCACATCACGGCACACTCGAGGTGTAGCGTGTCGACATATTGGGGTGTGCGCTCTGCATTTCTGCATACATGTGTGTTTGAGAGTTGCCCACAGATGCATCTGATGTGCAGTAATTGCTGCCCTTTCAGTTAACTATTACAGATTGTCGTGAGAGGGGAAACTTGGTTCAGACAGCCCACACTTTGTGTCTGCCGCTGCTGAGCTTAACTTCTCCAGACTCGAGAACAAAGTGGTAGTTCAGAGGAAAGCAAACATTCCTGCTTTGTGTTTGGCACTCTGACATGCTATAGCATGCTGTGCAGCATTTATTTCTGAATTGTCTGACTTCCTGCAGAGAGCACAATCGCTGTTGTGTTTCTGTAATTGACACTTTTGCACCAGGTACTCATCTCCATTAAAAGCTGTGGCCTGCAGAGCTATTCTCCCCTTATAGGTGCTATGTGTGGTATTTTTTTGTGTCAACATATCAAAGCCAAATTAATCACAATCTGTTTTTTTTTTGTTTTGTTTTTTAAAATAATTGCCACACAGTTAGTTAATAAGTCATGCAACCAACATCTTTGGAGAACAGTTAAAACAAGAACTCTATTTTCTGATAGCGTAGAGATAGAATCAGGGTTTAAGTCAGTGACAATGTAGACATCACAGAGTTAAATGTGCCAGATCTGTTGCCACATCAGACACAGTTATCATACCTTGGCCTCTAATACACTGGCTGCGTTTTTAGTGAATTCTCAAGGGAAAGATATTTTCAGTAGTCAGTTACCTACAGGAAATACTTCAGAGGTTAACTCTGAACCCTAAATTATCTTCTGTCATTGCCCTAATATAGCCACAAACCCAAACACTAACCCTATGCTTTGAAGACAAGGAAAAAGTATTTGTTTTACATCAACAGATTTTGACATGTATTGTGCGACAAGCCCTGAGAAGTTTTCCAAAGATCTGGAGAATTGTAAATGTATTGCCACGTGTACATTTTGTGACAGCAAGGCATATTTTAGGACATTTTGGCTGTTTCAGCATGAAGGCAAATAACCTGCGACTATTTCTCATTTTAGCAGTGTATAGAACAATGGTGAAAATTTACTCTAAATTACAGATATTATCACAGATGAAATTTGCTCATTGTGTATCACTTACAGTTGCTGGCTAGCTGACATGTTATGCTCTAATTGCCTAGGTAACTTCCCTAACTAAAACCAACCCTGTTTAATCTCAATCAATAATATCCTTCACTCTCAATGATAGCCGCCTTAATTGGTCGCCTGCCCACTTTGGGACCCACCCACTTTGTGTTGTCATTGGTTATTGGACCCAGCCTGAAGTTAACAAATGTCATTGACTTTTTATTTGCTGAGAATTGTTTCTTCCGTGGTCGCCTCTTACGGAATTGCTAACAATTAAAATGTTTGCAGTCTCTACTGTCAGTGGTGACGCAACTGCTCAGAGCTTACAGCATATTTTTGTTAGCATCCACCAAAAGCATGTAAACTTGTTAAGTGTTTACTGGAAAGTTGCCTATAGTAACACGTTACTGAAAAATGTAACGCAATGATGTATAATCATATTATAGTATAGAGTTATGTTGTTACTTGTGTTACAAAGGATTTACAGTTATCTGCATAATGGGCGGATTGAGGGAAAAATATTAAATAGGCATCTTTCTTTCAATGCAGTTACACTACATTGCACTTGGACTAGCTGAAGTTAGTCCTCCAGGGAGGAGGAAAATGGTGGTGTGGTCTACAACTCTTGAGGAGTGGAGATATGGACATTATATTTAATTTTACAGTAGGAAAGAACAGGAGCACAACAGTAAAGTGCAGGTTGTGTCCAGAACAGAAAGAACTTGTTATACTACTAGCATGCTAAGACAAGGCTAGCAAAAAGGCTAGCAAAAAACCCAGAGTGATGCTAAAGCCTCCTATGCCAACCCCACCCAAGCAACCAGACTCTGGTCCAGAGATTAATAATAAGTAAGGATTAAATGCAGAGTGGTGTCTTAACACATAGTGAGTGATAAAGGTGAGTGAAGTAGAAACACTAAGTGCATTATGGGAAGCCCCCAGCAGCCTAGACCTATTGCAGCCTAACTAAGAAAGGAATCAGGGTCACCTGATCCAGACCTAACTATATGCTTTATCAAAAATGAAAGTTTAAAACCTAATCTTAAAGGTAGAGAGGGTGTCTGCTCCAGAATCCAAACTGGGAGCTGAATTCACAGAAGAGGGGCCTGAAAGCTAAATGTTCTGCCTCTCATTCTACCGTTTGACCTTCACTTAATGATGCATTAAGATAATATTAAGTCATCATTTTAAAATGATATGCAGAAGTCAGTGCAAACACCGTAACCAGCAAAAATGAGTACAAGCACGAGTTCTGGGATATTTCATAATTTAGTTATTTATGCTATAAGCCCAGTTAGCAGTACATAGCTCAGGACGAAACAATGAGAAGAATGTAAAATATACACCATCATTCATACTGTTCGGTCAGACAGACGTGTAGGATTTTTTTGTTTTGTTTTTTACATTCAGCGTTATTCAAAGTCATTTATGAGGAACGCCTTTAAACTTATAAGGCCCCATTTCGGTGGCTCTACCAATGAAAGGAAGCACGATTAAAGCAATCCAGGTACTGTTCAAACATGCAATATATGCTTCACAACATGTTAACTGTTAATTTTAATCATTTAAGAATATAATTTACATAATCGGCCTTATAAAAGTGGGATTTGACAATGTGCATGCATTTTGTCTGTGTGTGTGTGTGTGTGTGTGTGCATCTTTCTGGGCGTGTGGGTGTCTTTTTATAGTTGTGGCCTTGTAAAGGAAGTGTAGTAATTACATGTTTATATAATTAGGTCAGTAATTCAAAGGAATAAGCTTGTGTGTTTCCCATTAGTAATAAAGTAGCCCTTTGTGGCCCATATCTGTCACAAAGAGGGTTTCTCTTTCATTAGTTAACACACTAATAGACATATCTCTTAACCAGTAGTGCTTAATACACACACAGATGCTGCTTGCATCTAGGGACACCTGCAGTTATGCAATACACACATGAGGGTATCTGCCTACAACATAACATATTGGCAAAACGGCCATAGGTTTCCTTCCATGCTGGAAAAAGTAAATATAGAGGATTTATGCACAAATGGAAGATGCACACACACAAACACATACACACACACACACACACACAGGGTCTGAGGACATCGAATGTTATATGCTGTACAGACTGTAAACCCCTTGAGGCAAATTTGTGATTTGTGATGTAGTGCTATGAGAATAAAATTGATGCACAAATATACACACACTTTGGCCTACATGCACACATGTGATTGTGATTGTACTTGTACTCGCACATAAATGCATGCATACATAAAGGTATAAGCATACGCATTACAAAAACACAGAAAATGCTTCCAAACCAGCGCTATTACCGGAGTTACAAGCTCACACTTTCGCCCTCATTGGGCAAAACACGCACACACACACACATACACACACACACTCACTCAAAGAGTCACAGCGCTCTCCACTTCTAGGCCTTCAGAAGGTATTTTCTCTCTCTCTCTGCCTCATCAGGCCCTGTAGCAGAGGGCAGGCAGTAGCTAATAATAGGTATTGACTGGTTCAACGTGGGATGAGCAAGGTTCAACCATTGGATCTCCAAATGCGCCCGGGGGTCACTCGCACAGCGAACATGTCTCCCCGGACCCGCCTGAAAGAGAAGGCATTTTAAACTTTCATGACTTCTCTGAAATCGCGGCTGTTTCGCCTTTCAGGCCTTAACTCTTTGTACTCAAAGCGCTCGGCTCGATCAATATCCGAGGAGGAGAGAGAGAAGAGGAGAGGATAGGAGTGTGAGAGGAGGGGATGGAATGCAGACGTCTTTATTTCAGTGGCTAAAACTGGTGTGCACAACACACACAGGCCTGGGTCTTTTCAGTTCCTGCTGCTGTGAACTTTCTGAGCACATGTATGAGCACATGTGCACACACTTGGACCAGGAAGATTCAGCCAAAAAAAAGACTACTAACTGCATGCAGCAAAATACTTTAAAAGCAGACACACATGATGAATTCATACATATGTTTGGTATGTATGGTAAGTAAAACTATTGTCTCTCATTCTGTGTATTTTAAAGGGAAACCGTGTGGATGAATTAACAAATAACAAAATTACTCTTAGATAATTACAGGCAGGCGTTTTCATGGGTTGACCAGTAGCTTTTAATTTATTGTTTTATTTAGTTATTTGGAAACAAAATAGAATAAAAATGTATCCTAAATGTTTAAAGTGTATGTCTCATAATATGATCTAGTCATTTTACATATTATTACATAGTTTACACATACAATATATCACATTCTCGTTCTTTTTACAGATCATATGTTGAGTCGCAGAATTCTCATTTGAGTGACTCTTCTCTTTGTTTTACATTATGTTTCCCTTTGTGACAGCCATGGCTTAATACTATTATTTTACATATTCTCTTTACCTTCTGCAACTATTTCAATATTGTAATAACCAGGATGATTCCTACACCTGTACAAAAACTTACATACATCCACTAAAAAGACCTCATGTGGAAAATAAATGGGAAAAAATGACAATTAAAAAAATGAGCAAATGCATAATCACTGAAATACTTCATGCTTTTGTATTGCAAACACAAATTAGGGGTGACTGTGGCGATACTATGAGTCCTCTACAAATCAGAAGACGGGGAGTTTGATCCCCAGTCCTCATTGCCAAGATACTGAATCCCCAGTTTCCCTTGCATACACTCTCATTGGAGGGTGAGTGTATCACACCAGAGTAAGAACGTGTTTAAATGCAAAGAAGCTTTGTGAATAAGCGAATGTTGTGTGTATGAACAGGTGAATGTAGCTTGCAGTAAAAAGCTCTTCATACTCTAAGTACCACTGATTTACCATTTGAGGAAACCACTTTGCCTGCTTTACTAAACTGTTGCTATGTTAAAAAATGTTGCACAAATAAGCCAAATAAAAGTTTATTGTTGTAATAAACTTTACTTATATAGTTCAAACATATGCATAAAGTACATAATGCAAAAATTTGCCTTCAAGAATCAACATGCAGAGTCAAAAAGACGGTGCACCCATATGCAGCAAGAGTGCACCAAATGTTAAAAGGACACACTGTTGGATTTATCCAAATGCAGCAGGCAGACAAACAGCAGAAACAGAATGCGAACAAACCAGCGGAGCCCTTGTGATTGGCCTCAGGCTGTAATGGACATGAACAACCTCTGTGTTAACAGCAAGGAAGCCTGTTTTGATTTCTGACACATTTAGTGCAGAAAAGGCTGCTGTATTTTAAAATGGTTTCTAGTGAGCTGACTCATACTGGTTCCAGATCATTCTTGGTTTTGCAGAATACTACTCTTCCTACATGACCGAAATTCAAGATAAATTTACACTATATATGGTCTACGTGTGCACCTCTGCGCCTGCTTTTGTGTGTGTGTGTGTGTGTGTGTGTGTGTGTGTGTGTGTGATGCCTTCAGGTAAAGAGAGGTTTCACCACAATGTGACTACAGCTGCTGCAGAGACAGAAGTTAATACCCAGGGCAGGGGACACAGGGGAGGGTGCGTGCGTGTGAAGGGCACTACAGCTGCGGCCCCTTCAGATACACAGAGTAGAGGTGAATGGCTTTCACACAGAGAAAGAACATGATCAAAAAAAAAGCCACACAGTTTTAAATTTAAACAGCTGTTAAACTTCAGTATTGTCTTTGTCTGTCTCTTATGTATCCCACAAATATCTATCACAGACTGTATAAAAAAGACGGATGCATCCACTGTGGTGTAAACCTTTTCTTAGTCAGGTCCTGTATTGAAGCCTCAACATGAGCATTTTCACTGTCATTATGTTGGTGTTTTGTGATGGACCCCGCACCAGGGGGCAGATCATTTAGTGACTGAAACCATAAACTCATCAAAAACAAATGTTTAGCTCATAGATCAAGTGAGAGATTTTAAAGACTTTTATACACTGAGACTTCCGAAAAGCTGTAAAATGTGTGAAGAAGCAGATTAAATTTTGGACTTTTAACTGCATTTTCATATTTTCCAACCTCCCAGTGGGCCGAATTAGAGTCTTTGAGGACCGATTTCAGCCCCCGGGCCTTATGTTTTATACCCCTGCTCTAACACATGTAGACAAAGCAAGCAGATGTAATCATTTAGTCTATAATATGTAATAGATAAGTAGGAGAGGGCTATTATGCTACCAAGGCTTGACATTGGATCTGATTTTGGTGCCAATGAGTCTGAGATTCTTTGGTGTTACTTTTTTGGTTCAGATGTTTTTCAGGTTTAGCTGATGAATGAAGTTTGCTACGCAAGCTTGCTAATCTTACCTGATAAAATAAAATAAAACTTAATAAAATAAACAAATGAAAAGTAAAAATGGCTAAAATGCTAGCATTGTGGTTTCATTTTGCAGACTCAAAAGTCAGTGGGTAACATCACCCATCTACACCCATCTGTTATATACAGTTGTGTGAAAACTAAATGAGACATAAATGTAACCATAACTGAAGTTAAAGTGTTAACAACAAAAACTTAACACCACAAATTAAAACTAGTGTTTTCACTTAATCAGATCATTGTGTAGCTTTATGGATTGATTTTGTGTGTTACCACGCAATATTCTCCTTTACTTTACTTTTCTTTCATTAATCACAAACAAGTGAAAATACTGTAGCATTAGAAATTATCAGTGAACCACAACAAGAGAAGAGGAAAAAGAGAATCAGATGAGAAAAAACTGTTTCTGTATTTTGAGCTGGGTGGGCTGAAGCCACGGTGTCATGTGTTATGCGACGGTGGGGGTTGGCTTCATCATGTGTGTTTGGCATTAGTCTGCTAGGGCACCCCTGAAAATTAAACACTGCTTGTCTTGGACTGGATCCATCCAGATACACCACTGCCAGCTCCGTCACAGACAGCAGAACGTTTGTCAAAAGTTAGTCAAGAAGAAGAAGAACGAGAAGCAGACATTGTGAAATTCTCAATGTCTTGATGGTGTTAATAAATTCAGGGGTAGTTTCAATAATAAGCTGATTTCTAAAGACAGACTGTGAAGAGTATTTATTTAGATTTTTATTTTAATTGGAGAAAATAAATTAAATGAAGATGTGGAGCTACCGGTGTGGCGACCGCTTGTGGCAAGGGAGCAGGCAAAAGTAGCTTTAAAATGGATGAAGACGATGATGAGAATGAGACCAAAAGTTTTTTCTTTCTTTTGCTATTCTTGGGCATCTGTACATGATCACTGTAGAGGATCTTCTTATTTCAACTCCTCCCTTTAAGGGTCACCAATGCCTCCATCTCATCTGATCCCCGACATCCTCCTCTGTCACAACAATCATGTCACACGGATGTCATGAAGGAGGACGCATGTCCTTCTTCTTTGTAGTCTTCCTCTTTTACTTCTACCTGGCAGCACCATATGCAACATCCTTTGTCCAGTATATCCACTCTCCCTCCAGTGGCGTGCCCAGCGGGCCACCCCCCTAACCAGACTGGCCACCCCAGGTGCCACCCCGAAGCTAAAACAATAAAATTCAATGAAATATCAAATGTACGATTATGTTTTCACAGTGAAGCTCAGATATCCGAGTGTAAGTGAATGCAGCATCGGCTTCTGCACTATGAGCATCATGTTAGCAAAGGTAGGAGAGCCAAGCACGAATGACGGCACCACAGAAAAAAGTTTTTCGGTGACAGATTAACAGGTTAACATTGCTGGACTGGCCATCAGGCATACCGGGCATTTGCCCGGTGGGCTGATGACTTCTTTATTTATTTATTTTGTAACAGCATGAACAATGAGAGGTGGTGGATTGTCCAGATGCTGGCCGATGTGTAAAAAAAACTCAGTTGTTTGGTGGTCACTATGTCGGAGCTTCCACAGAGGCCAGCAGGTGGATGAGGGAAGGGGAGGCAGGAGGAGGAGAGACCCGAGGCAGCCGCCAGTCCGAGCGTCAGGTGAACTGAACTTCAGGTAAGAAGTTATGACCTGCAGTCTATCTGGGTCAGATATAAACCAAGTTTAGGTGGAGTTTATTTTCGTTATGCTGACTTTTTGCAGTCAGTTACAATAACTCGTACTGCGTGCTAGCTAGCATGACGGAGTTTCTATACAGCTGGGTGGGTGCTGTGATGTTACTGATGTTGAACTTTATTTTATTCATAAGGTTAGTTAGTAGAGTTGCCAACCGTCCCATAAAAAACGGAATCATCCCGCATTCAGAGAAAATATTACACATTTCGTATTGAGCTGAGAAGAGACGCAGTTTGTCCCGTACTTTAGCTAGAATGAAAAAAAGACACAGCTGGAGTTATTCTGTCTTTATGCTGCACAGCTGCCTCTTCTCCTCTCATTCTCCCCCCTCCCTCTCCTGTTCCTACTTCAATCATGAAACTGATCAATGATCAGCTGATTGGCTTTTCTCTCTTGTTTTTTTATCGCCCACTTTGCGCCAGAAAGAGGAAACCGGCGGATGTCGCGCTAAACAACAGCAGCACGTTTAAGCTTGATCAGCTGTTAGAATTTATTTAATAATAATTTCTAGTATCAGCTGATGTTTGCTGGAGCCACAGCTGTAAAAGCTGCTGGTCATGATATCGGTTTGGATATGTGGTGAGAGGGAAACATGAAGATGAAACCAGGAGATGTCCTTACTGAATCATCAGAGCTGAACAGGTGATGGAGAAACGGGTTTACCTTTTAGGTGACATGAATGAGTTGAAGGGAAGTTATGAACTGTTTCTGAGAGACAAATAACACCAGCATCATTTTCTAAGTAGCTGACAGCTGGTAACTGTGCAGGGGCGGGTCTAGCAAAGTTATGCCAGGGGGCCAGGTACAGCATTAACAGGGAAAGGGGGCACAAAGAAATACTTTTCTTTCTTATTCTCATTTAAAATATCTAGCTTTTATTAAATAATTATCTGAATCTTGCAAACAAAGTTTTTATTTGACGTAAATTGTATAGAGATCATACATATACCAACAAGACAGTGTACATCACTGTCACAACAGCGTTTGTCTTCATTCAAAGGCTTTATGGCAGGCATGTCCAAAGTCCGGCCCGCGGGCCAATTGCGGCCCGCGGTCCAGTTTTAATTGGCCCGCAAGTAATTTTATAAATTGAATAGAATATGGCCCGCACTCCAACTTTTGCTTGAGTGTATTGCACTTCTTAGTTTTAACACCAGGGGGAGCTGCTGTTGATCAAGGCAGTTGCTCCACCAAAAAGGACAATCACAGAAGAAATTTACTCTCAAGTTACTAAACATGGCAGAACCAAAGAAGCGAAAGATAAAAAGTGAATGCAGAAAATTTCAGACAAGGTGGGAGAGTGAATATTTCTTCAAAGAATTCATGGGGAAGTGTATCTGTTTGATCTGCGCTGAAACTGTGGCAGTTATGAAAGAGTATAATTTACGACGTCATTATGAAACCAAACATCAGGCCTATGCATCCTACACTGGTGCTGAGCGAGAGCAGAAATTAAAGCAAATGCTAGCTATCCTGCGGGGTCAGCGACAGTATTTTTTTTTCGTGCTCAAATTGTCCAGGAAAGGGCTCCAATAGCAGCTATGAGGTCGCCCAACTCATCGCAAGACACGGCAAGCCTTTTTCAGATGGAGACCTCATAAAACACTGCCTCGTTAAAGTCACCGAAATAATGCGCCCGGAAAAAGTGCAGGACTTCAACAACGTCAGACTCGTCAGCCAACATTAAACTGCAACTGTGTGATAAAGCTGTGCTTTTGATTTTTACTCCATCGCATGTGATGAGAGCACCGATGCCACAGACGCCGCACAGCTGCTAATTTCTTTGCGGGGAGTGGACGAGAGCACGAGCACTTTAGGTGAGTAAAAATATCTTCCACAGTACCCCGTGTGTTAATGTGCAGGTACACATGCTTCAAATATCAATAATGCGCATCAATTCTGTCACTACCCTGCTTTTGCGCACCGCTTTCTTATATGCGTTTTTCTTGTTAACACACAGAGTAAACACCGCTGTGCACAGCGCACGCACACGCAAGTCAGCTGATCTCATCTGATGCAGATTTGCTCCTTGGTCAAGTGACATTTGTCCGGATTTTTGCCACGATCAGCACCGCAGCTGGATGGCCCGATTTACATACCCAGCGCAGCTGATACTCGCCAGAATAATTGACTAAAATTATATGCACTCCTGTTATTAAGTCCAGTTCAGTCTGTTAATGTTGATAACCGTTTCAAACGAACGTTAATAGGTGTGTTGCTAAGCCTAATAACTTAAATAACAAACTTGAAATGTACCCGTCCCATTTTCCCCTTTATTGTTTTTTCTCTGTGCTGTAAATATTCCCTCTAAGAAGAAATCTGAGGCTGCTGTTCTGAGAATGAGCTACCAAAGCTTTTTCTGAATAAATCAATAAAGATCCATTTATGGAAAACTGTGATGAAGGCAGTTTTGTCTTTAATTATATTCAACAATATAACACATTTGACCACTTTTAAATGATTTTTAATACAGTAAAGTTAAGGTTATATACCTAATTTCTAGTAAGTGGCCCAGCCCCTCCTATATTTTTATGTATGTGGCCCTCAGCGAAAAAAGTTTGGACACCCCTGCTTTATGGCTTTAATACCCGGTGGGCCAGTCTCTAGTCAAAATGCGCGATTTTTTGTCCCTGTCCAGCCCTGCAGGTTAATACTGGCAGTGTCACCATGCCAGCTGACTGTATTTCATCATCAGCCAGTGTTGTTCTTTATACATCAGTATTACCAAAGTTTACATAAGGCAGCATAGAAAGTATTTACTTGCTTTCAGGTTTCATTCAAAAGTTAGTCTTTTCATTTGTTTCCCCACTTTTTTCCTGTTTCAAAATCAAACACCAGTTTGTAAGATTATCTTCTTTTTTTAATAGGCAGATAAAGTTTTGCATTTGCTAATTTGCCAATTTTATGTTAAAAATGTTCGTATTTTAATTTTCAAAAAAAATTTTGCCCAAAACTGTGTGCCCTATATGTCAGTAAAAATACTATGCAAATATTGCAGTCCTTGAATGCTGAATAAACACTGACAAAGCACTGATTGTATCTCTTGTACATTATCAAAGCAGTATCTAAAAACTTTGCACCGTAGTGGTTAAAATCTCATTCTAATAAGAGTTAAAAGCGCATTTGGTTATTAGGTTTATAGGGTTATTGAATTATGGTTAACGGTTGGTAGAATTTTTTTTTTTAACATTATCTGCCAATTACATCTGCCACCCTTCTCCAAATCTGTGCCCCTACCTGGCCCCCCTAACAAAAAATTTCTAGACACGCCACTGTCTCCCTCGTCTGTACACACCCAAAACTTCTAAACCTTGTCTCTCTAACTTTGTCTCTGAATCTGAGCTGTCCCTCTGATGTGCTCATTTTGAATCCTGTACATTTTCTCACTTCCTAAAGAAAACCTTAACTTCTTTAACCATCTCCAGTGTGGTGTCATCTACCTGCACTCTTCACCTCTTTTTTCTTGTTTTGGAATTTATAAGCTTGACCACAGGTATTTAAACTCATCCACCTTAACTTCCTCACCTTTCCATCTCTCACATTCACAAACATAATCTGTCTTTTTTCTGTTAATTTCCATTCTTCTTCTCTCTGGTACATACCTCCACCTCCTCAGGCTCTCTTCCAGCAGTTCCCTATTCTCTCTACGGATCACAATGCCATCTATGAATATCATAGTCCATGGAAACTCCCATGTGATCTCATCAGAGAACCTGTCCATCATCGCTTCATATAAGAAGCGGATCAGAGGCACTCCCAACACCACCTTGAGCCCATCTGTCACTCCTACCACTGACCTCACTACTGTCACTCTGTCCTGCACCATCCTCACATACTTCTCTGCCATTCTTCATGAAGTCTTCGTGCAGTATCACATTTTTTTTACATCCATGAAGACACAGTGTACCTCCTTCTGATCTCCTCCCTACTTTTCCATCAACCGTTCCAAAGCAAACATTACAACTCTAGTGATTTTTCTCTGTATGAAGCCATACTGATGCTCCCTGATCATCACGTCTCTTCTCAGACGAATCTTTCCCATACTTTGATGTTACGGTTCATATACTTTATCTCTCTGCACACTGTCCTTGTTCTTGAAAACTGATACCAGTAAACTTCTATATTCCTCGGGAGACTGTAAAGGATAGACGGGGAAATGTAGAAAATTTTAAAAAGATAATAAAGTAAATTTTATAAATTTTTCTAACTGCTATACTGCACTGTTAGGTGGCATGATGAGCTACGATAGTTAAAACTCAGTGCTCCATAAAAGCATGCCATAGTAAACTCTAATTTTCCGCATGTGAACAAAGAGATCCGACCAATATGACCACTGCATTTGGCAACAAGTTCACTCAAGTCACACACTGGCACTGAATAAACAATGAGATTGAAATACAAAATAATACAACTTTATCTCAGACACACAGCTAGACAATGCTCTGGGTCAGTCGGCTCTGAAATGATTTCTCTCTTCCTCAGATGCGGTCCCAACTCTGGCAAAAAGAGCTCAAACTTTCACGCTGACATCCTGAAATATGTACAAAAGCGGCCGTGATACAGCTTCAACTCCTGGATCAAACCATGAAATTCTCCCTGCTGCTGCTTTCTCGTGAGAATTGGATGAAACCAAAAACTCAGTTTCTTCATTTCTTCCAGTTTCTTCCAGGTCCTCAGCGCTTGACGTGGACTTCATTATTTTTCATTGCGCTCTTTGCGGATAAATGCTTTCTGTGTGAATATATGTTACCCAACAAATTTCCCTCCAAAAAATTCAGAATTTCAGATTTTTTTTTCTTGTAGTATGCAGAATAAAACATGATCTTCATTTTGTAAATTACAGACAGAGCATAGACATTATAAAAAATGGACTGAAGCCAACATTTTGCAACCACAGCTTTCACGTGATTGTGAAAGACCTTCGGTCCAACAGGAGTCGCTGATAAAACGGCCTTGAACCCTGACCTTATAAATACTTTCCTGATGATTTTATGGGCTCAGTTGTTAAACTGGAATCTATTTTGTAAATTGAGGATTGTTCATGTTACGCTAACTTGCTAATCACTTGTAACTGACAAATTGTTAGCCAGTGACTGTGTTGTTGCCTCAGTTTAGTTCACATCCACCCTGTGTTCTCTAAATTATAAAGAATCATTCCTGGATCTAGCTCCAGATCAAGTCCGGAAATAAATGACTTAGTGGAGCCACACCCTGTCCGGAACTTTTTAAGTGATTCCAACTCATTTCCATTCTCCTGGTGTCACCCAGTGCCATTTTGTCAAAGCCGCTGGTGATTTACACACAAGATGTCCTTTGGTGTCTGTGCTCTAATGCACTGGATTATGGCTTTGTCACAGCCAACTCATTATTTTTCAATGAGCGGGGGTGGGGATGAGGGTGTGGGTTTACTACGAGGCTTTTTTTGTAACTATAGCTAAGTAGACTTCAGTAAGTAAACCTTACCAGAGAGTCAAAGGTAAAAATAAGAAGCAACAGTGAAATGAAGCAGAGCAGCAAGTGAATAAAAACCACAGAGGAAAACAAAAGGGTCCCAACAGGACACAGACCAGGGTATTCTGACTGAGGACCCTTTGCCTTATACCAGCAGCCCTCAGGCTGTCTTATGTCGACTTTGCAGGTCTCTAAAGTGGTTGTCATCTCTCGGTGGCTGATTTTCCTAGAGCTACTGCGTCACAGCACTGACACCAAAGGACACCTTGTGCTTAATGGAGAAACTCAGGAGTCACCTGATGGGATCACAATGCAATCCATGATAAATAGAGAACTAACTATTTGTTGATATTTTAAAATAAACCAAAGAAACATTTCTTCACTTAATCCTCAGGTCGCTCTATCATCAGACCCGTCGATATGAGCCAAAACACACAGTTCATTCTTGCAGTCAGAGTCTGCACTCCTGACGTCAGATTTTATAACCTTTATATCCCTGATATCTCTCCTATTTTCTGCTCGCCTTTTCTCGCCCGGCCCATGCCCCTCACCGCTAACCCCTTCTAGACACGCTCTCCACCTCGTACACACACATGCACATATATACACAACGTGGGCGCTGACAGTCCCTTGAACTGTTGACAATAAGTTGATGGGCTAAAGCCTCCAGTAAACATCTCTGGTGCCACCTCTACCCAGATGGAGCTACTTAGAGAACACACACACACACACACACAGACACATACACACACACACTTTCCAGGCCTGACTTTCATTAGTAAGCGTGTTTATGTCTGCGTTCATGTGGCCTGGCGGAGAAATCTCCCCGTTTCACTGCCCTCTTTGGTTGCCTCTGTCGGAGCAGAGAAAGAGAGAGAGCGAGAGAGAGAGAGTGAGTGAGTGACCACATTCACCATTCCTTGTTTTATGTGTGGACAGCTTGTGTGTGCGTGTCTGTGTGTGAGTGCACCCGGTCACCTTTGATGTTAAAACACATAGTACATGCTGTTCTCATTTGTGATCCCACCCTTCTTACCACGCCGACATCGCCGGCCAACCACCGTGGGGCAGATGGCACCGGGATCTACATGTATGTGTATCTGTGTGTGTCTGTGTGTGTCCGTGCATGTGTGAATGCACTTCAACAATACAATGAAACAGCTGACCCACAGGTCACCGGCCCGAGACAGGCTTAATTTTTTAACAATTAATCTTCAGCCAGGAAACACAGAATGAGTCGAAACTCACGCAGACATACACACACTCAAAGAGAGACGCTGATGATGACAGGCATCAGACCGCTTTGTCTGTGTGTGCGTGGCTGTGTTAATCTGAGATGTGAATATGAGGAGATTAGATGGACCCAGGGATTAAAATCTGGCCTTTACCTCAGAGGATTCGTTCCAGCAGGGACATCCTGATGGACACACAATCACCCACCCACACATGAGTGCACAACACTCCAAATGTCTTAAAAAATAGAGATGTGTGGATTCAGCCTGAAAAAAAATACAGAGAAAGCACAGAAGTATTTCTAATGGGAAGGAGAGAATGAAAGACAGATGGAAGTGTAGAAATAATGGAATGAGGGGAAGAAGGAAACACACACATGTATGGTGGCATAGCAACAGAAAGGGTTTTTCTTTTCTTTTCAAAGACTTCTAGAAAGTTAACCCTGGCTGTTTTGGGGTTTTTTATTGATGAGGACCCTAAAATCCTGGTACCCTGGGTGCCTGCTTGGTGCTTGATCAGCAGGGCTTGTGAGCATGGACCCTGCTACAGCGGCCAGTTGGTATATGCTCTGAGCATGCCACGTTTGACTCATCTGGACAGGGCCCATGCCAAACGCAACCTCAAGCTGGTGTTCCACAAAACCAAGTTGCAGTTGCAGGTTGCAGGGCAACATGGCCAATGGCTGTCTACCCAGACAGTCCGGAAGAGATTTCACATAGCCAATCTCCTAAGCCGGCCTCGTAGGCCTGCCATGACTGCCCTTCACACTCAGCTCAGTTTCCATGTGGACTGGAACCTGAACCCGAATGTGGAGGAATATTATGTTCACCAATGAGTCAAGATTCTCCCTACGGCAGCAGGATCATAGAGTCGAAGTGTGGAGAAGACATGGAGAAACTATGCTGATTGCTGTACTGATAGGGTAAGAGCTTTTAGTGTAAACAATATGATGGTGTGGGGCGACATCTCCCTCACTGGAAAAGCAAGGCTTGTCATCACTAAGGGAGAGTTATCAAGACGAAGTTCTGCAAACAGTGGTAATCCCGTATTTCCACAGTCTGAGATTGAACTCTCTCTTCTAAGATGAACACGCTCGCCCCCACAGAGCAAGATTTATCCAGAATTTAGGAGTAGAGAGGGTGCAATGACCTGCCTGCAGTCCTGACCTCAAACCCATTGAACACTTGTGGGATCAGCTTGGGAGGGCTGTTCGAGCCAGACTCACCAACATAACCACACTGGCTGACTTGCAACAAATGCTGGTTGTAGAATGGGATGCCATCACATGGCAGTGTGTGAAGCTAGTGACCAGCATGAGGAGGAGGTGCCATGCTGTTGTGGGTGTGTATGGTTCTTCCACATGCTGTTGAAGCCCCTGTTTGTTAAATTAATAATTTTTAAAATTGCCAATATGTCTTATTGCTTCAGACTTGTCATCCAATCTAATAAATGACACCAAAACAAGAGTCATTAGCAGGATAAGCATGTATTAGTTTGCGTCACGCTTAGGGCTATTCACTGTCAAAATCTTGGATTTTTTAAACTAGACTTCTTGGATCTGACCAAGTAACCAAATGATCCTTACCATATAATTTTACTATATGATTGATAATTCACATAGTAAAATATACTCAGCTTAAATGGCCCTTTAAAAGGTGATAGATGGTGAGCTGAAAGGTTTAAGGCAATTCTGTATTGGCTTCAGTTCTTAGACCTGCACTAGGTACCAGAAAATCTTGCCCTAAACTACTCTAGAAACACTTTTTAACATTAACCCCTCTTGTTTCACTTTATTTTCTTTTACTCATCAGTGTAATGACACTTGCTAGCCTATAATGTTTTGAGAAATGATTCACTTCCATACCAGAGGAAATTACTGAGGTCAGTTTCAGAAAGTGACTCATTACGCAGCAGACAAACAAATGTGTCATCTGGAAGTTAACACGCATCATTTAAAAATATATTGTAGAACTTCTTTACTAATATTCGTATTGATAAAATGACAGAAACAGCCATATGTTATTTAATTGCACCAAAATACCAAAATAGGTATGAAAGTTTTGAATAAAATACACTGAAGGTGGCACAGTAACACACAAAACGGGATATACTGCATTAAATGTGTGTTAATGCATGTTTTTTCTCTAGGCATAATGCTAGTGTGTGTACGTGTTTATGTGTGTGTGTCCAGTCAGTGTCATGCTGGGCTACATGAGGAGACAGGGAGCATGTTGGAGCTGACAAGGCCTGTAGGGTCAACATCAAGCCAAATCAACTGCACTTGGGATCAACCACTGCTCCAGCTCTGTCAAATTAGGGCACCACGCCAACACACACACACACACACACAGACACACACACACGGACACATGGACATGCACACAAACAGCTGTCAGGCACACACTCATGACTGCCCACTGCCCCGGAAACATCAGAGCACATCTCTGCCCTGAGGTGAGAATAGCAGTTTGTGCATGTGTGTGTTTGACTGTGTGTGTGTGTGTGTGTGTGTGTGTGTGTGTGTGTGGTGTGGGGCAGTCACAGGGTCTGTGTGGTGATTGCTGGAACGTAGTGGCTGAGCAGCATAAGATTTTTGTTGGTGTGTGTGTGTGTGTGTTTGTGTAAGTGGGGATATATTTTTGTGGAAATTATGCGTTTAGTGATGTTTATACTTGAGTGAGTCATTCCTTTAATGTGAGTATGTGTGCGTGCATGTGTGCGTAAGAATATAAAACACACAAATCTGACTGCAAATGTGTTTGCATGTGCTTTATATCAAAACATTGTTCAGGTGTGTGTCTTTGGCACATTTGGTCATATCTGTGTCTTTGTGAGAAATATGTGTCTACATGTATATATATATATATATATATATATCTGTAAATGTGTGTGAGTGTGGGCGTTATGCCCCTAGGGTGTCATCAGTGGGGCAGTAAATGGGCATCTGTGCGTGGTCCAGTGGAAGCCAGCCGGCTAACTGGGCTATGTGGGCCACCTCTGCCAGCCGCTGCCAGCTGTGCCACTGGATGCCCACTCTGCACTTTATCAGCATCATAATTATTTCAGCTTCACACACTCTACCCAGACTAGCCACATCATCACTCCACCTCCACCCATCCATCTCAGTCTGGATTATAGGAAATGTGAATTTTTCCCGATACCTTTTAGGGATCGCGTGTCCTCACAAAGGCAAAAACATATTCTTGCAACTCTACTTGGCAGCTCTGACACTGTTGCATTTTTTTTTTTTTGGACTATGTGACACGTAAATACAGCACACCATAAAGGAAGTACAGAGAATGGGTCGGTACCTTAACCTTTCACCCCAATTTGGTGAAACGCTATAAAAACCCTCTGAGGACTGAATCTGTGTTTGCACAGCCACTCCCTTGTTGCATGACTTTTAAGGTAGCCTGCTAGATGGGATTTCAACATTATTAAGAACAAAAGTGATTCTGTTCTGATAACATACAGTTAGGCTTCGGGTTGGGATTAAATGTTTATGGGTTATCATGATAATGAATCCATTGGCTCAATGCGAGTATGAAACTTTGGCTTAACCAACGTGTATGTGTGGAGGAAGCAGTAACTAACTGTGATGTATCAAATACACATGGCCTTCTTAATCTTTCTCCAGCTACCTATTGACTCCATGTTGATGATCTTCATTATGTTCCCTGTGCATACTGTGGTCATTTAGTCTGTTGGTCATTTAGTCTTTGTTATCAGGTTTTACTTCTCTCAGGACCAAACTGTGGGTGGCTATCTTAAGGTGTGAATGGTTTGTGGTAAATAACTGAGTTTTTAATGTCTTACCACTGTGTCCAATATGGACCCAGTGACCCTAAGTTGGCCTGAGGGTAAATTAATGGAGTACCCAAAATGAGATCCTGCTGTGTGAGGAACATAAAAGTCCTCAGTAGGTGTAGAAAAATGCTAAATACATATTATAGAAGTACCAGTCTAACGTAGTTAGACAAGCATGATGATTCAGTTTTTCAAATAATTCTGTAAAAGAGGATTATTTATATATATGCTACACTTATATTTACATAGCGATTAAGCTACCAAATTAAACCTGCTGTGACACTGAGAGGAAAAAAAAAGTTTAACTATTATTAAGCATTTGGATTTTAATCGATTCCCCTCCAAATGTAATAGGACTCAGGACTTATAATGTGGATTGCTTCTTAATACCAAAGCTTCACATTTGTAATCTGACTTTAAATGCACAATATATATATATATATATATATATATATATATATATATATATATATAGCAACTAACCTGCATGTAGCCCTTAAAAACAAATTATACCGTCAGTTAGGGTTTGATCAGTGATGAACTGTGTCAGTGGCATTGCCAGTGCAGGCCAGTACATAGACTCCTTATCTATGTGTGAGAGCATGTGTAGCATGTGTTCCTCTACAGAGATGAGTCTTCACTCCATCTTTCATTTGGAGTCTTCAACCATAACTACTGACCATCCTGCTATCACAGCTACTTAAACACTACTACAATCACCAGTCCACTCTTTAACACAGTCACACTTTGAATCAGACCCATCCCGCAGCTTCTCTGTTCTTTTTACCACTTCTTCTCTCTTGCTTGGTCTCTCAGAGGCTGGTGACAGTCAGGTCATTGTGAATGCTTGAGTTGTTGAGGATGAAGCTGCAAAGTCACTGAGTCTCCAGAGATGCACCTTTTGCCCACTGAGGTGTTTGTAGCTCACAGTGTCACATGGGGACACCGTGAGCTTTATTTGACACAGCTCAGCTATTTGCTTTTCTTGAGTATATCCTACAGATCTATGTTCATCTGTTATGTTAATTCCCAGCTCTATAATTTTATTCTTGATTGCTATTGTTGATAGGCCTCTTTCTTCCATTGCTTCATGGTCCAGTTCTGATGCTCTTGTGCACATTGTTGGTGCTTTTAGACAGGGGTCAGCATGAGCACCCTGACTGGTCTGCAGCTATGCTGCCCCATATACAACAAACTGTAATGCTCTGTGTATTCTGACATCTTTCTATCAGAACTGGCATGAACCTTTTTGGCAATTTAACTTCAGCATTAATGAGTCTTGATCATTGAGCATTTTTCCTGCTTCTAACATCAACTTTGAGGACAAAATGTTCACTCGCTTCCTAATATATCCCACCCACTAACAGGTAGCATGATGAAGACATAATCATTGTTATTCACTTCACCTGTAACTGCTCATAATGTTATATCTACGGAAGAGAATTAGGGCCACTGGAAAAAAAAGAGACTGTGCACGTCTTTTTTTTTCTTCTTTTCTAGAATTCTGAGATTAAAGTCAGAATTCTGACCAAAAAAGATTTTTTTTTACTTTAATCTCAGAATTCTGACTTTAATCTCAGAATTCTGACTTTTTCATCAGAATTATTTTTTCTCAGAATTCTGACTTTTTTCTCAGAATTAAAGTCAAAAACATTCTTTTTTCTCAGAATTAAATGGTAAATGAACTGGTTCTTATATAGCGCTTTTCTACTCTGTCCGAGCACTCAAAGCGCTCTACACAACTAATTCATTCACCCAATCACACCAATTCACACAAGCACTTCTAAGGTTAAGTGTTAAGTAACTATCTAACATTCATACACATTCACACTCCGATGGACGCATCGGAGAGCAATGTGGGGTTAGTATCTTGCCCAAGGATATTTGGCATGCAGACTGGAGCAGCCTGGGATCGAACCACCGACCTTCTGGTTAGTGGCTGACCTGCTCTGCCACCTGAGCTACAGCCACCCCTAATTAAAGTCAAAAACATTCTTTTTTTTCAGAATTCTGACTTTAATCTCAGAATTCTGGAAAATAAGAAAAAGAAAGACGTGCCCAGTTTTTTTTTCCAGTGGCCCTAATCCTCTTCCGTATATATCTGATCAGTCTATACTATATGCATAAACTCAAAAAAACAGTATTTAGAGTACATTCCCTGTAAGTCAATAGACCACCTTGTATAGAATGTGTGTGCGTGTTTGTGTGTACACATGTGGGTTCACGTGCATGTGCGCACGTCACTGTGTGTATAAAGTGGTGTGGCAGCCTGGGTCTCATGACAGATCAGGGCATTCAGGCCAGTGACATTCCTCCAGAGCCCCAGATGCATCACAGGCCGGCCGTGTGAAAAATGCTGTTCGGCCTGATCCACTCAGCCGCAGATGAATGGAGCACTCGGTGCACTCACCCATAGATGAATGGAGTGATCTGTCTTGTCAGCGGAGGTCGACCGAGAGGTTACAGTATCCAGCAGATACCTGTGTGTGTTTGTTTGCTGACTCCGGAAACTAGCTGAAGTGCACCAGACACACACAATGTGTGAAACAAGGACAAACACTGATGACCACATATGAAGTATATACTCATACAGTAAGAACACATACACATTATTGTGTTAAGATGTAGACTCATTGTTTCACCCGTAATGTCCATGCATAACGTGTGATTCCCAGTATTTTTACCCTTGACCCTAATCTGATTTCGTTTGTTGAAACCTAAAAACTGTCACCTCATCCATATAATCATATAGGCAGCATATCTAAGCAGACACCTTGTCTGTCACAATCTAATACAAATGGACAGATTGACAAACATCATTTCTACAGACATGAAGATTGATCACATTGTTTTAGTTAACCACCTTTAAGTAAAATACATAGATTTTTTTAAAATTAAATAGATTAAAGCCAAGGGGCAGAACTCAGGGGTGGTCCAAGGAGGCCACAGTCACCACAGGCTAAATTCTGGCCACCCCACCCAAACAGTGATGAAGCGTGCTAGAAAGCTACACGCATGCCAAGTTGACGTAACCTTTAGTACCTTATATGTTGCTGTCAAAACTTCTTGCTAAAACTTTAACATTTTTAAAAAATGGAGACCTGGGGGTGTGCTCCAATTGTCCAATTATTATTATTATTAGCATTATTTTACATTTCTGACTTCTCCCATAAAATGTTTTAGGATACCTCTGGATTAGCCCTGTCCTTTGGGCTAGCTTCCAGGCTTTCTAGTATCTCCTTACTGTATTCACTCTGGTTTCTTGGTCATACAATGTTATTGAATGAACAGGACTGTATGGAGTCACTTACGATACTTACCAGTCACTAGAAAAAGAACAAGGTCACAGTGTATTTGAAAAATAAATGTCTAGCAACAAACAAATGAAAGGAAACAGTGCATAACTGCAGTTATGCTACGATAGCTTCCTTATTTGTAGATTGTTCAAAGATCAGCATGTCTGGGCAGTAGATTTGCAAGTTACAAGAAATAAATACATAAACTTGGTATTGAGAAATGTGTCATAGGAAATGTAAAAAGTTGTAGAACAACCCGAAATGTAGTGGGTACAGGTTTTTCTGATTTCTTAATATCTCCTAAACAAAATGGACAGAACTGATATCTTGTTCAACATACTTTTGTGTTAATAAAGAGCAGAATGTCCCTTCTTGGATAGACTATCTAGTATGTTCAGGTTAGAAGAGACGTGTTGCTATAGCCTGACCTAATTTCACATCGATTAAGTAATTATTCATAAATTTAAAATCAATATTACACCTTTTAAAGTAAAACCTTTCATTTAAACACTTAATTCTGGTGTGAGTGTCACTGCTCTGTTGTATAAGGAGTTATTTATGCCAGTTTAGTTTCCAGTTCCTTCATGTTCATAAATTCCACTGGAAGTACTTCTGGTTTTGAGACTTATATATAATATATATGGTATAGATATAGCCTTGGACAATTAATGTTAAAGGACTTAGAGGTTTAAAAATACTCCTGCACATACATATGTACATATACATATATATATATTCGGCCCCTATCAAACACTGCCCTGCCTTTCTCTTTTTCTCTGACACACACACCCACACAAGCACACCCACATAAACTCACAAGCCAGCCCATCTCCTCAGCCATCAGCCCAGAGCTCCGGCGCCCCGAGCAGTGGCTGTGACACGTCTATATGTTTTTCCACCTGACCTTTTGCCGTCCTTTCTGCCACAGCCCGTAAACCATAAGCTGATATATGAAGGCAATTTTTAGCGGTGCCACTTGTATCTGAGTGATTGCGTACGCTTTACATTTGGGGCGCCTGCCACCTTACCACCGCACCTCCTCCAGATCTCTCTATTTGGATAGGAGACCGTGTGGGGTGGCGGGGGGCAGAGAGAAAAAAAAGGAGTGGGGTAAGGAGAGGATGAAAGGATGGGTGGACGTGATGCCAAGAACACATATCTATTTATTCCCAGGGCAAGGAGTTTGCTGTGTGATAGCCCTTCTTCATTTGGCCAGGCAGCAACTTAAAGAAGCTTTATGAAAAGACGGGTCTGACCGCAGATATGTCACAAGTTTTCCAAACAGCTGTACAGGTGTAAAGAATGTTTTCAAATTGTCTGGACTTAACAGTCTAATTTTTTAAAATTATGATATAAACCACTCAAATTATCATGAGACAATTTTCTTAGAATTCCCCCTGAATAGGGCTGTTGCCAACAGATATTTTTTTTGAGTTCTTAAAAAAAATCTAAACAAATATAGTCTTAAACAAGGCTTAATTTAAGTAGTCTTACACACAGTATGCATGTAATGAATAATGCTGGAACTGGAACACTTGGGAACCTGACTGAGAATCTTACAGTTTTGTAAGATTTCGTTAAAATTTGTCTTTCAGTTATCAGGACATAAATGTCTTTGTTTTGTATTGGATCAGCTGTTTGACGAGGTTATTGTCCAGTTTAAATTTGGGGAAAATTACTTATTTGTGCTCATGAACTACTGACATCTTAAAAACTGTAAAGAAGACAATCCCTTTTTTTTTCTTTAGTGGAATTGATTTTGCCCTCAGGTTAGTGCAATATTTGACTACCTATAGTCCTATCTTCTCTTTTCATTGTTCATTTACTTTTTATAGGTGTGTTTGTACATTCCTTTATTATTTAACAAAAAGAAACTGAACCTCCATTAGAAATCTCTGAATTTTAATGTTTTATTTTGAGGTTTGCTTTCATCAGTATCCTTTATGTCAAACATTAAAAGAACAGTTCTAGAAATTCTAAAATATATCCTGACAAAATTCAGTTTAAATGTATTTACTTTTTAATTCATTGAAACAGATTTAAAAGTGTTGATTTTAACTGATGGTCTAAAAAATCCTTTTTACCCACTAGTTTTAATATCAGTGATGCAGTTGATTTGATTTGCATTAGCACATGTTCCTGTAATGTACTGAGGCACTGGCTCATTAACATTTTAACAAGTGTTTGAATAGGTGACAATGTGCCCCTTTAGGCCTTTATCACAACAGCAGATTGAGCTCGTTAGCTTGTTAGCATAAACTTATGCTATGGGAGCTATATGGCATTAGGCCATGTTACATTACCGCAACACAATGACACTTGTTAACTTATTAGCATAAACCCCTATTAGATGGACAAGGGGGTGTATTAGCATGTGTTACAACAATGGAAAGACTTTATTAGCTTGTCCTGAAGCATGCTTAATCACCCAGGTAAGGAAATCCCAGAATCTGGGCATAGCTTTTTCATTAGAAGAAGTGTTTTGCCACTCATTCAAGAGAAAGAAGAAGTCACTTGAAGAAGTCTTAGTAGGTTGTTAGCATGCTAAACAGGTAAAGGTGTGTGAGTAGCATGCTAGTCTTTTAACAGCACTGGACCAGGCCACCAGTGCTGGCTAGTTAATAAAATCTCAGGAATTGTATGTGTATGTGTGTCTATGTTTCTTACCTCCAACACTTTTCAATTACAGCTGCTCATTGTCAGGTTGTAAATGGCTGGGTCAGCTGGCTGGAGTTCTGCCTTTGAACACGGCGCTAACGTCCCTACAAAGACATCATTAGAGAGCCTCAGCCCAGCAAGACACGCATAGTTTTCTGTCACCCCTGAGGAAACAATTCCATAATATACCACAGACAGAAAAATTAACAAAGTACAAAAGAAAAAAAATATGTTCCTTTCAAGAAGAAATTAAAGAAAAAAACTTCAATATAATCCCTTCTTTTATTTTCTCTGCTCTGTTCTGTGCCCTTGCATAATCCCTAATTTGATATTTTTTTCCTTTTATCATTAATTTTGAGACACAAAAACTTTGAAAATTCATTTCATTTTCTCTTGATCTAAATATTAAGTGACACCCCCACCTATGCCCCGAGAAAAAGAAAGAAAGGCTTTTTTATGATGTTAGTGGGAATACAAGCACAAGCACTACTGGTGCTGCTAATTACAATTGAAGATTGAGAAACTCAGTTTGAATAAAAAAAAATAAAAAGAGCACTCATGCATTTTCAATGTGATTTGCATTTTGATTCCAAGTTGTATTTTATGCAACATGCCTGCCTTTCCCCCACCCTTTTTCTTTGGTTCTCACTAATATCTTCAAGGATCAAAGGCTTCCATTGGGTTTCTCTCATCTAGTTTTTCTCCTCCAAGCATTGTTTGCCTCCCAGGACTACAGCAGCACAACTTTTGCGCTAGTGCCAAATTTATAGGAGAGGGAGAATTAGCTATTCCAGGGCTCATTTGACATCAAAAAGGGGAAGATCCACTGAGGGCACAGATAAAAGGGGTGGCCCATTCTGACCGATAGCTACCTAAAATATACTTTGTGTGTTTTCATTTTATATATAAAAGCCTGGTTGGTACTACTGGGGCAATACAGAAAAGTGTTTACAGTTTTCTTTGCAGGAAGCAAGTTTTCCTGACAATGCAGATGTGTGATGGAAAAGAAATTGTGAACATGCAAATCAGGAGTTCTGAAAAGACTATTTTATTGGTATGCTATTAATTAAGAGTTTTAATTTTGTTTCCTTGCTCAAAATCCAACATATTCAGAAAAAAACAGCCAATTTTCACAGTCAGATGAGGCAGAAGACCTGCTCAACCCCAGATTTGGACACTAATAATCATCTAGACCTAAACTCGAAGACGTTTAATTTTTTGTACTCCCAGGCCAATGCAACACCGATGTAACCATTTTAGTTGCCCTAAGCCAACTCTTATATCCTGTAGGATCTATATTTCAGGGACAACATTTAAATTCTGCAATATTTTTCATGTAGACCTGGAAATAATCAAATTTGAAGATTTAGAATGAATTGAAAACATTGACAACAAAAATGTTTTTGAATTGTTACTTGAAATATTTTACATATATTTCACTGTTTTAAGGTCAGCAGTTAAGTGGAAACAAAACTGGCCATGACAATGCAAAAGATGTGGCTTTCTTGAATTGTATATTTCCTCAAATTGTATCATATCCACATGGATGTGATCAATTCATCCGGGGCATGTTCAAGCAAATTTGCTGACAGCAATTAAGAGCAGTGGGTATGTAAGGAAGCACACAGGAGAAGACAATTAGGCAATAAATCAAACCTACAGTGAAACATATTCAATATCCAAGTCTGGAAGTTTTTTCTGACTCTTGACTAAGACAATTGCAAAGAATAAACTCCAACCTAAGGACAATTTATCTTTCCCACAAATGAATCCGTGATCTCAACTACATCACAAAGCGATACGAGAACAACCACAAGTTCAAAAAAGGCCATGTGTACTGAATACAATAAACTTTCACCACAATACTATACAACATTTAAAAGAGTACATAAAACCTGGAAAGACAAATCTCCAAAAGTTGAATCTGTTCATCTGGACGTAGCGTTTTGTGGGAGAAACGTTTCCCCAACTCTCTGTGAATGGTACTCATGGCCATTGATCAGTGTTCTTTGATCAGTGGGTTTTGGTCAGTGATTGTTGATCAATGGTCATGAGAATTTGCATAATTATGATTAAGGAACTGACCTCACAGCCCATTGTTCCTTCAGTGGGCTGGTTTCAGTCATTATGCAAATGTACTGTTTATAAGGTTTGGGGAAACCTGCAGTCAGCTGAGACTGAAGAAGTCACTTGGATGAGTGACGAAACGTTTCTCCCACAAAACGCTACGTCCAGATGAACAGATTCAACTTTTGGAGATTTACTTTCCTGGATGATTGAGAATGCATCAAGACCTGGAAAGACAAACATTCCTGAGAGAAGCTTTTAAGAGTATTGTTAAGTCACATTGGGATATGAGATGTGACCCACGTGTGACCCAACTTATTGAGTACTGCTGTAATAAAAATAACTTGGCAGACAATTCTTAAAATTATTTAAAATATTTGGTTTTGAACTTTTCAATTTTTAGCTAACATTCTTATTTGTCACAAATTCAAAATGAAAACATTTTCAAGTCATCTCAGAGTTTTATAACTCACCATACCAATATCAATAACTAAGACTGACTCACTATGTTGTCCTTTATTTTACCACCATCCACCCCCACCCACCACTGCCATTGTGATTACATTTTGTGGGTTTGACGAAGTAATGTTCATTAAACTGATTGACACTGACAGTAAAACAAAGAATCTGTGAAAGCCGGATGGCGGCTTCCTGAGTCAGAAAAAGTAAACTACAAAAAAACTTTTCCTTAAAAAGTTGTCATTGTCCAACAGCAACGCAAACAAAGATAAAAAAATAAAAACAGCAACAAACCATGAACTTATGGAAGCCTGCTAATCATGTTTAACTTTTTAATTTCCATCAAGTCTCAGGTGGTCAGGTTTTGCATGTTTTCTAACCCTACACCTAACCCTAAGTGGGTCCTTGGGTGATCAAGTGGATGTTTTATCTGCCTTATAACTTTCAAACTCTTAGAGAATCAGAATCAGAACTTTATTGTCATTGTCACAGGTACAACAAAATTAAGAATGGTCCCCGATCATTGCATCATCCCTAGCAATATCAAAATATAAATAAAAACAATAAAATTCAATAAATAAAATAGATAGATATGATAAATAGATATGGTGACATCACCAAAAGAAGTCCAAATTAGAATGATTCAACGATAAACTGTGACTTTCTTGTTCATCTTCGAATGTCAGAATGTCAAGACACATATCACTTATTAGAAAAAAACTGAACACCAGCCCTTTCCATGCAATTATTAAGACCAATGTGGGTGCAGTAAATGCATAAAACCATAACAGTGATCAGAACCTACAACCATATATCATCATCAGTATAGGAAAAAAAACTGGATCCTGGTCAATTTGTTGATGGAATGCTTTGGCTGACAATGGAGTTGACAAAATGGCTGTGGGAACTCAGCCAACACCTCTGCTTTTAAGAAAATGTACACAAAAACGTTCAATCTTAAGACTAATATACAACAAAAAACGTCAGGTTGAAACATGAACACGCAGCTGAAACCTTTGCAGAAAATAACTAAGGCGTGTTAACAGGGGAGGATAATCCAAATGAATCAGGGATATTGAATACCAAGTCTGTTTTAAAGGCCTGACTCAAAACTGCCTAGAAACAGGAAGAACACCATCGTGTTGTTTGATGGATTACATGATTTCACCTAAACAGTCCTTTACATCACCCGATTAAACTCTCTGCCATGACAGTGTTGCTGCTACCCTACAACCCTGCTGTTTCAACCTCCAGGCATCCCCCTGTAGACTTCAGGGGGGTGATCACTCCCCACTACACAGCTATATTCATCATAGAGTCTTAAAAGTAGGCATAACTAATCAACTGAATTTGTGAGCTCTATTATAAGATTTTCTCCTTTTTCTGTTATGTAAGTCCATAATATTTGTCCACAAAACAACCAAGTAAAAAACTTCAGTATGAACTTAAAATCTGCCCTGGGTCTTAAAAGACCACTTTTTTCAGCCATTAAATGAAGGCACAGCTTATAAGGAGTTTGTAGTGCTTTTCTATTATAAATGACTGGCATAGGCATTACCTGTCTACAGTGGAAATATTAAATCTCTGCGGAGACAGATCACATAATGCAGATGTCTTAATGAAAACTTCATTAAGATGGAGGATAATTACTGTGTCCTTAATGATGCACTTGCTGTGCTTTTAAATAATTGAGGTGCTCATCTTTGATGTGTTTATACCATAGCAACTTCATCATGCAGACTTGATCTGCAAAAGATAGGCTTCAGTGTATGATGAATGTGAGTTTTTCTGTGTGTGTTTGTGTATGTGTTTACATACTAGTACATGTTTCTACATACATTACTATGTTTTCATTTGTCAGTTGAAATAGTATCTTTAGTAGTTTTATTGCAACTTAATCAGCCTACTTGGCTCTTTGATGAACTATGAAACTCTTAAAAGATGTCTGTGCTATGAAACTGATTAATTGACTCAGCAGGTTGACATTTGTGGTTCAGACTAAAATGTCCTGACAACTGTGGCAAAAATTGACATTCATCTAAGTTTGTGGCAAATCCTGTCATCCAAAAATGTCAAAAACTGCAGTTCCTCAAATGAGTACTAGAGACTGGAGACCTGCTCCAAAAGCAGTCTGAATACATGGTGTTTATGGCCTATATATCAGCTGTACAGGGGGTAGATTTTAATATACCTCGCTCATTTAGATAATTTCAGTCCTTAAAATTATACATAATTATTTACAACATCATTTTGAATGATGAGTTTGGTCATGCTCCAGTTTTGATTGTTGTACAAGACACTCTGAAAGGGTATCCACAAAGGAAAAGATCAGCAGCAGTGACGAGAGCAACATCAGCTCTAATATGCATTGGATGGGTCGCCGGTCAAACTTATCTCAAACTTTGAGTCAACCAACTGAAATGACTAGAATGGATGAAATGGATTCTGTTGAGTCACATGTTGTAGGATGATTAATGTATTAGAAGGACATAGCCAGCTTTGCCTTGCCTGGAATTTCTACCAACCCCCAGCCACAGGCAATACACAATAACTTGCTTGAGACTTAAGGGCCTTACGTTTCTCAGGTGAGCTCATTTTGTTTCTCTTTTTGCTAGCCAAAATTACCACTGTGAATAACAGCTGCATCTTGCTAACTAAGCAAGCAGTATTGCATGTGTTTTTTACACTTTATCTGTCTTGACTCGATAGTTCTAGCTAGCATCTAGCTAGCTACGGCTAGCTTTAGTCATGGGTTGTATATAAGCCATGGTAATGACCACTATGATGCCACTAGTTGGTTTTGGACTCCTTATGTTGAAGCTTCAAAGTTAACATCGAGATTGCCACTTGGCTTTGGCAGATCAATCTTCTGCTCTACGCACTCGTTGGAATATAGTAATATGCAGCTTCACAGCAAATCCAAGATGTCAACAGCAACAGCAAAACCCAACGCTTAAAAATGGCATTCTTCAAGCCAATGGTTGACCCCACAGTGACACTGCTCATCTTTTATATACAGTCTACGAGATTAATAGAAAAATAAACAAACAAAAACTCAGCTGCTTGAGAAATATGTAGGAGCGTTGTATCACCATAGCTGCTATAGTCCTGGCTTAATTTTTTATTTGAAGGTGCACATGCACTACAACGCACTCACATTTGTGTACCATGATTGTTTTTCTTGCTTTCCCGTGTGTGTGTGTGTGTGTGTTTGAGTAGATGGAAGGAGCAGCTACATCTCAGCTGTTGGATATGGGCCAGTGTCATGTGGATCTTAACTAGCCTTTAGGTTAGTTTGGCTTCCACACTAACCAGGTCGAAGCTCAGCACTTGCTCAAAGCCTTCACCTGGTTCCACACAAACAAGAAAACACAACATCATCATCATCATCTCTCTGTCTCAGTCTGTCTGTCTATCTCTCTCACTCACTACATTCTCTCAAGTAAGTTCAATTCATCTTTCTTTCTTTTTTGCCTTCTCTCTATCTTCCACACTTACAGTGACACACAAATAATTCAACTAAAAGTCAAGACTGCATAATTTCCCTTCTCTTTTTGCCACCCCCACATGTGTCACACACACATGCCAAAACATATTGTATGTTGCCACTGTCAAAATGCAAATATGCCTGCTTCTCGACTCCTCGCCGTGTGCCGATTTTTATTTTATTATTTTTTATTTTTTTATTTTCATGACTTCATTAGAGAGGAAGCTGAACCTGGGTGACAACTTTAATTACAGGTGTGTGCATACACACTGGGAGCTATTTTCTCTCAACTCCACCTAATGATGATCATCATCAATATCTTCATCACTGCCGCCACCATCCACCCCCACAAGGCCGTCAAACTGGGAGCAGATGAGGGGTTTTGAACAACACGCATGTACAAGTCAACACCCAAACGGGTATTACACCGAGAGAGCCTGGCCTAGATGACTCTTCAAGATGTGAAATGGTTAAATCGTGGCGGGGTGAGGGGCGAGGGGGTGGATTAGGCCATGAGGTGTGTGTCTCTGTATGCTTTGGGGGTGGGATGTGTGTGTGTGTGTATATGCGTGTGTGTGTGTATGAGGGGGGAGAGGGGCGGGGTATGTTGGGGAATAATTGCCTGGAGATGGTGCAGAAATAAGCCCTAATGGTCAGTAATCCAAGCCTGGAGAGGGTCTCTCCACAGTGCTCCACTGAATGCCGGTAATGGGCTTCCAGCTCTGTCACTTACATATGCATAGATCTTTCTCCATTAAAGCTGGTTTGAATGACAAATATGGGTGGGTGTTAAAAAAAAATATAAAGAGAAGAAGTGGAGGAAGAGAGAGAGGGAGCGAGAGAGAGAACTGGAGGAAGATTTTCTCTGGGTTGGCAGTAATTTGGCAGCCGCTCAGGCCCCTATCCTTAAATCTCATTAGCCTATTGTTCGCATGATGCCGCCTGGGTGAAGCACAGGGGCAGGAGATGCTACTTGAAGTGGGCTAGATGGTGATTTGGACCTGGCACATCTTTTTTTCCTGTAGCTAAAGAGCACTTTGACACTAATGCAGATATTAATACTGATGCTTCGTTCCATCTTTTTCTTATTTTTAGTTTGCCACCTTAAGCATCTTTTTGCTATCTAAATTTCCTTTTAACATCCACTTGGTCACCAGTGAGTCATTTTTTGAGAAATTAAGATGCTACATTTCCAAACAAATTTCATGCAGTGCTGTGCAAAAGTCCTGAGCCACACGTTGTTTCTTTATATTTTGCTTCAAAAGTGGGAAATGGGTGAAGCGATTTATTATAGCATTTGCAGACATACCTTGAAATACAGTACTTAAGGGGAAAAAACACAGTTCATACAATTAGCAAGCTTAAAGGTTAATATTTGGTATGAATGTCTTTGTTCCTCAACACGTCCCTCTCCTAGGCTTGTATTTTCTTTAAGTAGTCCTCAGAAATAGTTCTCCAGGCTTCTTGAAGGACACTCCAAAGCTCTTTGGATGTTGTTGCCTTTTGTTTGTTTTGTTTCTCTGTCAGGATGATCCAGCACTGCTTCAGTAGCATTGGGGTCAGGCCTCTGGGGAGGCCAATCCATAACTGATAGTTTTCCATTATGTGTTTTTATATCCAGGTATACTTTTACTGAATTGACGGTGCTTTGGGGATCATTGTCAAGTCAGAACATAAAACCATTGCCACTCAGACACTTTCCAATCCAAGAACCACATTCCCCATTCATTGTGAACATTAGATGAACCAACTGTTATTGGCTGGACAAGTTTTGGCTGGACAGGGATGGTGGCCTCAGAATCGCACCCCTGCTTTTTGCAGATCACAACTGTGCTGCAGATAACATGATTACAGTCTGGTACAAAAAACAGTTTTGGTCTTTATCGTTACTTACACCATCATAACACTCAAAGGTGGGGCAAAATCTTTTAATACAACTTGGATGTAGTAAAGTTGGCAGATTGAGTTTCACAGGTAATTAAACGCAAGCAGCCTCCATTCATTTATATCACTTAATGGGACCTCTCAGCCATGCCTGTGGTGTTGATGCCTTTTTAAGGCAGTATTTTTAAATAGTTGTTTTAGGATTATTTGAGAAATAATTTGGCTTAATTATGAGGTACACCTTCTACAAGAAGCTCCAATGTTATGAAGTGATACTGCAGAAGCTTCAAATCCAGTTTGTGACGTCATGGTGGCTACATCTATACTTTACATAAGACCTGTCTAGACCTTTCTTATTTCGTGTTTAATATTTAATATTATTTACAATGTTATTATAGTTTTGGTGCATCCCAGCGCATGGGATAAATAAAGCTGTCAGTTGTGCTATTAAAACACTTGGGAAACGGAATGAATTGAAACCCAAAACCTCAAAAAGTTTTGGAGTAGTGCTCAGTGTTGAGCCCCTGTGACTCTGAAGGACAGCTGTAGACAGTGGATGTTGATGTGTTCACAGATACATCTGTGTGCTTTCTTTTCTGTATGGGGGTGTTGGGGGGTGCTGTATGAGAGACACACGTGTTTATTGGGGCCACAGAGGGGGAGGACACAGGGGGCGGAGGAGTCATCATAACGGGGCGCTCTCCCTAGCCTCCTCATCCTCTTCATCCTCCTGAGCTGCCAGATGGCACACACTCAAACTCTTCAGTGGAGGAAGCAGCACACACACAAACACACACATCCATATTTCAACATAGGCTTTGTCAGTGTCACACGCGCACATGCACAAACACTCAAAAGCATATTTTGTTGAAGAGCAGTCCCAATCCACTTTCAACCACCTAATCAGCTCCAAATCACCTGCTTTGTGTTTTAAAACAACTTCCTTGCCACGACATTCTCCTTCAGAATGCTTTCGAGAACGTAAGCCCGGTTATTTCATCCTCAATATGAGCGGGCTTCATATTGTCATTGAGACGTGTCACCATATGGATACAGGGACACTTAGGAAATGCATCACTTTGTGACGTTTTTGTCGCTTGCTGTCTTAGCTCCATTTCCAGAGCAAATGTGTCACTCTTTGAGCCAATAAAAAGGGAATCTGCACCGAGCTGGAGTTGCTGCCTGCGTATGTGTGTTGGCCAAGTGCAGAAGTTCAAGGGCGTACACGCCTTGACGTGAAGGAATGGCTGTACCTGGATCACGAGATAAAAACGCTTCATATTTCACAATTGCTTCTCTAAGTACTGCAACTCTAATAGGAAAGATGGGCTCATATGATATGAATATGAGAATATGAGCGACATTTCTTTGTTTTCCTTTACCGTGTGTGCGTGTTTGTGCGGGCTTGAACTTGCTTGTGCGCAAACATAGATATGTGTGGCCTGATGCATGTGACAGATGTGTTCATAAAGATATTTGTGTGCTACCTTTGCTTGGAGAGCACACACATACACACTGAGTGCCAGCAGTAATAGATATCCAATAGCCGAGAGCTGTGGAAGGGTCCTGCTACATCTGTCAGCCCTGCCTGGCAAAGGCGCAGCGAGTTCAGATGCTATCGCCACAAACGGCTGCATCAAAAGATTTAGTGTCCCCGCCATCCCTCCAACCCCTAAGGTGGGCTGTGTGGCGCAGTCCGCTGGGCAACACAACAAGAAGGAGGCGGGGGTAGACGCAGAAGAAAGACGGCAGGCGGGGACAGATAAGAGAAAGGCGACAGCAATATCAGCCAGGGGCGTGGGGGGGCTGTTGAGGAGGTTGGGGGGTGGAATAACAAGAAGAAAGAAAGAAAGAAAGAAAGAAAGAAAGAAAGAAAGAACAGTGGCTCTCCTTTTTCACCTCTTCCTGAGCAGCACTCAAAAGGCCGGGTTAAGCATGATGCTCTAAAAGTCATAACAGAGCTGATCATTCAAACTACATGGAATTACAAGGCATTTTCAATATTTAAAAAAAAAGCTGCACATGAAAAGTCAATTTGAAAAATATGGTTTGGAAAAAAAAAATTTTTTTTTTCAGTTTTTATTCAAATTCAGGTAAAGAACATGAGGCCACATCTCAAGGTATGAAACATATGTTAATGGCGTGTGTAAATGGAGCCTTTGAACAAGCTGCCAACCCAAATTAGCGTGTACTGACCTCAGTGTTAGCGCGTATGCCTATTCACGAGTGTCCAAAAAAAGAGAAGTGGCTGGAGAACAGCCCCTTTCAGAAAACCCAAATGACAAATTTCCATCTTAATCTATGACACTTAACAGAAGCATGTGCTGGTCTTACCACACACGGAGGTGACAAGAATTTTCCGTAACTTTGACACCTATCAAGGTAACACAATGTCTGCAGTGTGGTCTAATTTCAGTCTTCTGAAAAGTTTGTAGAGCAGTGAAAACAAATTCAAAGTGCAGGATTTTGCTATTTCTATATATTTGTTATTTTAATATACTTAATTTATAATTATAATTCTGGGAACAATTTTTGAACAATGAATATATTAATTTTATTCATGTGGATATACTACATGTGTAGCATTTTTTTATTATTTAGTAAAGTGCTTTTAAATGTTTAGTAATAAATATCAAGTGAAAAACATTTTGAACAAAAATGTATTCCCCCCCCCCCCAAAATGTGTAAAAATCACAGTTTCTAAGTTACAAGGCTTTTTTTCATAAATTTTCGACCAATAAATTATGAATTATAGTTCAGTTTATTTACACATGCCAAATCCCAACAACAGTGCTCGGTGCTTTACATTGTGAAGTAAAGACCCTACAGTAAAAGAGAGAGACCCCCAACAATCATGTAACCTGCTATGAGCAAGCACTCAGTGACAGGGGAACGAAAAAAAAAAAAAAAAACCCTTTCGACAGGAAGAAGCCTCTGACAGATCCATGTTCAGAGAGGCACGGCTATCTGTGGCATGACTGGTTTAGGGTGGTGAGGGTAGAAGACACTGTGGAAAAACAACAGATTAATAGTAACTAATGATTAAAGGCCATCTATGAAATGCAGATGCGCCTGTAAGTCAAGGTGTGGGGCATAGTGGATCTTAATAGACCAACTTGCATTAGATCCCAGTGTCTAGAAAGGGAGAAGCATCAGTGATAGCATACAGCAGTCTCCTGTGATTCTTGGCGGTACTCTTGACACTTTATATGAGTCTGACCATGACTGTACTGGCACTGGCTCATTTACAGTATTATTACGTGAGTGTGTCTGACGTGATCCATGAATTTTTTTATTTTTATATATCACAGTTATCTTCAATAGCAGTATATGATAGCACCCCTGATCTGAACATTCTTAGAGGTGTTATTTAGCTGAGCTGAGATAACTGAGACAGGAGCCAATGAACCAGAGACATTACTGAGCTGTTCAGCTTCATCTAACAGCACATGCAGGCTTCTTGTGTTTAGTATGCAGTTATGTGTTTAGGTTTAAATTGTAATTATAACTGCGTTATAGTCATTTACCTGTACTTCAAACTTATCACACTAGTTAATGACTGTAAATGTATATTTTAAAGCTACAGTCACGTCTAAAACCAACTCTTTACCATCCGGTTGTTCAGTGATGACGTGACGAATCCTACTTCCGGGCCTAAAGTAGTCTGCATTTAATATGGCTTTTGTGTTGTTAACATGTTTAATGTTTTGTATTTTCTTCTATTTAATCTCAAAAAGCTCCTAAAACAGTCAGTGATCACTGTTGACCTCCCTCGGCTTTTATTACTGCTAATCATTTATTTAAGCTCAGTTTTTAAAACCTTACGATGTAACTACAGCACAGCCCATGCAGCAGTATATGAATGACTAACCTCGTATTGTGGATGGATTATCTCACTTGTTCTCCTGGCTGAAGTTTAGTCCTTTTACAGCATCCTGCCATGCGATTACATTTGTTCCTGACCACCGAGAACACTCACGTTAACTTTTATCGAGTGGAAAAAAAGTTAGCTTGTTTATGTTATGCTAACATAGCTGTGTCGCTAGCGGTCACGTAGCACATCATTATATACCAGCTAGCCAAACTTCAGTAACCCTACAAACGTCACTGCTGTTTAGTTTTCTGTCTTCATTTATGTTGGAAGTTATAGCAGAGCTGTACGTTTGAATTTTTTTCCAAAACCCCGCAGTCAGGACATACTATATTGTATTTCGATAGAAGCTAGCGAGCTAACTTCCTGCTAACTTCTAACGCCGTTAAATGTCATAAATTCCATTTTCATGGATGCCTGGATGTTAAACTCAATTGTTACACCTGGTAGAGCAGAACACTGATCATTTTATTAA
The DNA here is from genome assembly GCF_001858045.2 of Oreochromis niloticus. Lineage (NCBI taxonomy): Eukaryota > Metazoa > Chordata > Actinopteri > Cichliformes > Cichlidae > Oreochromis > Oreochromis niloticus. Next base: position 29,487,434 of record NC_031978.2, on the reverse strand, counting down.
AGATGAAAGACTTTAGACAGTTTTTCAACTCTCAGTAATGCCACAGTGATCGTTTGATATATGGACCTGCAGCGGAGTTTAGGCCCAGACACGGCCAGTGACGTCAGACTGAACAACCGGATAGTAATGAGCCAAAACCGTGAAACCATCCCTGCCTAATATGCCGTTGGGCCTTTTGTGTGTTTCAGAATGGTTTCGACATGCCGAGGCATCAACCCCATCAGACCAATCACAGTGCCCTGTGGTATCTGTCAACGAAGCATTAGCTGCAGATCCTTTAAGTCCAGTAAATTGAAAGCTGGATCTGGTGCAGATCACTTTGTTGAAGCACATCCACAAATATCCTGTAACCACTTGGATTGTTGTCCAGCTACTAACCAGTGCAGGCTAGAAGCCATTAGCCTTTCCTTTTTCAGAGGTATGACATAAGGACTTTTGCGATTTCCACCGCACCCTGATAACAAGTATTTGAGACAACTCGCATCATCTTTGGTTAGTCTTCATTTTTTGCCTCATCAGCTTCTGGTTTATTGGTCTTTCTTTTTTCTTCTCTTTTGACTATTATAGGGACCAAAATTTACAGAATCAACACAATGTTATATTTAATAACATGTAAAACTACTGATTAAGACCACAAACCTTTTATGAAAGAGTTTACTGAGATGAAACGAGCTGTCTCCAGTATCGATGCATTTATTTTTGCAGGCAAAGTAGTTGCCCTCTACTGGCAATTAGAAAGAATGCAGGATGAAGGCACTTTCTCTGTAACCTACAGACACTTGAATTGGGATCCATGTTCTTGTTTTTCACAATAAAAGCCTTTTATTTCTCTATTTTTACCGGTTTCTTTATTAAAAAGTACACATTTTACTATTTTGTGCTTACATCCGTTGTATTAAATCATAAAAGTGTATTTTGATGGTATTGTGAAAGGTATAGCAACACTGGCAAGAAAAAAATTCCTTTGCAATCTTGCTTTGAATATACACTAATCTGCCATGAAGTTGGGGGTGTGGTGGTGGTGGAGATGGAGAGGGTTGAAGGGAAGGGGGGGTGTGAGGAGAGGTTCCTATTTCTCTCCCAGTGGGTCAGCTGCTAATCACAACTCTCCGGAGACCCCCGCATCCTCACCCAAATACCTCCAAACACCCCCTCAACACACACACATTAGAGACACCAATTCCTCTGCTCTTGAATAACCTCACCGGGGGCGAGTGACGCAGACGGATCAGAGGGAGGGGAATGGGGGGGAAATGGGGCAAAATCACCCTCCATATTCAGAGGGGAAGAGAGAGAGTGTGGATGTCTTTTGAAGCCTTCCTAGTTTAACCGCCACACAGCTATGGGGCTGTCGGCTTGTCGAGGATTTCTCCTGGATGTGTGTGTTAAAAGACCCTCCCATGGACAGAGAGAGAGAGGGAGAGAGAGAGAAAGGCAGTCCTGATTAAATGCTGGAGCCGTCATGCCTGCGAGCCAGCCAGGAGATTAATATCGGCGTAACCTGTTACTTAATTCATTATGGGGATACAGGCTAATTTGATTTGATATTATTTTAATAAAGTTCTGTGATATCCAAGATTGTTTCAGGCTATCAAAATAATTTTCCAGTTATTACAGTTCGCCAGGCAGGTCCCTTTGATAGCAGTGGTTGGCCAGGCCTGTCCTGAATACATTACTACCCCCCGCTCCCTTTCTACACACACACAGACACACACACACACACATATTCAGACTTTTTTCAAAATCTCGCGCTAACATGCACATGCAGTCCAGTTGACTTTCTCACCCAAATCTCTTAATTTGCCATTTCTGTGTGTGTTTCTCCTTGGTCATCCAGATAAACTGGAATGAAGAAGAACAAGAAATTTTGTTTATCTTTATTAAAGAAAAATTTAAAAAAAAAAAAAACTGTGTTTTTTACAGGGAGAATGAACTTGTGCATTACAGGAGAAACATAGGAATCATTTGTGGGCTTGCTGAAAAATTATTAAATTATCTCATAGTGAATTTTTTAAGATGCAAAAGTAAGTAAGTAAGTAAAATTTATTTAAATGTGTTTATCTTAAAATGTTACATTTGTTTTGCTTTACTTTCCTGTGTTTTGTTTTCATTTAGATTTTCATTTGCTAACTATGTGTTTCAAAAATGCAGTGAAGTGTTTCTCTCACTCTTAACCATGTCATTCTCGCTCCTCAGGCATCAATATAGTAACAGACCAGTAAGCCAGTAAAATCACCCCGAACTGGTCACAGCAGATGGCTGCGCCTCCCCCCCACTAAACACTGGATGTTGGATAGACGTGAAGATCATGTCTATATTGGGTACGTCGGTCCATGACCAATGCTGGACATCTGTACAGCATCCGAATTTGGTCCACAATTTGTCCAACCTGGACGTAAATATCGCGTTCAACATTTGAACTTCAGACTGGGTCATTTTTTGGACGTCTTTGACAGGTGCAGGAAATACACATGATTATTAAATGTAATATGTTTTTATTTAGAAATATCCACATTGTTGTTATCAGCATGATACATATGAATATGTACAATGTGTTTTAAAGAGAATTTGCATTATATATAGCTTGTTTTTATTTAAGTGAGGTTGGGATCCTGTTTTATTGTGAAGAGCTGTGTGAGAGGAAGTGAGTGTGTTTGTGATCAGTAGAAGGACTGGGAGAAGTTCTCTCGACGGAAAGTATGTGCATGTGTGAACAGTCTTTGTCGATGTGCACATTTTGCTGCAGCTGGGGACATTTCTGCTCAAAATCAAGCTGCTCACTTTTATTTTAGCTCAAGAGCCCGCACCATCTTAGAGATGTCCACTGATCTCTCTGAATTCCTTCACACATAATTGAGGACAGAAAACATGGCCTCAACCCTCAGGAAACATGGGACTACAGAGCCACACATGTAGAAGCATTATATGAATGACATGTAAATTGAGTCTAAGTTTGACATGACAAAAAAAGACGTCCACAACGACCACATTTGGACACGGAGATCCTACAGACGTCAGTGCTAGAAGTATAATAGAAGTATAAACGTCACTCTGACGTAACTTTGCGCAGTGGGCCTGAACCTGAATCTGTCTGTGGTTTCTTCCTGTTAAAAGGGAGTTTTTCCTTTCCACTGTTGCCAAGTGCTTGCTCATAGGCATTCATCTCATTGTTTGTTAGTATAAGGTCTTTACCTTATTCACTGTATATATTTTCACTATATTGCTGTTTAAAATAGAAAATTTATCTTTCAGCATCCAGTATTTGCATGTATCAGGTCGCTGATCCGATACAATGAGTATCACACAAGCATCTGAAAGAAGAAGGGTCGCATTTGATGCCAAAGGATAAAAACGCTCTGCCCTAAACTGGCAATCATATTTTCAACAAGCGCAAGAGCAGAAGCCACTCTGTACACTTTGGCCTATAGTTAAACAGACTAGGCCTCACTGCTACACCCTCTTACTTCTTTAATGAGCCCTGGTGGCGTGAGAGAGTTATTTCCTCAAAGATATAACTGTGGCAACTCTGGTGAAGAATGTTTAGGCCACTCCTCAGAGGCCTCTTTTCAAAGAGGCAATAGCATGGGAAATTCTTACAGAGCATGTAGAAATATGGTCCAACTTACTCTGTCTTTTCTTACATTATCAATCCATCCATTTTCTTCTGCTTATTCCTATCAAGGTTGCAGGGGACTGGAGCCTATTCCAACTACCATAAGGCAAAAGGTGCCCTAAACAATGTCAGGAAAATAATTTTACAATGGTCCCATTTTACAGACTATAAAATAAAAATCATAAATAAATTCAGCTTGATGAGTTTAATTTAGCCACATTCTTTCATGTGCTCTCTTGCTCTGTGAAGATGGAAAGTACAGAAAACTATCTCAGCACACACATACACAGATTATCTATGTGTGTAGTTCTAAGCTACCTAGTTTGTCTAACTGACGTATGTGTGGGATTGTAAGATGAAAAGAGAGGACTGTAACCCACAAAAGTGCAGCTTACAAAGTCATCAGCTTTTACCTCTAAAAACAGGGCAGAGAAGCCCACTTACTATCAAAAAAACCAAAGCGGTACATTGGTAGTAATGTCATCACTACCACCAGGACATGAGCTAAGATCAAGGTTGGTTTGTGTGTAAAGTCCATGTGTTTGAAGACCTGTGTTGCTCCTGGAATTATATGTTTATGAACAGTTGTGCAGTTCTGCAACATCAAACCCCTTGTCTCGTATTAGCATTCATGATTTTGACCAAAATGTATCTATATTTTAAGTCTAAATAGGCTGTAAGTGTGAATGATTGGCTGTCTTTCTATGTTAGCACAGCAATAGATCGGTGGCCTTCGAGGGTATACATTATTTCATCCCATTCATTTTTTTTGACGCTTACTAGGTTTGGGTCATATGGGCAGTGATCTAAGCAAAGATACCCAGCAGAGATGCCTCTACCAGGCCACCTAATCCAGCTCATGCTGGGGAAAAAAAAGACAGGCAAGAAACATAATCTCTCCAGTGCATCTTGGGTCTGCCACAGGTCTTTTTCCTTGGGAGGACATGCCTGAAACACCTCACCTGCAAGGCATCCAGATGTTTACCTGACAAATAATAGTCCTAATATTTGTTAGATTAAAAAAAATCTTTCAATGTCATAAAGGGCACACAAACTGGTGGTGGATTTGTAGCAAGTAGCAAGTGGCGTGTGCTGTATAAATGCCTGCACTGGACTGCAGATTTGGATCTAGTTGAGGTCAACCAGCCACGCTGATGCTGATGGTCAGCTCACGATAATGCTACTAATGTCTAACATAAATTCTGCACTGTTTTATTGATGTTAAAATACTCCACGAAGCTCCTTTAATTAAAGCTTTCTCTACCTCTCTTATACTCTGCTTCTCTTTTTCCCATCACCAATGTCATCCATTCATTATTAAAGCGCCCCTCGCCTCGTCTCTCCTGTGTTCTGCTCTATTAGAAACCCTTGTATCAGCTGCTCCGGGCTATAGAAGGACAGAGGAAAAAAAATAAAATGAAGACATGTTCAGCTCTTTGCAGGGGGCGTGTAAGTCGCCTGTCAGCCTGTAATCACTGTGTCCGCGACTCTGTATGCTAATTCATCTCTCCATACTGCTGACTAGGACATGCAATATAAATGAAGTTTGTTGGACTGCACAAGGGCTGACTTGAATAAAAGATCAGGGTCCTAAGGAGATTCGGGGCTGTTATTAGCCATGTGGAACTTCACATCCACACCACCAGAGACCTAATGTTGTAATGAAGGCCTTTTTACATGGAAATTGGCATCTTTATCCCTGTCAGAGAGGGATTAGTATTACTGTGGCTACATTGTACATTTGCAACGTCAAGGATGCAAACTGAGGGTGAAAATAGGAATCATTGCATTAAACGTGACAAATACAGACTATATGTTTTAGCTAAAATATATGTTGAATTATACCTGTAGCCTGAAAACTGGACTCCAAACTATAATCTTCATTAAGTAGTGGCTGCATCAGTAGAAGTGGCACAGAAACTGAGGGGGGGGGGGTTCTTTAAACCACTAGTCTTGCAGCTATGATTTCCTGTGACACTGTATTTAGCTGGTAAATATAGTCATGCGCAGAAAAGGCAGCACACAAGATTCAAGCTAGATAGTACAACTGTCATAAAGTTTATGTCTGCATGAAACTCAAACATGCAGTGTATCTACACCCATCATTCTCTCTCACCCAGAGAGAATTATCACCAGGCACTACATCCCCACTTGCTGGATCACTTGACTGTCCTTAAGTGAGATAATATCACTTTCCTGGATGTTGGAGCTCTATCTCTTCAGTTTCTTCTTTATGTGTGAAAAACTGAGACCTTCAGTGAAATGACAGCCTTGGAGAGCAACTTGGTTGACCAGAAGAAAAGAAGAATAAGGATTATGCTGCCTCCAAGCGATGTCCAACTCTCATCAATTTCTAGTCTTCCTTCCAGGTGTCTCTATTATCCCTGAACCTGTTTTCAGAGTATAGGGAGGTGGATGTCAACTAATGCCAAACAGGTTAAAAACTCTTGACTTCAACAATAGCCATTTGCTATGATTGTCCAACACGGCTTACAACCTCTCAGCCTTTCTGTGCATTTTGATGTAAGTTCTGGTGATGAACTGCGTTCTTGATCCCCACCATGCTCCTCATTACTAAGGTGTCCACTGTTCAAGGAGCTGCACCAGAGTGGCACACTGATATATGCTTATCCACACACATTTTTTCAGATAAGCATTACTCTTATCTAGATGCTTGCCTCTAAATCCATGATGTTTTCCTAGCGGATGCAGCTCATTATGAATAGGGCTCTTTGATTCACCTGATTTTTTTCTCCGCTGTGCTATCCTGGTAAGCCATGGTATGGCTACTACTTCAGTTTTCCTTAATGACATTGTTATCTAATTACTGTTCTTTAGAAGTTTAAATAGCTGGAGCTACTTGTTGTGCCAAAGGCAAAAGCTTGACTGCATACAAAATTTAAAAAGAAACTGAAAGGTGGAAAGGAAACGCAATGGTCTTCCATCTTCCAGATCCAGCATTCCTGAAGATCATGGAAATTTGTTTACAATAGGATTGACTCCTCCTGCTAGTGCTACCTGAATTTGCAAGAAGTAGGTCTCCCAGCCCTCAGGGAGCCCTGGCTGTCCTTGGAAAATTTTGTAGCATTCTTAACAGGACATGTTCAATCATCTCCGGACACCCACAAGTGTCTTCTAATCATTGCCAGACTATGTCGACACCTGCTGTTGGGTTGTGGACATGGGTGGACCTGACTCACCTGGCTTGGGATACAGACTCTGGGCATAGCCACTTTGTGAATAGGCCAAGCTCCTCTCTGACTGTTAAGTGAAGATCATGTATGACATCTTGAAAATATGTTTTCCGTGCCCATGGGTTCTACAGATCCGACCATCTCATTTCTGACCAAGTCCTAATTTGTAGTGCTTCGCATACATCGTCTCTAAGGCTTGTTGTGTGAGGCTGTGGTAAAGGCCAATCATGTAAATAGTCTTTTCCAAGCACGTTTTCATTTACATCTTCAATAAGCAACTGCAACAGAATGATCGCTGTCTTTACTAAATGACCTATGTCTATTGCAGCTCTTGCTGTGGTTGCTCCAGCACTGGTGGAAAACCTGCTTGAGCTTCCCAATAACTTGGAGCTAGAAACCTGGAGTCAGTTGACCCAGGAGTTGGATCACCATTGAGTATCTTCTAGAAACCCCTTTATGGTATAGGTCAGGGGTCGGCAACCCGCGGCTCCAGAGTTGCATGCGGCTCTTTAGTCCTTATTTTGCAGCTTCGGGTGGTTTGGGAAAATAGAAGAAGTATTTCGCTGAAGTGCATTTTATTTGTGTTTAGTTCTTTTTTTAACTTGTAGTTCTAATTTGGAAGATTATTGTGATTTTGAAATATAAATATAAAATTATATCTTATTATTTTTTTCATCACTCAAAATAAGCGTCACACTCGCGGAAGCCGGTGTACCCGCCGAAACGCCGTGTATTTATCGAGACTTTCAACCCCAGATAGGCCAATTATGGATCTTCGGATCCACATTATGTCGGCAGCTGTTCTCCACCGTGAACTATGTTAAAAATAAACACTGCTCATGCCTCACAGATGACAGCTTACAGTCCTGCGTAAAGATGAAAACCCCGATTTGCAGACGCTGTGCGCCGAGGTTTGGGACCAGAAGTCTCATTCTAAACATATCATGGCAGACCCGACGATGTTTGCATGAACATGCTTTTCAGCATCTCTTTATTGACCACTTTTCGCACACGGTTGCTGTACGCATACAGCCGGCTGTAGCTTTTATGCTCACAGCCCGACAACACAACAGCAGAGAGAGCACAGGCTTTAAGGTGGCGAGGCACGATTGCGGGTGCCGCTCAGGTGCGTCCGACTCCCATGCAGCGGCACTGCAGACCACTCCCCGCCACACACATTAACAAGGTAAAATAGATATTTAGGCAGAATTTTGCAAATATCTATTTTTTATTTTATTTTTTTTTGCAGCATAGTGCTTTTTTTCCAATTACTTTTTTAAAGTCAGGTCAAGGCTTCAAAAGCCTTGACCTGAAATGGGTGGCGGCTCACAACGTTTTTGTTTGCTACATGGATCATTTTAGTTCAGCTGGGTGTCTTTCCTTTTGTTATATTTCTTTAAGAGTTCAAAATGTGTTAATTACATAAATAAAATGTAATTTTCTCTGTAGCACTTCATGGATTACATAAGCAACACACCTTAGTTGCTCTGTGGATTCTTTTAAAAAGCAGTTAAAAACCTTTCTGTTCAAACAAGCCTTTTGTTGATCTACGTATTTTATATTCTTTACATTATTTACATTTGATCTTTTACATTGTGTATAATGTCTATTGATTGTATTGTTTATTTTAATATTTGTGTACAGCGCTTTGTGACTGCCTGTCTGTGAAAAGCGCTTAATAAATAAACTTTACTTACTTACTTTGGATGTTCGCACAAAGCACAAAGGTAAAAATCAATATATACAGTGTTATCTTCATTTTAGATTTCAAAAAGTATTTGCGGCTCCCAGTGTTTTCTTTTGCGTGGAAACCGGGTCCAAGTGGCTCTTTGGGTGTTAAAGGTTGCAGACCCCTGGTATAGGTCATAGAGTGTCAGTCCATCACACATAGCCAATTTAGAATCACCAGTCAACCTAACATGCATGTCTTTGGACTTGAGTACCTGGAGAGAACACATGCATGCACAAAGAGAACATGCAAACTCCACCTAGACCAGAATGTTCAAAACAGGAAACTTCTTGTTTCTGGATTTGTGGCCTACATTGAGCCAAAAATGAATTAGTATCTGGAAGTATATGAAATCCTTATAACAATGAGTCATTAAACCTGATGTTATTAAACCTTTTCTAAAAACTCTTAACTACACCTTCACCAAATTTGTTGAAAAGGAAATTATTGCAGCAATGCTGCATCTGTTTAAGTCATTAATGTTTTAAATGGCCTTGTTACTAAATGTGCCAGAAATGGCAGGGTTCAAAAATGGCTTCTGGTTCTTTTATTGTGGCTGGGTCCTAGTACAATGACCTTCAATGTGAAAAGTGTTAATAAATTTAAATATATATATACATATATATTATTTCAGCTGGTTGGGACCCAAACAGAGCTATAAATAGAGAGGAAACACCACTTATAATCATTAGACAGCCAGAAAACAACTTGAAATGAGTACTAATGTCGTTCTGAGGATCCCAGATGTTTTAACAGGCAACTGTTACCAAATGGCCAAAACAAAGCACAGCTTTAGTGGAGGTTAGCTCATGTATGTCCTTGGTCAAGAAAATTTACCAACCCCAGGGTATTGCACTGCCAGGAGGTGTGTTAAAGATTAAGTCAGATAAAGACAGGCTCTGAGGTCAGAGCCCTCTCAGTCCTGTTAGGCCTGCTATGAAAACATACACAGCTTCTTTGTGCATTTTTGGAAAATGTGGAAGCATTTTGCTTGACGCAGAGTTAGAGTTTCAAGGTTAAGGCCTTCAGTCCCCCACAGGGTGTGAGAAGGGCCGATGTGGGTTCATGTGTGTGTGTATGATCTGTTCTTTTGATCGGCATTTGTCTGCATCAGATATGTTGCATGTGTGTTTTGGTGTGTGTGCTGTACCTATTTGGTGTTTGTGTGCCTTTGCTCACTTTAAAATATTAATAGTGTGAATCTTCATACTCTGCATAAGTAGTACAGTGTGTCTGTGCACAACACTTTGCTGACATGCATGTAAGTGTTTGTGCACTGCAATGAACAAGTGTGTTTCTTTAGCGGCTCAAAAACAAAGAGCAGCTTTCACAAGGAGATCACCATCTTTCAATTTTTCCCTTTCCCTCCTCCCCTTTTACAGTTTTTTTTAAAATTGATGTTTCATTGTAACGAGGATTCATGTGATGAGAGAGGAAGAAGGAAGCGCCTACAGAAATAAACACGCCTGTTAATATGCGCAACTGAAATCAGCTGTTGCCACTTCTTCTTCTACCTCGGTGTTCTCCTTCAAATGGCTTTTCTCTCCCTTCAGTCTGTTTTTTTTTCCTTTCCAAATGTAGAATCTTCAAGTCAGACTTATATAGTTGAGGGTGCTATGCATTTTTTTATCACTTAAAACTGCCCATAACCTTTCAATCAGTGAAGGAAAATAAGGATGGGTCTCATTTATTAATACGTCGTGCACGGAAATGGTTGAAATCCATGAAATCTGAGTACAAACCAGTTTCAGTTTTATTGCTCTGCATATATTAGTCAATCATAATCATTCTACTGAAATCTGCATACTCCCAAGATGCCTTTTTACTACATAAAGAAATATGCTCACGTCAAGTGAAAAACCCAACAAATCAGCACAAGAATGTGAAAAAACAGAGTGATACCAATCAGGGTCTCTGGGATTTTAAACCTTTTAAACTATTAATGTAAGTTTTGAAGGGCTTTAAAACAAGACTGTTATCTCTCAGGCATGTTTCAAAGCAGCATTATGTGACACTCCAGGATTAAAATGCACTTGAGTATTTAAAGCTGAGATATGATCAGTATGAATGTGAATGTGTACAGTGTATAAAATATCTGAAAGTTTTTTGTCTTTTTTCTTTGCATTGGAGAAACCTAATGGTTAGAGAAGCGCCTGTTAAGGAGAGCAGTGGCTCATAGGATTGTTAGGCTAAAGTATTACGGCTGTTACACACTGAACGCTTTGCGAAAAAATGCCACAAAATTCAAATTGTTCCTGTCATATCCGAGCTTGCTGTGTTACGTATATAGGCAATGAACACAAAAATTCATCTTGAACAAAGACACTTTGGAAAAAACATGAAGTTGACATTAAGCCATGATGAGTTGATCCTAATGTTGCTAAACAAGAAAAGTAAGAAACTGGGTCCATCCAATTCTCATGAGAAGTCAGAAGCAGGGAGAATTTCATGGTTTGATCCAGGAGTCACTGCTTTCATACATATTTCAGGATGTTAGTGGGGCAGTTTGAACTCTTGTTAGCAGATGTGAGGTGGTAGAGGGTTTCAGAGAGTTAGAACAGCGTTTAGCTGTGTGTCTCAGGTAAGATAATATTATTTTACTATTACTGTCATTCTCTGGATACTGGTAAGGCTTAGGCTACTTCCACACGTACACTGCGTTTTGGATCACTGAAAACAGAGGTTTTTAGAAACTCCTGCCAGGGTTTTCAATTTTCGAAACGTTACACCATGTTATTGTTTGTATAAGATGAATTTCTACAATGGTGGATATAGACAATATACTGTTGCTGTTAATTCTACTATCTCCAGCTTTTACATGCTTACATATACACACACAGTTACTGTCCCTCCATTTAGAAAGACTGCTTCTATGTGCCATCTTTGTTTACACTTTCCATCTCAGGCTTCTAGACTTCTGACTGGCCAACTGAGGTCGCCTTGGCGGAGGTTTAAGTCTTAGCTAACTTAGCAATCAAACATTTTCTGGCTTGAAAAAACCAACATAGTGGTGCCCACAACACTGAGGCGTCATAATGCACAATTCAGTTCCACTGGGTGACTTCACAGTGACCACCTCAATCTTCTATATGCATTGTGAAGTAGTTCAATATAAAAAAAAAAAACATATACAAACCAAAAAATATACAAACCAATATAAAGATATTTTTCATGGTTCTCTTTACTTAACCCTAACCTCAACATTGACCCCTAACCCTGGAGGCAGCATAATCCTTTGATAGCTTTAATAAGTAGTTACTTTATATTAAAATTGCGGTGGGAAATAAGTGATCACTGAGACTGAGTTCCTGGGACCTGCTTCCATCTCTGTGTATGAGGAGTGTCAGTGTGATAGCAAAAAGAATACAAAGACTTGTTGACCAGCAGCTTCAACCTCCCCGCACTTTAAATGTTGTCTTTTCTGCACTTGAGTCAGCTCAGGGAGCTGTAAATTCTAAGGTAAAGACCTGGCAGGTAACAGCTGAACAAGCGTAACAACTTTCCCAACATCTTTTTAAGATCCGATGGAAGTGATCTAGAAACCACCTAGGCACACAAGGTTTTGATTGGATAACACTTATACAGTCTTTGCTAGCCAAATCAGATCTTCAGATTTGACTCAGTATCTTCAACTACTTCCCTAAAATGAAAATCAAGATGAAGGAAAACTTTGATGCACTTGGGGTAAAGAGTTTTGGATTGAATTTTTAAATTCCCTGAACTTTCTGATGACCACTTGTATAGCATAGACACCTAGTACAATGCCACTCTAATGAAATGATATTACCAAAAAATCCCCTTTTTGTTGTGGTCCCAGGTATTTGAGTTCCGGTTATGATTAAGATTTTCTTAGTTTGTCCTCATGCATTCCCTGTAGGTTACTGCTTGTCAGATAATTAGCTCCTGGATTTGTTAAGTTTGTTATTTTTGTAAGCTTCAGCAGTAAAGCTGTTTTGAGTTTTACACCTTGTCTTCTGAGTCATGCACTTTGGGTCTGATTCCTACCTACCACACAGCAGAAATTTCACACTTTTCTTTTGGGAACTTTGGGGAGTGGTTCAGGTTTTTTTGACTGTATGTGAAATTACAATAAAGATGATAAAAATTTGTGATAACTGTGAAACCCTGATATTTCATCAGATTTCAGATTAATGCAAACTAAACTGCTTAGAAGGTTTATGATGTCTATCACCTGACAAACACAGCATATACTACTGGATACCAAACATGATAAAATAAAAGTGTGTTTAACTGAATTAAAAATATATGAGCTATAGGAAAACTTATAAGAGTGGGAATCATTAACGTTCTTAGCTCTTTTCTTCTTTTGCACATCCTTGACTTTGGCTCCATCTGTAAATTTTCTCTTGGCTCACAGCACCCTTCCCAAGGCAACAGGGGTTGTGAGTGAAGTTTTCTCTAAAGCTGCCACTTCTATACTTCTATTAAAGTATCATCAGACATTGGCAAGTCATGCCCTCAATCAATAATTATGCAAACACATCTAATCAATATGTGAAATATAAAATAAGGACAAATGATAATGGAGATGGAGCACATCTCATTTCATCCTCCGTCAGATGAATATGTTTGAATAGCAAACATTAGAATGGCAAAGCATCAATTGGCTTTCATGTGATGGTGCCTTGCATTTTAGTTGGCACATGGTTCAATATTTGAACAGTATTTACAGGCAGAGAGATCGAGGGAAAAAAAGTGTTTTAACTCTAAAATTATATTGCTTGGAGTGATAGTGGTAGTAATAAAGAAGTTATTGACCAAATGATATTGATCGACAGCTCCTCGGGCAAAACAAGCCGACCTTGGTCTCCCTCTGTGCCTTGCCCTCCCTCTCCCTGCATTCCCTCTGCTCTCCTCCCCCGGAATTCAATAATATATTATTTTACACGGTTTAAAGCCGGACAACAAATAGCTGCACAGCACAAGGTGAGGAAATGCTGGCAAATTTTTCATGGCTATTTGCCTGTAGGAATTTGGCAAAGGAGTGTGTAAGGGTGATTAAAATCAAGACTCCAGTCAAGGCTTGATTAGGGGTTGCCATTCAGCAGAAGGCATGGCAGAGAAAGAATGAGCGGGAGAGAACAGGAAAGAAAAAGGTTAGGCAGAAGAAAGGAAAAACCAGAGGCTATGAGTTCCTTCCTCTGCTCAGCATAAATCAGATAATGACCTTGAAGTCTTTGTAGGAGAGAGGCAGTGGTAACTACATCCAAGCTCTGTCCCCTGGCTTATTGGCAAGGTCAAAGGAGGGAAACAATGGCCATTGATTTGGCCCTGAAGAGGCGGGGAGGAAAGGCCTGAGTGATTGTCACATTACATTCTTGAAAAACACTCTAACGCATTAAGGTTTTTATATAGCAACAATGCTTTCAAAATGATCATGGATCAGTCATCCAGTGTCTAGAAGTGAGTGCCACAACTGAATACCAACCTTTTGAAAGAAAGTAAAATGAAATAAAAAATTTAAAAGAAGTTCAAGTGATACAAATTATGCTGCTAAAAACTTTACAGCTAAAAGTTCCTTCCTATTCCATTTTTCAGCGCTTTGTATGTGAATGGTGACAGAGTGGCTAGCTGCTATGATTAGGAAAAATATGGCTGATCTATACATACAGAGAGCTACAATGAATTTCTGGAGTAACCTGTAGAAATGAATATGTGGAAAATCCTCCATCAGTATAACGACCTTCCACTGCTTACCTCATTCGGAACAAAAAGCCCAGTTAGTTATTCCCACAACTTTCTTGTTCCACTGTGAAACAAGTTTGCTTGGACTCTTTACAGTCACCAAGCTACCAAGGTTTGGGATAGGGTTAGGTTTTTGCTTTGGTTTAGCCACACGCTAAATAAGCATTTATTTTTCTGAAACTAGAAAATGTAACTTTTGAAGTCAAAAAAAGACATTTTGGCATGTATAGAAAGTTTGACATCCATGGTTCCACAGTGTGCTTTACATATTCGCTTTAATATGTGACCAAACTAGTGTTTTATGTTAGCCCTAGACATTGGCTATCGATAGTGCTAAAGCAAATTTCCATATATTTCGTCATCTATCCATGTTCTGATGACAACATCCCACATTGACATTCCTCCCTTTGTTAAGCAGTTACACATTCTATTCATCTTGTCTAATGCAGAGACTAAGAAGGTGTACTTCTTACTGTCTGGAAGTCACTATAACATTTTCTAGTCTTTGAAATATGAAAACTTTTGTAGTAAGATTAGAAACACATGTAGATCTGCTACTTCAAGTTCAAGTCTGCAGCTGCCCAAGGACTCTTAGATAACTCTTATTGCCTGTAATTGTTGTGCATTTTGAATTATACCTTTCTCATCTCTGGGTCGTTTATTTTTCTTTAAAAATCTGTGGCTGCAATTATAAAACATACAAACTAGCAAGTAGGTTTTTAATTATTTACTGGACCTTGCCTATATTCAGATTTAAGAGCTCGGCTAGAGAGCAACGTGTTTTTCTGCTGCTACTTTTTTTAATCTGCTTCGCCAAGTCCTAATCATACTAGGTAGCCTTTGCTATGAGCTCAAAAGTTACTCATCATCTAATTTCATATGCTATTTGAGCATGTTTGTAACAGCGATCGTGCCTTCTTCACACACTGCAACACATACTTTAACACATGATGGGAAAAGCTGTGATCATCAGCCACCCTAAATTGTTGCCAAGTGCTGGGACCCAACTCAATATTTTCTTAGATGGCCTGAAAAAGTCACTACATTTGTCAGCAGTGTTGGATCTCTTTTCAGGAATAAAGTCACAGAGTGGTCTGAGAGGTCACCAAACAGTGATTCAGCCGCCAAGTTGGACATAATCATGCTTATTTAGCTGGCGCTGGCTGTCAAGCACATTCTGTGTAGGAGTGAGGTGCTTTCTTATGATGCCAGATCTTTCAGACCTATCTTGCCATGTCTCCAAATCATCTGCACACTCAGACTTGGCTATATAATAAGTACTGGAATCTCCTTTTGCTTAGGCCCTTCAGCTGGTTATTCATTTGAGAAATGCTCCCATCAGTCCTCTTCATAACTGCCAGATGCAATAAAAGCACATCAGCTAGCTACATGACTAAATAAAGGAGCATCCCTTTTTTTCCCATTAGCATATGCAACTGGAGTATATAGTTTGAAATAGGCAGTTTACTTGGCTATCCCACATTAGAAAGCAAAGATGATGTATACACAAGTAATGTAAATGAGTGGAAAAGACTCTTTGATTTAAAGGCTTTTAAAATGACAACAAAAATTAAAACCTTCCTTTTAGGTTTTACAGTGTTTAGTCATTGTGATAGACTTTGCATACAATCGGAAAAACAACAGACTTTAGCTTATGTGCTCTATGTTTGGACATTGAGACTGTTCATTTGAACTGATAAGTTAGCTTAATATGTTATAGTTTTTAAGATTTAATTCAAGGTATAAATTGGGTGTTAGATTCAAAGGTGACATAACTACATCAAATCCTTTAAATTTGCATGTTTGTCTTAACTAGACATTAGTATTTTGTCTTTCATAGACTGATTTCCTGCGTTCCAGTAATTTTTTTAAATTTGTTTAATTAGCACGAGCATAGATTGTAGAAAGTTGTATCGGGTGCACTCTCTTTTGTGAGTCAGCCTCAAGTGGCCATTCCAGGAACTGCATTTTATTTTTACTGTTCTGGCTTCATCTATCAGACGTAGTGATTTCTGCTTGGATGCAAGAGGAGATGTATCAAGAGCCACTGGCTGAGTGGCATGCATAAAATGAAGTTACACTATGATGTATTTAGAGATATGTTCTGCCTTTCCCGTGAATGCTCTGCTGCAGTGTGCTGCCTGTTCTGTCTGGTATATCTGTATGCCGTTACTGTCCTCTTTTCATGTTGCATGTTACAAGTTAGTTTTTTTTCACTGCATGAGGAAAAAGGACATGTGGTGTGAGAGCCTGTGAAAAACGTCAATAGCGTGAGTCTCAGTGTGTGAGATTTGGCAGCCCTGACTTGAGCCTAACAGCCAGCTTTAACTACCTGAGTGCAATCACTGCAGGTCGGTTTTCACATTCACTCTTCGAAACCACACTTTTTTTGTTCCTGTGATTTCCTCATGCTGTTTCCCCCTTTAAAATTACACTTCTTATTCAGAAGTCGTCAAAAATTAAGATTCCAGTCCTCCTATATGAAAGAAGTGCTTCCTGTGTTTTGGCTTTAGTGGGTGCATTTATGCACAGTAAGTAGCTCCAAACAACAGACTGACAGCATCTTAAACCAGATGTCTCATTTACTCTTTCTACATGTGTCAAGTATATCTGGAACATATGAACATGTGTACAATGCAATCCGCAATTTAATTAGTGTGACGGAGAAATTCTCCAATTTCCCCACACCAGCACATTTACTGTACCTGCATCATCTGTTGGAACGCCAAAGACAAATTAGAGCTTGACTACTGGTGGCAGATACAGTGGGGGTGGGGTGGGGTCGATAGCAAAGCATGCTATCACCCTCACCTCACTTATCCTGCGTGAATGCGATCGTCTTGTTCGTTTGCATGTCAGAGACACTGATGGAGAAAGAGATGGCGGTTATGCTCCGTAAAATATTAATTCTGCTTGCAGGCCAGCCGAATGAAACATCCAGCTACTTGGCCGATGTGAAAAGTGAAAAAAAAAAGAAGAGGGTTGGCGTGTATGTGTGTGTGTGTGTGGTGAGGGGGGGGTATCCATTATTGAAGTGCCAGGACGTTATCAATTCATACAAGGTCAGTACGGAAGATTTCAATTTATGCCTGTGTCAAGACAAAGATTTCACCTTGTTTGGCTCGTTCTCTCTCTCCCCTTCTTCTTCTGCCTCCTCGCCGCCTCTCCCTGTCACAGCTCTTAATGTACTCCCAACTCTGGGGCACGCTGCATGTTACATTGTCTCAGTTTTGTTCTTAACTGCATTCCAAGTTTTCCTGAGTACACGATGGCACGAGATATGACCTTAAGTCTGATAACTTAAAATGCAACCCACAAAGCCCCATGTCTCCTGCCACACACACACACGCACACAAACACAGAAGGACAGTTTCACACAGCGTTTGCCGTGGGAGAGCTCCTCATTTACATCAATTATGGATAGTCAACTTCCATCCTCGTGGCCCGCCACTGCATATTTCATGGCAAGGGGGGTATTTTATGAGTTAATGTGTCCAGTTGACACGCCTCTGAAAGCACTGGCCTGTCCCTTACACCATGAGCAAGGCTAGGGAGAGCACGCAAACACAACTCTTGTGCACCCATGGTGTGTATTGGTGCGTGTGTGTGTGTGTGTTACCCAGTCAACCACTTCCCTTGCCACATCGTGCATCCAGCAAAATTTAGCTTGCAACCTCGGCTGCTGCTGCAGGGAGGCAGCAGCTTCCACCGTGCCTGCACCCTTTTGGAAGTGACTCGTGATATTTTTTTTCCTTCTTGTAAGATCGCATAAAGATAATAAAATACAAATATCTATGAAATTAGAATAGCCACAGTGCAACTTTTCAATGTTTTTTTGTGGGGATAGGGCCTTTATGCCTATGCTCGCTGTCCTCTCCCATCACACTCACTCCTTCTCTCCATCTCCCACCTAAACCCCCACCATCCAACCCACCCACCCATCTATGATCCCCACCGCCACCACTTTCTCTCATCGCCCTCTTGCCAGCCTGTTGGGGAGGTGTTACCAGCAGCTGGTGCTTTTGCATAATGTGTGAGGTGTTTATGTGCGTTTTCATCTTTCTGTGTGTGTGTGTGTGTGTGTGTGTGTGTGTGTGTGTGTGTGTGTGTGTGAGAGAGAGAGAGAGACACACGGAGAGGAGAACGTGGGAAAAAACGGGGGCTGTTCTCGGATGGTACAAATTGCTTTTTTGACCCCGTAATTAGTGGCAGAAGACACTCTGAAGGAGCCGGTGATGAAGCTCCCGTGGCCGGATTTCAACATGGAAGCATAAATTATCATTTATGGAGCACTAATGGCCTGTTGAGTCGTCCTCTCAGACCTCGCTCTGCCACTCCGGATCTGAGCTCTTCCACGGCCATGACTGGTCATCTTTTATGCGTAATCTCTGTGGCGGGAACACTAACTATGACATGAAGAAACACGAGCTCTCCTCTTGTACCCTCTGCTTTCTCTTACTGTCTTCTGCTGTCGTTTTTTTCCCATCTGTTTCCTCCCTCTCTTCTGTTTTCCCCCTGTCCCAGTTTTCCAACTCCTTCTACGATGACCATTTATTTCTCCTCCCTGTTCCTGCCTCTGTCTTACTCTTCTTTTTCCTCTATTTTTATAGATCAGTTTTTACTCCCTGTCCTCCAAAACACTCCTGTTATTTACCTTAATTACTTCCACCCCTTCCTCCTTCCTGTACTTCCCTTTGTGCATTATATCCTACTTTCTTGCAAAACACTACACCCAGCAGCTACTTTATTAGGTGTGCCTGTCTTCAAAACTGTTTTGATTCTTTGTGGCATTGATTCAACAAGATGTCGGAAATATTTCTCAGAGATTTTGGTCCATGTTAACATGACAAGATCACATAGATGCTGCTGATTTGTGAACTGCAGAAAGAAAGTGCTCTGCTGGATTCAGATCTAGTGACTGTGGAGGCCATTTGAGAACAATGGCCTTGTGGTTTCTTACTATGTATGTATGTATGTAGCGCCAGCAACCATAAAACATTCAAATTCAAATTTAAAGCTCCTTTTTTCCAGATACTCCATTTGAACTGAAGCAGGTCATCTTGACCATTGTCTATATGTCTTAATGTACTGAGTTACTCCCATGTACTGCACTACAATAGTACATTGTACAGATGCCAAAATAGATGCTAAAATAGTACTATTTTACTATTTCCATATTATTCTATATTCAGTTCCAGTGTGCATTTTGAGCTGCGGGTGCAGCTGCAGTGGTCTGATTGGTCAGATTTGTTATTCAGATCTTAATTTTGACAGTTGAGGTTGGTTGGAAAATATAATAGCTGCAGATCACACAGTCTGTGTGAACAGCTGTGTAATAGGTGAGTCCAAAAAATATTTTTAGCACATGACATATTTGCATGGATTTTAGGCATCTGGTGTGTGAATGCATGTAAAGGCCTCATGTTTCATAAATGATGGTAGGGATGCAGCAGTCCAGTTTTCGGATTAGTCATTGGTCCAGTCCTGACTCAAAAGTTAGATTAGGTACTGTATCCTGACTGTAGGTCAGTCTATTCAACATTGGAAGGGTTGCCAGAAGGAGAGCTACAAAGCAAAATGGTCACCAGTTCAGAGGTGCTTCACATCACCAGTTTCTCTTTGTGTAATTGCAGTAGTTCTTCTCCCTTTTTCCGGATGGCACAGCAAAGGCTGTGAAAGACAGCAAGCATGATCGATCAGGCAGCAACATGTAGTCAGTCACGTCCCTCAGTAATGAAAAGACAGGATTTTGACTTTATAATCACCTAATCCGAACCTATTATGAAGTCCGAAGCCATCATTATACAACTGTAAGGTGCTTTGCATAAATTATTCATTATTCAACTTTTAGCTTTTTACAAAGTGGAGATATTGCATTACATGCACACATAGAGAAATAATGTGTCTTCTAAAATGTGTGTCTTGAATGCTGTACAGTGTTTGACAGTCACAGTGGGTACAGTTTGCCCTTAAAACAGCTGTCATTACAGAACAGAGTAGAAAGGAATGCAATTAGACACGTCAGCTCTCCGATCCATCACTGGCTATTATGGCCTCCGCAAGGTGAGGAAAGGAGATAATGGCTCATAGATACTGCAAGGAGCACGCGCACACACACACAGTGCCATAAGTGGTCCTCTGTGTCCGACAGCTTTGTGACAGAAAATGAAAACACAGATGTGCTTATAGGCAGGAAAACAAGTAATCAAGTCTGCTTATACTCACCAACACTGTCCAACTATCCAACACTGGGGAAACCAGCTCTCTCTTTTTTGGCTAGCATAAACTAGCTAGCTAATGTGGCGCCGTTTGAGGAGAGAGTTTGCTCAAGGACCTTGGAAAAATTTGGATACGTGGAAAAACTAACTTAAATAATACTGTTGGGGGAAAATCATTAAGGCCGAGCACCATTAAGTCCAACAAGAGAAATTAAACTATATGAATATATGTTCAACCAACAGTTCAAACATATACTGTTTGAATTGAACAGTAGATTTATACTTCAGAAATATCGTGATTTAGGAGTAAGTGAGAAGTCACATTCAAATACCTTTTTTTCCCCTCTTGGAAACATCACAGTACCCCTAACGAGTATCACTCTGTGCCATCGTCCCATTTGATGACTTGTAAAGTGAATGAGGCCTAGCAGATGCACATGGACTTCAGCTGCCTGGGTTAGGACACCTGACAACTGATACAGCCATGCCCTGTATCCAGGCCTATAAACAAAAGAAACTTGACTTTTTGATTTTTAATGTGCACAGATTGATTTAAGCCCAATGTAGATATTATAGCTCGCTACTGTGGTTTTATGCTGTCTCTTCTCTGTCATCATGTAATGCCAGACTGACTCCATAATACTGTTGGGATCAGGGTTCTGTCAGAGTGTTAACATCTGTTGCAGGGCTCCTTGTGCTTCCTGTCACCCTACATAGTCATAAAGAGGTCCAAGATCAATCCAAACTTGGTCTTAATTGACCCAGTACTCTCGACACTTGGCCATTGCTTCAAATTGTATGTAATAAGTCGAGCAAAGAAGAATGAAAGGAAAAATAAAGAATGCAGGGGGCTGAGAGAGGCCTAATAGAGGGCTGCAGTACCTCCTGGACTTTTATAAACCGACAGTTAGCAGAGCCCACCACATCTTCAAACACACAGCCTTAGTGTGATGAGTTCCCCGAAGAGGTCTGCGGCTACTCTGCCTTGAAAGCACCCAGATTTTTGCCGGTGTGTGCACTTTTAATTGCACTCCCATTGCTTGCCCCCAGCCCCTCAAATCTTTCTTTCTCTCTCACATACACACTTTCTGCCCCTTGCTCACCCTTTCCTCACAAGGCCCCCAACTGCTCACTCCTCCCCCTTGTCTCTTTCCCATTCTGTCGTTTTAGCCCTTTTTCTATATCTGTCCATTCTTCAAAGGGGGAACTTCATTCACTTTATTTTAATTTCATAGAGAAACCCTAAGGGGATGAATGAGAGATGGCAGTGTGAGAGAGAGGGAGAAATAAGACACTGCTTTATTTTAGTGATGGCTCTGTAGTATTGGGGCAAAGCCTTTGATGGTTGGTTACTGGCCAGCCATGAACACAGCCTAATAAACAAATGAATAACCCTAACAGAATGGTGTTGCTAGCTGATGTCTCTGAAGTAAGGCCCTGACTCATTGCCATTTGGTCGTATTTACTTGGCCCTGGCCTCATTTCTTTTATTTCTGATAACACTGAACCAAAGCAACTGATCAGAGATCTGCTAATAAGGTCGGGAAAGCAAAACCTTCTAGTCGTCCTACAATCAAATCTTACCATCACTTTGAAACCCCTATTTAAATAAAAGAGGACAGGTCATTAATCTTACCGGGCCTGTGGTGCTTTTTCCAAGTCTTCATTCCATATTTAGTGATGACTCAAACAAAATTCCCGACCATGAAGTTACATACAGGTGACGTCTGTGGAGCATGTGAAAGAAATGCAAAAGGAGAGCATAACACTGCATTTGTAGAGGGATTATGAAATGGACATAATTATTTTTTTTGAAGATTAAAAGATTGGGACTTATTTTGTTAATGTTTTTAAAAAAATATAGTTGTTTTTTTGTTGTTTTTTTTTAACAATGTACAATATTCAACACTGCTGTAAACGTACCAGATGTATCTAAAAACAAAACAGTATTGCAACAGTAAGTGTTATTCGAAAATGTTGAAAGATTAAAAACGTAGATGTTGAGTTTGGTTCACATTCTGTAAATTAGGCGATAGGTATATACATACATACACGTGTGCTACGGTCATTGTGTTAGAAGATTTCAATTTTCAAAACAACTGTGTGTGTGTGTAAAATCATTGGTCAAATCTGCTAAAAACTCTTAAAAAGTTGAGTCTTTTCACCCTAAAACAGCTCTAAAAGTGAATTCTACCTCAAGCTATGGATGCAGTATGAAAAACTTTAAACAGCGCTTAATTTATTTAATATATAACTTATATTCTTGTCTTCACTACTATAAAAAAATAGATACGCCTGCCATTAATAAGTTATAACTGTTGTGAACCTCTATTGCATGGATACATATTTATGTCAACACCACTCACATATGTGTTTTTTGGTTTGGCTGTTAAATTGGTGTTTTAGCACAGTCCTCCACCTTTGTCATTACAGGATTCTTATTTCTATTCAGGACTTGAGTGTCATACCTACTTTTTATATTGTCTCTGAAGCAACAATGAAAATACACAAGGTTGGAGATGCCAGTGTAGTTAAACAGTTAGCATGACTTTGTAATACTACCTTTGATACTTAAATCCTTTCAAAGTAGCGTACGAAGAAAGACACTTATTCTTGAGGATTTCCTGCTTTAAATTTTCTGAACTGAGTTAAAGTGCAGTCTCTTTTTTCACTAAAAGGCATTCAAATCTTGGATGTATTTTGTTCATTGGACTGAAAAGGTGGAAATATTCAGCAGTACAAATTGATTTAACAACATGTACAAGGACAATATATTTAAGAAGCAAGTGTGCATTTTTTTGTACTTTTGGTATCCTAACCTCCCGAGACCCTGCACGCTCATATCAGGACATCTAAAACACAAAACTATTGAGCTGTTGGTGAACTGCCAGTGACATGCAACAGGCCAGTCTTTTCCCTTTCTCCTAGACACTTCCTCTAACAAAGGTGCGTCAGAGGTATTCCTTTCTCTGTCTGACTATATCCCTGCCTCTATCCCCACTGTTTGCTTTTGTTAACCAGAACTTGGATAAAAAAGATCTTCCACCAGTGTTTTCCTTCTCCAGGTCTTACTGCAGCATGTATGAGCGAGGACATGTAAAATGGTCCCTTGTTAAACTCACAGCAGGGGTTTTCTGACTCTGGACAATTGAACATGTCTTGTCTGGCCAAACTACTAATATCGAGTTGAGCGTGAGAGCGTTCACCCCGCTGACTGGCCAGGAGGCTAGGCCGGGAGTAACTAAAAGTCACTACTTAGTAAAAGTAAGTAAATACAGGAAGAAGGCGCTGTGTGAGAAAACAGAGAATTTACGTTCACTCCCAGTTGCTAGAAAGACCTTTGCACATCTATAGTAAATTCCCATATTGCAAATACACAGCATACATGGCTACAGGACTGTTTTTTTTAAGCTCAAACTTGTAATGTACACTTGGTGCTTCATTCATATCAAGGTAAGATCACTTTCACAGCATAAAAAATTTGCTCTGGAGTTTGTTTGGAACCATACAGAGACCACCTCCTCCACAGGGTCTCGGTGAGGTTTATTTTATTCAGTTTCTTCACGTTAAATTTTATTTATATAGTGCAAAATTGTAGCAACAGTTACCTTATGGCACTTTATACTGTAAGGTAAAAACCCTACAATTACAATGCGAAAACACCAACAATCAGCTGACCCCCTATGAGCAAGCACTTTGTGACAGAGGGGAGGAAACACTTCTTTTTAACCGGAAGGAACCTCTGGCAGAACCAGGCTCAGGGAGGGGTAGTCATTTGCTATGACTGGTTGTGGGTGAAATGTTGTTTGTATTAGGTACTGTAATAATGTCGCAATGTATCAGTCTAACAGTAAAGTTGTTCTTTATGCTTGAAGTGTTGGTTTAACCTCTTCCCACATGTAATTTTACACCATTATAATGCACACAGCGGTTAAGGTATGGAATGAGAGTGTTGTTTGTGGATTGAAAAGCAAAAACACTTGTAGTGACAAGATACAAAATCAGTTATGTTGCTCTTTTAATACTTTTTTCCACACCAGGATATTAAATAGTATTACTGCATGCTCGTTTGCCTGGCATGGCTACTTCGCTAAGGTGGCGTCGCACTGGACACGCAGGTATTTGCGTGCACAACTGCGTTTCACTGGTTCCTGAAGCAAGCCTTGTATCTCCAAAAGGTCATCTTTTTAGAACAAACAGAAGTGACTCTGTTCACAGCTCAACTTCCATGTAATTTTGAGCTTATCCAATGTAATTTGAAAGGTTTTCATAAGCCTGGAGGGTTGTAGGCTTTTCTCTGTCCATCCCCTTTCATGCAAGTTCAAACTCGTCCATGAAGTTTTCACACACGTCAACGGCTACTGCATGCGCATTTGAGTATTGTAAATGTATGTCTCTCTGAGGGCTTGTAATCATAGATCAGTGTGTGTGCATGTGTGTGTGTGTGTGTGAGCGCGTCAGCATGCAGGTGTACAGGCTGTGTGAAAGATGAGCCCTGACGATGGGCCGTCCACCTTGCCCTTTGGCTATTTCTGTACCGTGCCTTCCCCGGCGTCGGTTGCGTAATGATCTGGGAGATAGAGATTGCTCTTTGTTTGTTGTCTCTCTCAGCCATAACTGGGCCTTGGTGCCAGAAGGTCAAGTGTACAGAATAAGAACAGGCTTACACAACACAGAAAACACAGACACACCTTTGATGTGAAAAAAGGGATGTGTGTGTCTCTCTCTCTCTCAGATGGAGGGCGGTGATTGATTTCAGACAACAGAAATCTAGCTGTGTAGAAGTGGACCTGCAGTGTACCATTTCAACAGCGAGTAGTTTCCACATATTTATGTGGTTCTAAACAAGTGTTGTCTTAAAGATTATTTTAGTAATAATAAGAAAGTTTAGCACTAGCAGATCACTGACGAAACTCTAAAGGGACTGTTAAAAGGGACCTATTACGCTAATTTCTGGCTTCATACTGGAACGTGTTGCAGCTCCTAAGTAAATTTACTGTCTAAAACAAGCTCTCCTCCCATTAGGCTACTCTGTTGCTGAATGCTCCACCTTGCAAAGAGAGAGTTTGAACGACAGGGTGTTAGTGGGACTGTGCACAAGATGAGTTTCAGGCTACTGTGTCACATTGTGCCATCTTCATCTTATGATGAAGGTGCATGGTGCATTTTGTTAAAAGGTAAATGCGCTGCTGTTCATGTGTTCCTGTTACATTTTTCTAGTTTTACTTACCAAAGTGCTTTTACACTACCAGCCACTTTGTCTTATGGCGTTATTATTTACCTTGTAAGTGGGTTGTCTTTACACATTAAAGGAGAATTATAGAGTTCTTCAGGGTTATGGTTTAAGACCAACTCCATTTACATTAATTATGCCTTTCTTACATAGTATTATTAGAAGGGGTAGGACACATTTTTATTGCTATACAGATGATACCCAACTTTATCTATCCCTGAAGCCACATGACACACACCAGTGAATTAAACTGCAGGAATGTCTTCAAGACAAAGACCTGGATGACCTCAAATTTCCTGCTTCTATTCAGTAAAACTGCGGTTATAGTATTCAAGCTTAAAAATCTTAGAAACATGTTGTCCAAAGAGATAATTACTCTTGATGGCATTACAGTAACACTGTCAGGAATCTTTGAGTCATTTTGAACAGGATTTGCACATATTAAACACAAATGTAGGAGTGTTTTCTTAAAGTGCCTTGAGGTAACTGTTGTTATAATTTGGCACTATATAGATGAAACTGAAATGAATCTGTCTCATGCGCCAGCACATTTATACAGAGCCCTTTCCTATGCTTTTTTCTCTCACACAATATTTATGGATGATTCCTGGTCATTCAGGTTTCAGTATTTTGCCTAGGGACATTTAGCTGAACTGCCAATCTTGCATTTAGAAAATGCCCTGCTCTAACTGCTGGTCCACAATTGCCTCTTTAGCATTTGTACCTTGATGCGTATTGTTGATTTGAGGATAGACAGTTAAAGCAGTGGAAAAACTGGACTCTAGTTTTATAGGGACTACTTCCACATATTCTAATCTTACTGTTTGAAACTTTTGCCATTCATATCCAGTCTATCAACACCCTCAAGACACTCATTCTAAAATATGAGATAAAATATTGTCCAAAGTAATAGAAAATTGGACACTTGATCCATGTCCATCCTGCTCTCATTAAGTCAGTTTTTTTTCATTACATTTAAGGAAATGCAACTATTTTACTTGATGATGTGAGGTTACTGCTGTGTTTTCGAGTGTGCACGTGTGGAACACATCTACGTACACATACCCCATGTGGCTGTAGCATGCACAGATGCATGAGCATCACCCGTTTACTTTAGGGGATAAATAAAACTTGTTAAAACAAATACAACTTTTAATCCAGTGTCACAGTCTTTCTCAACAGATTCAGTTTGAATGCTGGTGACAGAAAACCAGACTGCGGCTTTCTATTTCATCCAATCAAATGTTGTTTGAAGGCTCCGAAAAATAAAAACAAATAAAAAATTATGTTTTTCATGGC
Organism: Oreochromis niloticus; assembly: GCF_001858045.2. Taxonomy (NCBI): domain Eukaryota; kingdom Metazoa; phylum Chordata; class Actinopteri; order Cichliformes; family Cichlidae; genus Oreochromis; species Oreochromis niloticus. The sequence goes on along the minus strand of NC_031978.2, from coordinate 29,460,442 downwards.
TACTGTTTTCAAGACCCTATAATGAACTTTCACCTTCAATCTGACTTATTTATCGCATTGACAAGTTCGCAAGCTTTAAGAAATGGAAACTTATATTTCTCACTGACACAAATAACTTAAAAAACTTTAAAATTTGCAGTGAGGAAGAAAACAGCACAGATCTTTCAATGATTAAAGGCTGACAACTTCACATTTTAACTGGATTTATTAAAACTACAAAAGTCACCGTGTGTACACAGATGAGTGAGAAGCACTCCAAGAGATTTATATATGAAACCAATCAGGGGTCAAATGGCCACTTAGTAGCTGCATACAGAAAACAGTGATGTAAATTATTTCCATAGCCAGTAATAAAATGTAAAAGATAGAAATATCCAATTGCTTTAGGAAATTCATAAACAGCAGATAACCAGAAAGGTTTAAAAAAAAAAAAAAAGGCTTAAAAACAGACATAAACATTTATTTCTAAAAAACAAACTTAAGTTTCAGTTTGGGAAAAAGGTCTTCAGCATCAGCACTCATTCCTGATTGTTGTGTCACTGGTGTTTAAATTTACTGTTCACGTCATGTCGAAATGAACCTCGGGTCCGCGGGTAAATGACCTGGTGCCCCAGACAGTTACTGCTGTTTTCAGTGGAATAGCTCTGATAGTACAACAATCTGTCATTAGTAACACGTAGTTGAAGAACATAGTGGTGGTATGTGTAGCAGTAGGCCACAAGCACAAATAACACAAATGTCTGAGTATGTAAACAGGCAAGTGTTGGCATAAAACTTTGTAGCATGTATTTCTATCAAATATCTTAGTGTTCTGTAGGCTATATGAATTTATGTACTGCCGCCAAGTGGCCAAAACATCTGCTAATCTGTTTTTAAAGGGGTTTTTTGAGGAACTGTTTTGTCCTTGACATAATTTACAGTTAGTTTCTGTTGTATCAGTATGCACACCTGTTTGGGAGTTTGACTGAGGTACATTTTGGCACTTAAAACAGCAGAAAAGAACAAACCCGTGTGGGGTCTCAGGTAGAATGCTGCAGGGATGGAGAAAAGACATAAATAAACATCAAACGAAAATGAGATTTACCTGTTTGATCATTAACTTTCTCCAAGTCTTTACCTTCCAACAAGGACCAGTGCTGGAGAGGAGGAAGACGGGGAATGAGAGCAAGAGGAATAAGAGCTGAAGGCAGAATGTCCGCTAGGAATACAAGCAGTGCCTTGCCAAATACAAAACAGGCCTCTCTCTCGCTCTCTCCTCTTTCTTTATCCTCCTATTTTATTCCCTTTGTTAGAGGAACTCGGCATACAGGACTTCAGAGGAGGCTGCAATGAGCACATCAAAGCATGCCGACAGATTGTGGCCCAACGGACACACTCGAAGTGGGCATTAGTTTCTTTGTTGAAAATGTAGAAAAGGCGAGCACAAATTAGGGAAATGAAAGCAGCTCTCTTTTGTTATTTTTGCCTTCTTCCTGTTGTTTCCCTCTTATTTCTTTTCCCTTCTTTTTTTTCTGGTGTCCAAAGTAGTGAGGGTCAGGTGGTCAGGCCTGCACCTTGTTTTTTGTCAGATGCTTGTTTGGGGAGATTTCTGTCCTCCCTCCTGTCTTTCGTTCGTACTTTCTTTCTCTCTCCCTCGCTCTCCCCTCTCGCCGACTCTTCTGACAAGCTCGCTTTGAGTTCAGCCCACATGGCTCTGGGCAAAAATCAATGCCCATATGTGTCTTCAGCTGCTCTACACTGGACTGATGAAGGTTAGGAGAGAGGGGAAAAAAAGGCATATGAGCAAAATCCAAAGATTCTAAGAGAGTCCAGCTGATTACAGCCAAAATATTCATCCAGCTGTACGTCTGTTTACTGAAATAATGGATGAATAATTAACTGAGAAATGCTCTTTCGACTCCTTTTTTGTTTTTTATTCTTGTTTGCCCCAGGTGCCTTTTTTTGGCCTGTGATGGGGAGGGCAGGCTAATTGTGGATAGGAATTAAAGATTATTACCAGAGGATTCAGCCCAGGATTCATTCGGACCAGCAGTTGATGACCATGAGCCTATGTAGTGAGCTGCCGAGTTCACCGACCTTGAGAGGTGAATTGCAGACTTGTTATTGATTGCCATCACAGTGCTTCATTGTTTAGTGTCATGGCTGGGGCTACTCACTTGTTTAATTGTTCCTCGTTGAATTGTAAAGTAGCGAGTGGGAGGCAATTGAAAGAGGCTTTGAAACAGTTTGTGCTTTAACAAGATGCTTTAAGAGGAGACAAAGAGAAATGAGAGGGACCGAAAATTGCTTCATCTCTACTTCACCTCATTGTTGCTCCTTTCATGACAGACTTTAACGAACCCCAGGAGTAAAATGTGGGTGAGCGCTCATCGGGACTTTTGAGCGTGAATGAACCAACATGAAGTTGGTTTTCACTGGCGATCCAAAGTTCAGAATTCAGGAATTCGATGGGCGTCCGACTTTTCAAGTGTGATATCTACGCCGCACCATCACAGGAATCGCATGCCATTGGGCCTGGCATAGCCCCTCAGGGCGATGTTTCAACCCATTCTTCTGCTGGAGAAGCCGACATTTCACAGCAGCACACTCTTCCCAGTTTTGATGCCTTTTTTGCTCACTGAGCTGACCCTTCTAGAAATTCTGCAGAGACCACAGATACTTCCTTGGACTGTAGATACTCCCCGGATCTTTTGCTTCACATCGACCTCTTGGCCTCTTCTCTCTGGTTTTGATCTCCCTTCCCTAGCTCCTCTGCCCCCGGAGGGTGTCAGCGTTGGCTGAAGGGGCTTCAAGGGGCCTTTCAATCCTTCATCCAGGTCTTAGTGTTCAAAGACCTTGGCCAGTCATCCAGCTGCACACACACACGCATGCACACACCTACACACAAGCTGCACTGATAATTTAAAGAAAGAAGGGAGGAGTGCTAAGAGGGAGAAGGAAGTGGTAAAGAGAAAGAGTAAGGGCTGCTCTGAATTTCAGAATAAGATCAAAAAGAACTCCTGTGAGATGTGGCCTTAGCACCATCAAAATGAGATTAAAAATGTCAAGTCAGTCCAACGTACAGTATGCGAGTGGAATATAGGCAATATTCTCCTGCCTGCAAGCAAAAACAAAAGACACACATCCGTTTACAGCCTCCACTCGCCCCCTTCTTTGTTTCTCTACGGGGTCTCCAGGTCACGTCAGAGACAGATTATAGCTGGTTCCTAACACTACATAAAGCTGCAGTGTTCCCTAATTTAACACTGCCTTCTGGGACCCTAACGGTTGGAGAACGGATGGAGAAAGCAGATGTGCCTTCCACCAGAGGAAATAGTCGCTGAACGATCGAGCGTAAAAACGCCACAGCTTAGCGACGAATTCCGTGGCAAAGTGATGGGCAGGATGGGAGGGAGGTTGTGGCAGTCAGTACTCTGACTTCTATCAGAAATGTGTATCTAGACCTGTGGAGTGCTAGGACGGTGATTTAGGAGGCAACAGATTGCGGGATAGAGCAGAGAGGGGAGTGTGAATTTACATTTAAGCATGTGTATGCGTGCAAACAGTGTGCTCAAGCTGTGTGTTTTACTGTGTGTGGGTCTTCGGCATCTATGAAGTTGCGTGTGTGTGTTTGTGTGTGTGTGTCCTTCAGTGGTTCAGGGGATAACTGTGTGTGCACAAGGCTTTCGAGGCCTTATCTAGATGTCCTAGTTATCGATTGGGCGACACTGCAGATAAGAATAGGATGAGTACCCCCTCCCAACCATTTGCAGCCACCCTGCACACCCCCACCCTTCATCCACATATCTACCATCCCAACCACTAGCCCTCCTCCCTTTTCTCTGCGTGATACAGATGAGGCGATTTAGAGCACTTTATGGGAACCTGTCTACATCAGACCAAACTCATTTCCAAAATGCTTTTATATGTGGAAAACATTTAGAACTATTATTGAGGTAGAACGCGGACATCAGATCTGTTGTCACTGGGCTTCCTTCTCCATATAGATGCAATGCGTCTTGTAAATGGTCTGATAGTAAATACACAGAATTCCAACAATCTGAGGCTGCATGCAAAACATTCAACTAAACTGAAATGCTGCTGCTTTCCATCACTGAAAATCTAAAAATCCAGAGCTTTCCGCTCACAGGGCCCAGTTGTACATATGTTGATTTCATCATTTTAAAATCTGGCTTTGTTTTGTCCAACACTGTAGCAGTATGGAAGAGAATATACAATATGTGCGCTTTAAAAATCAAAACTTTGCAACGGACAGTCTAAATCGTGACGCTGGCAAATTCATGCTTCCTGCTTTTATAAAGGTTTTCATCACAGACTTGTTCCCACAACTGAACACAGTGATGTCAAGTTCATGTCAGATCAGCTGATATCAGTGGCAGGCCACATCGGCTGATGGTTCAGCTGATACCATTCTACACATCCAAATGACAGGATATGCATCACAAACAGTCCTGTTTGTTCACAGGACTGTGGACTAAGTGGATCCTATAATTCAATAGCTTATAGATTCACTTTTAGCAGCAATTTCTCATTATCACATAGTTGTGAAGGAGACTTGGCCCATTCTTCTTCACTGTGTGTCTTCATTTGATTCATTTGATTGATTTTTGTTGTTTGTGGGCATTAATGTATGTACAGTTTTCTTAAGGTCCTCCCACAACAACCCCAAATCATCACCCCGCTACCACCATGCTTGAAAGCTGGTATGATCTCTCCAAGAATTGGAATTAGGAAAAATTCATTTATCATATTAAAATGCCACACATTAAAGACCATTAAACTACAACACTTAATAGAAAATAATGTCCCTTTTCAAATGGTCCAGTGAAAATGTAAATCTTTAAATACCACAATGAAAATGTTATGCTTTGTCCAAGTGACCAAAAGAATAGTAAAAGAACAGTGATGGAAATGAAACAATGAAGTTTCCATTCCACCTTAAAATATCTGATTTCCATCTTTCTACATTTTTTTCAGCTTTGTTGTTGTCGGTCTTTGGATTACATAATCTTCATCTTCTTCTGAAGAACTAGAAGAAAGGGACATTTTTAAAAAGTAATTAAAAGTGTTTTGTTCAGACACACTAACAACAAGCCAGGATTCGTTTTTTTTTAAGTACATGTTTTTATTAGGCAAATTTTTAATTCAGTTCCCACAGACAGTATTAAGGAACACGTGCTTTGCTCTCTATCAGTAAAGCTCTCTGTAACACTACAATCAACAGTTCAGTCTTGTTGGAAGAAGACACATTATCAGAGTGGAGATGGACTGTACTAATGGAATATGAAGGTGACGACACCAGCCACACCTTGTGTGTCCCTGTCAGGCAGTATCCAGGCAAAGCAGAAGGTGTCAGTTCTGACTTCAATCCTGCAGGCACTGCAGTTGAAGCAAGTTAGAGTATTACACATTATGATCAAGAGCTCTCATCTGTGAGTTTGTCATACAAAGGTGTTGGCTATATTGATAAGTTAAAGATAATTATAGCAGCTTGTGTCTTAAGTATGCTAAAATCATGTATTTTAAATAGGTGTGATGTTTAAAAATACAAGAGGGAGAGTTCCAAGTGAACAAAGAAAAAGAAAAAAGATATAGCTTGGTTTGGATTATTATCAGAGAAACTTGGAAACTGACAGACTTTCGAGACAGAGAGATGGTATAGTTAAGAGCACTAATTGAATGTGAGTTTTAAAGAGTAAATAACTGAAGAAGGAGCTACAGCTTTGCAGAAGTTACCTATTGGATTTATGGCGAAATGAAAAACTACCCAGTGCATAACACAGTTTCTTATATAACACAGTTTCTTGTATGCACAGTTTCTCGTGTTTCACGTATACACCGTTTCTCAGAGTTTGGGGAATGCTCAGCTCAGGCTCCCTGTTTTATAGGTTAGCGTGCATTTTGTATCATTATATTGATATATGGTGTCACTGTCAATGAATAGAAGCTCAGCTATGACCACTGTAGTCATTTGGAATTTTGGACATTATGTTCCATACAGCAGGAGAACACATATCTTCACCCAATGTGAATGCATGGGGAGCTAGCAAGGCCCAACACAGAACACAGCAGCTTTCTGTAGGATGTAAGAAGCTGGGGTGGAGAAGGGTTTCAAAGTAGCTTACAGAGGATTGCTAATCCTTCCTGATCATCAGTCCTTCATGTCATTGGGATAAGTCGATATAGCTATATATATATGGATAAAACAATGTAAAGTGGCAGGGCGGATTTACCTGGTGTTCAGAAAAGCAATTAATGAGATGCTTAAAGAGGCATTTGTGCTCCACACAACAACTTTTAGGTGTTAATAATAGACAGTGATGTCACCCACTGGTTCACAAACTTCTCTTTTAAAAGCCTCTGGCTGAGCGTTTTCAGTGTTGCCAGGTTTGTGTGTCTGACTGAAACTGCAGGACACTGCATGCTCAACCAGTACCAACTTCTCAACTGCAAAGTGGCCCCACTCTAAACCATGCCCTGATTTTTGACACTAATGGAGACTTTATTATAAAAAAAGACCATCATGTTGTATTTTATAATATTAAGGATTGAGACTGTAAACTCACTGGGACTGTGTTTTCAGAGGGCAATAATTTTTGGAACAAAGACACTATTTTGTTTCTGTAAACCACCACCAAGGATTTTAAATGAAAAACCAACAAGACAGCCCCCCATTTATTCAGAATTAATGGGACAATTGATAAACAAGCAGTTTGAGGCCAGATGAGGCCTCGTTGTTTCATGAGAAATTAAGTTGTTTCAAAGCCTTGAATTTGTATTGTATAGCTTTTCACTGTAATTTTAAACTTGAGGACCAAAGAGATGTCAGTGCAAGTGAGGGAGGCCATCATTAGGCTGATAGACCATAATATGCCTATCAGAAAGCCAAATCAACAATTTGGTTAATTTCTAAAGTCTGGTTAATTTCTGTCAAAGTCTACAATCAAGAGACGCCTTTATGAATGGAAATATGGAGGATTTTCAACAAGGTGCAAACCACTGGTTACACTCAAGAAGAAGAAGGTAAGATTAGATTTAAAGAGCTTACTCTTTGGACAGATTAAGCCAAGATGAACTTGTACCAGGTCAAGTCACCAGACCAGGTGACGAGACCAACTGCAGTAAAGCTCCAGCACAGCATCTCAAGAGTGGAAACAGCATTTGGTGATGTCCATGGGTTCTAAACTTCATGCAGTCACCGACTGCAAAGGAGCTTCATCCAAGTACTAAAAACAATCCTTTAATTCAACATTATGTTAGTTTGTCCCATTAATTTTGGGGACTATATAAAATGGCTGTTATTTCTAACAGTAAACATGAAAAAAGCTTGAATTAACGCAGCAATTTTACATTTGATTTAAAATCCACTGTGGTGTTGTACAAACTACAGAAACTGTCTTATTATCCCAAAAGATGTGGTGCTAATTAGAGTCAAGTTTTGTAATAACAGGAGTCGCCCCCTGCTGGCCATTAGAAATCTTGCAGGTTTACTGTACTTAATGTGTTGAAGTCTTAACATGTCAGATATTAGGCCTAGATAATGCTGCATTGAAGCACCAAATGTGTAAAATATGTAAAAGCTCTTTAATCCAAAACATCAGGTAGCTTTTGACAATTTTTTTTATGTGTTTTTAAACTAGGATTGGAATTATAGCTAAACTGTTTGGATGGATTGCCTTCTGCACTGTAAGTTATTACAGTATTTTACATCATATTAGTTTGCATTTGCAGATTACATATTTATATGTTGCTACTGATTTTTTTTTGCACAGTTTTTAGTTACGCCTTTCTACTTTCTATCAGTTTTTAAATGGTAAATGGTAGATGGCCCGTATTTGTATAGCACTTTTCTAGTCCCTAAGGACCCCAAAGCGCTTTACACAACCAGTCATCCACACATTCACACACTGGTGATGGCAAGCTACATTGTAGCCACAGCCACCCTGGGGCGCACTGACAGAGGCGAGGCTGCCGGACACTGGGGCCACCGGGCCCTCTAACCACCACCAGTAGGCAACGGGTGAAGTGTCTTGCCCAAGGACACAATGACCGAGACTGTCCAAGCCGGGGCTCGAGCCGGCAACCTTCCGATTACAAGGCGAGCTCCCAATTCTTCAGCCACGATCACCCCACGATCGTTTAAAGTCAACAACTTTCCACACATCTTTATTCCCATGCTATATGAAAAAGTTAAAAAGTAAATCTTTCACGTTAAGCCTACAGCTTAAAAAAAACAACAACAAATCTTTCATCTGTGTCTTTTCCCTGATCAAAAGGTCAAAAGATGAGTTTGATTAATTTATTCATCATACACACAAATTACAGGAGAGCAGGCATAATTTCCTCCTCTGTCTCGTCTTTTTTCTTTCATTTTCCTTGCTTGCTCAGGCTCATAACAGGAAAACCTGTTTGTGTTTTGTACTCTCACGCTTGACTTCACCCTCCTCCTCCTCACTAACCGCTGTCTTGTTGCTTCTGCCCGAGTGGCTCTCTCTGAATATGCCACTTGGTTGAACAATTAATTATTCTAATGATAGACTGGCACTCAGTGGTGCTTTAAACAGGGACATGGAAAAAGAGAGCGAGAATGGCACACATACAGATAAGTGGTGTAATCCTGGTACGTTGGGACAGTTGTCTTCTGCGTTTTATTGTTGTTTATAGATAGATAGATGGATAGATCGTCATTAGCTGTAAGCAGAATAGATGGAGAAACCTTGACCACTTGACCAGATGTCAGGCCTCACACACTAAGTGTCTTGGCATGCAGGCAAGTAAGAAATTTTTCCCTCAGTGAAAACAAACCTTTCTTTTCCTCTGCATTTACTATCAACTGGGTCAAACTGAGCACAGGTCTGTGCACACATAGTTTTTCAAAGCCCTTTCAGATGTCTTACTAGGGCATGTGCTACTCCCAACCGCACCCTCCAAACAGCCAGCATTCAACCCATTTCCTTGTTCTGCAATCTGCCCTCCTACACCACCCCTCCATTTCCCCAATTTCACCCTGATATCTCCATCTCCTCCCCCACCCCACACCACCCCTCCACCATCACGCACATCTCAGGAGCACAGCTTGCCCTCCAGCTCCGTGTGAACACGACTGGTGGAACACTTTCACCACAACTACCTCTGCACTGGCCGAGTGAGCTGCTCCGCTCTCTTATCCAGGCTGCTTTTGTTGTTCTCCACTTTGAGGACTCATGTAAGTCCCTATAAAAAATGGATGCCCTCACCACCACTCCCAAACCTCTGCTCTTTCTCTACCTTGTTTCACATTTCTCTTCATCAGCTGCTTCATTTGTATCAGAAAAAGGAATAAAAGGAGAAAAGGGCATAGAGATGTGCAGAAAAAAGATGGTAGAAAAGAAACAAAAGGATGCATCATGTACTAATCAGAAGGTTGGTTGTTTGACACCCCTCCCTCAGCACTAAATAACCATGAACATTCACTTCATTTTTACCCACCCAGCAGTTTACTCTTTGGTAGATGACAAAAACATGTTTGTGTGGCCTTCAAGACTCAAACTGACTTACGATTGGTTCAAAAGTAAAAGTTTCATAGATGGATAGGTCACTCCTCAACTGCTTCATAAATGCAGACACATCCCAGCAAACATGGTTGAAAAACAGAGACACTATTCCCAAAGGTGATTGCACTGTAAACATAGAGATGTTGACACTGATATTATTGGTCCAGTCAGACATTTCTTAGAAACACTGAGGAAGGCAGGTGTACAGAAAATTTATATCATTTTTATACAGTATATCTATGAGTTAATGTCAATATGTATTGCACTGAGCTCTGGACAGTCATGGCCATGCCCTCTGATGAGTGTCAGTTACCTCAGTTGATTAAGGGCTCTCTCGTGGTCTCCATGCCTGTCTGCATCTCACTTTTCACTGCCGCTCAGCGGGTAGTTGACAAGTGTTTACAGACAAGTCGCCATCTTTCATCCTTCAAGCACTGCTAGTGACCAAAGCAATTGCAGGAAGATTTCAGTGCAGCACTGCATACCTCTTTGTGACCACCTACCAACCATTTGCCAACCAGACGGAGAATGCATATTTTCCCTAACTGATGACTAACAAAATCATAGCATCCAAAACAAGAGGTTGAAAGTTCGATTCTGACTTTGTTTGGATTAGCACCTGGCGAGTTTCCCTATTTCAGAAGCAAAAATGTTTTGTTTTGGTTTTTTTTGTTTTTTGTTCTTTTGTTTTGTTTTGTTCATATATATTCAACATATATAGCTATATAGATATATATTTTAACTTGTAACTTGTTACAAAATACTAGAGTATTCGAGCACTGTTGATTCTGGATCTGGATCTTTTCAGCAAGGTTTTGTTCAGTGAAAAATGTCTGTAGAGAGATAAGTAGGAAAAACGGACGCAAGAAACAGCAAGGAAAAAGTTATTGCTTTAGTTTGATGTCATTGTGAAGACAGTACCAGTGTGCCAGGTGGGCAGCAGGCAGTCAGTCAGCCGGTCCCTTTTGCCTCCATAAGATAGATGCCCAGGGTTGGATTTGCATATGCTATTCAGGGCATGGCCACATCATCTCTCTCACTCTCTCTCTCTCCCTCTCTCACTCACTCTTTCTCTCGCTCCTTTTATTGTTTTTAATCAGAGGCGAATGTCAACAGAATAAATGAAGTTGCGCAGTGAAGTGAAATTTTTATCGCATCAGTGGTGGTTGGGTGGGTGTGGAGGTGGTGGTAGAGGTGGTGGTGGGGGGGTGTATGATGATGATGCCACCGCACATACCTCACACCCCACCCAACACATCCCCTCCACCTCCATTCATCACAGGCCATATTGAGGGAGTGAAATTCAGCGGCGGTGCCGGTAATCAATGGAAGGGCTCCATATGGCGGGGATCAAAGGTGTCACATAGTGTGTGGTTCTGCTTTATTGCCAGCCAGCACTGTTAATTGGACAACAAGATCAGAGGCAATATTAAAATCCAATTAAATTGATATGAACAGATTGCCAAGTGATGTACACTAATGTATAATTGAGTATCAAGCAAATGCGAGTGGCCCGTCTCGAGCGCCGAGCTGCTGAATAAATGATGGGCGAGCCGTAGAGGACGGAAACAAGTTTGCACATTAGCCTCCCCCCCCTCCCCTCCCTTCTCCTCCTCCTTTCTCCTTTCCCTTCCTTCCCTCGCTCTCTGGGCCCTTAGATGTAGAGGGACACCGAATTTTTTATTTTTTTCCTGCAAATCTTCTCTTCTTTGGGGGAACAGGCTGTCATTCTTAAAGGGGCATTTCTGTCCTGCAGACTTCTTAAGTGTGTGTGTTTAATGAGGGCAGAGGAGGAAAAGGTGCAATCTGTGTATGTGTGTGTGGGTGGGTGTGTGTGTGTACAAAGGGACAAGCAGGGCTGACGTGTAACATTTTAAAGAGTGTAATTCCATCACAGGCACGTGGCTTTACTTGGAATTTAATAAAATCTAAATGATTTATTGCCTTTTTTCTGTAGCTAAAGAAAGAGCGTGTTCTGGTGCTTCAGCTAATCAGGCATAAACATGGACAGCCCCCGTCATCTCAGCAGAGAGACTTTCACGATACGGAGTGCTCTTTAAGAGAAATAAATAAATAAACAGATATAGAAGGATGCCTCGATGTCATTTAACACACCAACGAGGCCCAGTCCAAGGTGACATTCCCTGATAAGGTTCACTTGGACTGCAGCCCAAAATAATCAGAAGTTCATCACCACTCATTCATTTATTAATTGAATATTTTTAGCCTTGATTTAATGTGTGGAGCTGTAGTGCTAATTCGTGACATTGGAAGGCCGATAAGGAGATTTACATTTCCAATTTTAATGATATTTTGGCAGTAGCGATCCCTTTTTGTGTGTGTGTGTGCGTGTGTGGGGTGGGGGGCAATTATTTATTTCCGTTGATTTGGTTGGTTGCAGTCCAGCATATGCTCTGTGTATGTGTGTGTGTTTTATTTTTTTTTAATGTCCCCCCTCCTGCCCCACCTTGCCTCTTTCTTGCATTAAGCTGGTTTCCTTAATTAAGCGGGCACGGGTCTCATTAGCTGCCATGGCGATGGGGTGGCATGATGTGTCTGTCTCAGTTCCCGCCAGCGATGCCCGGACAAAGTGCCTGGGGAGCAGGTGCTGACAAGGTCGCGGTGGCAGTGTGCCATCTGGACCGGAGCTCAGGCCCCGTCGCCGCCTGGCTCTTTGTAGCTCTAGCTGTGGCTAATGCCATCCACCAACAACCCTGACTCAAAGACATCAGAACAGGGCTCCGGCTCTTAAGAGATCTGTGGACTTAACAACCGCTAAAACAAAGGCGCAATAATTGGTTTTGGCGCAATCTGTCCTTCGTTGCCACTCGGGGGGCTTTTGTGCTTATTGAGTGCGTTCGGAACAGACGGCACATTGAAGGTTTTTTTTATTTAGTCGTGATGCACCTCCATTAGCATAACACACTGTGCACATACATTTATGCATAGATTACTACAATACACAGCTATCCAAGAAATAATAAGAATTCCTTAGGGGATATATGAAAATCATAAGTGGGGGAGGGGGTGGGGTCAGTGGATGTATTTTTCTTTTGGCTACAGAGGTTCATCATTTATTTTTTTTTCTCTTTAGTGAATATTGGGGTGCATCCTATGCTTTTGTTCTCACGCCAAATTCGTTTATTTCACTCTTTAATTGTTGGATTTCTTCCAAAAATGAATAAAAATCTTCCCTCTAACCTTCAGCCTGTGTGTTATACTGGAGAAAAATGCATTTGTGTCTTTGTATGAATCATAATCTGTTGAAAGAGCTCACCATCGGCATAAATGAGATGACCTTTGCACTATAAAAGAAAACAGTATCATCTGTGTTCGGCGTCACCTGCTGCCTGGTTGGTTCACTAGTTTAGGATCTTATATGTTAATATTAAACTTTCAGAAGGTACTGACGTGAACATTGAGTTGTATTTTTTTGTGTTACCCACTCTACTAGCAATATCCAAAGTGTTACCAATATAAAGCTATTACCAAGCTGTTGCATATTATGAGAGCATGCAGCAGCTGGCTTTAACAGTTGCTGGTGATTCACTTCTTATGTTTTGTTGCAATTTTAGGCTCCGATTTTGACAGAAAGTAAATTCCCTGTGTTCTCCTGCCACTCTCAAGTATTTTGTCATGTGATGCTAAAACAGTTGAACACTAAAGGTAGTCTAATAAGGATATACATAGAATTTAGAATATGCTATTTTTACTGCATGTAAATGCAAGACGTTTCAGTAGATTGTTTTTGTTGTCTACATTATGCAGATGTCTATATGATATGCACTGCAAGTGAAAAGGGAACTCAAAACGCTTTATACTACAAGCCTTATTCACACATTCTCTCTAAAGCAGCCAGGGATCAAACCACCAACCTTCTGATTAGTAGTTCCCCAGCTCTACGTCCTGAGCCGCAGCCAGTCCGTAAAAAAGGTATAGCTAAGAAAGGGGGATATGCAGTAGCCACTGTGATACTATTCACTGGTTTCTACACTACACATTTTGAGGCCTCAGTGTATTCTGACCTCCACCAGATTTCTTATTTTTGTGATGCCATAAAAAAACATTGAAATACTGCAAAAAGAAACAGTTATTGCAGTAAACTGCAGAAACTGCAGAGGGAGAGTCCTTTTTTCATCTCACAAAAGTGCAGTACACCTCTGACAGTTTTGTAAATATTTTGTTATATCTTTTCACGTGACAACAGTGAAGATATGACACTTTAATTCAATGTAAAGTAGTCAGTGTACAGCTTGTATAACAGTGTCAATTTGCTGTCTCCTTTAAATAACTCAACACACAGCACACAGTCCACAATTTGGACATTTTGACTTAGAGGTGTACTCACTTTTGTTGCCAGCGGTTTAGACATTAATGGTTGTATGTTGAGTTATTTTGAGGTGACAGCAAATTTACAGTGTTATACAAGCTGTACACTGACTATAAACTATAATAAATTTATGATAAATTCTAGAAAGAAATGCCCATGTTGAAAAATATGTTTCAAACTATATTGAAAGTAAGAATGTTTTGTAACTACAAAGGCTGTACAGCACATTTTATGTACGTAGATGTAGTTTGGATTAAACCAAAGTCTGGAGGCAGTCATGAAAATGTGGCTGAAAATGATCTTTAATTTGTCCTGTTTTTGTTTGTTAATACTGATTTTTTTTTCTTTTTTAAATGTCTTTCGCAGTAAGTGGCCGCTTCAAAACACGAAACACAATACACAAAGTTCACCCCGGCTCCACACTTAGATCAGTTCTGTATTATAACCCCTAATGGTTACCAAACAGCTAGAATTACAAAGAGCAACTGGTACTGGTGTTTGGGTTCTAGGTATATAAAATCTGATGGTTAACCTCCTGTCCAGCAGCATTAAAACCGTGTTATGTTATTATATGCATATTACTGAGCGTAGTAAATCAAAGTCAACATTAATCTACAAACCCACCAAATGTAGTTTCCCTGTAATGCACATCTGGAAGAAACTGGTTTGTAAATGTGATGGAATGCTGCAAAACTGTCTAAAACTGAGACCACAGATGCTAATAAAAAATGACCAAACCCTAGGAGTTGGATGTCAGCCAAAAGACTCTCCAGAAATTAACTCAACCTTAGAGAGCAAACGTTTACCACAGTGGGATGAGAAACTTGCAATTTGTCATTTGCTTTAACTTGGTCTACAATTTGTCATGAACTCGGCTGGTTAGCGTGGTTTCAAAATAGAGGAGAGGATTCGAGCGTCCTCCCTGACACCAGTGTGGTATCACCTCCTTTCCCACTGCGCTGCAGATTGTCACACGGTTCTCAGACTTTGACTTATGAAGCCTATTGTCGCACTCTATTTGAGGCGACCATTCCACTCTGGGGCTCAGTGATCACAAGGCCTGCACACACATAAAGACATGAATAACTAAGGAAAAAACCCATACTTACGCACTGGTCATCCCGTATTCCCTGCCGCCTCACATTATTTTACAACCTCTGTGGCCTCTCTACCGGAGGTCTTGGCTGTCATTACGCGGTCCTGCATTTGAGTTTTGCAAGCATTCACCCGCTGATTTGGTAAGCGGATGCTTTCTTTAAAAAAAAACAAGGTACTGTATAAAAAGTGGTTTAATCCTTTTTGCCTAAACACAAGATGTCAGGGCCATTAAGAGCCCCAGACCTTTCAGTAAAACACGGGCCAGAGCACCACATATGGTTGTTGAGACATGCTCAAAGAGAGTGCAGATGTTTATTTTAGAGATTTCTTGGAGGCTGGTTTGTGGTCAGCCATGTGGTGCAAGGCCATACATGAAAGGAAATGCTAGATTTGAATGCAGGGGTACCAACATGCTCTCCAAGTAGATGGAAAAATGCATGCATACTGTGAAAGGCTGACACATGCAGAGTGCAAAGTGCAAATATGATGTGAATCATGATGCCGTGATCATGCCTCTCTTAGCAAAGTACAGCATGGGGAACAATTGTATTTCTGGTTTTGATGTCTTTCACCTGTACAGTGCTCCTGTCGGAAGTGCTACAAGTATATGAATTTCAGTGGACTTGCTGGTTTAACCTCTTAGCATCCACAAAGTCACAAGTGACCCATCTAAGGTTAGGATCAGAGTTATAGATAGGGTTTGGTTTATTTCCTCGCTGTCTGTTTACAACACCCCAATGGAAAATCATTTGACAAAAAACAGCAAAGTCCTAGTTTCAGACTTTTCATGTGGCCAAAGAAAAACATGTGTGACCTGGTGGATATTCAAATGAAATACTGGATTAGAAGCAAACGGGAACTTTTCTTGTATTAAAAATGAATCGTATAAAGAAGGCCTGTGGGTAATTAAAAGTACAAAAAACCTAACATGCTTTAACCACAGATGTAGAGTATTTATAGTAAACTTCTGTTTGCCTACATGGGGATAAACAGAGCAGATTCTGAGGGATTTTCTTGAAGTCCCCTAATTTAATCCTCCAGCCACTAATCTAGTGTGAACCCTTAAACCCTTCTGCACACAAAAGCTGACCGACATAATCATTCCCTCACTCTTTGGACCGCAAGCCACATTTCCTACCCTCCATCCCTGCACCGACTGCCCATCACAGATTCACATTTGAAGGGAAGCAGTGAACTTTAGGAACCCAGATGAAACAAATCAATGCTAAACTGCACAAGAGAGAAGAGCACCACTTGACCTGACATTATTAGCAGCTGTACCATCGGAGGCATGCATTTTCCTGTTACATTACTTCCCCGCAGCACATACAGTAAGGTTTAAAATGGGAGAGAGGGGCAGCCTTGACGAGCTTGGCTCCTACCCACCCCCTTTACTAAAATAAACCACATTATTTGGAGAAAAATCCATGATTAGGACCAAAGGAAAAGATGGCCCCTCGGTTAGGGGGGCGAATGGGTAGAAGAATGAGTGGTGGAGAGAGGGAGGGAAGGAAGACTGGTGGGTGGAGATGGACGGGTGGGGTGTGGCGGGGGGCACAGTAGGGGCTAATTCTCCCATGCCCTGCTGCAGCTGTGCCCCTGAAACTGACTGACAGATCCCTGTGCGTGGGGGGGTTGGGGGGTGTCTGCATATGTCAGAACAGTGAGGGGCCTGCCAACTTCCTGTTACAGTTTTCACACGTTAAGCAGCAGATGATCTTAAACTTTCTCTCTGGGGAGCAGTATTGTCGCAAATATGTTTTCCTCTGTCCAAAAGGTCATTTTAGTGCAGGCTATTTTGAGGTTTTACTGAAATGCAGTAATAAGGCTCCTTTCTGCCAAGAATAGATGGATGAAACATGAAAAGTAGAACCGAAGTCTCCTCACTTTCTGTGACAGAAAATATAAGCAATAAGGTTAGCTATGTTCATGCCAAAATCATTTGTTGACACACATGTGAAAATATCATCAGACCTTTGAGCCCCGCAGTGAGTGTTTCCCATTAAATTAACCGAATGAGAGCATTCTTCCAATCCTGTCTTTTTGTTTTTTCAGCACAATATACAACCTGAGTCAGTTAAATGCTAAACACCAAATATAAACTGAAGCTTCCTGGTTTAAACATGCCTCTCTTATTTTATTAGATCTCTCTAGTTTTCCCATCAAGTAAAGGTGTAAAATTTCTAAAGAAAAGATGCAATTGATTATGCAATTGCATAAATATTTGGGATTTAGGCTAAGCTATGTGTTCTTTAGCAAATTCAATAGGAAGCACCAAACCTAAGTTTATCCGGTTGTTCAGTCTGACGTCACTGGCCGTGTCTGGGCCTAAACTCTGCTGCAGGTCCATATATCAAATGATCACTGAGGCATTACTGAGAGTTAAAACACTGTCTAAAGTCTTTCATCTTTAATAAAATGATCAGCGTTCTTCTCTACCAGGTGTAACAATTGAGTTTAACATCCAGGCATCCATGAAAACGGAATTTATGACATTTAACGGCGTTAGAAGTTAGCAGGAAGTTAGCTCGCTAGCTTCCATCTAAATACAATATAGCATGTCCTGACTGCAGGGGTTTAGAAACAAATTCAAACGTACAGCTCTGCTATCACTTCCAACATAAATGAAGACAGAAAACTAAACAGCAGTGACGTTTGTAGGGTTACTGAAGTTTGGCTAGCTGGTATATAATAATGTGCTACGTGACCGCTAGCGACACAGCTATGTTAGCATAATATAAACAAGCTAACTTTTTTTCCACTCGATAAAAGTTAACGTGAGTGTTCTCAGTGGTCAGGAACAAATGTAATCGCATGGCAGGATGCTGTAAACGGACCAAACTTCAGCCAGGAGAACAACTGAGATAATCCATCCACAATACGAGGTTAGTTATTCATATACTGCTGCATGGGCTGTGCTGTAGTTACATCGTAAGGTTTTAAAAACTGAGCTTAAATAAATGATTAGCGGTAATAAAAGCTGAGGGAGGTCAACGGTGATCACTGACTGTTTTTAGGAGCTTTTTGAGATTAAATAGAAGAAAATACAAAGCATTAAACATGTTAACAACACAAAAGCCATATTAAACGCAGACTACTTTAGGCCCGGAAGTAGGATTCGTCGCGTCATCACTGAACAACCGGATTAGAAGACGAGCTAGAGGTTGGTCCACTTAATACATGTGGGAGGTAACAATATACTGTTTGCAAAACTAGCTAACCACTATTGCTCCCTAATAACAAAGTAAAACATTTTCAAAACAGCATTATAAAGAAAATTGTTAATAAAATAATACAATAACTAAAACTAGGCAATTTGCTATCTGTTAATAGTGATACATACTAAGTTACCTGAATCGTTCCAACAGTTAGCATCTGTTAGCTTTATGCTGAACTTGGAAATTAAATTTAAATTAAATTTAGCAGCTAAATTTATGCACCCACTATGTTAATTCCGCATTGGTTGCTTCTACACGGGGTCAGTGGTACATACAGAGACTAGGTGTGGCCATACACGTAAGTAAAATATAGGCTGTAAATGAAAGATGGATGTCAGAGGGCCCAAAGCCTGTGTTTGTTCTAATGACCATTAGGGTCAACTCCTCAGATTGCAGAAAAAGGTCTGTTTCTATTTAAGCATATACAAAAGTGATAGTTTTTTATTTATTTATGTCCTCAGTAAACACTGTACTAATGAGCTTAAGGTCCTTTTTTGTTGATTCAAGTCTTTTTTTTTAATATGTATGGTCTTCATTTTGTAAATTACGGATGCTTTTAAGAAACCCAAATCAAAATAAAATAAAACATTATGCAGAGTGTGCTTTAAGCTGTGGCTAATTGCTATTGGTGACAGTGGCTATGTTCAACCGTTATTTATAATCTATGGGTGTAGCTAGTATTAGCATTATGGCTTTACATGTGGTCATTGCAAATGATCAGAAAGTCTGAAAAGAGTTTAAGGCAGGCACTGCATGGATGCATGTGCCGTGAGCAGCACGTCCCTGGGTTCAGACCTTATTTGTTCACATGTGCCGCTAGCCATCTGCAAATATGTGCAAATCTTATTTTGCTAGTGCTAACTAATTACCGGTAGCTATAACAGTAATTCTCGCAGCTATGTTGTCTAGAAATTTAGCTAGCCACACATTCACCCCACAACCAACAATGGCACTCACAGGTGTATTTATATAATGTTAATGAACTACCTCATTGCTAATGATGTGGTCATTTTTAAGCTCCTCCTCCTTCTCCTGAATTCAAAATTGCACAACACTGGCATGACTGCAACAAAATGTGAAAACACGCCTTTTCTTTTCTTTTCTTTTCTTTTCTTTTTTTTCTAAAGAAAGGAACTGCTGACTGTTAAACACAAAAGAGAATAGAAGCACGACCTTGATCAGAACTTGCTCCTTTAGGGGTGCCCAGGTCCAGGAGAGGGGCCTGTGTGGGCATTTAAAACAGGAAGACATGAAACACCGTACTCCTAGAGTTGGGACCCCTCCTGTGGCAGGACCCTAAGCACAGTAACCTTATATCAAAGCTTGGCATGTAGCAGAGCAGCCAGGGAGAGGCACATTAATTATTGAGGAGCATACAGTAACAACCTCTGAGCGCTGGTGATGGTCTATTTTAAAGAAGGCTAGCACCCCATGTCCGATTATGTGTTGTTAGCTTAGCTTTTTTCTTGTGTGAGAGCTCACTAGCTATGAGAGAGTGAGCAATATCCATTACCGTTCTCTCTCGTTCTTTCTCTCAACGCACATACAAACACACATGTCAGGGTACAAAGGGGAGGAGAATGTTTTCTTTGGCCTTCTTTTATACTTGAACACAAACACAATATCCAACACACTCTGTCTCAGACACGCAGTTGGATGGCTCAAAGGGCAAGTTATTGGCTCAAACAGTGGAATAACATGTCAGCCTCGGGGGATTTTGACAGCGATACCTGCTAGTGCAAAAAGGCCGTTTGCAACCATTCTCTGTACTTCACTTTATCTTCCACTTTGAAAGCTGACATGGAGCTGGCTGCTGTTCACTGCCCTTACAGAGAAGCAAAAAGGGAGACCACCAATTGATAATCAAAAAAATGCATTGCCTTTACCGCTGGCTCTTTTGGTCACTATGACATACAAAGCAGACGGGAGGATTGCCCATGAAACCACCAAATGTGTAATTAGTCGAGAACCATAGTGACAGTAGTAGTGACAGACAGAGAATTATCAGTTCAATCTGCAGGTCGCCCAGACTCGGTAGCGCTTTACAGTACTGTGCAAAAGTCTCAAGTCGCCCTTCATTTCTTTATTTGTTGCTAGGAAAATGGGAAAGAGGTGCAGCGATTTACTAAAATGTGCAAACATAAATGGAATGAGGTCTAAAAGAGGTCAATATTTGGTATGACAACTTTTTTTCTTCAACACAACAAACTTAGGCAAGTGTTCTGATCATTTCCTTAAGTTACCCTCAGGAATGTGTTCAAAGTTCTTCTTTGGATGTTGGCAAGCTTTTGTTTCATTCTCTTTCAACATGATCCCATGCTGTTTCAGTAATGTTGAGGTCTGGGCTCTGGGGAGGCCAGTCCATGGCTGATAAAGTTCAAGTGTGTTTGGGATCATTGTCAAGCTGAAATTAAGCTGTTAATTAAGCTGCCAGTCAGATACTTCCTAGATGGTGTACCTCGGTAGAACAAAATCTGACTTCTGCATTTAAAATTCCACCAATCCCCAACACCTCTGACTGAAATATATCCCCAAATTATGACAGAGCCTCCACTGTGTTTTACAGATGGCTGTAGATACTCAGTGTTATGCCTCTCTCCTGATCTCCTTCATACAGCCTGAAGATGATTTGAACCAAAAATGTGAAATCACTCTAGAAGGCCATCCACCACTGATTTATAGTCTACTTCTTAAGTAATTTGGCATACCTCTGCCTTTTCTTCCTGTTTTCTGAGGCTTCAGTGAAGAGTAAGAACCAGGTGTCTCTGGCTACGTCCACACGTACACGGGTATTTTTGAAAACGGAGATTTTCCGTTTTCGTTTTAAAAAATAATCCCGTCCACACGTAAACGCAGAAATGAAGGAAAACGCTGCTAGGAACATGCCAAAGCAACAGGTGGCGATATATTCCTAACCGTGTAGAAATGTTGGCCAATCAGAAGTCTAGAAGCCTCGGTAGGAAATAGTAAACAAAGATGGGGCATAGAAGCAGAAGCGAGTGGTATGTGTGGAGGGACAGTAACTGTGTGTGTATATGTAAGCATTTAAACACTGTAGAGAGTACAATTAACAGTAACAATATTGTAGAAATTCATTTCACCGAAACAAAACGTGGCGCACACTGTGACGTCAAAAGAGGCGCACACCTTTGACGCTGCGTTTTCTCCGTTTTTCTTGTCCACACGTAAATGCAAAAACGGAGTTTTCGAAAATATCCACCCTGGCAGGCGTTTTAAAAAATCTCCGTTTTCAGTGACCGAAAACGCCGTTTACGTGTGGACGATAGGTGCAAACGCATAGAAAAATCTGCGTTTTCAAAAATACCCGGGTACGTGTGGACGTAGCCTCTATCAGGTCCTGTGTCAGGTGTTGTCAGGGGTTTTTGATATTTCTTAAGGCCTGTTACTGCTCCAAATACGTTTTCAAATAATAGAAGAGTTTACTTTTCAAATGAAACCTTATAAATTAATTACAGCCTCACAGTTTTTCTGTTAAAAGATGTCAAGTCTTGGTGTTCTAAATAGGCTGAAAATTTTAGAACATGGGTGAATGTTAATCCATGGATGGATGATGACAAGAGAATATAGCTGATCATCAAGGTAAAATGACTTGCACCTGTTTTCATAATGGTCCAAGGGGTAATTGCATTTAGCTGTTGAGTTTCCACAAAGTCAGCCTCACACATGAAAATCATTGTCCAAGGGTGAATAGGCCAGGGTTTGGGTCAGATGGCAAGCAGCATTTCTGTGACTCAAAAACTAACTTAGTAAAAGTAATATGTGTGAAATATTTTTTGAATGCTTCAAAGAGTTTCGATTTTTTTTACCCCAGTATATGAAAATCCTCCCCAGTGACGGTAGAGAATGCAAGGAGCCACATTATCAATTGTAAAAGGAAAAAATAGGCTGAAAAAACAAGAATCGTGTTTGTATTAAGAAATGTATCTGAAAGAGTTACGTGTATACTCAGAAAACCTGTTATTTATGACGCAGTTAGAACTAGTGTGTTGTTTGCATGTTGTTGTATGCTTGCATATTGTGCTACTTAGCTAGTACTGGTCAAAAAAATAAGAAAAGAAATATAGGACTCACTTGCACTGTTTGAATGTCTACTTGTGTTCTATCAGCTGACAGCAGATAAAGATCAAACATAACACACATTTCTGCATTTTCTGCATCCAAATTTGTGGAAATTCTGCTGCTTTACAGCACTGCTTCCCTCTGCTGTGTTAGCAAGATACAGCACAATAGGTTTACTTTACATATTAATGAAAAGACTGTCGGTAAATGACTGATGTTGGTAAATGGTAAACAAACTGGTTCTTATATAGTGCTTTTCTACTCTACCTGAGCACTCAAAACAGTATGGGCGACAATTAAAATCCAAACATTAGAGAGGAAAATGGCCCCAGGGAAATGTTCACATCTACCAGTATGATACCTAATAGTTATTTGTTACAAGACTAATAGATGAGCTATTTACTGAAAATAGTGCTTTGAGACTACTCACGCTGCTTAGTGTTCTTGGTCAAACAGAGTAAAAACCTTCCATTATCATCAGCACCACTGTCAAACCTTTATTTCAAACATTTAAGTGAAAGATGTTAATACACATGAATTTAAAAATGTACATTAAAATCAAAGAAAGCCATCATGTTCTCATGAACACACACAAACTTTTTCTGAAAATGGAAATTACTGTTAATTTTGGGAAAAAACAAAACTTAAACCATTGGGAGATTTTGGTGTTAAAAATTAGCATTTTTTCCCCTGAATACATGTATACACACACCCAGAAAAACCCACTCGGGCTAGGTTATAAACTTGAATGAACTCAGAGGGGCTGACCAGTCTTGACCGCTCTTTGATCACATAGTGGTTTGTTTCCTCAGGTCTGTGACCTCTGACCCCCACAAGAGAAAGGGCACCTCCTCAGCTCAGCGCTAATGATCCATTTAACACCCTTCAGCTGTGTTAGTGTGTGGCATGCCTTCCCTTTAGCACAAGACAGACTGTGCTGTTGTTAAGCACTTCAACCAACACTTCAACAACATGTAACCATAGACTTTAATGGTGCAAAATGATAGCTGACAGAGGCCAAGCTCTCACTTTTATGAATTTTTCAGTTACATTTGACAGCCTCTGAATGCAAACACGACCAGCATAGAAAGAAGTCGCACATGTCTCTAATAGTCACGTTAGCCCTGTCACACGGCAGCCAGAGCCTCTCACACAGAGAAAGGAAAAACCGCAACTTTTCCAAGGCCTCCAACTTTGCACAAACCCATTTATGTACCCTTCGCCACACTGCCTCCTGTTTTAAATTTATTTTTAATAGCACATTAAAAGGAATTTTATTAATTAGACATAAAAAAAAAAAGAAGCCAGTGTCACACATTCGGGTTCTGCTTGCATTTGATGCGATTTCTGTTAAAAAGAAGCATTCCCACATGTCGCAAATCCCCGCTGCCGCTTCGCCTAAAAAACAATGGCAAACAACAAAACAACAAAAACAGCCACTGAGTCAAAGTGGATCGCTCTCAGTAGGAGCCGGGGCCAGAGTCCCCTTTCAAGTACAGTTGCAACAATTATCTTCAAAGCCAGAGCTGAGCGGGAACCTTTGTTTTCCTCCCAATCCGCATGGCTTGAACCTGACCCTGTTTCTTCAAGCCTGGTGGAGGATAACATGTTCCTACAGTTTGATAGCAAGAGTACATTTTCTTATGACTTATTCATCTTTTTTTCCTCTCTCCAGCTCCTTAATTTATAATTCATTTGATCTAAAATTTCATTAATTTTCTAAAATGTTCCAATTGGGGCCTTGCTGGGCCCGGGCGAAGGGGTTTTTTCTTTGTCCAACCCTCTTTGTAGTCGCCTATTATTCTTTTATGTAGCAGTCTTGTAGAGGTTATCGTCTTCTGAGGGCAAACAGCGCTCGCTGGAAAAGTTTTAATCAGCTTTAATGAGTGGGGTCAGTGCTGGAACCAGAGAGGGAGAGGGAGACAGACGGAAACTAGGAGAGAGAGTGAGAGGAAAAGATAGCCAGCCTCTGAAACATATGGACATTTTTATCTTTTCTACATTTTCATCTCTCATTTGCACTTTTCACTCTTCTTTTTTTCCCCTGTCCTTCTGATAGCCAGATTTAGCTCAAATTGCACTGGCATCTCAGGCATGGGAACAGATTATAGATAATGAAGGAGAAATTCATTTTGGGAGCTCACTATCTTCAAAGTATCGTTCCAATCAGACACTACAAGGATGCAATTAGAAGGTGAAAGTTAATTTTTAAAGTCGTCCGTCAATAGCGCTGGAAAAAATTCCGTTATAGTCAAGACGAGGGACTCGTAAATGCCTTAAATTTCTCCACAATGATAAAGCTAGTTTAGTCTTACTGCTTTGACAATCCCTAGCTTATCGTTCACTGAAATCCTCCGATATTCCTCTTTTACCTTCTCCTCTTTAAGTTACCTTGCCTTTCTCCACTCTGTCTTTATCAAATGTTACTGGCCTTTCTCCTGGCTTTAGCCTTGGACTCTAATCTTCTTTCAAGCGATAGTCTAATCCATTCCATTATTTGCATTTTATAGCCAAGGCTGGCTCACTCATCAAGACATAGTTTGCGTCTCTTCTCAGACTGCATGGCAAGAGTATGACATGCCTCGTTTGGATGGAAGGCCACTGCTTCTTGCTTCTACTTGTTACACTCTCAAAGTTGTGAACCATGAAAAGCTGGTCACTTCATATTAAAAGCTCTCCAGCTTAAAGAGTTCTTCACCAGGGTATGTAAAACATACAAAATAAGAAAGCAACGTGCAGTGCAATTTTTTCCTTTGCATGTTTTTTTGTTTTTAACATTGTATGCAGATAATTGCAACAGGTTATATTACTGATAAATGTAATGTGATTGTTGTAACGTGTTACACCCAACACTGTTTATAAGGTAGCAGAGTTAGCAAATCATACTGATTTTAGTGATGCTTCCTCGAATGAATCTTGACCTTTGTATCTCTGAAAGAAAAGCAAATTTATGATCATTTTGTAATCATCATTAAGCTGTTTTATGACATGTTCTGTCTTGGTAGCCATAAATGTGAGCTCTATTTTCTGTCTGTACTCTGGACAGGTGTGCTCTATTTAATGTTCAGAGATTACAGAAGCTTTTATCAAATATTTGCCCCGCTGAAGGTTTTGCCAACAAGAACTCAGTCAAATATATGAATTTGATCTAAGCGTTGCAGGACATTCTTTTCCCAGTAGATAATGCTGTGGCCTTCGTGCAACTATGCATCGTGTCAGGAGCATGATGAACTACTGAAAGACGGTCATATCTGGGACCATGACCATGGTCATATTATTGTGCAAGGGATCAAAGTGCCAATTGAACTCAAAGTTTCCTACAGTTGAAAAGTGATTCTGGAGTTTGAAGTTCACTGTTGTAGGAGAGAAATGCTCTTTTTTCTGTTGAATATGAGTTGCAGAATAAAGTTGTGGTCAATTTTCCACAATAGATGTTAGATCCCAATATGAAATCCCACCTTCCTCAGCTCACCTCTTTCACACCATGAGGCCACAAAGCTCCATTGATCTTCCTCTTGCAAGCATTACTCTGTTTTCCTCCCTTGTATGCCAAGGGAAAAGGTTATTGTGTGTATGTGTGTGAGAGTGCATATGCTAGTGCCCATATCTCCATCATCCCTATTATCTCCTTCCCCACATATCCAAATGTCACTACATCTTTCTTGCAAATGTCTTCCTGGGTGCGTGATTTGTGAATTTATGTGTGTCTTCTTTACATGCATTTGTGTTGAGGAGTACGTGCTTTTCACTCTTTGAGTGCATGTGCATGCATGTGAGTGTCTGAACATTGTACGTGTGCGTTTGCGACCAGATCGTGATGGAGCCTAGCCTCATTGCGCTCCCAGTGGAGCTGCAGCCCGAGCTCAGAAGGCCGGCGCTTAGCCCCAGTGTCGATAAGCGGTCGCTCTTCAAAGAGCGTTGAGGAAAAACGGCTCGCCCCTGTCAAAGCTGGACAAATTCCCTGCTAACACCCTGAGCCTCGCTGCTCAAACGGTTCAAAGAGTGAGAGGGAGAAAAGCCAGGAATAGAAGAGGAAGGGGCGGGTGGGCATAAAGTAGAAATACAGATGGTGGACAAATTAAAGCAAAAACTTAATCTCTTGGCTGCTATAGTGAGGGGATCCATTATTTCTGTGGGGCACAATCTTTATTATTAGCAAAACATAATGCTAGCACCACGGTCCAATGGGTTCTCATGCTGGGGCGTCATATTATGCTTTTTTGTCAGATGTTGGTTGTGTCATAATTGTGCTCATGATGTCCTTGGTAGCAGTTCTTGACTCACCAGTCATAACTGGGAGGCCAGTTTTGAACTCCTTGCTTTTGGATTTTGTACTTTAATTTAGGGGTGAAAAAAAAAAAGACTTGGTAAAAAGGTCCAACATTAGGTACAAGTGTAGTCAGTCATTTTTTCCTTTTTATTCATATACTTATATACCTTTATTTATTTAACTAACTGTCTCACATTCACAGTGACATGAAAAAACATGCGCTCCATATGTGGCGTTCAATAAAGGTAACTATTTATTGAAACAGGACAGTATCTTTGTAACTGTTTTCCAACGTACAGTGCTGTGAAAAACTATGAATCCTTGTTTATTTGTTACTGATCGTCAAACTGTTATAAACAATGTGCAGGCTGGACTCAAACGCAGGACTCACGGAAGAAGGTTTACAGTGAACTATTTACAAGATCATGAGACAAGGGATTTCCAGTTAGTGAACGTCCAAGCAGCATCACCAACAGGTCCCAGACAGAACTCTTCTCCACAGATTACTCTTTCTCAGGTAGGCACTGAGATATCTATGCAGAGGAGAAAACAGGTGAGTTACAGGCATGGAGGAAATCAAACTTACTAATATAAAGAGCCAGTTTCACTAACATGGTTAGTTCAACGTTTAGCCAACGACTGAAGGATTCCCCTTATCTTAAATCGCAGCAGGACCTGCTGACTAATAGGTGAACTTCAGGTGTGCAGAAACAAAGTGCAGGAAGCACGGAGGAATCCCCTGCAAGACAAGGGCGTGCTTAGGTGCTCCCACACCAGATCCACACAGAAAGAGAGAGCCAGCAAACAGAGGAGGGGCACATGGAAGAATGAGAAAACACAGGATTGAAATGTAGTTTTTAGATTTCATTTATTGAGTGAAAAAAACTATCCTAACCTATCTAATCCTATGTGGGAAAAAACAACTGTCCCCTAAACCAAATAACTGAGTGTGGGGGGCAAAAATGGCATCCATGTGAGAGTTCCCAGGTGCAAACCACTGCTGATTTAAAAAAAAAACAAAGATCTTATTGCATTTGCCAAAAAACATTTTGATGATTCCTGAGACTTTGGGGAAAATTTCAGTAGACTAAAGGTTTTTGTCTCTGGACAACATCCCGTAAGTGATGGAACCATGAATTCTGCTCTCTACCAGAGAATCCTGAAGGAGAATGTTCAGCCATCAGTTTGTGCCCTGAAGCTCAAGCAGGTTTTTGAGTGGCCTAGTTAAAAGTCCGGACTTAATTCCAATCAAGATGCTTCTGTATGGCCTCGGAAGGCCTCCAATGTGGCAAAATTAAAATAATAAGACTCATTGCCAGATATAATAACAATTTTATTTGTAGATGCCTATAAACTATATACAACTATAAGAAACAACACAGTTATTGGACAGCAGTTTTTGCAGTCAACGATGGCAAAAGCAGTTATTAGATTTAGGGGGCATTTACTTTTTCACAGAGGGCCTGGTAGGTTAGGTTTGGATAGCTTTTATTCCTCAGTAAATAAAAATCTTAATTTGAATACTGCATTTTGTATTTACTTGGGGTATCTGTGTCTATTATTAAAATTCCTTTCATGATCATGTAAATGTAAAACACGTAAGTTTGACAAATATGAAAAAAATAGGCACTGTAAGGTGTTATTACACTTTAGTCATCAGTAGTCCTGTCTCATTAGCTGACAGTCTTCACCGTGCCTGGCTTCAGGACAAGGTTTGATCCAGAAACACCTCAAAATGACCAGCAAAGCCTCTCCCTTTGGAACAAAACAACATATGATGTGCAAGATGTTGTACAAAAAGAGAGAGGGGGGGTTGTAAAAAGCCTGGCCTCAGCAAGTCCGCTTTTTTTATAGTTGGCATTAATTTGTTCTCGAGAACAACAAACGATTCTCTGATGCTCTTGTGAGGGTTTTATTTTTTTTTCTTTTATCTGCCTCTCAGACATTAATTATATATTTATATATAGAATATGCAAAAAAGAGCTGAGGAATGCTGGGGAAGGCAAACTGATTAAAAATTAAACAATGCAGAAAATCACTCTGTTACCTAAAGGGATGCTACAGCACATCTCTCTCGTTTTTTATCTTTATTTTTACTCCCTCTCTCCCTCGCCGCTTTCATTTGTTTTTTGTGTTTTGTTTTTTCTTTTCTTTTTTCTTTTTTTTTTTTTTTTGGTTGGGATTTCTTTAAAGCTGTCTGCTCCACAGGCACCCATGCTTCCCGGCCCACAGACAGCCTCAGAGTGTGTGTTCTGCATATGCCTGTCTTTTCAGTGTGTGTGTGTGTGTGTGTGTAGCAGCATCCAGGCTATTTGTCATGGCGTAGGCTGTTTGCTGGGTCAGTCCAGATAAACTAATGTGTCAGTGCAATGGGGCTCCTCCGCTGACCAGAGCGCCTGCAATATGCAAAGACTTTGAATTATTTCTCTGCCCCGTGGCTCACCCACAGAACATCATGCAAAAAGTAGAAAGAAGAAGACGAGAAGAGGAAGGGGGGGAGACAGAAGGGATGAGAGAAGACGACTGGGAATAAGCATGGGGGGGGGGGGGGACAAAGAGAAGAAAAAAACTACTTAGATATTGGAGGACAGTGAGAAAAAAAGAGAAAGAGGATTTGGGAATTGTAAAGGAGGGAGTTGCCAACTAGCAGAGGAGGAGGAGAGTGCAAACAGGGAGAAAGAGATAGCGAAGGATGAAGGGGAAACACGAGAAAATTAAGGTGGGGGCCAGTTAGTACCGAGTGTTTGCCCTCTGGGACAGCATTATCCGGCCTTTGAAGAAAGAGAGGCTTATGAGGCAGCATTGAGACACACAAGGTCACAGGGTCGCTGGTCACACTGTTACACTGTGAACATGTGTGTGTGATTTTAAGGAAATTGTGTACCTGGTGGTGACCTATATGTCCAGATGCGAGAAACACATCAGCATTGGGTAAGAATTTGCTGTCACACTTGCGCACAGCATCTGATTGTCGAATGGGGTGTTGCACATGTCGGCCTCGTAGACTGTGTATGAGAGATAAGCGTAGCAACTGTGATGTCACCAACTGGCCAACACCCTGTTATTCATGGCAGCCAAAAGCACCGGTATTTGGAAGGTGAACGTAAAGGTGCAGCTAGGTTGTCAGATTGATGCACAGATTCAGATAAATGATATTCAGTCTTAAATAAAGAACTATTAAAATGGTATGATTTTACTGACCACAACTATTATTGTAGGGTCTACCTTACAATATAAAGCACCTTGAGGCAACTGTTGTTGTGATTTGGCGCTGTATGAATAAAATTGGATCGAAATTGAATTCAAACCACTTGAATAACATGTGTCACACAGCAATGCACTGGCTACTTCAATGGGTAAGTCTCCTGTTCCACCAAATCATAAAAGTTGGATTAAATTCTGGTGATCATGGAGGCCAGCACAATAACTCAGTGTCATATTCAAGAGCCCAGTTTGATATCATTTGAGCTGACATGGTGTTACCCTGCTGGATGGACATCAATACTTAGTAGGTTGTGGTGCTTTATCAATGATCAGTTAGTACTGAGGGGTCCAAAGTGTGACAAGAAACTATCCCCCCACACCTTTACACCAACCCAAACTGTTTTAACCACTGCCAAATTCTGACCCTATCTGAATGCTGCAGCAAAAATCAAGACTCAACAGACCAGGCAATGTTTTTCCAATCCTCTGTGGTCCAGTTTTGGTGAACTGTAACCTCAGTTTCCTATTGTTAGCTGTCAGGAGTGATACCAGGTGTGGTCATCTGCTGCTGCAGCACATTTGCTTCAAGGTTCAACTAGATGCTCTTTTGCATAGCTTGGTTGTAACACATAGTTATTTCTGCTTCACTTTTCAGTCCCATTGTTTGCCATTTAGTTAGTGTGTGTTATTAGACACATGTGATGTTTTATGTAGTGTAATGTAACTGTATAAATCCCACAAAAATATCTTCATTTTTGGATGTAAAGTTTACAAAGGATTTTCTTTGTGATGACAAAGCTAGCTTGGAGATAGCATCATTTCTGCTCAGAACACATCTTGTGCATATCTCCAGTTCTGACAACAGCAGTGCTTAAATGAGAACAGGTTTTCCTGATCCCAGGCAGATGGTGACCATCTCTTCAGAAAAGAAAAAGTTGTTTCAATTTACATAAACCAATGCTTCAATCTAGATTTCAAAAGTTGACCTCAGTGTCTTGTTTTCCATCCATGGGAAAATACTTTCTCCTTGGATTTTGTTGTCCTGAAATTGCCTAAATATGGGAAACTTAACGGACAGAATATCAGCTCCAACCCAACAATGTTGGTACTGGGCTTCAAAAAACCACATTAGTCAAAGAGAACTGGTAGTTTACCACAAATTTACTGTAACTTTGTAATCATAATGACCTTGAAGGCATATATTAGCGTGTACACGCCTATGTCCCCCTCCACACACAGTCCCCTAAACACACACATAAACAGGAATACACATGCTAGCGATCATTATGGTCTTATGTTTTGTCAAACCTCAGATTGGGCCTGTTTGCCTCTAGCTGACACTGTGTGAGGGGAGATTTTTTTTTTTGCCTCATTTTTGGCAAATGATCAGACAAGAAGCACAGTGGTGTATTAAAATGTCAGCTTAAACTGAAAATAAACAACTTAGGGGTGGAAAAAGGTTTGGCGATACAGCTAATATCAACCCCACCCCCAGACAGACTTGGTATGGCCCTAGGGCAGAGTGGAGATTGACAGGTGGGGAAGCTGGATCTCACAGCCGCAGGGGGGTTTCCCTGTTTGAACGGCAGGAGCTTTAGGTCTTTAGTAAAAGACTCTGGAAATAAACAACGATAAGGCTCAAACATTATTCAGCCGAACACATACAGCCTATATATTACATGAACATAAATATATTCTTTATTTGTTGCAGCATAAATGCAAACATGCAGAAACATAAAAACCAGAGCATCTAAGGTATCCTAAAACGATATTTGACACTCTTTCTGCTCCTCTGTGTAAAACCGTCAGTTTGCTTCAAACAATGGCCTTACTGCATCACCATACGTTGGTTCTGACTTTAGAACTGGGGCAGTGGGTATTTATTCCTTGATCTGCAATGTCTGTGCTACATCTGCTTCTCAGTCAGGGGGGTTTCCAAAACTTGGTGGTGCGATGGAGCTCAGGAAATGTGAATATTTAATCAGAATTGAATGCGTCACCACTTTGCTGTCTTCTGTCTGAAGGATATTTGTTTCTGGAAAATTCATGCAGAAAATATTGGTCACAATTTGCATGCACATTCTACTGCCCAGTTCAAGATGGCACTGTGGTTATGTAAAAGTAATCATTCTGCTTAAGTAATTGTACAAATATTGCAACTTGTGTTGGGTGTAACGTGTTATTGTAATCACATTACATTATTAGAGTAACACTGTACTATATTCAGCAATTACATTACAGTTACAGTTATATATACATTGCATTGCAGGGGGCACAACCAAAAAAAGGGGACTAAAACTAAATAGCTTGTTTCAGTTCTGTCACTAGTTAGCTAACAAACTAATGCAAGTCTGTTAACCGCAACCAACCAACCAGATGGCATCGCGTTCTGTGCTAGTACAAGATGGCACTAAACATGTCCTAAAAACTTTAAAGACGTATTTCAGTAGTAAATCTATGTCAGTTTTGAGAGCAGAGATCCACAGTGTAAATTAGCCTTTATAGATATAATGTTTCATGTCCACTTTAAAAGGCATCCACATGTGGATGTGACTAGCAGTGATGACACAACCACTGTGTGTCTAACAGTTAAGCAACAATCAACTAGAGTCAAGTACCTGAAAAAAAACTATTCAACCAAAGACTCAAAGCTGAAAAAACACTGTGCCTCCAACGTTCTGTCATACACTCCCAGCTGGACATTTTCAGAATAACACCTGAAATTTTTTAACTGGCAGGAAAAATGGCTTCTCACAGCAAATATGTTTGAAAGGGCATTGTTATCCGAGCGTACAAGAGACTAAAGCTAACCCGTACAGCAGATGGGCAAATGTGGTTTTTGTACCTATAACAGAGATCCAGTCAGACAAAGCAAAATATGTTTATCAGATTACTGCAATTATTTTTTTTTAATATAATAACAAGAAAAAATTAGGACATTTGCTGCTAGTCTTATTAAACATTTTTAATATTTTTTTCCGTTTTTTGGAGATCAAAGTGAAGTTTATTTAACAATTTCAAATCAGCTAATGGCTCTGGTAACCAATTTCATACTTTGTCATTATATCATGTTGTCCATCCACAGCCTCACTTTGTCCACTTTCAAGTTGTACATCCTATCCTATTAGTACATTTGGTGCCTGCTCGCTCTACCCTGCATTTTTCCCTTTGCCTCCTATTGTATAAATATACAATTAACTAAAAAAAGACATCATTTGTTTGGCTCGGTGCGGTCCCCGAGCGTGTTGTTTTGGCCTCGTGTACAACACGGAGAGTGTTTGTTGGCGTTAACTAGCACATGTGTCGAAAATAAACACCTCACTCGACAATGCTCCATTAATAACACGCCTTCGCTTTGTTGCCCGCTTGTTTCTGCTGCTGCTGCGTTTTGTTACTTTGCTGTCTTACTTTCACTGTCTTTTGTAGTGCCCGTGTGTGCGCCCGTGTGTGTGTACAGTAGCTTCTTTGTGCATGGGTGTGTGTACAGGAGTGTATTTGTTGTACCTTGCTTGAAGTATGAATACAGAGATGTGAACAGATAGGAACAAAAACATGTGGAGAGTAATCAAAAGATGATCAGATTTTTAACTTGAACTGCGGAAAAGAATAGAGTGTGTGTGTGTGTGTGTGTGTGTGTGTGTGTGTGTGTGTGTGCGGCCTCTGGCTTGGTTGTGGCTTGAGCAGAGAATCACCGTAGCTTCTATATGTGCAGTATGCGTCTGTAGAGGTGTAGCAGGACCAAGTGTCAGCTCTCAAGTTCATAAAAGGAAAGGCTTGCAGAACAGAGGTTTGCTTCTTTGCACATGTAAACTGTGGACTTGTACATTTATGTGTTTGTATTACTTGGATTATTTTGTGTAGTTGGCATTCAGGAAAAAACACCCAAAATGTCACAAGAAACCAATAACTCGCCCCCCTGCGAACCACAGAAGCATATGAAACAAAAAAACCCCCACAAAAAATAGAGAGAGAAAACCTTTCCTCATGAATATGCAAATATATCACAGAGGAGTCGGCACTTGTTTGAAGAACTGCTGCATTTGTTTCCAGCATTTAATGGTGCAAACAACTATTCTCCCTTTCTCGCTGTGTCTGTCTCTCCGCTTCTGTCTATCTGTCTATCTCACCCAGTCTGTGAGTGTGGTAAGCAGAGAGGCTACAACTCACTCCGCACCCAGGTTCCCCAGATGGATTGAGATTAGCAATGGAAATGGAAAATACATAATGCAATAATAATAATTCCAGTCAGACTGACAGATTTTGAATAACCAACTTTTTAAAAAATGAAAAAAAAAAATATGGTCAACTTTTGAATTGCTGATAACTCCCGCAGTCTTCAAAGATCTCTTCCTAAACCATGGTAAGTTAAGAAACTTTAAGAAAGTTCAAACTTAGAAAGTTGTTCAGTTGCAGTATGGCAGGGCAGTGTGCATTGTGTAGTACGATACGATACAAGTACTAGTTCATTTGCTGTGTACACAACATATTTTTACAGAGTAAACCATCATAACATGACGCCCAAGAAAAAGCCCAGGCTGACAAGATCGCTCAATGTTTGTCATATGATCAAATGTCAAAGGTAATCAAACCTTTTATATTTCAGATCAAAAGCCCCATGGATATGTGTACTAAATTTAACTGCAATTAATATGAAAGTTCTTGGAACACTTAAATCATCCAGTTTTTCTCTAATAGTTGATTCTGATTAACACAGATACTGAGAAATGAGCCATTACCATTCAGATGACAAATACTTGTGTAGCTATAAAGTCAGAAGGTGCAGCCTAGTGGGCTTGTTTATTCTTTTTGTTGCTAGCTAGCCAGAGTTATACAGAGAAAAGCACATTAGCATGTTCATCACATCATACTGGTAACTAGATACAACCAAAAGTTTTCAATGCATCTTAGCACCATTATTTAATCAGAATTTACATTTCAGCTGCAGAGTCATAATCTATGTGATCCTGTCTGTATCCTTCCGCAATTTCTTTCTGATAAACTCTAGCTGAACCTCGGTTCCCCCTGGTTTAGACACCTCAATCCTCATATTTCGACAGACTACAGAGGTGGACGAGGACAAGCCCTGTCACATTTCATGAGTTGCTGTGTGCTGAGAGAAGAGGGCATCTGTCCACCCAGCACAGGATATTCCTCAAATATTAATAATGATAATGAGGCAGGGGCCGACCAGGGCCCGGGGTCCACAACTACCATCCTCTTATTAGAATAACCCCTGCAACTCTCTATCTCACACACACACACACACACAGACTCACACATGCACTCAAGTGGATATGTACATGAACTTGTGCACATGACAATATGATGGGCAATATGCACATATATGCACACGCAAATGCATTCAAGCCAACAAAGACATGTTATTCAAAAGATGGATAATGTGAGAGCATGCAAACACACATAAATGGGACAGACATGCAAATGAGCACCCGCTGGGACCAAGAAGAGGATTCCCCTCTGGCCAGAGAGCTCATACTCTCAATCACCCCACCCCGCTCCAGCTCTACCCTCCTGACCCATGTCACACACAATCAGCCTCCCAGTCCAACACACGCACACTTAAATTCTCGCTATCTCTTTCCAACGCACCACATCATCTCCCTACACACACTGTCTGCGTCTCTCCCGCACACACACACATAGACACACAGACATGGCAGGTGCCCTACCTCACCCCTGGACCCCGTTGGTCATTAGTATGGAGGCCTGTCTGTGTTTGTTTGGCTTCTAATGGACCATTTAAATGCAGAATATTCACAGCAGACAGGGCCATCCTCGGGGACAGCGCACACTGAGGCCTGAATATGCTTCGGCTCCATTATCCTGGAGGAAGTTATCCTTATTATCATCACACAACCCCACACTGACTGGCAATGAGTTAGAGCGCTCTGGCCCTCAGCTGGCTCTGTCTGCTCTTCATGTGTTGCTGAGAATGGAGGGCTATGTTTGACCACCAAAACCCACGGCGCCTGCAACACCACACGCTTCTTCATATTGTTATCTGGACTGTAGTAAATGGTGTTAAGATTGCCTTCAGTGTTCCTGTTGTACTATTTTGCATTTATGGATTGTTCCTTTGATATCACAGATTTACATCACACAAAGGGGATTTTACTGATTTTATTTTTTTTTCCACACAAGTAATTTGAACTTTCCTTTTCTAAAACATTAGCTTTGATTTATTTTTTGGGGGAAATCATTCTTAAAACATCTAACATTTTGCTTACTGAAAATACCATGACATTTCTAAAAAGATCAGCATTTGACCCACTTATTTGAAAGAGGAAAGGAGACGACTCAAATAACTATTCACTTGGTTCTTCATTAGTCAAAACATTATGACCATCCTTGTCTCATGGGGCTACTGCAATGGCTCTGTCCAACTGAACCACAGATTTCATAGAAGTGTCCTGTTGAATCTGGGTACTAGGAGCACATGGGTTCTTTAATACCTGTAAAATGGCTCTGGGAATACAATAGTAATCTATATAGTATATGTGTGCAATAATAAGCAATAACAAGTTATTCAATTTGATTCCATTCAAATGCATTTATATAGTGCTAAATAACAACAACAGTCACCTCAAGGCACTTTATAATGTAAGGTAAAGACCCTACAATGACGCAGAGAAAACAGTCAAACAGCTCTCTATGGGGAAGCACTTGGCAACATTGGGAAGGAAAAAATCTCTTTTAACAGGAAGAACCAGGCTCAGGAAGCTCAGCGATCTGCTGTGACTGGTTGGGTGTGTGTGCATATTTATAGAACAAGGCTATAATATTAAACTTCATGTAAGAAATCACAATATTAAGATTGAGAGCAACATACTGTATTAACTCACTGGATCTCAAGTAAAAGCATATCATAAAGTATTAACATTATTAGTGTCTAATTATGTTTTTATTGTGCATCCTTTTGGGCTTCTGTTCTATTTTAATAGAACGAGCACCAGTCCATTTGACCATACTGGCCTGTTTGGATTTGCAAGACTCAAACCACTTTAAATCGACTTGACAGGCAAACAAGCAATAACAGTAGCCTTGCCTGTGCACCCACAGATAATACTGAAAGTCCTTTCAATAGCTAATATTGTGTGAACATAAAGTGTATTTATTCATGCATTGATTGATTTATTACACATTTATTGTAAAACAACCTTTCTAATGCTTTCTGCCAACTTCCAAGGCTGAACGATACGGCTCCTTTTCCAGAGGCAGGAAGAGATTCCCACTGAGCAGAGTGAGTCTCAGCAGTCTCAGCTGAACAAACCGAGAGTGTTACAATTTTCCCCTCTTACAACTGGGACTTCTGCTACCCTGGGGGTCTCATGGTTTTGTAGTTCCCTTACCCCAGTCATGATTTCAGTTGTCAAACTTGCTCAGATCTTTGTATCTGCTTATTTCTGTATTTCAGGAGCATCAACTTAACTGTTCATGTACCATCTAATACACTATTCAGAAAAATTAAGGAAACAATTTTTAATCTAAGTATAGCATCCAGTCAGTTAAACTTCCGGGATATCGATCTGGTCAGTTAAGTAGTAAAGGACTGCTTTTACAAGTGGAGGCCACTGATATTTTTCCCTTCACATCTTTTCTGTTTTTTACCAGTTTTGGCTAGGGTCACTGTCACTACCGGTAGTATGAGGTGATACCTGGACCCTGCTGCGGTTGCACAGGTAGTCTAACTCCACCAGGATGACACATCAATACGTGCCATTGCCAGAAGGTTTGCTGTGTCTCCCAGCGCAGTCTCAAGAGCATGGAGGAGATTCCAGGAGAGAGGCAGTTACTCTAGGAGAGCTGGGCAGATCCTTAACCCATCAGCAGAACCGGTTTCGGCTACTTTGTGCAAAGAGGAACAGGATTAGCATTGGACGACTATACAAAACTATTCATGCCAACTTTCATGGAATTTGGCTTATGGCATGACAAAATTCAATTCAATTCAATTCAATTTTATTTATATAGCGCCAAATCACAACAAAAGTCGCCTCAAGGCGAGCGACCACGATCTGGTCGCAGCTCTTACAAGACATTGGTCTTCTAGTCTGAGTTTACCTGTGATGACTTGGTTCCTGGTTCAGACTTATCCTGCTATTCTTTTCTTTTCAATAACCTTCTCAATTCAGATATGCTTATTCTCCTTTTATCTAAAGTATCAGTGTTTCCCAACAATTCCAGGGTCATTCATCAAGGAACCAAAAGAGGAATAAATTCTAGGTAAAAAAAAAAATCTGAATTTTTGCCATTTATCAAATCTATCCAACCTTATGGATCGATGCATGGATGTTCTTATTTCACGTCAGCTCACTTTCTCTCCTCTTCTCTCAGTGTGCTCCCTGAGCAGACAAGACACTAACATTATATTACCTTTAGTGCAAGAAAAGTTTCACAAGAAGTATAAATCCATCTGAAATGCCTGGAAAGATTCAAGAAAGAAGCTGACGGGGAAACACACCATGAAACAATCTTTTGAAAAAACTTGAACATTCAGGGTTATGAGATAAAGTACACAAAGGCAAAAGGAATCACAGTCTGTAAGAGAAGATTAGATTACATGCAAAAAGAGAAGAAGAACACAAATAACCAGAGTGCGAATGTATAACCTTTTACAGACCTCAGTATGAAATCAGTCTTCTTTTTTTAGTTACTTTACTGATATGTTTTGATTATGGCCTTCAAAACCCAAACATCACTCTGCACCAAAACATAAGCTGAATACTTCAATTTTAATTATTCTTTGCAACATGAAAAGATGTCTGTGGATCCGGGACATAACCTACAACCTGGTTGTTTAACTCAACTGTTTGGATGTAATATGAATTTGTATTACTGGACGTGTCTGTGTGTTTCGCAGCGTCCAGTTAACTTCTCTTATTGCAGCATTTATCTCTCACTTTCTCTTCTTCCTCCTGGTTAATCTTATAAAAATGAAAGGGACTTTGGCATGAGGCTGGGCAGAGTGCAATCCTCTGCCGCCGGCTGTAGATTAGCATAATGTTTTAGAGTTTAATGTGTGTGCCTCTTGGTCGTGTGTGTGAGTCATATAGGTATGGATATGTGTGCATGTGTATCTCAGCACATGCATGTCATTTTAAAATGTGTTTGTGCGTGCAAATTAGGCATTTAAGTCTACGCACATGCACATTTTCCTGTCAGGGTGTGCATTTATGCTCAGTACTCTCTGGGGAGTGGTGGTGGTGGAGGAGGAGGAGGGCTGGAGGGAGGTTGCTGGCCCAGTGGGAGGCTCCAGATGTGGGGCTACTGAGCTGACAGGCCTGGGCCCCTCTGGGCGTATGTATGCCAACCACAACCTCTCTCACTGAGCAGCAGCCCCTTCTGTGGTCTGGTTTTGGTGTATGGACAGAGAATAGAGCAAGAGAGTGAGAGATACTGGACAATAAAAATGAGAAAAATAAAAAGGGCGAAGAACAAAAAGGGACGGCGGGAAAAAGGAAATGAGAGAGAAATGATGTCTTAATGCCCTGGCTGATATTTGCGTCTTTAGAAGCATTCAGAATAAAAATGTAGAGAATGTGTTTTATTTGCTTTATACCTGGATGGCTCAGATCCCTAGGAGCTGACACAAGTACATCACATTGCTTTTCTGTTGCTCAGTACGTCTTCAACAAAGCTTCCCTTCAACAAATCCAAAACCTTCACACTTACATGTCTCATGTATTTAAATACTTTGACATTTTAGCAAATGTACAGTACTATTCAATTCCTAACACATTCTGTAAATCAAAAGACAGAAATTGCACTATTTAACCACGTTTGTAACATTTTCTGAAGTTTTGTTTGGTTGAAAGAGTTTTTTTTCATTTGGCTAAAAAAATAAAAAAGGATTCTTTGCTAAGTTTGAGGAAAACTTCAAGGTTTCAAAAAGCATTTAGTTATAACGTGGAATAATAATGTTCACACGAAAAAGTCACTCACCCTAAACAACCAAACAAGTTGCCTGTTGGTTCCCTGTATGGCAGAAGGAATATTAATAAAGAACTAATAATCACATTTTAACAATAACAATAATCCTTTATGATGTGGCAAATGTGGTAAATGTTTGGCTTAGTTTAGCCAAAGTTCAGGTGTTCATCCGAATCAAGGTTTAGGTTTAAATACATTCTTTATCAGTATTAAAAAGACTTCAGTTGTTACCATAATTAAAAAACTGTGGTTATGGTTGAGGGTAGGTCATGGACAACGTCAAGTAATTGGTGCCATCTACCCACTCTGACTTCCTCCCTATGTATATATATATATATATATATATATATATATATATATATAGATAGATAGATAGATAGATAGATAGATAGATAGATATACACATACACATGTTTCACTTCCACATTTGTTCATCCTGTTATAACTATGAGAGAGCACTTTTATTAGCATGTGGAGGCATAAGTAGAGTATTTGTTGTAAAGGATGATGCTGGAACACTTTTTAATGACCGTTTGACATTTTCTTGAAAGATGAAAGTCATGTATTTTTTAAAGAAGCTTGCTTTTCTGCAATAGGAATGAAACTCAGCGACACAAATGAAAGTCTATGAACAACTTGTGCGTACATTTTGGAGTTTTTTCTTGGTAGGCTAAGAGGACAGAACATCCCAATAAATCAGTTTCAGTGTAGGCAGACGCACTGAAAAACAAATGAGTCTTCAAGCTCAAAAAACTTGAAGGTTTTTTGAGGTTTGTTATAATGAATCATTTTGGAAAATGAATGTATACCAATCAAGTAAATTTCCTTTTGACCAGATTCCATTAAACTTAAACTTACATTTCATCTTGTACTTATGTAGCAAAATTAAACAATTTACATGTAATTGAATTATGTAAAATTTGCATTTTAGGCAAAAAAATTTGGGTGCTTCTTGCTTTTTCAGTTAAGCTCCTCCTTGACCAATTTCCACTCAAAGACACTACTAAATTAAAAATACAACCAATTACGCCGTCACAGAATAAAAGTAATCCAAGTATTGTGTCCTACACTTTAATATAGTAAGAGTACAGTTAATGCTCCTGCTTTTCCAAAGAGAATTTTTCTTCAACAGAGCTGTTTTTTCTGAATGCACACCAGCAGAGAAGCGTAATGCCAATGATAGCTGAGGGAATGCAAGCTGGAAAAGTGAGTGCATACTCCAGTCCTTAAACAGTCCCCGTTAAGCAAGGTACTGAACCCCTAACCCTTCCAAAATGCTTGCTCCATCATCACCAGTAAAGGCTGTGGCTTTACTGGGCTAGTCCAAAAAGTTTAAAAGAATGCAAAGTAGAAACGAGCCAGTGTTGAAGAAGCGTGTGCTGCTTATTTAAAATTTCCCTGGAAAAAGAAAAAGAGAAGAAGAAGTAAAAAACAATAATTAAAAAAACACACTCGATTTATGGACCGACTCCTCCATTGCAGAAGTGCTGGACTGCTTTATTGAATCACGAGAGTGAAGGCGAATCAACAGCACACACAAAGGAGTTCTTTAAAAGTTTTTTTTAACAGTAATAACTCATAATCTTCTGCAAAGATGCATGCTCACA
This sequence comes from Oreochromis niloticus, assembly GCF_001858045.2. Classification (NCBI taxonomy): domain Eukaryota; kingdom Metazoa; phylum Chordata; class Actinopteri; order Cichliformes; family Cichlidae; genus Oreochromis; species Oreochromis niloticus. The sequence continues at coordinate 29,419,151 of NC_031978.2, read as the reverse complement.
CCCATGTGTAACAACAAAAAAAAATTGCTCCCAGACACACAGATGTACACAATTTAAGGGACTGTATATTCACACACACACAAACACCAAAAAATGTCTCTATGAAATACACACAGCTTTGTGAGGTGTGTGTTGCATGGAGTGCTGTGTCAAGCCTGCAGCACCTCTTCCAGTGAATGTTATCTGCTCTTATCTGTATGTGTGACTGGCCTGGTAACACTGGGCCTGCTCCATACGCCTTATCGCTGGGACAGGCAGCAACCCTCTCTCACATACACACAAACACACTCACACATGCATACACACAGATATATATGCACGTACCATATACAGCCAAATGTGCAGCACATAGAGGATATGGCCATCTTGAGTTCATGCTTTAAAGAATGGTAAAGTGCTGATGAAGGTTTCTTGACTGAAAAGGTTAGCTGCACTTTGCTTCTGTTAGCAGGGAAAAAATGGGTCCATATCTCACATTTTGTAGGCAGCCGTCACGTCTGAGTGGCTTCCTTGCAACACTATCAGAGGTGCAGTGTGAATACGTGCATGAACTGTGCTCTCCAAGCGGTGAAAATAAGCAGCATCTTTAGGACAAATCACCAGCAGCTTTTTCCCCCCTCTCACTTTCTCAAAATGTTATATATACTTATTAAGAAGTGATTAAAATTCCAGATTTTTATACTTTAATCCAAATGTTTACTCCATTTTTTGGTGGGACAACAACATTTTAGAAAAACATGAAAGTGCCAGTCCACTTCAATTAGACCCAACCTATGCCGCACTGAGATTTTGAAACTTCAGAGTTTTTCTTACCCTTTTTAAATCCACAAGGTCATCTGCAACATGTGTAAGGTTAGGGTAGGTTTTGTTTTAGTCACATGGTAAAAAGAAAAAATGAATAGATGTTAAAACAGTTTCTGGTTTTCTGTCTTAAAACTAAGTTTTCCAAATGTTCCAAAAATTCTGTTATTCTGGATAATTCTGCATTTTTTGCAGCACTGTGGGGGGGGGGTAAACGCTGTTTCCTTTATCTATCACAGATTTTGTACAATGTTCCAATGTAACCAATTACAGCTTTCAATGATTTTTGTGTAAAGATCTTAAGGGTTAAAGTTAATCTCAATCTTCTCTTGCAGTAATTCTTGTTCCGGCACAGTCTTGATTAGCTACTACTTTCCAAGCAGTAATATTTTCATTCTCATGTATGTAGGGCCAAAATGACAAGTGACAATTTTTAAGAAATGAAGAGTTTTTAAAGCACTCATAGATTTGTTTAGTTGTGCTGTTTTCTAAATACAGGCAAATTGCAAATTGGAAAAGGATTTTAATATCAAGATTAAAAAAATACACGTGCTTTTTTTACAGCACAGCTAGCAGTAAATTGCATGTTGCAAATAGTAAGTTAGTAAATCAGTTTGTGTGCATGACTGAAATATTCTCATTTTATACTTATACTGACTTGAATCTAAGGTACTTGAACACAAACCCAAAGCCTACCCTGAGTCATCAGTAGTAATGATCCAAACCAAGCAGAAGGCAAAGTGGACCACCTACTGACAGTCCACTTTGATTGGTTGGATCAGAGGGCATGACATGCAACATGCAAATTAGCAGCCAATTTAACTGAACACATATAACAGACAGATATCTAATACAACTAAAAGCATTGTCATACAAAACTGCACGTATCAGCATGGCCGTATTTGAGCATTTACCTCTTTCTCTTGACTCTTCCTGTTAGATGGCAAAGCACAAAATTAAAGTGCATTCTTTTTCACAGAAGCGGAAATGTTGGTTGAAAATCAGATTCTTCAAAGCAACAGTCTGATGAAATTACAAAATACTTTGATTTATGTAATATTGTCCACTATGGCTACTAATTCCAGAATGAACCTTAGTGCTTTGTATATGGCAGGCCTTTACGTTGCCTGAAACAGAAGAGAAATTGAGTGGATGAGTAGGCTTTGAGAAACTTGTCTGGTCAACCCAAAACTACTTTGTTCCCTTTTCTTCACTTTCACCCACATTATGAACTTGAGCGTGCACGCAGACACACGTTTATGTTCAGCACGCTTGGTTGCCCCTTGGTGTGCTGGAGGCGGGTTGGGTAAGGGCAGGGAGCTGGGTGAGGGGGGCAGTGCCTGGGGCCATATGGCAGAGACACACACATTTACATAATGTCATATTTTATTTAATTAGCCATTCTAAATGCAATCAAAAGCTGATGAGGGCTCCGAGCTGCTTTGCTGATTGGCAACATGATAGCGCTCTGACCCCATACGCAGACGTGCCGCATCCCAATGATGCAATATTGAAACCATCCCCGTGCTCCTACACAAACCCAACACACAACTCTTAGGTGCATGACGGAGAGAGAGGGAGAGAGAGACACAGAGGGCAAGTGGGTGTCTCTGTGTGAGTTCATTGTTTTTGCTATTGCACTCGCATAAGATGTGGAAGTAACTTCATCATTTAGTCATTGAGAGGGGGTGGGGGTAAAAAGAAAAACAAAGTTGTGGTAAAGTGATAAAGAAAGGAACGTGTGCGTGGAGGACAGGTGTGAAAGAAGGATTCGGTCAGCCAGTGTGTGTCACATGGTTTAGGTTATATTTGGGGAATTTGCCTGGCATCATGATGCAGGTGTGTTTCTGAGAATCAGGAACTACACTGATAGACTAGTCCTTTAGGACCACCCTGCTCAGCCAAGTGTCAAGCACGAGTACAGACAACACACACACACACACAGGCACACAGGCTGAAACTGTCATCCCAGAGGAGTGAAGCGTTGGTGGCTAAAGGTACCCAGTTCGCTTGAACAGGAAGGAAGGAAGCAAGGCCTAATGCCAGTGTGAACACACACAGACACCAACACGGCAGAATGACTGCACAAGCTTGAATGCACATGTATAAACTTATCAAAGCGCAAACACACACATACACACACAAGTACAACTGGGTGTTCATGCACGCGTTCTGCATCCACACTCGCAGCAGATCTCTCAGCAGCAAGTCAAATAAACAGTTTGAACAGGGCGGTCAGGTACTGCATGGTTTAACAGGGTTAAAAGTGTTTTAAAGAGCCTGCTGAAAGGTGCTCGATAGGGAATGGGATTTTTTTTCTGACTAAATCATTTTTTGTGCTCATCTGCTCGCAAAACCCCTGCGATAAAACCAAGTTAAACCAGTATGTATTATGTAGAATTTGGCCCAATGCTGTCACTGCTGCGTTGTGAAAGCATTTACTCTTTTTCTTTTTGTGGTATAGAATTTTCATGTGTTTGGAGCACATAAGTTTAAAATCTTTTAACACGTTAGTTGCAATAGCAAAACATCTGACGCTTCGTTTACTCCACCAATTAGGTCACATTTTTCTGTACGTCATTCTTGCTGTCTCTAAACACGATAGCTCAATGAATTCTGGCAAAACTTTGTAGGGTGTAGAGTGGGGTCACGTTAACGATCCGTTTAAATTTGGCCTATGCCCACCAAAGTCTTCGAGGTAAATCTTAACAATTTATTGATCGAAAACAGCCTTACAACCTCAAAACTATGAGTCTTACAAGTGTGGTGTGTATTGTCAACATGTAGAAAGCAGCGTATAAATATTTAAAATATCCTGTCATAAACCTCCAGCCTGCCCTTCAAGGGTAAAAGATTGAGCTGAAGTTCAAAAAGATAATAGTGCTATATAACATTCATCTTTAAAGACAGATATAAGAATAAATCCACTTAAATAAAAAATAATTGTAATCAAAATTATGTCCAGTATATTGAAACAGGTGTCACTAGGCCATAAAACCAACGCCTGCACTTTGGACTTGTTTTTATTGCACTACAGACTTTTTTAGCTCTTAGTTAGTTTAAGTGTATTTAACAGTAACAAAGAAAGCAAAAGTAATACACAGAAAAACAATACTTTTCCCTTTAAAGAAAACACTGAGCGAGCTGCCTCGGTGGAGGTTTGCACTCTCCATATTTTGCATGTATCTAAAACAAACCCAGTGTTAAAGGGTTGCCAATAAAATTGAGTTTGGTGATTAAGCCCTCATTAATTCTTCTTCACAGCTATCTTTGACCTTATGACATTTTCCATTATAGCCAAGAAAAAGTTAGAAAAAGACAATCGAGTTACTTTTTTTGACTCTTTGATTGCAAGAGAGTCTTGTCTTATCTTGTGACTTACTTACTTAAACCTAGAATTTATCATTCTAACTCTTAGGCTTCTTTCATTCAAACTTATTTTATCTACTTCTTAGACATACAGTAGTTATGTGGGGGGATAGGTGGTTCTTTTTCTTCTGCTTATTTAATCTGCATGGGGGCTGGGGCCTATCCCAGCTGTCATAGGGCGAGAGACAGGGGTACTCCCTGAACAGTTCACCAGTCTTTTGCAGGTAGGTACTAATGACAAAAGGAAAAAAAAGAAAAAGCAAAACCCAGTATGCCAGTTTAGAGATGGAAAACATAACAATATTTTATTTGAATGCCATAAATATTTAAGACCACAGAAAAAGTTACTGAACCTAGGCTATAAAGGAGACAGTATTCAATTATGTCCATGTGCTTCGTGTTAACTCTAGCCAGAGTGTGAAAAAGCACTGAATCACGGGACACTAAAACCAGACAGATGAAATAGTTGTAGGTACTTCAGCACCTTTTTAGCACAGGGTGAGAGAGTCTTTGCTTAAGTTTTCTACTGTGTTATGTAATATCCTCCCACACCACCACACTAGCCTGATTTGTCAGACATCTAATGAAAGAAGCAGACTTCTGCAGACTGTAAGTACTTATGGTGGGTTTATTAAATATATGATGCTTTCAGTCAGACGACCTTGCATCTATATAGATCATCTTTTTTTATTATTATTTCATTTGTTCATTTGAAAAGGGTTTCATCTTTCCACTTGGGGTCATCACCAATGACGACTTAGACCTCAGAGGGTTAAATTCAGTCTGAACTAAACCACTTCACTGATGCACCTCTCTCAGAAAAGGTCAAATATAACTCCTGCTAACAATAAACAAACTTGGGGGAAACAGTCTGTTCTAACACTGGAATTTAATAGAATAAGATTTTGCTTCTATTTGGGATCACGTTTCCAAATATTTTATCAAAACTGTCACTTTTGGTGTGGTGAAACTGCTGTACATGCTGGCCTCAGTGATTTGCAAACCATCAGTGCTAGTTGATGGTTACATTGAGTTAACAGAGTGAGTTTGGTGGCATCATAAAGGTCCTTGGGGCAGAAGTCCAGTTAAAGTTGGTTCATTTCAAAATGCCTTCATTCACTAGAAATTACTACCTGAGGACGTTTTTCCTCCTTTATTAAACAGTGTTGAATGTGGTCATAAATATTGTAGTAAAGTCAGTTCCCATAGACTCCGCATTAAAATGCCCAACTTTACAGTATTTAATAAAAGAAGTTCACACCTTCCCTATAAAAAGAAAATGTTATTTATGCCATACCCAGAACTGCAAAATGCCTAAAATACATGACTTCATGTGAAAAGTAACATCTTCAACTTTCTTATCTGTGGTTTAGCAAATGATGCTTTGAATGCAAGACTTTTCTCACTTTCCCTTTAACGTTATAATTACTGAAACTTTCAGTCATGCTGTTCAAGCAGAATTCACAGTGACCACAGAAGATAAACAGCTGCGAAGAGGCAACATTTTCTCCATCTAGAGTTCTTTATGTTGTGACACCACCCCGTCAATCTGTGTTAATTATTATTAATCTCTGGCCTGGTTCTAGCAGAGGTTTCTTCCTCTGGTAAATTCCTTCCCACTGTCACCAAATGTTGTTGATATTTGGTGGTGTAAAATAAAACTGAAAGAAAGAAAAAATAGCAACCATCTCTATTTGGTTTGCCTGCTTAACTCTCTGAAGTATGCCATAATCAGTAATTATGTGATATTTTTTAGAGCATCCTCTCAAGTCTTGGCAGCCATGGAACAAAGAAAATAAAGATTCTGACATGTATTAAAGTGTATTTACTTTTTTTTTCTTAAAAAAGTACTTTTTTCCTGTCTCCAAAAAAAACCAAAGAATGAGCATTTTGGGGATAGCACTGGGACTGGCAATGTCTACACCTCGCAGGGTTATTGCTGTCCATTTTGACGAATGTGAGACAATAAGACAGGCCCCTCATCATTTGAGAGCCTCATTTCTCTTTCATTTCTAATACATTATATGAATCACTTTCAATGACCTCAGTTTATGAAATCTCCCCTATAAATAAACGTACTGTTCCTTTTCTTACCTTGACCGGAGCCAACAGTACATCACCGTCCGTTTGGGTTTAACAGGCAAAAAGGTGTAAGGAAGCCTATTTCCTTACACCTTTTTGCCTGTCACACACACAGGCTGAGACACACTCAGTCTTTCCAGGTTCTTGAGGCCCCTCCTATTGTTCACAGAACCAACAGCGCTCTGGTCATTGTGTGTGAGGAGTGAGTGGCGGTGTGGCGGGTTTCTGTCTGGTTAGGCATTGATTCAGTCTGGGACTTGGGTGGAAGGTCGCAGCCTTGACGGTGACCCCACTACCAGCAAGGCGGTAAATGTCTGTGAACCTGTGTGTGGGTTCTTATTCTTATTTAAATGGAAATATAAGAAAAAAATGTACTTTTGTTTTTTTAAGAAGTCTGCTGCATGTCTGCTGTTTGGGGATATTTTAAAAATGTTTAAGATGCCCTTATGTTTCAGAGAGCGTATGTGTGTTATCCCCATGACAAGCTGTGTCTCATTAGGTCCCGGAGGAGGTGCAGGGTCACTCCAAAGGTAGAGGAGATCGATCGGGAAGGATATACCCCTCCGACACCCCGCTATGCCCATCACCTGCTGTACACGCAGCTAACAGAAACAGAAAGACACAGTTCCATCAAATCCCAGAAAACACTTTATTGTTGAAACAATTTTAACACAGTTTCTTACCTTCAGCTTTCACTTCCCTGCACACTCACACATGGACACTGTTAGCGGCCACTGTTTAGTCCGCTACTGTCGGTTTCTCTGCATTGACACGTGACAGACAGGCGCATTAACAAGTAAATGAATACAAAAGAGATGTAGGCACACAGTGAAGGACAAATGCAGTGCAAAATGACCTCAACATACGCACACACACACACACACACACACACACAAACACAAACACATTCCAATCTAAATTACGGGTGCAAATTGGGTGAAGGGGGAGACGCAGGAGGGGGTTGGAGGCAACTGAAATGGAAGAGCCGGACTGATCAATACTGCTGGAGATTTTCCTCCCTCCACTCTCCTCTCAATTGTCATGCTCCCTCAAAGCAATTAAAGGCACTCTGTCTCTCTTTCTCAATCTACCCTCTGTCTTTCTTTCTTTCCTTCTTTCCTTCTTTCTTTCTTTCTTTCTTTCCCTGTCTACATGTATCTCCCTGTCACTTCTTTCTTTCACATTTTCTTTCCGTGTCTTTCTCAGTCCTTCATCACCACACTTTCACGCCCTTCTTCAAGCGCATTTATCTTGTGGTAAAAGCATTGTACATTGTCCCGTGCTTTAATACCAAGTATATCTTATGCCTAAGTAGGTTAAAAATAAAGGCTTAAAAAAGAATTTGAAAAATCCTGATCCAGTCCAGCGTTCTGCTGTGTTTGTTTGCCCAACACCTGCACTTAACAAGCTAGCTCTATTTAAGACAAAAAGGGAAAAAAGAAAAGCATTGAGAGTATATGACATTGTAATAATATGCGATTTATGGGTTTGCTTAATAAATGTTCCAACTACGTATTACACTAATCCGACATCACTTTTTTAACATAATCTTGTTTGTTAGTATTAGTGTGACATGTTCAGTGTTATTTGTAGCAGTGTGTATGATTTCATCGTTGCCCAAAAGACTTTGGTGCCTTTTGTCTGTCTTTGTAGTCTGCGGGACACCTTTTCAGATATTTTCTCAACTAAAAGGCATTCATAGTTTGCACTCATGTTTCACTCAGAGGTGTAGGAAAAGCATTAGATACAACCACACATCCAGCCAATCGCTGTGCACTCTGGGTGTCATTGTTTGCTATGCGAGCATTCAAAAATGAGTAGAAAAGGGTTCAGGGTTAGCGAAAGCAGATTTTTTTCGTTTTCCCAGGATTTACAGTCACAAACTTCTAAAAATGTATTTTTGATGTTTGATAACTAGAATTTGATGTAAGTAAATAACTGCAGGTTATACTGCAAAACTATATTAAAAATATTTCAAAGTAATAGGAGGAAACCCGGTGGCTATAGTTCACCTACAGGGTGGTCACAAGATGGTCTGGAGTATTGGATCACGGGCTGGTTCTCTCTTCTTTTAGCTTTTTTCTGGCAAACTCTAATTGACTTTAAGAGTTTTACGTATGGTTAGATGCTCTGAAGTTGTTTTTCAAATCAACTTTCTTTTTTAATTTCCGCCCTCATGGATTTTAGTCATCCTCTGCAGTCTTTCAGGCCAGTGTTGCTGAGACACCCAGTGCATCCAATTTTTTTAAACGATGAACCAGATTGTTGCTATTATGTCTGCTTGATTTATCATGAAATAACAAAAGACCAGGCCTCACCTGACCATGAAACTGTTTCTCAGTCAATCATCCCATTAAGTGTGAACCTCGGAAAATGGTGTGTATAAAAATGGCTCTAATTTTTAAACACTTAATGTAAAAAAATTTAAACCCCTTGAATTACAGCTGAAAGTTTACACTTCAGTTGCATGGAGGTCATTTGATTTATAACCTATTGTGGTGGTGTACAAAAGAAAAACAACAAAAATTGTGTCTTTGTGCCTGATATTACTTGAGGCACTATATGACTCTTGAAGAACGGACCGATTTCCCAACATAACCTATAAATTTGCGATGGTCCATGAGCTGAAATTACAATTAGATCACAGCAACAACTGTCTTTGTGATTATAGCCTTGTAGATTTAAAAAAAAAAAAAAAATTGAGAAAAACAAATGTATGAGAATATGTATTAAATGTAATACAATAGCATGAAGAAGTCAATGCATCAATTTCATGTCTAACAAGCCTAACTCTTGTCCACTACCCCCATGAAAATGAAAGTTCTGAAAAGGGAAGTTGCACTATTTAGACATTTTTTGGGTAAATGTTATGTTTACCATCACAATTGCAAAGAAAAAAAAGACTTATGACCTGTGGATTTCCTCCATGTCCACCAGCTGCAGAGATCCAACACAGAGTGTGACAAGCTTTGATCAGCTGCTCTGCTGGTTATCCACGTATCCATTTGAGCCCGGCTAAACTGCTCCATGAATGCAGTAAATGAGAAATGTGTGAAAAATCATAGTCTACATATAGAAAAATGTCTTAGAAGGAGAAAATTAAACTGTATATTTGTGCCAATTTGCACATGCTTGGCACTATTTATTTATTTATTACATGCTTTGAGGTCAAGTCTGCACTATTATCATAATTTCATTCCTGCTCCATCTGTGACCTTGCTGTGAAATGAGAGATTGCCCAGTGTGTATTTGAGACACACAAACACATTTATACACTAACATTTACAGGCCAGTGTCTATTTGCCCTCACACACACACACACACATACACACACACACACAGCAGGTGGCCACAAACAGAAGCATACAGATGCTAGGTCAGGCTGTACACAGCAGGTCAGTGTTGGCTTTGTGTAACTCAGCATGGTACCAACATAGATTAGCACCAGTGTGTTGAGGTAACACTTGGCTAAAGAGCCGGTACATGGGTATTTTAATTAGTCATCGACCTTAGCATACACCAAAGCCAAAGCATAAATATGCGTGCTACCGTGTGGTTGTTATAAGAAAACTTATTGATAGCACTTTCTGTTACAGCTGAGTGATAAAGGGGTAATAGTAGGGTAACAAGGGAAAACATGTATGCAATAACCAAAGTAATAACCACTTAATATCCAAGTAATTTCATGGATGCAACCATGGTTCTAGTTGAGTAACACTTATGTAACTTTATGTAATTTCTGTAACTGAATAATAAGGACCCCTAACTGAGAAATTACCACATTACAGTCTTGTTACCCTACTATTACCCCTTTTATTATCGAGCTGTAATAAAAAGTGGTAATGAAATAATAAGGCTACGCTTAACCATCATCAGCCAGAGTTTGCTAAAGATACTGTGTAATACATATTGACATCTGCAGTCAATACAATGTTGTGTATATATATATATAAACATATATATAAGATTGTTATAACCACAGCTGGCCATTAGGTTGTGTCAGTAACTGGTTAAATGAATGAGCAGGAGGTTGTTGGGGTGAATGGTGGGTGTACCCTTTCATGCACTGTCCCATTTATCATTATTTTAGATGGCAAAACCTCAGTGCTAAAGATTTTTGGGAGAACTAGTGTGGGCTTTCTGCTGCTTTCTAGAAAACTTTACAAAATCTTTTTTTATCTTTTTTAATCTTTTTAATTTATTTTTTGAGAAATCCAGAAATTTAGACACCCAGAACACATAAGCTATTCATTTTTTAAAAAGCACTTGTCTTGAAAAACTGCACAATAGTTTCTTTACTGACTTGGGAAACAACTTTTTGTTTCCCATGTTTCCCTGATGGAACCGCAGATTGTGATATAACAGCCAAATTGAGGGGAAATAGCAGACACCAGGTTCAAATATACCTACTGCTTGAGGCTAAAAACGGAGCATGGCCTTTAATAAATGTGTCTGGGTTTTAACCCTGTCAAGCCAGAACCATGAAATAATTTCAAGAAAATTTGTATATAAAATTTGTATGTACATTTGTATCATTTTCTGTTACATTTTTTGCAATGCATTGATTAATATTTTATTTTGCAGTTTATTTAGGTTTTTCAGGAAAGAAAAATGACAGTGATGAGGTCTCAAGAACTTTTCATACATTTCATGTATCAAATATGATACACTTTGCTTTACACGGTTAAGTAACAGCTGCTTTTTCTGAATTAAACCACACCGTGGCTGTTCACTAACTTCAACTTTAAGTGCTGCAACATGCCTTCACTTAACCATTACAAATGTTCTGCTTAAATCCACTCCCAAATGTACACCCCCACATCTTTTAAAATATACAATTTTTGCATTATTGCCAAAAATACCATCGTAGCAGTAACTTAACTGGCATTAGTCTTGCAACGGTAGTGATAACAGCATTGTCTGTAGTGTTTGTAATAATATCAGTTACACCGTGTTGTTGTTGTTGGTGAACTTAAGTGTCTTCCCATTCTTTATCCCAGTAGAAGAGTCTCTGTGTCACTTGGGCTCCCTTAGGTGTTTGGCGTGGGGGTGCAATGTCACTAAGAGAGAGCAAGAATTGCATTGTGGTACTCTGAGTGTGACGCTTCGCCTTCACAGACAAATCGATTAGAGACAGTTCACCGCCGTGGATGCTTGAGGCATTTCACATAGAGGAAGAAAGGGAGAAGCAGAGGAGGGAGGGAGCAACGGTGAGCGCTGAAGTTGGCCCTCCCCCAACTCATTTTAAGGCAAGCGTGTCCTGCCAAAAATTGAATGCATAGACACGTGACAACAATACATTGTATATTGTTTCGCCTCTAGACTCATAGAACATTTGATGTGACATGACATGGTAACAACATTGTTTGGCTTAAAAACATATGTTTTTCTCCTTTATGAGAACATTTTAAATATGGAAGGGATTTAGGATTTTTTTAACCCAGCTAACCTCTTATTATGTGTGTAGGTTGGAAATACGGACCCAGATCCCTGCTTGTATTATTTCACACTGTCTTAGAATCCACATGCCTCTAAGGGCCAGAGTTTGTTTAACTTTTAATATAAACCGTTTCATCACAAGGTCTATTAAGTTGAGGATAATCTCCAAGCCTTTCAGAATTTTCACAACAACTAGGGAAATTAATTTGATGAAAAGCTCCAGAACAGCTGTTTAACATACAGTTAGCTTTGGGTTTCCTTGTAGCCACGTACAACATTTTGAAAACTAGAAACAATACTACTTGTTGGCATCAGTGTTTTTCAGTAAAATGTTTTTCATTTGGTTCCAAACAGGAAAAATTCTCCAACATTAATGGACCTGGTCTTTAAACAACTTTCTTTGCTACCCATCTACAAGAATAAACTTTCAGTCTTGAACTGTATTTGGATGAAAAGATTTGAAAATTCTTCCAAGGTCACAAATGAAGCATACATAAGAAGACCTTGTGCTCAGATAAAGGAAAATTTGAAAATTTTCACCCCCTCCATCTGTTAAACTTTTATCCCTCTGAGGTCTGAGTCGTCACTGAAGATAACTCTCACTCTAGGGCTGGGTTTATCACCAATGATGATTTGAGTCTCAAAGATAAAGGAATGTCCATTTTACTTTCTGCTCTGTTGATGCATCTGCTGGTAACTGATCTGTAATTCCAAAACCTGGTTGTACAGACAGATATTTCATGTTGCTTTTACATATATAAGAGGTCAAATGCACGGCAACACAAGAAAACGTAGTAAAAAGTACACAAGACACAACAGTAGTCTAATAAAAGACAATTAAAATAGAAAAAAACACAAAGGAAGTCGAGTAAAACAAAAGAGATCTTGAAAAAAAATATCCGAAACACAACAGAAGAGATCAATATGGTGGAACAGCTGTGGAAGAGACGGAAACCTAAACATACAAAGGCTCGCACTGAGACACAAAAAAGGGAGGATTCAGTGATGTTGTAAGGGGGAGAAAAAGATGCAAATTAACATGTTTTAACTGCATGATTCATAAAATACTTTAGATAAATTTCCTATTAGCCGTTTACTGTTAGCTTGTCACTTCTACAGCTGTTCCATCTCATTATTGTCTCCCCCAAAAAACACTTCTGCTGTTGCAGCTTTCCCCCCCTATTTATGTTGTGTTTTATTTAACTTTCATTTTGTTTTCTGTGCTATTTTTACTATTTGCTAGTGTTTTCTTATGTTGCAGTGAACTGGACCTGTCAGGTCCACCATACACATTTTTAATATGTTGTGCTTAAGTTACAATCACAGTGTGCAATTCATGAAAACAAAGCTCTGCCAAAACGTACACAAAGACAAATAGTGTAATCATCCTTCTGTTGTCAATTTTTGTATGATAGTAGTTAATATTGTGTTGGTTTTAATGCATTATACTGAAAACTAACTACAGAACACAAGTATATGTTTTAGGTGAAATTATTCTTTAGGATAACATCTTTTAACAAAGGTCCTATATTCCCTTTTATGCTCTGAATATTAAAAAGTTAATTTATTATAAACACATGCAGACACCTTCCTTGTCTCCTCCATCGCACACACACACACACACACACAAACCACAAATTGCGCCTCCCCTTTGCCCTGTCTGGGCTGAAAGGTCAGAGTGTCTGGGAAAGCCTTCCTGGGATCCCCTTAAGTCATTAAAGGTCACTTGCATTGAGAGCAGACATATAGGCAAATATATAGACACTAGCTACACTTATAGCCACGCGTTTAAACATGGAGATGAGCTGCGTAGAAGCGTTCGTAAAATGAAAAATGGCTGTCCCATGTGTAAATTAAAGGACACCACACTTTCAAATGAGCCTGTCAACATGCTCTATAATAAGCCTGAGCTTGGACAATAATGGTGAAGGATATTTAAAAGTGATATTGACTGAAGCCAGACAGTGTGAGCTTCAAGTACTGGTGAATGGCCGCATTTTCATTGCTAATGTTTGATTTTCCTTAAATGAAGTCAGCTCATTTCAAATTAGTGCCGCCGCTGACATGATAGGTGAGAAACTTCTATTGTGATAAAAAGCACAAAAGTGGTGACAACGGTAACACTATTTAAGAAGAGAAGTGTGTAAGACTGAAATGACACCTGTCATGAACATGGTAGAGTCTTTATCAACGTTAATTACTGCTCTCATTAATTGTCCTTCTGTCACTTAAATAATTTCAGAGCCAGATTGAAGTCAGAGATGCTTTTTGTAATGACAGCTTGACATCAGAATTATTAGAGCTCGCTAAAATTAGACTGAAAAATAAATGTAGGTGTGACACAATGTTATGTACTTTCAAAACCAAGTACAATATAGAAAAAACATACAGAAAATCTCTTTAGTTTTAGTCTTTGTCAGTTTAGTTGAAATTTCAACACAAGTGACCTGGTGGATGCTGAGAGGTCAAAGAAACTGGTATATTTCTATTTGTGTATTACCAGCAAATTTAATATCGTGAGACACATTTAAATGTGTTATGAATATTCTTTAAGTTCAACTACAGTTGTTAAATTTGGAGTAATGATTAAACCAGTCATTGCTTGGTTGGTGTTGATCTCTCAAACTAAGTTAAACCTTTAAAATAAAGAGACATGAATGTCTGAAATACCACCTAAACACAGTAATAAACATTAGTAAAATCCCCCCAATGGTGTTGTGAAGTTTTATATCAGTTCAGCTTTGATGCAAGTAAAACTGTGAAGCCACTTGAGATGACTGCCATGGTAAAGACCCTATCATATCACTCTTATGCATACATTTATTTATGTAGCACCAAATCACAACAGGCGTTGCCTCAAGGCACTTTATTATTGTAAGGAAAAGACCCGACAATAACACAGAGAAAACCCCAACAATACAGAGACAAGCACTTAGTGACATTGGGAAGGAAAAACTCCCTTATAACAGGAAGAAACCTCCCACAGAACCAGGTTCAGAGAGTGGCAGAGACAGAACAAAAAACCCTGTGAAAGAGACCCAGAGATTAATAATAAATAATGATTAAATGAGGAGTGGTGAGTAAGCACATAGCAGTATCGATGGTTAGCTAATAAGGATGGAGGATTTGTACATCCTGTCAGGTATGCTGTTATCCTGCATTTATGTTCACTTTGCCTGAATGTAGTACATGTAGTAATGTAAACTGGGACCATATAGTTACAGAAAGTAATCCTGCAGTGTAATGTGTACCCACTCCTGTCTCCCTCTCATAAAGAGTCCTTGATTTAGCTGATTGCAGACCAGGGGCAAGAGCCATGCTTGCCGATTATGATAATGGCAGTCTGTGTTAACAAGAGGCCTGATCTGAAGTCTGAGAACGGACTGTGGTGATCCAAAAACTGACCCCAGTTTAGCATGACAATGGAGCTGAGGCCTTGTTGTGTTCGTCTTTCTCTCTTTCTGTCTACTTCTCCTTTGTTCATTTGTCTACAGCTTGGAGTAAAACATATAGTGTATTTTTAGACTGGCCTGTTGGTCAGCGATAGAACCACTCACTCCAAAGTCACGCCAGTAGATCAGTTGCTATTTAAGTTCTCCACGGTACCACATTAATGGTTATATGATGTGTCATTCAACCGACATTTAACCTTTTATGAAAAGAAACTGCATGTTGTTTGATTATATATGGGGCCATAAGTACTTGATCATTAGAAACAGGTGAACATGAAACATCTATGATATACAGTTAAGGTGCTCAAAACCATAAACCTAATACTGGGTGGATCAATAAGATCTATTCTAAAATGCATTGATATTTTGGAGCTGGTAATTCTATAAGTAGTTTTAGGCTAACGTGCAGCATAGTTATAGACAGTGAGCTGCATGAGTCAGAAAATAAAATGCTGATTCTTAGTATCATCTACCAAGATCATTGTTTTACCCAGTGACTGTTGGATGTCAATGCTTCTGTAATTGGTTGGACTTGAACTGTTTAAACTAGTGAGGTCAAGTCTATGCAGGTTTTTCCCTAAAAGTATAAACTATAAAGGAGATCTATACTGGGTGACCTATGACCTGGGTTAGGTTTGGTTCCCATTAATGTCAGTTTCCTTATATATAATTTTAATTTTCACCTGTTAGGAACACCACAATGGAAAAGAGAAAAAATAATATTTTGTGCAAAATGTTGTTGTGGTTGCATCCACACTGATGATAATAACTAATCATAAATTACGAGATTGTTCTAACAGCTAACCTCTGAAAAGAAGACGGGCAATTTATTATTTTTTACCTAAAATCACTGTCACACACTTGAGTACTCACACAGACCATCACACTAAACTGTCTGGGGATTATTCGAATAATTATGAATAATACATGAGTGTTTCCCCTCCCCCTGGCTCCCACTGCTGCCTCTTATTGGCTTTGGCACACTGCCACTCATTCACTACTGTCGGCCAGTCGGTATGTCTGTCTATCTAGCTGTGGGACCTCGACACAAGACGCGCTTCCAACAATCAGACCTCATTTTCCCTCATAAAAAGAAGATCAGTGCTGCCCATGACCACGGCAATCACATTAGCAAAACCCTTTCTTATGAAAACAGGCCAAGTTTATGGAGCAGGGTAAAATATGGGGTAGCGCTCAATCACCAAAACAGAAATATATTGTTCCCAGTTTTTGGGTTAAGTCGGTATGAGTTTTTAAAGGCTGTAATATTTTAGAATGTAGCTGCCTACAGGGAAGAATTTGTGCCAGTATATACTTTTAACAGCATCAGTGTTACAATAAACCATTTCTTTCTTTTGGGATTTGGTTTTCACTTAATTGTCACATTTGGGTCTTTACACCTGTAAATTTCTTTGACATCTGGAAAGCTGACTACAAGAAACGACAGCCTATTTGCCATCAAACATATTCTAAACCTTGACATGCAAAGATATTAAGACAATCGCTGTTAGTCTGCAGTTGATTAATCAGGGTCAGTTCGTCAAATGAAACAAGGTCTGATTGTGGACTGCTTATCAAGATAGCCTAAAAGCCAATATATAAAATACTCACATTTTGACTTTCAGTTTTTCATTTTCATATATATCTGCAACAAATAGGTACAGAAGAGGATTAGGGCCACTGGGAAAAAAAGATTAAAGTCAGATTTCAGAGATTAAAGTCAGAATTCTTTTTTTTTTTTCTAGTGGCCCTATTCCTCTTTCATAAATAGTCATAAGATTGTGACATGTAAAAAACTCAGAATTTCTAGTAATCGTTCCTCCCTCGTTGTGTGTTAATTGTGAGCTTTGTTGTCATTGTTGATGCAGTCTCAAGAAAAATTTCAAAAAGCAAATTTTCAACTAATATTTACACGAAAGCATCTAGAAATCTGTGAAGATTTAGTAAACAGATATTTACCACACAAATGTCGCTACCTTTGAAACAAATGGGTTTATTCCACTTGTACAACGTGTGAAGCTTTTTCTAATAATTGAAAATCAAAATTTACCATTTCCAATGTCTCTTTAATTTTGGCACAAATTGTTTAAAAAGCCAAACAGATGACATTTGAACAGAATACTACTTTTTGATAAGTGCACAAAAATCAGAGTGCTAAAAGAGCATCATTGCTCTTTTTCTGCCCAGCAAAAAGCTTGTGTGTGATCGCCTGCCCGTGTTGCAAACAAGCAGGAGAGATGAAAGGTTGGAGGGGAAATCAATAGCTCCTCTGAGGACATCGCCTGACACAACCTTGTCAGACCGGGCAAGGATATTCTAGGACACAGAGAAGTAAGGAAGGAAGTTCACTGCCAAATGTAAATACAAACACAATTCACAATGTTGAGGTTGAAATATTTTATCTTTTAAAAACTGCTAAAGAGGAAAAGTCTCTCCTACAAATACTACATTACCCATTAATACTGTAGGGTCCTTTCACAAAAAAGATTTATGCTTCATCGAGGGAAAAAAAAAGCCCTTTGTCTTTCTACCATCTGCTGTTGCCTAAAATACTCCGAGTTTTGGTTGAGTTTCTTGGGTTCGGCTGTTAAACATGCACCACATTTCTTCCAATCCATCGTGGCTGCGTGAAATTTTCAACATGGTCAAGGAATGTTTGCGTTCTGTATCTGAGAACCGTTGGATCTAAGGAACCATTAAACCTTGATCCCTGAGACCGACTATCCGTTAATCGCCTGGACGTCACTGTACTTCCTCCCCATTCCTTCGTCACATACGATAATAACATTACGGTCAACTGACACAATGTGCAGTGATGTTGGGCAGGGATGTGCTAGGACTCACGCAATTCACTGGCTCAGACAGTACCACATGGGGGATTTGTTCCAAAATCTCTATTAAGGTGAAAGGTGAGCTGGGGTCACCAGACTGCTTCTGTGCCATCTATAAGTGTATGCTGGCGTATTGGGAACAGTACAAGCTTGTGTACAAGTATGCTCACCCTTAGACAGTTGACTCTGAGGCTTTAAGAAGGCGAATCAGGTCATCAGTGTAACCGGGGGACAATCACCAGTCTGCTGTCTGCATAGAAACGCACACACACACACCAACATGCACACACACACCTCTTGTCCTCCTTTTTCTTTCTTTCTTTCTTCCTTTATACCTACAACCCTTGTAAGAGAACATCATTATACCGCAGGATCTATCTTATGCGTTGACAGGACCATGTAAAATACATGGAGCTTGTCTTGGCTTAATGTATTGCTATGGAAGCAGAGGAGACCAGCCTAATGACCACATGGCTTCATTATTTCAAATATTAATGTAATTTCCCTCCTTTGTGTTTCCTGCACATTATAAAGCAGACCACCATCATGGCAGACCCACTGTAGGATGTAGAAAAAGTAGGCCATTTAATGTGCATAATCCACATTTTATCTGTTCAACACTGTCAAATAGTACAACCATCGAGAAAAAAATAAACCAGTGATTATTATGATTTAATCAATAGAAAAAGCATTATTTGTCTATATATAATTTCCATTCTCTGTCCTCATGCCCACAGTCAGTTAATAGTGGTACTTCCTACCATATATTAGTTTTAATGCATTTAAGCCCTGCATTATTACTTATTCTTAAGTCAAAACTAATCAAAAAAACAGAATTTCTTTAAATGATGTGTTTATAAATTAAAGCTTATTAGGCTGTTTAAAAAAAAAAAACAAAAAAACAATTATTTCTAAAATAAACGTCTGAAAGTTATGATGCTGACCCAAATTGAAATATTAATATAAACAAATAAAGAACAATAATTAAAGCTAAATATGCTGAAGCAAAGGACACTTCACTGCAACTTAGCTAGCTAGTATAGTAGGCTAGCTGTAGGTATATTTTTCTATAAGGAGGTTGATAAAATATACTATTTAATATAGTAGATAGTAATCGCCAGTGTTAGGTGTAAAAGTGGCCACAGTTGTTACTGTTAATACAATACTACATGCATACATTGGCCCTGTGATGGCAGGTGTACCCCACCTTTCACCTAGTGACAGCTGGGATAGACTCCTGCAAATTAGAGACGTCACAAGAAAATGGATGGAGGTTTGGATGTAACACATTACTGTACTAAATTTGGTGCTCACATTACAGGTAGTGATAGATGTTGTTACTTGCAATCTCTAACCTTTTCTGTAATCTGCATGATGGACAGTCAGAAAAACAATGTTTTGAAATGCCTTTTTATGAACACTTGCATGAGATTGTTTGACCTTAGTTCATGATGGAGATATAACAGAAACAACAACAGAGGATCGGAGATATACATATTACACTGAAGTGACAGAGAAAATGTGTTCAATGTGCTCACGCTGGAAGCATTTATCCACCACTGCAAACACTTATCCAACTCTTTTTAACTTTTATGAGAACCATTAGATTTCTATGTGATGCTAACCCATGCTGGACCCAGAGCGATGCTCGACTGGAGTATATGCTGACCCCAACCAAGCAATTCAATTCAATTCAATTCAATTTTATTTATACAGCACCAAATCACAGCAACAGTCTCCTCAAAGTGCTTTATATTGTAAGGTAGACCCAACAATAATACATACAGAGAAAAACCCAACAATCATATAACCACCTACGAGCAAGCACTTTGGTGACAGTGGGAAGGAAAAACTCCCTTTTAACAGGAAGAAACCTCCAGCAGAACCAGGCTCAGGGAGTAGCGGCCATCTGCTGCGACCAGTCCAGTTGGGGAGAGATAAGGAAGACAGGATAAAAGACATGCTGTGGAAGAGAGCCAGAGATTAATAACAAGTATGATTCAATGCAGAGGTCTATTAACAAATAGTGAGTGAGAAAGGTGACTGAAGAAGAAACACTCAGTGCATCATGGGAATCCCCTAGCAGCCTACGCTTGTTGCAGCATAACTAAGGGAGGATTCAAGGCCATGCGATCCAGCCCTAATTATATGCTTCAGCAAAAAGGAAAGTTTTAAGCCTAATCTTATAAAAGTAGAGATAGTGTTTGTCTCCATAATCCAAACTGGAAACTGGTTCCATAGAAAAGAGGCCTGAATACTGAAGGCTCTGTCTCCCATTCTACTTTTAAATACTCTTGGAACCACAAGTAAGCCTGCAGTGTGAGAGCGAAGTTCTCTAATGGGGTGATATGGTACTATAAGGTCATGTGGTAAAAAGACAAAACTTTTTACCAGGTAAAAGGTGATATAAAACAACAGCATGTAGCGTCATACATCTCGTCAGGCGATGGAGCTATGGCAGGGCATTTACCAATCAGAAGGTTGGTGGTTCACTTCCTGACTCCTCCAGTCTGTATGAAGCCAAGATAATGAAGCCTGAGTTGTCCCAGAGTTGAAAAGCACTACAGAAGTAGCACTCGGTTTACCATTTTACCCATATATGTTCCTATTGTAGAATCACTATTGCTGTTTGTGAAGTCCACTTTATTAGTTCTAACAAAAATCAATTTGTTCCTTACAAGAACAGAAATTTCTGTTGGTAGGTGTAATATTTAAAGTTAATTTTTAAATTGATTGATTCTGTATACAAGGTTTAGCAAAAGGAATCATCCGATTTTGGATGGCTATGTGTTTCTAAGTAACGGACATAGAAGCTTGTGGTATTTTGTAAAATACATGGATGAATATAAAGTTTTACATAGTTGATATTGTAAAACTTGTAGGGAGTCATTTGATTGTTGAGGTTTTCTCTGCATTATTTGATCTTTACCTTCCAATATAAAGCACCTTGAGGCAACTGTTGTGGTATGGCGCCTTATAAATAAAATTGAATTTAACTTAACTATCTTCAGTTTTTTCTTCTAACTCTTTCTTTTCCTCTTGTCAATCTTCAACCTCTCCTGCCATTCATAATTAGACCGATACAAATCCTTTCTTGATCTTTTCTCATTCCAGCTTCACATATCCATTGCATACCTTTCTTTCTTCTTTGTTTCTTTCACTGTTTTCCCTTTGCCTTTTCTTTCACTCTTTATTCTCCTTCTCCTACATGTACTGATGCCTCTATTATTTTTTCTTTTCACCTCCACTTCTCCATTCATTCTTCCTTCCTTTCCTTCTTCCTGCTCTTCTCACAGATCGCGACCTTCTGCCATTTTTCTTTTTCTCCTCATTTCCTCCCCTTTGCCAGAGAATCAATTTCTGCCCTGGGCATGGTCGACATCCCTTTTCGCTGCCACAGACACGCACGCACACACACACACACACACACACACCTTTTCGCAAGGCAAATAGGAATATGAATTACACACATCCACACACACACCCTTGGTGTGGTCAGGCGACTTGGGCTGACCTTTTCACCGATTCCCGTTATTAGAGAAACTGACATTCAAACCTCCCCAGCCCCCAGGACACTGAGAACACTCCTGTACCACACAAACACACATACACTTTCCCTACACTTTTTTGGTCTCAGAACCTGACTGTTCCATCTCTCAAAATTTAACCGTCCGGCTTTCAAACATCCATCTGTGGCTGCTGGTGTAAGGTTCCCTCATTAAAACCAACAGGAGTGCCAGAAAGGTCCAAGTCCATCTAAATCCAGGAAAGGAAAAGTGATCCCTCTGTGGGGTATGCTGATCAATATGTGTGGTTTGAAAAAAAAAGTCTTAGTGTGTAAAACTATTTTAGCACTTTTACATTCCACTGCCAAAAGATTTATAATCCTATATTGTTTTTGATCCACTGTAAGTCAGGCAACAACTCAAAACTTTCAACTCTAAATTAGTTTCATTAAAACATCATCACATGTTCTGTGTGCTTGATTTGTAGGCTGATTGCAGGCATGTTGAGACTTCAGATGAAATACTCACCACATCACAGATAGTCCACTGATTGAGATGATTTGTATGCACTGTTCTGGCAACACAAGGCAAAGCAAGCATGGAGAGTCTAAGTACTTTTTTTAAAGGGGAACTCCAACAATTTATGCATGAAGGTCAATTTTCCGCTCTTGGGGAGTACCCCTGGGGAAGTTGGCCTGTAAACATATCTGAATATCCGAGGCTACATCCCCAGTGATGTCATGCAAAACTAATGTCTTGAGAACGCCTTTAGCTTACCCATGAAGTCACTGATCTGCACCTTCAGCACCTCTGCTTTGAGAGCCTGTAGAGTTTGCAGATCGCAGTATGCATGTTGTAACTGTGTACTGTCACCTGAGGGCACTGTCAAAAATATGTGGAGCAGCTAGTATTGTGGGCTACTCTTGTTTATGTTTTTTCCTTTTGCTAGTTCTTTAGCTTAGCCCCAGCAGCAGGAAATACAGAAGTCTAAGTACACAAAGAATGTCTTTGTAGTCAAGTAAAACCAAGTGTTAAACACAATAAAAACTCTCCATGGATGGCATTATGTGTGCTTCTCATGCTTCTTTTTAATGTTTTTGTGCTTCTCCTCCCTCTGGTTCAAGCCATCTTTTCAAATAGTCATCACTTTATCTTCAAAATGTGCCATAGCAGTGGTTCTCAACAAGAAAAATATGATGATTTATTTTATTAATGGACAAAGGATATCCATAGTTACATGGCTCTGTGAGAAAAAGGATCGCACAGCATTTCATAAAGAGAACATCATACCAACAGTTAAACATGGTGGTGGTAGTGTGATGATCTGGGGCTACTCTGCTGCTTCCGGACCTGGATGGCTTGCCGTAAATGATGGAATGATGAATTCTCCTCTGTATTAGAAAATTCTAAAGAAGAATGTCCAAGTGCATTTGTGTTATGTACCAGGACAATAATCCAAAAACACACCGGCCAGTACACCTTTGAATGGTTACAAAAAACAAAATGAATCCAATTGAGATACTTTGGCGTGACCTTAAAGAGCCGGTTGAAGTTTGAAAACCGTGGCTGAATTAAAACAATCCTGCAAAGAAGAGTGGGTCAGAATCCCTCTACAGTGATGTGAAAGTCTCATTGTCAGTTATCACAAATGCTTCATTACAATTCTTTCTGTCAAAGACGGCAAAAGCAGTTATTAGGGTTTGAGGGCACTTACTTTTTCATTAAGTTCCAGGTTTGAAAACCTTTTTAAGTTAAATAATGAAATCATTGTGCAAAAGACAGTGTTAAGGCCATTGCACACTGACATGTTGTGAAAACACAACTGGAAATTCAAAATTTTTCAGATTTGGATTTAATATGTATACCAAACACGTGATGCAGGGAAAAAAAGTTCAGTTAACATCAAATGATGATGACAAACAAGAAAAGGAAGAAACATATATTTTGGATTCACCCCATTCCCATGAGAAGGCATCAGTCAGGAGCTCCAGAAGTTGAAATTGTATCAAAACCTCTTTCGTACATATTTCAGGATGTCAATGCCTCAGTCTGAGCTCTTGTTAGCAGAGCTGGAACCCAAATGGATTTATTTTACTATTTCTGTTTCCAGTACTGGTGCACGTTTGAGCTACAGCACACTTGCTGGCAAATGCAGTTTACTGATTGGTCAGATCTTTTTATTTAGATCTGAAAAGCTGAAACAATAATCCTGGTTAAAAAAAATAAATGCCTCAAAATCGTCCAGATTTCACAGTCAGTGTGAACGCAGCATTAAGAACTGATGAGTCCTAAAAATACTTTTAACACAGGAACTATTGACACAGATTTTATGTATACAGAACTTTAGGCTTGATTTTTGTTTTGGCTAGTAACAAGATCTAGACTGGTGCCTGTTTTAGCCAGTATCAGCTAATTTCCAAAAACTAGAAGCCTTTACCTTATAAATGATTTCTGATATATCGTTTTTCCATCTTGGTGTTCCAAATATTCAAAGAGTCTATACAAAAAGTTGATGTTAAACTAATCCATACCCTATTCCTTACCCTAGATAACGTACCAGTGGCCAGGTGGATGTTAAGAAGTTGAAAGAAGACTGGACCAACCCAGGGTATAGAAGGCAAAAGAACATTATTCTAATCTGTCAATCTAATGTAATTATCACTACAGCTTGTCATTTGTCATTTATTATTGCATCTTACTTCTGGGGTGCCAATTCTATGCATTACAATTATGAATAGATTTCTTTATTAATCTTTTTTTTATAAATTAAGTCTTCCCAATCTCTACATTTGTCCAGACTGGTGAAAAGCATTAATGTACAGGAATTAAGTACATACACATGTATGCATTTATTTGTGCATGACCTAACCACAAGCACTAATTGAGCATAACAATACCCTCACTTTGGTCTTATTTAAAATGGGCTGAACTGATTACTGTTATTACAGTGAAATGGTGCCTAGTTTACTGGAGCTGGCCTCAGCTCATTTCAAGTACACACACTCACATACACATGGATGGAAAATAAACACAATCAGCTCAGCCTGTGATCAATCTATCATTACTTTGTTACTGTGTTTTAATAGGCCCAATGGGTGGATGAATGGAAAGAAGAGATGAAAGCAGGGAAATGTTCACATATTGTCTGTGTGTGTGTGTATGTGTGCGCGCGCACACCTCTGTCTACAGTTTGATAATCCTAACAAGTTCCAACATGTGGGCCCTTAGCAGCATAATGGACTCGGATTAAAGCCATCAATCACCTGAAAACTGATTGCACCTAGCAACTACAATAACCTCACACACACAAACCGGTCGTGGAATGACAGTAATGCACAAATCTGCTTGACCGATCCTGCATTGACGAGTGGCAAGCTATGAGCAGTTCTTTGGTCATTTTAAAAACACTGAATGTCTATGTGAGATGCACATGAATGTGTATGTTTGCTTTAGCAGGCAGCCTCCCTGCAGTTTCACTCAGCACTTCTTACCTGTGGGTGTGGCTGATAACAGGTGTGTATGTACCTGTGTGATCTTGTGTGTGTACAAAGGTGTGGATGGGCCAGTAGAACAGGTCAATCATATGACCAGTGCTTAGGGGCATGGAGTGCGTGGGTGTGTGTGTGTTTGTGTGTGTGAGAGAGAGACAGAAAGTGAAAAAGAGAGAGTTTCTTTGTGACAGTTTCTGGGAAAACAAAGGGAAGACTGGCATAGAGCCAGCTGTGTATGTTCAGCTGTGTGTGTGTGTGTGTGTGTGTGTGTGTGTGTGTGTGTGTGTGTGTGTGTGTGTGTGTGTGTGTGTTTGTGCGCGCGTGTGCAAGTTGAGGTGGACGGGGTTATTCTGAACTACACCAGCCGGAGGCGATGGGACAGATAGCATACTGTACATGTACACCTCTTTTCTTTCTTTCACTTATCACCATTTTGCCTTTTACACTTTTTCGGCCCAATAATTTGATCGTCTTTGCATTCAAATATGTTTCAAAACATGACGAGAGTGATTAGGGTTCCAAAATGACAATGTCTAATGTCTTCTTTGAGAAATAGCTCATCAATTATGGCAATCTATAACTCTCCCATGTCTATAGACCTGATAGCTTCAAAGAAAGACTACAAAGAAGAGTGTACATCACCCCCTCGCTCGCTCTCTCTCTCTCTAGCACGCTCTCTCTCTAGCTCAATCTCTCTCCCTTTGTCTTTTTGTTTCTCCTCAGTGACCCAGAAAGAGAAAAAGCCAACTCATCAGGTTCACCCTCCACCTGTAAGTCAAAAATAGAGCTAGTTGAAGAGACAAATACACTTTCTGTTCCAGGAAAAAAGGAAGTAATGTAATATACAAGTAACTTTAGTCAGTGTCAGTGGATTTTAGAATTTCCCAAGCCAGTTTGACCCCATTTCTGAGCGGTGCAAAATGTTGGAAGTATAGAAAACACCAATGATGACAACTTGACCACTAAACCTGTTTATGGCTGCTGTCTGTCTGGTTTCATTTGTCACTCATGAATTCTTGAGAGATAATTTTACTTATGTGAAAGTCTGGAAAGTTTGTGATGAAGCTGTTAATGAAGGCAAGCAGTACTTCCACAAAGTTTCTTTTGTTTGTTTGTTACCTTTTGAAATTAGTTTTTGATTTACTTTAACAGACCCGACAATACCAGTGTACGTTTCTGTTTAAGTCATTCGAACAACTGATCTTTTTTCCTTGTCTGATTTGTAATTTTTTTTTACCAGTCTTTACAGACCTGAAAGGGTTTATTCAAAAACTTTGATGGGAAAAATTATATGAAATTACAGGCAATTCCAAAGGCTTGTTTCAGGCTTTATGAGCTATTTCTTAGGACACTGGTAAAATCTAGCATCAGGATCCTCAAATGTCCACAGTAATAATTTTTCCATATGGATGTTTAGTGGCCTTAATATCTATCATGTTTATCATTTCAGTACAGCAGACAGACAAGCTAATATTTGCTCATTTTAATTTTTTAAAAACAGCAAAGATGATGCCTTTGGCAAGGACCGGATCATGAGAGTTAGCATCTGGAAGGGAACATGATTATGTGTAACAAATTCCATAGCGTTAAATCCAAATCTTGATGAGGCATTTCAATCAAAGCTATAAATGTGAGCCTCGTGGTGGCGGTAAATAAAATGTTAGGGGATTTCCAAAGTTGTTTTGATCTTTATGAAATACAGATCTACAAATTTCAGTCAGTTCACAGAATAACTGGACCAAAGAGGTGGACCAAGCAACCTACGGACCAATACTGGCATCATACAATGACTAAAAGATAATCAATATATATATATATATGTTTTAGAAAGTTTTCTTTGCCTTTGAATAACTTCTCTTTAAGATTTAGGAAGCAAGTGGAGTCAAAAACAGGACAGAAATCTGTAAGCAGTTTAAAGGTTTTATTGAAAGAAAAATAAAGAGTCAACAAAAAGGTGGAATCTGAGGCTGGTAAATGGACTGGTTCTTACGAAAGCTAATTAGCAAGAGGAAAGCACAATCCGGTTGTTCAGTGATGACGCGACGAATCCTACTTCCGGGCCTAAAGTAGTCTGCGTTTAATATGGCTTTTGTGTTGTTAACATGTTTAATGCTTTGTATTTTCTTCTATTTATCTCAAAAAGCTCCTAAAAACAGTCAGTGATTACCGTTGACCTCCCTCGGCTTTTATTACCACTAATCATTTATTTAAGCTCAGTTTTTAAAACCTTACGATGTAAATACAGCACAGCCCATGCAGCAGTATATGAATAACTAACCTCGTATTGTGGATGGATTATCTCAGTTGTTCTCCTGGCTGAAGTTTGGTCCGTTTACAGCATCCTGCCATGCGATTACATTTGTTCCTGACCACTGAGAACACTCACGTTAACTTTTATCAAGTGGAAAAAAAGTTAGCTTGTTTATATTATGCTAACATAGCTGTGTCGCTAGCGGTCACGTAGCACATCATTATATACCAGCTAGCCAAACTTCAGTAACCCTACAAACGTCACTGCTGTTTAGTTTTCTGTCTTCATTTGTGTTGGAAGTGATAGCAGAGCTGTACGTTTGAATTTGTTTCTAAACCCCTGCAGTCAGGACATGCTATATTGTATTTAGATGGAAGATAGTGAGCTAACTTCCTGCTAACTTCTAACGCCGTTAAATGTCATAAATTCCGTTTTCATGGATTCCTGGATGTTAAACTCAATTGTTACACCTGGTAGAGAAGAACGCTGATCATTTTATTAAAGATGAAAGACTTTAGACAGTGTTTTAACTCTCAGTAATGCCACAGTGATCATTTGATATATGGACCTGCAGCAGAGTTTAGGCCCAGACACGGCTAGTGACGTCAGACTGAACAACCGGATAAAATAATCCAGTCTGGGCACATTAGAGCAGTGGTCCTCAACCTTTTTTGCGCCACGGACCGGTTTAATGACAGACAATATTTTCACGGACCGGCCTTTAAGGTGTCGCGGAAAAATACAACTAAATAAAATGATACGACCAAGACAAACACTTTGGTATTTAGTAAATACAATATTAAACGTGAATTCACTGTGTAATTGTGTAACTTTATTAGCAGCGTCCTCCTGAAATGCGCCAACAACATTGAGAGTAACATCCTCCTCTCTACCCCTTAATGCTCTCTGGTTGCTATGGTAACGCGTAAATGGTTCTTTCAAAATAAGACACACAACTATAACACGGGAAAGACCCAGGGAAAACCATAAATTTCACACCATACGGTACCGGTACCGGTCCGTGGCCCGGGCCTTGGGGACAGCTGCATTAGAGTATAACTGTGGTTGATGGAACAGTCTGACAGAGTGGCCGGAGAGGCTGGGATATACATGTAAAGTGTGGTGAGATGATAAGGCGTTGGTATTTTACAGCATAACACATACAGAGTTGATGGTAATTAATATTTTATCAAAGATGATTGCTTGGGTCAAGGTGTCCTTTGGTGGAAGAACTTGGTACACTATGGCAATTTCAATATGCTTGCCATTATCCAACAAGCTTGGTTGTAAATCGCAGTATTTTAACTCAGTCGTATAGACATATACTGTGCCTCCAGTAGTGAACACATTGAGCACTTGTGAACAATTTTTGTATGTAAAACTTTATATTGAGCCGTGTATTTTAAAATTTACTGGTGCTTCTTTGCCCATTACTTTAAAAAAAAGATTCTTTTTGATACTCCCTGTTTTATGTCCCACGACGGGGTCAACAGGTCTTTCAGGGGTGCTGACCCCAGACTGAAATGAATATAAAGTTTACAAAACCAAAATTAATTAATTAATTAAAGTTGGAGTTGACGTTTTAATGATTCTAGTCTTGATTCCAGTTTTTGAAATAAAGGTACTAATTCCCCCTTAATTTATTTTGAACCGCTCCTTTAAACAGCTTTGTGATTGGCATGGAATATTAAAACAGTAAACCGGTGTAAAAGAAACTCTTTCCATGGAAAGGAGTTCCTGAAGGCAGGGTGAGGCTGGTTTCACTGCAGGTTTTACCAACTGACACCTCTTGCAGCTGTTGGGAGTCTGTATGTAAGTCTGTTGTGTGTATTGTGCTTGTGAGGCGTTCACACGCTTCCATGCAGTCCCGTGGTTTTAAGCAGACACCGAAACCTGGACCTGGGTGAAGAGGTGGGGCTGGAGGCTGTGTGAACGTTAACTAGACGCAACATACTAGATACACCCCCACCGCTTTTAAGTGTACCCACACATGTTTAGTCTTCCTCCTGCAACCAGCAACAAAGGTGTTTAGTCATGTGAAACCCAAGCCTCAAACCCACAGGTTGAACTTTGACCTTTCACACACACAAATGAACGCGCAGGAGGAAAATGAGTGGAAGAGATTAAAGGACAGAATGGGAGTGTGTGTGTGTGTGTGTGTGTGTGTGTGTGTGTGTGTTTGTGGAGCTGGGTTATAGATGTGTTGTATATATCCACACAGGTTCCAGACATAACATCTTAATTTTTTTTTTTCTTTTCCAACAAAGGTGACTGCCCCCCCCCCTCATCTGTGTAGCTGCAATTAACCTCCATAACCTCGGTGTGTATGCGTGTATGTTGGAGATTTTGTGTCCTAAACTTGGTTACACAAGATGGGCATGAGTCTCCAGGGTCATCACACAGACACACAAACACACCCACACATATATTCACACTGATAATCCATGCCTTTCCTGGACATCCTTTTATCCAGCTCAGGCCTCAGGGATTTTCCGTTAGCCCAGCCAGGCCGAGAGGCCTCTTTCTAGGGTCAGAGATCAGAGACAGCCCTTAATGACCCTGGAGGATCCGAACCCAGTGTAGCCCTTGCTGCCTACTGCTGCACTGTGAGGTCGAGGGGGGGTTAGAGTACAATTGGGGAGGATGATATAACCGAGAACATCATCAAGTGCAGTCAATGAGTGAGCTTATTCTTTTCATCTTTCAGCCACACTGCAAAAGGGTTATTTGGTGTTTACTGGCCTTTACTGTGTTACAATATGAAATCCCTGAAAAATAACCAGCATTTTAAACTGTCTCTGAAGTGGCACTCATAACATATTAGAAAGGATCATAAATGCTTTATAAGCATTGCAGTTGTTTCGTAATTTTTCTAACTGGAGCAGGAAGCCATAAATACAAGCAAATGATTTAAAGTGTACATCATCTGTCTGACATGTTTAAAGTTAATGATGTGGGTACTGATTTGTTGTTTGTCACAAACAGCTCATTTTAATATCCAGTTATATTTAAGGAAAATTGAAAGATGCTTTTCCTTTGCTAGCCCCACATGCTCATTTGACACATGTTGCTCTGCTTCCTCCTTCACCCTCCCCCACCCCTTCATTCATTCACTCATTCATTCTTTCATTCATTTACTTTGACAATGAATTTGAACTTCAGACTGGGTTCGAGGGGTGGGGTGAAAGAATGAAAAGAAGAGAAAAGGGAGGGAGGGTGCTCTCTTTTCTTCCACTAAGCCTACTCTCTGACCTTGCGACCCTGCAAAGGGCCAGACACCCTTCCCCCTTTCCCCCAGTTTCTTCAACCCTTGGCATTCTCAGTTACACCCTCAGCATATGCAGTTTTTGAAGTGAGTACGGCAATGTCGGAGGGGAGACAAGGGGAACGCAGACACAAATCAACACACCTGCCATCACCTGCTGTTTGATTTATCTTTTCTCCACCTTGCATTCCTTCACTGAAAGGCTATCAATAGACTTTGACCTCTCATGGCTCAGCTTAGCTTTGTGTGTAAGCATGTGTGCACTTGTGTAGGCTGGGGGTTGACTAACTGCTACACCTAAAACTGATTCAAATTGCACTGTATAATATTATCAGCAAGCAGTGACAGAGGAGCCACACATTTCTTACTAAATCAAGAAATTTGCAAATAATCTTCTCTTCTAGGAACGTATCAGAAACACAGTCAAAGCATGGGCAGTGGGGGCATGATTATAAGGCTCAACATGTGATTAAGTAACTTCGAACGCCGCTGTGTTTTCCACGGTGTTCTTTGAATAGTCTCAACAATTCCAGTGGCTACACCAAGGACAGGTTTTGAAAAATAAAGCATTCAACACAGTTTTATTTGTGGGAATAAAAACCTTTTCGTGCTCATGAAACACAAAAATCCTCTTGTAAGAATCAATACTCTCATCAAAACAAGGCGCACGGTAATGACACAAGTTGGTGAAATTGCAGCGTTTTAACAGCGAAGCTTAACATGCTGTTGTTTTGTGAGTGAGATACAAAGATGTACCTGTGGCTTGCTTTTGTCTGTCGGTTGATTTATGACAAATGCAAAAGGAATCTGACACACACAACTATTTGAGTGGATTAAAATGCAACTTTTACCTGTGACATAGACATTGTGCCCTGTGACTTTATCATCCATGCCAATGCACAATGACAGTTTCTTAAAATAAATGTTTTTTGTTTTATTCAAAATCAAGGAGGTCATAAAGTATTTGTTATAAATTAAATTACCAACGGATTATTGTTTGCAGTGGTTATAATGTTGAAGTTCCACTCTTCCTGGGATCTACCTGGAACTGACAATAAATCATAAAGACACCATACTTCACTATTATTACCACAATTAGCATTATTGTTTTGTAATTATACATTTAAACTTTTATTTCTAAACATTTTTACAGTGCAGCATTAGCATTTTTCTTTTTACCAATATGTTAAGTTTGAAAAGTTCATGCACCGCCTCCTCCAAATTCTTGCTCTGTTAACACAAAATAGGGGTACCAACACAAATATTTGAAGAAAACATGGGGTTTGTCCAGCAGTCTGCTGAGCTGGGCAGTTTTTCCTAATGTTTGACAATCAAAAGCCACATACATGTGCTTGCAGTTTGTATGGTGGCCCATGGAGGACAAACACACTCCAGATTAAGAAAGAGGAAAAACACAGGTTTGCACTGGGACACAAGAAGTACAAGATTTTTCACTGTTGTAAGAGAGAAACAAATAGAAGATAATGAGAGTTTTAATCACATGATACATATAATACTGTTGAAAGAAACGTTTGCAATTTACTTTTGCAGCATTTGCAACACTTTTGCAGAATCAGTGCTCTTTGTCACTGAATCTGTTATGGACAGAATTTCTAGGCACAGTCAAGTGGTAGAAGGCTTCATCCATGGTGGTCTCAGTAAAGCAGTTTGCAGCTGAGTGTGAAGAGTTGGGGATGAGAATTAGCTTCTCCAAGTCCAAGGCCATGGTCCTCAGCTGGAAAAGGGTGGAATACCAACTCCAGGCAAGGAACCATTTAGTGCCTCAAGTAGAATTGTTTAAGTAGCTCAGGGTCTTGTTCAGAAGTGAGGAAAGCTGTAGACTGACAGATGGATTGAGGCTGTAATGCAGTCATGTGGACGCTGTATCAGTCCATCATGGTTAAGAGAGAGCAGAACATAAAAGCAAAGTTGTCAATTTACAGGTCGATCTACGTCCCCAACCTCACCTATAGTCATAAGCTCTGGGTAGTGACTGAAAGAATAAGATTCTGGATACAAACAATGGAAATGGAAGAGTTCAGTCATTCAAGAGTAGCGCAGAGTAGTGCCGCTACTCAAAAGAAACCCATTGAGGTGATTCAGATATTTGAACACCCAGGTGACCAGGATGCTTCCTTGGTGCCTCATAGGTGAGGCGTTCATTACCCAGGGATGCTGGAGAGATATTTTCTGATTGGCCTGGGAAGGCATTAGTTTCCTCACTGACTAAAGAGGTGTTCTGGGTCAACTGCTCAGGGTGATGTCTCCTGTGACTCAACCCAAGATAAGCAAAAAATGGATGGATGGATGGTTCTGTCAACGGGTATCTGAAGCTGCCACAAAAATGGAAGCTATTTGAACTTTGACATCTCTTTGTTTTGCTCACAGTTTGATTTCATCTCAAAACAAAGCATTGTTGGTTGTGATGGGTTTGAGTCTTGCCTAGTCTGTCCATCTTACAGATGCTCCTAAAGGTCTATGGTGACGTTGGTCAAAAGGACAGAAAAATACGAAGATGATAAGAAAAATAAGTATCTCTGCAGAAGCTAGCTGAATACTTTTTTCTTTTCCTTTCACGTGATAGATTAGCTACCTTTTATATGTTTCAGCTAAGCTATACAGGTTATTCAAGTTAATCAAATGGCATCACCACCATGAACCAATAACTCTATTTTCACCTCAAAGAATGTGGACAAAGATTTATTTTGTGGTTCTTAAGTCAGTGTGTTAAACTGGAACTCCTACACAGCGGCGTTAAGTGTGCTGCGGTCAAAGGCAGTCATTATTCCTTTACTGGCTTTGATTGCATTTTTTTATATAGTGGACTGGCCTTGTGGTCATTATAAGTGCTAAGTAATGTTCAATGACTTTCCATTATAGTAAAAGGCATTTACTTTGCTGCCTTTTCCTATAGACTGCGGTGGTCAGTGTATAATAAACTGTTCGATATGTATAGACATAGCTTCTTCTATGTATGGCAGAGGGAAGCTGGCCAAGACAAAATGCACTTCTGTGGTACAGATGCCAACATATAATGAGTTAGAAGTAAGACAGACAAAACACATTCATGCACACACATAAATTCCTTTTCTTTATCAAGATTCCATTGGAACACTGTCACGTCAAGGCCACACAGTGACAAAAGCAATGTGAAAACGTGCTTTCGAAGGTCTTTGGAGAATCTCTTATTGTTGAAATCCTGCAGGCCAAAGACAAATCCACGGGAGTTTATGGAGGACTGCAGGTCATGGTCATATAGATTTTATAATGGTGACAAATGCATTATACTTTTCACATAAACCAGCACAGGAGAGGCCTGCTTAAGCAGAAATGACTTGAATGCTTCACACATTTATAACATGAATTTATCACAGAAAGAGAAAATGAGCGGGCAGTGGTAGGAAGAAATAATGGTGCTGATTTGTTTCATTTGCCCAGTCAGTGCTGCTGATGACCAGCTGTTTAGTCCTACCATGTCAATATATACTATACATATACAAAATATATATACCATGCCAATATACACGAAGTATTCGCTTGTCTGCCTTCACAAGTATATGAACTTGAGTGACATCCCATTCTTAATTCATAGGGTTTAATATGCCCACCCTTCTCAGCTTCAACACTTCTAGGGAGGCTTTCCACAAGGTTTAGGAGTGTGTTTATTGGAATTTTTGACCATTCCATAAGGACATTTGTCCTGGTCAGACACTGATGTTGGATAAGAAGACCTGCCTCACATTCTTGTCTCTAATTCATCCCAAAGGTGTTCTGTCGGGTTATGGTCAGAGTTCCAGACTCACTCATGCATGTCTTTATGGATCTGGCCTTGTGCACTGGTGTAGAGTGCACACGAGTTATACCACTGCATCCCATCCTTTGTATAGTGCTTGGTGATGTAGAGCTTTGATACAGCTGCTCTGCCATGTAAACTCATTCCATGAAGCTCGCTACACACTGTTCTTGAGCTAATCCGAAGGCCACATGAAGTTTGGAGGTCTGTAGTGATTGACTCTGCAGAAAGATGGAGACCTTTGTGCAGAGTGTGCCTCAGCATCCGCTGTGATTTTAAATGGCCTACTACTTTGTGCCTGATTTGCTGTCATTCCCAGCCACTTCCACTTTGTTATAATACCACTAACAGCTGACTGTGGAATATTTAATAGTGAGGAAATTTCACGACTGAACTTGTTGCACAGGTGGCGTCCTATCGTGGTACCATGTTGGAAATTGCTGACCTCCTGAGAGCGAACCATCGTTGTCTGTAGAAGCAGTCTGCGTGCCTAGGTTTTTGATTTTATATATCTGCATCCATGGAAGTAATTGGAACATTTTAGAAGTGAATCTCCTAAAAGTCAGGACATGAAAGTAACTTAGCAAACTTAGTTGCACAAACTTTGCTTTTTAGTTTGTTTTCCCTCCATCCCTTTGCAGCCTTTGTTGTTGTGGGGAAATTTGAGGCTTTTGCACCTGAGGGCTGCCCAGTACAAGTGACATCTTTAAATGCTCTTCTCTGCACCAGCTGAGGTTCACTGCCTTGGTGAAGGGCACCTGAAAGGTAGCAGGAGAAGTTGTTACTCCCCCAGCAGCAGTGACTGGAAGATGTTAGAAACCTGCTCCCAGTCCCAACTATACAAAGTAAAAGTGCTTTGTGGAGGAAGTAATACATGTCTCAAAAAGATACTGGTCATCATACTTGTAGTTTTGTATTTATTAGACATTTCAACAGACAGACAACAGACATTTCTGTTCCTTTGAGCCCAGAGATAGTTTAAGCAAGTTAGTGCAAGCTTTCTGACCTTTGACATTGTAGAAATATCAGCAAAAGTTAAAAATCATAGATCATCTCTGAATTGCGATGTTTTGTGCAAATGCATGGCCACTCTTTTTGGTGCTGATGCAGCAGTATTTCCCACTTCTTGTGGGGTTTTGAATCACATCTACTCTTTAGGTCAGTACCAGCATGCCAGGTTTGGATAGGATGTGAACAAATCATAAATTTGTTTTTGACCATAAGTCTTATTTTTATTGTAATACAGCATGGCCACAGTGCTCGCTAAAGCTACAGTAAATAATAAAGACAAATAATTGACAACAACACTAGTTGTTGTGTTCCCAAGAGGATGCAATATGCAGATAAAATCTGGACTGGTTAGTGAATGGAAAATAACAAGAAACTTTAATAAAGAACTTACTGATAACGGCACTGTGTAGAGTAATGGGAGAGTCCAAAACAGTGATAAAATCTAAAAGCATGAAATCCAAGCTAACAGTAGCAAATGGGAGAATGAAACAAAGGAGAACGGAAACATGAGGAACATACGACAACCTGTCAAAGACTGAGGAAGAAAATGGCATCTAAATACAGACAAGCGTGGAAAACGTGGCAGGATAGTGGTGCATTTGTTAGCACTGTTGCCTCACAAGATGGTGGGTTTCAATGCACCATCTGACCTGGACCTCTTTGTGCAAATTCTCCCTAAACCTACATAGCTTCTTTCTGGGTACCCACAGTCAAAAGACATGCAGTTAACTGATGATTCTTAACAGACAATAAGTGTGAATGTGAGTGCAAATGGTTGTCTATCTCTCTGTGTTGGCCCTGCAACAAACTGGTGACCTGTCCAGCTCATACCGTTCCTCTCACCCTATGGCAGCTGGGAAGGAAGCTCATACAGATAAACAGTAAGCTCTGGACAAAGGTGAACACAAAAGGCACAGAAAAAAAAAGCAATCAAAACTCAATAAAAACCCAGATGTAATAAAATTCAGGATGCCACATAGATTAAATAACAGACAAAAAAGACCATGACACAGGTTTCATTTAATGTCTTAACATCCACAAGGTTACCAGTGACCTGTCTACAGCAAGAGTTATGTTTTGTGACAAGCACATTAGAGTAAATTAAAGTCTCACACATCATAGCACTAATCTTTAAACAGGAGTGTTTAAAGACTTTTTAACTCCAGACAGGTAAAAATTCTATAAAAAGGAGTCAACATTAACCAGATACTAATCCTAACTCTAGATGGCTCACATCAAGAAAATGTTCATTTTATGATCAGTATCCACTGTATGCATATACTAAAGAGTATGTGGAGTGTTGATCAATATTATAATATTAATAGCTTTGAAAAAGATTAAAACAAAAGAGAGTGTACACATTTCTGGACTGTTTAAAGATGTGTTGATTTTTTCTTATGTTCCTTTAGGTGATCTGGGAAATCCTTTATTATGTTTCCTGTTTTGAATGATTCCCACTAAATGATATTCACAATGAGTAAGTCTTACATGTAATAGAAGGTATGCTGGTGTTTTATAAGGACGCGCACATGTGTGTGAGAGCTGGATAGAGGGGTGTGGTGTGTGAAGGACACAGTGCTGATTGATCCTGACAGTTTTATGAGGCTTTGTGACTACTGAACAAACAGAGGGGTAATGGTAGATAATGATATTTACTTAAGTACATTCTGTGAAAGTATATGCATTCATACGCAGTAAGTGTATATACACATGTGTGTGTATGTGAGACTGAGGTCCCATAAGGGACATCTATTATCAGCAACAGACACTCACTGTAGTCTGAGGAGTGACAGCATAGTGCACACATGTGCTTTGAGATAGTGAGCAAACTAAGTGGAAATAGTATACCCACGTGCACTAAAACAGCTGGGCTGTGTTGACCAGCAGATAGGATGGCACATGAGTATCATGAGTTCTCGCAACCCCACCCCCCTTGGTCAGTGCACTGACTGCAGACACATGCACACACATACACAGAGCAAGTAATATAGTGGCCATAAAGTACTTGAGCAAAGGCTAGGGTGAGGTTTGGGGTGGAGAACTGAGTTCATTATGTTCAAGGAACAGTGTAAAGCAAGTGTGTCAAACATCAGTCCCGTGGCCTAGAACTGGCCCGCCAAAACACTCCAATTCAACTCACTGGATGGCTTTGGAAGATGTGAAGAAGAGCAAAGATTTTGGACTTTTAACTGTATCTTCATAAGTTTTAGAGCTTTTCCTACTGATAAAGACAGCAAACAGATAGTTACAACAAAGTAACTAAGCAAGAAATGAACAATTAAAACTGACAGAAAAAAATTACAGAAAAGTTCATGTTTCTTCACTTTATAAATATATATATAAACCTACTTAAAATGTAGTCCCAAAGAGTCCGTATGCTGACAGATTTCTTCCATGACCATTTCTTTATTATGCAGAAAAACTGTTGAAATTCTACTTATTTGTCTTATATTCAATGTGTGGTTAAACTGTTTACTGAAAGAAAGAGGATTTTCCCTGGTCTGGCCCACTGGCCCAGGTCAAAGTGGGTTATATGTGGCCCTTGATGTAACATGAGTTTGGCATCCATGGTGTAAGCCATGTATGTTAAGAAAACCAGATCAGACACTCGCTCACTCTGTTGGGGGAACTGAACGTCTGGACTTGTTAAAACTCTTCCATTAAAAGCCATTTGTGACCATTTTTTTTAAATATGAGATTCAAAAAGATACAACAGTAATTGCTAGATGACGAGTTTGCAAGTAAAACATAGCTGTAGGGTGGGGTGGGGGTAATTACATACACATACATGCATGCATACTTCAGATAACTTGACACACACACACACACACACAGTGGAGATAAGCAACAAGTGCCATTATACTTTCATTTTTTTATTAATTGTTTTTTGATAAAGGGACAAAATGGGTGTGTGAACAGGATTATGCAGACATCTGCCAGAAAACACAGACAGTGGTTTTCCCAATACAACTGAACAGAGACCCCAAACAAGTACAACAGAAATTAAAGAGCTCCAATGACCATCGGCCACCATTACAAAAAAAACAAATTAAAATTTAAAAAATTAAAATTATAACATAATCAAAAAAATAAGAAACCAAAAAAACCCAAAAAGAATCCATTCCATGTCTCTGTTTTAAACAGAGCATATAGGTAATAATAAATAGTAACTCCCATAGTAAAAGATAAAGTTCAAGTTCAAGTTACAACAAACAGCTCTCAGAACAGGAATAGAAAAGGCTGATAACAAAATATTCCGCATTGCCATTTACAAAAAAGTCTCAACTCAAGCAGGCTTCTCCACGTCCCCCGGGTCATTTTTAAATATGCTTTGCATATGAAAGTATACCCAATCTAAATATAAAGCACCATTTAGTATTTGGCAATGAAAAAAACTGCAAAACATTTAATTTCTTTTTCAACGTATTTATTTTGACGCTTTTTCGTAATCCATGTACTGCATATGAAGTTTTTTTTTCTTTTGTTTTTTCCCCCCTAGCTTCTTGATGTTGGAATGTCGTCAGGTGGGAGGGGTGAGAGAGACAGAAGCACACAACAGAACAGGCCGACGTCAGCTTGCATTACTGCATACAAGAATGGCAGCGGGGGGGGGACAAGGGAAGGAGGTCTGAACCAAAAAGCAAAGATATGTACAACCACCTCTGTGGACAGGAAACAGCAGCGGCCATCTGATGGCCCCACGACGCCTCCCAATGCCACATATTTTAGCTGCTTTTTATGTTTTTTTTTCTTTTATTTCTTTAAACATACAAATAATTCGCACTATATTATCCTGCCAAATTAAAAAAATATACCGTGGCAGCTTGGGATTTTTTTTTCCACTACCAAAAGAAGGTATGGTAAATACCTTTAGAGAGAACAAGCAACAGTTAAAAATACGAGCCTCAATATAAATACTATAGTGCCTACTCTAAGTGAACATTGAATTCAAATACAATTCTAGAAATACAGAAAAAGTAGACCATAAATGTGTTTAAGCATAGGAATCGACATGAGTGTGCATTTTCCTATATTTTAAGTTCTTTATTATATATTCATATATAATTTTAATCCTTTCCCCAATGTATTTCAACCTGAAGAGCTGTGAAGAGCCAAGGCAAAACAAAATACAAAAAAAAAATAAAAATCACAGAGTTAGTTTTTTTGTTTTGTTTTTTGTTTGTTTGTTTTTCATCTTTTTTTTGTATCATTTCATATATACTGTGATCGGAGTCTTGAACACCACCAAGACGCTGAGGAAAAGAGAAACGACAATTAAACTTAAATACATCTTCCCCTAAGAGAGCGTGAAGTGTTATTTGAAAACAAAAGTTTATTTTCATATCTATAATTAAAGGAAGATTTATACAAAAAACAGATTCTTGCAGTGTGGGCAACACAACTTGGAGTGTCAGTTGACAAGCCAGCAAGGTCTATAGATTATTCAGGTACAGATGACAACAACAACAGCTCCTTTAAAATAAAGAAGAAAGAAAAAAAGTGGATGTTACAGTGGCCAGCAGGAATGAAGACTGTGTCCATTTGACGGCCATGTAGGAGCATCGGTTACTCGTGTAACTCGCTGTGAACCTTTGAATTTACAGATCTTGCTGACAACAATGAATTCTCAGCCCAGGCTCAATGTTTCGGATTCCAGGGGTAACAATTTGACAAATGGTCAAAGGTGAAATGGCAAGGGTACAGAGGTCATGAGGGTGGAGTTGCAACAAATTATGTGTCTCAGCTTTTACTGTTCAGAACAATGGGACCCTCATTGTCTGACAGCGTTTCAGTGAGGTTTTCGTCCCCTTCGACGTAAACTTGTAAACAGGAAAAAAAGGAAACAGTGCACTTTATGTCCTATAAATGACAATCTAGCTTTTAGACTCAACCTGCATCGGTGTGGGACAATGCACGAGAGATGTCAGTACGTACCCCAGGCGGAGTGACAAGTGCTGCGCTGTGAACGGCTTGAATGAAACAACAAAAAAATTCTGCCTTTGGGTTAAAAAGCAACAGCAAACAAACAAAAAAAAATGCTCTGCATTAGCCTATACACACTGATTAAAATGATCTCATTTTGATTTTTTTGAAAGAGCCCTAGAGTACAGATAGATTTTTTTGCAATTCTCTATTTTTTTTCTCTGCAATAATACTTATGACCCTGTTTTGATACTGGAAATGTAAAGTGAAAGACATTGCCTCTAATCCCCGTAATATGTAGCTTCCAGTTCTGTGTAGCTTTCTGTCTGTCTAGCTTGTAGTTATTTCAATGCTCTCAAATAAAGTTAGCCTCATTTGGAGCTCATATATTACTTTATGCATTGTTCCACACACTGACGTATTGAAGCAGCGTTGTAGGTTTGTGCTAACGCAGATACATGACACTTCTCAGCCATGCGTTGTATCCCTCAAATTCAGGATTGTACACTACAGGTTACCTTTGTTTTAAAAGTACCTCCTTACCAAAAAACAAAACTACAAATAATTCAGATATACACAATACTGCTTGTACCATGCTTGCCATGAAATCCACATATTAAAGATAGCCTATTGAACATGTAATAGGTAGCTAAATGATGATTAAAGAGAACTCGCTGATCTTTCATCATGAATCATCACAGTCCATTTGAGCAGTCAGGTGCTTGATGCAAGGACCTTCGCTGGGTGGCTTATGTGACCCCAAACTTATGCCAGATAAGGTTATGGCCAATGCAGTCTAAAGATATCAAAGGCACTCTTTCTTATTCTACCGAATGATAGTACAAATTGAATTCTAGCACACCCTTGTCTTTTTTAAAGAAATTTCGAGGCCCACTTACAGTTTAGTCCTCAAGCCAATGCATGTTGTTGTTTTTTAAACCCTGTCTGAACATGGTATCTTTTAGAAAGATCAGGATAAGTGCATTTCCAGGGTTGTAAGAAATGGATCAAGTCAAAGAATGTTCACTTTCCATGTTACAAAACAGAACTGTACATGATATGTGTTACAGAATGTATGCAGCATGGATGTATCTTTCTTGTCTTTTCTCTTTTTGAAGAATAAAAAGAAAAAAACTGAACAAGAGAAAAACAGCAACACATTTACTCAACAACTAACCAACCAGGGACAAGTTCTTTTCTTTTTTTTTTCTTTGATTAGCAAAAACATACTATGCATGCTGACTAATTCTTAAAAATGGAAAAGGAAAACTCATAAAAGAAAATAGTACACAACATGTAAATTATTGCACAAGAGAAAGGCTCGAAGTTTTGCGTCAATGCAAGAGTATTGCCCCGATACAGATCATGCATTCAATGAGTAATGGAAACAGGGTGTGCTGGTGCAAAGCACATGGTCTTAAACTTCTGCCAGATTGGCAAAAGTGGTGTGTTGGGATTGGGGCAAATCTACAAGGGGCAGGGAATAAACCGGGGACTGATGGTGGACATAACTGCGGGGAAAAGGTCCCATTGTTCGGCCTTCTACTCTGACTTAATTTCGGTACTCAAAGGACGGTCACTGTGCCATTTTTTCATGTGTTTCTCCAAGGTGCTGTAGACACTGAAGGGCATCTGACAAATTTCACACTTGTACACGTCTTTGCCCACCTGACCATGGGTCTTCATGTGGCGAGTAAGTTTGGAGCTCTGGGCACATGCATAATTGCACAGCTCACACTTGTACGGTCTTTCCCCTGTGTGGCTGCGCCGGTGCACTGTCAGGTTACTGCAGTTCTTGAACACTTTGCCACAAAACTCACAAGTATCACTCCTGCGGCCGTCCTTGGAGCTGGGTCGCCCAGGACCACCGAGGTGTGGTGTGCTGCCCCCACTGCCTGTACCACTACGGCCTGACATCCCACCATCCAATTCCCCGGAGGGGTTGAGAAACGCAGGCTGCCGTTCTCTGAAGAATGCTCCGATGAGGATGCAAAGGGCGATTGTCTGGAATCCCCAAAGTTCAGAAAAGGGTCCTTGAGTTGTCGGGAGGCAGCATAGCCAGCCAGCCACTGAGAGTAGACGTTCTCAGTGTTAGGGATTGTAGGAGTGGGCAGGTCAAACTCCTTTTCCAGCTTGATACGTTTAGAGAAAGGACTGAGTGGACTGGGACTACCTAGAAGCAGTTTCTTGGAGAGGCCGACGGAGGCGGACTCATTAGGTGATGCTCCTCGACCGTTGACTGTTGAGACTGAGCCCTCCTCCCCACGATCGGTTTCCAGCACTGAGTCTCCATCGCATATCTCACGATTGTGGTGATGGTCTCGGTTGAGGTGGTGGTGCAGGTGGTTCTCTTGGGCCATGGCATTTCTTTTGTGTGCATTTAGGGCTTCACTGAAGTGCTGCATGCTCGCAGCAAGACCCATCCCCTGCATCACCTCAGGCAGCGAACGAGGGATCGACCCCTCATCGGCCACTCCTCCCAGTCGACTTCCGATGCTGCCGTTGTTTTCATGCTGACGTGCCGTTTCAAGGTTCAAGCCAAAGTGATAGCTGTTATTGTTTCGTCTTGCTACCCTCTCTCCATTCTGCTCTTCCTCCTCCTCCCCCTCCTCTTCCTCCTCCTCTTCTTCTTCCTCCTCCTCCTCTTCTTCCTCCTCCTCTTCTTCCTCCTCCTCCTCTCCATTTTCACGTAGCATACGGTCATTCTCACTTTTCAGCTTGGCCACCACTGACTTGAGGGCATTGCTTGCGCTGCCCACATGCTCACTAGTTCC
The DNA here is from genome assembly GCF_001858045.2 of Oreochromis niloticus. NCBI lineage: Eukaryota > Metazoa > Chordata > Actinopteri > Cichliformes > Cichlidae > Oreochromis > Oreochromis niloticus. The sequence continues at coordinate 29,376,163 of NC_031978.2, read as the reverse complement.
AGGCTCCGGGGATGAGGCTGTAGAGAGCCCGTCTTCTGACTTGCCTGTATTTGGTGAGGACGATTTATGCATGTGTGTCTTCATGTGGCGTTTCAGTTTGCTAGCCTGTGTACAAGCATGATCGCATAAGTGGCATTTGTACGGCTTCTCTCCTGTGTGGCTGCGCCGGTGCACGATGAGATTACTCTGAAACTTGAAGGCCTTGCCACAAAATTCACAACACTTTGATTTCAACTGGGTGGTAGAGGAGGGTGTAGCCCCTGTTGAGGGGAGAGGGGTAGTGGGCGTGGTCTGAGAGCCTACAGGTGACTGCATGGAGCCTGGAAGAGGCGGTGGAGTAGCAAGATATGGAGGTTTGCTGCCCCCTGCACCTCCTGTGCCTCCACTTCCTCCTCCTGTCTGGAATGGCTGGAGTAAGCGTTGCATGGGGCTTGGTCGGCTCGGGGACAGCGGGGGAGTGGACCCTGAGGTGTTGCCCGCCAGTTCCCGAAGCCGCCTTGAGAAGTCCATTGTTGGAGGGGGATCTAGAGGCAGAGGAGGATTGAGGCGCAGCACCCTGTCAAAGGCACTCGGGTGGTGGGCTGCCAGCGCCAGCTCCTCTGGGCTCAGGTGGTGGGGGTCCAGGTGGTTCCTTGGAGGGGGGCTGAAGAGGGGTGGTGTTGGGGGGAAACGCTGATGATGGCCACCACCAACAGCGCCAGTGCCAACGCCACCTCCTGCTCCAACACTGTCCCTTCCACCTGAGCCCGAGCCAGGGATGCGCAGGAGGTTGAAGGGGCTTGCATCAGGAGGCAGATGAAGGCCATGAAGTGGAGGCTGAGAAGGGCAGTCTGCGCCTCCGCCAAGGGAGGAAGGGCCACCCATGCGTGGGGTCAGAGGACTGCCATGTTCACTTTCCAGGTAGATACGGAAGCCGTGGGTGTTCTGAGCATGCTGCAGCAAGAACCAGGCGCTGCCATATGACTGCTTACATGTAGTGCAGGTATAAGTGGTAGGCTCCTCCTTACCTGTTGTGACAAAGAAAAAAAGAATGGGGGTTAGAAGAATTGATCAGTGACCTTCAACACGATGCAGACTTTGTTACATCTGAAACAGTTAATGTTATTGTATGGAAGCTGGATTCTTTTAAACATTTAATGTTTTTCAAATGCTGCTCATTTAGTGTCATTTGACTCATTTTCATTGACACGGCTGTACATGAACAGTGCTATATACGGAACGAAACACATGAAGAGCAACTCTGTTCTCAGCTGAACCAGTCTTTAAACCTAAGGCCTAACTGTTACAGCTTTTAAAAGTGGTCGGCACATGGTGTTGAGGGCTTTGCAAATACAACAGTAGCTTTTATTGAGGTCATGCCCCACATGAGTAGCATGTGAGAAGTGTGTGTGTGTCTCTCTTTTTCTCCCAGACTGCTTTGGGACATAATTTCTCCCTTTAGACTGACTGTGAGTCCTCCATTGTCAGCAGGAGAACAAAGAAACGGGGCTATCCCAGCGGACGACCACTTCCCACTGATCTACCAAAACAGAGGCTCACTGACAAACACACACACTCCCGAACACACAGGAGAGACAACACAGAAGAATCCTCCAAACTTGTAATTTACTACTTCCTTATTTCTCCAGCAACAACCTAAATACATTAACCACCTGATTCACTGGGTCATTGGAAACCTGTCTGGGGTTACAATTAAGATTAGATCCATCCTGTTTTATAGATTTTTTTTACCTGCCAGGTGGTGTACTGCAATGACAAAATATGTGACTTCATTCAAAATGTAACATGTTCTCCCTTCTGAAAATTTGCCTATTACACATACGGTTAAAGCAAAATTCAACCGTCACTCGTGGCAGGCTCCTGGCAATCTGGTGGGTGACCTGGAGGTTGAAGCCATGAGTAGTCAGAAATGCTTTTCTATTTTTAGAAAAGCATTTTGTATGCAAGTTCATTGATATAGACTGTATTTTAGAGTCATATGTACTGCCCACACTCAAATGTGCATGCACACCCTTATTCACACAAACACAACAGAGCAGCTCAATCGCCCGAGGATGGTATAACAGTAGGAGTGCGAAAACATTTAGGCTCCAACTGGAGAGGAAAAATAACCCCTTAAGTCTGCTTCAAAGCGTCTTCTGTCAGTGAAGCATGTAGAGTCACTTGGAGACAGCAACAAGAGGAACATCTAAAACAATAATTGCCTTTGAATGGCCCTGGTGACGATGACCTGTGGCAGGACCCGCAATGCATGTGTAATCTCATTAGGGCACTGATGGACGGCCATCAGCTCGTTTACAAGATTAGATGATAAACAAACCCCCCCATCACTGCCATTCACAGTGCCTTCCACTATTAAGCACTGTGCAGCGAGGGTACATTAAACAAAGTGAACATGCAGATATGCACATTTTATACATTAATGAGTTTATGCATGATCAAAAGCCCAAAGCAAAAGACAAAATATTCAGGTAGACAGTGCTGCTGTGAATTAAGGTCAGTCTGGAATTTTAATTTACACTAAAACAGAAAGTAGCTTTAGTATAATAGCTCTGTATGTGACTGTACTGAATGACTAACACCATAGCTTTGTCCCTTTCACTACCAAAAATCGTAAAATATCTCATTTAATGCATAAAATGCTTGAGCTGTTTTCGGTGTGTGGGTAGAAATAGAGTTATTTATGGAATAACAACAACTGCAATGAAAAAAAAAGTCAAAAAGTTGTAACACATAATAAGCTGAAACAGGTAATATTATTTCAAAAGCAAATGGGTGTCGTTCTCGGGGTCGTAATATTGATGCTAATTATCTCAGATGATTTTTTGGTTAAAAGCTATTTTGTTGAATCGTGTCGTGGACAATAAATTACAAAACACCCCATTAATATGTAAACAGGTTAGGTGGGTTGTAAAAATACACACTAAATTGGGACGTATCACCTGCTAATTACTGGCAGAACAAATATGGCAAATTAACAGTGATACTAAAAGGATGTCATGGTTTACGCGGAAGCTTTTAGACGTCGGCACACTGCAATTTACCTCTAATAGCCAGAAAGAGAAAGTCAAAGAGGTTTTAGGGATGGAAAAAAATACTTCAACAAATACATGCAAAGAGAAAATCTCTGTGTACGAGTGTGTTTAAATGAGATCTAATTTTACTGACAGTACAGAGCTTACAGACAGCGATTTAAATTGACAAAAGATATGTTTTTATTCACATAAACGACAATGAATTGCGACAGAATAGCTTGTCGTCATAAAGAAGACATGATTGAGTTAAAGTGCGTGCGCGCGGGGGTCTGTCTGTCTGTGCATTTCAGCATCTGGTCGAAAGATTCGCATTCATTTCCCTTCCCTTTTCCTCTCCCGGCTTCTCTTTCTGTACACACACACTTATCCCATATGACCAACCATTTGCAAAAGCAGCCAAATTATGGATCATTAAAATCGGCACAAATTACCACTAATTGTAGGCACCTGCAAAGGATCTAACCTGTGAATATCATTTGCATTATCAGGACCAGGGAGGATTCATTTATTTATTCATGTTTTTTTTCCCTTTGGTTGATCTGCTCTGGTCTTGGACACTGACAATAAAACTGCACTTTTTCTACCTGAACAACGGCCTTCCCCTTATTGACTCGACAGTAATTTAAATTAAAGGTAAATCTATTTTTTGTTTTGTTTTTTTTCCCCTGACTGCCACGACTTTGGAAAACAATTTAAAATAATATTCTGATAGCCCAGAACTAGGGTGAGAGTTGAGGTCCTATTAGCTTAGAGCCAATAGGTTTAAAGGCATCTGACATCATCTGTCATCATCCCCAATTGGTCACGGCAGCTGATTACCCCTCCCTCAGCCTGGTTCTGCTACAGGGTTTTTCCCGTTAAAAAGGAGTTTTTCCTTCCCACTGTTGTCGTTAGATCGCTGGGTTTTTCTCTATTATTGTAGGGTCTTTACTTTACTATATAAATCTCTTTGTGGCGACTGTTAAACTGAATTTAATTAAATCTGTATTTCAAATAATCTAAAAGTTCAGGCTTCAGACTCCTCTAAACACTTGGTTTCCGACAAAAGCTGACTTAAAGAGATGGGCAAGTTGCCTAAAACCACTTGTTTCATTCAGTGGTTGAACACAGGATGCACCGAGGCTCAGTACAAAGCTACTCTAGTAGAATCCAAGCATAAGAATATGGAACTGGAAGTGAAAATAATAGGTCCCCTTCAAGCAGTTACAGTTTCAAGCAGTAATTCTGAATATAATCATCAAGGTGCCAGTCTGACATCTATATTTTCATACACACAAAATGAATGAGTCCAACAGAACATAAAAAAGGTACAATGTGTGCTGAGTTAGCACAGTGTGAGCAAGTTTAAGAACAAAAGCTGCCCTGTATCTCCCAGAAAAATGTCACTCTATTACAGAATTTTCAGGCAGAATAGTATCTGAGGCAGATTTTGCAGCAGTCAAAATATAACTATTAGTAGGAAGGAAGTCTAATATTTGTCTTACTTGCTGAGTAAAAAACAGAAACGCTTGTTATATAAAACTTAACTGGAGCTTCTCAGGAGTTCCAAAATGTGCATATGATTTAGTCCAGTGGGACTGGGAACCCTACAAATAGATGCAAATCAAATCTGACAAAATAGGAAATATGTTTCTCATAAGGAATAACCTTCATGCCTTTGCTTCTGACAAAAATGCCTCTTTGGCTAAAGCGGTCACATGTGCAGATCATTTCATTTGTGCAGACGCTCACAATAAGCTTTGTTTTAAGACATCTTGTGGCAAAATGTTTGGGAATCACTGGTTTATCACCTTCTTTGAGAAAAGTTTCTCTCTATATGTGTGGTTCTGCTCAAACTGATACTCCTACAATACTATACAGAAATCTTTTGCTGAGGATGCGTTTGCTTTCCGGCCGTGGTGAATGTGCACTAAGTGTAAGTCCTCAACTGTGTCATTAAATCATGAGTATCTGCATATTCATAATTTTTGATTTATTCTGTGTCTATCCCCGGGAAAGGACTGTCATTTGATTAAAAAAAGACTTGTAGCATTATAAAATGTTGACATTACAAACTGTCTGAAAACAAAAGAAAAAAATGTTTGTCTCTGTATAAAGATGTGTGTAAAGTATTAAGTAAAACAAGTAAAAGGCACAATAGTATAACTCTTAAGCTAATATGCGCCTTTTTGACTCGTAGCTCAGACTTGTCTGCATGCTGATTGAAACTGTAAGGTTAATGGATTTTAGAGTAGGCGACCGCTCCACTCTGTCTCCCTGTAATATACTCCCATCAGCCACTTCATTAGGCAAACTCTCCACCACTCCAAGGTAGAAAAATGAAGTGAGAAAGTGGAATGGAGACGGTGGAATGAAGACAGATCTAGCCAGAGAAAGAGAAAGAAAAAAGATGCGATAGAAGTAATCTCTGTGGTTTAAGTTTAGATAGAGGTGACAAATACCTCGCACAACTTTAAAGTTTGGTTGCACGTGTGCACCAGGTATATGGAAGGAGACGGGTGGGCAGATGGGGGAAATAATAACATCCGCTTCTTTACCGAGGGTAAATGTCAGAGCCGTGTGCTCACTAGTGAGACTCCAGAGAACACACACACACACACACACACACACACACACACACACACACACACACACACACACACACACAGTTTCAGAAATGTCCTAGCACTCAATAGCAGCCATGCTACAGTGACAAGCGCAAGCATTAAGCCTTATTAAGCCAAGGGCATTGCCTGGACACTTATGTGGTGCTAGATGGGAGAGAGAGGCAGTAAGACAGCTTGGCTCATGTTTCACAACTCCTTTGTGTGTGTGAGAGAGAGAAGGACAGAGTGCAGCAAGTTCCCCTGGCTCTACCCATCCCTCTCAACAACGAAGTGTAACACTCTGAGCCAATGGCTGCGTAAGGGGCTGAAATAAAGCCAGTGCACCAAAGTGTACAGCGACAAAACGGATCAATTGAGGCCAAAATACACCAGAGCATCGTATGTGATTCGGGATTATGGAAATTGTTCCCCCAAGTCTTGGCATTCAGAAGGTGAAAAATAATTATTCTAACAGACACACATCAAAATAAATAAATGCATTGCTTGGTGGTCAGGGTTAGGGTTAGGGTGCTGCACTTTGATAGTCTCTCTCTCTGAAGGCTAATTTGTTTTACTTCACATTTAATTTTAAGCCTTTCTTCTGCTGTTATCAACAAATTTTTTCCTTTGCTTTATAATTTTTATGTCAACTGTGCTGTAACACTTTTTTCTTTTTCCCCAGTCATACAGATACAGCCACTTAAAATGGCCGCCTCATCCCTGACAGGACCATGATGGAATCCTGACCAATTACCGGCTGACAGATGGCCGTAATGATATTCCCCGCCTGTGACGTGGACGATGCAACCAGGAGTAGTGACGCCCCTGAGCATCCTCTCTATCCTGTCACTGTGAACACATGTAAATGGTATTCCAGGAATCACTGATAGAAAGCATTAACAGAACAATCACCTTCTTTGTATTTTGTATAAACTTTATTACAAAGTTCAAATGAGGAATTTTTGCTTTTTTCATTTTAGCGTTTGTTGTTCAGCTGCTGTGCTTCATTTGCATATCGTCACCTCGTAACTATCATGAAATAAGAGCCTTCTGCAGACAAGCAGCAACCCCCATGTGAGAGTAACACAGAGTGTGTTATTGTGGTTAATACACCTGCAATCTTTGAATTTATAACTGTAACTTAAAAAGATGAAGAAGTCATTTCTACTTAACTGAATGATCTCACAAGTCAGAACATGCCTGTTTAGTTTATTTAGGCCTCAGTCAGAGAAACGGTTTTCATTGCAGAGCTGCCTTCAAGAAAACTTCGACATCAGAATATTTGTCTTTTTATCTTCTCTCCTCTTTGAAACAAATTGAAGATTTCAACAGAAACAACAAAAACTGAATTTCAAGTAGGAAAACCCTAAATTTATGGAATTCACATACTAGTATAGACTATATTTTTTTGGTAGTGTTATAATGTCCCATTGTCGGCCACAGTGAACACATATCATATTGAATACTATAGCCACATTTTTAAGGTTTAAATGGCAAAAAAATCTTCTTTTCTTTAGATATTCAAAAAAACGTACTGAACGATAGATGCTTACAGTATTTGAAACTGTTTTCCACAAGTTGCTGCAGTGACACATGACCTGTTACCTCCAAATGTTTCATGCATCTCTGTGTAACCAGAACAAGACATGTTGGTGGCACTAAATTGAAAGTGTCAGTGTATCTTTAAGATGGCAGCACATTTACAGTATAAAATGCTTTTTATTGAATCCACCTCAGAACGTCAGCCAGCATAGTGGTCTGTCCTTCAGCCAGAATTCTGGCCTGTAAATTAGCTGGACTGCCACCATTACATCCCTCCACAACCAGCTGGGAAACAAAAATGGATGCCAGGTCTTGGCTACCTTCTAAGACAGACCTACAACTATCCTAGTGGCTTTACATGAATTCTTTTAATTCTCTATCATTTATGATGATTTCTCCATAAATCCATCCTCCTTATTTCCTTTCTTTTCTTTTCTCTTTTCTTTTTTTTTGTACAAGCTAGGACTCTCCTCTTTATAGCCCTCCCCTCCCTTGCTCTCTCTCTCCTCCACCCATCGGTAGTTCTCTGGTGGTGTCCTTGGCTGGGTCCACCTCTGGGCGAGATGATAGTAATTGAGGTAATGGAACATCGCTAAAACAGGATTAGGTACGCATACTGAGAGTGAGGGACAATGTCCCTTAATACAATTTGGGATTTCTATCGGAGCCTCAGGCTTTCAGGATCTGCTGCTTGTATTTACATCTGGGCATCGCTGCTCACCCCTGATGAACCCCTGCTTTACCTTAAAGCGATACCTCAACATTTCACTAGAACTTCAGTTCTTTCCTTATGCTTCAGCAAGCATGTCTTGCAAAACTGGGGTTATGTTCATTTATTGTCAGATTAATTTTCTTTTCCTTTTTTTAAAGAAAGAAAAAAGAATGAGGAATGTGCTAAAGCAAATAAAAAGAGAAATAATTGAGCTGTTATATCTTGGTAAAATGTAAGCCACTCAGTGCGGGTCAATCTGATTTTCAAGGTATCTAACAGAATGCTATTAGAAGAATCTGCAAAAAACTGCAAGAGCTAATGTCTATGATTGAGTTCAGTGATAAATATGTATAACTAATAAACCTAACAATTAAAGGCTTTAATATTTTCAATGATTCATTTGGTTGGGGCAATAAAAGTTTGCGGAAACATCATGACTTGGGTTAAATGTTCCCCATCAAACAGTCAATTTCAGGGCTGGCCATACTGTAACTTTAAAAAGGGCACATAAATATAGGCAATAAATATATATTGCAGTGATGCATACATGCATCTAAGGAACATCTAACATATTTTATTGTAACGAGTTCTGCTCACCCTTGGCCTCACTCTCTCTACACATCCTCAGTGACTCAGATACTTCGGTCTCATACTTGATACACTGACTTACTTACTTTACTATATAAAAAGTCGGTTGTGCCACGGGGAGCAAACCATACCAAAGAAAATGATTTTTAAATGGCTTCAACAGGACATTGAAGTTATTGACTCCCCTATCATAAGCCATCCATCGTCTTCGCCTCCCTCCATCTTTCCCCCATCATACAGCACTAAAGTGTAGCAGCTGTGGCTTGCCGCTTCTTCCAGCCTACTATACGTCTCACAAGCAGTTAGCCATATCATTGTTGTCGTGTGAAAATCTTGCTACCCTAATTATGGTCGCGTTTCAAGTTTGTCATCTCGGAGCAGCATGTTTGTTTGAGCTGAAGAACATCAGTGCCCTCTAAACGAAACCATCTTGAGACCAAGTGGGTTTAATTCAGAAAGATGAGGCGGTCAAGTTAAAAACAAGGCAATTACAAAAACCATGGTAAGAACAAAAATAAGAGTTTGGCTGCACTGCATACTTGAGTGTCATCCTATTATAGTGTCACTAAATTCCTCTAATTGTTATTTTGCCATCATTTGCTGTCGTGCCCGTGTAGCGAGTTAAATCCTGCAGCTCCTTTCTGTGCAGTCCATAGAAAAGCGATCTGTACAATCCTCCTGTCCCCCAATTATTTTCCCCTTTATGCTCGGGCCTTCTTACTAACTGGACGGCAAACAATTGGAATGCAAACAGTGGCAGCTGGTGTCCTGTCCGCTCACTGAGGGGAACGCTGCAGTCAAATAATAACATTACAGAAATTGCTCAAAAAGAAGCGGCACTATGCTTGGAAGGAAATCAGCCACCATTACCAGCTATGAGTCACCAGCTAGATCAAAGCAACTTCCTCAAACACTGCACTTACAAGGCAAGTATGTCAATCCTATTGCAAAGAACAGTTGTGTATTTATAGACCGGGGTGAACGTACAACAGCAACTACCTTGCAAGATAGGGAAAAGGTTCAGTATTCCTCCTTCTTGCTGTTACAAAGCACCCTGAAGTGTTTGTTCCCTCGAGATGGACTCAAGGACTCGACTTCTTTGACAAATGTAATGACCTTATTTCTACATTCCATACATTTTCATTGGCGTTTGCATCTGCTGGTCCAGGAGGCCTTTGACCTCATCTAGATTCTTTTCCTTACAAAAAAGAAACAGCTGTGCAAACATACAGGTAAGGAATGTTCATCACAGCATTGCTTTGACCCTATCTGACTGTTCACAAAACTGTTGTGTAAAACTAAGGCAAATGCCAGGATGCTTTTAGTACCACCCCCCTACCCCCTGCCCTTTGTTATGATGACATACTAAAGACACTCAAGATACCGAAAAGTCAAAACATTATTGGAGAGTGATGACGGAGAAAGGTGAATTTAGCAAAGCAAACTTTTTAGCATTCCTTTGAATGTGTGAGGGTGGCCATTCAACAAAAAAACAAAAAACTTTTCACATTCCAACTCCATTCCAATTCGCTGACACATGTTGAACCCTGATAGTGCAACATGGCCTACAAGATGTACTTCCTCAGAAATTATATTAAATTAATTTCTCAGAAATGATGAAGCTATTCGATCTGCTTAGTGAAAGTAAAAGCAAAAAAGTGCTTGTTTGAATGTGTGTGAATGAGGCAAGTTGTGTTGTGTGTAAAGAGCAGAGTAGAAAAGCACTATAGAACCAGTCCACTTACTATATCCCTTTTATCTGGTTTATTGAGTATGACAGGAAACTTTTAACACTTTTAATTTTTGGTTTTTTTTTTTTGTTTGTTTGTTTGGTGAATGCACCCATGGCACTCAATGCCATAAGTGCATTCATGCTTGAGTATGTTCATACACATGATGACAATCGTCATACAATCCCCAGTCAATCTGAGAACGTCTTGATAAAATCAATATATATCCCGTGGACCATCAGCTTTCTTTGCAGCAGAATAAAGTTCCAAAGTAAAGACAGAAACTCTGCAAAATAAAAAGTATATATTTTTATCTTCAAAAGAAGGCAGATCAATCAGCAATGAAGTTGCCGGATTTATAGATATTCAATCAAGGTGAACATCCAAATAAAATAATACATAAAAACACCTGCCAATGGCAAAGACCCACAATCTGAACTTAAAATAGCTGCGAACAAAAAGAAGTCTCCAGACCTGACAATAATGATCTGGTATTTTTGTGAGAGAAAGAACGGAGAATGCATTTGAATTACCAAAAACAACAATGAATTATTGAGCCAGTCTGATTACATGCTGTGTGTGTGTGTGTGTGTGTGTGTGTGTGTGTGTGTGTGTGTGTGTGTGTGTGTGTGTGTGTGTGCCCGAGAATGTGCATGTCAGTGTGATCCTGCTAAACAGCCATACACTGTAGGCTGATGAGCAAAAATACCAATACCGTCTGTCACTGTCTGTGTGTGTGTGTGTGTGTAGGATATATCAATACCTTCTGTCTCTGTGTTTGGAACCCCTGCTGGGCTACAGACTGTGCGATCTGCAACTCTCTCACCACTCTACTTGTGTGTGTCTGTGTGTGTGTATGTCCATCCAGCCACCCATTATAGCTGCAATGTGACAAAGTTTCCTTTTCTTTCTCCTTATGGCATACACAAACACACACCACCGCTCACTCGCTCTCTGTCTCTCATGCACACACACACACACACACACACACACACACACAGTAATGTATCTCGTAAAGCCTGTTCTAATGACACAGCCTGGGCCCTTAAAACTGTGTTTATAAATGTAATTAAATGCACCGGCCTTTGTAGAAGCATCCAAGCACACTGTAGCAATGATCCAGTGTGTGTGTATGTGTGTGTGAGGGAGTGTGTGTGTCCATTTAGAAGACCAGTGCTCATGATGGCAGGGACAGCCTCCACTTAACCCTAAACCGCCATGGTGAAATTACAGAGCATCCAAATTACAGCACTTATGTGAGGAGAGAAAGAGAGCGAGAGACTGGGGTTTGAAAGAGGAAACTTGGTCCTGACACACAAACACACACACACACACAATACTCAGTGACTCAGTGTGTTGACTTATACTTAAAACCCATGATGTAGAAACTTTCCTTCATCTTCTAATCTGTTGCAGATTGCTGACCTTAATCAGATTTGGAAGAATGGTGCAGATATTTGATCGATTACATACTTTATTAAACCCATATCCTTTACAGAAATGATGGACATTCCCATAGGTTTGTGGAGTCAGGTTTGTTTGCCAGATATGGTATCAAAAAAATCAAGAGGATGACTGCCAAAATACAAAGGTTTACCTCTGACTGATAAACCAAGGACACTGTCCACTTATACGATGGCAACTTGTCAATCATAAGGTAGTCACACCCTCGAGTCATACCCCGTATTCAACTCTAAACTGCACCAACTGCAGACTATGTCCGTGTTTCATGTAAAGTCTATGATCAGACCCTTTATTAAAGTATGTAAAATGTTCTGTAGCATTTTTTTGTATCACTTCCTAAAGATGGAGTAAATAAAATGCATCACGTACAGTTGTAGGCCACATTTCTTAGGCCACATCCAGGCTGACAGGCTGCTCACTGATTTGACTGCAGCAGGAGTGAAATATGCAAAAGACTGCAGCAATTAGAGTCCTGTCCACCCAAAAAGTAAAAACAAGTTTGAGCATGAAACTTTTGCTTCAACTCAGTGCAAAATTATCCAGCCACTGCCCTGGCACCAAGTGTTCATGAATATAGTCAATGTTCTGTTCAATTTACCATATGGCTGTTATTTCAGCCCTTAAATGGAAACCTCTCGATCACCGGTCTAGCTCACCAGTGACTGTAAGCACCACCAAAGGCCTTGCTGTGGGGAGAAGGTTTTACTGGCTAACACCAAAAGCCACAGAAACAATCACTTTTCTGTAAATAGGTCACATTCAAAAGCTTGTGTTATGTAACAGTGTTATGAATGGTGACGCTAACTTATGACATTCACCAGGTGAACCACTTAGAGGTAGACTGCATTTAACAGAATGCTAAACAAGGATACTTTCAGACCCTAAAGTCACCTTTTAATGAACTGTTAATGCAGTTTGGCTTTTCAGTTCTTCTGAGATTTCCATGAGTATGTCAAACAGGTAAAAAAAAAAAATGGTATGGTGACCCTGACAGGCCAAATGCACTGTGAGGTATTAAGCGTGTGTCAGTGCAATCCTTCACATGTCACTTCTGCAGCTGGTCCGTCACTTTAATGTCTCCCCAAAAACACTTCTGTTGTTTTCTGAGATTATGGTTTTTTTTTGCTTCTATTATGTGTGTGTGTCTTTTTTACTTCTGCTGTGTTTTCTGTGCTTTCTGAGCATGTCTGCAGCTGTAGTGCATTTGACCTCTCAGGGCCACCATACGCCCCTTTGGTGTCTGAAAATCCATCTACTTAGCATGTGGATAAAGCAAAATCCAACCATAACCCCAGATAGTTCACCTGTGATTTGGTGAATATTAGGAGGTTCACATAAAATCCATCAAAAAAATGTAAGGAACTGCAATCTAATGGATATGGAGTCAGCTGGTTGTTTATAAAGTTACTAAATGATCTGAAGTAAACATTTAAAACACTGTTCAGGGAGTCTGACGACAGCGGGAAGCTCTAAAGACAATTTAAAGTCTCTCTTTCACAGGATCTTCTGTCAAATATTCTCAGTCACTCAGTGATGTGCAGGTGTGATTCAGATGCAGTAGGTAACATAAATGATTGATCAGAATAGGTTGATGAACTTTTTCCTAAAAAATACACATGCTTTGTTATCCCTGGAAACACACACATACACACTCATGTGTAAAATCTCTGATGAGATAAAAGCTCATGCTGAGAAGAAGCAGATTTTCTCTAGTGCCACAAGCAAGAGGTTGGTGGTCACTAAAGGCACACGCACACACACACACACACACACATACGCACACACACACGCACACACACACACACATACGCACACACACACGCGCACACACACACACACACACACGTTGGTGTATATACACAAAGCCAGTCTGGTATTGAGTGATCTGAGGGACCTGCAACAGCTGCCAAGTAGGACAATTCAGTCATCAGCGTGTGTGTGTGTGTGTGTGTGTGTGTGTGTGTGTGTGTGTGTGTGTGTGTGTGCATGCATGTGTGTGTGTGTGCATGCGTGTGTGTGTGTCTTGCGGTGACCACAGTGGGAGATCACTCTGAGCCGAGCAAACACCTCAGCTGGCCGGAGGCCCACACACACAATCACACTCACACACACAACACAGCACTTTGCTTCCTCTCTTCATCTAATCCCTCCTGTGTCCAGTTGGCTTCATCCCTCCATCTGTCCATCAACACTGCATACAGGTGGCTGTCCTCACTCTTTCTCCCCCGTATCACTCGATCCCTCCATCCCACTTTTTCATTTTTCCTACACCTTGATTCCGTTCTCTGCCTCTCTTCTTCCCGACAACATCAAAATAAAAATTAGAAAGGAAGGGGAGGGCAAAACCATGGAAATTAAGGAGGTGGTGTGTGAGCAGACACAAGAGGAGCACGATGAGAGCCTGAAACACAAAGAGCCCCACACAAACCCTAACCGCCCACACACACACAGACACACACACACACACGCAGAAAAAAAATTTACAGCAAGATGTGGACAAGTTGTGACTCGACCGAAGAAGCTGCCAAAAAACCTTTCGCTCACCTATTCTTTCACTCCCTTACACTTTCCCTACTCGATTTCCTCCCTCTATCCTTCCATCCCTCCCTTCTTTTAATCCCTCCATCTTCCCCTCCCAGGTGGGAAGCACTCAGCGCCGTCTCTTTAATTGTATTCATCCGACAAGGCCAATCGATAGAGGACATATTTAATACAAATTTATGACTATCAGCCATCAGCGATAAAAGGCCTTTTTTTTCTCCTTCCAAGATAGCTCTTGCTTGTGGTGAAAGAGAGAAAGGGGGGAGGAGGAGGAGGAGGAGGAGGAGGAAGAAGAGGAAATACAAGCCATCCTGCTTTTAACACAAACAGCCTCCCACAGTCTCACTGTCCGACCTTGGAGAGATATGGTTTAAGCTGTAGGAAAAAACATGAGAATTCAAGATTTTTTTTCCTTCTTCTTCCTTTTTCCTTTTCAGAAACAGCTTTAACTTCAAGAGGGTCTCGGGTGTATTTGGGAGGTTTTTTTTGTTTTGTTTTTTTGTAGAAAGGCATTTGATTTTTAGTGCACAGTTCACAAGAGGATTTCAGAATGGACTCCGGCGCAGCAGCAATTTTTGGCAGGCACAATAAATAATTATATCGACTGGTTATTTTCAGATTTGAGTGTGATAAACTGCTCCTCCACTGGGGGAAATTACAAAAACAGAAGCCGAGTGTGCCATTAAGATAGCAACATGATATACTTTACATTCTCAGGGTTGAATAAGTTGCGTTTTAAAAAGGCCATTTCTGGCTATTTCCACAAATTGCTGCCTCGTGAACTCGTGAAAGAGGAAGAGTCGTGCGTTTGTGGAGAGTTCAATATTACATTGCCTATCAAAGTTTCAAGGTTTGCCCACTGTTCTGTTACTTTCAGAGACAAACAGCAAAAAGGAGTGTTGCAATGAGATAAAGCACGAAGACAAACTCCCCTTCAGCACTCCTTCACAGCCTTGTCTACTTAACAAACACTGTAGGCTTGATTCATTAGCGCTGCAGTCACTACACCCCGAGAGCCCTATCGATCCCCCCCAGACGTTTTCTACAGGCTGGTGGAAAAAAAAAAAAGACGAGCAGAGAAAGATGGAGAAACCGAGGAAGGGAAGAAGAAGGGAAAAAAAGCCAGAGAGACAGGCTGAATATATGGCTCTGTTAATACGGAGCGAGCAGCAGTTTACCTGCCTCTTTAAATTCATTCTAGTGTGCGAGGCGACTGTGACGGCTCCCGGAGAGAAAAGCCCCCCACTCGTCGCCAAAGGAAATCTTTCTCTCTCCAAGAGAAACAAGGTGTGCATGAGCTGGAACTGAAGTCAGAGGATGGAGAGATTTTGGGGGGTTTGTGTGAAACCACCAGTCAGATACATTGGAAAGGCAGTGAGGGTTAGTATTTTGGGGGGGTTGACTCATCCTCAGTGAGAGAAAGTTTTACCCTGGTTCATGCCCCCGAAAAACTTATTTTTATATAGCATAGTGTCAGCTTTCAATCATCAAAGGAGCTATGGTAATCCTTTAATGCACACACACAGGGTTGGCTTTCTGATAAGGACACAAACTGATCAAACCTGCTGCCCCACCCACATACAGTGTGAGTGTGAAAACAGTGTGACAAAAAAAATCAGATTTCTGTCGAGTAATTTATGGCAAGAACAACCAACATATGCATTATTCATTACAACGTTTGCCACCATTTACCCTGTTTTAGACTTTACAAGCTGCATTTAATGCTTCATAGCTTTTAAAACATTATATTGTGCAATATTTAATATATAAGAGTTTATGAAGTTGTTGTAAGCACCTGTATAGACTTCTACTATTTTAATATAGCATTAACCATTCATTAATAACAAATTTATAGTTAATTAAACTGTAGTTAAAAATCATTTTTTACCATTACTAACCAATGGTGAAATAAACTTTTATAATTCTTACTTATTAGTTATTAATAGTTTGTTCAACCATGTGACTCACAGGACACAGAGGCCTGTTAACCTTTACTAACTGTTTGGTTAGGTGTAAACGTTACACTTTCTTGGTTGGACTCTGGAAAAGGTTACAGTTTGGTTTCAAAAGTAACCAGTAACAGAAAAAGATACCTCTGAGTATCTGACAGGCTCATACAGCTGCACAGTAACACTTAGTAATAATTAACAAACACTCTAAATAATATCATCTCTTATTGGCTTTGACACAGAAATATCTTGAATTGCTTTTATATATGCAGTATAACATTACTTTATGTATACTAAATATCTATATAAACAGTGTTATGTCATAAGAATATAACAGTTTGTCACCTAAATATAAACCTATAGAATTGCATTATTATTATTTTGATATTTTATGTTTATTTTTTATTCCAAAAACTAATAACAAAGCATGAATAAGACTATTGACTATTAACACAACAATAAGAACAATTATTATTAATTATCTTTTCAAATAAAGTTTAATTAACTATGAGTTTTTAATTTATAACTGAGGATTATTATGAATTGTTAGGGTTATGAAAGGCTGCTGTCACATACAAGTTAATAAGGGTTAAAAACCTTGAAATATTAATATGTTGCTGAATTTCGATATTCAGGTATTTGTGTAAAATAATTATAGTTACAGTTTTATACCTTTCCCCATAATACAACGCCTCACCTGTTCATTTACATGTGTAATGTAAATGTGTATGTAAAACAATATTTTTACAAAAGGAGAATGTGAGGTTGCAACCCTCTGAAACTTCTGTCATGTAGGATGTAAATGTGCATAAGACACTTATTTTTATACGCAAGAATTGAAATACAAAATCAGATGTTATATCACAAAAAAAGAATACATCTCCGAAAGCCACCACACCGTCTCCCATATTGTGTCACCGCTGGGGCTGTGAAAAATGGTTCCAGCGTGCCGGTGACCGGTCAGCACCTGCGTGAGTATATGGTACAGACAACATTTCTGAATGATAAAAGACTTCTGTTAGTGTGTGAAACGGTATTCATTTCTGCATACACAAACATGCTCACACACACACACACACAATGACATATGCCTGGGGCCAAGCCACCAGCAGTGGACAAAAAGGCCAGTAAATAATTGAGAGGTGTGAAAAGCAAAGCAGAGTGGGAAAGGAGAGGGTGATGGGCGGAGCTACAGTACATGTGGAGCTTTTTTTTCTGCTGATCTCGTCAACTTTGAGTGAAATAAGTGCAGTTTAATGCTAGTTTCTCGCGTCTAAACATCTTGTTGTCTGCAGCTTTGTGTGTGTGTGTGTGTGTGTGTGTGTGTGTGTGTGTGTCTAGGTGTGTCTGTGTGTGCTGTGTTGGGTCCAAAGATGCTCCATTAGTGATTTGGAAAGTGGTGTGGGGGCCTGGCATTCCCATCAGGCCCAGTATGGCCTAAGTGCTGCACCACACACCCTCTCAAACCCTCACCAACCCCACCCTCATGGACACAGCCTGGATATGGGACCCACCCCAGCCCCCCTTCCTCCCAACTCTCCACCAACCCTTATCCCACCTAGTGGGACAACCTAGTAGCGTCTCTCAGTCCAAAACACCACACACACACACACACACACACACACACACTTATTCATGGTCCACTAATGACCAAACCCAAACAGCTCCCAAACAACTCTAAAAAGCTATTAGGAGAGGGCATTTTGATGAGGAAGTGATTTTTTTATATGCCATTAAAAGCCATGGATAAAATGGGCGTTCGCGTAAATACAGCCACAGGTCGGAAGGGGATAGCCAAACAAGGATAATTGAGAAACCATACTTCCCCCCCTGAGATAAAGGTAAAGGAGTGTCCACATGTTGCTCTCTGTTAGTGAGGAGTAGTTGGCCAGTAGTTTCCTCAAGTTTTAAACATACTTTTTATGATCTTTTATTCTTTTCACCAATTAATTGTGAACTTGCATTTCTTTTTTTAACTCTTAAGCTAGCTCTTCTTTACTGTTGCTGCGGGGCCTTAAATACTTGTCCTCCATGGCCTCATAATTCATGAGATTTGTTAAAGTTCGCTTATTATGCTCATTCCCTGCTTTATATTTTTGGGAGTTTCTAGGACTGGCTTTGCATAATTCAGAGTTGCAAACAATCCTTATTTATTTTGGTGAAATCCCTTTCATCCCATTCATGAAACAAGTTCCTTTAGCTCCACCCCCTTTCCCTTTAAGCTAACTTCTTTCTGATTGGCTGTGTCCTCAAGATGACCATATGACCACAGTGTTCGTTGGAGATGTGATAAAGGACCTTAACACACTTAAAATTTGCATTTGACATTTTATAATTTCCATGGATGGATTGTAGTGATAGTGGTGCATAATTCTGCATAGAAATTGTCCTCACCTTTTAACTGTCCAACTGAAGAAACTCAGTCACAGAACTGAGTCTGTCATTCAACTCAATGACAAACTTAAAAGTGAAGTTCCCTGAAGAATGAATTCCCATGCACAGACACACCTGCACTCAACACTAAATGATTCAAAGCATTTTAGTGGCGGTTTTAGAAACATCTGTCTGTTTGTCGATTCCTTTGGACTTACTCTATACACAGGACCTTGAACATCTGTGTTTTTTCCGGATTATGCACCCATCCGTTGTCATGATTTGTTTTATTTTGTATGAAGTTTCACCAAATTTGGATTATAACATTTAAAATCCTCTACAAAAAGCATTGTGTCATTGTAGCATTTAAGATCATGTAGTTAATAAGTTCTCCGTCTAAACCTGCAGCAACTACAGCGGCTCCTGACAGGGAGAAAGGAATTCTGGTTCCAGGGTAAACAGGTTCTGTTCCTCACAAGTGGATAGCTTTGGGAATCTCGTCAGCTCATGCTCAGACATGATTTAAGGCTGAACTCTCCGCGACGCAACTTTTTCCTAGAAGGAGATGGCGAGCTTGGTGTACCCATTTATTGCTATCCCTCCTCTTCCATTTCTCTTTGCACCTTAATATTTTTTAACCAGTTTTTTCTCTCGACCATCTCCTTTAGAACAGATGTGGGACAAGAGAGGAAGACAAAACACTGGTCATCATAAAGCAAATTACACCTACACACACCTACATGTTCACACACACACAAACATACACACTCCTGGCTTATTCAGCTTTATCAGCAGGTCATTCAGCACTTCAGCAGTATTTGCACGGCCTCGTGATAAAAGAAAGAACACAAGTGAGAGAGAGGAAACATTCAAGAAGCCTCTGGGCTCAACACACACACACACACACACACACACACACACACACACACATCCACACATAGAACACACAACATTAAGGGTAGGATATCTTTCTCCTTCTTGTTAGCTTTTAATAACCCACAAGGCCATCATATTCATAACAGCTATTAGGCAATCTTTAGAAAAATGCTTCCTGATGAGAAGGTCAGTCAGCCTATTAGAAAAGCCTATTGCTGTTTTTCTGATCATAAATCCAGCAGAGTGGCCACACGTGTAGAAAGAACTCCTCATTAGAGCCACCAGTTGCTACACTGAGTCTCATAATGACATTAACCTCTATTACTGCTCTGAAGAGCAAGTCAGAGTCTTTGTGCTTTACTTGTGCACACAAAGCATATGAAGAACATACAAAATATGAAGCCTTCTTATAGATTAAACTCCCTTATAGGCTGGGCCATGTCTGCTTAATGTCATTTGACCAGAGTACTGCTAATTTTATAGTACTCAACACCAATGGATGAGAGTATGAACAGGACCATGTTACCAACAATTAAGCTGCACAAATAGGACTATAACTTTAAAGTAAAAAGTGTGAATATCGTTTTTTGCACAATGCAAAACAATTATTTAACACAAATTATATTTAAAACCTTAAAAATTCTCTGCACTGATTTTTATTTCTGATTAAATATTTAGATTTTCCTACAAAAAGTAACATTTCCACTTCAGAATATCTCCAAACTTTTATTTTTTATTTGTCACAGCAGGAGTGGTACATGTGTTGGCTCATCTTAACAGGGTTTTTCATCTCGCTATTAATGACACCTGATTGCCTCGCTGTGACAAATGTCTTTAATGAAAGAGGCATTTCAAGAGTAAACTTTTCATTTGAACTGTTTTCCATTAAAGAACAGGTTGCCGTGAACACTTCAAGTGTGTTATTTAGAGTAGAGTGACAAAGACACTGCTCACAGAGGACGGGTTTTCTGTGGATTGAATTGGAGGGGAAAAAACCCTCAGATCTTAAAATATAGATATCATTATATTCTGTACGTATTGATCCCTCTTTATTTAGCCTACATGCCTCTTTTGTATATGGAGGCCATATAGCAATGTGTCAGGTACACAAATTAATATTTCCTTAACGACAAACTTTAGTTTTACTACAGGGCAGGAGCTCCCTGACCTTGTAAAATCATGCACCACTTCTCTTTAAATCAGTTATACAATTGCTATATTTTCTCAGACCTGCTACCTGTAAGCTATACTCCTCTCTCTCTCTGTCCATCTAAGTCCCTCCCTCTTTTGCTTTTTCTCATTCCCTGCAGCTGAGCCTTGTAAATCAAGTTGAAACATAACTCTGCATATGAGTGTGTGTGTGTGCGTGCGTGTGTGTGTCCATATACTGCATGCTACCTACTAACCGCTGCCAAAAAATGTGTCCCAACCGCCCCCTTCTCACCTCCCTATATGTCTCTGCCTATAGGAGGAGGAAGAGCCAGAGGGGACGGAGGCGTGCGTGTATGTGTGAGCGTGTGTGGGATTAAGTTTGGCGCTATCTGTCAGGGTCACATGGGTTGAAGGAACATATCCTGGACGCTTATCTCGAGTGGTGCAGAGAGACAAAGTAACCACACGGTCTGCAGGTCTTCATGTAGAAAGAAAGAGTAGTTGAAAATAAACAGCCACTTTATTTCATCGTAGGAGCAGCTGTAAAATTCCATCTGAGTATTAATCTAAGTAACATCAATCTCTTTCAGCAAGTTAGGCATTGGTGATGGATAAAATAACCAGATCCAGCAAATTACATACCTAAACAATAAAGGTATTTCATATTAATCAATCAAGTCCAATAAGGCCATAAAGCAGTTTCCACACTCAATTCCAAGAATGCCCAAATTCCCTTAGTCAAAGCATTAAAGTGCTGCCTAGAACACAATTTTCACAAAAATGTGCCCGCTTCAGTTTTGCTAAAGAATGAGGCCAGGTCTGTTTTCTCCAGTCTGCAGGGCAGAACTGTTTGATTTGAAAAGCCAACACAACATAGTGCAGCATCGACTGAGTACAGGATCAGAAAACAGTAAATGTGACTAACACAAAATAAGTGGAATTAAGTTTTTAAAGACAGACTGCTGATGGTGTAAATTGCACACCAGAATTTATAAAAACAACGACACGTGACACATTTTCTGCCGTCATACCACATAACCCAGTGTGAAGTGTGCTGTGGCAGCAGCTCTTGAAAACAGATATGCCATTAGCTTGAAAGTGCCACAGTCCTGAAACATGGATAATACACGCTTCAGGACTACTCTGTCTTTATCAGAGTGCTCAGGTAAAGGAAGAGGAGGCTGATTCAGGTTCTTTTAATAAACATTAAAATTCTCAGAATTACATCCTGTTATGCGACAATAGGCTCACCCATCCATGGTGTAGTTTTTCTTCTTTGAATGTAGGCTCATCAGAGCAACGCACAGGAAACCAAAATAATAACCAAAAATGGGTCTTTTAAAAGTATCAAGCAAGCAAATAAATGAATAAATAATGCTATCTTTTGAGTTCACTTTTCAACCCCTTTAAAAAAAAAGGTTCAAATACTGAGACAGATTTTTTTTTTAATTTTCTGCAACATGTCCTGTTTTTTCAAAATGAAATTGATTATATTGATACTATTTCATGACCAATGTAAATCACACTTAAAAGTATGATTTCAGACTACTTGCTGTGTTTTTGTCTTTATGTTAGCTTTCAGAGCAAGCATAATAACAAAGTACCAGGTTTGCAGTAGCAAATGTTGGATATATACTATTCTGTTGAGTTGATTTGTTATTTTTTTTCCCACTGTGTTATCGTTTTTACATTTATGATAGAACAGCTACACAGTAACACCTTGAGTGAAGTGGGTGGTTGACTTATTGATTATCACTGAAGTAGCATAGATAGGAGTGAGCAGAGTAAGAAAGAAAAAAAAAACAGATTGTAATTTTCTTGCCGGGTATTAACGTATTTGTTTTATAAAAGATAAGCACAACGAACAGTTACTGCAGCATTTACTGTGAGGTAAACGTTACTTTTGAGCAGCTAAAATAACGGACACACAGTGCATAAACCCCACTATGAACAAAGTCACGACTAAAACAGAATTGGAGCAGACTTGATAATCACTGAAACTGAACTGTAATAAAATAGTGTAATCAGAACCTTTGAATTCTAAAAAACATTTGAATTTTAAATCATCAGCTTAAAAAGAAAAAAACAAGGACATCAATTGCCTCAGACAAGTTGAGTTCTGCCAAATTCTTTGAGTTTACAGTGCGGTTTTGGAGGCCCCTTTAATGCATTTGGCTCTTCACCTTGTGCCTGGTAGTCCTTTTCAGTAATCAGTCTTTCCCTTTGTTAGAAGACTGTAAATATCACAGCTTGTGTTTACTGAGCTTGCACTGCCTGACTGACTAGTGTGCCGTGTACGTATAAATGTTTGAGAACTTCTGAGACTGAGTTCTGCTTCGGTTGCTGCTGTGGCATCCCTCACAGGCTCGCAATAACACTGCCACTGGTCATTTTTTCATTTTTTTTTTAAATGTCATACAGTCAACAGTGTCAAAGACGTGAGCCACAGTGTTTCTGTTACTGTAATACAATGTAAATGTAGTGTTCTGAGAAAGACTAATGTGGTGTCAACTTGTGATTACAGCTCTCGTGTTAAAATATGTTAAAAAGAGACCAGTTTTAACCCGACTCTGGCACGACGGAGCTGAGTAATTTTTATGCAGAAACAGTGTGAATGTAGCTATATTTTTTATACGTTGCCGAAACTGTGCGCGAGAGATGGAATGTGTGTGTGTGAGCGAGGGGAGAAAGTGTCAAAAGCATGCCATATTTAGGCCAGACTGGCACAGAGCGAAGACACCGACTAACTGTTGCTTTTCACACATCGTGCCGACTCTTTCTACCATCTGCCCTCCCTCTTTGTCTCACTGAGCGTCTGTACGTCGTTCTCCTTTCCTCTGTCGCTCCTTCCTAAACTGACGCTCTCTGTCTGGCTGATAAAGTCTTGGCTATAACCTCCCACCACCTCCTTTCTTTCTCTTCTGTCCATTAAAAGAGCCTCAAGGTCTCAACAAGGCAGCAAATATATCTATTAAAAAAAAAACCTGACGGCCATCATAGCTCTGTTAATGCACTCTCTGGCCTTAAAATGGTTCCTATTTGAATCTTTTCCCGACAGAAATGGTGTTATATCAGGAGTGAAAGGCAGCGACTAAGTGCCAATATGTGTCAGAGGGCTGGTGGCCGCAAAAAGAAGAAAGAAAGACACAGGGAGAATCGTTCTCATGGTCTGCTGGTATATTTAGACTAGACAACCAGAGCACAGAACACAAACCACCGTGACTCACACACACAGCGGAGAGATTACAGACACACACATATGCACAGACACAAATACACTCATTCATACACAAATCATGCTCAAATCAATCCCGTCGCAGACAGCCACGTTTCGCCTCAACGGCCTTTCGCATTTCTCACTACCCGTTTTCGTCAGGCCTGCAGCCAGATGTTCGCGCACAGGTGAAAAAGAGGAAATGACCAGTATGAGTGATAATACTTGGTGGGGCAGGTGTCAGCAGCGGTCTGAAGGTGAAGTGCGGCTGAAGTTTAGGTGCTAACTGGTACATTCAGGTTCCTAAAGCAGCTTGGACTTTACATTATTTCCTTTCAGGCATGTTACAGGGATACGGTTCAGACTGGCTTACCATAATTGGAACTACAGATCCAATATATGGACACAGTTACCATTTTACATATTTTTAATCAAAATTTCCCCTCCAAAGCATCCCGTGTTATAAGTGTATCCTGTTAAATGCTCAAATTTTGCATCAGAGAAAATATTACTGATGACAACATCACAGAGTTATTTTCTCCAATTTGTTGAAGCTCCTCCAGACACACAGAGGTAAAAATCAATTTATTATAAAATGTAAAAAAAATTGATCTTAGTGTTCTTAGGGACAGCACAAAGTCAAATTCAGCTTTAGTTACAGCCGATCAACTGACCTCAGCGTTAGCCCACATCAGCTCACCACTGACACAACTGGCAAATCTCAGATTGGGCTACTATTTAAACTGCACATCTGCTGCTTTGCAACCCACTTCTTTCTTTTAACTAAAGTGGTCCGAACTAAAATACAGTTCTGGTCCCAGTACCACTCTTCTCATTACTAATGTACACTAACTAGAAGCAGTTCATTTAGATTTTCAACTCCATCTACTAATTAAGCTTTTTGAAAACAAGTAAGTGGACGTTTATGAAGGTTTTTTTTTAAAGAAGAATGATTTTTCAGGAGCTAACTAAGTTTTGAGTCTACTCAACTGCAGTCCATTTTGTGTTTGAGGGTCAAACACACAAGCATATGGAAAGTGCAGATTTCACTGAAGACGTCATTAAATATTAGCCTGAGTGGTTTCCTGTATTTGTCCGACCTTTGCTTAGTGCAGTTTTTTGTTACTTATCAGTCTGGATGTGGTATCTGTGATCGGGATGGGCTCTAACTCAAACTGTACTTACATTATGCCCACTTACGGAACCTGAAGGTGTAGATTTGGCTCATTAGCACCAGCAGAGTGGAGCTCAGCACCAGTCTGACAGCAGCGGTTGAAAACATTAGCATTCCACACGCTAACAGCAAGTGCTCCAGTAACCCTGGCCAGAGACCGACGGCCAGCGGTTGGGGGTCCGTGTTGAGCTAATAAAGTCTGTTAATTTAATTGGGCATTGGGTCAGTATGTCTGTCAGTATGTGTTTGTGTGTGTCTGTGTGTGTGTGTGGCTATAGCTGGCTAACCCCACCAGATGAGCCTTCACCCCAATCACAGCCCCCTTTTCTGCTGGCAGCCTGCCGTTCGACTTGGCAGACACACACTCGCGCGGGGTCTGGTGTGCATGTGTGTGTCTGTGACTGTGTGCACACGCATGCATGTGCGCTTGAGTCCGTGTGCGATTGCACAAGGGAGAGAGGATTATAGATGTTGAACATACACACGCAAATGAGCACAGGGCCTGACTGGTCTGCATGGCGTGTGTGTGTATGTGTGTGTGTGTGTGTACGTGTGTGTGTTGTAATAAAGCCAGCAATGTTTTACTGGCCCGCTGACACAGTGCATAAAAAGATCAGTGGGCCAAATCCATTAGTAGTATAATTGCATTACATGGTAAATATTCCTAAAAGGTCAATATCTCCATTTGAAGCATCACCATCATCACAGAGGGCTGCAAACAAAACAGGAATTCTGGGATTTTACAGAAGCTCGGGCCACAAAATTACACTTCTAGGCATCTATTATGGAAAAGATTTGGCCAGCAGGACCGATTTTCCACCTCAAAATGAGTCAGCGTCAGCTTGTGGCAGTCCAGCCGATGATTGTTTAACATGCTGAGGATCTGAATTTGATTTTAATACTCCGAAATTCAAAATTTCATAACCAATATCGCCAGTGGCGCCTGGTCGCTTTTTACTCGGGGGATTTAATTGAAGTGATCTTGGACTGAAAATGAGCACGGGAAAGAGAGAGAGTGAAGCAGACAGAGACGACGGGAGTGTGGGCGAGCGCGAGACAGCAAGCGTGTGTGAGGAGCTGAGAGTGAAACTAACTTAATTTGGTGTTTATGTAAAGTAAGTCTGTGCATGTGAGCATATCAGAGATCTATTTTCAATGACGACGAGGGATTAAGACACTGTTCGGGGGGTTGTATGCAAAATCTTTTCCCTTTTTTGACTACTCGGGAACTGACTCTATAGCTACATAATTTTCCACATGCATATGAATGAGATTCATGATAACAATGAACCAATGAAATACCATATTTGGTAGACAATTACAAATGTCACAGCCCTTTTCTAATTTCCAGATATAACACCCTATGACATAAGCGTATGTGAAAGCGGGGGATGAGTGAAGTGATGTTGAGGAGACCCTGCAGAGTATGGGAAAAATAATCACTCGCTCAAGCAGGAATTGAATGCATAGCTTCAGCTTGGTAGCATTCTGTCCTGACCAACAGCAGCGACCTGCCCTGTGCTACTATATGAAGAAGAGGCTCATGTTTGGATGGCAGAGGGACCATAGTTACACACTGTGACAGGCTTGTACTAATAAAGTGCAAATTCACATTTGAGGACAAAAATAATGCGTGACGAAGGCTTCCTGAAGATGCCTGCTAAGAAACGACTATATTAAAGCAGCTGCTGGCTAAAATTTGTGCCCACACTATTATTTTGTGTAATTTCCACATGCTCAAAGGGCCCTTTGACTTTTCATACCAGAAAACATAAAACTAGAGTTTTTGCAGGTGCTACACCATGAGAGACGAATGAGAAAGTATTTTTGGTTTTGTGAAAATGCACTTTATATTGTAAGATTAAATCCAACAGTATTAGAAAGAAGCCCCAACAATCAGACAACCCTACTCCCCATGAGCAAGTCTTTGGCGATAGTGGGAAGGAAAAACTCCCTGTTAAAAGGAAGAAACCTCCAGCAGAACCAGGCTCAGGGAGGGGCGGCCATCTGCCCCAACCAGTTAAAGATGAGAGGAGAGAGATGGGACAAAAGACACGTGTGAAAAGAGGTGAGAGAAGAAGAAACACTCAGTGCATCATGGGAAGCCCCAGGGTCACCTGATCCAACACTAATTATAAGCTTTTAAAAAAGGAAAGTTCTAAGTCTCATCTTGAAAGTAGAGCGGGTGTCTGTCTCTGAATCCAAACTGGGAGCTGGTTGCATAGAGGAGGGGCCTGAAAGCTGAAGTCTCCCATTCTACTTTTAAATACCTTATGTAAGTAAGCCAGCAGTCTGAGGTGTGTCTTTATGATAAGATGGGGCCTGATCGTTCAAGACCTTGTATGTGAGGAGAAGGATTTTAGATGAAACTCTGGAATTAACAGGAAGCCCGGCCACAAACCATGTTTATTTTCACAGGCCCACTGTGTACTGATTCGAGCACAGCGGGCCTGACTGACTGACTCGCCAACACTGTCTACGTTATTAAAACCAATATCTGACATAGTTGCATCATTGACTTCAGAAAGTGAGAAGGCAGATGGAGAAGAAAGCCCAAAAAAAAAAAGAAACAGGAACACAGAAACACATAGAGGCAACAAAAAAGGCAACACATACTGCACAGTATGTACACTCAAACACACACATAGCCTCCAGGCTATTGTCCTCCACATTTAGGTCACACCGAAACTAACAGCTTCACACACACACACACACACACACACACACACACGTTCCCCAGGAGGTTCTCCTCACCTGCAAAGAGGCCAGTTTGGACACAGTGTCAAAGATTAAACCTGTGTTTTATCTCAGAGAAGGGGGCTGCCTGGGGGGAGAGTGTGTGCGTGCGTGCATGTGTGTAGGTGAGTGTGTGTGAGCTTATGTGTGTTAACTCAGTCCCCGTTCACTAGAGGGCAGAGGGTCACTGGAGAATACACTTTTTCACTGACACACGCACACACACAGCTGCCCTTCTCTGTGTGCGCGGTCAAGTAGAAAGGTGGATCTGTGTCAGGTAGCAAGGGTATTTACTGTTACTGAGACAAGCAGGCCGAGAAAACACAAACACAGCAGGGGGAGAGAGTGAGGGCGAGTGGGGCGAGCGACTTAGAGGAAGACTGGAGGAAGAAGCAAAGGAGAAAGCGGAGAGGAAAGAGGATGGCTCACGATGCTTCTCGAGCCTTTCAGGGGCAAAAAAAAATGCAGCTGTGTGAAACATCGGAGACTTAAACAGGTGGAAACAAAGCACATCATACTACTCTACACTGCACTTTAATAAGTACACATGTTCACGCAAAAAAACACACAAGCAGCAGATGTCTCACAGTGGTGGTGCAGGAGAAGCAGGTGGGAAAAAGTGTGAGCAAAGATCTGACACACTGCAGTTTTAGGGAGGAAAGCCGGGTTGGACGTCCTGCGTGTGGATGATGAAGCAGACTCTATCACAAATTAATTAGAGTGCGACCCAAAAACAGCACACAAAAAACCCTGCACACACTCCTGACCGCTCTACCATAATAACGTCCTACATGCGCACCGCTTTCTCGTCCAAACCAGCTCTTATGTATCAAGAAACCACGCTCTCTTAACCTCCATTAACAACTCTGTCCGCTTATGCTACACTTAATTCATTTACTCTCACAATGAAAATGTTTTATGGCTCAAACAGGACGCACAAAAGAGGGGATTTACCTGTAAAGCACACTTCTAATCTTTGCTGAGCCTTCATATAAACATTTAATTCTACTTCTGTTGTTCTTTGCGTGCTTTTTTCTTTTTGCTGATATTTTCTTAAGTTGCAATTTGTTTCATCTCTCAGGGCCACTGGAAATAAATCTGTTTTTATAGCACTGAGCTAAAGAGAGAGAAGGAAGAGAGAGAGAACATTATAAACACAGAAAACAATCTGATGAACCAACGCTGTAAATTCTCCTTCACTGCATTGTGAAATTAGCTAGATTTTCATGTCAAAGGTGAAAGGCCTCTCAAAACAAAGCTGCCAACAAAAATTTTCCCTGACTGCCGGGTTCATATTATCTGTGCAGACTCACAAAAGCTTGGGTCAAAAGTGGACAACAGTGAGGTGGATAAAGAAAAGGAACTTATTTCCTTTTCTGTTTATACATAAAAAATAAGGTTGTATCCTGAACAAGCCCTGGAGACAAAGAAAAAAACTCTGTGCATCCCTGAAAGGCCTTTTTGTTTATCTCTCACTTTGCTTATTTATTTATTATTTCTGCTCTCCTGCCATGCGGCCGGGGGAGCGAAGGACCACAGGTGCTCGGGTGAATCCGATGGACATCTGCAATTTATCATTCATACGCCACTGATGGCAGGCCGGGCCGAAATATGGCACGGTAAACACAAACCATAGATCATTCACGGACGCAGATACACACAGACAGGCGCCGACGCACATAAACACACATCCGTGCGCATGCACGTACCTAAAATGCATCTTTGAAGACAGATGCTTTTATGCGTTCACAGAGCTGGACACGGGTCACACTACAACATGTTTCTTGCAGCGTGGTGTAGATATCTTTTTCTTTCTATCTCCTTATTCCGCTTTATCTTTGTCTCTCTTTTGGGAGCGCTCGTCCCCCTCCCCTGCTTTCACATCTCCTTGTTGATTTCTAATTTGCTTTGTAATGTGTAAAGAGCAAGATTTTGTTTCTCTTGAACAATTACTGCTTCCTTCTCTTTGGAAGTCAGAATATAATCCAACTGACTTCTGACCTTAGTTCAGTCTTTCCTTTTGTTTAGTCATGCATAAATAAAGAGATGATAGCATGCCCCCACCCACCCAGAAAAAAAAATAGCTCCTATATAAACTTTCCTTCCTTAAATGCTCCCTGCCTCCAAACTTTTAATCCAGGCTTTAGAGGGATATATCACAGTGGGACATCACTGCTGGCCTGCATCTGCCAGAGTGAGCTGGGAGCTGATTTCTGTGTTTACATAAGATTAGAGCACAGGGAGAAAAGAAGGTGGCCGATATGGTAGCTCCAAGCCAAACAGCTCTCATTTCTAATGCAGCAAAAGCCATAACAGCCTGCAGGAGGGAGGGGGGGGGGGGCTGAGGAGTGATATAGCCAAAGGTAGGACCAGTGAGTAACACCACTTCCAAGCCTGAGGCTCTGTGTGTGTGTGTGTGTGTGTGTGTGTGTGTGTGTGTGTGTGTGTGTGTGTGTGTGTATGTGTGTGTGTGCGTGTGTGTGTTTGTATGGGCATGATGGCCTGCTTATTCTGGATTTGGAGCAGTGGTCACTGATCTTAGCCGCACTTACAACACTGTGATATAAAAACCCACATGAGAAAGCCCGACTCAGGTGTTTTTGTCAAAATAGCATTTAAGGGTAAAATTGGAAGGATTTAAGAAGTGTACTTTTTTTGTGAGACAGAATTTGCTTGTGATGGATTAAAGCTGAAAATTCCAATGTGCATCATTGGCAGGGAGGTGTATAGAGGTGGGGGTACTGTGACTGCAGCTCAGCCACCAATTCAAAAAGGCAACAAATTAAATGCTCATAAGAACAGACTTCTGCAACAACTCTTGAGAACCAAAGAAACAAAGCGGCTTTTCATAGCTGGGCACTTCCTCTGTTGGCAGTGTTTGCCAACAGAGGATGCTAATGCTATAATGTGTACAAACTAAGATGTGGAGACACCTGAGGGGTGTGCTACAAAATGAGATTAATGGCTTAGCGAACTATGTCGACCTTAAAGTCAGAGTTTTTGTGTCATGAAAGTGGTGCTCTTTTTACCTGACTAAATGAAAGTTGAACACATAGTCAGGAGCAGGCTATGACCTGGAAGCGCCATGAATGTGGAAACTTTTCATCACAATTCATCAAGTTAACAATTTTCTGCAACACCAATCTCTTATCTGAAACGGCTACTGTTAATTTTTTTAATGTCCTTTATATATTTTTAAATCACCATTTCATCATTATCATCTGATAAGTTCTCTGATTGGAGTAGGTGACTCTCATAGGGATCATTTTGTGTGGAAGAAGAGTCACATGACATGCTCCCTGTTATATAAAAAGGCCCAGCAATGTTTCAGGCTCTGTAACATGGCCAGGCTTTCTGTTTCAGAGCCTAAAACAGAAATCTTAACAGAGAAAGTTGATAAGCACTGTTGTGATTTCCGTTATCTCTAACTGGGTTTTAGGTTTTGGTAAAACCGTTCACCCAACAAAGAGCTCAGCAAGCCTCAACAAACTGCTCCTTGGTTAGTTAGTAAAGTCTAGTCTACTTTAAGTTGGTTTAAAAGTAAAGTAAAATTTTATTTGTATAGCACCTTTCAAGACAAAAATCACAAAGTGCTTCACAGAAAAGCTAAAACAGAAAAACAGAAATCAACCAAAAGCTAGTTTAAGACGATGGGTTTTTAGCTGTTTTTTAAATGAAACCACTGAGTCCACAGATCTCAGGCTTAAAGGAAGGGATTTAGTCCAGTTTAGTCTAGTTTTTAAGGTCAAGAAATAATGTATAGTGTGCCTGCAGGACGGCTTGTTGTAAAAGACACTACAGCATTATCAGCATGTATTTCAGGACATGTGTAAAGTCATGGGGTCCAGTTTACAGTGGCACTGAAGGTAAGAGCACACACAGAGTCCACGTACCACCTGGCCTATCATATGTTGGACATGAAATCATACACACAGTATAGCTCCACCAACCAATGATAAATAACATAATTATGTGACAGCCCTGTCAGAAACATGACTCCAAATCTATACAAAAAAAAATCATAAAGATTTCTTGGTCATGGCTTTTAAAACTCTCATGAGGACCAATGATTTGTGTCTCTCCACACGCACATATTTACAGCAAGCATTTCACCAGAGCATGGCATCTTTCTACACAACTATGTGAGGTTTAGCTCCTGCACACTCCTACATATTGGACCTGTCGTGTACCACTGGTATCAACTATGTTTCTCCAGCCAAACATGCAGCATAAGCAAATTGCCTTTAAACATACAAACTGGCCTACAGAATTCTTTTTGATGTGTGAAAGAGGAGTAAATGATATAAGATATTAAGTTCTCGTTTTAATAACGCTTTATGAGGAACTTCTATTTTTTTTAAACTGCAGTGGTGTAAGCATACATGTGCTTGACCTGCTGACTATAAAAAGCTTCTTTTCTTGTCTACAACCATTTTACATCAACGCAACTCAGCTACTCCTATCACCTCTGATCCTTGTTAGTGACGGGTTGAGGTGAACATGCCGTACTTTATTATACTGGCAGAAAATACAGCAAAGCACATCCAAGTAGAGGGCAGTGTCAGAGTCTAGAAGAGTCAACATTCCTAACGCAGCCATTTTTAGAAGAAAAATCGACGGTATCAAACACCTGTCACCTGCACCCAAAACAACAAGAGTGCTGCAAATATTCCCAGAGCAATGCAGTAAGAAGAAGAACTAAAGAAGCACAAGATAAAGTACTGGCCAAGTGCAAATAAATGCATCTTAAAACAAACAAAAACCCCCATGACAGTTAGAGCTAAAAGCTCTCCTCTTTCTTCCAATATTGCAACCAGACAACCAACTGACGTGAACGTGCCCTTAAGCAAGGCATCAAACCCACTGAACCTGCTGGGCAGCAGCAGCAGTGTGAATTCACACATAGTGCGTAACCCTCCCTCCTTCCTGCTGATCCTCCTGACCCCGGCTGTTGCTGTAAATATCTGCGTGCTCCTGCACTGTCAACTCGCGCTCAGTTACACAAGCAACAGTTCCACGGAGGTTAAAACTGTAGATTTTACTTCCTCCTGTTTTCTCTTTGCCTTGCCTGCATCTGTCCCATCTGTCTAACTCTATGTGCGGTTTTCCTTGTTTTCAGTCTTTCCGTCTCTTGACGTGAAGGGCTCGGCAGGTCAGGGGCATTAGTGGAAATTCTGCTGTAAATTTCTCTGTCTATTTGAACTTTTTTGTTGTTGTTGTTGTTTTTATTTCTTTATTTTTTTTATTTTTCACTTTTCTGCTTTCCTTCTTTAACCCTGCGTGGCACGGTTTCCATGCCAGCAAACCGGTCTGAACTAGTCCTGCTGAATTATAAGCGCACGCGCATATCTGTGTGTGTGTGTGTGTGTGTGTGTGTGTGTGTGTGTGTGTGTGTGTGTGAGAGAGAGAGAGAGAGAGATACCGAAGGCTGTGTGTGCAGGTAGATAAAAATGAGAGTGAGAGCTTACATTGAACACCAAGAGAGGGTTAATATGCAGAGCAGGAGCGAGGAAAGACGGTGTGTGTAATCACGTGTGCGTGATGTGAAGCCCCCCCCCAGCACACACACACACACACACACACACAGACACACAGAGCCTTATGACACCAGTCTCATCAAACAGTTGGACGTCGGCCAAGTTCATCTGTTAATGGACAGTCGCCACTAGGACCCAGTATTCTCTATCTCACTCCCCTGCCTCTTTCTCTCTCTTTTTCTCCCCCTCGCATCCCCTGTCCCCCTAGGGCGTTCTACCCCTATGCCCTCTCCTCCTCATCTCCCCCATGTTTCTGTCTTTCTGCCCCCTCACACCCATTCCCTCCCCTCATTTCTCTCAACACCTCTCCCAGCATTGCAGATTGGGGCCTGCGTTTCCCTCGAACAGCAAAGATAAACAGTGTGTGTGTGTTTGTGTGTCCCTTTGTCTTGTCTGTCTGTCAGCAGACGGCGCTCGGGGTGTGTTGCATGCACACACAGACACACAGGCATGCACACACACCTATGCAGTGGAGAGTACCTTTGAACAGACGGTTTTCACCAAGCTAGAAACAAAAAAAATAAGGACGGAAATTACACAAAGGCCAAAAGATGAGTTAGCTTCCATTCATTTAAAGGAGACAGACTGTACCTGTGTGTCTGAGTGTGTGCTTGTGTGTGTGTGTGAGAGAGAGAGATCAGCAGTGTCAGCTACAGTCCTGAGCATGTTGAAACACATCTGTATTCCTGTGGAAAACTGCAGCACAGGAGAAGAAAAAGTGAAGAAAAAAGGGTGAAGACTGACAAAGAAAGTGAAAAGCAGGGAGAGTAATTCATCAAAAGCAGGTGAAAACGTTTAAAACACATGAATTTTTTGCAGGGGCAGGAGCTCAAGGAACTACTTTCACACGTCTTCATTTTTTTTTTTTTTACATTTAAAAAGACGTCTCCATTTTTAAGCCCACTTTATTTTTATTTGGCGGAGGTGAGCATTAGTAAGTGTTAAGTGCAGCTGATGTGACGTCCGATGTAATTTGGAGGGCAATTTTGTCATCATAGCTGAGGTTAAATGATTGTGTGATTCTGCTGCAGGCTGGGAAATCTTAAGGACTCTTGAAGATTTTTATGATTTAAAAAACGTTCCCACCTTCACAGGAGAAAAAAAGAAATGAGTTACTTTTTGTTCTTCTTTACATCCACCTTAAAACTTTTTGTTCTTAAACAGTTTTATTAAACATCTGGACAATACTGACTGCCACTGCAGTGTGTTTGGAAAAAAGGCAAAAATTCTCATTTCTTGGCTATTTTCCTCTCCCCTTCCAACAGTGACTGTTTCCACACTGACCACACACACACACAGCAAACAAATGTACTGCTAAACACCCGCGCACACCCAGACAAAAAAAAAGTCTAAGAACTAGATTTTAGTGGTTCTTTATCTGTTTTTTTGAGGGGTGGGGGGGATAAATTATCCATTAGATTTCATCATATCTTACTGGGGCAATTACATCAAGAAAATGATAGCGGGCACAGGATCAATTATGCATGCCCTTGGCCAAAGACCAAGCATCGGGCAGAATGAGAGGGCATGTATACACACACACACACATGAAGAAGAGGAGGATCTCATAGATGTGGCCCATCAGTTCATCTTACTGCCTAAAAAGTTCATACGCTTAATAATTTAGCTGTGTTCTGGATACAGTTTCCCAGCTGAATATTAACAACTTTGAAGTGAGTAACAGCAGCCAGAGGTATATATAGTGTGTGTGTGTGTGTGTGTGTGTGTGTGTGTGTGTGTGTGTGTATTTGCAACGGGGCTAAAAGAGACCTCAGGAAACAGGCCTCGTGAGTCCCACCAGAGACAACCCCTCGAAACACACACACAAACACACACACACAAACACTCACACACACACTCCTTCCACTCGACTGCGTCCATTACACCACCGTTTGTAACATTGCTCATTTCTGGGCAATTAAGAATTCCTTTTCATCGCTATGTAGGTTCACATATCTCCCTCACAGCGCTTGTACACAAACTGGGAAGACATGAAGAAAAAGAGGTGTGTTTGTGTGTGAGGCTGAGAGAGAAGCTAAAAAGATGAGAGGAGGAAAAGCAACAAAGGGAAGCGGAGAAGAAAACATGAAGATTAGCACCCTCGCGTTAGTTCTTCTTGGTTGCTGTTCTCACTTTCTTAATTGTCCAGCCTCGTTATTTGATTAAAAAAAATGGCTTGATTTCATCGACTTTTTCCCCCTTTTGTCTTCCTCTCACAGGAACCTTTTTCAGAATGAGTTTCTTTTTGAAGGCGTGCGTACAGGTGCTTGCATTTTGTGTGTGCACGTTTTTCTGCTGAGTGCAGAACAATGGAATTCATTTTCTTTCCGTCTCTTTTTTTTAAAGAGTTTTCACCGATGTTTACAGAGAAACTCACTTAGCAAGACGAATCGCTGTCTCCAAAATGGCAGCCTTAGATGGAACTGGGGAGGGACGAGGAGGGAGAGAGAAAAGAGAGGTATCTGACATCTGTTTGTTCAAGGAGAAACAGAAAGCAGTAAGAAGGGGAGGGCGCTAAAAATGAATAGGCTGACAGAACGAGAGAGAGCGAAAGAGAGATGAGCTTTGAGAAATCATTTTACCATGTCAGGACCGACACGTACAGGAGCGAGCCAGATGGTTTGCATTGGGTGTGCTTTGTAAATTTGTGTGTGTGTGTGTGTGTGTGTGTGTGTGAGACGAGCAGTGTAATGAGGGAACAGACGAGACATCATGTAAATTAAATATGTCCAATCTCTGGCTCGCCTCTCAATCTTCACACAATAAAAAAAAAAATGTTACTTTCATTTATATCAGCCTAAAAAACACACCCAGCTCACACAAACACACACCCACATATCTCAAATGCAAGGCACAAATGAGAACATACACACACACACACACACAAACACCCCTTGACATGCCAGCTCTGACAAGCGTGGCTGATGTGCGCCACGAATGTGCATGGTAATAGGCCAATCAAAAATGCAAAACAATTGGCAATTACTGTGAGGACCTAATGGTCATTAGAATTTACAACTAGGTAATGAACTAAAGTCTGCCCACTGCATGCATATTCATAAAGCCATTTGAGCTTTGAAGATTAAAGTAGTGCTTAAAATTCAAATGAGCCTCCGCAAATTATCAGGAAAAGTCAGTGCCGCCGCTGCCGCCGCCGCGCCGCTGCTGCTGCTGCTGGTCCTGGGTGTGTTGGTGACAGCGATGGGGGAGTTCCCCATATGGGCTGTTTGTGCGTTTATGTGTATGATTTTTTTTTTTAAGTATTACTAAGCGATGTGTTCCTCAGCATCTCAAGATGGAACAAGAAAAATTACAGGTTTGTTTGTTACCTGACATATCACATGAAAATAATTTTCTGTGGCAATGTGATGTTTTTTTTAACTCATGAATGGAAATATTCAATTAAAGGTTTTTAAACGATACCAAATACATTTGAAATGTATTACAATTCTTTTTTTGTGATTCCACTCGAACAGCGATGTTTTTCTTCTTTCAAATAATCAATATTAAAAGAGCAAATACTGCCAGAAACCGTGGGATCAGGTGTTTTCCTGGGTTATGATCCAACAACGCTGTCTCCTACAGAACTATTACATAATGTAAAGGATTCAGAAACTTAGCCAAAATTCGACTATATGCCACAATACCATTTAGTTGAGGACAGCAACTACCGGCAGAACTGTTGAGCGTAACAAAATGCCGTTTGGTTTTTAACAACTCACTGGTTCTGGAAAAAGAAGAAGAAGAAAAGATGATACACAGTGCTGCTACTTGTTAGCACTGTCTCTCATGAGAAGAGTAGGGAGCATCATCAAACCAGATAACAATATAATTTTTCTAAAATGTTGCCATTCGTGGGTAAAGAGTCAAATCTATTTCAGAATTTGCGACAAAGCATTTTAGGAGTAAGTTTTTATTATCTTTTATTAATTGTTCATCAATGCAGATTAATAAAATAGCTGTTTGCTGTTTTGCCTACAAGAATTTACATTTGCAGCTGGAAATGCTGATTAGCATGTCTGGTCACTATGATACTGGCTTTGCAAAATAAAAGAGCGAGGCCCATGACATACCCGCTGGAAGTGAATGAGGGAGCGTTTCTGGCTTCTTGTATTTTGGTGATTTTAGACTGCAGGAGTCAGGCAGTTGTCTACTCTGTTGCAGAGAGTTGAACGCGTTAAACAAAAAATGGAATGACATGCGTTATCCTACTTTGAAGAGGACTTTATTTGGCACTACAAAGTGCTTTCAATTTGCTGACGAAGGACAGAAAGTGGAGGGAAAAAGGTGGCGGAAACAACAGAAAGAAACAGACTGATGCTCGTAATGCCAAATAAAAGATTAGAGCCACTCATACAGAGCTGTGCGTGTACAGTAAACACACACACAGTCATAGGGTGTGTGGTGTGTGTGCACGGCCCTCTTCTGCAGTTGTAGTAGCAGTTCAGCCAAGCGGGGAACATAAAACCAGAGCAAGGAGCCAGGCTCCTCCACACATATGAACACACATGCACACACACACACACACACACATGCATTGCCAGCTCAGCTCTGGCACACTTCACAAAGGGATGTCCTGCATCCACACTGCCAGTTCACACACACACACACTTGTGCCACAGTCATGCAGGCATGTTGTAATGACAGGTACATCTGCATGTACATGTGAATATATGCATGCGTGTGTACGTGTATCTGTGTGTGTGGTGTTTAGAGCCAGGCTCTAATCCAGTGGCCTATATAAATAAGCTTTGTAGTGTATAAACAGTTTTATGAACAGCCCTTCAACTGGCTTCAACATAATAAGAGAGCTGCGTTACATGTGCACCCCCCGAGCAGACCGAGCCGAGTGCGTGTGGAATAAACACACACACACACACACACACACAGCGAGCAGCGAGTGAGCCAAAAACAGCAGCTTTCCCTCTCACCACGAAGAAGTAAATGCAGCATGGATGTCGAATCATTCGCATAAACACAAAGAGCCAGATCAATAAACAGTCCTCCATCACAGAGTGCGTACAGTAGTGGGCTTTGACGTCACGGACGTCGCGGACACGCTGTCACTGCTGTAAATACAGCAAACTGCTTTTTCTTTTCTCATCGTGTCTGCTGCTGTCATTGTTTTGGAATGGGGTTTTGCCGGCCATGATCATCTGGAGGTGGTGGGGGACGGGGGTCTTTTTGTTTCAACTGGTCTGTCTCCGTGTTTGGCCGACGTCGCTGCGGCGGAGTGTCTCCGCCGCACTTCCCAGGGATCAGCTGTCAGTCAAAGTGTGTGGGCAGCGTGACGTCTTTCCCTCTGATTTTTCTTCTTTTTTTCACCCTTTGATGTTGTTGTTGTCTCTTGGTGGCGGTGGTGATTGCTGTCCATGCCCTGTTCTTTTTATATTCATTCCAAACCCACTGCACATATAAAACTCATCACTTCCTGTGGAAGCAGGGTGTTTTGTCCCAGGAAGACTCAGCAGACAATGCTGTAAATAAAAAAACTGCTCTTGTATCCATTTTAAATCATTTCCCACAGAGCTGACAAAGCTGATTTGCACTGTAAAAAATAAACAAAAAGAAAAAGAGGCTTCCATGTTTTGATCTTCCCATTGCACCTCATGTAATTTCCCACTTCTTAGACAGTTCGTGCTCTTCTTCTACTCAATTCAAGTCAATTCAATTCACAACAGCAGGCACTTTCTATCCTCCTAACATTCACGAGGTCACCAGCAACCTGTTCAGGCCTAGGTTCAGGTTCACGTCTAGCCTTTTGTATAATATCTTCATCAATCAGACATACTCAAAAGGAAATCATACAAGAGAAGTAGCATGAAATACCTGTTTTGCATGAAGCTGAGATGCATTTTATCCCTGACCCTAAACAAGTGGTTCACCTGGCGGATGTGAAGAGGTTAATTAAAGTAAAAACTAGGCGACATCAGAGCGAGATTCCCAATCATCCGACAGTCACCTGTGAGCAAGCACCTGACAAAAGTATGAAAGAAAGAACGCCACATTAAGAATTCTATTGTGTGATTTTAATCTATTTGTTATTAATATAATGAGCACTTTTTATTCTACATTGATTATGCCGTGATCCATGTGCAGAGGCATACTCAGCACATGTGCACACGCTCTCTACTCGTCTACTTACTCCAAAACCACCATAAATGTAAACAGTGTAACATGTGCAATTTGAAACGCACACTTCCTGCCCAACCGGGCGATGATTCGGAGGAAAAGGCTCCAGCTACTTTTGCAAAATGTTTTGCATAAATAGTAGAAGCTAGCATGCCTTTGCAACAATAATACATCTGCTTTGCATTTGATTGAAACGCTGCCGTCTTCTAAGAAGCGCTATAACAAAGTGGATCTGACGGTGACAAAGAAGCTCAACAGATCAAAGGTCACAGCAGCCGAGGTCAGCCTAATATGCGTCCGTTTCAAAGAGTCTCTGCAGGAATGTCACTTTCCTTTCCTTTGTTAGTCCTGCTTCAGTCGAGAAAGCAGCTGTTTAATGTCCCCTAGGGGAGTCACAAGTAACCCGGCTGATGTTTCTGTGATGTCATCAGGGTTACCTCACGAGTCAGCCTCACAAACCGCAGCAACCGGGTTTGAAGGATGAGGGGAGAGTCTTCTAGAAGCAACTCTCGCTGCAAGGGCCCCCCTCTTTTCTAGGACTATGTAGATTTACTGTCATTTCAGTGGTCTGAAGGACTCACAAACTGCACTTGTACAATCAGCAGTCAAATCTGATAAAGACTGCATTTACTTATTTTGGGGCAAAGGTTTGCTGACTTTGCCCCAAAATAAGCCTTTAAAAAGTTCTACTTCTACTACCATCTTGGAACTCTCCACCACGTGTAATGTGTATGATGGCTACAAACGTCAGGACACATGATGCTTTTGCTGTGTCACTGTCCAGCATTGCAGAAGTTCAAGATAAATCACTAGAGTAGCTCTCTAAATGAAAATCCAGGCTACGTTTTTGTTCAGCGCTGTGACTTATGTAAAAAAAAAAAGAAAAACTATGAGCATTACAAAGCAGGATAAAGGGTGAATCAACAGGCTTGTCTTTGTTTTATTGCTACTCTTTAACACTCAGCACCAAAAGGCTTTTTTTCCCCTTTGCTGCTGTCCATATGCAGAGCTTCAGTTACTTAATCATGAATTTTTTTTTGTGAGCGTACATTAAGGCCTCTCTGAAGGATTATGAACTTTTTCCACTCATCTCAGTGTGCAGCATGCTCTACCCTGCTGCTGATGTTTCCTCGCACACACCGGCAGCGTTTACGTTCGGCAGGCTTCCTTCAAGATGCCGACAAAAGCCACATTCCCACTGTTCAAACGCTGCACTCGAGGCCGCTAAACAAAACGCCGAGAAGGGAAAGAATGAAAGAAAGATGGACATAAAGAGAGGGAGGGGGCAGCAACAATAGATTAGTGATGGCAGCCAGCGTGTGAAATCTCTTTGTAGGCTCGCCGGGATGTGCCACAGCACGACACACACGCACACACATACACACACATACACCGAACGTACTGTAATTGATTCAGTATCAATTGGCTGTCCTGGATTTGCATTGACTGTTAATGTTGCAGCGAGATCAAGAGAGAACGAAAGAAAAAGAGAGAGAGACGCAAGAGCCAAAACGGAAAAAAGAGAGGACGAGGACAGACGTGAGATGGAGAGCGAGCGGTCTGACACCAAGCCAGGCAATGAATGGGTGTTAAAAATGCACTAATGTGTATTGAGGTGGGCAGCATTAGCCGGTGATGATAAGCTAATTGCTAATCAGTAGATCATAGACTAACAATGCTCATGTTACGAGGCTTTGAGCCAGGATGGCTCCTCAGTGGGTTGACTAGCATGAAGAGCTGCATTTGCTTTTTTTTTGGAAGGAAGGAAGGAAGGGAAAAAAATGGGAATGATAAATTTGTCTCGAGAAATGTAGCGATTTATCATCGTGTCCAAGCGGCGATAATATCTGGGTTAATGAGCTAATATTGATAAGCTAATTCAGCTTATCAGCCAATAATTTTCAGTGAAATCACTGGTCAGTAAAGACGAGCAATTCTCCGTACTGGCCACGTATCAATTTGAGCTCATTAACACAAATATTAGGACTGGTTTTCAGCCCTTTGTGCTAATTATGAGAAATCAACAGACAAATCGGGACAGCGCGGGAAAAAAAATGCATTTGCCGTCAAAGTAATCCACGAAGAATTGATGCTAAAATTTCAATTTTCAAGCCTCTTTTTTTCAATTTGAGTAAAAGGAGCAAAGATGAAGACGCAGCCATTCACACACAAATACACACACACAGACACACACGCGGAAGCCCCACTCTTTTGAGACATTAGCGATGCTGTTTCTGAATGAGGGATGCCTCAGGGATTATAATCAGAATTTTCATCTCAGTCAGGGATTAATAGAATAAATGGGCGAGAGAGAGAGAGAGAGAAAGCACTAAATGTGTGTGTGTGTGTGTGTGTGTGTGTGTGTGTGTGTGTGTGTGTGTGGGTGGGTGGGTGGGCGTTTATGCTGGCTTTTTTGCATCACCGATCGGCATTTTGCCTGTACAGTCCTCACTCTCTCTCACACACGCACACATACACACACACACACACACACACACAGGTGTGTGTCAGCTCTACTCGGTCGGGGCTGTTTGATATGTAAATAGCAGCGTTCCAGCACAAGTCGGACGCTTTGTGTTCCTCTGAGCCTCACAGCGACTCTGTGCTTCTCTGACCACAGACATATTTTACAACAAGCAGCCGGAGCATCATTATATACACGAGAAGATACGTGCAGGAAAACGTATGCAGCGATAAAAAAAAGGGAGGGGGGTGCTGTAAAATAATTCCTCCAATGTGAGATGAAAAATATTTGGTTGTTTCTAAAAGAAAGCAGATGGAGACGGAGCAACAACAACAAAAAAAGGGGGAAGGGAAGGAAAAATGAAGATGTTATGGTCCTATTTTATCTGGTTTAAATAAACAGAGTGCGTAATAATGAGGCAAAAACTAAACCCCAGTAGAAATTGTGAAAATACTGAGATTAATAACAAAGCACGTGTCTACAAGTCTTTGTAGATTTTTAAAGGCATTAATTGTATTGCTGTTTTAAGGCCTATCTGTGGGAGCAGAGGCCTCATACACAGCAAGGAGGAAGCAGCAGCCCTCACCTTGCTTTGCTTGTGTGTGTGTGTCATTGTTTTTGGATGGCAATAATCTCAGCTGAAATTCCGACAGATTATTACTTTTTCTTTCACATATTTACTCCACCGTGACAGTTTGAGGTCAATTACGATGAAAGCTATGGGTTTGGTCGGGATGGGAGGGATAAGAGAAAGAGGAGGAGGAGGGGGAGGGAAACGCTGGCTTTGATTATCGGCTATCAGACTGAATGTGTTGCGCAAATTCAGCATGTGAGGTTTGTGCTGGTGTGGATCCAGCGGCTGGGAGAAAAGAAAAGAAGAGAAGGGGGGAAAAAAAGGAGAGCGGACAGGGTGTAAATAAAGCAGACGGACAGTTTAAAGGCTGGGGTTTTCCTTTTCCAGACGAAAATTCCCAACATTTAATAATAATGCTCGGCCGGTCTCCCGTCCACCTCGACATCGACATCAGACAAGATATATAACGCTGCCTTCTGAGTGTACAGCTGTTCCTACCAAGACGTTCCCACACACAACGCTATTGAAGCAACCAGACGCCGGTATTATGATGTAAATCGCTCTAATAACCCAGTTTAGCTGGTGAGCGTCTGAGTGTGTGTGGGAGTGGGGGTGTGTGTATGGGGGGAGTGTGCAATCAAACATGCAGACGCTAAAGAAAGTGAAAAAAAACTCTTTCTAGATCCGTAGAGACAAAGGTCAAAGGTCAAACCCATCCAGTTTCCTCTCCTCCACTGTAAATTTTGAGCTGGTGGTTTAGATCACGTTTGTTTCCTCAAACGCTGAAGCGGAAAAAACAAACTGCAACATTTAGGATTCCCGAGTTATGTTCAAGCGACAAAGTGTGCTGCGTTTCACCTCTGATGTGTTTCCGCTGCTC
The DNA here is from genome assembly GCF_001858045.2 of Oreochromis niloticus. NCBI lineage: Eukaryota > Metazoa > Chordata > Actinopteri > Cichliformes > Cichlidae > Oreochromis > Oreochromis niloticus. Next base: position 29,332,905 of record NC_031978.2, on the reverse strand, counting down.
CGTGTCATCTCCCTCTCTCTCTGTAACGGCTAATTTAGTACAGGCAGCCCGCCACTAAAAACTACTGCTAATTAAAATGCACAAGAAAAAAAAAAGAAAGAAAGAAATGGCGCCGCAACAAATAATTAGTGGCGTTAAGATGCTTTAAATAAATGACTTTCCCTCCATGAGCAAAACTTTTTTTTCTCCCCCCATCCCTCGCTCTGCTCGCCTCTCATTTGATTCCTGGGAAAAGGAAGAGAGGCGGAGCGGCTAAAGTGGAGGAAAAATTGCCAGTTTTACCTATGAAGTCTGGCACGGAGGTAAACTCAGAGAAGAAGAAGAAGAAGAATGAAAGCTGATGGAGAGCTGGGCTGCATTTAGTCGGGTAAGATGTGGCGGTGGGAAAGGGGGGGGTGAAAACCACACCAAGAGCAGGACACATCTGCTAGGGCCACATGAGAGGGAAAAACACACACGCACACACACATTTCATGCACACAGATTCTCTGCACCTAAACTCAAAAAGAGGCCGCAGTTACTCCCCAGACTCAAAGTCACACACAAACACACAACTAATGCTGACCAGTGGCACCACAAAGTCAAGGTCACCCTTAGCTCTTTGCAACTGGCCTGTGGGATTTAGTCACTGTGGCCAAGCTGGGCAAACTGGGAAAACACTCACATTCCATAACGCACAAACACACACACACTGGAATTTTAGGGGAACTATAGAAGGGGTACACACACGCTTGTTGTTGATAATAACACACACGTAAATTTTTTTTAAAAGAAAAAAAAGAAGAGAAAGACGCCCTAAACCACACCACGGGGTGTCAACACAGGTGAACACCTGTGTGTTGTTTGTCTCACAAAGCCCCCCCCCACACACACACATACACCTCACCCGCTCACCCCCTTCTAACCACTAACAGCCAATCAGATTTCTGTCACGTGTGTGTGTCTCAAAAAAAAAAAACAAACAAACAAAGAAGCTTCCTTGGACATAAAATGTGAAATAATAAAAGCAAGAGCTCACGCTGCAGAAAGCACACACATCCGCTCATCCGCAGCAGTGAGCGCATCCAAAACACTGAGGAAATAATCTCGACAGTGAGCCCGTTAGAACACCTACGGGTGACATTTCTGACTGCGTCTTGGTCACTTTCTGGCTTCTGTCTGATTTGAATGGTTTGTTCACACTTAAGCTGATACTGAGGGGTCCTCTGGGGATATGATCTCGCCACATGGTGGCTGTGCTTGTATCCAGAAAGAGGTGATGTGTGTTGGTTGGGTGTGAAAGCAGCTCTGGTTACCTGGGAGGGGCTCCTGTTTGGGGCAAATGCCCCGGGGTGATGAGAACCGGTCATCATCTTCATCTGCCAGTGTGGCCTGGACACCCACTTCCAGCCTCCGGCTGCGCAGGGAGCCCATTGCGGGCGAAGGAGTGAGGGCCAAGCCAGGGGAGGGTGAGGGGGGCTTGTCCAGCCCCCTGCCCACAGTGAGGCAGGGCGGCCCGTGGCATCGCTTCCTCTTGTGCTCAATGAAGAGCAAGATGTCCGCCAGGGGGAAAGTGGCCTGGCACTGGCCGCAGGTCAGCAGGTCCTGCTCCAGAGACGGGTGAGCGTCATGACCCAGCCGGGCCAGCCGGCCCACGTTTGAGCCCGGGTGGTGCCCGTTGAGGCTGCCACTCTCCTCCGAGTTCTCCGAGCAGCGCTCCGACAGCTCCTCCGACGAGACGACAGCCGTGGAGAGGGGCTCAGCTGCTGACGAGTCAGAGGGGAAGAGGGAGAGAAGAAGACGGGTGGGAGGAAAGAGGGAAATTAGAAGGTGATGCTTACTCAGAACAGAAAAGCAAAAACCACATGTTTATATTTTCCTTTTTTTTCTCTCCTGTAATTCGAACCTATTAATACAGTTGTTTTTTTGTTTTTGCAAGAATTGATGACAAGGAAGAATCCACAAAACCTCTCTCAGTGTGGATCACAGTTAGAGAGACACAAAAGTAAATAAAAGGTCGGCATGCGGCACGCACAATAAGGGGGGGGAGAAAATGTGCCTTGTAATGATAGAAAAGCATGTAATACAGGGAAAATGATTACAACGCGAGCCGGTGTGGATCACAGCAATAAATGGTGGGAAATTCTATCCTGAAAAGCTGCAAAGCTCCAATCAGATTGCTCCAAGATAACAATTTGGTAGCCAATGAGAGCTTAGAAAATGATGCTTAAACACAGTATTCACCAAAAGAAAAATAAAATCAAAAAAACTAAAGATGTGGACGAGTTTGACTTGCCTAACCTTGTTTGTAGAGGGTTTGATCCTGTAATCAGCAGAAGGGAAAACTGTCACAAACATGTCCAACATATGTGCATATGTGCTGGGGAAAGGGAAGAGAGGGCAGGCTGCACGAAGAGAGTGCATCTGTGTGTGTGTGTGTGTGTGTGTGTGTGTGTGTGTGTGTGTGTGTGTGTGTGTGTGCACGCGTGCCCATGTGTGTGCATGTATGCGTGTGGGAGAAATAAAACTCTTCCCTCAATCCTCGGCCTCGATTACATGTGGCTGACTTATAGTTCTTAGATACCAGGCTCTTGTACAGCGGGAAAATCGCCCCAAAATGAGCCGTTCAACCCGATTCCTCACCCCTCCGAGGCCGGATTAACTCCTCGCTGCTTTTTTTTTTTTTTTTAAGAAGCCTTTTGTGGAGGCCAGACTCGTCCTGCAGCAGGAGGGAGAGGAGCGGCGCAGTCGGCCGAATTAGGGAGGCGAAACGGGAGAACATAATTCACCGTCCCTCTTTTAAAGAAAATCTTCCAGTCCAAGGTGAAGAGTGTGACTCTGCGCTAGCCGCCTGATGCGTGTTGACCTTCTTTACTCAGCCGCCAATTTCACATTTTAATGAACTTAAGACCACAGAGAATCAAAAAATAGATTTTAATTTTCACTGTCTGGCTGATTGGTACAGATTTTGTCTGATAACAGGGATAGGTTAGAGCTCCTGCGTGTGTGTGGGAATGCATGTGTGTGTGTGTTAGAGAAAAAGGGGGGGGGTCTAAACGTGGACTACATCCCCTCAAGGAAATATCATCAGAATGCCGCAACCCTGCGCGACATCTGTGCGCAAACTGGGACATGAAGATAACATGGTAAATTCCACCAAGACCGCAGCCGCTGCTGCTGCCCCATCAACACCCCCCCCCACACACACACACCCACCCACACACACACACACACACAGTCACACTTCTCCTCTTTGATTTAACTGTGGGTCAACACAATGCCACACAAGTTACACAACAGCTCCCGGGAGGAGGGCCGGAGGAAGAAGAAGGGGGCATTAAATTCTCCGGATAAAACAACAATAACAACAAAATCTAATGGAAGCTGCATACGCCCCTCACCTCTAAAGTTGAACTTGAGAGGGGATGTCTGGGGTGTTTAGCAGAGCATGAGGAGGGGAGAGCGAGATATCTTAAATAAGATTTGATTCTTTTAAAAGTCAAAAAGCATATGAGCGCTAAATTCAACGAAACGTGTTTAAATGAGAGCCGTGTGTCTATTTTTAGAGCAGTGCAGGTAGGTGAAATAAACAGGCAGAGAGGAGCAGAGAGGAGGATTATGTGTCTAAATCCACATGTCGGAGCATGCACAACAAAGCTATCACATTTCCTAAAGGAGGGGGGGTGGAATGACTGTAAAAAATAAAGGTATAAATGTTTCATCAATTAGAAAATCATTTCAGCCAAGTCCACCGTTAAAGTTCCACCTCTCTCATCGATCTGTAAAAGTAGATGTTTAAACTGCTGGCTGACTGCCTCCCAGAATAATAATAATTTTTTAAAAATACCATCTTGGCAAAACATGAAAATGACTGATAATATAGTTTATTCTAGAGGAGGAAACATCACTGAAAAAAACAAACAAACAAAAAAACCCCACTGTTAACGTTTTAAATCCAGGCTGGTCTGTATGTGTAAAAGCAAGCACTGGGGCTGCGATGAAAATGATGTTCTATAAAAAACAGAAATGTAATAAAATTAAAGAAGAAGAAGGGAAAAATGGATATTAAAAACACAGGTGCTAAAACTGAAAACTGACCACACGATGTTGATTGTTTTTTTCTGGGGCCAAAAAATCTGAATTGCTTTAGTAACAATATTTATGCAAAAATAAAATAAGTGTGTGTGTGTGTGTGTCAAGTGAGAGCTATAGGGTGGGGGGGGGTGTCAAAAGTCTGCAGAGATTATGTATATTAAAGTGTAAATAAATGGTGCACAAGAACAATAAAAAAGAAAGTAGGTTTGAGGTGATGAAGAGGAATTCAAGATGGGGATGTATGGTGGAGGTGGTGTGTGTGTGTGTGTGTGTGTGGGGGGGGGGGGGGTCTCCCTGCTTTTCTTGTTTTCTCCCCCCTCCCTCCTTCCTTCCCCATGTCTTGTACACTCTCCCTTTATTCTAAAGAGATCGCCAAATAGTAGCCCGTGCAGATAGGGGCGGCAGTGAAACTCATCAGGTTCAAGTCGAGAGCCGGATTTTCTGATCGCGCTCTGCCTCCTAGCGACGGCACGCGGTCATTGTGACTGTCACCCAACTGGACACACACACACAGACTCATACAGACACACACACTCTGTCTCACTCCAACAGCCTAACACGGGCTACAGCCAGTCAACATACCGAAACACCGAAGCGTAAAGATGCCCAAATTCCCTCGTTTTCGTGTTTGCGGGGACTTTCCGTCACTGAAAACGCTGCGAGGCGGCGCACCGTGCGGCACATGGCGCGGTGATAAACGCCACTTTGCCAGTTGCCCTGCAGTTTCTCAGCACACTCATCTGCTCTCTCTCAAAATATCACGCTGAAATAACTCTGATGAAGTGGAATTAATTAAAAGATCCGGCGATAAAAGAACGCCGTGCGTAAAAGTGGATTCTGTCCACGGAGTTCAAACAATTTTGTCAGTTTTTTTTTCCTCACACACGTTGCAGCTCCAAAAAACCATCAGGCTGGCATTCATATCTTACCTTAGCTCTGTATAGCTTTGGAATATTTTTTTAAGTTGGTCCACATTTATCTCTGTGGAAGGAGAGAAAAAAAAGACGAACAAAAAGACCGAGCTGGCTATGCTGTCGTCCTGTTGCTGTTTCTTGTCTTTAACTCTGAACTGCAGGAGGATCTGCACTTTCAGGAAGAAAGCCTCTCATCTAAACTAAACATCAATAAACAGCTTTTACACGAGGCACAGGGATTTTTTTTAAGTGTAAGAAAAATATCGATCTGTGTCGTCCGTGTTGCTGATACAGAGACTTTCAGACACGAGATTTTTGTCCCCCCCCCCTCCACTCGGTCCAAAAATCCACCTCCAAGTTTTTTTGTTTTTTGTTTTTGTTTTGGGGGGTTTTCTGAAAATAATCCAAAAATAGAAGAGATGTGAGAGCGAGCAGATGAACGAGCAGCATGCAGAACTAGCAGGCTGCGATATTCCGGGGTGAGTTCTCCACGAAGCTCTGCGGAGAGGACGCGCTCTGCTACCGGCAGCCCTGCGCGCTTCCACTGACCGGAGCGACCGCGGGGGCACCGGAGCCACAGCGAGTACGTTTAACAGCCCACAGAAGCGAGAAGCTGCGGCGGGTTTATACCCACACACGCAAAACTTTTTCTCTGTGACAGGCTTTGAGGAGGAGGGGGGAGAGATCTCCGAGCAGCTTTTACGCACGGAGGTGTCGCACTTTTCTCGCCACGCTGTTTAAGTCCAGATGACCGCGGGTCCGAGCGGTGCGTCCGGTGTCCAGGAGCTCCAGCTTCGCTCCCGCCCCCTCCCCCCCGAAAAAATCGTAGCTGAATGAAGTGAAAAGGGACCCAGAAATGACATTTTGTTTTTCTCATCTTTTACTTACGCGAAAAATCCCGTTTGCTTAAGTGCTGGGGTTTGCCTTGCTTGCGGCGAGACATGGTGGCTGGCGGCGGCGGCGTTCAGCGCGGATCACATCGGGGAGAGCCAGGGTTAGAGAGGAGACTCCGGTGGGGCAGAAAAAAAAATATCTTCATCCAACGCCTCTGACATCCACAAGAAGAGGAGGCGGAGGGGCAAGGGGAGGAAAAAAAATAAAAATAAATTAGAAATAATATAAAGATGGCGCGGAGGCGAAGATGGATCGCGGGATCGCCGTCATGGCTTTTTTGAGAAAGGAGAGCAGAGAGAAAAAAGAGAGAGAGTGAGATAGAGGTGGATGGAGAGAGAGAGAAGGGGAGAGAGATGGAAAAAATGGCAAAAGCCCCCCCCCCCCCCCCTCCCCCCACACACACGCCACCCCTCCCCTCAACCCCCCTCCACCCCCCCACCCCCTCTGAGCCGTGCAAGTTCAAGTGCACGGACGTGACGTTCCCGGCGAACTTGAACGTCAGGCGATGGACAGACACCCGACATACAAAAACATGGGCAGGGCCGAGGCACCCGAGTGGGAGTGGGAGTGGGAGGAGGGACGGACGGGACGCGCAGTAACAACACCAATGGACGGTCATTAGAGAGAGAGAGAGAGAGAGAGAGAGAGGGAGGGAGAGGCAGAGAAAGCTCGGAGGGAGGGGGCTGGACATGAGAAATAGACCCGGTGGAAGCCAATGGACACAGAGATCAGGGGGGCCGGACAAGAGGCACTTGGAGGGAGGGAGGAGTGTGTGTGTGTGTGTGTGTGTGTGTGTGTGTGTGTGTGTGTGTGTGAGCGAGAAAGAGAAAGAGAGGCAGAGATGTCTAATGAAAGCAATATGCAGAAAGAGAGAGAGAGGTGGACGCAAAACAGGGCAAGGGAAACCGCGGACAGGAGCTCACTGGAGGGGGCGGATATGATACTGCTGCATATATACAGGAAGAGAGAGAGCGAGAGAGAGCGCGAGTGTGTGTGTGTGTGTGTGTGTGTGTGTGTGTGTGTGTGTAAAAGTCTGTTGCATGTAGCGGCTTCTGTTCCGGTTCGACAAAAGCGCGCAAAAAATAAGAAAAAGAAAAAGAAAGGACACAAGCTCACCTGGACCGTGGACGCGCGCGGACAAGCATGTGTCCTTAAAGCGCGAGCTCGGAGGGTTTGAGGTGGGGGTGGGGAGGGGGGTATCAGACAGAGAGATGCATGTGTTAAAATGACAGACAGCAGCTATCCGGTTGCAGTGAACAGGACAAACTGGTCGGGCAGCTAAAGAAGCACAGGCACCGTCTATACATGCGCAAAGTGGGATGTATCAGTGCTGACCTCACGCAGTAATAATAATCACAATAATCATAAAACATACACTCCTGTTTTGGAACAGTGTTAAAGTGTCAGACTCCAAAAGCCTAAAAAGTTTAACAAATGATTTACACGAACGTTGTTTTATGACTGGTTAAGTGAGTGAGGCAGACTGTACAGCACAGTGATGCGCGATCATTTACACCAGCCTGACTTAACAAGGTCAGAGGAAATCAAAGCCTTCACTCCACCTTACAAGCAGGGTTTGATTTTTATTACTGATTGATTTTAAGAAACTGCTTCGTGTCCTGAAGATCATGCCGGGGTCATTCACGCGAGCGTCACACACACTGTGCAGAACTTTAACGGTGATATGAGCGTGTATTTTGAGTGGGGGTGTGGGGAGTATGTGCCCACACACGATGGGCACTACAGGGTCAACCCATTGCTTTCTTTCTCCCTATCCAAACTGCAGCCCCTCGCTGGCGGCGGGACAGTTAGTGCCCGCTGTAACAACTTTGAGATGAGCCTCAGGTTCGAGCTGCTTGCGGTACAGGGGAGGGTGTTTTGCTGCTGCTGCTGGTGGTGGAGGGTGGAGAAGAGGAGAAGGAGGAGGAAGAGGAGGAAGAAGAAGAAGAGGAGGAGGAGGAGGGGGAGAGCTTGTAAATACTCTGGTAATAAAGGGGGTTTGGTGATAGAAGAACGCGGGGCTTAAAACGGCAGCAAAGACGCGACTCCGGCGGTTTGTTCGGAGGACGCACAGAGGAGAGAGTACCGCCGGGGCCGGGCGGAGGAACCGGAGAAAGAGATCGTTGCGGTATACCGGGAGGGGGAGAGAGGCAGACGGAGAGGATCTCCCGGGGAAAAGAAGGTAGAAGCTCGCGAAGCACCAGCGGCTGCTGAGCGGGAGGAGAGAGGAGGATCTGGCGGCTGCTTCTGGAGACCCGGAGATACGCGCACTGACCGCAGAGGACGCGCACTTAATACCGAGGGGGTGGTGGAGGTGGAGGGAGGCAAGGCAGAAAGGAGGAGGAGGAGGAAGAGATGAGTGGGGGGTGGGGGGAGAAGAAGAAGAAGAGGAGGCGGAGGTTCAGCGTGACCAGTGAGTGAAATATTTCTGCAGGTTGCAACTCGGTGCGTGGCTTATTAGACCGACCGGTTGCGAGGCGAGTGTGTGTGTGTGTGTGTGTGTGTGTGTGTGTGTGTGTGTGTGTGTGTGTGTGTGCCGGGGGCGCGTGCACGACGATTATCCCACATAGGGTGATTATCCCGTTTGCGAGCGTGCGGTGAAGTTGAGGCAGATTTAAAGCTGAGCGGAGCAGACGGGTTTGATTTACGGCTCAGAGTTTGATACGAAACAGGAGAGCAGCAGTAAACTACAACATCTGCGTTATTATTTAAAAGTACAATAATAATATTTATAAAATAATCATAATAATAATCCGTGTTACGAGCTATTCTGTGTGAGTGTAAATAAGAGATTTGTGGATTATTTAATCCAGCGTGTCAGATTTTAACTGTAACCCGTGTGTGTATGCACTTGTGCGTGGATTTAAAATATCACATTAAGTGACATTTAGTTATTTATTTATTGTAGGTGGGCAGAGAAAAGCAAAGGAATCCAATGACGACAGAGAGAGGCATAAACCTTTCATTTTTCTGTCTTCACGGAGCGCGTTTTGTTTTGTTTTCTTAGACGTTACGTGGACGTTCATTGTGGATTCCCGGGTTTAGTCTGCACAGTTAGGGAAACGTTTGTAGCGATTTGTTGTTAGAAATTTACTCTTTTTTTCCCACTGAGGTGTGCATTAATCATTCAAAAGCTGCGTTAAAAAACAAAACAAAAAAAACTCCGTGCTGAATGTTTCCTCTCTGAAAGCGTTAAACACGGGTTAAAGTTGCCTCTCATTTGATAAATGACTTGGTCCGTTTCAAACTGGGATAAACCGGGCTGGGTGGGGTTGGGGTGGAGTGGGGGTGTTTCGCTCTCTGTCCGGGGCATCTGGTATCCTGGGTGGCCTGTTGCTCCTGTGCTGGCGACAGGCGGCCACCGCTTCCACTAAACCTGATCCTGTAACTGTAGAAGGTGACACGCGGAGGTGCACCTGAGTGAGAGAGAGAGGGGGAGAGAGAAAACACCCAGGAGGAAGCTGGGAATCTGTCACGTGACTGATCACTGCGGACAGGTTGTTCTAACTTCCTGATCAGCGTTTTTTTTGTTTGTTTGTTTTGTGGCGGGGGGGCGGGGGTGAAAATTGGCTCCGTGTGATAAACTCTTCAGGGTTGCGCGCGCACAGTGGGGCACGAATGTGACGTTAAAACTTGTCTTTGCTTGTTGTAAACAGGCCCGGACCATCAGCGTCCTCTGGCACCCGCACTTATATAAGGAGGTTTTGTTTTTGTGTTGTTTATTACCCCTGCGCGCAGATCCGAGAACGCCAACCTTGACCTCTGTCTACACCCATCTCCATCTGTCGGCAACAAAGAATGTCTCTTCCTCTTCCTCTGCTCCCGTACATACACTCTAAGTCACGGCGGGACATTGATCAAAGCCCGCAGAGCTGCTCGGACTCGGGGAGTGAGCCGGGGGGGGGGGGGGAGATATGTAAATGGCCGGCGCGTCGCCTGATTCCGTCATAAATCAGTCAGGCTGCATGTTTAATGCTGCAGCAGGAGTGTGTGTGTGTGTGTGTGTGTGTGTGGTGGTGGGGGGGGGAATGCTCAGGTGTGCGCGCGCAGATAAAGAGCAGACAGCAGGATGTTAGCTGCTCCGTATGTAGGCCACACTCCTCCTTCTTTAACTTCACAGTTTCGCGCTCAGCACTTTTATTCTCCGGGCACACCTCAGTACGCACACTCACACACACACCGGGTGACCGGACACTGGAGCACTTTGACGGGGGGGAGGGGGTACAGGGCGTCAGATCGTGGTGGTCACATGCGCGCCTTCCTCTGCACGCACGACAGCTCCGGGGAAATTGAGGTACTGGGGGCGCATTTCAATATATGGAAATGACCGGGGGTGGGGTGGGGTGCGTGAGTGTGAGTGTGGGGGGGCTCCGGAGATAAATCAGCTCCACACACACCCCCTGCGTCCCTTTCCACGCTCCTTTTTATCCGTTTCTCTCCTTCTGTCTCCTGCTTTGATGCTTTTTTAAAACAATCTTAATCTTATCCAGAATCCTGTGCGTAAGAACGCGCGATGTAAACCTATGTTACCCGCCTCACACACACTTACAAGGTTCCACCGGACACGTTCCACACGCGGATGCGGCCTAAAACGCTCCCGCTTGTGTAAATGAAAGGATCCGATCTCCATCCTGCCAGTAACAAGAGCACACACACCCGAACAATTCGCGCTCGGCTGTTTCTTGAATTTACACACAAGTGCGGATTTATTTGGAGAAGTCAAACCTTTCCATTAATTTCCATTAATCGTTAACTCGGTTAATACCTGCAAACCTGCTTCTCTTATTCGTTCTCTTCGTTCCTGATCCGACAAACCAAACACAACAAAAAGCTATAAGAAAAAAAAACAGAAAAAAAGCTCCAGATCCCTGTAAAATCTAGTCTCTGCCTTTTTTATAATTCTTTTTTTTCTTCCTGTCCTTCTTTCTTTCTTTGCGGAGGAATTTCAGGCTCTAGTCCCCACACATCCCCACGCATCCCCACGTATAGAGAGCACACACACACACACCTTTTTTTTTTTGATCCCACAAAGCTTTACAATAACGCGAGCGGGTTGGATTTTTTTCTTTCCACAGCGCGCCCATTATCACATCTGGAGATGTGCGCGCACGCCGTTGCGTCGGAGCGGTGGTATTAGATGAAATCAGGCGGGATTACACGGCTATAGGGCAAATTATCAGACGCCCCCCCATTACACGCACACACACCTTTATATGCTTTCGTCCTCCCAATCTCCTTTTCTTGTGTGTGATGTGACGGGAAAGACGGTTCTCAGTCAAATTAAGCGGAGATGAGAGATTTTAAACTTCCGGTCAATGTTTAGGAGGCTGTTATTAATGTGTGGCTCACACCGGAAGCAGACATTTATTGTGAGTTTTGCCGACCGATAAGGTCAACTGGGCACGCCTCAAAGGACCACAAACCATCCATCCACTTCCATTTACCCATCCTTAGCATACACAGGGGCGTTAATGGTGGCTAAGCCTAAATTGTTGTTAATTTTTCCCTAAATTGGTTCCTATGGGGATGAACGGCAGGAGGGGAACTGGGCACTCGGAACAGCCGAGTATTCGTCTGTCTCCGGGCCTGCAGATGCAGGGAGGGATGTCAGGATGTCAGTGATGTCAGAGTCTGGAGATTCCTGAGGGCATCACGGCTGCGAAGTAGCACCATTTTAAGACTCGACTGCAGAAAGCTGACAAATAATCCAAAGCCATTTGGAAAGTAATTTAGGACCAAGTATTATTGAAAACAGCTCACTGACTGAGTCACACTGGAGGAAACACACAAAACAAAACTCCAACAAACTTCAAGATCGCTGTGACATAACAGCATAAAGACCGCCATTCAAATCAACAAGCTTCCAGTTGCGGTCGCTCTCCTTCTTTATCGTGTCCAAACGCGGACTCTAGCGCCCCCTTGTGTCCAATTGCGATCAGTCTGAGCGCGCGTGTGAATATAAAAGGGACCCCCGCTTTACAAAGCGCAGAGGGCCCGGAGACTCAGGATAAAATATAATGGAGATTGATTTCAAATGAAAATAAATAAATACAAATAGTATTTGCTTTATTTATTCTTGTTTTTTCTCATATTAATAGCAGGAAAAAATACATTTTGGCAAATAATTAGGTGATTTTACTTTCTGATACAAACTGTTTTATTCATGTTTTTTTGTTTTTGGGGGTTTTTTTTAAACGTAATATAAATATAAATTCACTGATGCCTCAAATCACCGAAATCATTCAAAGATTAGAAACTTAAGAAGAAAAGCAGCAGCGTGAGAGCTGCTGTTCAAGCAAGAACAAAGAATCTCAAATGTCGTTTTTGTTTTGTTTGTTTTTCAGGAATTTTTTTAAAGAAAAAAACTAATTAATTAAAAAAACTCAGAGCCCAGAAATCCGGAAACAAATCCGCAAACAAGCTCACCTCTCTGCTATCTGCTCATCTTCACTGAAAACACAGCTTAACGGTTAAATGCGCCGTTTATGATCATATTATTCTTATTTGATTTTTTTTTTAAAGCGCCGAATTTAAATTGTTTTGAAGGATTTATAAATGAATATTTCAAGTAAAGGTACCTGTGCAGTGAGCTGTCACTGTGCTCTGAAAAATCTGTAAAATATTTTATTATAATAATAAAATATTTGCACATCTTTTATATATATTTTAAATCTTTTATATTATTATTATCATTATTATTATTATTATTATTATTAAGAAATCGTGATCAGAGGCTAAATGATAGCATACGCCATAAATCGGGCCGCTCATCGGAGAGCTTGAAATGATGAATCCTGCTTTTTTCCTCTTTCTGTTTTTGTATGAATATCAATATTTTGCAAAAGCCGCACAGAAAGAAGGGGTGTGAGGCAGAGGAGGCCAGAGCTGTACCCACAGTGAGCGGCGGTGCGGCCCGGCTGAAGGAGCGGGGAGCAGTGAGTAAGGACTGATCTCACGGCACCGACTTTCTAATGAGCTCTGAAGCGCTGACACACAGCCCTCCACGAGGGGTGGGTGGGTTTCAAACCATTAGCACCGAGTGGAGCAGTGTGTGTGTGTGTGTGTGTGTGTGTGTGTGTGTGTGTGTGTGTGTGAGGCTGGGACTGGGACTGGTGGAGTGAGGCTGCATGACAAATCTAATGTGACATGACACCCTTCTGTTTCAGTGTGCCTGTTAACCAGCGGCCGTCACACTTCCCCAATCAGTTGACTGCGAACACACAAAAAAAGAAAAAAAAAACTTGTGTGTTCGCAGACTGCGTCTCAGAGGACGACGCGCCACGGCTGACAACATATCATTATCATAAGTGCTCAATTATACGTTATATTGTAACATTCCACAGGACGGAGGCCCTCCTCCTCCTCCTCACAGCGGAACTGCGTCCAGCAGAAGAGGAGGTGACCACACTCACTCAGGTTAGAGCAGCAGATGGAAGCAGCCCAGTGTCCTGGTTATTACTGCCTGTGGCTCGTGCTGATTAAGGCCGAGCACTTTTCAACATGAAGTCACGACGTGTTCAATAAAAGCATAGAGAAACCACAGTAATATTATTAATAATAAAGAAAAAAAGGGGGGTGGGGGCGGCGGCGGCGCAATATTGGATCAGACCGACCAAATTTTAATATGTTAAATTTACACGTGGCTGCTAGTTAGCGGTGTCATTTAAAAGATTACCGGACAGGTGATCTGACTGGGACTTGTGATATGAAATTTCACTCCTTATCTTTGGCTTCTTCTCTACATTGTTATTTGTGCAGTAATAAAGTAGCTATTTATTTTATTACTGAGAGCCACAAACTTTTTTGTTTTTATTTGTGGAACCAGGAACCCACCACGACACTGTTCACGTGTTACAGATGTTCTGTAGTCGGTCTACAGTTCGGTACAAGAGCGCAGCAGGAATGGAAGATTTTACTTTTTTCGTTAAGTTTTTTGTCTCACTGCAGTGAGTGCAAACTGTAGACTTGTGTTTTGGGAAGCTAAATGGACTTTTCTGATTTGCAATATGTATATGAGACCAGTTTGTGCCATAACACCACAGATGCCACACTCGGTCATTTTAACAGAATAAAATGTAATGAAATCTTGTTTCTCTTGCTGTTTTTATTATTGTCTCTTTTTGTTTGTTTATTGCACTGAGTTTGACACATGCTACGCATATATGTCATATGGGATTGAAACTCAGTAAGTCTGTATTCCTGCAAACAAACGCTCAGAACAGTGGTATAAAAATAAAGATCACGAACAAAAATCTTTTGCTTTTTAATGCTTTTTGGCTCCACCTGCCCCCCCAGAGGTGAATCATCACTGCAAATGGGTACAAATTTGTTTGGAGCCATCACTTTGATCATTTCTGTCGATCATTTCCACATTGTAGATGTTCCACTTACGCGTTTTGGTGATAAAAAAAAAATACCTTAATGAGAGCTTGAGTATGTGTGAGTATGTCACTATATGAAGCATTTAGTATTTTGAATGAATTTTATGGGAGCTTTGGGATCGGGATTCACAAAGTAGCATTTTTATGTAAAAGAACAGAAAAAGTACTATCAAAAAAGCAACTATGAAAATGTACAGTATATGTATACAAGCTGGACGCATTCCTTCTGAAATATTTGTCAGGACAACAGTGCATCACCTGTCTTAGTGTAAACCACGCATGACAGAGGGAAAATGAGATCCAATGTTTCTGCCAGATTTGCAAATTGATTCGTTTCAAGTCACCACTAGATGGCACTAAACAGCTACAAATGTTGCACCTGGGGCTCAAGCGCTTCTTTCACTAACGTACTGTATGTGTGTCAAGTAGTTTAGTAGCTTTATGAGTTTAATTGTGAGATTTTTAAAAAAGCCAGAATATTTGTTTTTGTGGCCAGTGAAGACAAAACCCATGAGAAATAAAAATGAAATCATGACACAGGCTGAGTGTAAAGACAGTATTTGCTCAGGAGGCTGGATGTATTGTTTACTATCAATCAATCATAAATGCGTCAGAGAACTTTCCATCCTCTGTCTGCTCTCGTAAATGCACCTCCTTCATATCAGCTCACAGTTAGTGTGTAACAAGGTTTTTATACTTAACTAACACTAAACTAAAAACTAGAAGTGAAAATACATTTTTGTTAAATAAACTAGACTTTTGGCACTGTTGCTGTTCACAGCAGGTTTTTTCTGTGTGGATCGTGCATGTTCTCCTTGTGTTTGTGTGGGTTCTCTCCAGGTACTCCAGCTTCCTACCACAGTCCAAAGATATGCACCTAGCGGGGTCCTCCCGATTTCCATACACCTTTTGTCCTCAGGGGTCAAAAATGACCCGAGGACAACACAAGGGTTAACTGGTGATTCTAAATTGCACAAAGGTGCCAATAGTTATCTGTCTCTATGTGGCAGCCCTGCGACAGACTGGCAACCTCTCCAGGGTGTACCCCACCTCTCACGCTATTGTAGCTGGGATAGGCTCCAGTTATGGCAAGTCATCCATGTCCTGAAGGAGCCCCAGACCATCAGACTATCACAACCATGTTTGATGTTCTGTTCACAAAATGCTGTGTTAGTTTAACACCACATGTAATAGGATTTAAACCTTCAAAAAAGTTTGGCTTTATTTTACTGTCAGTCATCAGAATATTTTCCTAAATGTCTTGGGGATTATCGAGATGTTTTTTGTAACATGTGACATGTGCCATGAACTCTCCCATGGAGGCCATTTTTGCCCTGACACTGACCTTAGCTGAGAAAAGTGAGGCCTGAAGTTCTTTGGATGTTGTTCTGGGTTCCTTTGTGACCTCCTTGGTTGGCCACTCCAGCGAAGATTCAGCGCTCTTCCAGGTTTTCTCCATTTGTGGGTGATCACTCTCACCATTTCACTAGAGTCTCAAAACCTTAGAAATGGCTTTGAAACCCCTTCCAGACTGAGAGCTGTCAATGACTTTGTGTCCTAGCTGTTTCTTTAAAATGTGACACGGTGCATTGCTTTTGAGATCTTCTAGACCAGGGGTCGGCAACCCTAGGCACACGTGCCACCGTTGGCACGTGAAGGGTTAACTGATGGCACGCACGACCATAGCTGGACTGGCCATCGGGCATAAGGGCATTTGCTCGGTGGCCCGATTATTTTTTTATTATTATTATTATTTTTTGGTGGTGGATTGGCCAGACGCTGGTCGGTGTGTAAAAATAACTCAGTTGTTTGGTGTTGGCTATGGCGGAGCTTCCACAGATTCAGTAAAATTAACAAGTGGTGGAGGCCAGCAGGTGGATGAGGGAAGGGGAGGAAGGAGGAGGAGAGACCCTAGGCAGCCGCCGGTCGGAGCGTCAGGTGAACTGAACTTCAGGTAAGAAGTTATGACCTGCAGTCTATCTGGGTCAGATATAAACCGAGTTTAGGTGGAGTTTATTTTCGTTGTGCTGACTTTTTACAGTCAGTTACAATAACTCGTACTGCGTGCTAGCTAGCATGACGGAGTTTATATACTGCTGGGTGGGTGCTATGATTTTATTGATAGTGAACTTTATTTTATTCATAAGGTTAGTTAGTAGAGTTGCCAACCGTCTCGTACAAACGGAATCGTCAGATTCAGAGAAATTATTACGCGTTTCGTGTTGAGCTGAGAAGGAACACAGTTTGTCCCGTACTTCATCCAGGATGGAAAAAGACACAAAGCTGGAGTTATTGTGTCTTTGCTGCACAGCTGCCTCTTCTTCTCCTCTCATTCTCTCCCCTCTCTCCTGTTGCTACTTCAATCATGAAACTGATCAATGATCAGCTGATCGGCTTTTCTGTCTTGTTTATTTATCGCTCACTTTGCGTCAGAAAGAGGAAACCAGCGGATGTCGCGCTAAACAACAGCAGCACGTTTAAGCTTGGTCAGCTGTTGTTAGAATGTATTTAATATTAACTTCTAGTATCAGCTGATGTTTGCTGGAGCCACAGCTGTAAAAGCTGCTGGTCATGATATCGGTTTGTATATCTGGTGAGAGGGAAACATGAAGATGAAACCAGGAGATGTCCTTACTGAATCATCAGAGCTGAACAGGTGACGGAGAAACAGGTTTACCTTTTAGGTGACATGAATGAGTTGAAGGGAAGTTATGAACTGTTTCTGAGAGACAAATAACACCAGGATCCTTTTCTATGTAGCTGACAGCTGGTAACTGTGCAGGGGCGGGTCTAGCAAAGCTTTTGCCAGGGGGCCAGGTAGGGCATTAACAGGGAAAGGGGGGCACAAAGAAATACCTTCTTATTCTCATTTAAAATGTCTGGCTGTTATTAAATAATTATCTGAAGCTTACAACCAAAGTTTTTATCTGACGTAAAATGAATAGAAATCATACATTTACCAACAAGACAGTGTACATCACTGTCACAACAGCGTTTGTTTTCATTCAAAGGCTTTATGACTTTAATATCTGGGGGGCCGGTCTTTAGTCAAAATGCATCCATAGACTCGAGACACAATGCATTTTTGGGACTTTCAGGTGTATGGACCAATGTTTTATTTTCTGATCAAACCAGAAATCTTTAATGAGCAGCTAGATTTGTCTCGCATTAACTGGCTGAGTTAATGCCAGTTAATGCGACATCGAAGCAGCTGGAATCTACAGCTGTGTGTGTTCATGGAGCTTGCATTTTCACCTGCTGGACATCACTACCTGACAAGTTTAACTGTCTTCAGAACATTGCAGAGGCCTTATTGACAGTATTTGGCTCTACATATCTGTGTGAGCAGATTTTCTCTCACATGAGTGTCCTCAGGTAGCCGTCTGAATGTTGGACACTCGGAGACCTGTGTCTCTGAGTGGGAGACCAGAGATCACATTAACATGTGTGTCTCTGTATTAACAAACATACCCTACTGGCCCAGTTTATTTTTCTTATCATTGTTGTGAGGAGACCATAAATAGCATTTGTATTTTCTGTTGTACAGTTCATTTGCTGTTATGGAGTTCTTGTTATGAATAAAAAGTGTCTTTTTTTTGTTTCAAAATAGCTGATAACTACTCGCTGATAGCTGCCAACATTTGCAAACAAATATAATTCTATAAAGTGGTTCTATATAATGTGTAACTGTTCATATAGAGCGTTATTAAATTTATTGCTAATGCAATCATATGGCACACTGACTTCTGAGGAAATTTTAAATGGCACTCGCCATCAGAAAGGTTGCCTACCCCTGTTCTAGACGGCTTCACTTTATCAGACAGCTTCTATTTGATTGATTTCTTGATTCAACAGGTCTGGCAGTGTGGCTGTGAAAGTGAACTCAGCTTTCAAAAAAAACGTGGTTAATGACAGTTAATTCATCATTTAACAATGGGGGTGGCAATTAGGGCCAGGCTGCTGCTGACATCATTGGTCAGGTCCAGCCATCTTCTTGCCTGCCTTAGATGCCAATCAACCCGCACTCTGCATACTTTCTATCTCAGTGCTCCTCTGTCATTTTGTGCAACTCACCTCCTCAGTCTTTGCCTTGCCCTGGTCACTCAGAGCTCCATCCAACCCTCCATCTTCAGCTTCATCACCACCAGTAACTAGACCCCAGGGGGTCCTGTCCTAATTCTATTACCACTCGCATTGCATTGTGCAGTGATGGGTCAGTCTAATTGCCCAAAAGCTTAATTCATTTCTGCAACTCTATAAATTATGCTCAATAATTCCAAATGACCTCTCCTTATTGAAGCATATTTATAGCCACTTGGAACTGGATCTAAAAGTGAGACAGTTAAGACACAAGTGTACCATCATGTTGCTCATTACCATCATTCACCAAGTTTGTGCTTCGGAAATTGTGAAGAAATGCATAAAAAAAATCACATTCAGCATATGACATGTGCCTTTAGCCATCAGCTACACAATAACCTGGGAGCACTGGGTTCAAAAAGGCCACGCTCTTCTTCCACACAGTCTTTTATTTGTAAATAATAAAAATGAACTCTTGAATATAAAACATACACATCAGTAGAGCCACATCTGTTATACAAACAAGAACTGTTGCAGTGAATACTTCATCTTTCGTCTAGTATCGTGGTTTGGGAGTGGGGAGCCATGGGCTGTAAACAATCAGTATTCCTGGAGTAATACTGACAAAGGAAAGGGGCAGTCGGCCGTACCGCCAAGTGCTTCAACAAAAAAACATCTGCAAAATATGTCCGCAAAACCAGGTTTCTTGTTGGCTTTAGAAGTCCAGTCCAAACCAATAGTAATAAACGGGGGGAAAAAACATGGTTTTCAGGAAGAGAAAGTAAACTTTGCTCCAATTGGTTCTGCTTGTTTTTCTGCAACTGGGACAAAATCAAAATAAAGGCCTATTGGCGCCCACTTGTGTCTCGTAGCCACTCAGCAGCTCAAGCACTGGACGCGTATTCCCCTCAACAAGACCAGGAATGTTTGTGTGTCAGCGATGCTTTTGTTCGTTCATAACTTAAGTTCAAGCCTAATTTGTATGTACAAAGTGTGCATGTCTGCGTGTATTGGTGACGGGTGTACAGTCAGATACACTCTTTTTTATATTCATATATCTATATCTTTATAATTTATATCAAACTCATAATGATACTTCATATACATTTAGCTGTTATACACACATTCTCTATCTCTGTCTCTAGCCCCGACCGTCATAAACTACAGTTTAGACACCTACATCCTCGGATACGCCAGGGGTTCGAGTATGCTCAGTACTACAGAACAGCACTGTTGTTCAAAGGGTTCAAACAGAAAAATAATTCAGACAATTTCTTTTTTTTTTTTTGGGAGACTTCCTAATACGGATATTTAGACCCAGAGTGGTAGGCGAGGCCTGGGTGGAATTGTCACCCTCCCCCCCCATTAGATCCGCTCCTGTTAGGGGGCGGGGATGGCTTGGCTTTTCTCGGTTTGTATTCATATTCAGTACGAGCAAACTGTACAAGAACATGCAACATACAAGCTGGCCTAAAAGTATGTGGAACTAACACACATAGTCTAGTCTTTTTTTCTGTTTTTGTTTTTTTGAGAATTGTTCCTTAATTTGTCTCGTCTTTCGATTTTACAAAAAAGTAGAGAAACGAACCGAAAAAACGAAACGGAACGAAAGAAACGTGCATGCAGCTTGGGGGCCGGGGAGGGGGCGTCCCCGAGTCATGCTGCTCCCTCCCACAGGGGGAGTTCGAGGGGTTCGGGGAGGGGAGGAGACGGGCGGTGGCGGTCGGGCGGAGGGTATTCAAAGAAATGTGACCTGGCCTTTGTCATTGGCCATTGGCATGCCATCGCTCAAAAACCAAACATAGACATACACAGAGGGAGTCTGCACCATGTGGCACCATTCTGAACAGTAGGCAAAAACAAAGGCAGGAAAAAACAAAAGATCCAAAATCAAAAGTGAAATTCTAATCAGCAATTTGGTCTATGTTTTCTTTCCACATGGAAAGCATTTGGCCTCGATTCGAATGAACGAGTCCAGCTTTTCTTGTCAAGGCTAAGAATGTGCGAGTGCATGTGCAGGCTCCCTTTCCATCACGGTTAAACGGGGCCAAACGTCTGTCCCCTCGAGCTCATCACTATCGCCACGGTAAAACCTGAAGAGACAACAGCCGAACCTGTGAAGCCGCAACTATTTGCTACTTCCACACTTTTCCCCTGTGGCCTGGCTGTAAGCTCTACTCTGATTGGCTGGAGGGTTACTAGGCAGAGAACCCCACTTTGTTTGGGTGCTCTGATAGAGGATGCACAAGGAAATATGGAAAAAAGAAAACAATGTTGGACAGAAGCTTCCACTGCTGCAGGTCAGAGGAGAAAACAAAGAAAGCAAAACTTTGAACACAAAAAGGTGTAAGGAGGAGGGAGAGGGAAGGTGTGAGACGTGATTGTCAGACTCCAGCTAAGCTTTGATTGGCTAGTTCTATCTCTCCCTCTCTTTCTCGCTCGCATTCCCTGTCTCTCCGTCTGGCTTTTCATCGTTTGAACGAGGGCTTCTTGTCGACATCCTCGGGGCGTGTTGTCACCCCTCTGCTCAGTAGTGGTCCAGTAGCTGTGGTCCATTATTCTATTTTGTCACTTAAGGGGTGTTGAGGGGTAGGCGGTCACCGTCCGGTCACTAGGACCGAACGCCCGGCGGCGGTCCTGAGCTGTCCAGTGACGTCTGAGACGCCAGCCGTGTGAGCGGAGCTAATGTAGGGTCCACCAGGGAGGATGGTGGAAAAAGTTTGTACCAGCCGATCACCGTACTAGAGAGGTCCAGCTCCTCCAACAGTATCTGTGCTACACCCATGAAACATTTGTGGTCCAATCGTCCATAGTCACCCCACACTATCACCTGGAGGAAAGAATGGCAGATGAATTGATTTAGGATTAACTGAAAATACAAAGGTACAATTACCGCAACACATAACCTTAAAGATTTCCAGGTTCAAAGTGCAAAGGAAAACGAAATGCTCATCATAAAAGATTTTAAAATGCTTTATGCATCACTTTAAATGACTTACTTACCATTTCATTTTACTTACAGTTAATTATTTCTTTGTTTCCTGTAAAAACCTGATTGCAACTAAGTATTTGTAAGCAAATCAAATCACATTCTAATTTCTAATAAAATACACTGAAATTCCTTTAATTACAGGGGACTTATACCCGTAGTTGTGGCCCGTATCATAGTGTTAATGTGTTCAGTTCTAATCCTACTAATTAAGTCACTAAAAACAATGTACTTTCCCAGCACACTAATTTTTGGGGTTAAACAAAACCTTGTAATTCCAGGAGAAGGTTGTAGTTCTGGAAAGTTCTCTTTCCACAGAGGAATCATGGAGCTCTGTCAGAGTGATCATCGGGTTCTTGGTCACCTCCTTTTCTAAGTCCCTTCTACCTCGATCACTCAGGTTACCCAGGCGACCAGCTGTAGGCAGAGTCCTGATTAGGGATGGGTATCGTTTAGGTTTTATCCGATACCGGTGCCAAACCGGTACTTTTGAAACGGTGCCGGTGTTTAAACGGTGCTCAAACCGGTGCTTAAAGAATGGAGAACACAAAATTGGTCCAAAAACCTCTCATGTTTAGCTGTTTTTTGGTAAAAAGATAACAATGTTAGCCTTTTCTGCAGCTATAGGGCATATATGGTCTCACTCTTGGCTGGAAGCAGTGCTTAAACAATGGAAAAAACACAAACTTTGTCCAAAAACCTCTCATGTTTAACTGTTTTCCACTTTTTCTTTGGTCATTTTAGCCTTTTCGGCCAGGGTGAAGGGAGTATCTGCCATCAAACAAGAAGACAGCCGCATGTAACTACGACGGTGTTTGCTAGTTCACCTTACATGCATTAATTTAATAACGTGGTTAGCGTACTCAACGTTAATTACACGCGAACAACATGAAGCCACTCGCAGAGGAGAATGGCTGCTGCTGCCATCATCATCCGTCATCATTTCTGCTACGCTGACAGGGCTAGGGGGCCAGGACTCTCCTCTTCGGGTTTTTGGGGGATGTTGCTAACTCCAGGTCCGATAACAGGCACCACACCCGCAGTAGATGTGCATGGTGTGAGGTCTCGCAGCAAGCTATCAAACACGGCGCATTTCTCGGCTTTAAAAAAAAAACGCTATGCATCGCCAGGTGTTTCATCAGATTTGAGGTGTTACCTCCTTTGACAGTATCGCAGTATCAGCTTAAAGCACTTGTTGCAGGCTGCTGAGTTTGCATCTTTTGCTGTGAAGTACAGCCAGACTTTTGATCGCTTCGCCTTGGGCATTTTTAATCTGTAGCTCTGCTCTAAAAGAACGTACGTACCTGGCCCCGCCTACTATCCTCGGAAATGTAAAATGATTGGCTAGAATTGGCTCAGGAAAAAAAAAGCACCGAAATAAAGCACCGAAATGTGCGCTGCTTTTCGGTCTGGTTACTACCGTTTATGTCAGAACCGGTGCCATCATGGCACCGGACACCGGTACCCATCCCTAGTCCTGATGGTTCCAAACTTCTTCCATTTACAGATGATGGAGGCCACTGTGCTCACTGCGCCATTCAGTGATGGAAACATTTTTCCCCTGCCTGTACCCTGATCTGTGCCTTGATACAATCTCGGTGTCTCTGAGGCCTACAGACAATCTCTTGGACTTCATGGCTTGGTTTGTACTCACATGCACTGTCAACTGAAGCTGAATTTACCACCAAAATTTACCACATTCCCAATTTACCACTTCCCGAGCCTTCCCATAGGAACGCGAAAGGTAACCTTCCGCGTCCCTATGATACGCGCCGGATTGTGAATGGACTCCAATAGAATGACGCTCCCAGCGGTAACAAACGTTCCAGCCGTGTATTCCAGCCCTAACCCTAACCTTAATCCAAACCATAACCACAACCTTAATTGTATTAGCCAGTGTTTTCCAAAGCGATTCATGACAAAGTAAAATAATTGTACAAGTGTAGATCATTGCAAATGGTTCTCATGTTTCCGAACGCGTAACATACAGACGATTTGTCACATATCGTCAGTATGTTACGCTTTGGGATGAGAACGTGTTGCAGATGGACTGCAATCAATCAAACTGCTGACAGGTGATCAGTGGAAACAGGAGAGCGTCTCGGAAAAGCTTGTGAATGTACATGTTATATTTAGTTTTTTGTTTTCAGTAAAGCTGCAATAAACCTTATTTTACTTAGTAATTATGGGGTACTGTCTGCATGAATCTGAGGTGAAAAATGAATTTAATCCATTTTAGAATAATGTTATAACATGTGACGTGTACAATAACATTAATGTGGAACACGTTAAGCACTGTGAATACTCTCTGGAGACACTGTGAAGGCTAAAGACAATTGGAAAGTACCATAAGTCTATTGTTCCAAGAGATACTGTTGACCATAATATCCTATTAGAGCGATTAGAACATGCTGTAGGTATTACAGGTACTGCACTGCAGTGGTTTGTATCATATCTATCTAATAGACTCCAATTTGTACATGTAAATGGAGAGTCCTCTTCACCCACTAAGGTCAATTATGGTGTTCCACAGGGTTCAGTGCTAGGACCAATTCTATTTACATTATACATGCTTCCCCTAGGCAGCATCATTAGAAGACATAGCATAAATTTTCACTGCTATGCAGATGACACGCAGCTCTATCTATCCATGAAGCCATGTAACACACACCAATTAGTTAAACTGCAGGAATGTCTTAAAGACATAAAGACCTGGATGGCCGCTAACTTTCTGCTTCTTAATTTAGATAAAACTGAGGTTATTGTACTCGGCCCTGAAAATCTTAGAAACATGGTATCTAACCAGATTCTTACTCTGGATGGCATTACCTTGGCCTCCAGTAATGCTGTGAGGAACCTTGGAGTCATTTTTGACCAGGATATGTCCTTCAATGCACATATTAAACAAATATGTAAGACTGCTTTCTTCCATTTGCGCAACATCTCTAAAATTAGAAATATCCTGTCTCAGAGTGATGCTGAAAAACTAGTTCATGCATTTATTACTTCCAGGCTGGACTACTGTAATTCTTTATTATCAGGATGTCCTAAAAACTTGCTGAAAAAATGCTGCAGCAAGGGTACTGACAGGGACTAGAAAGAGAGAGCAGATTTCTCCTGTTTTGGCTTCCCTTCATTGGCTTCCTGTTAAATCCAGAATTCAAAATCCTGCTCCTCACATACAAGGTCTTAAATAATCAGGCCCCATCTTATCTTAATGACCTTGTAGTACCATATCACCCTATTAGAGCACTTCGCTCTCGCACTGCAGGCTTACTTGTTGTCCCTAGAGTATTTAAAAGTAGAATGGGAGGGAGAGCCTTCAGTTTTCAGGCCCCTCTTCTGTGGAACCAGCTTCCAGTTTGGATTCGGGAGACAGACACTATCTCTACTTTCAAGATTAGGCTTCAAACTTTCCGTTTTGCTAAAGCATATAGTTAGGGCTGGACCAGGTGACCCTGAATCCTCCCTTAGTTATGCTGCAATAGACGTAGGCTGCCGGGGATTCCCATGATGCATTGAGTTTTTCCTTCCCAGTCACCTTTATAACTCAGAATGTGTTAATAGACCTCTCTGCATTGAATCATATCTGTTATTAACCTCTGTCTCTCTTCCACAGCATGTCTTTCATCCTGTTTTCCTTCTCTCACCCCAACCGGTCGCAGCAGATGGCCCCGCCCCTCCCTGAGCCTGGTTCTGCCGGAGGTTTCTTCCTGTTAAAAGGGAGTTTTTCCTTCCCACTGTCGCCAAAGTGCTTGCTCATAGGGGGTCATATGATTGTTGGGTTTTTCTCTGTATTTATTATTGTGCGATCTACTGTACAATATAAAGCGCCTTGAGGCGACTTTTGTTGTGATTTGGCGCTATATAAATAAAATTGAATTGAATTGAATATAGAGTCTATGGCAGTTTCACTGTAATGTCCCCAATAACACTCTGACCTTTCACTATTGATACATTTTTAACTAGAGCTTCTTCTTTCAACGAGTTTTCCCATAAAAAAGTGATTCATGAAAAAATGTGATCATTACCTGAAGCACCTTGCCCTGGGGACTCTCATCGAAGAGCAGGTGCTGCTGGTAGAGCGGCTCCAGGGTCTTTCGTGCAATCTTAGTTTTCTTTTTGGCTTTACATGTTCCATTATCCAGCAGGTACACTTTTACATAGGGAGCTGAGAGAGTAGTGAGGAAAGGGTAAAAATAAGTTTTATGGGAAAAATCAGGGACAGTAGGAAGGTTGCTTTAGGTTGCATCCACCTTAATTTAACTGTAAGTGCTACAAGGAATTAGTTTTGTATGAAAGTGTGTTACCTGGGAGGGATTTAGAGCCTGGTTTGGGGGTAAGGCCTCGTGCCCTGATCACCTCCACCTCCAGCTGGCCTTTCTTGTCCATCAAACCAATCTGAACATCACCTGTGGAGGTTTTTACAAACAGACCATTTCAGAGAATACTGTGCAACACACAAAATCTATCTTTCTCAAGGGAGCAGCAGAGCTGATGAAGCTGTGACTAACCCATAGCTGGTGTCGCCAGCGTTTGTCTGCCCACTAGCTGACCGGGGCCTAATCCATCCAAGAAGTCGCTGAACTGACTGTCAGCACCCAAACGCATCCCTGAGAAGATCAAACTGACATACACAAACACAAATGAAACCTGTCCTCAGTTTTTGACTCCATCAGTTTTTAGAGAATCAGTAAAAACCTTTTCCAAAAATTGTTAACAGCATTTTGTGTTTGTTGTTTAGAAAGATAACTTTCTGTGTTCCCTGCAGCCAAAATAACAAAACAAAAATGATCTATTCTGATTGCTAAGAGTGCTACAAGTAAGTAGTAGTCGCAGAGTATTCACTGATGACAACTCAGACCTAAGAGGGTTAACGATCAATTTAATCATTATTCAGAGAACTAGTATGTTTGTTGGAGTTTAAATGAAAAAAAGACCCCCAAAATTGAGCTCTTAGAGGTTTGATAGCCCCCAATTCCTGCAGTGCAGACACAGGAAACATATAAATACATCAGAGGAACACTGACAGTGCCCTCTGTGTGTTGCCCTGTGTTTTGGCAATATTTTCAGCATGTACGTACTTCCCCTCAGAGCTGTAGCTGTTCATGCTGCCGTCGGTCGACTCTCTGCTCGCCTGTCGGTTCATGGCTGACCCTCCTCGTGGATACTCCACCGCCATACCCGTCTCCACACTCCTCTGGATGCTGCTGCTGCCGGCCTTACCCACCTTCTTACCTGCTGACGCTTCTGTTGCAAACACAGGAAAACGAGCTTTAGCCACTGGTCTTTGGATGTGCCATTCAACCCTAGGTCCTAGTAATCAGGCGTCTCTGATGGATTTCTCTTTTTTTTGTTGCAAAAATTCAACATGATAACTATAGCCTGAGATGTCTCTCTTTGCAGGCCTTCCCATGCAAAATAACATCCCGCGGTGACCTCACCAGCATTTCAGTAATACACTACTGTATGACAGACAAATCTATGCAAATCTTTAGACAACACTTTTATTTGGGAATTGTAAAAAAAGAAAATTAATGGTACTTAGGTGATGAGGTCACTGCAGGAAAATCTGACTAAATCTGACTCACACCTCAAACGTTTAGCAGGGATGGAAAGGCAAAACTCAGAGGGTTGAGGAAATAATACAGTGTGTGCATCAAAAAGGAAGAGTTCAGTCATTTTCAAAAGCCTGCTGTTTGTTCATTTGTTTTTATCATAAACACAAAGTTCTTTCAGACCCACTTTAATTTTAAATCTAAAATTCAAAGACAAATATTGAATTCTCAGCTCATGAGAACACTCTGAATTCACTGAGTCAGGCTTCTTCCACGACCGAACCAGCCTTTAAGCATAATGGTGAAACAAGAGGGTGGAGTAAGGAAGCGTGCCAGAAACAGGGTTCAGGAACGGCTTACGGAGTGCTGGGAACATTCATCCTTCCTAACTGAACCACTTCTCCTTATGCTTTCTGTGCCTGACTTTGCCCTGTTCTGCCTGGGTCTGTGAAAGTGGGACGTGAATGTGATGTTACATCTAACTGCTGCTATACAAAGTACTTAAGGACTAATGCTCCTCCTAGTGTACAATGTGGTGTCACGCTCTGTTAATGATCCTGTATTTACTATTCTGTGTGGGGCAATTACAAATCAATTACTATTATTACACAGTTAACCTTCCTCCTTGTTGTATCCTACAGTCTCTGACTTCCTGCCTTTTGCTTTACCTTTCTGTCTGTCCGCCGCCTTACCCGCCGCCTCTGAAATAACACACATAACAACAACAAAGCCAGTAAACAACAGCAACATCAGCACACTGGTTACACTGGTAAACTTGTACATATTTTTAAACTTATTCTTCAGGATTTAGTGACCACACTGTATTTATATATGTGTGCTTGCACACTATTTAAACC
Organism: Oreochromis niloticus; assembly: GCF_001858045.2. Taxonomy (NCBI): domain Eukaryota; kingdom Metazoa; phylum Chordata; class Actinopteri; order Cichliformes; family Cichlidae; genus Oreochromis; species Oreochromis niloticus. The sequence continues at coordinate 29,305,158 of NC_031978.2, read as the reverse complement.
CTTTAAAATCAAATTACTACTTATGAAATCCAGCTTGCTTTGTGTAGATAAAGAAGCATCGGATTAAGGAATCGAGTTCAGTTTAAAATGTTATAAATGTTATAAATGTGTCCCTAAAGTCCTTGAATTGTGTATTGAAGCGATATCAACTAAAATTAAACTAGGGCTAAGCCATACTTTTGTGCAATGTGCACCAAAAGATGGTGCAGCAATTCATTGTAAGTCATTGTCATTGTAACCAGGTCCATTATTAAGAGTCTGTTCTCGTTTACAGTAATGCCTGGGGAAAGACAAAGCCTCTCGAGGAAAGCTGGGGCACGGCAAAAAGTTAAGAAAACCAAAAAACCTTCCAGTACACCCACCAGTACACCGCTGTCGTCTGGGGGTGAAATATTTAGCAAAATTCTGCAAAAAGGTAGCCTATTAGTAAGTTAACTTTTCTTGATGAGTTCTTGAGTAAAATTGAATTTTTAAGTGAAAACTGTTATTTAACATTCTTTCAGAGTTCATTTTTGTAATGTGGAGATGTATTTTGGTCATTTTTGAAAGTTAACAGACTCACAACACAGAAAGACAGAAAAAAAAAACAACATTCAAAAGCTTTTCCTTTTGGACAAATCTTTCCACGTCGTTTTTCTTGGACACTTGGTCAGTCTGTTGTCTGACCTGTCTGGCTGAGCTGCGAGGTACTTCGACTCCTTCTGGACGGCAGGATGGCGACAACACGCTGGCTCAGGCTCGAGCGCCGCTTCTTGATCCCGCTCCCCAGGCTCCCAAGTGCCGTGTCTGACTGGCTGCCGTCAGCGTGCTCCATGCCGTAGATCTCGCCACTGATGCTGGTGCTCTTCATCATGTGGCGACCCGATGCGCGCATGGCTCGGCTGATGGTGACATTATAAATGATTACACATGTTGTGATACCCTATTTCAAAACGTTTAAATGAGAGTGTGTGTGTGTGTGTGTGTGTGTACCTGAAGCGTCCCCGGGGTCTCTCTGACTGGATGGACATGTAGCTGGTGCTACTGATGCGAGAGGCACTGCTGGTTCGAGAGATGGCTGAGACGTCGCTGACATCACTGTCTGAGGACTTATGGGAAACATTTTCACTACTCCTCCTCTGGTCCTTATAGAGCTGCATGAACCACACATCATAAAACAGATATTTTAGAAAACTGCTGTGAAAATGAAGCAAGTAATTGTCAAGCCATTGCCATGGTGACTCGACACCAATCACATGCTCCAGGTTTAAAGCTGTAACAATACACAAGCAATAGATGGATTGTAATCACCTGCAATCATCCTCAATGACTAAATGAATGAAGCTAAATTTAAATAATTATTTACACTTGTCAATTTTTACACTTTCTTCTGGGAAAAACCCCCAAAACAAAACTGACATTTATTTTAGTTTTGACAAACTCAATCAATATGAATAAATTTAATATAAAACAACACGAACACTTATCTATGTCCTTATATGGAAGCCTACTTTCACTATAAAATGCTAGCACTCTGCTGCTGCATCCTGATTGGTGCATTTGCTGATAGCACTACACGCTGGTTGATAGAAAATTGCTGTTAGTTACAGAAAGGGATTTTACAACATTACATTTGGCGTACAAGCTATTAAAAATCTAAAACTTGAACCATATCTATTGTCTTAATCAATTACCAGGAAAAATAAAACTGCTGCTCTTTGGCTACAGCTCACACGCACGCTTTATAACACTGAAAGTGGTGAGAGCTCTTGACTGCCAGCTAGTAAACGGATCAATAATAGCACAGTCATCTTAGAAGGATTAAAGAAAATATTAAAGTGAGTTGCTACAGATAGTTGCATGTGCATTAAAGTACCTCAGCCATTCACCATAATATGTTAACTGCTAAACTAAAAGTTGTTTTCCATATAGACTGTGCATCATGATGCATCTTTTGGTCTGAAAAGTGAGTTTGAAGAGGAATAACTGCAATCTTTCTAATGACCAGGAGAGGGCAACTCTGAGGTTTTCATAAAGAAGTCTTCTTGTATGGACAGCTAAAGGGAAAGAACACATTTCACTCCATTTTTCATGGCCTCAGGAAACTCTTTCCTGACATGTTTATGGTCTCAATCACTAGTTTTAAGCTGGTTGTTTTGTAAATCATAGTACTCATTAGAGTGAAAAGGGAGGATCAAGCAGCACAAACCTACTGGTTGCTACCATATGTCTCCCTTGGTTTACCAGTCAGATGTGCTACTTGGGATCAGTGGGTGACATCACCTTAGCCATGCCCCTCTTTTAAATCTTTTTAAAGTCCATGCAAGCCTGTACAGTGACAGAGTTTGTCTGTTAGTGGTTGCAGTCAATGAGGAAGTAATCTGCTTCCAACTTTCCACCTGAACATTTACTTCATTAAGCAGCCAGACACTCATGCATTGCCATATAGGAGGATGACAAATTGCAGGGCAACCAGAAATCTGAGTTGTTAGGTGGGACGAGGCTACTGTACACTGGGAACTCCAGCTGCTGCTAATGTTTTTAGATGCTTAGATGCATCCAAGCTCTAATCACCTTCCACCTAAATGTTGTGTTTGTTTTGTCTGCTATATTAAAACAGCCTTTATTTTCTGATTAGCCTTCTGTAATGCATCACACAGGCAAAAAGACGAAGTTAAACTACTGGCATATACATATTTTTAAATGTCACAATATCAATATTAAACTATCTTTTCTAAGGGAAAAAAAATAGAGAAAGCAGCTGGTATGGATTATACATTTCAAGATTCCAAGCGTTAACTCAGGTCTTGAGTGGCTGCCCATTTGGAAATGATTCATTTTATGGAGTGGTCTTCACCATTACCGTACTGTAATTTATTACTTTCTCAGACAGTCAATGTAATTCGCTGCGATGCACTTGAGCAGCATTATGGTTCATTCTTTCTGTCTGGCTGGAACCTTTATTGTCCTCCTCCACTCTCCAGACGAGCTTGTTTTAAAGCGAACGGTCAGGCTACCTCTCGTTTATTCTTGAGCGCTCGGTCCAGGTCCTGTTGGCTGGAGGTGGCTGGAGCTGAGACCCGATTGGAATGAACCCTCATCTGGAGCTGACGGACACGCTCCTCTGCTACCAGGGCTGCATGGTGAAGAAAAGAAACTTGATAAACTAGTACTTAATCGGACACTGCACAAAAGTGAACCCTATGTGGATCAACCTTTATTTGTACCTTGTTCTACAGTGCTGCTCTTGGGGGGAAGCTGTGGGAGTTGCCTCACTCTGCGAGTTGACGAGGACGTCACCGAGGAGGAAAGAGACCCACCACTTTGGAGGTGTCCCCTAACACAAAACAACATGACGGAAAGCAGAAAACAGAAGGGAGAGGGGAAGGGGAGACATGGTGGAGAGAAGAAGTGTGAATACAAAGGAAGGATGAAAAGTGTGAGTATGGGAAGAAGGGAAAACGATATTAAAGTCATCACGTTTGCAGTCGAGAGTGCCATTCGCTGGTGGAATTTGACATGTCTTCACGTCATCCCATTCATACAGTGAACAAAATGTTGACAAGTACTCAACACCGGATGAACCTGCTGCAATTTCACATTTCTTGACGTTAGGCGAGTATCACTTAACATAAGGTTGCAAAACAAAGACATGACGACAGAAGCTATAGGAGGAACATCGATGTTGGAAACAAGACAGCAGCAGCAACATTTCGATCAAACATCATATTCACAGAGTGAAGCAAAGTGAGGCTTGTTTGGGGTTCACAGTGAGGGACTCTGTTGCCAGTAAGAGAAGCAAATCAAGATTTAAACAGTGAAACAACGCACTGAGAAAGTGAAAGCCTTCAAGCACAAATCCCACAATGACTGTACACATCCATCCATTCGACACATCCATTCTCACATAACACATATTCCCTCTCCTACTAGAAATCTTCAAAGCTCCTTTCCACTGGACCACTAAGAACAAGGGTTATTCATGACATTTTGTCATTTTATTTGAATTATAGACTGCAAAGAAGTGGTTTGCAGCTTTTGGATCTGGGAAGTGACACAAATGTACAAGTGCCTATAAACCAGCATTATTTCTAATGGCCAGCAGGGGGCGACATCTCTGATTGCGAAAAAGTCTGGCTGAGTAAAAGTCTCTTTTGACAATTGGATTGGCCGCCTTTTCACTCAATCTAAACATTTTCTTGATGAGTCTATGGTTTCATCCTAGTGTCAAGTCTTCTTGACACCTTCAGGTTTTTAAGTTTTATAACTTGGATTTTAGGAGACCTGGTATGTAAATGGAATGATTGAACACATTTAACACAATTTATTGGGCTATATGCTGAATTTAGAGGTTAGAAACAAAGTATCGTTCTGATACCAATACCAGCGTTGGTATCAATACAATACGCACCTCTACCGGGTTTGTCAATCAGAGGCACCCTTAGCTCACCCATGAGCAGATATATTCCTGGTCATTGATAAAATTACTGTTAAATGAAGCTTATTCATTGTCTGAGTATTAAAATGTTGAAATATGAACACTTACCACAAATTTCCACATCCACTCAGAAATTACACATACAAACAATGACTGCAGAGTCCACACAACACATATACAACAACTACACAAACAGCAGCAGCATCCGATGAGATGCGGCAAAGACATTTCACCAAACACACATACAAATGCTGACAGAAGGATGCAGCAGCAGCCCTGTGTCTTTCCTCTCCACGAGTCTCTACAGTGAGCAAACAAGACTCTGCCTCTGGTTAAATGAGTTAGAGGAAGGCTGATTTAAGGGGAATCCCCTTACCAAGGGGACACAGTGGGGCTTTCGTTCCCCTGGAGCCCATTTAAATGGAGGTGGACTTGTTTCTGGTGTACATACACACGAGAGCCATAAAATCCCAGAGCCTCAGCAATACAGTGTGTAAGAAGCAGCATGCAGGGACAGAAATGGGGTTGACGAATGGGAAAAATGCGGGGAAAGGAAGAATACATAAAATATACAAGAAATAATGTTAAATGAAGGCAAACCTAAGCAGAGTCGTTTTCTTATGAGTAACATTAGTTTAAATTTAATTAACATTTTAACAATACAAACTTCATGAGAAAAGCATGAAAACGTTTGGCACGAAAGCAATTTATACACTCTTAACCATGTCTCCAAACACAATGAGGACTATTAATAGTTTTATGCTTATGTGTTCGCAGTCTGAAGTCGCAAATGATTGCATGTCCCTCAGATAGCGCTAACCAGCATATGTCAGCTTTATGGTAGTAGACTGCACACTGGACCAGCTGGACCAAAATATATTAATGGATCTTGATGGAAGACAACAGCAATTTCAGATTCAGTCCCAACATTAAAACCAGGCAAAACAAGTAACACACTGATTTCAGGTGTTACAGTTTACAACCGCAGCCATCTCATTACGCTTTATATTGTAAGGTGAACATCCTATAACATTTATATTAGAGCACCCCAATGATGAGACAACCCTCTATGAGAAAGCACTTGATTGTTGATTATGAGAAGAAAGAACTCCCTTTTAACAGGAAGAGACCTCTGACAAATCTGGCAAAGCATCAACAGGAAGTAATAAAGAAGCAAACCAAAGGATTTGATGCCAGCATCCCAGTGCAACAGAAAAACTGTAGGGGCAGACTCCATGTCCCTACAGATCTCTCCCAAGGTGTCATAAAATTTTACAGGGTGGTTTTAATGTTGGTGTCTATATAAACATTACAGAGGGTAATGTATAACGCAGATGTTCTTATAATGAAAAAGTGTTTACATTATTTTTTAAATATGTTTAGCTGGGTGTGCAATTAAGGCTTTGATTCAGTGCATATTTCCATGTGCCTAATGAAGCCCTGACCCCTGGGTACTCTACTCAGTGTTAATAACTGGCATTTTTACACATTATCATGTATTATCAGCAGCTCCTATTTTTAAGAAAATATTAAACACAAAACCTAATTTCCTTTTTTATAAGCATTTTAGCACTTTCACTTTGGAGATGCTAATAGTAGCAATTATTCATCATATAAAAAACACAAAGATTTTTCCTACTACTTAACTGAAAGTCTTTAGTAGCCTAAACAAAGGGACATCTCTATGGTATACATGCAGTGGAAGAATCTAACACTTGTGTAGCACTGTCTAAAAAATAAAGCCCTGCAAAACATATGTGGTAAAACCAGCAACATAAATTCCTGGTGTGACACATAACATTTGTATCAGAATATCTACAAGGACCACATGGAGCCCTTGGGAAACATGTACTGACACTATGCTCCATATCTCTATCATTTATTGCACGATGATGTACTACACTGTCACTGCAGATCAGCAGATACATTCATCTCCACTGAAATCAATGTGCACTTACAGGCTCTTTCTGACTACGACAAGACAGAAACAGCCAATGAAAAAGGACCCTAAGTGATAACTGAAATTAAACTCACTAATTAGCTTGTGCTTGAAATTAGACAGTGGCAACCCCTTGAACTGAAAATCAAACTGTCAAAACTGCTGTTCCTGCAATGGTTCCTTGCATGTCCTACAATCTCCACAGACTCTCATATTAAAATGCTGATACAGGCAACTTTACTCAATCGGACTAGTGTCATTTGTGTCAGTGACCTGGTTCTCTTCATCTTGTTTGTGCTATTGGTGCTTTTTGGGATATTTTTAGTATAATTATATGACAAATAATATCACCTGCTGTCTGGTACAATCCATTAATGCTACTTTATTAGTCTGCTTACTTAGCTCTAATTAGCAGATATATATGATGCAAATGTGCCACCTTCTGGCTCTAGCAGCGAAACACAGTAGCAGCCAAGGTGCTAGCATTATGACTTTGAAATTTTAGAAATCCATGCTAGATTTCACAGTGGTTGTGTCTAACTGTGGCTAAGCATTAAGGGCCTCAAAAAATACTTGGACTTATTTATAACTTTCACAACTACTATCTGCTTCCAAGTACTAAAACACAGCTTTTTGCCAGCTGGTGAATGCATCTAACAAGCTTTGTGTGTAAACAAGCCACCTGAAATATGCTGAGCGTGCAGCACACGCCTTACCTGCCACTGTCAAAGAGCTTCCTGCCAAGAGTGTGACTTTCAGGTGTTTCCAGGGTCCGAGGCTTCCTGGAGAATGGTGGATGAGTAAAGAGGACAATACACCACAGAACAAAAAAAGATGGATGGATGGGTGAATGAGGGGATGGAAGAGAGCATGATGGTGGATAAATCATTTCAATTTAGAAGGGCCTGACTCTGTCTGGAGCAGTCACTGGCCTTATAAGTTTATGATCTGTAAAACAGGAAATAGGAGGAATCCTGTGATGGATGGTATGATGATGATAGGAATAAGGGGTGTTATACAGTCATGCTTCATCTGTAAGTGTGCCTGTGTGGGTGTGTGTGTGTGTGTGTGTGTGTGTGCGTGCGTGCGTGTTTGTGTTCATAAATGTGTGTGTACCTCTTCTTTGTACTGAGGTGAATTAAACTCTCTTGAGACGGAAGTAGCATCCATATTCTCCATTCACGGACATGAAGATGACAAGGATGATCCATGCACCGCCCCACGCACAAACACAAACACACCCACACAGACACACACACACACACACACACACACACGATCACACTTATGATGTGAATTGTGGATTGCATGAATTTTATACCACTAATGAGCAATACGCCTTCAAAAAGAGACTTCTCAAAGACTAAGAGGAGAAGGAAAGCACACAGAAGCTGCGGATGCAAATTCCTAAAACAAAAATGTAACTCGGAGAGACTGTGGGAAGCAAATGCATTTGGGCAGGATTTCACACCAGAGCCAGTACAAACTACCTTAACTTCAAACGAGCACAAACCTGATACTAAAAATCACAAAGAACAGAAAGTCAACTAAACAAAGATACAGCAACAACAATCACGACCAAAAACTGCTGCTACCACTCTTTGCATCAAAGGGCAAGCCAGAAAAACACAACCCACACACTAAAAGCCACACAAATAACCCTTTACACAATGTGAGTGACAAAGTTAAACAAAAAAATCAAACTTGTATATGCCTAGAGGACATTTTTTTCATTGGGACAAGTTCTACTTTGTAGATCGTATTCACTGTGATCAGCTCATCTATTACTAAAGTTTGCAGCAGAAAGGCTAAATTGCCAAAAGTGATAATAGATTGTGATTTTATCTTGTATTTGTCCAAATAGAAATGTAGTCAAAGTAAAAGGTAAGTCAATAGCAATAAACCTATATTTCTTGTGTATATTCTTGTCTGGTTGATGTGCAACTACAACTAGAAGGTTTTAGCGTAGCCTTGCATACAGTCTTAGATTAACGAAAAAGCTAGTCTGGCAAAGTCCAACCAAAGTATTACTGCTGGTGATATATTTTCATAAATGTTACCTAAAATATCCTTTGTAATTGATTTATGATGACCTCATGAAATTTGAAAGCCAAAACCTATTGCTCTAGCAATAAAGTTGTACTACATGCTACAAGTGTTGCCAATGTTTTGAAATCTTTTAAACTTTTTCCTGTTTTTAATTTTGGAAGTAGATAAAGTCATGTCCAGACTTCCCCTTTACTAAGGATCTAAACCTTATCCACCCACACCTCTAAAGCTCACTAATCAGTTGGCATTTGTTATTTATTGTATAATTAGGACAAAGTCAGGCTAGTTATTACCCCATGTACTGAGTTTAGGCTAGTTTGCGCTATATTTTACACTAAAATTAGTTTAATTACACTTGTTTTATATGATACAAGATAAAGTCACTTGCCAAACTTGAATTGTGGAGAGCTGAAGAGTTGGAAAGTTGAAAAGGTTAAATTGTAAAATCACTACTAGTCCTTCATAGAAATATAACAATCTGGCAAAAAGAGCTTGGCATTTGCCTCAACCCAATAGGGTTTGACAAAAATGTGTTTCTTACTAAAACTACTGTAAAAAAAAAAAAAGAAAGAAAGAAAGAAAGAAAGGAAAAGAAAAGAAAAAGAAAGAAACTCGGCAAACTTTTGTGTTTAGGTCATAATGGCGTGAGATTTTAAGGCACAAGTCAAGCTCCAACAAGAAGCAATTGGGTGAGAATGGTCCACAAAAGGGTACCTGTCATCTTCAGGGGAAGCATGTTGAATAAGAATCCTTGGACTTGCCGGACGTCTTCGGGGCAGGGAATGGGACAAAGATTTTCTATGCGTACACATACAAAATACATCACCCATAGGACCAAATTAGCAAGTCATTAAAAATTCAAGAGATTCATGCTTTTCCAGTGTCAGGAAAGCACACAATAAAAAGTTGTTTTTGCTTGCCATTGCTATGGGTACATTTTGACTACCTGGGAGTAACAGAACAGGCTGTAAACACAATATTAGCACGCTATCACCTTATAAACTGAATATGGCAAATTTGTTAGCAAATGTTTCCCCATTTTCACATTCCACATTAGCTTTATTTTGTGTTGTGTTTCTAGACACTTAAACGCAAGTCTATATTTTTCTTTTAGCTTTAGCTTTTCTTCTCATTTTCATGGACAGCAAAGATCATTGTTTGGGCATTTGTTTCTGCATTAAAAAGTGATACACGTATATGTGAATCCCATTGTTTACAGTGCAGTTATGTTATCACTTTACAACCAGAAGGAACAACATGAACAACACAGTGACTCTGAAGTAAATGGTCAAATGCCAACAGGACTTTTGTATTAAGCATTAAAAAGACAAAACTAACTGAAAAGACGGTCTACTACGAAGCAAGTTCAGAAGAACCAGGCTTTTTTTATCTTTGCTTGCAGGGTGGGTCTACCTTTGATTAATGCTTCGCCTGAGGTTTTACAAAGGGATTTCACTAACCAACAGGTGACATCACAGTGACTACGTCCATAACTTATATACAGTCTATGGGCTCAAGAGGTTTACTTATCGTGTCTCTTAGAATTAGTAAAACTGCATCATTTACACTTATTTTTGCTAACCAACTGATCTTGCTTCGTAGTACATCCTTTCGACCGTCTAATGTTGGGAATAATTTCAAGGAAGTGACAAATCAAAAACTGTAAGGTACAAGTAAGGTAAACTGATTCCTTTGTCTGATAGCTGGTTATGGAGTTGTCTTTAAACTGACCCGAATACTCAGAATGCTGCTTGCCAATGAGACTGTTGAAATGAGCGAAAATCACAACACCTTCATGCACAACCTTGAGGACAGAGGTAACAAAGGGGATTTGCTGGAATAGTAGAGTGGTGCATAATAGTGGTGTAGGTGGGGTGAGGAGGATATCAGGCTAGTGTAGGATCATTCAGAGGTGAAGGAACTACAAAGACCAGGGAAAGCTGAAGTGCAGGAGGACTACAGGAAGGGGGTTGGGTACAGAGGCTGGTACCTTTCAGTCTCTGGTGAGGGGGCATGATTGTTTGGAGCCAGACAGTTGGCACTAGCGCTCCTAACCCTGTCCAGAGAAGGCTGCAGATCACTAGAGGCACCACAGCACAACATGCCATCCAATGGAGGAAGAGGAGGAGGAGATGGAGAGGAGACAGGGTGGGAGGACAAAAACAGACACAAAGAGAAAAACAATGGACAAACAGAAAAAGTCTTTTAAAAGAAAGTCTGGTTAGATTTCCCAAATCATAATGTTGTTCTAAGAAATTAAACCATGACTGACCCAGCTGGTGTCAGGATGGGAGTGTCTGTACATTGTAATGGTTGACATGGAGATGGAGTATGGAGGAAAATGTGTCTTCTAGCTGTTACTGCCAAAACTAGACTGATCGATCTCTGCACTTTTCCCAACGCAGAACACTTAAAAATCCATGTTAACCATCAGCCATCATCAATGTGTGTGTGTGCCTTACCGATGTGTCACCTCATCATTAGACCACAGATGTGTGGTGGAGCGGCATGTCGCCATGACCATTTTCAGTCTCACTACAGAGTTACTTATTTAATATGCAAGCAGTGTGGAGCTACTGATGAAATGGAAATTTCAAAAAGTGGAAGCATTTGTTAACGAAACTAAAGAAATGAAAGAAAACAGGTTGGAAACTAATCAGAAGCCCCTGCTGTGATGGAAGGACTGAACCGTTAACCAATCCAATATAAGTTGACACTGGTACTACAAATTGTCTGATGGCTTCAGTATGCTTCAAATGGAGCGCGAAGAGCAAGAGCAACATCTAATAGCACCTCAAAGAACATTTCTGACAATGAAAATGTCATCTGAGTCGATTAGTTTGTTGTCTTTTTTCAATCTCACAGTCATACTTGTTCTCTGTCGCTCTTGGCTAGGAGTGCTCAAGTTATGACAGCAGACAAAAAGTAGGCACCATTTTTTGTAATCAAGTTCACACAAGTAAAGGTTCTGCAGAAACCCTTTAATAACTGCTGTTAATAAACAGTAAAATGATAGAAACTTTTATTAACGCCTTAATGACCATGAATGTTATGCTACATAACATTATACTGAAGCTCTTCTGGTTGTTTATCCAGTTATCCAAAAACTGCATTAGATCAGTGATCGCTAAAGTGTGAGTTCTGCAAGAGGTCATTTACAATAAAAGCTGTTGATGGTGAATCAATTTCAGAATGTGAGCCAAATGAATCTATGAAAACAAAAAGATGAATAATAGAATGTACTCATGTAATAACTTTTGTGGATGCTCCTGAAGAAGACATCCATGCAGGAAGCAACAAGGACTGATATGCTTGAACTTTCTCAACTTCAAGGCAAGTGATTGTATGAAATACCAAGAAGGATGCTGTTGGCTGGAATGTGAGTGCATATTAAATACAATATAGCGTTACTAAGGCAACTAAAGCCTGGATTGTCCTCAAGCGATTAAATGTCTGCAACAAAGCTGCAGGTGACGAGCAAATTGTTCCCTGTGCTGTTGCCCCTTTGGTATTGTGTGCTGATAAGAGATACTGCATTCTTTTAAATGGCCAGCAGGGGGAGACACCTGATGTCCTTTTGAAAAGAAACATATGGGGAAATGAGCAAACACATTCAAGTAAAGATCCTTCTGAAAACCTTATGGGCTCAAATAAACATCTGAAGTACTATATAATGCAATTAATATTTATTGGGCTTTTTTTTTTATTACGGTCCCCCTTAGAGGGATAACTTTATTTATTTAAAAAACAAAACGCAAAATGTTCAGCTTGAGGATTCACCAACAACAGGTGACAACTCTGGGCAGGTCAGTCTTTTACATACAGTCTATGATCTACCTTGGTAAAATACAAGTTTTCTAAAAGCAGCATGAGAATAGGAATATGACACAGGGAAAGTCCCTTCAGATTTGGACACTTTCTCCATTTGAACCATATTGAACTCGTAACTGAAGACTTACCTATTTGCCTGTTTGTGGAAACCGCTGAACAAAAGTGGCATCTTAGGTGGCAGTGTGTTATTGTGCCTAGTAGGTCTCCTGATGTTAGCATGCATGCAGCAGACACAAGCAGGAAAGGAAGCAGGAAGGAAAAGGAGGAAGAGCAGAAAAAAAGTGTATAGGTGTGCATGGACAACAGAAAGATACAAAGGGGGAAAGAAGTGGCATCTTATCCAGTGATTTCATTGATTTTTGATTTGTTAATTAATTAGATTTATTTATCAACATGTTTCTAGATATTGTGGTCATTGCAAAAATCACTGGCTAAGATTTTAGGGTGTTAAAGCATAAGTAAGCACATTATCTCTGCATTAAGAGCGTACAGTCAGCAGCAGCCAGATCTCTTCTCTACAGACAAACTTAACACTTTACACCCTCCTTCCCTCAAACACTTCTGTGTGTATAAAAAGTACAAAAAGTGTCCTAGGTTTAGACACTAACACAGCTACGGTTGTATATACCTCTAACAAAGGTATATATAGTGTAACTTACCTCTTTGGCTGTGTGCTCAAATGGCAATGTGAGAGTCATTACACTACACGTGAACTTAAAAATATAAATAATAATCAGTAAGAGTCATTACATGAAAACTGTCACGTTTGGGTTCCTAACATTTAAAGGGAAAAACAAAACCCCAGAAATATAGTTTCCAGTGACCAAACACACTAAATCCAAAAATGTCTCCTGTGTCTCATGTAATATATGTAATAACTATTTTGTATTTTGTTTAAGCAGCACCAACACTTGTCTCTTAATGAGAAATGTAGCAATCAAGTGTGAAAAAGAAGTATTTTTGGATGAAATAATATTATTCATGTTTTGAATTCATTTAAATTTTTCACGTAGAGCCATGCAGGTTTACATAGGTTTACAAACAGCACTGTATATGTGTATATGTGTGCATACTGGTGTTAACTTTGACCACATAGAGAAATTCAGACACATTATTTTGAATTTTTCTATCCTATTGATTCTACCTCGTCTCAGGCTATAGTGTTGGCTGTATTCCTGTGACTGGGCCAAGCTAACTAACTGACAAACGAGTGTATTAATAAAAAAGATATTTGACGAGTTTCTGAGCTTTCAAATCTTGCATTATTGCAGGTTTTAAAATATGCTATGAAACATAAAATTCATTGTTTGGCTTTGACCAGAAACAGGAGGACCAGTACAGTTTCCATGGAATGACCCAAAAGCCTTCAGACTAAATAAAGATATTGGAGCATCATGCAAAAAGTGCCCTAAATTGTTTCAGTCAGAGACAGAATTGGTGCATATTCATCATTTAGATGTATGAAAGCAGGTGAACACTGAGCAACATTTAGTTTTAAGTCTAGTCCCTGCAAACTGTACTGTTGGACTGATTCTTGAAAAGCAGTAAAGTCTGAAACCAAGCATGGTCCTGTAGTGTCCTCTTGTGGATCTGAGGCAGCAGTACAGCTCGATTACCACAGGATTTCAGCTCACTGGCCTCCTTTTAGTCTCGTTATTTAGAGATGACACATTGTGTTTTTCTTACAGTTAATACATTTAATGAACGGATTAAAACCAACTAATGTGTCTGTGTAAGGTCTGATATAACTCAGTTCTCTTTTGTAATGCTGGGAAGTCAAAGTTTGCATGGGATTTGTTCACATTTCTTTTTCTGTATACAGTTTACATTACACAGGATTTTTTTTACCTTGATTTCAGAGGCATATTTGTTTCACTCTTAAATCTTTTCCCAAACAGTCTTGAGCGACAGACTGCAATTAGAGACAATCTGACAAAAACACACCTCATCCACAACCAACATGTAAACATGTCACGATTGGCCAGTTTACCTGGTGTGCAGGCACTCAGCACTTTTGCCTCGCATTGATTGGTGGATCGTGAAGACCTCACTGTGGTAACCATGGGAATGGATGACATATGAGGAAATCAACAACAGTTAAAAAAAACCCAGAAGAGCAGAGGGGAGAAGAGAGTGAACAGGAAAGAGAGCTTTGGCTGGTTCCACACAGTCACACAGATTCAGAAATTCAGTTTTGCAACCGAGAGCTTTCAACCTAAACACTGCGGTCTGAGGTCACCTCGTGCAACATGAAACTCAGATCAAACAGATAGCTACGGCATCAAACACTTTTCAAGAAACAAAACAAAAACAGACAAAAAGCAGCAACTATTTAAATCTAAAAAAATAGAGACCAGTAAACAAAATTAGACTTGGCAACACTGATACAAGCACTCACACTCTGTGCACACTTTTTCAGCGGATGCGGATTTGCACAAAAAACTAGGGCCTCGTACAACATAAAGCAACTCTGATGACATTTACACTACAAGTGGTGACCAAACACAGGCACGCACCTGTCGTCCAGATACCCTTCCCCTTGATGGCGACCTCTACCAGCGTCGTAGTAGCGGGACGGAGAACGAGAACGGCGACCGTGAGAAAGCTCATCATCCAGGCTCCTGAAGGAAATGTAAATAAATAAATGGATGGATGGACGGATAAATGAGAGACTGACTTGTGAGGTTAGTGGTCAGGTGGTATTGCGGCACACTGCTGCTCGGCTTCATTTAGCTCAGTCACTAAAAGCAGAGCTGGCAGCACTGCATGTTCTGAGCCAGACAGACATTTCATTAGTAGATGGACTCAGTTTGCTGGCTTCCACAAACGCTCATGTCCTGTCTGCTTTTCCTGAATCTTGGTTTTGCCTCTTCCATGCATTCACTATCCTCTCTATCCTAGGCCGATATCGGTCTTTTTTAAGTAATCATCGTCAGACATGAATCGACAGAGCTCTTTCACAGGACTCAGCAATCAGTCCAGGGCAGTGGCGTTCAAGACAATTTATGGCTAAAATATAACCATTTGGGAAAATAAGGGGGAGTAAAATCCTGCCTTACTCAACCCTCACCTCTGGGGGGGGACATTGGGTGGCCGCGACCGGATGCGCCCCTGCTCCTCTCGATGAGGGGAGACTGAACGAGAACGTATGTGATGGGTGGGGGTCCTCTGCTGCTCAGGCACCTCCAGGGTAGATGTGGGCTCCCGCTGCCTCTCCCTGCCACGTCCATCTGCTGCTATGGAGAAATGGCAGCACACATGCACACATACATAAACAAGGTCATAGCAAAGTAAGTGCAATTCAGAGTCTATACTTTAATACTGACAAAAACTTTATCAGTCTGTTAAATTCATAAGAAAGGAACGGTATTAAGTAGTACTATATAATCCATATACAGTCTCTCGTTGAGTGAATAATATTACTAAAATGGGTTTGTTAACTCTAAGGTTTCCCATATGATCCTGGCAAACATTAATGATATACAATGACTGTCATTATGCATACATGGGAAGATGCGTGGGCCTTGAAGTTGCAAAAATGTGCTAATGGCTTTAAAATATGGCTGCTAGTCAAGATCAGTAGTGGAACATAGCCAATATAGCCAGGATGAATTAGAGTGAAATTTATTTCTCTACAGTATCTTTTTTTAATCTGCATTGTTCCTTATCCACCACCATATCTGCATGCCAAAAATTTATACCAAAGCCATACATTAGCTACAGTCAGGCCGAATTACATTTATCATTTGCCTACAAGACAGAGAAATGATCAACTTCTGAACTGTTTCCACTTATAAAGAAAAAGAAAATCATATTAAATCATAACATCTGTGACTAAATCTGTTAACAGTCTGCTGTTTTTATACCATGTACATTTAATTTCATTCTAGTCACCTGCTAAGTTCTGAACTAAACTAATGTCTATTACCCTTACAACATGCTATTAGCCTTCTACCCATTAGCACTAAAAATACAAAGGAATTCATGATACTGGCTTACTACCTCATATATGATATGTATGTAATGTCTGTGTTGTATGTGTAAGGTCGGGGGGATCCCATTTCACTGCAGGGCAACCTGCATGTGACGAATAAAGCTTTGATTGATTGATTGATTGATTGATTGATAATTAAATTCATGTTCATTTTCTGCTACCTTACAGCATTTGTTTATAACTAAGCTAATGTCTGCTACCCTCACAACACATTCTCACCAGAGTGATCATAGTGTATGTATGTCTGTTCCTTAACTCTTCCTCGATGCATTAATCAGTCTGGATGAAACTTATTAAATAAACCGTGTAGGGTACCAGGATTACATCTGTATAGCTTTTGGAATAAATCTGTATACATGAGGTTGACTGTTATTAAATTTAGCAAAAAGCCTTTTATTTCGGTGGCATTTTATGGTCACTGGAATGCGTTGTCATGCATGTCTGTAAATACCTGTTAATCAAACAGTGATGCTAACACTGCCTTTAATTGATTTGTCTTATTACATGAATATGTAGCTTGCAATGAACAAGAAGAAAGAAATATATGTAATTTTTTATTCATTTGGTGTTTATGTACAGAAGTTTTTGCATTCTCACTATATACACTGATATAGATAAAATAAAAACAACAATTTAACATACGCATCTGTGTTTTAGCAAAACACTGCAGGCCTAGCTAGTTTAAGTTACATTTTTATACCCAGAGAGGGTATAAAAAACACAAGAATTCATGCTCATAGCCCTCACAACATGGATGATTCACTTAATGTCAGTAACCTGTTAGATGCATTCCTCTCTATAATTATGTTCATGTCTGCTAGCCTCACAGAATGTAAGTTTAGCTTTATTCCACATGCAATTTACTTATATGCCAGTAGCATGTTACCTTAAAAATCTTATGTTAAAATACTTATAATTTTTAAAAATTTTGCTAATAGCCTATTAAATTACATTACTTGCAAGTTTAAAATGGATGTAGCCTCCGGATTCGAATAAAAAAGGCAATATGTGCCTTTGCCTGCCTTCTGAAGGCCAATACACCAAGGCCAACTGTGGTTGTAAAAACACTTTATTCCTACAGAAGGCTGTGGGAAAACAGCCTTCTAACTAAACACTTTCCTGATGAGTTTATGTGCTCAGTAAATAATTTTTAGTCATAAATAAAAAAATATGATTTATTTTGTAACTCTTGTTCATACTTTGTTTCACCATAGAACAATATACAGGGCATGGTCATTGGCTAATGACGTGTGAATGACTGATTGTCGTTAGCCAATGACTGAGACCCCCTCCTTGTCACAACACTTTTTCTGGAAATCAGTGTGGTGATGGTAAAAACGCTAAGCCCATGGCTTCAAAACAGAATGTTATAAACCTGTGGATGATCTCACAGTACACACATGCATCTTTTAAACAAAACACTTCTGTTTTGTTTGAATTTTTTTTGCAAGCTTTTGCAGCATTTTCTTTTTCTGTTTCCCCTGTGTTCAACTACTCTGCGGTTTTTTTTCTTAACTTGCATTTGACCTCTCAGGGGAATCATAGTTATCTCCAGTATGGTCCTTTCAAGCACACAGGCCCCACAAAAAAGCCCCACTCACCTCACCACGTGATTTTTCTGTTTAGCAGCCAGTAAGCTGGTTTTAAGGGTTTGCACTGGAAGCTAAAACCACTTATTTTAGACATAAAATAGGCTGAGGGACTGTACCAAATACAAGTATAAGATAAATGAAGATGATTTTAAATTGTAAATCTGACAGATTTGGTAAAGTACACAAATATGCAGTTATCTTTGTACACTACTAAAGTACTACTGCACCTACTATCCACATTGGACTTATTGTGAAATGACCACAATCGGTCCCTATTAATGGATAATTTAAAAAAAAACAACAACAACAACAACATCTGGTGCAATCTAAGAAGTTTTGGGGTCATTTTAAATCTCAAGTTATCACTTTTTAACCAAATAACTTAAATTCTGGATTACGAACCAAGTCTAAATGTAACCACTCTTCAGCAGCTCTCATTTTTTAAAAGCTATAGTTACAAATAACACCAAGAACAGAAGTGCAAGCTGCAGAAAACCTGCAAGTAAAACTAAGAAACAGTCCCAACCCACCTTTAGATACTACTGCTGTACCCTCATCAAATTCAGCCTCTGTTACACGCTGAGAACCTAAACAGTAATAGACACACACACACACAAAGATACCCACAGATGTGTACACACACCACAAACACATATATATGGATGCACACATCAAATGCAGTATGAGGGAAATGGAGTGAAAGCAGACATTTACATAGACATGCATGTTAAACTTTGCTTATGGACAGGATGCGTACACTTACAAGCAGAAATATATGAAATAGCTTATGCATGTCATGTTGCACACGACACGAGATCTTGACAGACTTACGCTGCAATTTCTTGCCAGGGGCGTCTATGTGTCGTCGGGGCAGGTATGGGGAGGGCTGGGGCAGTGGTATGGATGAGACATCATGAGTTTGGAGGGGATACCAGTGAGGCTTGTCATCCAGTAAGGCCGTCTCTAGCTCCACCAGGACCTGTTCAAGTCATCAACCACGCAGTAAATATGTGCTTTATAAAGAAGTTAGATGTTTAAAGGTTAGGGTTAGGCATTCGTTTTTGATGGTTAGGGTTAGGGTAAGGGGCTAGGGAAAGCATTATGTCAATTAGATGTCCCCACAAGATATGAATACCCAGCATGTGTGTATGTGGATGTGTGTGCTACCTCTCCCAGAAAGATGCTGTCCTCCTCTGGAGACCTGGGTTGGTCCCACACGGTCAGCTCCAGCATGTGGTTTCGGAAATCCCTGCGATGGACGTGACTGTAGACAAATGTCTGGTTCCACTTAGGCTCACAGGTCTTCTTCACTGTTTTTGTCCTTCGTTTGCTCTTGTCGCTGTGTTAAACAACACAGATTCTTGCCTTTAAAGTCAGTTGAATGTTGATTTTGATTCTAGTCCCATTTGTGCCTTATTCAGCTGAATGGAACTGCTTTCCTTAAATATAAACGAGATGCTAAACTCACAGTGTCTTTTCCCAAAAAACCCCTCTTTGATTGTGTTGTATAACATGATTACTGAAGATGTATTTTATCCATGTGAGGTCAAGGTCATCATCTGTGATCACCCTAACCCTGACTATACTATCAGAACATGCAATTTTTGTTCTTTTTCCAAACTGTTCTTCCGAGTCTAAGGGACTAAACAATACTCATTCAATATCAAAAACTTGTGCATATTGTATTATATAAGTATATTCGACCCCAAACTCCAATGTTTTACATTAAAAGTCAGGTGCATGATTTGTGCAGTTTGCATAAAAGAACCGTGTCCTAGCCTTCGTGTCACAAGGGTTGTGGGGGTTTTTCGCAGCTCTTTTGTAAATGGCCATAATTTTAATGCCAAATGAGGGCTAGGCATTGTGACTGTTCAGAGTGCCTGTGTCAGGGTTGGCATACCTGCGGTCAGGGAGGAAGTACATTTTGACATAGGGGCTCCTGGGCCGCCCATCAGGCCGAAGAGAAAGCTCCACAGCCTGCAGCACGTTCACTATGAGCTGGTGACCCACTTTATCGTACCACAGCTTCAACTGGATAAGAAGCAAACAAAAACAAATTCGATGCCATGTCTTCACATTTGGCAAACTTGAAAGGTCCGCCACAGTTCAAGTGCCCATACTCACTGAGAGTCGCCCTGGCATTAACTGCGGAGCATCTTGGAGCATCCCGGGACTGGAGGGAGACAGGACATTTAAGGATGGTCTCTCCATCTTCTGGGACTCAAAAGAACTGGAACCTGCTATGAAGGCAGGGAAAGCAATATGTTTGAAATCCCGAGCAGGAAACGCCAGCTGTCTTTCAGAAGGGAGTCAGACTGAAAATGTAATCTGCTCCAAATCCAAAACCAAAGGTGCGTTTGTTACAGAAACTCCAAACTCCTCAGAAAAGTTCACACAGAAACAGTTTAAAGTATAAGTCAGCTAACCTGTCAGCATGACAAATCACCACACTTCTGTCCTAGTTAGAGTCCAGCAGGCTTCAGTGTAACTTGGGTCACAAAAGCCTTATATTCAATTACATGATCAAATGTCATCTAACTAACTGCCTACAAGGAAACCGATCTTCTTCCTCTAACATTCATCACAGATGTCAGACATCAGTTAGTTTCAGGAAAAAATGAGTTGTCTAATTAGTCACTCCATGCAATATTAGAGGACATTATCAGCCACATGTTCAGAAAGGGAACAGAAAACATCTAGTACTCATCAATCTCCCCGTGTTTCAAGGGAACCGATTATGCTCATTTCAAACATGAGATTTTTATTCTTAGACTCTATTAGGAGGGGCGCACATAAGTGGTCCGCAGGTGCGCATTCGCTGTCAAAATAAAAGACGCGCACCAGATAAGAAGTTGCAACACGCGTTTGCGTACATAAGATTTTCTGGAGGAGGACAGACATTTGTTTAGGACTCTTAAAGATGTCGAAGAAGCTCCTTTAAGCAATTACTTTGGTGTTCCTCCACCTCCAAAGAAATGTCAGAAGGAGTCCAAACCGCAAAAGAAGCGCGTATTCTCAGAAAAGTGGTTGCAGGAGGTGAGCTGGCTTCAAACAGATGATGAATGCACAGAGATGTGGTGCAGAATATGCCGTGAAAATCCCACTCTAGCGGACAAAAACAGTGCCTTTTATATGTACGCAAATGCGCGTTGCAACTTCTTATCTGGTGTGCGTCTTTTATTTTGACAGCGAATGCGCACCTGCGGACCACTTATGTGCACCCCTGTCTATTAGAATACCTTTGCATGATTTATTATTTGAAAAAAATCCTTATTTATGTCATACTGGGCTTTCTGGGCACCCCTTCATTATCCTTTGTCTTAGCAAGAGCCGTTTGGCTTAGATGATCATATTAGGACTATCTGCCCTTAGTGATGTCTCGCAGAGCCACAGATAGAAAAAAACTGTAAAGCAGTCTGAATCCTGAGCTCTGCAATCAATTATACATACATTTACCTCATTATTTGATACTCTGGCTATGTTTAAGATGAGTGTCTGTTTTAAAGAAACCACTCAACATTTTAAGGGCCAATATTTATCTTTCTTGCTGGGAGTTAGATGAGAATATAAATACCAGGAAGCAATCAGTTTAATTTAGAATAAGAAACGAGGCAGGAAAATTTCACCAATAAATTAGCTCTTAATTTAAACAATTCCAAAACAGAAATAACTGGCAGAACCACTGGTGGATGTCATCTATTTAAAAAAGTATAATTTATCTATTAATTAGAAAAGAATAGGATGGGAAAAAAAGCACATAGTGTACAAATGGCAAGGCAACGCAACTAATAGTCTTTATACCTCACCTTTACAACTCTACTAAAATACAGAAGGCGATATTTTTTTAACCAGTGCCTATGGTACATTTGTCTGACAGTACTGTAAGTTCAAAGTATTATTATGATGACTTTTACGCATAAAAAGCTACTTTCAGGTGCCCATTCGTCACAAAGGGTCACCACAGTGGGCAGCTGTGCATGTTTTGATTTGGCAGAATTTTACACTGGATGGTCTTCCTGACACAACCCCAAAATGATCTACGTCTCCAGCTAGAATCAAACCAATAACCTTTTGGTTGCCAGGTAAATTTGTAAACCATTACACTATTGAAAGGACATTTATGACTTTTTTAATTAAGTGAATTTGCTCATTAATTTTTCCACTAATGAAAACCACAAATGTTAGTTTTTTACATTTTTGTGAACAGTTGAATAGTGTTTTTTAAAAACATTTGAGGTAGTTCTTTCAGTTTTTCTTGACTCATTCACACAAAACCTAATTCTTAGAAAGCAAGCAAATATTTCAAAATTTTGGACTATTCCTGTAAGTTTATATGACATAATATGACATCCATAACATAAAGTATATTAGTACATCGACAAACTTATTTTTTGCTATAATTCATATCATACAAATGAAATCAGCCAGATATACAGACATACGACATACATAGGTGGCAAACAAATACAGAGCTGTCTCAACATGTCAGAGGAGATACCTACTAGATTCTAATGGAGGGTGGGACGTGTCGGGGATTCTTGGGATATCACTGAAAGAGAAACAGCAAAAGCACATGAGTCACAGTTGTACTAGCACTGAAGTCAGACTAAGAATGTTGGATGTAAAAGTGACACACAGGTGTGCATGCATATTCAGACAGTAGTTACCACGCAGGGAGAAAGCAGCACTGTAAACAAAGGTTATTTGGATGTTGAGATTAAAGGATCATGTGGTTAAAAAAATGGAGAAGCAAAGGGAGATGTGAGTAGAGCAAAGCTCTTCCCGTGACTGCAGTGTTTCCCAGACTCACTCAGTTCTGTTCGACCAATCACAACTGGAAATTATAATGGGTGAAAACCATTAGCTCATTAGCGTCTATCCACACCGCCATCTTTTCTTATCCATCACCACAACCCATGGGAAACACCAGAATCCACTGCACCAGCTCAATGTAATGTAAAGGAAAAGAAATGGTAATCTGTGTAACACTTATCAGTGTAATTTTCTTTTTCAGTTGAAATTTAAAGTGTGCTAATCTTGGATTCACACCAGGTATGTGATGGTTTTACACATGAAGAGGCAGTGTTTTAGAGTTTTACTTACCAAACAAACCAGTATTCAACAATCAAATCCCTAAAAAACATTCTTTCTGAGAGAAATTCAATTCAATTCAATTCAGTTTTATTTATATAGCGCCAAATCACAACAGCAGTCGCCTCAAGGTAAACTAGCATAAAGTCTGGAAATAGCTAGGCTAGTCATCTCCTACCTTCAACTTTGTACTTAATGTATAACTGTCAGACTGAAATTTTCTTATTTCTATTTCAAGTTGAAAGAAAACTGCTTCATTTAGTAAATTTTTACTAGTAAATTCAAGTATTAAACTGATAAGTGTTTCATGGATCATAGGTTGCCTTGAAACACATTCCAAAATCAAAAATAGGAAACATGTATATGGAAAAAAAAATATTGCTTGCTTTATGAAACCCAACTTCAGTAATTCAGAATTAAGGTACCAGGGATACCGTGTGCTGGATTTTACTCATAGACTGTATATAAAAGACAGACATAGCCATCACAACATCCAGTCTTTAAGTGATAACGTGATGAACCCTGCTTCCGGGCCCAAACTACTGCGTTTAATAAGGCTGTTGTGTATTTAATATGTTTTAATGATGTCAGACTTAAAGACCAGATTGGCCAGTGCTTTGAAAAGTCCTGTTCTTCCAAGTCCTGAGGATTGCTTAATGTTGCCATCCTTAATTTTTAAAAACAGAAGTCGCAGCTGCGTAGTCATTCTAACTTGTCAATCACAAGGAAGGCTGTTTATCTGACATGCCATTCTTATCGCCCTTTTTGACTCCAAGTGGGACCAAAATTTAACAAAAAAACCCATCATGTTGCATTCTATAACAACTGACACTAGAGACTGAGACCATAAACCCGTCAGGAAAGTGTGGGCATAGAACAAATGAGCAGCAAGGCCATTTCCTCAAAGACTTCAATACAATAAGACTTTTGAAAGCCAAAGGAGTCGCCCTCTTGTGGCCATTTAAAAAAATGCAACTTTACTGGCTTGCTGTGACCATCTTTTATATACAGTCTATGAATTTATTCAAGGGTAAGACTTAATCAGGAGTTTAAAAAATAGGAATTCCAGATGCTGCACAAACAGCTTAAAAGCTTGCGAAAACACTGATACATTGATGGATGTTTTCCGCTGGCCGTTTTGCATCCCAACAGGTAAACTTGCAGTTTAATTTAGCACACAGTGCAGCTACTTTCATAAAACCGTATAGTGATATCAATTAGATTTTTCACTTAACAGTATTACAGTTAGTTCCTTTAGGGATGCAAAATGGCACCAGCAAAACCAAAATAGTTTCCATAAGCGTGGCAGAATTAAAGGTCCTAAAAAAAAAAATTTTAAAAAAAAAAGATTACTTACTGATATTTTCTATACACCCTTCGTGAGTGTTTGGAGAGAAATTCATATATTCAACTTTTTTTTCCATCAATAAGCAGAAAGGTAAAATTTGAGAGCTGCACCAGTGGGCACTTTACTTAACCCACTGGACTGACCTTATTACACACAACAACAAAACATATTCAAAATACCTGAAACCAGCTTGCACCCTGGTTTGTGTGACGTTTTTTGGAATGACAGCTCTTGAACAATAATAAAAAATGAGAGGGTGACACCTCAAAGTCCCTCTCTTTGAATTAAATTTTTCCAATGCTTTGCTAATGTTAGCAATGTAAGAGTTAGCGAGTCTGCTAAATATAAGGCAAAGTTAGTGTACCAGAAAGCATCAAATTCAAAGTATCTAGAGAAAAATGAACTTTTTTTTGTTTACTGATGACTTTTGATACTAATGATTTGAAATGATACACTTAGAGTTAAAAATAAATTTTACTCAGGGACGTCTACTGCCTTCAGAAGTATGTTCATAACTGTGCTTGTTGAGTTTTGCAATCCATCGACTAAAAACCTCACATGCAGCTTCTCTTGTCTTTAATGGAGCTTACAGACAGTTTTATTTGGTCAATAATAATTCAGCTTTTACCATCCGACAAATAAAAGCAAGTGCTTTTTTAAAGGGGACATATGAGACATGGCTATCTCCCATTCCAAAACTTGGCAGCTGCAGGCAATGGCCGGTTGTTTTTAATACGTTGAATGCAGCTGTACACCCACCATCAGAATACAAATGTGCATCATAACCTCCTGCTTTGTCTGAGGTCAACTCTGAATCCAAATAAATGTTGCCTAGTTAAATAAGGGTTTAAATTTACAAATAGACTAGTACCTGACAAACCAGGCAAAAACATATGACTCTGACAGTATATTGGACGTGTTTCATGCCTGACTTACCCAATAGGCCTGGATACCACCAACTCCACTTGAGGGTCAGCTTGAGACTCCAAGATGATGTTGTAAACCTCCTTCATAGTCGCTCCCGGTAACAGCTTCCCGTTCCACTGCAAAACCTCGTCACCTGAAATCAAATGTCCACATTGTCATAACTAGCTCAAAAGCCATGACAAAGTAATGACTGTTGACAGGATTAATACAAAACAAACTTTTTATTTGAAATTAACAAAACTAAATAAAGTTATCAAAGGACAAAAAACCTTAACATGACATATGTCAGTAAATGAGTCAGGAATATTGGCATGTTTGAACGTGTGCTAATGTAGCAAGTGAAACATTGTTTGGGAAAAGGAGAGCACAAAAGTCTGCAGCAATAATAGCTTAGGTGCAAAGTTATTCTTCCCCCTGAGGTAACAAGTGGAGCATGCTTTTATACAGGGGAACACTGGACCTAGGTGTTCCCAATCCATCACCACCCAACCACACCCCACTGGACACCTGCAACACAAAACACAAAGACAAATACAACCTCCCAGCCTACGAGTCAAAAGAGACAGTGTCGTCAACTGGCAACCTACACCACCACAGCCTACATACTACCTTAACCTTAGCAGCATGATCCCACGTAAGAACATCTGTCAATATGTGTGACCATGACCACTTCCACATTTTTAGATCTCTTGATTAGCACACACTAGAACTACAAGTTCAGAGACCACGCATCGTATACCACAGATATATAGCATGTGCCTTCCTCAGACTGGTAAGGGAAGTGACATCTTCCAGTAAAAGTTCCAGCAGAAACTGTGGTAATATCCGACCATGCCTAAGAATTACATCAGCTCTTTTTTTTCTTCTGTTCTCTGGCCAGCGCCTTCCCTTGGCACCCCTTGTTGTGGCCACAGCTGACATCGGCCAACAGCATGCCCGTTGTAGATTACTAATGGATAGCAAATTCACATTTAGCCAAGTCAGTGTTCAGTCGGACTGCAGACAGACATTTAAAAAAGGAATAAATACACAACATATGAATGCCACAAATGTGATTCTATACAACAACATCATCCAGACAGACAGTATAGCATTCCAGATTTTTAATCAATAGGACCTGCCAGTATCACTCGAACAGATAAACTTTACTCATAAACTTTGCACATCAAACTTGGTCAATACAGTCATCCAATCATGGAAGTGGAAATGTAACAGGCTTAGTGATACTGACCTTGCCAAAGGTCTAAACAAAACCTGAGAGTGTTGTCACATAATGGGACAAGAATACAAGGGCGCTAGAAGCTAGCCAGCTAGACGATGATGGGTCGATGATGTTGTTTTAAAGTATGAACTTGACTTCTGCATCCAAGTACTTACACTTGTCAGCTGACACCTAGTAAAAGTGCTGCTTAATGGGGAATATCAATAATCATATGAATCATCAAATGAATATGGTGAGTTTGTGAACGTGTGTCAGCAAATAAACGTTTGAAATTTTTCCAACTCGTCACACAGAACTAACAAATTATTCACATTTCTGAGAGTTTTGGTGCTTTAAACCAACCACATGCCTAATTCCCAGTACCAACCTTTTCCCTTTCTGTTACTACTAGTGACTGGGTAACCACAAAAGTGTGGTTTCAACAGACAGAGCTGTGTTTTCTTAAGCAACTCTGGTGTAGAAATTAAACAACTCTTTCGTGAGATCTGCTTCACCACTGTGGAAGGACCTGGCCTGAAAGAGGCATCCAACAACAGGCAGCACTTGATCATCAGGACTGAACTGGCACCACTCAGCCTGCTTCGTAAATGAGCTTCATCATTCCTTGCAATGCAGCCAACTTCTATTTTGCCAGCTGCCTTCCAATGTATAAACTATGCTGGAACTCATTCACATAGTCAGTTTAGTTTTTTTGGAACATTGTCATCCTTAACCCTCAACAAACCCTCAACACCGTATACAGAACAGGCAAACACCGTGTCATTGGGGCTAAAGCCAGTTCTCACTTGTGAAACGTCTCTGGCTGTCAACATTAAGCATTGAAAAACCCTTCTCCCAAAATCTGCCTAAGAATAGTGGCTTTAGCATCTGATGAAAATGCTCCAACAACCCTGACTTTGACCTGTCCAGGGTGTACCCTTCCTCTCGCCCTAAGACAGCTGGGATAGGCTGACCCTGATCCTAACAAGGATAAGCACAAGAGAATGGATGGACAGGCCCTGACTTTGTGCTGATAGGCTGATGACTGGAAGTGCTGCACCTGAACTTGTTTTAACAACTGGGCAAACATGGGAGGTAAAAAATAGAACCCTGATCATTTTTGGATCACTTTAGGGATTTCAAAGATAGAAATAAATTGTCAGCACGTCACTACAGACCTGGTTGTTACCAGTTGTTAAGGATATGCAACTGGGTGATATGACATATGACAGTAAAAAGATATTTTAGCTCCAACATGGAGGGAGGCAAAGGACCCACAAGTTAAGGAGCATATGCTCAAAAGGTTCTTCTGAGAAGGATATTGGGTATTCTGTCATGAAAATAAAACCATCCGGTGTAAACGGTAAATAAGCACCATCACAGGGAAGTTCTTCACATAAGGAACACAAGTGGAGTGTAGCCTGATGTGTTTCAAAACAAGGTAAGTTCGTAACCATACTCTCAACTGAAACAGCTAGTCTAGCAGACAGATTTACTTGTTTTTTTTCTTCATAGCTTGACAATATGCCTTCATATGCCCTTTTTCCTGACAGAACTTTTTGAAGTGTTCTTCCAAAACAACAAGACCCAAAAACTCTTAAAGAGATTTTATTTCTGAAGCTTCACAACACAGGTTGATATTATTCAACAAATCAAGCAAAAACTCCAGGTAGTAGCTTATAACCTTTCCTATCATTCCAAAACTCCTGACGATATGAACCATCCCAAAACAGCTGCTTTCACTAACTCAGTGAGTTGGGTTTGATGCCTACATTTGGCTTCCCAGGTACTTGCCATGAGCAGTATGTTCTAATATATTCCAACACGATTTTTGTTAGTTTTCTTGCGGCCAACAAAAGTATCGCAATATTCGGTCAAACTCCCACATACTCTGACTGGTCACAAGACAACTGCAGCACCAAGGTGTAAAATTTGGATAGAACCACAATCTGAAAGGCACCCACTTCTTTATCAGTAGACCACTGTCAAGGAAATAGCCAAGTGACTTGTTCCTAATCACTGCCACACAACTCTTCAAGAGGTTTTACCTCTGAAGATGCATGCCCAAGGCTGATATTATTTAACAAATCACATGGGAACTCCAGGTAGGGCTGCTTATTCTCTTTCCTACCATTTCTAAACTGGTGGCGACAGCCTCTGAAATGGTAGGAAAGCTAGGTATAGCCAAAAAGTTGCATCGCTTCTAACTGCCTAAACAACACCTAACTAACTCAGGCCTAGTCTTCAAATTGAAAAGGATAGAGCAAGGAAATAACTAGCATCTGGCAACAACCTCACACCGATGAACATGCACACAAGACAAAAAGTTAAACTGCATTCAGCCTGACACACAACCTAGCAAGAAACACAACCTAGTAAATCCCAAAGGAACGGTGCTGCTATGCCTTACAGGAGAAAAACTCCAATTCAAATTGTTACACATCAACATGTCAACACTTACGTTTCTTTGGTCAGGCAAAAACATGATTGTTCCAAACAACAGAAATTTTTCTCACCCTTAATCAATCAGGTGGAAGGACAAACCGGAAAACACCAGCTAATTGGGAAATTATCAAAGACCAAGGCCCAACTTGTTAAGACTGGTTCAAAACCCAATATAATTAATGGGACGTTACACCATTAGTCAAGTAAATGAATAGAATTGTTCTTTTTGAAAAACTACATAAAGTAACCAAAGGGGAAAAAAATGCTATATGTCAATCAATGAGTCAGTGGTGCTAGCATATTTGTGCTAGCGTGGTGTGCGAAATATTATTTAGGTAGAACAGCTAATTTTGGCTGGTCCTCCAAGGAGTTGCCACAACGGGTAGCTTTGCATGTTTGATTTTTTTTTACACCGGATGCCCTTCCTGACACAACCCACAAAGGGATTTGTGACTGGATCAAACTAGGAACCTTTTGCCTGTTAGCCAAATGTGTAAACCACTACACTAGAAAAGCAAAAAGGTCTGCAGCATATGGAGTTAAGGAACACACAGGAATACTGAGCCCAGGTGTTCCCAGTCACTGATGACACAACTACACCACACCGAGCACCTGCAACACAAAACAAAAAGATACTAGCTCTTCTAAACGTACTAGCGAAAAAGCGAAAAAGACAACCTGCAGCATGCAGCAGCTGAATAGACGAGGTCGTCAGAACGTACAGCGCATCAGAAGTTGTTATGGTAACAACAACTAAATTTTCACTTTGTTAGGCAGGATAAGTGTCAGGGTATCAGGTAAAAAAATTTTTTTTCTTATATCATCTATTGCAAGACATACAATAAGACTCTCTATGTGACAAAGCTTATTAAACAATAGTAGTTAAGACATTTCGATATTTATAAAGACCTTACATTTGACATTTGACTTCCCAGCATTTGTGAGAGGCTACTGTGACAATTTAGTGGATACCTGCTCTCAGATGTCCCACCACATCAGCTAGGCTTCCCTTCTTAACCTTGGTGATGAAGGCACCTAATCTCCCTGACTCTGTTACTCTGCCTCCCACCACCTGAAGAGAAGCAGACAGCAACAGTTAGTGAGAAACATCTGACAAATGGACAACACAGGATGTCTCAGTTAGAATTAATAGACAAAAAAACAATTTAAGAAACTGTTTGCATGTCTGTGTGACCTCTGACCTTTAACCCCAGTAAAGCGCCAGCTTCTTTAGGCATGGCAGCAGTTCTCTTGCTGAGGGTGATCCGTCCAATCAGATGGTCTCCCTCCTTGGATGGCTGCCAGGTTACAGGATGCTGCAGCAGGACACAGGAAATGGTAATAAAAATGAGCAAAGTGACACTCAGACATATTCACAAATATGCACACTTATGTCACTGGTATTTACTTCATATACACTTTGACACAACACTTTGAAAACTATCAATAATTCAAACTGATTACATAGCTAGAGTTAGCTTTAAAAGACATAAGATGTAGCTTTTCAATTCAAATTTTAAGTGCACAAAAGTCTTGTTTCCTAAAAGTTGTTTCTAAGAGAAAAGTGGATCCTACTCATAGAGCTAGGGTCTGAATGGTAAGCTTAACTAAGATAATTACCTCCTAGCTTCAACTCAGTACTTACTGTAAAACTGTGAGACTGAAATCAGTTTTTTATTTTCATTTTTAAAAACTTTGATTACCATTTTTTATTCTGGATTCATGTACTAAACTGATAAGTGTTTAATGGACAAGGCTTGAAGGCCATTCCAAAATCCAAAACAGGAAGCATGTATATGGAAAAAAAAAAAAAAAGTTTTGCTTTATTTTTGTAACAGGCTGAATTTCTGTCTATACTGTAGCTGTAAAAGATGCAAGCTCTGACAAACCAGGATTTCTTTTGGATTTTTATCTTACTGACTGAACTTCTACTGGCCACAGTACACAGACATTGCATTTAGCTCTGCTCTAAGAAGCCTCGATACACCAGAACTGACTCATTGCAGTGCAGCTATAACGATAATGAGTGTAACTCTCCCACAGGTACAAGAAGAAATCATACCACACTTAATGTTTTAATAATTTCAGGTACCATAATAAGAGCTGTAAGCCCATATTAGACTATTTAAAACTTCATAAATTATTTATCACTCTCAGTTAGCTGCCACACAGTCCAGATCAGTCAGGAGGACCTCAGACAGCTGAGCTGTGTTTATTCATTCAAATAATTCAAAGTCAGTATCTGCCTTTGTAATTATAGCATCATTGTTTTGGCATGGATATTTACCACAAATAGCATGACCTCTCTAGACTCAGCACACAGTGATTGTTTTTGACCAGGGTTTTTAAGTCACTGGTCACCACCACGGTCTTTAACAACATAAACATACTATCCGTGTACTTCACAACAGTAAAGTAACCATAGTCTTTCAGTTTTGCTCCTGCTGTAAATGCTAAAAATCCTGCTGTTCATTTTCTAATATTGTTTACACAAGACATCATGTGTTTTACATTAATAGATTCTTCAGAGTAATTTAAAAAACAAACTTTGCGGTAAGACATACAACCGACGATGCTAAACGAGGACAGGAGGATCAGACTGAAAAGAGACAAACACTCCATTTGGCACTATTTAGCACTCCAGTACAAGGAATCTTGACCGTCTCCAGTTAGTCCAGAATGCTGCTGCAAGGCTTTTAACCAAGACACGAAAAAGAGAGCACATTACACCAGTGTTACGTTCATTACACTGGCTTCCAGTACATTTTAGAATTCATTTTAAAATCTTGGTACTGACTTTTAAAGCTTTGAATTGTGATGCCCCTGCCTACATTTCTGATCTTTTAGAATCCCACACTCCCTCTCGCAGCCTGAGATCTTCTAATCAAAGGCTGTTGGTAGTCCCACGAACTCGTTTTAAGACTAGAGGTGATAGATCTTTTAGAGCGGTGGCCCCCAGGTTGTGGAATGCTCTCCCTCCATCTTTACGTTGCCTGGATTGTATTTATTCTTTTAAAAAGCAGCTTAAGACTCATTTATTTAGATTGGCTTTTAATTAGATTTGTGCTGTTAGTTTGATTATTAATGTATTTTATGTATTTCTGTTTTATATTACTGTGAAGCACTTTGTGGTTTTTATCCTGTGAAAAGTGCTATATAAATAAATTGATTTGATTTGATCCACATAAATGTAGACACACTTGGGACTTTAATTAAAATACAACAATAACACCTGAACAACTTCATGCTGATTTTCAAAACTAGCTTTAATGTATGAAAAAATATTAATCAGAAGGAAAAACACTGACTTACATGCCACACAGTGGGGTCATGTGGGTAGCATTCCCAGTCGCCTGCAAGAGAAAAGAGATCAGTTCAGCTGGATAGATGTGGAAGTCGCAGAGGAAACAATGACCTCCCTTATATCTTCTTCTTCTTCTTCTTTTCACACACACACACACACACACACACACAGACCCTGTATACACAGCACATACCAGGAGTCCTCACACACACAGCTCAGCCAAATTTGGGGGCTCTTCAGAAGGTACTTGTTTACAATGGGGAGGCTTAAGTTTATTGAAAATTCAAGCCTGGGCTGGAATTAGAAATGTATCACCACGGCAGCAGGTGGCCTAAAAAGTTTTCCACCGAGGCAGCGATGACACCAAAGGATGGTTAAGCCTTTTAAAACGCTTTAAATCCATCCAAGACACTTCAGAGATTAGGTGTTATTGATCTCCTCCAGGGGTAATGCAACAATGTAAGGCGAAATGAAAGTACAAAAGCGCGTCAATAACAGATCTTTTCTCACATTATTTAGGTATCAGGCATAGGTTGAGCTAATGAAACAAATATAGATATGTGGTAATAAATTATATTTGTTGATAAATATGTTTTAATAACCACTAAATTGATTAGCTTATTAGGTGATAATAATACTAACGATCAGTTTTAAAGCTGCTATACATCATAAAAGTTCTCAGATAACTTAATATTGTTAAAGTCTAAATCACGAAATAATTTCCAGAAAGTTCTATTGTCTTTTAACATGGAGCATTTATTCACCGTTCTGACAAA
Source organism: Oreochromis niloticus (assembly GCF_001858045.2). Classification (NCBI taxonomy): domain Eukaryota; kingdom Metazoa; phylum Chordata; class Actinopteri; order Cichliformes; family Cichlidae; genus Oreochromis; species Oreochromis niloticus. The sequence continues at coordinate 29,272,244 of NC_031978.2, read as the reverse complement.
TTTATAAAAATTAAATATTATTTGCACATTATTCGCACTTTTTCTACATCCAAAAATGTTTGCAGTTTATTGCTTAAAAATGTATCATGCAATTTACTTTTTTTTCTGGGCAGGCCAACCGGTCGCAACAGATGAACCACCCTTGCGTCATGTGATTGTTGGTCTGTTCTCTGTTGTCTTTATATGATTGTAGGTCTATGCCTTTCAACATGTTGCTGTGATTGGGCGCTGTATAATAAAAACTGAAGTGAACTGATGTAGTCTTAAAAACTCTCAAAAACTGTATGTATCAAACATGATACATGAGACGTTGAGGGTTAAATGCAAAGATATTGTTATGAAACTTGAGAAAATTGAGCTAAATAAATGCTAAAATTAAAGCTATGTAAATATTCATTCAAGTGCTTTTCAAAAGTATACAGTGCAAGAAACTGAGCACAAAAGTAAGAATAAAGTTATTAAAATGATCAATTAATGATTAATGTTTTCTTTGTGTCTTTAAAATGTAAATTGCAGAATCATTTAAAACTGAAATGCAAAATGTTATTTCAAATTAATAAGCACAGAGTTTAAAGGTCATTTTTTGTAAAAAAAAATCTATAAATCTTCCAAAACAAACCTAAGGCATCAACAGGTTTTAGAAAAATAACAGATATGACTTTATGCCCCCAAAAATCTATATATTTTGTTGAAGAGATATCAGCTGAAATCATGAAATCAAACTAGCCCCAGCCATACTTTAGTATAACATTTATCTATACCACAAGTAGACGTAGCACGTCAGTGTCACCTTTGTTTACGAAGGCAAGGCATTTACATATTCAGATTTACAATGGCAGCCTCCTAAGGCAAAGCCTCTTTAAGAAAAGGACTAAAAATAAATATCAGGAAAGGCAGCTGTCTGGTGTCGAAGGTTTTTGTTATACTTTGTGGATAAAACTTACAAAAGCAACTTTGAACCAAAAATCAGCGAGTGAGTAAGTTAAAAAGAAATTTTATAGCACTTTTCACAGATAAAAAGCCATAAAGTGCTTCACAATAAAACACAAGAAATAAAATCATAACATATCATAACAATGTAAAGCCACAGAATAAAACATAGTCTGTATAAACATGTGCTCAATTGCTTTGTGAAGGAGTTAATGGAGGCTATACAATGTAAAGACAGTGGAAGAGAATTCCACAACCCCGGTGCCACTACCTGAAATGCTCATTCTCCTTTTCTATTAATTAATTATTAATTTATTCCTAAGATTGTGTTTAGCTTCAGCTGGTGACGTAGACCAAAATCCAAAGTCTGTACACACGGGCTGCAGGGCAGTGCTGCACCGTGCGCAGGACCTCGACGACACTGTTATGACCCGGAGTAAAACAGAGCCGAGCATTCCTAGGAGCCGGGGAAGCTATGAGGTTAATGGCTTGTGACAACTTATAGTGATATTATGTAATCTTAAAGCAAATGCTCTGGTGATAGACAACCCAGTACTTAGTTTCATAATTTGAGCGTGAACATAATTTAATGCAGTGGGTAAGCCACATGGCTGAGTGTGTGTTTTTGTGTTTCGGCACTTTTAATGGCAACAAAGAAAGAGAAAACTCCACTACGATCCTAATAATAAAATATTTACAGAAACCCATCAGGGTGTTTCATGGCCTACAAGGAGCCTTTGTGGAGGGTGAATCCACACATAAGGTTTGTCCACGAAATTAACAGGCAAATAGTCTGAGTTACCGTGTGTTAATTTTATGACATTTCTGGAGATTTTACTTTGACTGTGGCTAAAAGCGCTTTGGGAAGGTGGCTATGCAGGAACAGCCTTGGCCACATGGCCTAAATAAAATTTATTCTTTATAAAGAAGAACCTGCACTTTGACCAAAACCACGGGAACAGAATTTATCCAGTCACAGCTCAACAAGACTTTGGCATTTTGTTTTTACAGTGTTGTTAAAACCAAACAAAGAGGAGAAAAAGCATTTGGAATGGAATGTCAAATAAAAGCTGCAAGTGTTACCATGCACGGTTAACTAGCTTACTATGTCTAATAGAGCGTGAATTGGTCCAGGATCAGTATTACAACTCAGCAATTACATTTTCTGAGCATTCTAGAGCAGGAGTCAAGAAGTTAGCCAATTCTTTTTAACTATCACTAGCAAACCAACATGAGTACCCTAAATTTGCCTAAACCAGCAAACCTAACTTAATAACATATTTATTATGTTGCATAAATTAATAAAGAAAACATTTGCAATGCTTACCATTTATTCCAGAAGAAAGTTTTACATAAGCACAGACTTTTTTTGTTGCAATGCTATAACATCATAATAATGTGATTGGTCAGTTGTAATGCTGATCATGGACAAACATTATTACGAAAATACAAGAACAACACCAACACAGGGATACAGATACACCCTCTAGTAGTACTGTAAGTTATAATGACTTTTTGACATTTATCCATAGCAAGGATTGGAGATTACCCAGATGGCCACTTGAGGACTCGAAACAATAAGCTCCGTTGGAGCAGCCTTTCAACGCCTCTCTCTGTCTCTCGCTAGCAAAGTTGACCCAGAAAACAAAGTAAAGCTAGTTTTCAGCTACGAGCCCGACACAGAATCCAATGTATTAGCCAGAGGTCCCTTTACTACAGTTCGGAGACGCGGACCTTTTTTATATACACGCGGAATAATTTTCTATACGAGATTGCTGCAAGTAAGTGCAGCCTTACCTAATGTCCACCCTACTGTTACTCATTTTATATTAATATTTAAAAATCTAGTTGGTATTGGTATGGCGAGTAACCTTAATAGTAATAAATCACACAGAAATAGCACATTCATGTAGTTGTAAAAAGCTTGATAACATATTAAGTAATCCAAAGTATTCAGAATACAGTACTCTAACGTAACAGAATACGTTACAAAATACATTTTGGGGCATGTATTCTGTAATCTGTAGTGGAATACATTTTAAAAGTAACCTTCCCAACACTGGTTTGTTAATTAGTACAGACAACATTTAGTACAAAGAACATGGAAATACCCTACACTGTACGAGTACCATCTACTGTTTATGACTGTTTATTCCCAAGTACCAACTACTTGACATTACTTACCCTATCACTCAAAAGTCAGTAAAAATCAAACAAGTACCAATATTGTACTTGTTGTACAGTGGCTTGCAAAAGTATTCGGCCCCCTTGAACTTTTCCACATTTTGTCACATTACAGCCACAAACATGAATCAATTCTATTGGAATTCCAGGTGAAAGACCAATACAAAGGTGTACACGTGAGAAGTGGAACGAAAATCATACATGATTCCAAACATTTTTTACAAATAAATAACTGCAAAGTGGGGTGTGCGTAATTATTCAGCCCCCTTTGGTCTGAGTGCAGTCAGTTGCCCGTAGACATTGCCTGATGAGTGCTAATGACTAAATAGAGTGCACCTGTGTGTAATCTAATGTCAGTACAAATACAGCTGCTCTGTGACGGCCTCAGAGGTTGTCTAAGAGAATATTGGGAGCAACAACGCCATGAAGTCCAAAGAACACACCAGACAGGTCAGGGATAAAGTTATTGAGAAATTTAAAGCAGGCTTATGCTACAAAAAGATTTCCCAAGCCTTGAACATCCCACGGAGCACTGTTCAAGCAATCATTCAGAAATGGAAGGAGTATGGCACAACTGTAAACCTACCAAGACAAGGCCGTCCACCTAAACTCACAGGCCGAACAAGGAGAGCGCTGATCAGAAATGCAGCCAAGAGGCCCATGGTGACTCTGGACGAGCTGCAGAGATCTACAGCTCAGGTGGGGGAATCTGTCCATAGGACAACTATTAGTCGTGCACTGCACAAAGCTGGCCTTTATGGAAGAGTAGCAAGAAGAAAGCCATTGTTAACAGAAAACCATAAGAAGTCCCGTTTGCAGTTTGCCACAAGCCATGTGGGGGACACAGCAAACATGTGGAAGAAGGTGCTCTGGTCAGATGAGACCAAAATGGAACTTTTTGGCCAAAATGCAAAACGCTATGTGTGGCAGAAAACTAACACTGCACATCACTTTGAACACACCATCCCCACTGTCAAATATGGTGGTGGCAGCATCATGCTCTGGGGGTGCTTCTCTTCAGCAGGGACAGGGAAGCTGGTCAGAGTTGATGGGAAGATGGATGGAGCCAAATACAGGGCAATCTTGGAAGAAAACCTCTTGGAGTCTGCAAAAGACTTGAGACTGGGGCAGAGGTTCACCTTCCAGCGGGACAACGACCCTAAACATAAAGCCAGGGCAACAATGGAATGGTTTAAAACAAAACATATCCATGTGTTAGAATGGCCCAGTCAAAGTCCAGATCCAAATCCAATCGAGAATCTGTGGCAAGATCTGAAAACTGCTGTTCACAAACGCTGTCCATCTAATCTGACTGAGCTGGAGCTGTTTTGCAAAGAAGAATGGGCAAGGATTTCAGTCTGCAGATGTGCAAAGCTGGTAGAGACATACCCTAAAAGACTGGCAGCTGTAATTGCAGCAAAAGGTGGTTCTACAAAGTATTGACTCAGGGGGCTGAATAATTACGCACACCCCACTTTTCAGTTATTTATTTGTAAAAGATGTTTGGAATCATGTATGATTTTCGTTCCACTTCTCACGTGTACACCACTTTGTATTGGTCTTTCACGTGGAATTCCAATCAAATTGAATCATGTTTGTGGCTGTAATGTGACAAAATGTGGAAAAGTTCAAGGGGGCCGAATACTTTTGCAAGCCACTGTATATTGTGCATTTATCCGTACCTGTTAAAGGTTATTAAACACAGAAAGATAAAAGAAATTCTCTTACATTTAACAATATGTAGTAATTTAAACTAATCCGTGATCATGTGGTTAAAAATTCTTTTTTTAACTGCTGGCTGCCTCGGAACTGAAGCTAATTTTAGCTTTACACTTCAGTAACTCCATTTAACTAAGATTTAACCACAAAGAGACAAAACTCCTTTTATTTTGTAGCCTTAAAAGGCTACTCTTTAAACAGACTACATTTTCAAAAACACAAATACGTATCTATGCTAAACAGGCTATGCTAGAACATGACTTTACTTGTTTATCTTAGCCTACATCTTACATAGGGCTAGCTAGCTCTACAGCAAAGGGGCTGTTTGTTTATTTCTGTCTGGTGCCTGGTACAAGGAGACTACATGTAGACATTGAGTACATAAAGGACCTTTTCACAAGGTTCATGTTTATAACAAGACTAATGGAACACCAGCACACAGAGTAACTATTAGTTAGCTTTTAACTGTAGCTGATAAAACCTGCCAGCAACAGTTATTTTACCTGGCAAACTTGACTATAATCAATAAGTCTGCCTTTATTTACATCTCTATAAAATCCAAGTAAAACCATTTAATCTAAAATGCAATAAATTAAATACTGCGTGACAGAATTCTCATGTGTTTGTATCATGTTTCCCTTTCTTCTGTTGAGAGTGTGAGTTGGTAGCGCGTGTTTGTATGTAGGACAATACTTGCACAGATCTACTGTGCCCCGAATTTACAATGATTTACATGCCTGGATGCTCCTTAGCTGCCAGCAACCACATCTTGGCGCTGACCTGGTCTCAGTCTCGAGCTAAAAAAGGAAGCAGCGAATTGCTGCCACACCAATGTGTTTAAAACCTGGCCTGACAGAACACTCTCATCCTAAACCTCCACATGATAAATGTCACAGCGGCTGGTGTGGGTCCAGGATGGCGCTCCACCCTTTACTCCACTTGACTCCACAGAATGCTCCACACTTTTGTTGGTTTCCAGTGAAAATAAAATTTAATGTAGCATGAGAATACAATCAGTGTGATTGTTGGGTTCTGTTAATTATTATTAGATGAGATGAGGAAAAGAGAGGTGAACTCTAAGAGTCATGAGTGGTCTTTAAAGGCCCAAAAACCTTTTTAGAAAATCTATGTATCCTTATGTTATCATTTAGCTGAATGACATTACTTAAGCTTGCTGTTACAGTACATGTCTCAAAGGGTCGAACTGCTATCTAACTGCTATTTATGACTAGCTACTAACTACCTAAGAACCCAACTCTCATCACCAGCTACGATCCTCTGGACTAAAATTCAGGTAAGTTTGTGAGAGGAGTTTGCTCTCTACGCAAATTTCTTGATCCATTTTGAAATGACAGGGCCCACAGGACGCTAAAAGTGGCAAAAATGGGACTCCCAGGAAGTGATATAAAAACAGCAGCTCTGAAATATGAGACTGGTCATATTTAAATCAGGCAATGCTTTTGTAGCACTGGTTACAAGCTGCTAAACAGTGAAAAATATGACTTCCTTCCAGCTGTGTATATTTATTTATGGCTTGTATTATTTTTAACACAGTTGGATACATAGCAGCCAGCCCAAATGCCTTGGAATGGTTAGTAGTGAAGTGACATAACCCAGCTTGGACATGACAAGGTTAGAGTGTAAACAGTTGTGTGTGCTCAAGCTTGGGGACATAGTTGGCTACGCAAAGCCACAGAAGGTCAAGCCTGGGATTAACTGGGGTCAAACTGCCGCTGTCACAAACACACTACACACACACACACACGTACATGTGTGCTCAGTGTGGGATTGTCCTCCCTCAGGGCCAAGCTGAAAACAATACAATATGACACACAGGAAAACGTTCAGATACACACACTTGTTAACGTGCATGGCAGTTTATTGGGTAGCTGCTCATTTTGACAACCCGGACTGCCGGCTACAGCCTGCTGCATGCACGGCACACAAAACATTAGAGAATATCACAGGACTTGCCACGTTTCTGCAGGCGCAGCCAGACCACGCCTCTCAAATGTTATCTTTGCAAAGCTTGTTCTCAAGCCGTTTGGTGTGTAACACATGAGGTTTTAGCGCTTCACTAAGCATTATAAAAAAAACTGATAAACGAGCAGTGCTTCTCCAAATCAGGAGGTTACATCAGAGTCGCCTCACCTGTGATCAGCAAGCACACGCTGTTAAAGAAGCAAAACGTTTGTAGACTCAGAGACTGACAAAGTGCAAGTGAGGATCACAGATGGAAACCAAACAACTCTCTGCACTTCTTAAATTCATTTCCCATAATATATTGGTCAGATGGGAGCGTTCATACACACTACAAGTGCAACACCAATACAATGAAATGCATGATGTGAAATAAATTCTGTTAGTAATGTGGGGATTTTTATGTGCCTAACGCTAAAGACCAAATACAGGTGACCCACACAGTCTACTGGGTGCCCTGGAGACTGGAATATAATAAAAAATAATATAACATTAACACAATGACCTCCAGGGATCCCACTCTGGGTTGTCCATCGGGATCTAGTTTGGTTTTTTTTTAAGTAATTGCTTCACATGTTACTTAGTATAGCTACAGTCCAGCATTAAACTCTTTACAAGTGAGAAAGCACTAAATGAAGATTTATGTTCATTCCAAATATTCTAACCGATGATAATCCAAAATCAGTGGATGAATGTGAGCTAAGAAAGTAAAAGAATATAAAGTTTTAATCTTTATGTGGTGGTCTTTATGGACTTTCCAGCTGATTTTATATATGCAAAACATAATAATAACAGCCGGCTAATAAAATATATAATAATAATAATAATAAATAAAATATATATATAATATATAAATAGGCTGTCAGGCTTATAATACATACTTTTATTGTGAAAGGCAATTTTTAAAAAGCTGGATTTTTTAAATAATTGAAAATGAATGATCATCTTATTTTATTTATTTGATCTTAACTTACATCTTACTTACTAAAATGCTTTATTATTTTGCATGACTATAAATTTCCATCTCTATATTATATTGTCTTCCTGGTTGATGATAGTTCACAGCAAGAAAAAACACATTAAAACACAGATTTTGGTTTTAAAATCTAAATCAAAAATGTTGTTGCTTGAAGAACAAGGCTAATGTACCGCTCTGACTTAAGATGCCATAAACAAAGGGTAGGATGGATCATTTCCTCATCTTCTGTCAAAATAAATATCTCATGTAATTGAATGGACGGATAAACAAACAAATGACCAGACAGATATCAATATATGCCACAGTTTCTTCATGAACAGAAGGTAATGATGGATATTCTCTCACCTCTCTCGCTGACACTTTCAATCTCAGCATCCTCACAGCTGCTGTACTCAGGCGTGGTCCCGCCCTCCTCCTCTGAACTACTGATGCTCGTTTGTCTCTTCCCTCCGGCCCCCTGCCCTCGTTTTGACTTGTAGGGCCGCGGTGGTGGCGGACGCAGAGATTCCGATTGGTCAGAGCTTAGCGAATCGTTACGCAGCATGCTCTCAGCTTTGTCCCGTTTGGTCCGTTTCACTGAGGGTCCCTGGCCCGGGGCTGAGCCAGGACCTGAATCAGGAGGTTCTCTGAGTTCAGGGGGAGGGGCTTGCTGTGAAAGAGCATGTTCATGCAGCCCGCCTACCCCACCCGCCGTCCTCTGTCCAGGTCGGGCACCGTCCCCGACCTCACCTCCCCTGCGCCTGTGCCTCGACCCTGCCCAGGCACAGGATGTCCCCTGCCTCCAGGAGGGATGGGCCCTGCTTGTCGAGGGGGCGCACCGGTGTGGTCCATGTGATGGTAATCCCCCTCTTCTGTCCGTCTTACTCCAACACCTCCCACAGGATCGTGCTCCAGAGAACGTCCCTTTGTCAGACGCCGACTTTCCCTGCGTTCCCTAGACTCCCCCCTGAGGTCCCGATCCATGGAGACTTGGGTCTTCAGCCTGGGCTGGCCTTGCCGCCGCTCTCCCCGACCAGCTCCTCCACCCCGTCCATTCCTCCTGAGGAGGGAAAGTATACAGAAGAGGGGTGATGGCAGACAAGATACTGGTTTGCTTAGAGAACTGTTCAGCAGGAAGCTTACAACGGCAACGTGTTAGTGACAATGTTACACAGGTTAATGCAAACTGAGTCATTGTTTTAGCCTTCACTGCCAATAATAATTAACCTGTAAATCAGTATCTGTCACTCAGGGTGTCACAGGGCATTACATCATCACTTAACAAGTCAGCGATAGGGTGTTTTGTCAGACGATCTGAAATTCCAAAGTTTTCTGTTCCCATTGAGCTAACAATAAATCATCACATTTGCGCGTAAGAAGGCGCTTCAATGAATATGATTCATTTGGCGGAAAGTGAGTCACAAACCGAGCATCACAGACAGCTGTGACAGCACGTGGAAGGTGGAAGACTTTGGTTAATGTATGTGGCTGCTTTTAGCTTCTGCTTATACAATGTATCCACTTAAGCCATGTGTGACAAATGCCACTGGTGTGATTTGCATCTGTTACCATTTCATTGTTAACATTAGTGTCCACTAATAGAATGTCACAAGTGAAAACTCATTCTACTATTAAGTGTGCTGGAAGTAGCCTCATTCTTCCATTACAATGAATGGCATAGGAAACAATGCTAAGAGGCATAATCCATCATTGTATAATGGAAGCAAATGAGGAATGTGGGAGATGGTGCTCAATAACACAAGCATTAGGACTGCTTTCTTTCTGTTGGCTGAGACAACACAAGATAAAATGGGCACTTTTTAACAATTTTACAAATTTCAATCACTTGCTATAGCTCTGAAAGCAATATTTTCACTTGCTCTTGAGGAGGTTTATGAAGTTTAATTATCTGCTGAATCCAGGAATTGATGGCTACCAGTACATTGTGGTTCTTTTGAAAGACATGGCTCTTGAAGAGGAGCATCTCAAGAAAAGCAGTATTAATCAGTGAACCCCACAAATCCCAAATTATGGAACTAGCAAAGGTCAGAATTAATAGAGTAGAAAATCAAGATATCTTTGGCTCTGCCTTTTAAAAAATGTATTGTATGTATGTATTGCTAGTTCTCCAGCTATACATAAAGGGAGTGCTGAAATGCCATTAGTGCAATAAATACAAAGCAAACATTTGGTCATCGAACAACCATTGGCTGGCCGTCCTTTCCACACATCTGATGTGGGATTTATGGTTGTGTGATGATGTCTGCTTGCAGACATCTCTGCAGAGATGCACTTATGTGCAGTGCTCTTGGAAGCCAGGAGTGTGATGGTGATGACAATATAAATAGGTCAGAGACTGACTGGTGGAGAACGCAAAAGGATCAACCATGAAGAAGAAGAAAACAAATGAAAAAGTTACAAGAAATATAGAGAATGACTGCCATGGACACTTTAGATAATAAATAACATTTTGCTTCACCTCATCTATCCATTCTCCTCCGCTTATCCTTATCAGGGTTGTCGGGTGGCTGGAGCCTATCCTAGCTGGCTTCACCTCATTACAAAGATTCTTTGCATAATATGACTCCTGTCTTCTCCACTCCACTCTGCCCCCTAGTGACAACTCTAAGATCTAGTTGAGGATCTGCAAAGCTCCATGAAGGAGTAATACGTTATGTAACATTAACATGTCTCTGCTAAATTTCAGACAGGTAAGCACATGTAGATATATGAACATGTTATTTTTAAATTGATTTTCAATACAGGTATCTGATCACACCTCTTCTTAACCAAAAAGGCTGTAAATCAATTGGGTTTTAGTTTTTTTAAAGAAAACAAAAAGACATGTTTTTGCTGTTTATTGCAATAATATGAGAAATATTCCTGGTGTTAGAGGATTTGAGTGGACCCACTGCTGTTCATGGAAACAATGTCAACATCTGTCTTTTTACAGTGTAGTTTTTATTGTTCTGTCAGCACCAGCTCTGGCGTGGGAGATGACGTCCCAGTAAATATTGTCAGTAAACATTGGGAAAGGATATACACCAACAGTATATTTTTACTTGCTTTACGTGTTTGTTTGTTTTTCTGTTTTTTTAATTCTTCAAAACAACCTAATGCAGCGATGTTAGTGGTCATTGTCTTTGGAAGTGATATGATCTGAAAGAGAGTACCATCACTCCAGAGTGAGTCCAGCGCGTGCAGCACCTTCTCATTTTTCAAATTAAGGTGGACCCCTCCATTACTGAGTCACAGTATCAGAGAGTGACAAATTAAGGGTGAATCATATGCTGTTGCCTTCACAGTACTCAGACCTTAGATGGATTGATCACATTCTGTGTGGGAGTTTTTTGAGTATTGAGCTCTTGTCACCTCATTATGTACATGTAGCAGCAATTTTACACGTTGATCTTCATCTCTGTATCTGCATGCTACCATAAAATCCACAGGGTACCTGCACAGATATTAAATGTTGCTGCAAACAGAGGAAATGTATAAAATTGAGAGGTGTACATAGACTCATCATGGGCATGGACACTTAATGGAAATATTGGGCTTTTAATTGTGTTTAATTAACTGTTCTTTTTCAGGGATAGAAAAAAATCGTACAGCATACAACGTTAATTACTTTATAAAACAAGAACTGGGTGCACATTTTTATTTATATTAGTATTATTATTGTCATTATTAATATTATTATTTTCTCTAATCCACAAAAGATCTAAATTATACACACAGTCTCAATTACATGATTCATGTAGAAAGAATGATTGATTACAACTGGTAGTTTCTCTTTCCAGCATAACGAGTATTTGTTTTAGTATTTGGAGTATTTGGACTGACCAATACACAAATGGAAAGTGTGCTGCCACATGAACAAGTCAAATGCCTGAAACGTTTTATGGTCAGACAAATTTAAGCTACTAACCACAATGACAAGAGGTATGTTTGGAGGAGTAAAAGCGACCCTTTCAGAGCTAAAAAAAACTGTACCAGCAGCCAAGCATGGTGGTGGTAGTGTTCTGCTCTGGGCTAGTGATAGCAGTACACTGTAAAAGTTAATAATGGAATAATGAAGAAGAAGGACTACCTCCAAATTCTTCAACTTCCCCACAGATCAACAGCTGGATGGTTGAAACAAAATTGGGTATTCCAACAGGACAATGATCCCAAACACACATCAAAAGTGGTTTTGAGATGGTTAAACAGGGTCATATTAAGCTTGTGGAATTCCCAATGCCCCAATCTGAATGTGGACTACATTTCAAAGCTGGGTTCATCCCAGGAAAACAACCAATTTGAGTAAAAAATATCAATTCTACCAAGATGAGTGGTCAAATATCCAGCTAGAATTAAGTCAGAAGCTTATTGATGGCTACCAAAAGTATGTGGTTGAGGGACAACATGCATATAATTAAACCTGTAAGTCTACTTTGACCCCATGTGGATTTGAGAAAATCCAAAATAAATGCAAACCTGTGCAGCCAATTCTTGTTTTGTAAAGAGATTAAATCAATCATTTCACCTTGGGAAAAATAACTTCTGACCACAACAGCATTTAAAAAAAACACTTAACACATAAACAACTGTTTATGAGGCTTTGTCAGGAAATTACTGTCTCTCCTTTATATTTTTACATTGAACATTTCATACTTTTTCAGTGATGTTCGTCGCACCCATTAGGTAAAAGAATAAAATATGTCTTTTGTTTGCCCATGTCTGCATATGCATTCTGCCACAGAAACACAGGTTCTACTTTATAGCTCTGCCTTACGTGTCTCGTGGTGGTTCACTGAGCGACCGAGCATCAGTGCCAGGTGTGGTCCCAGGTGCGCTCGGTCGGTTGGGGTCGTAGATTGCAGTGGTGGACCCCGGTGGTGCTTGGGAGCGAGATCTGAGCTTCTTATCCCCCGGAGCTTGGCACACTGACGGCTCGCTGACGGCTGAACCGAGTCCAGCGGGCTTCCCGGGCGGCCCGGTGAACCACTCCCCTGGCTTGGTCAGAATCTCCTGCTGCTTTCGGCAGTTATTGCACACCCAGATCACCTAAGATAGAAGGAGCACGGGTGGGGATTACAATGACAGCCATACGACACATATATCTTTATCAGCTAATCTGCCAACAAGCTGTCGTCACGGAGGTTCTGCACAAACAGATCAGATAATATATGACATATACTTGCATAACGCACCAGTGGTGTAGTGGTGAGGAGCTGAACGCTTTTCACATTAGTATCACAATAAGGTGTCGAAGAGAAAGGAACTATACTTTACTGCAGTTAGTAGAAATCATCTCAGCCAAGTATTTTGCCAAGCACTAATCTGAGGCACGGCTGTGACTGTCAAACAGGAAATGGAACAATGCACTTCCTAAAGAGCTGTTCTGCTGCCCAGAAAAAGGTTTTTATGGAAGCTTTTTAAGATCAACATCAAGGCAGTTATAGCAGGGAGCAGCTTTGCTTCCACTGTGGGCCGCTCTTGGCCTCCAAATGAGGAACACAAAGCCAACTGGATAATGAAAGGATATTCAAGTCGCTGCCAAACTGATATCTCCTGTCTTCTTTCCTTCTATTTGTCCCATCACACATATGCACACCGACTATACATTGGCTGTGCTGATGCACTACGGCAAAGAGTGAGTCCAAACGCAGACACGTGACACACGCATCAGACCCACACAGCTGAGTGAATTGCATAACCACTTCGGGATGTAGTGATTACTTGATGTTAACCCTTTTTGACAGTGACAGCTAATTCAGTTTCAAGCGACCAACAGACTTTGTACCACGTACAGTATGTGGCACACTCACGCTCCAAACAAAGCATCAAAGAAGCCTTTGACGCCAGTTTCCACTACTCAGCTGCTGTTAGATACTGCATTCATTCTATGAACAGACTGTAATCACTACGTTAAAGAAATGGCATCAAGTATAAATTGACACTTTTCCCCTCTCTGGTCCACTTGTGCTGTGCAGCTAATGCCTAAACCTGCATTTCCTTCTAATGGCCATCAGGCGGCGACTCTGGTTTCAAAAAGAAGCGTGATTGGAAGCTTTCAGCTACTTTGGACTGTAACCTCAGTAACCTTTATAGTTTAAAGTCTTGATGAGGACAACATAATGTTCATTTTGTGCACCGTGGTCCCCATTAAAGCTGAAAAGCTTTAGGACAGGCCTACTGAGTGACTGACTAGTCACTTCTATAGACTGTATATTAAAGATGGATGCAACCCACCACCATCCTAGCGCTTCCTATTTATCATGTTTTTGACTATATATGCTGGGTTTATAATTGTTTTTTTTAATTGTTTTTAATGATCATTTCTGCTGTGTAGCTATTTTATATGTTTATATGTTTTTTTGCATTTGTTGTGGACAGCAAAGAAAAAATATCATTGCACAGGGCAACATGTTTTCCACTGTGCATATAGCAAAAAACTTGAAAACTTATTCAGTGTCTGTTCCGGACTTGGCCTTTCTGTTGCTCTCCCCAACTTCAGCTTTCCATGTATCCACTATCTTCAACCGTCTTCTTTTGACTATATTTCTAGTCAAAAGAAGACTTCAAAGAATCTAAACTTCAGAACAGGGTATTGCGAAGATGAGTCAATCTATGGTGTTGAAGTATTCAATTCAGTTCTATTTTGTTCTGTGTTTACTATACCAACACGTCAGCTGTGAGTCTTCACTCATAACACTTTGGAGGTATTTCATACCTGCTACAGTAGCTTTTCTTTTTACATCTGTAGAGCTTGCGAAGCTTGCAGTCGTTTTTTGTGGTCAAGTGAAAAGCTCAGGAGTACACAACTCTTTTTCATGCTAGCTTCTCTTTCATTTTGGTCTAATACTTAGATTTCGATTTTGCATTATTATGGTAACATAAGGTGTCGTAAAACCACCTGATGCTATGTCATCATCAATGTCTCTTGTCAGCTCCACTCCACGTGCTCAGATGAGGAGGTGTTCTCACAGTGAGAGCAGGGAAAGCACCCTGTCTGTAAATGACAGCAGTAAACATTTAAGACTCTCACACTAAGACTTTTTCAAATAAATTAGGTGAAAAAGATTAACACTTGATTTATTTCGATCCAGTTCCCATTTATTATTTTATAAATAAATACCAGAGCGATACACATTTATACCTGGACATATTTATTTTACCTTAGAAAGTTGCAAAAACAGTATAACAGTGTAACTAAAGCCCGATGTTGCTTAACACATAAATTTTTAACAGTGCTATAGGACTGACACTTGGTATCTGCATGGTATCTTGGTATCAGCATCAAAATTGGAAAAAGTTTGCTACATTTTTGTACACCTGACTCACCTTTCTTGCTTTCACTGCTAAACATGGAGAGATCACTTTCTGATACCTTGAATAGTTTTTCTATCATTTCTTTTTTTTCTTAAAAAATAAAATGAAAAAGATTCAAGCTGAGAAAAGGCAAATGTAACATCTTTGGAGCTTCAGCTTTAGCCTAACTAGATTTGTCAAAAATTGAGCAGAGCAGCAGCTGGTAACATCCATCCACCCATTCATTTTCTTAACTGCTTATCCAGTTCAGAGCTGCGGGTGGGGTGGGCTGGAGCTTATCCCAGCTGTCACTGGACAGGTCGCCAGGGCATCACAGCAGCTTGTTACAGTAAACTTTACTCAAAAGGTCACTAACAAAACTAACAGAGGGCTCTGTTCTTCTGCTGTGCTACATGGCGGCTGGTCTTAAAAACAACAGTTTCTCTGTGCGCATTCTTCACCACCATCAGCTCATATTGATAAGAGGTGTGGGCTACAGCCCAGAATAGAAAGGCAGAGAGAAGCAAGGACGGCTCGCAGTGTGAATGTAGCCTTACTCAAAGTGATATGAGAGCCAGAATGAGGAAGAAGGAGATGACAGAGGAAGTGAGGCTGGGCGGGAAATAAAGAGACAGTGAGTGGATGGAGGAGGAGGAGGGTGAGTGGAGGTTAGAGCCGGTCCCACTCCTCCAGCCACCAGGGTTCTCATTACTCCTGAGCACTCCCCAATGACTCTTTAAAGAGAGCTAAAATAAAACACTCTGGCATCACCCCGCTTTCCCAACTCTTCTTCTTACCATCTCTCTCGCTCCTCTTCCTCCTCCCTCCTTCCCGCTCCCTCACCCCACCACTTTCCCTTCCATTCCTCCCTCCTCCAGATTGCTTTTGATTAAAGCTACAAAAGCCGAGGAGAAAACAGCTTTACACCAACGCAGCTATATTTATCCTGCCAAACACCCCAGCACCACCGGGGAGAGAGGGAGAATGTGTGCGCACACAAACACACACATATACACAGAGCAAAGAAAGCAAAGAAAGCAAAACACTGCCTCATGTGGGACATTATAGCTTCGGTGAAAACATCCACCAATCTGTGATTTTTCTGCAGCCAGACCGCCAAGGCTGATGGCTGCCAGATCGACACTGCAACGCTAGCCTATTCGTCCGTACATTGACAGGTGGGCCGACATGCCTCGCAGTCACACAGGGAAGTTCAGTGCTTTCCTAACAAATATTATTGGAATATCTTTATTTCATTTCTTCACTTGGTCAAAAAATCTTTTGATGTTAAAAAGGTGAAAAGAGAAATTTAATTTCAATCTCAAAATTAATGAAAAAAACCCAAAAAACACCTGAGTCACATTTGCCAGCAAAGCTATCGTTTATGCTAATGTGCTAAAAATCTCTTCAAACGGGACCAATTAAACTTTTACTTATTATCTGGAATGTAATGTTGTACTTCTAAATTCAGACATAAGTGATTCTAAGAAACACCATGTCTACTTGGTCTCCAATAACACTGTGAGAACATTAGACCCCACATTAACAAATGTTCATGATGTCTTTTTTCTTCTGCACAGTATTGCTAAACATCCTGTCCCAGAATGATGCAGCAGGAAAACAAATTTGAGCATTTGTTATTTCTAAACCACACTTTTGCAATTTCTTTTTATCAAGTTGTTCTAAAAGCTCCTAGATAAGCCTTTAGTAGAGGTGTCAAACTTATTTTTCATTGTTGGCCACATTGAGACCACTTTACTTTTTGGTCCCATTGTAAAAAACCTAAAATTTCTATAGTAGGTAGTAAAAAAAACTATCAGCAGGCTTACTTGTGGTTCCTAAAAGTAGAATGGGAGGCAAAGCTTCCAGCTTTCAGCCCGTCTTCTGTGGAGACAGCCACCCACGCTTCTTTTAAGGCTTAAAACTTTCCTTTCTGATAAATCTTAGAATTAGGACTGGATCAAACCAAACCATCCCTTAGTTATACTGCTATAGGTTATGTGCTAACCCAAATTTTGTTTCCTCTGTCATAGACTACAAATTTTAAAAACAACTTGCCTTTTAATTGGGAAATTGTTTTTGAAGCAAAGATGCTGTTGAGATCTTTCTCTCATCAGCTGTGTTTGGTACTGAAGATGACACTGAGACATTTTGCAAATTACCTTTGCTGATTTACTCATTCACAGGGTGTGCTTTATACTTACAATACACAATTCACAGAGAAACTTTTTTTTACACTTTAGAAAGTATGCAAAGAAAGCTTGATCAGAACAACACCATTAATACCTTTGGCTTGCTTCCCGTGAAAAGAAATAATATGGACAAGATGTGGACAATTGTCATTTTAGTCACATGACAAAAAACTATGGAAAAGTGAGGCAGGGAAAGGAAAGTAGAACAGAAAGTAGAACACTGGTGAAAATCTATTTCCGAATCCCCGTTTTATGTTCCAACTTTAAGTTTAACACAGACTTCTAAATGAGCATTGTTCATGATAAAACTAAAGGCCTTCAGACAAAGAGGATAATGCAACATTTAACAACATTCTGACAGAGACGCCTGCCGCATATTTTGCTGTCAATGCCAATTACATTTGCCTTGATTTTACAGTGTTTCATCTGATAAAACAGGCTCCTACACCACCAACTACAGCTGATGATGGGGTGCAAGGTAGAGGGCTGTTGTAACGAGGACCTGCAGCCGTGAACAAAAACAAGCAGTTGTGGTCAGAGTGCACCTGTGGGGTAAGACTTGTTTGTGATACTTTTTCTGACACAAAGTACTTCGAAATTTAAATCTCTGCAAAAGAGAAACTTCAGAAACAGTATTGTTCAGTGTATGTGTTCCACTTTACAAGTCTTTTTGAAGTCCTCCCCCACCTACTACCATGAACAGAATCCAAATCTGTGGGAAACCTGCAAAGATACATAAAACGTACCACAACTGATCACTTGAACAATTTTACACTCTTTCTCTGAGCGATCCCTTTTTTAAATACAGCCAAATTGTCAGCACAGATGCTGCTTTTAACATATACCAACAGTTAAAAACATTTCAGCGGTGCAGCATCGTGGTAAAAGCTTGCATGTGTTAGTGGCAATTTTAGGTGTAGCGCATGATACAACAACATAACGCGTTACTGTTGTCACTTGAGTAATCACGTTTTGTTGTTGCTAGTGTTACAAAAGTTCTTAAATGGTCTGCATGACTGGCAGATAGAAAAAAAACATCAAACATGCCATTTTCTTTCTATTTATACATTTACAGTTTGTGTGCAGGGAAGAGGAAACTAGTGACGTACTCTATAGTTTTTTAAGGGTGTGGAGATATGGATACTTACATTTTGTTTGCACTAAACCATAAGAGTGTGATGGTGAAGTGCAAACTGCATCAAGGACATGAACAACTGCATAATACTGCTAACATAACATCAGGCGAATCTACATGTGGCCCCTTAAAATAATCTCTTGCCATCCCTTGTGCCACCCTAGTGTTGCATATGACAATGCCTATTTAAAAAAAGCTACCATTAAGCTAGCATTAACACTTTGAGCCTAGTTACATGTAACACAGAATATGTAGATTACATAATGGTAACCCCCCTCCCACCCTCACCCTTTGAAAAATAGTCTAGCCTACAGTGTCCCCACAAAACTGCTTTATTAATTGTTGCCAATAGCAAACAGTGTCTATGGCTTCGGTGAAAAATATATAATTTAGTTCATGGCAGTACAGATTTATGATTTTTTAATGTAAATGTAATCATGTAACACACTTTTGAATATATATCTATTAAACAAATAGTGTGAAACTTAAATTGGGCTATTTTTAACTGATTCACCTTACGTTGTTCAGCTTTCTAGATGTAATACTTATTGGGCTTTATCCTTATTTGTAATGCTCTGAGATGCAGCTTCCGCATCTCTGCCTGTGCCACTTGGAGTAACAGTTTCTATATGGCATTAGACACAGGGGCACCTCACAACTCTGGCACATCTAAGCAATGTTAACTGGTGCCTCTACTGGACTTTGCAGTAGATGCACCGCATATTCCCAACAACCTAGTACCACTTGGTAGGCTCAGTGGTTACAGGAAGGTATCTTGACATCCATCTCCTGGGCCTGAATCCCTTGATATGTATCTTCTAGGCCAGTACCCCGTTGTTACATATATTCTAGTTCTGTATCTTCTTCGGCAGCAGCAGCATTAGCAGCAATGCCTGTATCCTAAATAAACAGGCTCCCTAGATGCATTATATCCTCTCCAAGGTTTTGACGCAGTAGCTCTGCGGACACTGGGCTCTGTTGGGGTGACAGACCTGGTCCTTGGGAGCCTGGCGGTGCAACGACACTGACACTTCTTGAAATGGAAGTGAAGCACTTGATGGTGGAAGCAGTTCCAAAGGGGAGGGGGGAGGAGCAGAAAGCCACCAGGCATCATCCTGTGACATCACAGCACCCTGTTTCTCTAGAGTTAAACTACGCAAACAGAAAGATAAGGTTTGAATGACTGGACTCAAACTAGCTGTGTACGGCTACTTTCATATCTCCTGAATTTTTAGCCTCCCTCAACATTAGAGAAGCACTGTGGAATCATTTTGACAGAACAAAAGGCAGCCAACATCCAACAAAGTGCTTTTGCTATCCTCCAAGCAACCCGGAAACTATTCCTGAAGACCACTTAAAGAAAATACAAGAACGCTATTCAGGCTGTGTTAAAGAATAAAGGCAGCCATAGCAAATATTGACTTTCAAGCTCAAATTGTACCAAACAATACAAATTCAGTTTCTGTCATATATGCTATACTTCACTGTAGGTCTTTTGTAGCTTTTGTTTTTTGTCCTGTAGATTTCGTGAGCTACAAAAGAAGAAAGTGCCCCTTCCCCCCAAAAAATAGCTTCTCTTCTTCATTCACATTTTTTTTCTCTAATAAGACCTTATATATCGCGAAGAGTGGCAAACACAACTCACTTTATAAAGCTTTGCAGATCAAATACTTCTGGTTACTCTAACATTAGCTGTTTAATATATAGTTGAATTCTCTTGTTAGCAAGAAATTTGATGTTCACCTTCTAGCTAGCTAGCCTTCCACAGGCTAAGTGCAGACACAAGGATGTCGCCATAAGCCCATGGACCAATGACTGTAAAATGATTGTACTGTACTTCTACAGTCATTGCCACAGACCTGTAATACAACACTAGTGCATGTTAACACATAGCTAACCAGCTAGCTACCTCTACTAATAACTAAAGTTGAGCAGAGACTAAACAACGAGCTCATTCCTCATCAGTCACACTGCCACACTAGCCGTTGGGGTAAAATAGTCCCGTGTTATCAGTGACATTTTTTTTCCTTTGAAATGATTCCTGCGTGTGCTGCACATCAGTTACCAGTAAAAGAAAAAACTAAAAAACAAATTGCGCATGTCATGATACTTACTCCTCTCAGTCTCCAGCCATGTCGGCGTCATCAGAATACTGCAGGTTTTTAGTGCGGACACCATAGCATTCCTCCCATGTGGGTTTCATATCTGCAACCATTCTGACGTACCTGCCTGGCATCGTCCTTGAATTCAGTATAGCCGCTACGTTTTGTTTTTTTGTTTATTATTTCAAGTACATATACAAATATGCTAATTAGTGTTGTACAAATTCAAAGGGTACAATGAACTGCCAGAAGGAAAAGCGATTACAGAATCAATATAACCATATAAAACAGAGATAATGAATGTTGACATAGATACAGATGTTCACATGACCAAGATGCAAAATGTGTATCTGTGTTAATTTGTATTTCTGTAGTACTCCTTAAGTATAGCGTTCCATGTCAGCTATTACTGATATTATATATTTAAATAATAACTACACTACTTCTTTTCCCCTTTTGACTGAATAAAATAAACAAAAAACCTGCAGTCTTTTTAATGCTCACCAGAGACAATCCCAGCCTTTGCAAGAAGGCTATGATTCTGCATAATGAGTACTTTTAAGACACTATAGGTGTGAATTTTATTCAAGTAAATAGTCTAAATATGTACTTGTTTTGTAATTTTCCAAAACAGTCGTTTGATATAAAACAAACATTAAACTCTTTTCATTTAACACATCTGTTAGGACACAAGGCTGCACGTGAACCGTCTTTTATTTAAAATATTCTGACTTCCAATGGCCCAGAGTTTTCCAATGTCTGCATGTAAGATTTTTGCTGACATCATTAACTCATACATCACAGCCAATCATAGAGCAGGATTTTTAGTACGCAGTAGTACGCTCTGCAGAGATATTTCCCTTATAAATCATCTCTTTAGAAGACAGTTGACTGACCAGAATGAATTTAGGCAAACACAGTTTTCATTATAAAGTAAAACATGTGAAACAGAGCCACGCTGCGAGCAAAACAGAGCATTTTCATTGTACACCAAGCCACAGTTGGCATGTTTCTACATCTACATCATTGTGTGGGAGTGACATGTTTTTGGAGCACAGTATTCAGAATGACCCCCTGACCCCAACCCTAACCCCCAAACTCTGGCTCTTTGTAATCACATTATGATTAGCAAGAGCATTCAGAATGCAGTTTTCAGAATACAAAGCAATGCATAATGTTGTCTGTCTTATAGTGTGACAACGGTGGCCTGTCTTGTAATCTGTATTCAATACTCATCAGGTTATAACATGTCATCACTGACTAAAATTTAGGAAACCTTGTCCTACCCAGCAGGTCTCGATGAAATGAAGAGCCATAATGGATTTTTAGATCTTGCCTGGTATCTGAAATCTACAAAGAAATAAGACGGTTCTTTGCTGAAGTGTTCAATTCTCCACTGTGTTCACCATCCCCTTACTTACTTCGCAAGCTGTCATTTGGAGCAGATAAGGAGCGTGGTTTTATTTGTGCTATTGGAGAACGAACCAAACCCTTCTCTGTGGGTTCAGCACAACATGCAGCACCTCTTGTTTCCAGCAAAAACTCAAGCCAAGATCCCAGGAAATCAACAGGTACAAAACCACCGACTGCTGACCAATCAGTTCTCTGGAAAATACCATCACCGTTCTAGGAAGAGCCCATGGCCCTCGATGCACAGATAGTAAGAGAGTGTACAGCTTTGTAGGTTCACAGTCAACCACGTCACGGCAGTCTTAAGTGGTTGAGTTGAAGGCAAGTGCACTTTTTTTAGGTTCTTGAAGACATTTCTCCTCTCATCTGAAAGGGTTCTTAGTTCTAGCAGCTGATGGGTTAGTCCCATCAGGTTTATTATTATAGAAATGATATTATATATATATTATTATGTTCTTGTTATATACCTTCATATAGTTACATACAACAGGTTATCACACAACAGGTCACCCAGTCCTGGTGCTTGACCTTATTTCGAATTTACAAGTAAGCCTACTTACCATTTGTTTTTTACTTTTTTCCTTACTTACTTTTAGACTCTTTCACAGTCCCAGAGCGGCCGCTGAAAAACACTGAACTACAACTGAAACTTTCTTCCACACCATAACAAAGTATCAAAGCACCACGTACACAACTTTAATTCATGTAAGACCTCCCTGTGTCTTCATGACAGAGCAGTAATAACTTACTAACTTAACACAGTCAGTGTTTCTGGCCAGTTTTCCAAAAATAGAATTTGTCATAAACTGCATGAATGATGAATGTGTATATGTGTGTGTATGTGTGTGTGAAAAATGAAACCATGGAGTTAAATTTGCCGGTTGGCTTTAAGGAAAAACATGTTTTAGGTCAGTTTCTGAGGCTGGTCATCTTCCCTGCCGGTGTACTTCCTCTCTTGCGAACACTTGACTCCTGTCTGGAGCGTTTTTCATGTTTCACTCCTATGAGATGTTCTCGACATGTTGATACTCCATAACAAATGTCCAGTCTTGTGGAGATATAGAGCCGGTGAGCTGTTCTTTTATGAGAGACTCACTTAATCCCAGAGTAATCCCTGTATTAGATCACACTCTGATGGAGAAACAATCAGAGAAGAAGGAGGAACTGTTGGCAGAGAGACTCTTACACACACAAAGAAAATATATATAACCGGCTCCTCACAAGAGCAGTGATGCAAACATGAAGATCCAAACGTCTTCTCTTTTTCACACACACACACACACACACACACACACACACACACACACACACACAAATTGCGACAACAGCAGCAACATGTCATGTGACCACAATGAGACCAACACCAACACCCCCCCCCCCCCCCCCCCCCCTCCTTGAGATGAGTTTGTGAGTGAAGGAATGAGCAAGAGCAGGAGAACAGCTCCTCCACAGATGGAAACTAGGACACCAAACCCCTGTGTGTTTGTTTAGCATCCTGCTGCATCTGAACGTGTTTGTGCGTGGCCATCTGCGCCTATGTGTCTGCTCCTGTCAAGGAGAGTGGCTATGCATGTGTGCATCATTACTCGCACACATGTGTGTGTCTACATATATATATATGCGTTTGGATAACAGTGAATAATCCAGTGATGGAATCTTGAAGTTTGAATGCGGCTTGTTTGTTTCCTGAAGAAAGGAAGCATCCACCAGGTCACTGGCAGACCTCTTCAGCACAGATTTAGGTATGTTACAAGCTTGTCACATGATCAGAAACTTGAAACATTTCAAATCAACTCTTTCACAAACATTTCACCTTAAAATTCCATCTGGATATGATAAGTTAAAATTCCATAAGAAGGAGCAGATGTAAACTTTTAACCCCAACCGTAAACAGGTCTCTGGTGACCTGGTAAAAACGTTAACACTGGAAAGAGAGGCTACCTGTATTGAGCCAGTCAACATATTTTAAGTCAGATCTGAGTGAACCAGAAGCTTTAATATTCTGGTCATCCTCCAGTTTATTTCCATCCAGTTTACTCAAAACATGACTCACTGTCATGTTACCCCTGCCAGCCAATATTCTACTAACATCTTCCGACGCCTGCTGCTTAACAGGTGAAACAAATAGCACATTAAAACCCAGGGAGGGAAGTGGGTGGAGAGGAGGTAACCAGGAAGTAAGATCAACCAATGACAGCTTGACGTATTGCACTGGCAGCATGCGAGGGCGTCCATAAATCCTGCAGTAAGGATGAAAGACTGCCACAAAGGAGATTAGTGTCCACAGCAGCTAATGAGGTACTATATCAGCACAACCCGGCACCCGCAGCAACACATACACACATACATTACACACATCTCCATACACAGAAAGCTCACACACTAATAAATGCACTTGCAGGCACCCGAGTGTATTGTATTTGTACCCATGAAACAGTGGTCTCACAAGCAAGCACAGAGCATGACAGGCTGCACACACTAGTACAGCACAGGTGTAGATACAGGAGCCGGCTTTACCTGCACCTCATCTCTGTCTCCAACCTACAAATATTGGGGTTCCCCTAAAGTGAGAAAATTATTAAGGACACTGTGCCTTATCGTGGCAGTTAATGTTTGATTGCATGTTGGAACACTTTGTCCCCAGTCACCAACACAGTTTCCACTCATACACTGAGTTGTAGTACTGCAGGTGAGTTCAGTGATGACGCTGTGCTTACCTTTTTTACCACTGTATAAAAAAGGTAAATTTCTAATCTAATCTCTAATCAGCACCTGTTAATGAAGGTTTGCTTACATGAGAAAATGAGTAGCCATTTTCTTAATCCATTATCCAAACAGATTTGCGTTGGGGTCGAAGCCCTTCTCAGGCGATATTTGGCAGGAACCGCAGTGCGCCCTGAACAGGCAGTCAGTCACAGAAAACTCACACAGGCACAGAAAGGACATAGTCAAGCAACAAGTTCAAACCCAGAGTGTGAATGGTTGTCTGTCTCTCTGTGTTAGCCCTGTGACAGACTGGCGACCTGTACCCCGCCTCATGCCTTATGATAGCTGGGATAGGCTCCAACCGTCTGCGACCCTGATAAGGATAAGTGGATGGATGGATGAAATAAAGTGAGAGAAAAAGACGTTCACACCTCCACAGTTTAAATCATGAATTTTAAGACAAAAAACCTACATAAATAAATAAACTAGAATTTTAAATAAAGTTGAGATGTACTCTTCAGCCCTGTTCACTAAAAACACATTAAAGACTTGCATTTGAGAATCTATGAAATCTGTGCTATGAACCTATGAAAATCGATTCGCCCCTCCCTGGACAGCACCTGTTCGACCTCATGACCTCTCGTAGGAGGTACAAGTGTTTAAAAAGCAGGACAGCCACGCTGAAAAGCTGCTTTTTTTTCTCCCTTGAACACTAAGCCCAGTGAGTGGACCCAGTGAGCCACACTCACCATACTTTTATATTTTTGCACATGAGACATTGGGTCTCAATGGGACTACCTCCATAAATAAAGGTTAAATTAAAAAAAAAAATGCTTTTTTAATGTTAATATAGTCACTATTTTTCTCACCATTTTAATTTTGCAATCTTATTATATTTGTAAATTAATTCAGAGGAATGAATGGTGAGTGCAAGCAAATAAGAATGTATGCATGCTAGTCTGCTGAAACGTAACCTCTGCTCCAATTTCACTGTTCAATGCTCAAGTACAGCAACAATCTTTATCCTTTTATCTTTTATTTCATAAACTCTAAGATAAAGTATTTCTGAGTATTTACAGCTCACAGTTTTCACAGACTAGTAGGT
This sequence comes from Oreochromis niloticus, assembly GCF_001858045.2. Classification (NCBI taxonomy): domain Eukaryota; kingdom Metazoa; phylum Chordata; class Actinopteri; order Cichliformes; family Cichlidae; genus Oreochromis; species Oreochromis niloticus. Next base: position 29,246,530 of record NC_031978.2, on the reverse strand, counting down.
GGTGGCTTTCAAACTCAGTCTCATCTATATATTTTTACAATTACAGTATCCCTCAGAAGGTTTTCCAGCTGGGTGGTATCTGGTATCCCCAACATGGTGTTGTTCAGATATTAATCATCATAATAATGTTGATCCAAAATCAACATTGCAACTGCCCAGTCACATTTTTGTGATCTCATACCTTTGCAGGGGGGAAAAGAGAAAAAAAAAAGAAGATTTTTTTCTTTATTAATTTATACAGTGTAATAAATATATTATCAAGTTAGGTTTGCTGACAGCCAAATTTAAGTTCCTCATGTTGGTTTACTAATGATAATTTTAAGAGCATTAGCTAACTTTTTGGCTAAAGCTAACTAAATGATCAGGCCATGTTACTGATCCTGGACCCACATTATTATGATTTAGGAACGATACTAATATGAGGATATCAGATCGTGTGCTATTTCACAAAACTCAGAATTCTACATAAAGGGGTAACCACTAACCCAAAAACTACCGCTAACCCTCAATGGGCAGGGTTCAAATGGATGTTAAAAAATTAGCCTCAAGCTACAGGATTCATGCCTACTTGCCATAGCAAAAATGAAAAGCTTATGAAAGACTAACTTTTAGGCCAGTGTGCATGCTTCAGACATTATTTGAAAAATATCAATTGCTTGCCACTGCTGTTTCTCAAAATGTGTTTGATTAGCAGGAGACTAAAACTACTAACTAAACCCCTTTTCCACAACTAAATAAATCACCTACTGTAAAATCTGATGGATGGTAACAAATTAATCCTCCAAGATCTAAGACACCCCTGACCCCAACCCTAACCCCCAAACTCTGGCTCTTAGTAATCACATTATGTCATGTTTGTTATTATAATAATGTTTTACTAAGTATTGGCAATCATGGAACACTGAAAACAATCATTCTAACTAACAGAAGTGCATCAATTGTGCTTTTCTTTAAAACATAGACAGTTTTCACCAGTGATGACTGAGACTTGACAGAAAGTTAAGCCTATAATAAGTAATTACTCATTTGCTAACTTTACTGAACTGATGAAAGATACAGACACTAAAGGCAGCATTAACTGTCTATATATGATTTTTATATGAATAATTTTTTACATTAATTTCTATGAATAATGTGCCTTCCTCAAGTACAAGGTGTCTGTGTATTTGTGAGTGTTTGCTCTTAAGAGTGTGTGCCGCAACAACCAGGAAAGAGATGGCCCCCTTAAGGCCGCGGAGACGGACGCGGAGACGGACGCAGTTAGCAAGACTGGCGATCAATAGTAATCATGAGGCGCTGTGGCGTTTACAGCGGATGACACATCGCTCCGGCTTTTACAGCACTGCACACCGACACACAGTGGCGGTCCTAGCCTGTTTGGCGCCCTGGGCGAACACTCACTCTGGCGCCCCCCCCCCCCCCACACACACACACACACACACAAAACATGTTAAGGATTGTACATTAACATAAAACTGTTGTCCACACACACATATGAAGAGAGAGTATGCATAGTATGCAAACAGCTACCAAACAGCCATCATAATTCGTCATACAATGAGAACAGGACAAATCAACAACTGACAATGACTAATTAATATTGAAATCTGTAACATAATGTATTGTTTGGAGTTTAGTCTGTTACTGTTACTATTTTTACCATTTCTTCTTGGAGCAACTGTAACCCACATTATTTCCTTAGGGATTAATAAAGTATTCTGATTCTGATTGTTTCAGGATGACCTGCCATTATCCAATGATACATCTGCTTACCTGGATCTTTTGTTCGTTTCTCCTCCTCTTCTTTTCTGTTTTTTCTAAACTGAGCACCTGATGGCTTTGAACTTTTCTTGTCCATCTTCCATTGGTTTTAATTTTGCACTCCAGTATGACCCAACCCGAGGATCACCACAACATAACCTAACAGACCTACACCTTAGTTCACAGATTCACTTTGTCTAGGGTGCATTTCTGAGATTTCACACAACCCAGGATTCAAATCATGAATACATAATGGGCTTGGATTTACAACATTATAAATGAAATGTGCTCTATTTGGAAGCAGCAGGTCTCCCTCCCCTTTCGACGGGTTATGTGTGAGACTTTAAATCATCAAACTGTAAATTATAAATTTTAAATTGTTATTGATCCCTTTACCCCGAGTCCTAAAGCGTATATTTATTTTCTTACTATACTATATTTATTGTTCGTTTACTTGCACTGCTGTAACTGGGCCTCGTCGTCTCGTCTCTCTATATACTGGACTGTATGTAGCGGAGATGACAATAAAGTTTACTTTGACTTCAGCAGCGCGCAGGCGCACCGAGGGCTCTCGCGCTCACTTTTCGTGTATAGAATTTCGAAAAAACATCGGTGCAAATTATAAGTCTGTATCATGATGTCTGGTGTTTTCGTGTTTGTTGGATTGTTTTTATTTTGTTTTATTTTGCGAGTTGGCTATTAGATGCTGCTCCAGCCAGCCAGAGAATCCCCCGCCGCCCCGCCCTCTCCTCCCTGTGCCGCAAGCAGCAGGTGCACCCTGCAAACGGAGGGCGCCCTTACTCCCAGCGAATGGGCGATAGAAAACCGATCGGTGCCTATGCCATTCCCAATATGCGCTGGCTGCCGTTGGGGCAGCATGAGTACGAGCATTTTTATTTTTTATTTTTTTATTTTTTTTGCCGATGCTCGTGATGCCGCCCCCCATCACGATGCCGCCCCGGGCAACCGCCCGTGTCGCCCGTATCTAAAACCGCTACTGCCCAAAGCAGCACAGAGCCATAATTCCTTGTAAGCCTAAATCAATAGATATACATTTACACAAGTGTGAGGCACATACTATTTTTTTAAGTATCTTGGATTGGATTTTATTTCATAGGATAAAACTAACTTTTTGCCGTAGTGGCCAGCAAATGGAAGTAGAGTTAGCTACACAGCAAAATCTCCAGTGTTAAATGAACACTGTTGAGTGTTAAATGAACACTTTTGACAGTGTTGTATTTTTAAAAGTAACCTAGTCAGTTTTCAAGATTTACAATGAATAAAACTGAGCAGTGCTGATTTTCTGAACACTGGAAAATAATTCAAAATGTTAGAAATATTCCAGTGTTAGAAAATCAGCACTGCTCTGTGTTAGTCATTGTAAATCTTGAAAACTGACTAGGTTACTTTTAAAAATACAACACTGTCAAAAGTGTTCATTTAACACTCAACAGTGTGGACACATATAAACACTCTGTAGTGTTAATTTAACACTGGAGATTTTGCTGTGTACATGCTGTCCACTATACAACATCGTGATGCTTCTAATAAATCAACACAAGCATGACACAAGCGTGTCCGTGAGCTCATAAACAACACCCTCAGGAAAAGATAAGTGTTACATTATCATGAGGGCAAGATAAACTGAGGTGATGAATGTACATGCTACCAGTCTTAAAGATAAGACATTGGAGGAGGCTTGAAGGGAGGGGAAATACACTGCTAAAAAAATTAAAGCAACACTTTAAAAACACATCACATCTAAATGAAAAAAAAAACATGCTGGATATCTATACCAACATGGTCCGGGTCATGTGTTAGGAATGAAAGGATGCCACTTGGTTTGATGGAAATGAAAGTGATCAACCTACAGAGGGCTGAATTCAAAGACACCCTGTAAATCAATGTGAGAAAAACTCATGCAGCAGGTACTCAGTAGTTTGGATGGACCGTGGATACTGTCCTGGAAAATCTCCTCCCAGTTCCGGACCAGGGGATTACTGAGATCCTGAACAGTCTGAGGTAAAACCTGGTGGCTGGATGGAATAAAACATGATTTCACTGAGGTGTTCTACTGGATTTAGGTGAGCCAGGAGTGGGGGGCAGTCAGTGATATCAATTTCTTGATCCTCCAGGAACTCTCTGCATACTCTTGCCACATGAGTTCAGGCATTGTTGTGCACCAGGACGAACCAAGTCCCACTGCAGTAGCGTAGGGTCTGACATTGGGTCCAAAGATTTCATCCCAATACCTTAATGGATATGCCTGCCCAGACCATCACTGATCCACCACCAAAGTGACCATGCTGAACAAAGTTATAGACAGCCTAACATTCTCCACGACTTCTCCAGACCCACAGGGTGCAAGTGGAGGCCTGCTGGAGATCATGTTGTGGATTGGCAGTGCGCATTCTGTTCCTCCTTGCATAAAGGAGCAGATACCGGTCCTGCTGATGGGTTTCTGCAGCCCTGTCCAGCTCTCCTAGGGTAGAATCTTCACCACATTCTTGAGACTGTGCTGTGAGACACAGCAAACCTTATGGCAATGGTACGTATTGATGTGCCATCCTGGAGGAGCTGAACTACCTCTTCAGCCTCTGTAGAGTCCAGGTATCACCTCATGCTATCAGTAGTGACAGTGATCCCTAGCCAAATACAAATCTAGTGAACAACAGTCAGAAATGATGAGGATGGAGATTGGGGGTTGTCTCATTGTTGCACCTGTTGTAAATTTCAGTAATACTAAGCAGCTGACCCTAACCTTAAGCAATCAGAAACGATTTATGTTAATGGTCATAAAAAACAACCATATACAGTACAACCTTCAATTTAGGTGAACAACAAATTCATTTTCAGGAGACACAACAGGTGGTATTTAGTAATTGTTTTGACACCCAATCACGACTGGTGTATGAATATTAGCTGCACTATTCATACATGGGCACAATCCAACATGACACAGAGATTGTCATAGGGGCCTGACAGGTTACAGACTGGCTCATGTCTTTAGGTGGAGTTAATAATGTTAAAGCTGGCCTTTTTACAGCCATTTAACTCCATTTCACTTTAGTTTCAACCTCAAAATAATTTAACTCCTAAATGTATTACTAAGAAAAAGGAAGGTATAATGTCTGCATTCTCTCGATTTGCCTTTAGAGTTCTGAAAGTTTTGTATTGTTTTGTATCCCTGCCAGTAATTCTGAATGAGAACTGGTCTAAAAAGAGCAATCTACCAGCACCTAGCTGGGTTACAGCCACATAAAACCCACCCCCCTGATAGAAATACAGCCCTGGACATTACCATGAAAGCAAAGGGAGAGAAAAGAGGTGTTTGTGTATTTGTGCATGTGTGACGGTGAAGTAACACAAACAGCTCTCCTGTAGTTCCCCATGAGAGGAAGAATCAAGACTTCAAAAATGGCCCTCTCTGCAAGAAACACTTGGCTTCAGTACAACAATACACACTCATCTCTCCACTAGAGCACAGCTATCACTGCAGATAATGAGCACTGAATATCATTAGCACAACACGCTAGCCTGCGTGCTACATGCTCCACATCCCTGCGCCTATTAAAACTTTATTTATCCTTGTATGCATCCATCTACTTTCAAAAATGCTCTTTGAAAAGCAAAACAGCTCATTTACCACACTTCAGAACACGAACACGTGTGAGAATGACAGGGAAAAATATAGTGACTATTAGTGTTTTTTTCAGTTTCCTGCTTTATATTACCTTGGACTGTTTAATGAAAAAAGTGTTCATTTTTAAAAGCATTAGTATTTTTGGTTGCTGTTATGAAACACCAACAACTTTGTGCGGTAAGCGCTGCCAGTTCAAACATGGTTATAGCCAAAGTAGTACAAAAATGGCAAAGTGGTGTTAAAGCTGTTACGAGAGGAGAATTAAGAGTTGTAAAGACAGAATGATACAAAAACATCCTGAGTGGTTATGAAAACAAAAATTATATTCTATGCTTTAATCTTCTTCCTTTGGCTGCGCCTTCATCACACCCTATACCTAGCATCTTCTTCTGTCACACTAAGCTCCTCCTTCACTACACCCATGAACTTCTCTGTGGTCTTCCTCTTTTCCTTCTGCCTGACAGCTCCATATTCAACATCCTAGCAACTCCAAAATTGAAGGAGCACAAAAAGTAAAATTTAAAGACTGTCGTATGCTAGCTAGCTTAATGATTGTTAAATCAATTGGGTGTGATTTTAATAGCGACTAAGGAAATGCTGTAGTTAAACAATGGAAATGTCAAACTGTTTTAGAAAGACTGATGAAATCTATGCAGAAATACAATGAGTTGTGTTTACTAACAAAAACCCTTTTAGCCTTCAAGGTTTTTAGACCTGAATACCAAATAATGATTAAAACATAAATTATAGAAACTAGAAAAGTGACAAAGTAGTTAAAAAACACATCAAAACGTTTTAATATAAGCCAGTTAAAATCTAAGATGACAGACTTGCATTCATTCCTAATATACTTCTTGACTTGTCCACTGCCTGGGGTGCATGCGCAGTTGGTGCATTGTAAAGTCTCTCATGCTCACCATGTGAAGACGAAGCTTATGCGTGGAATCACAGACACTTAAACTGTAATTAAACTCTTGGTGGTCCCAGGAACAGCACTGAGCTTGTAAGGTCATATGACACGTCCTGGTCCAAAGAAACTGCAAAATTCAATTAACATGAATACAGTCCATTCTAAACTACACCCTATATCAGGGGAACCTGCTGTGAAACTTATTGTAGAACAATTTACTGTTTGACCAAAATTCCACAAGGATAAGGACAAAGAAACATTCTGCCACCTACATCTTCAGGAAACCATCATGACAACAACTAGGACTTCATCATGTGATTTGCCAACAACTAATACTGCTTCTGCCACTGAGAGCGCCCGCTGGGGGTGCATTTCAGAGAAAACTGTGTTACGTCCATGGAATGAAAGATTAATTATGATAATGACAATGGCACAATATGGAGTATCATCTGATAATATGCACTGTCAATTGTCACTTTTGCTCTCTTATAGTTTTTTCATATTTTTTGTCATTATCTTGAATTGCTAACCAGTCATTGTTTCTATGAACTGAAATAAATTCAAGTGTGTGCGACCTCATAGACCAAACACGACCCTGTTTAGAAACACTATTAAAAAACATTTATAGTGATCTGGGCTTTACAAACTACATATCATTATATCACTCAGAGCCAGAATTATACTTGCCAGTGCTTTCAATTTAACTTTGAGCGTTATATTTGAGTGGAGTGGACAAAGCAGGGAGTAACTTTCGGTTCACTGTGCCAGCCAAAATTAAAGTAATTAAATGAATCCGTGTCAAGAGTAATTCAAACCTGGTCTAGTGTCCGGCTACATAAGGTCTCCATTCTGCCAAAACCTTCCTCTTTAGAGCCGGTGCCTCGCGTACCAAGCTTTAGCAGGGAGGGACCACTATGTACAGCACACCAAAGCACTCTTGGACACTCGTGGCAATCAAGCCCAGCCAAACATCAAAGTGCTGGTTTGACAGCTGCCCTAAGGAAAGTCAGAAAGATGCTAAACCCACACACAACTACACAAGTAGGGGAAGATGTTAAAGGCATCTCCACCAGGTACACCTGTGATGCAGCATCATGTTGTTGAACAACCAGGCTTAATGAGAATGAGGAATTTCTCTTTACAGCAGGGGACCAATGCACTGAAACACTTGGGTCAGTAATCCCAACATACAAGCCACATATGACAGCCAGTAAGGTGTTATTTAAGCTAGGCTGCAAGTTCTGATATGTTTGGCCCATTTTGACACGTACAAGAGTTAGTTGTGGGTTCTTTGGGTTGGTTTTAGTGTCCAACAGTTCAACATTTGGAAAAACTGGGCAATTAAAACTAGATTTAGAAATGTATTATATCTCTTGTGGTTGCCTGACAGCTTAGGAGACAACACCAAAGGGTTAACAGACAAACATAAATCAGATACAGTTTTTGTTTTTTGCAGGCACAATCTGTGAAATTATTGTAAATCATTACTATAGCTAGACAGCTAGTGAATATATGCTGAATGTGTTGACAGAAGGTGTTCACAAAAAAGACAAATCCTGCTTTAAAACAACACCATAAGCTAGCTACAAAGCAAACATGTCACAATCAACAAATGAGAGATGACCATGGATAGGTAAAACAACAACAGACACACCAGCTACCAATATGTAAACACAACATCCATTTCTTGCAAGAATTAGGATTTTGTTAACTACTTGTGAACATGCTTCCAGTTAACTACTAAATCCCTTTCTAAACGGATATATAATAACTAAGCTCTGTCCCACATTGACAATATTACACATCTTAAATGTCAAGATGATGAGTATGTTTCTTTTCTGGGCCTTGTAATCTCCCTATGTTTGCCTAGGACTGCTGCCACTTCCTCCCACATGTTTTCATTTGCAAATCTAAAGTTGTCCATACAGTGTATTGGTCTGTGTGCATCATCTGCCTCTGAGGTGGCAGCGTGCATCTGACTGCAAGAATATCTTTAAAGCAGATGAGTGTTTAGTTTTAGTCTCGTTATCATGCAATAAATTAAATTGTAATTGTGCTGTATTCACAAGGTAATATTTTCGCAATAAAACTAATAGACGTGTGAAGACAGAAGACAGGGTCTGTTTTATGTACATGCATTTTCTTAAAGGTTTTGAGTTATGAGCTCCAGAAAAGAGAGAAGAAAAGATGCATCACTCACCACTTTGTCCTCCTGCAGCCCAGTCAGCCATCCATGTATAATGAAAAGAAAGACAGAAAGAATGTGAACAAAAAAATGGTATCTGAAAGCATGGCAATGATCCTACTGTGCAAGCCTGCAAGTCACAAACACTGTCATACGCAGATATTTCAGTTTCCAATAATATTCCCATCACTGACGATGAAAGAAAATGCATTGCTCTTTAAAATGCCTCATTTACATCCACCAGAAACCCAAATACCTAAAGGTTGCTGGCCTACAACAGCACATGACAAGACTCTTCCATGGTTTTAGCCTCACTAAATTAACAACGCTTTCAAAATAACTTTTTTACTTAGCCTCTTAAAAGCCACCAGATCATTTAGTGTTACAGTTGGATTGATGTTACCCCCATTTTATAGACTATAATCTGTTTAGAACACTCCAATGGAAAAACTTTAACTAGATAAATCTGAAATGTCAAATGGCGTGAGACATATTTTAAAACGTATGATCTTCTGGTTTATGAAAATGAGGTTAAAGCAAAACTATAAACCAACTTCAAACTGAAAGAAGAATACAAAAATCTATATGCTCTCTTCTCAGTTCAAATATGAACATAATCCATTTCATTGTTTAAAAGCAAGTAGAGCTAAAGCACACAGCTTAGATGCCATAGGAATTAAAGGCAGGGAAAAACTGCTGAAGCTCTTTACTCTGTCCAAAGGCCTACCTACCAGCTCCTCTTGAGTTCACTAGATAATATGAATGAATATGAAAATGAATCTTTAAGCCACTGAGGCGACCCAAGTGATTAACAGACTACAGACTGTCCACAAACATTAGCAACAAGTAGTAGCAATCTCTGGTTACAGCTGATTCCATCTAAAATCAAAACTGTACTGTTTATGTACAGATTAAACCAACACTTAGTTTAATATTGAGTTTTAGAGGTAGGCATATATTTAAATTAGTGTTTGGCTAAGTGTTATCAATCTACAACCTTTAAACAAACCTAAGCTAATCTGCTAATGAATCTGGCTCTAGAGAAAGAGACATTATAAAAAACACAAGGCTCCAACTCTGCAACAGAAACTGTAACAGTTAAAGCAGAACTTCTCTTTAAAACCCTTTCCTGGGTTTTGGTGATGACCATCTTTGATGATGACCCGAATTTGAGCTGTATGCTGTCAAAATGTATATTTTTAAGTGTTCTATAAAGTCTTGACAATCACTGAATGAAAAATAATCATCAATTCTTTGTCTCCAAAACATAGGGTTGGGGTTTGGGGCTAGGGTAAAAGATGATGACTAGAATTCTGATATTTTACTCAAATTCCCAGAAAGAAGAAAAAATAATTTGTTTATTTTTTAGGGTTTTTTTGGTTTTTTTTTTTGTTTTTGTTTTTTTACAGTGGCCCTAATTCTTTTTCTCTAATTCTTTTTCAACAAAATACATGCAGTTTTGTATCCTAATGACCACTGAATAACAAATTATTACTAATTTTTCTGTTTGACTCTCGCGTTAAGGAAACTGATAAAGATTTGCTTCTGTATAAATGATTGTATTCCTTTAGTTATTAGAGTAAATGTCCAGTGGTGGTAAAAATCAAGCCGGTATTCTTGAGTAATTTCATGTCTTCCCTGTGTCGTAGTATACATGAGTTAACGCATGTTTTCTGTTCACACTGACCAAACTTAACAAAGTATAATTAAACAGAAAGTCAAACACACTAATAAACAGTGCTGTGCATCTGCTTGTGTGTATGTGTACCTTAGATACATGTACCTTTCAAACAGGTTCCACTAAATGTAACACCCACCTTTTCCTGCCCCCCACCCACCAGCTGAACTCTCCCCACGTTAGCCACTAACTAATTAGGATGTACTTTTGAGCATTTGTGTGTTTGTGCATGTGAGGTCATTAAATGCCACAGCGGCAATTCAGGCAAGGGGGGGGGGGCAAGAGACGGGATGTCACTTATTTCAGAGGAAGACTTGCCTCCCAGCATCAACACACATGCACATACACCCCACTGTGTGTGTATAGGGCACCTCCGGACCCCTGGCAGAGCGAGACAGAGTGGGAGACAACCCCCCCCCCCACTGCTCAGTCTAATGCCCAATTAACCTTTACCAGGTCTCTCACACACACACACACACACACACGGTAACACACACAGAGCTCATATACAGTACATTTCGACACACATGGCGAGCACATACAGTACGACCCATGGCTCATCAGCTCCATGTGAGTTCCAACACCTGAGGCCTGATGTGATGTTCAGTGTGTGCTTTTATCACCAGCTAATTGTAGGAAGTATACTGAGTGTAGATTTAGGTTCAGTTGCTTATGTGTGTTTACAAGGTTACCATAATTAAGATAAAACCCATTATATTGTATAATATAAGACTTGCATCTTGAGGATAACAGCATAAACTCAGCAGGAAAGCGAACATGCGTAGGTTGTGCACAAACAGCGTCAGTCCATCTAAAATCAAACAAGCCTGCTGCTCAACCATCTCAAATTTCCTAGCAATAATTATACATGTCCAAACTTTGGCTCATTTAGTTTTAATGCAAATCAGAGATGGTCGAGCAGAAACTATTGTAAAAATGTGATGATTTGAGATTTTAGCGACCCAGGTCTTTAATGAAACATATGCACATATTTACATACCTTCTTTTCTGACTTGTGATTAGAGCGCCATCTGGAATCTCCAGTATTTTGTTCCTCCTGAACAAGACGACATGCTGATTTTTGCTTTAGTGGCACAACTTGTCGTACTTGCTCAATCCAGCAAATACAACAAGTCGATTCATGCTGGAGTCATTTTTGCAACTAAGAAGTTTATGTTAAAAAGTATTGTGCATGCTTTATTTTACATTAAACTATATGCCAATCAGAAATGGTCACAGTCTTTTTCAATATTTGTATTAAGGTGTGCTCAAATATGGGATTTTGCAGGACTGCTGGAGTTTTATTTTTTCATATTATTAGTAGCCAATACTTAGACATCTTTTGGGGAATCTGTCCCAAATGACAGATTGTGGTTCATTTTGATGTTAAGAAAGATCAGTGAAAATGTCAGACTTTTATCTTTGAAATATTCCTGTTCTAACGTTGCCATGTCTGAAAAAAAGGCTCGAAAGTGGGTCAATGGACGCGTAGGAATAAAACTCAGCATAGCTCTTAGTTCAGTATAGTTTACACACAAATAAAAAAAAGGAAAATACTTCTGTGTTTATATATTACTGTGTTTTTTTACATTAACCTATTTAATTCTGTATTATGGTATCTGTATACTGTTCATTTTACTAACATATAAAGCAGTTTGGGTCGTAGGATTGTGATCATGTTCTTTTTTATAATACAGAAAAGAATCCATATTGACTTTAAGATATACAAATTAAAGAGCGTGTATATCACTCGATCTCATACTTATGATACTTTTTAATATCAAAACTCTTCAAATGTGACAGTGCTTTATTTCTTCCAGACAGCTGCAGCTCCATCCGGGAACTGATGCATGGTGTTGTTTAGGAGAATGAGTTTCAATTCAACCTTTAATAACGATATAAGTATTATCTTTTGTCCTCCATTCTTTTTGCCCTTAGCACTGAAACGTGTGGAGGATACTGCATTACACTTTTGTGAAGGCAGGTTTAATATTTGCTATATTGCTGTGTGCTACTTCACAAGGATAAAAATATGTGTTTTTGTGCTGAGAAAGTGTAACCTTCCCTCACCGTGTTGGATCGCAGGGACACTCGCCCCCCACAGCGAGCACAGAACTTGGTCTGGCAGTACGAGCACAGGTTCCCACAGCCATCTGCGAACTTGGTCTTGTGGCAGATGCCACAGGTCGGCGCATCGTCCCGGTGAACGGCCGAGCCCGCCGCTGCCGTGGCCTGTCGGATCACAGTCTCTCTGTAGCTGGATAACTGCTGCTGGATACCTCTGCAAAAAAATCAAACAGAAGCATGAAGACTTCTGCATTTTTGAAAGGAGGTCACATTATAAGTTACCATCTCGGGATACATCTCAAAAACTAAATGTGCAAGTAGACTTAAAGGAAAGGATGTGTCAAATGTCACCCAAGGTCTCTTGAATTTCACAGATGTTTTTTTCACTTCAGTCCAAGAGTATTTCACTCCTTACTGTGTCGTAATCGAGCTCTTTACCGTTTCAGTTTGTGAGGACATGTTTTACTTTCTATTTCACCATCCTCAGCAACAATGCACGTCTCTGTGATGCTAAACACAGCAATGGTTTGAGCTGTGGATTTATGTGTCACCAATGCTACAATTTACTAATCAGAACAAGAGTATAACTTTTTTTTAATGCTAGCATCCACAGCTTCATTATGAAAGTTAATTTAATTTATTAAATGTGCACTCATCCCACTCTGTGAACTGGGAGGTAAAGTATAAGTTTGAGGTTCTATCCACATTAAAAACCAAGAAAGAGTCCAGCATGCATATTTTAATCTAAACCATTAACTTTTCATAAACTTAACCAGGAAGATTTGTTTTGTAAACCTAAGTAAAAAAGAACTGTTTTGCAGCACCACCACTGCCTTAAACTTTCTCTAACAACCACTTGAGGCTGGTTAATCTAACTGGCTAATACTCAAAGTATCACACTGCCTCTGCTGGTTTAGTCCTCATGCAGAAGTGCATCCTGCTTCCAGGTGTTCGCCAGGTAAGGGACACAAATGCACCTAGCCATCCATGTGAAAAGAAAGCATGACCAGGACACTTTCTTCCATTGCTCTGGGGTCCAGATCTGATGCTCTTGTGCACATTGTTGTTACTTTTGTACAGGGGTTTAGCTTGGGCAGCCTGACTGGTCTGCAGCTCTGCTGCCCCATGCACAACAAACTGTGATGTTCTGTGTATTCTGACACCTTTCTACCAGAACCAGTCGTAACTTTTTCTATGGTTTGAGCTACAGTAGCTCGTCTGTTGGATCGGACCTCACGGGCCAGCCTTCACTCCCCATGTGCATCAGTGAGCCTTGGTCTTCATGACCCTGTTAATGGTTCACCACTGTTCTGACCACTACAGACTGGGAACATCCCACAAGAGCTGGAGATTTGGAGATGCCCAAAGCTGACCCAGTCATCTAGCCATCACAGTTTGGACCTTGTCAAACTCACTCAAATCCTCACAGTTGCCCATTTTTCCTGCTTCAAACATCAACTTGGAGGACAAAATGCGCACTTGCTTCCTGATATATCCCACCCACTAACAGGTGACAACATAATCAGTGTTATTCACTTGTCAGTGGTCATAATGTTATGTGTGATCGGTGCAATGTTTAAAGTGGCTAAAAATAGAATGAAATAAAGATCCTGCTGCATCTGAACAAATTCAACTCTTGTAAAAAAAAAAAAAAAACAAACAAACAAATGGTATGAAAAATCATGAATCCACAGACTACTACTGCTTTGATCCACTAGGTTTCAGCCTTCCACAGTAATCCCACACACTGTGGATCACTGCAAACGCAAAAGGTTAAAGGACAGAAAGATACAATACGGAATTACAAAAGAATGATTGTTTTATTGGATAAATAATAAATAAAGGGGAGGAGAAATGAACTGAAACCACAGTATGAAGGAGACAGTTGTTGCATTAAGTTCAGTCGATATCAGCCGCTCTCCATACTCTCTGTGTTTTGGTGCAATCAACTTTTTTTGTGTGTGTGCTTTTGTTTCAGGCTGCTTTGCCAACACAAGAAACTCTTCAAATCGATATGAGAAAGAGAGGGGAAGAGTATTGGTTTTATCAAAGGCATTACAGTATGCTGATTAATTGGATTTCACACTGTGGAGATTGAGGAGAGAGCAAATAGAGGGGAAACAGACCAAAGAGGAGAAGAGCTGATGAATAAGGTGAGGACACAGAGGATATACGTTTTTATGTTTCACTTCCAAACACTACTCGGCAATAACATGTACTAGGCCACAGGCATTTATTAGAGCTGAAGAAGACCAGCCAAATTACACATAATTAAAAACTACATTGAGTGAAATGACAAAAATCATAATACAAAGACACTGTGATTTAATCTTAAAAGCCAGGAAGAGCACGCAATTTAAAAAAACAGCAACAAATGAGGGCAAACTTACAGACAAGGAGACAAAAGTAGGACAAGCATGGTCCGGAGCCCCTTCTCTTCATCTTTTAACACAGGGTACCCTCCTCAATGCCATTTTCAATGTGCTTAAGAACAAAAACCTTAAAAAAGTGCAAGTTGGGAGGCAGGTAGAATTCAATTCATTTCAATTTTATTTTTATAGCGCCAAGTCACAACAACAGTCGCCTCAAGGCAGACTGGGACCAGTTTTTTCTGTTTTGACTCGACGTTAAGTTAAAGCTAAAATGACAAAGTTTTCAGTTCAAATATCAGTTGTCTATCTGCATCATGGTTAGACTCATCATGACAACACCATCTTTTGCCCAAAACTTCACGCCTTCCATTTCAGACATTGAAGGACTCCTACAAAATTCTGTCTGCCTGCCCTGCATGTTTAAGAAGAAAACATCCAGTGGGTCATAATGTGAATCCGCACATCCACACATGTGCTCCTGACCAAACGCCAGTATGTGATGACCTGCAGGTGAAAGCGGGTTGACTATTAGTCCATTCACTGTTTCACGACAGGAAGCAGGTTGAGCATTTCCCCGTCTTGGTCTCATGAAACTGAATTTGTCAAGCGACGGGTGGACAAACCATACTGAGGTCTCACGTACATCTTGATGGTCACCAAAATTTGTATCTGCAAGGGAATTTCATTCAACACACTGCTAAATATGGAATGAAGAATGAGACATAAAGTCCTTTAATATCACGGACATATAGAGCAGCTTAACAGTTCATCAAGGTAAAGCTCAAGACATTTTTTGACGACCATCAGGACTGAGTGAACCCTGTGGCAAGTACTGCTATGATGATATGTCATTTAGCAGTACTTGCCCTAACTTTATTTTTCATTGTAAATGAAAACAAAATAGAGATGTAGAGATTTATATAGAGATATTTATATAAAATATAAGCAAATTACTATAAATGCAACAATCTGGGGTTTAATTATCAGCCTGCAGGTAAATTTAGATGTGAACTGAGTAGGATACAATTTAAGGTTTTACAAGTGGAATCTTAAATTACTGACCAAAGAAATCAGTGCATGTGCTGTGTCCCTAAATGCCACAAGCCTGGCAAAAAAAAAGTGCCTGTAGAGCGGCTTTTTGCTAGTAATGAAATAAGACGCCAGTGAGCTTAGGGATGATGTGACATTAATATTTATGATATGTTAGAGAGGGAAAACAAAGAGGAAAGGAGCAAGTCGTCAAAGAAGAGGTGGGAAAGGGAGAAGAGACCTTACAGGAAGAGAAAATAGATAATTAGAAGAATAGAAGAAAAAGGTAATAACTGGGAAAAAGGAGAAAAGACCAAAAAGATGTAGTAAAATTAGAAGAAAGGAAGGAGGATGGACGAGAAGAAAGACGACAGGAGAGGACATACAGTAGGGAGAAAGAAAGGGAAGAAAACAAAGAGGTGAACTGAGGGCGGAAAGCAAGGGGAGGAGAGATGAGGATGAGACGAAAGAAGAGGTGGGAAGAAAAGAAAAAAGGGGAGGAGAGGAAAACAAACCAACAAGTCACAGAGACAGAGAGGATCCATGAAGAAGTCAAAAGAAGGAAAAGGGGACATGAGGATTAAAAAATAAGACAGGAGAAAAGGAGGGGAAATGAGGAAAGGAAACAAGGTGGAATGGTGGGGGGAGAAAGTGAAAGGGAAGAAGAAGAAGAAGATGGAACAGGAAATAAAAAGAGAGATGAAATGAAAAGTGAAAAGTGAAAGAATGGAGCAGAGGGACAAAAGAGAAGCAGGCAAGTGGTTTATATAAGAAACAGCAACTGTTTAATCGCACTGTCATAAAGACAAACTGCTCCTTATCCCAATCATCTAACAGAAATCCATGCCTTTGTGGCACCCTGGTAACAAATCAAGGGGAGAAAAAGTGCATACAGAGATGAGGTTGTGGTGGAGGAATGGATCAGACACAGGACACACCAGATATTAATGTCCCGTTGTTATTTTTAGATTTATTGCTCTCAGTTTAAATGTATTTTTATCTCTCCATCATACTTTGGGCAGTTCTGGTTACGTATAACAGCACTAACCCTGTTACAGCACTGTCTGTCAGACAGGCCTGCTCCCATCTGATATCTGTATCAGCAGATAACAGAAGACAAGATACTGGTACTGTGTGACTGTTCCCACGTGAAAAGTCACAACATAACTTCTCCGTCCCAGCGGTGGTCCTAGAGCAACGTTACCTCAGATGCTTCAGGAACAACATCGAGTGTAGCTGCTAAACCCAACAGAACACGATTTTCTGCAGCACTACTTACAGACCGGGGCTCAGCGGTGCAGGATGCTCCCCCATCGGCTCAGGCGGTAAAAAAAAAATACAAGTTCCAGCAGCTGAGGCCCAAGTAATCAAAGTCCAACAACTAGTTGTTTGCTTAAGATTTGGCCATTGCTCCTTTGGGTGCAACAAGACAAACCGTTGCCTCTAAATACACCCTTCAGAGATGTCAGGGCCCAGTAGGTGAAATACAAGCTTTGCCTCTGTAAATGTTAGCACCTGCCCACACACACACACACACACTTCCTGGGAGTAACAGGCAAAGGGCACAGAGAGGTCACCTGCTGCTGCAGCGCTGCAGGATTTACTTCCTGATCCGTGGCTCTCACTGAGCCCGCCCTAACCCACGGCTCCATTCAGCTGCTAATAGATTTAGACCGGTATCCAGTACGGACTTGATTTATGGAGCCTGCGTGGTTGATTATGCGTATTGTCGATCTGATCAATATGACACCAGTTGTCCGTGGGGAAGCCTTCAACCTGAACTGAATGAGACGCTGCTGTTCAGATTCAGCATGAGAGGGATTTACATTGAGCCTTTTATGACGATTATCAGCATCTTATTTGTTATTTCAGAGGTGTTACTGTTGATGACGCATGGCTGCAGTCCAAAATAGCTTCTACTGGTATTAGGTCTAATAAATCCATGTTGGCTGGAAGTAAGTATTCCGAGTATTAAATGCACAGAAGGTGATCGGGGCATTTGCTCATCCTTATTACGTCTCATTTTCCTCCATCCTCAAGATCATTCTTTGTTGGGGGTTCAGTGAGTTCTTTCATTTTTGCCCCCAAACATTTAACTTCTACCTTTCCACACATTTTGACACATTTTACCTTTGTCTGTTATTTTTCTATTATTTCAATGTAATAGGCTGTATATAAAAGATGGATGTAGCCACTGTGAAGTCACCCATTCTGGGCCAGTCGTACGGTTGGATATATTTACAACTTGTGATTTTTTTTTCATTCAGTGACCAAATATATGAAAAAATAAGAGGTCACACCCCCACTCTCACATCCACAACTGTGGGGACTTTAGTTAAGCTAAAGTGCAGCTAGATTTGATTTAGAAAAGCTGAGAGTAGTTATTCTAAAGACAGAGATACAGAGAGCCTCACTGAGCCATGCTGAATTGTCAGCTGGTACCAAACATTGTGTTTTCCAGGTTGGGTCTAAACTGGTGCATAAAACTTCAGCAGTATGGAGGACCACAAGAGCCACGCGCATCGAAATAAAAATTTCTGTGCTTAAATAATATTATTTAAGCACAGAAATTTTTATTTCGATGCGCGTGGCTCTTGTGGTCCTCCATACAGCAGAATGTATAAAAAAAGTATGTAAAACATTTTATTTCATCCCAAATGCTAAAACCAAACCTATGTCTATGCTGCTATCTGTCGTCTATTCTGAGAGTAGTCATTTCCAAAGTGTGGGTCGATGCCCCCTCGTGGGCCGTGAAGGTACTGTAGTGGGCCACAGAAACAACAGAAATTCAGTTTGAAATTAAGTATGTACAGTTACATATTTATATAAATGTATTTGTATAAAAAGTAGATGAAAACTGGTGATAGGAGGTGGTTAGTTTCTGATGTTACTCATTACTCTGACATAAATTTACTGCTCTTGTGTTAAAGTTTGTGTGCCAGTGGTAGGTGGTAGCAACAGAGTAGCAATTTATAGTTAACAGCCTGTGTTGTTTGCATTTCTTAAATTAAATTTTCAAGAAAATTCATCACTTTCTCTTATACTTTGAGTAAAGTGAAGATTTCAGATTGGCTGGGCCCAATGGGATTTTCTGGTTTTTAAGGTGGCCGCGGGACTCTTGGCTTTGGGAATGGCTGCTGAAGAGGATCACAGGGGGGATGGGGCCCAGCCCAGCTGTTATGGTAGCACGGTACGACGACGACAAGATCACCCAGAGAACATCGAGAAAACACGTAGAGTAGGAACATACAGTATTTACACAAAGGCCACAGCTAACCTGAAATGTTTTTTTTCATCTATGATTTACAGTTATGGGTCAAAGGATTTTGATCACATGACATCCCAGCTTGTGTAAGCCCATAGAGTGAGGGTTCTCAAAGTTCCCCCAAAGTCCCCAAACAGCCACTAGAGGAATTTTGCGCAAGTGAGAAAAGGAAAAGATTTTAATTCATTTAATACATTTAATTCATTCAAATTCATCCACAGTAACCGTGAGCACAAAGCCAGACTCTACTCAGATTAGCTAGCCATCACGTGTTATGTAAAAACTGTAGAGTGCCCTCTGGTGGTCAAACTATGCAATGTCAACACACATAACACGGTTGCAGTCTCATCTAATATCAACAGAAACTCAGCAGCAGGAACAGTAATGTGCTCTTGTTTCTGTGTGTTTTTGCTACAAATCTGAAAAATCAAGTTATCAAATCTTCTGTCACAGGTGAGAAAAAAAACATCTCCATCAAATAACAGCCCTGGAAAATGCAGACATGGATGGTAGTAGATTTAATGAGAGCAAGAGAGGGAGAGGACAGAGAACAAAGGGAGGGAAAGAGAGGCAGTGAGCGAAAAGATCAGAGGGAAACGTACAGAGCGACGGAAACACGGACGGCGAGCTCATTAAGAAAAATATCCATATTCAAATGTAGTGAGACACAAGGTTAAAGCAAAGTGAGAATAAATGCTTCACTTTCTTATGCAAACACACACATGCTCCAAACAAACTCGCCTCACTTTCCCATCACAACATTCGATGGAGCTCACTGCTGAACAACTAAAACAATAAACCATGTGTGTGCGTGTGTGTGTGTGTGTGTGTGTGGTGGGCGCATATATAAATATTTTAAACAAAGGATCCATGATTCAAAGCAGAAAACAGCATTAACATAAAGTGTCTCATAATTAAGCTTAGCAGTACTAACAAACTCTGCTCTCTGACTCTTTGCATGAAGGGAAACCAAAGTTTTGTCCGTTAGAATCTGAAATGATTTGGATCGCATACGCATACCAGATACAGACAACAAAAAAAGGATTCATCATTTAGTCTGGTACTGAGATGGACAAATCCTGTTTTGGTCTGTTTCACTTGTATCCAAAGAAGAACAATTCCAAACTTGGATTATTTTGTTTAACCTCTTAACATCTGCCAGGGTTAGGACTGAGGGTAGCTTTTATGTGTGTGTGTGTGTGTGTGTGTGTGTGTGTGTGTGTGTGTGTGTGTGTGTTTTCCTTTCTGAAAGCAAAATGCTAAATAGGAACATTTTCAGAAACTAGACTGTGTAACATTTAAATGATGTCACACATTTGGGATTACATTTTTCTGTTAAAGGCTTTTTCCAAACAGATGAAAATTCTAAAAGAGCGGACACTAACCAAAGCCAGGCCCTCCTTATAATACAATACATCATGTCTGGGAGAGAATATATATATATATATATATACATATATATATATGTATATATATGTATATATATATATATATGTGTATATATATATATATGTGTATATATATATATAATATATATATATATATATATATATATATATATATACGTATATATGTATATATATATATGTATATAAAAACACCCAGCACGCCCCTGCGGGCGGTTTATCCTTCAAGCTCGGGTCCTCTACCAGAGGCCTGGGAGCTTGAGGGTCCTGCGCAGTATCTTAGCTGTTCCCAGGACTGCGCTCTTCTGGACAGAGATCTCCGATGTTGTTCCCGGGATCTGCTGGAGCCACTCGCCTAGCTTGGGAGTCACCGCACCTAGTGCTCCGATTACCACGGGGACCACCGTTACCTTCACCCTCCACATCCTCTCGAGCTCTTCTCTGAGCCCTTGGTATTTCTCCAGCTTCTCGTGTTCCTTCTTCCTGATATTGCTGTCATTCGGAACCGCTACATCGATCACTACAGCCGTCTTCTTCTGTTTGTCTACCACCACTATGTCCGGTTGGTTAGCCACCACCATTTTGTCCGTCTGCATCTGGAAGTCCCACAGGATCTTAGCTCGGTCATTCTCCATCACCCTTGGGGGCATCTCCCATTTTGACCTTGGGACTTCCAGGTTATACTCGGCACAGATGTTCCTGTACACTATGCCGGCCACTTGGTTATGGCGTTCCATGTATGCCTTGCCTGCTAGCATCTTGCACCCTGCTGTTATGTGCTGGATTGTCTCTGGGGCATCTTTACACAGCCTGCACCTGGGGTCTTGCCTGGTGTGATAGACCCCAGCCTCTATGGATCTTGTACTCAGAGCTTGTTCTTGTGCTGCCATGATTAGTGCCTCTGTGCTGTCTTTCAGTCCAGCTTTGTCCAGCCACTGGTAGGATTTCTGTATATCAGCCACCTCCTCTATCTGCCGGTGGTACATACCGTGCAGGGGCCTGTCCTTCCATGATGGTTCCTCGTCTCCCTCCTCTTTCTTGGGTTTCTGCTGCCTGAGGTATTCACTGAGCACGCTGTCAGTTGGGGCCATCTTCGTGATGTATTCGTGGATGTTTCTTGTCTCATCCTGGACTGTGGTGCTGACACTCACCAGTCCCCGGCCCCCTTCCTTCCGCTTAGCGTACAGCCTCAGGGTGCTGGACTTGGGGTGAAACCCTCCATGCATGGTCAGGAGCTTTCTTGTCTTTATGTCAGTGGCTTCTATCTCCTCCTTTGGCCAGCCTATTACCCCAGCAGGGTACCTGATCACGGGCAGGGCGTAGGTGTTAATGGCCCGGATCTTGTTCTTACCGTTCAGCTGACTCCTCAGGACTTGCCTGACCCTCTGCAGGTACTTGGTGGTTGCAGCTTTCCTAGCGGCCTCTTCATGGTTCCCATTCGCCTGCGGGATCCCCAGGTACTTGTAACTGTCCTCTATGTCTGCAGTGTTGCCTTCTGGTAGTTCAATCCCCTCAGTTCTGAGTCTCAGCCACCCTCTCCAGTGCCAAAGTCCCTCCGTCTAACCTCACACTACAAGAAAAGAAGGCCGTTGCTTCCCTGAGCAAAGACCACAACATCACTATATTACCAGCGGATAAGGGAAGGTGCACTGTGGTCCTGAACACAACAGATTATCACACAAAGATCACTACTCTCCTCAGTGACAACAACACCTACGAAGCTTTAAAACGAGACCCCACAAGCAGCTACAAAAAGAAAGTTATAGCTTGCCTTCAAGACCTTGAAAAGGACAAAATCATTGACCGCCTCAAATATCACCGCCTTTATCCAGGGGATGCCATACCCTGCATTTATGGACTTCCTAAGATCCACAAGGAAGGGGTCCCACTCAGACCCATAGTCAGTAGCATAAACTCAGCCACTTATAACATTGCAAAACACCTTGCTACCATCCTTGCACCTCTCGTGGGGAACACCCCACACCACATCAAGAACTCCACCGACTTCACCGACAAGGTCCAGAAACTTACCCTGGATCCAGATGAAACCATGGTGTCCTTTGATGTAGTCTCTCTCTTCACTTGCATACCCACCACGGAGGCAGTGGAGACTGTCAGAAAACGACTACAAGAAGACAGCTCCTTGGAAGACAGGACCAACTTCACACCCGATCAGATTTGCACACTGTTAGACCTCTGCCTTACCACAACATACTTCAAATACAACGAAGGCTTCTACAGACAAAACCATGGCTGTGCCATGGGCTCCCCCGTGTCACCTATTGTAGCCAACCTTTACATGGAGGAAGTTGAAAGAAAGGCTCTTGGCTCTTTCAAAGGAGGAGCACCCAGCCACTGGTACAGATATGTAGACGACACCTGGGTCAAAATCAAGACACAAGAAGTGGAATCCTTCACTGCGCACATTAACGCCGTGGATAAAAACATCAAGTTCACCAGGGAAGACACAAAGGATAACTGTTTGCCTTTCCTGGACTGCGCTGTGCACATTGAAGAGAATGGCAACCTCAACATTGAAGTTTACCGGAAGCCCACACACACGGACCAGTACCTCCTCTTTGACTCCCATCACCCTCTGGAACACAAACTTGGAGTAATTAGGACCCTACACCACCGGGCAGAACATGTTCCCTCTAAGCCTGAAGGGAAAAAGAAGGAACACACACATGTAAAGGAAGCACTGAAAACATGCGGTTATCCTAACTGGGCGTTCATAAAGTCAGCAAAGAGGCACAGAAAAGAAGATCAGACACCAGCGAGGGAGGATAAGAAAGACAGACGCAACAACATTGTCATCCCCTATGTAGCCGGTGTATCAGAGAAACTCAGGAGAGTTTTCTCCAAGCACGACATCCCAGTGTACTTCAGACCAAGCAACACACTCAGACACAAACTGGTTCACCCGAAAGACAAAACTCCAAAACACAGACTGAACAACGTGGTGTATGCGGTACAGTGCAGCGAGGAATGCCCGGACCTCTACATTGGAGAGACCAAACAGCCACTTCACAAGCGTATGGCACAACATAGAAGAGCCACCTCCACAGGACAAGACTCAGCAGTCCATCTGCATCTTAAGGATAAAGGTCACTCTTTCGAGGATGCCAATGTTCACATTTTCGACAGGGAGGACAGATGGTTTGAAAGAGGAGTGAAAGAGGCCATCTATGTCCACTGTGAGCGACCATCTTTGAACAGAGGCGGTGGTTTACGACACCAACTGTCTGCCATCTATAATCCAGTTTTGAGTTCCCTCCCCAGACGCCTTAACGCCCACTCACATCCTGGGCCATCTGACCTCAGGAATTCACATGACAAGGTGGGGCCAGGTTTCACAATGGGCTCACCCGAAACCCTGGCTGATTAGGTCCCACACCCGCTTTCACACCTTGGCGCATGTGATTAGAGGATCACCAGGGGGTCCTTTGTCCCTCCTTGGGGGGATACTCCCACTGGGTTTAAATCTGGGACTCTCGGCCATTTGACCTTAGAACTGAAGAAGCTTCTCGGATGAGAGGTGAAACGTCTTCAAGCAACTTAAAGAAGTCCAGACGCCTTTCTTTGCAAACTCCTTTGACCCTCAGTTCTGACTACCTTCCCTCTCTTTGTTACCATCTGACTACACTTCTCCAGTCCGAACGACATTCCAATGTCATTGCTGTATATCCTGGTAGTGTGTATCAGTGAATCGATGTCTCGTTCACTCTTGGCATACAGCTTGATGTCATCCATGTACAGGAGGTGGCTGACAACTGCTCCGTTCCGTAGTCGGTATCCGTAGCCAGTCTTGTTAATGATCTCACTGAGGGGGTTCAGGCCTATGCAGAACAGCAGTGGGGACAGAGCATCTCCTTGGTAGATCCCGCACTTGATGGTGACTTGTGCTATGGGCTTGGAGTTGGCCTCTAGTGTTGTACGCCACATCCTCATTGAGTTCCTGATGAAGGCTCTTGGGGTCCTGTTGATCTTGTACAATTCTAGGCATTCCAGTATCCAGCTGTGGGGCATTGAGTCATAGGCCTTCTTGTAATCAATCCAGGCAGTGCACAGGTTGGTCAGTCTGGTCTTGCAGTCTCAGCTGACTGTTCTGTCTACCAGTAGCTGGTGTTTTGCGCCTCTGGTATTCTTGCCAATCCCTTTCTGTGCCCTACTCATGTATTGACCCATGTGCCTGTTCATCTTAGCCGATATGATGCCTGACAGGAGCTTCCATGTAGTACTGAGGCAGGTTATTGGTCGGTAGTTGGATGGGACCGGTCCCTTCTTGGGGTCCTTGGGGATCAGGACCGTCCGACCTTCGGTTAGCCATTCCGGGTGTCTCTCGTTAACTAGCAGCTGGTTCATTTGTGCTGCCAGATGCTCGTGGAGTGCAGTCAGCTTCTTCAGCCAGTAGGCGTGAACCATGTCGGGCCCTGGTGCTATCCAACTCTTCATACTGGAGACCCTTTCTTGGATATCTGCCATTGTGATGGTTACTGGACCCTGTTCAGGGAGGTCGCTATGGTCTGCCCTCAGATCCACTAGCCACTAAGCATTGCCGTTATGGGTTGCGTCCTTCTCCCATATGCTCTTCCAGTATTGCTCCGTCTCCAGCCTCGGTGGTGCTGTTCTCTTATTGTTCCCCTGCCACTGAGAGTACACTTTTGCTGGTTCTGTGGAGAACAGCTGGTTTATTCTCCTGCCTTCTATCTCTCTGGTGTACCTCCTCAAGCGGCTGGCCAAGGCTGTGAGTCTTTGCTTGGCAGTTTCCAAGGCCTCAGGTATGGACAGCTTGCTGTATTTCTTATGCACCTTCTTTGTCGCACCTTTCTGCAACTCCGTTAGTTGGCTAACCTCCCTCCGTGCTACTTTGATCTTGCCCTCTAGCCTCCTTCTCCATGGAGGGTACTGCCCCTTGTGGCTGTTCAACTTGTAGCCAAGCATCTCACTGATCACTGCTGCCGTATTGTAGATCAACTTGTTAGTGTCGGTAATCGTGGTTGTAGGTATCGTCCGTAGTGCTGCATTAACATCATCTAGCAGACCTTCTGAGGGTACTTCACGTAATCTTGGTAACCGGCTACGGGGGATCCAGGTTTCAAGCTTGGCCATGATCCTATCTTTCAGGTCAGTTCCTCTCGCACTCAACGATCCTTCAACTATCGCATTTGGGGCTGTGTACCCAATCTCGGGTGGGGGTCATGAGATATATATATACAGCCCCAAGGAGTTAAATAATAATAACATACAGGTCCCCAAACAGAAGATGCAGAAGCCACCTAGTATCAGACAGAATTGCCACCTTAATACACTCTTGCGCCCATGTCCACGGAATCAGGCAAACATGAGAGACGTACCTGTGTGTGTTTGTGTGTGTGTTGACTCAGCAGGGATAATATCTAACGAGAAAATGTCAGAATAATTCATTGAAAGTAATACAGAAAACCTCCAGTGCATTTTAGCCTGTGCCTGAGTTTTATCTTTCCTGTAATACACATCTGCACCATGAGCTGATGGAGATGCAGCACAAAGTGGTGTGGGACTATTTTCTTCTGTGGATAAATACACATTTAGTCGTGCCTATTTACAGAGGCAGGATGGTACAGGTGGGAATTTGAAGTTTGTCACCTAGTGTTGCAGCGTGTGTTGCTGTAATATTTATTATAATATCTATTATATTTTGCTCATTTACTTTTGAAAAGTAAGAAAGCATTTGAGTACAATCCAGCATGTATTTTTAGTCTTTAAGTCTATTTTTTGTTTGTTTGTAACTACAGCCATACTGGGCTCAGAGACAGGTGACCTTTGCATTACACTGCTTGAATTCCTCCTGTGCGGACACACAGACTGAACTCCAGTTGGTGCTACCCTTTAATAATTTGACTTTGAAGTTGTATGTCTATTAGTGTAATTGATATTCAAATGTTCCATACAAATAAAATCCTTCATTAAAACATCCCAGTCAAGAAAACTGAATGCAATAGCACTGGCATGTGACTTTAGCACATAAAGTTTTCTTTTGAGTGCTGGCTACAGTTTGGAAACTGCAGGCCACTGTCCTTCTCAACTGCTCAGCTCACAGGTTCAGAGGAACTGTGTGTTCCAACCTGTGTGCCTCTCATGACCTCCCTTGAAACTCTGCTGCTAAGTTGTGATAATGTATAAATATATAAAGCTTTACACAATATAAACAGATACATAAAATACACAACCTATTGCTAGTTGGCTAAGCCTATCACCAGTTGGTTTCTTTTCTTTCTTTTCCTTTTTGGAGGGGGGGAGGGGGTCATAGGTTGTTAGCTATGACAAAATAGCTAACAAGCTAACCTGAACCTCCTGCGTGTTAGCTATTTTTTTACTACATCTGTCAAAAGTTTTAAAAGGTGCATTTCATCTGGCAAGGACAAGCCACACAAGTAGTCCTTGCCTAGAAATTTAAAAACAGATTTCGATTAAAATCAAAGTGAAAACAATCGCTGTCATAAAACTTCTCGCTTGCCAACATCCATTATACTTCTCACTTGTTTGTATCCATTCTTTACATCACTGCCATCTTGTGGCTGCAGTTGGCTATTGTCTCTGGAAGCAGGATTAATCCTGCTTACCTTTGACTCTACTGACATCCGTAGTATGCTTCAGTTTTATGGGTATGTTTGCGTCTCATTAACAATGGACTGAGCTTGTCAACCTATGAGGCTAGCAACTTTTTTCTGGTTATTTGTACATGCACATTGTGGACAAATCTATATTCTTTCATAGGAAATTGCTAGAAACCACTGTGCTATGACGTTACCTCTGGCTCTGTTTTCACTGCTCTGAGATCAGTTTCTCCACCTTTTACTAGAATTACAATTAAATTAACTTCTGTCTTTCATTGTCATAAGACATATGTTTACTCTTACTTGCCATGACGTAGCGAACTTAGACCAAAATAAGACATTTTTAATAATTTTTAATAATACATTAGCAAAGAAAGCCTTGATGATGGAGAGGGGATATCAACTGCAGATGTAGGCTCCACCAGCATTTTCAAATTAGCATCTAGAAAAACCAGTGGGTTAAATGAATGTATGAAGTTCAACCACCTGTTTTGCTATAACACCATTTTCATTTTTAATTAACATTCTAATTCTCCTGTAAATTTTAACAGTTTATCATGTCCCACAGTGCTCAATGCTTTTATTTCAGCTGCAATTTTGTACAATATTAATAAAATGCTGGCTTGGGGCACACTGTACACCTCCAATGAGCTGAAGGAGGTGGCTGAGAAGAGGGAGGTCTGGTTATCTCTGCTTAGACTGCTGGCTGGCTGGCTGGATGGATGGGCAGTTTGAGTTTTGAAATCTTTTATTTTCAGCAGATATTTTCTGGTTGGTTTCCTTATGTTTATATTCTCAGGCCATCTTAATTCTAGTTTAGTTACAACCTACAAGATCTAAAACACGGGTGCCAGTAGGTCATGAGCAAGACTGTGTAGAACTCGACTGCATCCTGAGGTGGCAATTCAGCCATTTAATTCATGTTACAGCAGCTCATGAGTGAAAGAACATGGTGTAATAAAAGTACTTTTTTCCAAACACTTACATTTATTTAAATTTACTTGAGGGAGGTTAGGGGTTGCCATCTCAGCATCCTGTCACATTCATCTCTTGCTAATGACCTACTAAATTTTATTCAGGTGTGTTACAGCAGGGGCACATTTAAAAGTTTCAGAACAGCAGCCCTCAAGGACTGGAGTTTGACACCCCTGATCTAAAGGATCCACTAACAGTGTCAGTGGACAGCAGCCAGTGGCAGACACCACAGGCCTCCCCTAGAGGGCCCTTGTTCACGCTTTGATGGATCAGAGCTGTTTTAGTGGCACAAAGGTTACTTAAACATAACTATGCAAGTTTTATTGTGGTCGCTGTTGGGTGTATATCACATCTATTACTAGAATTGCACATAGGGTTCTTGAGTTCACTGCAAAAACAACAATTAATCTTCAGGCTAATTGCCACAGAGTGAACGAGAGGCTTTTGGGACCTGATGAAGTTGCCCATATAACCTTATTACCAACAAACAAATGCACCAATTCTTCACCAACACTGTCTTTTTGATTTATATCAGCTGAATCTAAAGCAACCAGCCATTTTAAGAACTTAAATTACTAGTGTGTTTCATGTTTTTTTAAATAAGAATTTAAAATGGGAAATCAGAAATGCTACACAGCTTTGTTGAACTTTTACACAGAAATGTGCCAGTCTGCACAGGCTAAGATAAAACATACTAAGCAACTATGCAGTTTTAATGAAGATTTTCTTAAATTTTAACCACAGTTGTTACAGTGTGTCCTCTCTGCCTTTCAATTTCCCCAAAATGCTTCCAAAATGGTTCTGGCCCTCTTTGTCTCTCTCAGAGCCTGGCACCTCATTCAAAGCTTAAAGTTACACTTAAACAACTCCAAAAAAAGTTAAAGACCCCATCCTTGACATGACAGTCGATGTGTCCAAAAAATAAGGCTGATAAAACAGCTGAGTCCTGCAGTCCTTGAGCGTCATTACTGCTTCTAAGCCAAACGCTGGCACCGCATTCACTCGTCCTGGGCTTTCACAAAGCGTGGGGGTTGGGGAGGAGGGATGGGATTGGGAGGGCATCAGGTTGGGTATGGGTGCCAGCTTCAACTCGTTTCCTGTAGTGACTCAGGCCTCTACGGCAGCGTATGAGTCACTCCTCTAGTTCCGGGATCGATATTCAAAAAAGCAGGCAGACATGAATCAAATAACAATGAGTCAGTGTCAGAGAAAACCACCTCATGGCCATTTAGAAATTAACCACTCCAACTTTTCCTCGTCTCATTTGCTTTCTAACACTTTTTGAAAAGCATTTTTTTAACTGACTTCAGTCTCTTGTTACTCCATTCTGTTGTGAGAAGTTTCGCTCTCTCCAATTCTCAAACTCTCAAACTCTCGCTGTCACCATCCTCTTTTCCTTCCTTCCCTCTCTCTGCTGTCTTCAATCTAATCCACACACACATGCGCACACACACTTTTACTGTAGTCATCTACAAGACTGATTGAAACTCATTTGGTGTCCTATAATAGATGAGTATTAAAAAACTTTCCTCCTCCTCCATGCTATTTGTGAGATTGAATAGAAGGTAAAGTGCATGCCAAAATTAAAGACGAGTTTCCTGTTTGCAGCAGCCGTGTGTGCCTGTGTGTGTGTCTGTATGTGTGTAATGTGGCTACACAAAAGGCATTTGTTGGTAGACAAAAGAAAAAAATCCTCCTCCTCTCCCTTTAACACCTTATTCTTTGCAGAAAATACTTTATCAACTTTACAGGCTTCAAATTGTGAAACAGTCACATGCACACTGCAGTTATTAGGCGAACATGAAATGCATGTAAGAAACAAATGACAAAATGAGTCAAAATTATGGTGTACTATAATCTACATATAAAAAAGACATGTAGGATCCAGGTAAAGTTAGCCATCTAAACGCTCTATTCCAGAACTTCTAGTATGCACAGTCAGAGACATTAGAAGAGACAGACACACAACAAATGGAAATCTGTGGACATTAACAAGGGAAAACACTTTTAAAGAACTTGTTTTTTGAGGGAAGTTTGGGCAGTTTAATCAGGTTGAGGTGACCATTGAACTCAAAGGATTTTTTAGATTAAAAAAGTGAATAAGTGCCCAAAAGTGTTTCCAGACGGCTGCCCAGTTGCAAAACTATGTCCTACAAGGAATTTGGCACATTAAATGTAAAGTGTTCTGAAAGCAACCTCAATCACATTAAGCTTGAATGTCACATAGTAAACAATACTAAACAATTCAAGTGTTCAACCCTCCAGCAAAACAAGCTCAAACAAGTTCAAAACCAGCTAGGCTTTCAATTATTTATTAATTTGTTGGGTTTGTATCACAGTCTTATCTGTGACTCCTGAAGTGGATCCACAGTGTGAGGGTATGAGTGGAGAAGCTTGCTAAAGGTGGTGGCCAGCAGGCTACCACATACATAGATATATACAGTGGCTTGCAAAAGTATTCGGCCCCCTTGAACTTTTCCACATTTTGTCACATTACAGCCACAAACATGAATCAATTTTATTGGAATTCCACATGAAAGACCAATACAAAGGTGTACACGTGAGAAGTGGAACGAAAATCATACATGATTCCAAACATTTTTTACAAATAAATAACTGCAAAGTGGGGTGTGCGTAATTATTCAGCCCCCTTTGGTCTGAGTGCAGTCAGTTGCCCGTAGACATTGCCTGATGAGTGCTAATGACTAAATAGAGTGCACCTGTGTGTAATCTAATGTCAGTACAAATACAGCTGCTCTGTGACGGCCTCAGAGGTTGTCTAAGAGAATATTGGGAGCAACAACGCCATGAAGTCCAAAGAACACACCAGACAGGTCAGGGATAAAGTTATTGAGAAATTTAAAGCAGGCTTATGCTACAAAAAGATTTCCCAAGCCTTGAACATCCCACGGAGCACTGTTCAAGCAATCATTCAGAAATGGAAGGAGTATGGCACAACTGTAAACCTACCAAGACAAGGCCGTCCACCTAAACTCACAGGCCGAACAAGGAGAGCGCTGATCAGAAATGCAGCCAAGAGGCCCATGGTGACTCTGGACGAGCTGCAGAGATCTACAGCTCAGGTGGGGGAATCTGTCCATAGGACAACTATTAGTCGTGCACTGCACAAAGCTGGCCTTTATGGAAGAGTAGCAAGAAGAAAGCCATTGTTAACAGAAAACCATAAGAAGTCCCGTTTGCAGTTTGCCACAAGCCATGTGGGGGACACAGCAAACATGTGGAAGAAGGTGCTCTGGTCAGATGAGACCAAAATGGAACTTTTTGGCCAAAATGCAAAACGCTATGTGTGGCAGAAAACTAACACTGCACATCACTTTGAACACACCATCCCCACTGTCAAATATGGTGGTGGCAGCATCATGCTCTGGGGGTGCTTCTCTTCAGCAGGGACAGGGAAGCTGGTCAGAGTTGATGGGAAGATGGATGGAGCCAAATACAGGGCAATCTTGGAAGAAAACCTCTTGGAGTCTGCAAAAGACTTGAGACTGGGGTGGAGGTTCACCTTCCAGCAGGACAACGACCCTAAACATAAAGCCAGGGCAACAATGGAACGGTTTAAAACAAAACATATCCATGTGTTAGAATGGCCCAGTCAAAGTCCAGATCTAAATCCAATCGAGAATCTGTGGCAAGATCTGAAAACTGCTGTTCACAAACGCTGTCCATCTAATCTGACTGAGCTGGAGCTGTTTTGCAAAGAAGAATGGGCAAGAATTTCAGTCTCTAGATGTGCAAAGCTGGTAGAGACATACCCTAAAAGACTGGCAGCTGTAATTGCAGCAAAAGGTGGTTCTACAAAGTATTGACTCAGGGGGCTGAATAATTACACACACCCCACTTTTCAGTTATTTATTTGTAAAAGATGTTTGGAATCATGTATGATTTTCGTTCCACTTCTCACGTGTACACCTTTGTATTGGTCTTTCACGTGGAATTCCAATAAAATTGAGTCATGTTTGTGGCTGTAATGTGACAAAATGTGGAAAAGTTCAAGGGGGCCGAATACTTTTGCAAGCCACTGTATAAGAGTGGAGGAAAAAAACAGATACAGCACAGTACTGTGATAATTATAAACATGTCGCCTCCTCTCAGGCTCGTTTGACCTGATAGGAGGCGATTTTTCTGCAAACAGCTGCAGTTTGACTTGTACTGACTGCAGTCGCTCTCAGAGAGATTTTTAAAGGTTTGCAAATAATTGCTATCGAAAGTATGATGCAAACAGCAGTACAACTCCAGGGGACTCAACTTAGCTGGATGCCAGCCGGTTGTATTCTGTTGAACAGGAAGGTTCTTGAGTGCAAATGTAATACTTACATAGATACATAACACATCTTGACTATTGACTATTTACTGTGGGTAAAGTATTGTGATAATATCATATCGTGAGGTGTCTGGTGAATCCCACGTCTTCAATAATCATTTTCATTAGAGCACCCCATAAGCAAAATAAAGGCTAGATGACTATCCCACCTTTGACCTTTGTAGAAGACGGGGCTTTAAAATTAGAAAAATTGAAGGGGCTGCTTTGTGGCACCAAAAGCTGTACCATGGTAACTGCCTTTGAAATCCCTCTTGGCTTGGGGCCATGGGACAATTCTATTAGCGGTTTTAGCCTTGATCCAGCCTTGTATTTACTTGTGGGTGAATAGAACAAAGAACTGAAAGTAAATCTACATGCACACTTGGAAGAGATCAAATCACAGGCAGTTTTGGGCAGGAGGAGGGATTACCGTCAGCTCTCCATTATGCCATGGGTGTGGTGTGGAGCTCATAAAAGACAGGAACAGACTTGTTGGAGGAAAATAAACTACTTGAACGCAGTGTGCACAAATGAATTTTCAAAAAATGAGAGAGAGATCTAGTCCACAAGGGACCCAGAGCCACTATCGAGCCATTAGTTAGAGAGGAAGAAGAAGCAGAAGCCAAAGAAAATCTCTTTATATTGTTCAGAGACAAACTTACAGTGAAATTCAGATTTTCAGATTTTATTCTTAAAGGGATTCACACGGTGGTGTACACATTGACACACAGATCCAGTAAAACAAAATTACCCAAGCTGGCTTCAGTGCAGCTCTGGTCCCAGACTGGGTCTGGGCTCCATAGAACTGGTTGGACAGTTCAAGGTTCAAGGTTCTTTATTTGTCACATGCATAGTTATACAAGTATAACACACAGTGAAATGCAACCTGACACGCTCCTCGACATGTACAAAAAAAACCAAAAAACTATAAGACATCCAGAGTCTTATAGTAACATTTTGCCATAAAACCTGTTTTTTTATAACCTATTATTATCCACCAGCTTGCCAGCGATCTGGTTAGTGTCATGGTTTTCCCCTTATTAGAATACCCTAAGGAACATTTTATACAGTTAAAGATACTTTTTTTTAATAACACCACCCTTCTTCTGTGCCTGCCTCTCCATTAGAGCATGTATGTGCTGTGCTGTGGCATGACTGCTCACCATATGGCAGCAGGGACACGGAGAATCTCTTGCTCTCTAGTTTTCTCTCTGTGTGCCAAGCTCTGCTGTTCCTCCTCCATCCCTTCCCCTCCCTCTCTTCCGTCAGAGAACTCACCATGCTGAGCTGCCTGGGTGTACTCTCACCTCCCCCACTCCCTCCATCTATCTATGCTCCCATCCTTTCCTTATATCACGCTTTCTCTTATGCCCCTACAGTTTCTGTTGGAAATCATAACTTTTTATGAAGCTGGGTTTGAAGGTTTGAAATCTTATAGAAAAAGAACAGATTATAGTTTCGGGAAACCCCACCAAAGGGAGGAGGGAGGGGGGATTATTCCAAAACTGACAGTGGTAATTTAGTACGCATCATGATGAGCATACAGTACGCACTGCTTCTCAGCTTGCTAAATGATTTTCTCTTTCTTGTCATTTCTTCCTCTACTTTTCTCACCTCCCGTTCCTGCTCCTTCTCCTCATATACTTCTCTGACTGCTTTTCCACCCACTCTCTCCTCATCCTCGCTCTTTCTCACTTCTTGCCTCTCCTTTTCTTTACCACTCTAATGTGCCTTCCTCATTCTGTTGAAATGATGCTCATCTTGCGATCGGGAAAAGCGTCTCTGGAAATAAAAATGTATCTCGACTCTTCCGACTAATTTCATCACTGGTTTGTCACCGTCTGAAGCAAGCAGCTCTCGCTCACGAAGGCCTCTGCTGCAGGGAATGCCTGTGCGCTCAATATAATTTCACTCCTTGGTTTATCTCAGTAGAAGTAAGAAAGCCTGCTTTTAAACTGCATTCAACAACAGTCAGCCAGTGTTTTGTCTTGTGAGCAGCCCTTGTTTCCAATCAAACAAGACAAAGGGCAAATTAACTGTACAGAAAAGATGGACATAGTCGTGACAGACTCGGACATGTTTGGAATTCTCTGTCAACATTACTTTCAGTACTTTTAAAGTATTTATAGCACCCTATAAATCTCCATTACAATGTGAGGGGCGTTCTCTCAGTGTTGTTAGTCAAGGTCTGTGCCTCATCCCGGTTCTCTGCCGAGGGGCTGCTCGAAAAGCACAGAAGCAGCGGAAAAATGGCTAAAAAGGAAAAAATGTGAGGAGAGGAGTGAGAAGAAACTCTGGCTCTGTCACATAGACTTAATTACTCAGCTTCACACACGCTAACATACAAACACACACATATAAATAGACAAATACCAAGGGATGACTTTTTGGGGGGGAGGGGATTATTTTTAAGATGAGATAAAGCACCGAGTGTAGAACAGTGAAGGAGAGTGAGTGAAATGAAGCCAAGCTGTAAGACAAAAATAAAAAAATAAAACACAGAACAAAAGATAAATTTAAGGAGAGAGCGAGAGAGAGAGAGGCGGGACAGATGGAGAGAGCACCAGAGCCAACAGTGGAGCTAAGTGGGTAGTGTGCTCCCCAGACAGCGCTCCATATGGCCTGGCAATGCCATACACAGCCAGGCAGCACAAACACACGCATACACACTGCACTCAGACACACACAAGTACCCAAACACTCCCCACACAAACAATCAAATTCGCACACGTAGTGCATATTGACACATTAATTACCATGTACCCACACATGTACAGAGTTCAGTCTGAGGAGCGATGCGACTCCAGCCACTCTTTTAAAGAATACTAAACCATCACGTTTGATGTGTTGATATCTGGTGTTTAAAGGCACCAAATTTACTCCAAAATTAGGTTAACAACGGCAGAGATTTGTCCAGCTGGACAGATTTAAATTTTACCGTGTAAAGGGCACTTTTTTGCAGCCTTCAGTTGTCTGTTCACAGAATACATACTGTATGTACAACATTTGTTCGTGTGATGTCGAGCCAAGAAGTGACAAGAAACTTTTTTTTTTAATCGTCACTCTCAGATATTCGTCAGATATTGCGTACTCTTCGTGTTGCTCCCAAGCATTGAAAAATTTGGAGGGTTGTGTCAGGAAGGGCATCCTGTGTAAAAGGTTTGGCAGTTCAAATATGGAGATCACAGTGATTCCATACCCGATTGGTCCGGGCCTGGAAGGAGGCGGCTGTGGCGACCTCTGAAGGGAGCAGCCCAAAGAAGAAGAAAAACAAAGATGGCTTCTAATGCAGTTTTAGTAAGTCCTATAAAATTTGCCAACACCACACGTAGCAGAAAACAGGAAGGTAGATTTTGCCCATTTATCTGACAGAAAAAGCAGAAGGTGAGATAAAGTGACCAGCAAACTTTACAGCCCTTCACAGTTACTACTTTGATTTTATGTTCAGAAAACCTCTACACATCGCAGCAGTGAAGAATAATAAAGTAATACTTGTATGCTCCATTATTTAATCTTCTAAGGTCTAAACCATCATCTGTGACCCTACACCTAACCCTAAATTATTATTTTTTTAATCTATTTTGGTCTTTCCCAATTAAGGTGCTTGTTGGATTGTCTTTAGAGTTGGAAGCCCTGCTTCGGAGGGTGCAATCATTATCTGAAACCGCAGTTTCAGAATCAGAATTAGAGAAACTTTATTAACCCCAGAGGGAAATTAAGTTGTCATAGCAGCAAATATACAACAAACATCAAGCACTTATATAAAATGAGTGTAGAAACAGAGATATTAGTAGATAAATATTAAGATAAATAGACAAATATAGGGATATAGGTATAAATATACATATACAAATAAATATAAAAGGACAACTGTGTGCAGATATTTGTTTGTTTTATACCTCGGTTTTTGGTGATGGTTTTGATTCGTAAACTTTTTTGAAGGGGGGGCTGGTTGAAAACTGGAAGGAATGAGAATATTTGTCCTGGTCCTGGGTCTATAGGGCTACCCTTTTGATTTTTGACTTTTAAGTTTGATGAATTATGTAGCTGGGAGGGACACATAACAATGGGGGAGGAAGTAAAACTAAATGCCAAACACACTAAAACAGGAACTAGTGGATATATTAGAAAAGGATGTTGAATATGGAGCCGCTAAGCAGGATGAAAGGATAGACTACAGAGGAGATTCATGGATGTAGTAAAGGAGGATATACAGAGGGTTGGCGTGAAAGAGGCACACAGGGATACGGTGAGGTGGAGGCAGATGAGTCGCTGTGGCGTCCAAGGGTAGGGTATATTTAAATCATGCATCTGAAACAAATTCAGAGCTGATCTGTACAAGCCTTATCCCTCCAGTAACAATTCAAAGAAATTTTGACCCAGCACCCTTGCATAATGCAAGTTATTTTGCTGCCTCCAGAAGCTTCTCTTCCCTTTGCATTGTGATTTTTCTAGTAGTTTCTTCACTAAATTTGTCTGCTGCTTTTTTACATATTAAAGGTGGCGACTGTTCAAAGGTTTAAGGGCAAATAAGTTGATTGTTTCTCAGTGACAATCAACGGATTGTCACTGAGAAAAAGAATGAAGTTTAGTCCCCTTGAAAACCACAAATGGACCCTCCAAAAAGCACATGTGCATGGTCCATGTGTGATGTTTCAGAAAAAGGGTTCATATTTGGGTTCATGACAAAAAACGTTCTCCAGTGCAACACTAAGCTACACACTTGAACGTCTTTGTTTGAGTCACACTAATCATATCATACATTTTCCATCCTTTCTGCTGAAGTCTGTATAGCAACTTCCAGTCAAAACTATTCACATAACTGATGCTCACTGTGAGTCTTATCCAGTACACATGGAAACCTCTCACACATACAGAAATGTGAGCGTGTGTCAGGTCCCTTCCAGATTCCCGCTGGAGCAGAGACTTGCAGGAAGACCAGGATAACAGCCAATCCCTGAAGGGAGTAAGGAAGTGACTCCTCGCCAATCCCAGGGCTCACCGAGGTTACTACGGGGCTGCTGGGCCACTGCCATGGTACCCTGCCATCAGGGGACACCTGGCCAACCACATTTGTTGATGTGAGGTGTAAACATCCTTACACTACAGTACGTCCATGCTGCCTCTACATTAGCTCTGAGGGAGCGATGAAGATGTAACCAGTCTATGGGAACTGTCCAAAAAAGTGTCAACCCTAATCAGAGACAATAATCACTCAATATTATGAAGGCTGTACTTCCAAATGTCATGTAATTATTTCAACAACTTTACACAAAAAAAAGCTGAAATTCAATTTCATAAAAACCTGGGTAATTATTAAGACCATTAATTTTGGCAAATTAGTATTCTAATAAACACAGGGTACTGCACAAAATATGATAAAATATTAATAAAACAAAATGTACTCATTTAAAATAACACAAGTTCTTTACTGACGTACATGTGACAATAGTAAGATAACTGGATGAAAGCCCTACATATGGTGATTAACTACAGCTGAAGGGTTACTTGTTCCCATACAGACAGAGAAAACGCTACAACTCCTGGTTTTATTTTTTTTATTTTTGGGGGGGTGGGGTTTTAAATAGATTGAAAAAGAAGACATGAGATTAACTGAAAAAGGGCACAGTATTCAAGTTTAGAACAAAATGTTTTTTCTCACACAGCTTCCAGATTACCAGCAGCTCCACCAGCAGCTCACCAGAAGTCCATTGCTGTGACTACTGAGCTAATCAACCTGACAAACGGTTGGCATAAACTGACAATAACGAGCCAGGTTTCCTTCCTACGGTTGTTACAATAATTCTGTGAGTTATAGAGATGTCAATCCAGAACCAGTTCTTGTATAGAACCACTTCCCAGTAGTCTGTTTGCCTAACGATTCCGCTTATCGGTTCCACTTGTACTTGAGCTACAATCAGCTGATTACAGTTGGGCACCTGCACAGATAGCATGCTAAGGCTAAATTAGCCAAGAACCCAGAGTGATGTTAAAGCTGAGTGAATGCCAACCCCAGCCCAGCAGCCAGACCCTGAACTTCAACAGGTCACAAACGCATGAACAGTCAGACTGTAGCCTCCATTTCTACAGCTCATTTTTCGACAGTAAAATCACCATGGCGATGGCTTTAAAGTCTCTTTGTGTTGGTTTCCATCTTTGCTTTGTGTTCACACCTAAATGCTAGGAGAAAGATCATACGTGTGTCCTCATTAGGATAGGGATTTGTGTTAGTGTTGGCCTCTAGCCCAATGGCTTAAATTGTTAAATGCTAATTATAAAACAATGTGTTTCAGGTCATTTTACAGAAAAACGCAAAAGTAATGTATTGAGTAGTATAGTGAATTATTGTCTCCTGGGAGTAACGAACTGCATTACTTTTAAGAAAAGTGATGCAGTCCACTCCACATCCACTCCACTCTGATCACAACAAAGAGGGGGAATTCCTCCAACATGACCACACTTTGCAACGCAAATGAGCCAATGAGAATCGATAAGAGAATCCAATGAAAATCTCTAAAATCTTATGAATTCCCATTCCCAGTGAGTAAACACTATACCGAGGTGTACATAATAACTAGTTGATCAGCTCGTATCGAGTTGCTCAAAAGCCTGCCGCACCATACCATAATGTTATTTAAATAAACAAATCGTATTCTCTCAACTTCATTAGACACATATTTAAATAATAGCAAAATTCCACAGCTGAGATGCCTTATATGCTGCTAACTGGCAATAGATCCTGTTCATCAGACTTAATCTTTCTGGCTAACAATGCTAACTCAACTAGGTCAGTAGGTGATCAGCTTATTAGCCACTATGATAAGCTACAATAAGCTAAAAACACTTCAAAAGTCATAAACCAGGTACCACATTATCTAGGTTCTTTAGACTGTCTGTGCTAGACGCACTGTTTGAATTTCTCTTGCTGTAGCTTTTTAGCTGCAGCTAAATATTACTGACACTATGTTTGCAAAGAGGAAAATACAAAACTTTTGATTCTTTTGGAAAAGATCATTTTTGAGTAATGTTAAGCTATAGTACTACTATGAATTCAACCCAAGTGCAGCCTAGTGTTTGGTGAGGAATTAAAAACTTCATCCTATCACGAGCCAGTTACGGCTAAGGACAGATTATCAATCACAGTAAAAATTAAAAGCTGAACAATTCAAGGCCTAGCAGACAGTGCTTGGCTACAGCTCCCTCACCACACCGGTAAATGAAAGCACACTGATCTCTGAGTTTAAGTCTTACCACTATCCAGGTGGACGGGTTAAAAAATAATCCAACAAAATAAAGTTATTATGAAAGAGGAAAGTATCATTTACTCACACCAGGCTGTACTTAATTGTTGTTTTTATTGGTATTTTAATCCTATGGTGTCTCTATTGGCCACTCTAGGAAGTGAAGTTTTTGACATTTCCACATTTTGTTCATTTTTTAGGCCCCAGATGCTGCTAGGTGGTGTCTGCTCAATGCATTTTTATTTTAATTTAACCAAATCTCAGAAATTACATGTATGTTTGAAGTAGCTCAGCAGTTATTCCGGCGGTTGCTTTACAGACATGATATTATCTCTGTTTATCCAGTGCCCATGAAAGGCTGAAGGAATAGTGCTGTAATGTCTGGTGTTCACAGGAATTGCGTGGGGAACACGAACCGGAAAAGCGCAGATTGTATAATGTTAAAAATGAGGGTCATATTGTGGGATTCCTCAGAGAAGCAGATGTGCTCCAGCTGACTTACTCTGTAATCCCACCTCACTTTCTGATCCAGCGACACACTCACACACACTCCAACACACATACAGTGCAAATAGCACATAAACAAGCTTTATCCTTTGATCATTGTGTGGCAGAAAAAAACAATTTCTGGCTGCAGACGTCACTGCAAACAGGAATGCATGGAAACCCGGTTTTCAGCGCACAAATAAGCCAGCGAATACGGGGGTCCTCGTATGACATCAAAGAGTGTTTTTAAAGCAGAACTGGCAATTCAGGTCTGTATTAACGACTACTGATCAAATAAGCAGACTTTAAAACACACACACAGACAGACACACACGCAGCGGTGGAAAGATGATCACTGAGCAGTTCCATTATAAAGAATTGTTTCTGACCAACCCATCAAGCATCCAATTCCCACTAATTGGAGATGAGATGGGAAGGGTTATTTCGGAGAAAGCTAACCTCTAACCACCTGCACTCTCAGTAGGATGTTTGCTGGAAAGCTTGCAAATGAACTGGAGTGTTCAATTTACAAGTTTGTAGAAGTAAATAGGCTTTGCTGGCAACGCTAAAGCCCAAAGTATATTTCACACAATAAATCTACACATGAAAGTTTCGTTTTTGCAATAGAACCATTGGAGTTTCCTAGATAATTGATTGACGCGAGTATCATGATCAAGCTTCTGCCGTACTTGGATTGCCTTGTTATCGTATTCGCCAACAAACGACTGCACAAGCTCAGCAAACAGACGTTCCTTCATACAATCCTGCATCAAACTCATAGGTGACTTTTTTAATAATAGATTGCGTCCAGTTTTTCATAACTTTGTACTGTTTTAACTAAAGGATGCCAATTGAAAAGCTGAACATTATTCTAGTGGTTAATGTTGAGTTTTTACTTTCACTTCCTTAAGAAACCAAGAAAATACTACAACAAAAAAATTTGCAGTACTATTCTTGAAACCTGATGCAAAGTTGGAATAAAGATGGCAGGAAGAAGCAACTTTACTGATAAGCATTATTTGTAGGTATGCCATGAAAACATTTAATCACATACTGAATAAAAGGACCTTCACCCTACAGATGAAAGCTCGGCCTGACGATATACCATTTCTATTGAAAAGTACTGACAAGGGGTGGAAGAAACAATCGGTACTGTATATCTCGCAATAATTTCTGCAGCAATACAGGGACACCAAATATCGATATTTTATCAAATAAAACAAAATACAGTGGGAATACGATGAATAAGAGGTCTCATCTCATGCACCCGTAAACTTACATTGAATCAAATCTGAATGAGTCTTGGCAAATGAGCATGACTCAAGGAGACTCGACTTAATGGGCTCAAGTTAGTTGTATTCTGGTTATATATCTATAGAACAGGAAGATAGCTTACAGATGATTTAACATGTCCGTCCAAAATCCCCAGTCATTATACACTGGGTTGAGATCTGATGATTTTGACACTAATCAAACCATTCAGGGACCCATATACCTTATAGATGGGGGTAGTGTTATTCTAGGAGACCACTCCATTGGGATAAATGTGTCTTATAGTCAGAGGATAAGGGTGATCCCCCCAAAAAACTTTACTTTGATTTGCAGTGGCTTTTTCCCCGAAAGCTGGGGTATCAAACATAGGGATCCCAAATCTGGCCCACTACATTAGGTTTTGAAAGAGGGCATACGTTTTGGACTTTTAACTGTATTTTAAAAGGTGGAACAGCTTTTGCTACTGATAAAGACCTTCCCCATGACCATTCATATGACACAAAAGTAAATAAGTAAGTAAACACTGAAATGACAGGAAAGTTCCTGTTTTTTCACTATCTACTACAGGAGTTTCAGTTTTTTACAGTGGGGCCACATAGAAAAAATGAATTTTTAGTGAATTAACAAAATGTTTCTATTTCGTGGCTCAAGAGTTGGGAGTTCGCCTTGTAATTGGAAGGTTGCTGGTTCGAGCCCCGGCTCGGACAGTCTCGGTCATTGTGTCCTTGGGCAAGACACTTCACCCGTTGCCTACTGGTGGTGGTCAGAGGGCCCGGTGGCGCCAGTGTCTGGCAGCCTCGCCTCTGTCAGTGCGCCCCAGGGTGGCTGTGGCTACAACGTAGCTTTCCATCACCAGTGTGTGAATGTGTGTGTGAATGGGTGAATAACTGGATATGTAAAGCGCTTTGGGGTCCTTAGGGACCAGAAAAGCGCTATATAAATACAGGCCATTTACCATTTACCATTAATAATAACAGGTTAGTCTGGCCAATGAACTACTAGAACTTTTTCTGTAATTTAATAACTTAAGATGTCTCAGGGATTAAGTGTGTAGTTACACTTCTTTACACTTATAGAAAGGGGGAGTTTCACTCATCCAGCCCACTAGAGATCAAAGTGGGCTGTATGTGGCCCACAATGTAAAATGAGTTTGACATCCCTCCTCTAAGGGGTCAAATGTACCCAAACCATGTCAGCAAAATGTCCCACACAGTAACATGACACTGGATTCACCTAGCAAGCAGCCAGCAAACAGCTAACAGCCAGTTAGCTTGAAGAGCATTTCAGACTGTATGTAGGGAGAGTGTTTTCCAGGTAGAAAGCTGCATTATGCTAGCTAGGGGACAGTGCTTACCTTCTCTATGTTACATAGTAGGTGAACATAGCAGTTTCTTCTTTTCATTCTTCATCTCTACCTAAAACTGTTTTATGTGTCTTCAGAAGCATGCATCCAGGCTAAAAGTTTGTGTACAGCACCGGCTTCCACCAACAAATCTAGTGAGTAAACATGACCAGAACTAAACCTAGTTTAGATACTCCACTGACATTCCCATTCTTTCTAAAGGAAACGATAAAGCCTTTCAGCTGAGACATTGCTGCTAATTCAGCTTTTTAGCAGTCTTTAGGATGCACCATTTCCCATAACCCTCAGTGCTTTGTGGCCTCAACGTCACAGCTCAACAGAAGAGTACAGGGATCACAGCTAGCTTACAACTCTATAAAAAAGACCGAACACTTATAGGTTACTAGACAGCAGAGATTATATACAGCTAAAACAAAGAGAGGATTGCTAAGCATTTGAGATATGGACGAAATCAAATCACTATACTCTCCCTGACAATCTTCAAGGTTTTTCTAATGAAACCTGAAGTTTTTTTCTGCCATCACCAAGTTTGAAATGCCAAAGATTGTATAAATTCAGAAATCCGCATCGAAACCAAAAAAATGTAACATTGCATCTGATTTTAGAAGGCAAGAAAACAAAACATAAATCCCATTTGCTTTTGAAA
This sequence comes from Oreochromis niloticus, assembly GCF_001858045.2. Classification (NCBI taxonomy): domain Eukaryota; kingdom Metazoa; phylum Chordata; class Actinopteri; order Cichliformes; family Cichlidae; genus Oreochromis; species Oreochromis niloticus. The sequence goes on along the minus strand of NC_031978.2, from coordinate 29,203,311 downwards.
CTTGGATTTAAGAATCTTAGGTGGTTTTTTTCTAAAGGAAAATGATGCCTCATGTTGCATAAATTTGTTCGAACATGTGAGAGGAAGATGACGCAAAAGTCACACAACCACATGATAGAAGTCATTCCTCCAGACGAGCAGTTTTGGCAGAAGAGACAAGCAAATTGTGAGACACGCAGAGCATCTGAATCCAGCCTTTAGCCAGCCACTCTACGGAGGAGGAAGATAACATCAGCTAGTCTCTAATGACTCAGGCTCTGGACTGGACTCATCAGACCAACCATGTCCATCTTTACAGCGGAAGCTCTGTAGGTTGCAGCCTGACAGATGACAGACAGCAATTGGTCTGTTTGTGTGTGTCTTAGAGACACAGAATGCTAAAATAAAAGTTTAATAAATATAAAAAATAAATTTAAAAGTCTAAATGATGTGCCGTGTATTTCTGTTCCACTTAAGGTATTATGCAAATTGCATAATAATGGCTTGAGTCACACTTGCAAAAAATAGTCACCATCATGTGTGTTTATCTTTAATACCACTGATTCATCTGAGGTGTAAAACTGAATTTCACAACAAACATGAGAAACACCGTCTTGATTGGAGATTGAGGCCAGAAAGGCAACGTGACCCTAAAGTGACGCAAAAGCAAATGTTAGCTCGCATTTTTAGCAACTTAGGGCCAGTTCCACATCGATGGGGTGGTATTGACCTGGTGGTTAAAGAGCAGCTGTTGGCACTCACCGGACGTCATTTTGCTGCGGGGGTTTCTTCTGTCCAACCAGGTTCACTGTTCGGGCTTGGATAGGCTTTTCTTCTCTGAAAAAAACAAAGTTAGAAAAGTGCAGTTAGTCCAGCGTTTTGCTATGATTTTGTCTGATTTATGTGCTTCGTCCTCCTAACATCCAACAAGTCACCAGTGGCAGCCTTGGGGTAAGGGCTAGGGTTAAGTTCACATCTGTCCCTTTATAACTTCTACGAGGCATCTGCCCTGAATCCTACTGTCTGACAAAGCATGGCAGACTTGTCTTAAAGTTTCTCTCCTATAAGTTGAAACACCTAAGAATGACAATTAGTCCAGAATTCAGTTACATATTGGTTCATTTTGGTACATTACATGCTAGCTTCCTAATGTGGCATTATTTTCTCAGTCCTTATTCAATTTTATTTATTTATTTTTTCAAATTTACTTGTTCAGATTTAGCAGAAATCTGCTTGAAACAGGTTTGAATCAACACTTTTTATGTTGGGAGCGATCAGGATACGGCCAGGCATCGATGACGGGCCTTAGACAACACTGACATGCTTTCAGTATGTCCACTGACACATCCACAGTGTGATTCAAAACCATCTCATCCATAAACATGAACAGCAGGCTCTGATCAGTCTGATCACAGAGGGAACTCAAGAGAGAATTCCCCGCCAACACCCACGCTGTCTAAAACAGAAGACGTTTCTTTTTATTGTCAATACCGTGGGTACCCCACTCGTTCATTATAAGACACTTTTGGCACATCAGCAATCGAGATATATCTTCTACTGACTGTTTAAGTGCTTATACAGTGACAGTAAAGGTAGCTTTGAGAACCTTGGGTTACCCTGGTATAGAATATGACATTTCTTTCAAAAAAGGGGGTAAAAAAAAGTACTGTCTTACTTTGTACATGGTACGAAACTCCTAGTGAAACATCCTTGGGTTGTGTAATCCATCATAGTAAGCATCAAGGCTGAATATTTCATGGTAAAGATTCCACTGTGTTAGCTTAAAATCACAGCCTAATATTTGGTACAGTAATAGATTCAATATTATATGAAACTAAAACTTATTTGTAATTCATACAAAAGGCAGAATTCAGCGCCCTCATAGCCTACATGACAGTTAGAACTACTAAGCTGTATCTTAGGCACAGGCTAAGCAAGCACATCTTCAGAAGCTAGAAGATGTCTTTCTAGAAGGTGTTACTGTTCAAATAAACTCTCATACATGCACAGTTCGTCTGTTAAATATGTCAGACAAGCAGAAATTCCATAAGAGGTGCATGTCTAACTCTAACCAGGTCAGCAGTCAAATTTGAGAACATATCACATATGTATAGAACAAAAGATTCTTCATCTATTTGAGCTTCTGGTGTTTCCTCTGTTTTTTGTCTTCAAGCTGAGACAAGTAACACATGAGAGCCCTCTATAAAAATAGAAAAATAAGTTATCAATTTGAGGAACCTTTAACATACAGTACTTCTACACTGTACACCCATTAGGTGGTGCATCTAGGATTAGAGTTAAGTTGACGTTTTTGCCTGTTTGGAGCAGCCAAAGTCCTCCCTGTCACGGTCCTTGACTCGGCATCCAGGGAGCTGTGGGAGGCTGCGGTGGCCACACCCTCGGGCTGGGCCGCCTCCAAACCACCTGCGTCCCATCTGAGGCAATCACCGGAGGACTACTTCAGCCAGCTCTGACGGCTTCTCCTTGCCAGTCCGTAAGTCTCCTCCCAGTGTGACCAGCGTTCACTCCACAGTCCTGCTCTACCTGTAAGCGTCGGCAATTTATGGAGTCTAGCTGTTTCGCTCCTGGCAACCTGCTTGCTGTTAACTGTGTCTCCCCTTTCTGTTGCAGTTTCCCCACGGTCCCGATTACGGCGCTCCTGGGCTCCATGCTCCTCATCCCCCCCCTCCCGCGGCATGAGCCTTAGTTTTTCGTTTCCTTAGCTTTGTTAAAAGATTCCTCAGTTAAATAAAACTTGTACATAGTTCTGAGCTTTGGTGTGCTGAGTCTGCTTTTGGGGTCCTGTTACCTGTACACTCCGTGTTTTGTGACACTCCCATAGTCTGGTGACTTGTCAGGAGTGTACCCCAGGTCTTGCCCTATCACAGCAAGGACTGGCAACTCTGAATTAGACAATGTTTGAGAAAATGGATGGATGGAACACTGAAATGAAAAAGCTTTTAGAAGAAAAACTGTAATACCAAAATGGATGTATGAGACTACAATTTAGCATGTGGCTTTGAACCCAACAATAACTCTAAACCTAGATGGGTCACCAGCGACCACGTTTTAATGGGTAATGGCCATGGAGTTTCTGCTTAACACCGGATAAAATGCACACATTTATATTGAATTTAAACCAGAGTGTGGCCAGAGACACCACTCATCGATTATTGAACTGTGCTACTTTCCTTTGCTTTTGATTTCCATTTTTCTACCTCAGATCATTGAAAGCAGAATACAAATCATGCCCATTATTGCTGTGGCTTTAAAGTGAGGTTTGTACGCATGCACTGTGAACATACGCACATTAATAGAAAGTAAACTGATGTGAGTATATCTTAAACAGCTCATAAGTGGAGCGTATTCTCTGCCTCTCTGCATTACAGCCCACACTTCCCTACTCCTGGTACACTTAGCACGCATGTATTAGTCAACCAACCAGTGCAGCTTTTCAGTGCAGACCCAATCGTACGAACACATACACACACACACACATACACACAGCTTTGCTAACTCAATCCAAACACTGGTGAGAGGAAACAGTGCTGAAGCCTATATAGGCTTGGACATGTGTGTGCTGACAGCCCGCCTTATCCGCATCTTCCTCACTATGACATGAGTGAATCCACAGCTCTTTAATACATCACTGAAAATGATGCATAACCACTTAGGGCCGCAGCTATATACTGGACATTTCCTTCTTTAGAAGCAATGAATCGATCTTCCGTTCCAGTGCTGGGCCATCGTTCCGCACAGAGGCTTAAAATAGAACAGGGACGTAAAGCTTGAGGAGCGCCTCTCTTAGGTGGGTCATTCTGCCTTTCTATTTGCACATGTAAGCGTGTGGCTCCCGTGCATAACATGCAGAAAACATGAGAAAAGGCGTCGCTTAAACTTGATGCATTTTCTGGTCCTGGGGTGGGGGGGGTAAGGAGTGTGGGGGATGGTGGAGGGGGGTGAACATATAGGTTCGTTCCTGAGCCTATTGCTGCAACAAACTGGAGCAGACTTTTCTCCATTTAATGTGGGGGAGAAGAGGCAGGATACACACAGCGATGTAAGTCACTCTTGATTCAAAATAACATGACACAGGCACCTTTTCCTTCCCTGCTAGAGGCCCACTGTTTCTTTAACAGCCTGTGTGATGTCTGCTGCAAGAGCACTGGCCTACATACAGTGCATAAGGCTGGGAAAGGCTCAACCGCACCCCAGAGCTGAGAACAGCAGCTGTTGAGATGGATGCTGCACAGATAAAAGCCAACAGGGAGGGCTTTACTATTCTCAGTGCCAGGCTTCACTGAGCCTCCTGCAATTTCCTGCTGCAGCTCTGTCAGTGAAATATTTCAGGGGAAGTACAAATACTCTCCACCTGACTCGGGCAGTGGCGTTGGGTGATGATGACAATCTCAAGGAAAGAAGTGCAGAAGAAATGTGTATGATTCATCTGGGAGGGGGATGCTGCTGCTGCTGCTGCTGGGTGACACACCCCTTCCCCTTCTTCTTCTTCCCTAACAAGTTACACCTGAGCCCTCACATCCAGCGGGCCTCCCCACAGAAGAGTTCCAAATCTGTGAACTTGGACATGCATGGACTAAAGCCTGTGAGGTTCCTCCGGCATAGAGCTGCAGGCTACGTGGGCCTGTGAGTGAGTGTGTGGAGGGACCTGCAGGATGTACACACACACATACACACATGCATACATGATCACATACAGTGGAGAGGAGCACGGGTCCTGCAGCTGTCACACTGTGTCCATACAGAGCAGACTTTCATGGACTTCAGAATGGAAACTGCCCAGGCCTAGTCTCTCTCTCTCTCTCTCTCACACACACACACACACACTCACATTATCTTTTTGCTTTCCCTCTCTTACTTTAATATGGCCTCCTCTTTCGCCTCTTCCTCCCGCTGCCGAGCCAGCACAGCCATGATGATCTTCCTCTCGTCCTCCGTCAGGTGACTGAGGTCCGGCTCCGGGATGGCCGGGGCGACGGGTGGGCGCGGGCCGCCCCGAGGGCCCACCGAGGCGAACATCTTCCCCGCCGCCGCCGCCACCACCACCACCACCTTGCCCCCCCTCCTCTTCCCTCTCTCCCACCTCCTCCTCTTCCTCCTCCTCTTCCCTCCTAGCCTCGGTCGGGATCACGGATAGAAAACCCGCTGGCGGAGCCCACGGATCACGACATGGCCCACGGACAAAGCGGCGGTTGGAGCATCTGATGCGGAGTTCCCATGACGGTGGCGGGGGGCACCCAGGGCGGCGGCGGCAGCGGCAGCGGGCTCGGCGCTAGCTGCGGTAGTAGTAGTAGTAGTAGTAGAGGAGGTGGTGGTGGTGGTAGCGGTGGATGTGGCGCTTCGGTTCCCGGTTTTAGCCGCTCCTTCTCCCTCTTGCTGCTCCGCTGTCTTCTCCCCCCTCCCACCGCCCGCCCGCCCGCCTCTCCCCTCCACCGCCTCCGTTTCACGGGGAGCCCATGTCTCCGGCGGTCGCTCGCACGCTCGCTCGGGATGATGACACGCGGGAGGAGGACCTCTTTTCCTTCCTTCAGGCCGGGCAGAGAGGAGGAGGAGGTGGAGGAGGAGGGGGAAGCGGGGGGTGGGGGTCCCCCGAAGGCGGCTCAGGTCTTCGCTCGGTGAGCCGGGGCCGGCTGTTTGGCTGCGGGGCGAGGCGGCGACTTCTTGTTTTCCAGCGCCGCCGCTGATGCTGCTGTCAGGGAGACGGAACAGTCAATGGGACCGCAGCCCCTCGAGCGCGTTCACTCCTCTTGCGGCGGGAGTGCGCAGCCCTCATTTGAGAATGGGGGCTCCACTCACTGTTAAGATGCGCGCTCACGGCTGTCTATAGCACACACGGGAAATAAAGGGTTCCTTTAAGGGTCCACTGTGAGGGTTTAATGCTGTGTGACCGCATCCAAACACGAATCCTTTTATTCATAGCGTTGTGTTTTAAAACAAAAGTTCTGGTGTATTTTTCACTCCATACCGGTTCATAATCCTAATTAAAATGTGGGAGAAAAAAATGGGTAGCTTCGGGATATTTTGAAGGAAAATATCTATTAAAAAAAGTGAGTCGAGGTTGGGGCTAACCTTCCCTTTGATACACTATAATTACATATTACTATAGAATTATATGTAGCTCTTAATTTATTCTTGTTGTCTGTTTCAAGAGTTTAAACCACATTTAGACTTGATTAGGATACATTTTATATTTCATTAAGGAGCTTTAATTGATGGTCAAAAAAACTGAGGATCCCTTTAATAAAGGAAAACTATGCCCGTTTTTAGCTTAACTTAGAAAAATACTTTTTTAAAAAAGCTCCTTAAATGGCAAACTCAAAGCTACCATGATGTCATCCATGAGTTGGCAAAGTGCTGTTTTTGAAGACTCAACTGATCATTTTTGGTTTTCACCATCTTAGCTTTTTCAAACCAGATGTCACAATCAAGGAGTGGAGAAACAAAAGGCACTGTTTTGTTACAGTAAAGCGGCTTGTCACTCACAAGGTAGGCCGGCCCAAGCTGCACTGTAGCACAAGCTGCTTTTAGACTCCAGTGGGGGCCACAATTGACCAAATAGATATTATGTTGTTATTAGTAAGACTTGAAAATAGTGACTGAGATCATAAAATCTTCAGAAAAGTCTTTAGTAGCAGCACATAGAGCAAAGGAGCCAGAGGCTAGTTTCCTGTGGACCTTCATAGAACCAGACTTCTTTTCCAACCAAATAAGTTGCCCCCTGCTGGCTGTCAGAGACAATTCAGTTTGGAGGCATATGTGCACTTGATTCACATTTCATCCATTTTCAGTATACAGTTTATGTAGCACACATAACATCAAATTTACAGGTTACACCAAGAGACGTCAGCAAAGGTACAATTGTATTACAATGCATGCAGGCAGAAATATGTTTTTAAAAAGATGTCGATGATATAATAACAGGTTTACAGTAACATGTTAATCATGTTTGGGTCTTCAAGTTAACAATGAGAGGTATTTACACCTTCCATGACTCCAAATCTAAGCGATGCTGTTTCTTCCATTGTTATTTCTAGGCTTTCTCATACAGAACAGAAAAATACAGTGACAGAAAGATTCTGAATCAAAATTCTTATAAAAAGGGAGAAATCTAAAACACACAGGCTGGATTTAAATGAATGAATGCAGGGCTAAAGAACCCTTTTCTAGCACTGCAGGAAACCCTTTGCAGTAAGAGTGCAGGGACTCTTCTCCTCCTCCTCCTCCTCTCCCAACAATGATTGCGTGTTAGGATGACGCGCATCTCTCTTTTTTCTCCCTCGTTCCTTCCTCTCTTCCTCTCTCTCTCCTTTCTATCCTCCTTGTCTACCCTTCTAGCAACCCTTACTCCCGCTACACACAGTACTTCCCCATGCTGAAAAATAGTCAGAAGGGAGCGTGAGGTTTACCACATAGCCATACATGTACGCTTATAAGGTGACAGTTACAGTATGTCAGTATGCAACCCTCTAATTACAGAATGTGTGGTCTGCCCAAACACCCCTATTCATATACGGGAAATAAACCGCAGGTGGGGAGTGTAGATCACACAAACTGTGTAAGACAAGATCGTGTGTTACAGTGATCTAAATATAGAAACACATCTGGTCTATTTTTATCCCGAAATGCAGATTTGGCAAGAAAAAAAGAATATATTTCGCTTTATTATTAAGCATATTTTGATTCCGAAATAAACAAAGTTCCATAAGTTGCTCATTAAGTTCCTCTCAAAGATCTCTGCATGTTGCTTTGTAAACCACACGAGCTCAGACCTCACTGTAAACGCACAGTTTCTGTTTCAGCACCACGGTCAGCGCACTGGTGGCCTGCTGCTGTTAGTTGAGAGCCAGTGGCACGCTGACACACAAGACACCAAAAACATCCCTGCCTTAGCCTAAAGTGACTATCAAATAATGTTTTTGTAAATTATTGCTGGAGACTAACTGTACAGTTCATCCAGCCACACCTGTCTCACATAAAACTCTGAGTTTAATGTAGTACGGTTACATTGAGGGCTGGACCCTGACTGAGTGGAAGCTTCTGTCAGGTTTTAAGTGCTTAAAATGTCTTTTGTCTTTGTTGTATGTAAAAGAAAACAAGAAGTTAATAAAAACACAGAAAATTATGATTTTCTTGAATTCAGCTATAGCATTAACACATTTAGCTCATAATAACAAATATTAGTTAGTCTTGTTTCCACACTCCACACGGTAGATCCACAGGACACACCCTCTAATAGTACCTTATCAATATCTAGGCCGTCATCTTTTGGACTTTAAAGTAAAAGTCCTATGAATTTTCCTTTTTGAGTTACTCTTTCAATAACTTCAGAATTCTGTTAAAAAGAAAATTCCTGTTTCCACAGGCTGATTGCAGTCTATAGAAAAGTTAACACCCTCACAGGGGTATTATGTCAATGTCAAGTCAATCTGATATTTAATTTCAAAGTAAAAGCCCACACTTCGGCATGGATAATGCAATAATTTAAACACAACATACTATAGCAATGAAAATCATTTTCCTCTTTTTGTATATTGTTACTGTGTTGGTCTTCCAGTTCATCCAGTTTTTAGCATGGACACCCAGATAGACACCATGTCAACATCCTGTCCTTTATCATCCTTTATCACACATGATGGCAGTTGGTTGATAGTTCTTAAACTTTGATGGTGTTGACTTCATCAATACAGGAACCAGACAACCTGCAACTCACCTAAGTCCCAGTAATTATCTTTATTCCTTTCTGCACATCCTTCATGCTTTTTATCTGCAATTTGAGCTCCAGCCTTCTGTTGTATTAGTTGTTACATTTCAGTACCTTTACCCTAAAATATGCTTGGGCTTGAGACTCATCAGTTCTTCCCTGTCACATGACTTGAGTGCTTTTGATATTAAATATATCAGAAGGTTTTCATTTTGAAATACAAAATCAGAGTCATTTGATTATGACTGAATCAAATCATAAAAGGTGAAGTAAAATCAAGTTGAAACTGCTAGTACCTCATAATTGATGGTACCTCCATGTCTGTGGAAATATGACATTTCTACATAATATCATTCTGAATAAAGAAAGCAAACTGCCTATAAAACATTTCCAAGGGAATTTTTTTTAAACCCAAGACCAGAAAGACTTGATTTTGACAGTGTACAGCTTTGAGGCAGTATGTTATTGATTTAGAGTGAAATTATTCCACGAGAACAGGGATTTTCCTTTTAACAGGATTTTAAAGTCACTGAAAAGTAAGGTCACATAGACAAAGTCAAAGGGCTTTTACTCTGAAATGCAAAATCGGACTGATTTGAGATTGACATGGTACCACTGTAAGGACTCGTATGGTTGATATGAACTCAATGTACTGTGGAAACAGTCATTTTTCTCCCTCATTTAATTATAAAAAGTAGCTCATATACAAGCAAATTCAAAGGGGTTTTACTCTGAAATGCAAAATCAGATTGACTTGATATTAACAATATGCCACCTTGAGGGTCTGTAGTGTCAAAATATACTGCAATTGTGGAAACAGCAATTTACCTTTTAACAGCATCCCCAATCATTTGAGAAGTTGTGCATATAAAGGGCTCTTACTAAGAAATTCACAATCAGACTTACTTGACATGGACACGGTACACTGAAAAAAAAAGTTCTTTCAATTTACTTGATTTTATTGTGTACATCGGTCCCACATAATATGAATAAGTATGACTGACTTAATTTTCCACTTTCCCTCAAGTAATTAATGCTTGTCAAATCAAAGTATTTTATTTACATCAGATTACTTTAAAAAATCATGTTTGATGTACTAATATTAATCTGTTACAATAACATCAATGTATTGCATAATGTCAATATATTTTAATGTTTAACACCAACTTATTTTCGATTGCCAGTGGTACGCAATGATATTGTGTAATGTAAACACATTGCAATTATGTTCTTGCAACACAAATTATGGCTTTAAATCCTACTTAATTTTTTTATTTGAAATATTAACTGATCATTATTGACAAAAAAGGCAAAGACTGTGAGTGCTGCTGAACAATTCACCTTTATTAAACTGTAACAGCAGTGAAAGCAGCAAGCTGCCATGAACAAGCCCAAAATCACATCCATATAAACTTGTTAACACATTTTTAAAGATCGCCTGCAGAAATAACTAAAAGAAAAATTTAAAACATTTATATTTCACAAAAAACTGACCTTAGCAGCAAATAAAAGAAAGTGCTTATAGATGATCCTGTCATCTCTTACATATAAGATTTGTATTAATTACACAATTGAAAATTTATACTAAATTAAGACTACCTGAAAAAAAGCAACACGCTTTTATGAATAAGATTTACACAAATATAACTTGTGTATTATCTGACAACAGTTTCAGCTTCTGTACAAGTATTTACCTGTACAAGATTTCAACTAAGTTGAGCCTTAAATGACATTGTTACATAACTAATACCAAACACCTACATGAATCTTAATCTTCCTTTTAAACATGTAAGCAGGACATTAAGGTTGACTCAGAACATACTGCTAAAAATCATCAGTAAAAATTTCTTACAACATGATACCAAAAGGAAAAATCTTCCTGCATTGCAGTCACATGAGGGGAAAGCAATAAAAAGATAAGCAGTATAACGTTACTGAACACAAAATGAAAAACTGCAAAGAATTGCAGAAGTGCAGTCTTTGACTTCTCAGTGAAACTGATGGTTTTTGAAAGCAAGAACTTTAGAGAGTTTAGCTCCATCCAGTTCCATGAAAACCTTCTGGAAAACGTTAAAGTTGTAGCGGAGGTCAGCAGGGTAGGTAAGGTTTAATGCATACATGAGTCCAAATAGCATTATCACAGCAAATGCTACATTATCCAAATTCTTCGCCACCCTGATGCCTGCAAGGACAACTCTTGTTCTTCTGCTGAAGCTTGCTCTTTAAATCCGAACAGTGATGTCTTCAACAGTCTCACTGATGGCACGTTCTTCCATGCCCTGTAAAAAAGAAGCGATGTTAGTCATTTCATGCCAAGTAAGTAATATGACACACTGTGGAAAGTCCGGGGGAAAAAAAAGAAAATAAAAGACAAGTACATACCACATACTCCCTGATAAGCATGTCAGGGTCTTCACCCATGTAGATACACACTCCCTTGACACACTCAGCATCAACATCTTCACACTGAAAGGAAATGTATGCAATTAGCATCTTTATTCAGCCCTTGTCCTTCATTTAAGTTTTAATAGTGTACTTTACATGAATGTTTTTAAAGTAAAGGCACACAAATTAATAATAGGTTTACTGGCAATTAATAATAAGTTGACAAAGTGAAGGTTAAAAAAAACAAGCAGATGTAAAAATACAAAATGAGAGAATTTATCATGGGAAAACATTTGAAATCTTCCACAATTATAAAGTTTCATGCAAAGAGGATCATGTTAAGTGAGTGTTGAGGCTTTATCACTTACATTATCCATTTGTGCCGCAATTCTTTTCAGTATTAGTCCAAGCTGTCCTCTTCTGTTGACCAACTTCACCAGGTTGTCCAAGTGGAGATCCAGCTGAGCCAGGAACTTTGTTTGAGGGGGGATGGTGGCAATTCTCTTAAACTCAGCGTTGATCTGAAAACATGAGCACAGAGGAATGAGCTTCAAAGGTTTAATACCTGGAAGAAGGCTGCAATCACTCATGCTGAAGAAATGGGCTGTCAAATAACAACTGTGCCTTAACCATTTGAGGCTAATACCACAAGAACACCGTGTATGAGGCAAACCTTACCTCATGGAAATCAAATAGAGCAGGCCATTTTGCCATGAAAGCCTCCACCATTGGTGCATCACGAACAACTTCATGTCTTCTGTATGAAAAAGTCTTTTCCATCTTGAGTTTCTCCAACTCTGTTACTCTTTTTTATGTCCATGTGGTGGGCTTTGACATGTCAATAGCTTCAAGAGTCCCTTCGTCTGCTACTTCTGAAACTGAGGTAAGGTTAAGAAACTCATCCCCAAACAAGGAATCCATAAACTGAAGTCTGAAACTGCCCTGAAGACAACACTGTCTCTTGACTTCAACGATGAGATCCTCAGTTGATTCAGGCGCTCCATTAGAGAGTGAGCCTTCGACAGGTTCCGTCAGCCAAGACAGTCTTTAGGACCACAGGACTCTGTAGGCAAAAAAGAATTACATATCAGACATTAAGAAAGAATTATTTCAGTTTAGTTTTCATACAGTTATCCATACCCAATAGTCAAAGTTATAAAGATCAGACATAAAAAAAGAAGAATTTATCTAATGAAATACATGCGACTGAACCTATTACACTTATCTGAACACCTTTTATTTCTATATGCCTTTTTAAAGTCACAATGTGGACTGACCCAATCTTATAGTCAACCAATGGATAAGTATCAAGGAGTTCACAAAGTGAAACGAGAGTGAATATTCTTGTGGACACTGGGTTGAGCTCAAAAGCTCTGTAGTGCTCTCTGTACCAGCCACCAAGCTCTCTGACAATGTAGAATATGCTGTGGTACAATGCAGATATGGTTTTTCAGTATTCTGGCAATCCACCTGCTGCCCTTTGGGCCAGTACCATTCCCTTTCTATAAGTTATTTCCTTTAATGTCACACACTGTGCAAGGTTGACCTCTAGAATGTCAGGGAATATGTACCTAATGACTTTAGCTATCTCCTCTTAAGCAAATCCACTAGAAAGGCCGATACAGCTGAGACCTCTAATTCAGACTTGCCAAGAGATGGGGAGTTTAGATGGTAAGCTATCATCATCTGATGTTTTGACTTCTGTAATCATAAAGGTAAAAATTCCACCATCACAAAAAACATAAATTTTAATTGAAAAAAGGTATTCCAGTCCAGAAGAGCATTAATGGTTTCTTTAAAGTACCAATTTTTCTCTCATTTATACATAATGTTTTGAGAAGCAGCTCACATATGTTCCACACAAAGTGGAAAAAAGGGGGGGGGGGGGGGGGGGGGGGGGGCAAGGGTCCTAATTTTTGTTAGGACAATGTTGGAAAATTCACAATACATCACTTAATAAGACATACTCTGTTGAGCAAACTTATCACTTTATAGATGTCTGCTGTATTATCTGGGCTTGACCAATAGAATAGTCAATAAGTGACACTTCACCTAAAACAATGACTAAATGGAAAAATGATTTGGCATTTATGGGCACAGGTTCTTAAACCCACGTCTAAGGTGGCAGGATCCTTATTATAACTTGTGTGCGTGTCAGCAGCAAGAATTAAGGTACGGCACTGTGGCGCTCCCAGCTTCTTAAACTCTGAGGGTTACAGCCAGACTAATTAGCCACTGTAGCCATAACTAGCACGAGTAACACAAACACTATTGCGCTCTCTCAGTGGCGTTTTAACTTGCTAAGCCATCAAAAACGCCAGTGCTCTCTGTCACATACATAAATTCCATATCTGACCGACAACAGCTGCTTTCTCCCGACTATGTGCAATTTCTTACTATTTTTCAGCTTTAGCCACAAAGCTAATACCAACTTTAGCTAGCACTGTAAAAACAACATGTAGATGCATTACAGATTACTTTTCATATAGCATGCACTACAACAACTCTGTGAAAACGTACCCAACTAAAACAAATGTATTTAAATTACTTACCTTCTCAGTATGCCTGACTCAGTGCCAAAGGTTGCATACAGCTAAACAGTCTTCCAGAATCTGGCAGTCAATTGCGCTCTCCTTAAATTATGTTGTTGTCTTATTGGATAAGACTCTAGGTCTTATTATCCAATCATATTTAGTTGTTGTCTTTGAATATATTGCATCATTTCCGGTTGTGGTCAAACATGATTACAATGGTTTTAGTATTCTAATTTAGTCACTTTAAATCAATGCAAGAAAAATGAGTAGTCTCAGTATTGTTTATAATCAAGTAAATGGTACTTTATTCAATCATGTAAATAAGAGAAACATGAAAGGCTTGTGTAGCATTAACTAAATTCATTTGTGCAAATTCAAAAGCCTGCCAATTTCCATTTTTTCAGTGTACCCCTGTGAGAGTGTATCTTGTTGATCTAGAGTGAAATTAGAGTTTGGAGACAGGAATTTTCCTTTTTACAGCATTCTGAAATTCTTGAAAGAGTAGCTCAGAAAGGAAAATTCAGAAGGCTTTTACTTTGAAATCCAAAAAAGGACTGCCTTGATATTGGCAAAGGTACTACTCGAGTACTAGGGTGTGTCCTGTGGGTCTAACATTAAAATGTGGAAACAACACTACCTAAAATTTGTTATTATGGACTGAATGTGTTAATGTTGAAGCTGAATTCAAACGAAGTTGGCTTTTATTTTGAAATCAGGTCTCCACATCTCTTACCATATAACTTAATATACACACTCAAAACTAAGTTGGGGCTGGCTTGACACCAGTTTTATGCTTGCTTCTCTTCAGCAGGGCTAGCTAGATGCTGAAACACTGCAACTTACGGGCACCTGCAGTTGTTCTGGTGACATGAGTGAAGTTAGCCCCCCACCTTTTCTAGTGTCAAATGTTTTTGCTGCGTTTGTGCTGGTTTGTGCCGCTATCATTTTAAAGATACTAATAAAAGTTTCTAGATGTCATCTATGGTCAACCAGCACCCCCACAATACCCAAATCAAACAAAATTGATGTCAAGCAATTGCGCTACGTTTGTGCTGCTAAAATTTTCATTTGTGCTGGTTTTGTTTTAAAGAATGTATTAGTGAAAGTTTAAAGGTCAAAAGATCAATCATCACAACCTTTTCACAATAAAGAAAGGGGCTGGTTGACCTTGGATGACCTCTAACAAAAAATTTGCAGCACAAACGTAGCACAATTGACTGACACCAATTTTGTTTGATTTGAAGGGGGGGGAACTTCACTCCGGTGTTATGGCAAAAACAACAAAAACACATCCCCACCTTTAACCCCTGACTTTGGCACACGTCGTCTCTTTTTATGCAACATTCTCTAATGATTAATAAAGAAACAGAATTTCATTTCATGTGTTACTGTTTAGGTTCAAATCGGGTTGATGTTTAAAGGCTTGCAGTAAGGAAATAATAACTCGACCCAAATCCATTAAAGCAAAAAAAACCAAAAAAAAAAACGAGCCTGTTTTGAAAATTTAAGGACTAGAAGTACAGATATTGTTGGTTTTTTTTGGTTTGTTTGTTTGTTTGTTTTTGCCTGTCCCATTTGGTTCTTTAGCCGTCAGAATTGTTGTCTGAAGACCAACAAGGATACCAAATGGATTTATTTTGCCAAATGGATCATCATGGCATTGCCGTATTGGTCCATTTGATCAAACTTTGTTGTTATTATTTACTTTATTTTCAGTTGTTACAGATGGGACAGACATGACTGGGGGATAGGAAAGGGAGAAAGAAAGAGAGGAAGGAAAAGAAAAACAGAAGGGAAAAGGGACAGTGAGAAAGGGCACTTTCAAAGACAAAGAGAAAAAAAGAAAATCTCCTGGATCACCTGTTGAGAGAAAAAGGAGAGAAAACAAGCAAAAAAAACAAAAAAACAAAGCAACATACTAAACACAACACCATCACGTTAATCTAGCTAAGTGTGAACAGCAGTAAATACTAAATATTGAAAGTTGTTGTGCAGCACGCAGGACAGACAGCGCACAATGTGCTTTGAAGTAGCAGCTAAGAAAGGTGTAGTTTATGTCTACGAACAGTGAACACCCGTGTGCACACCTGTGTGGATCAGCGCGCTTGTATACAAAAGGTTTCCCCATGTAACGGTCTGCTAGAGGGTGTGGAGGCCCATAGCCCCGTCCCCCAGGGCATGAAGCAGGCATGGAGGAGATCCAGGCTCCAGACATCCAGAGGCCCCAGAGTGCGAGAGCCCAGGGAGTACCACCGGAGGGGCATCCGTGCCACCCTCCTGGGAAGGGCTGAGGAGATCCCCAGACAAGGGGTCACCCAGTAGCCACGGAGCAGAAGCCAGAGGGGGCTGCACCGGCGTGCCTGCCGGCTCTGCCGGCAGCCAGCTGTGCCAGAGTGAACCAAGTTGCAGGCCCTGAGGCCGGAGGCCCGAGGGCCCCCTTTGCCCCGGAAGAGGCCTGACCGAGCGACAGGCACCAGGCCCCGCCAAGTAGCCACCGGGAGTGAGCTGGTGCATACCTGAGCGCAGATATTGTTTTCTAAAAAATGGCTTTATTTGGCACAGTGGTACTGTTGCCTCAGAGCAAGAAGGTCCTAAGTTTGATTCCACCACCTGGCTGGGACCTTTCTGTGTGGCGTTTGCATGTTCTCCCCGTGTTTGCTTGGGTTCTCTCAGGGTACTCCGGCTTCCTCCTACAGTCCAAAGACATGCAGTCAGTGGAGTTAGGTTAATTGCTTATTCTAAATTGCCCATAGGTGTGAATGTGGGTGTGAAAGGTTATCTGTCCCTCTATGTTGGCCCTGCGACAGACTGGTGACCTGTCCAGGGAGTACCCTGCCTCTCACCCTCTGGTAGCTTGGACAGCCTCCCTGACAAGTATAAACAGAAGAAAATGGATGGATGGATTTGTTTAAAAATGTAGGGAGTAAATGTAGTCAGTAAAAATAGTCTGTGTTTTGATAACTGATCTCGAACCAATATAGGGTGTAAGACGTCTCTAAATCTATGTGAAATGAACTTAAACTAAAACTTAACAGGCTAAACATGGTTTATGCGATTTTACTAATTTTGAACTTCCATTATCTGTTTGCTTCATGTGTACATACCTGCAGAGAATGGCAGCAGTCTGCATGTATTAGAGGGCCTGTAAACTATCTGCAGGGTTACAGAATGCCATAAAACATTGCACAATAAAAGATAGCCTGTACATTTGGGCATATCTATGCAGTCTTCCATTCAGCATGGTCAATTTGGCATAAAGAGCTAGCAGAGTCTTAAAATTGTCCGGTACAGGTGTAGATTATTTGAACTGAGTCCTCATGCGCTGCAGTAAGTAAGCCACACCATAAAAGGAAATCAGCCATGTTTTATTTCTTAATAAAAACAAATCTGTATTAAAAGACTTGGGATAATTTTTTTTAAAAAGCATCACTCCAGTTGGTACCTTAAAAAAAATTATAGTATAGTATAATTACAATAGCCTGTATGATATCGTATAGACCAGATTTTTTATCAACATTCTCCCATTTGCAGATTTCACCTTTGTCGTGTGCTGCCCTAATGTAAACATAAATATTGTTGGTCTGGTTTAAGGAGTCTTTTTTTTATTATTTTGAAAGCGTCAATTTCATATACCGGAAGTACTCCTGCTTCTTCTGGATTTTGCGTGCCTGCAGTGATATTTGAAGGTGCAGACGCGTGTGTTTGGATCCGTTTGCTGCGTGGTAAGTCAGCATATGTTTATATGCTTACTTTCATATCATCATACGTTTACGTTTTTCATACGCTGGCGGTGAAAAAGGCGCGTGTCCGGTAGCGTGACGGAATAGTGAGGATTAGTTTGAGTGCACCGAGAATAATTTTAAGAAAAGAATTTAAGAGATGTTGAATTTTATATACCATGAGCCCTGCTGGTTTGCTGTTACACTGTTAGACAAACTGACCCTATTTGCCTCGGCTTTTCAGTTACCATATTTCGGTACACGGCTCCTAAATATTCAATTATTCCCTGTAATTACAACGGCCTTTGTTACTGAGTCGCGTAAATGGGGAACAAATAAGGCATCGTCACATGACCCATGTGCGCCTTCAGATAGTTCCCGGAAGTGTTTAGCCAGCAATTCGAGTGTGTGAAACTCCGTTGTATTTTAAATATGCAGGATAGATATTCAAATAATTATTCCCCTTTCGCCTCAGCGGGCAAGTTCGGGTCCTCTACCAGAGACCTGGGAGCTCGAGGCTCCTGCGCAGTCTCTCTGCTGAAGCCACTTGCCCAGGTTGGGAGTCACTGCACCGAGCGCTGTTACCTTCACCCTCCACATCTTCTCGAGCTCTTCTCTGAGCCCCTGGTGCTTCTTGAGCTTCTCGAGCTTCTCGTGTTCATTCTTCCTGATGTTGCTGTCATTACGTCTATCACTACGGAACAAACAAATATAGGCCACCCCCGACGCTGTTAACGTTAACGTTGTGGGGAATCTGCGCTTTATGTTCATATTTCCGTATTTTGTTACTCCGATGTCAGCGTTGTCGCTTCACAATTAAAGCGTGCAGTTTACTTTGTGTGCACTCAAATTAAGTCCAGTATCACCACCTGAGGCCAAGTGCCATAGCTTGGAACCAGATTAACGTGTGACACACATCGCCACATAATTGATCGACACAGTGGCGGTCCTAGCCTATTTGGCGCCCTGGGCGAACACTCCTGTTTTCCTGTTGTTAGTTTGTTTTTATTTTGTTTTATTTTGCGAGTTGGTTATTAGATGCTGCTCCAGCCAGAGAATCCCCCGCCGCCACGCCCTCTCCTCCCTGTGCCGCAAGCAGCAGGCGCAGCTCGCAAACGGAGGGCGCCCTTACTCCCAGCAAATGGGCGATTGAAAACCAATCGGTGCCTATGCCATTCCCAGTATGCGCTGGCTGATGTCGGGGCAGCATGAGTACGAGCAATTTTTTTTTTTTTTTTTTTTTTTTTGCCGATGCCCGTGATGCCGCCCCCCTCCACGATGCCGCCCCGGGCAACCGCCCGTGTCGCCTGTATCTAAAACCGCTACTGGATCGACAGATCTGGGGAGAGTTGGTTGCTCAACACCATTGTGCAATAGTGTTGAACAATAGTTTTCCAGCCTTTCTGAAAGTCTGAAAGTTTTCCTTTGGGTAAACAACTCTTTCACTCATTTTCAGTCCAGTCCTTGTACCTGACCATTTTCAGAGAAATGTTTTTGTTTGTTGAGCCAATTAACACTTTCACATTCAATATTCAGTATTCAGTATTCTGATCCTGATTTAAAAAAAAGTTGACTGAAAGAATAAATTTTAAATTGCACCAAAACACAATTTCCTCCCAATTTGTTTAGTTGACTCTGCAATGACAGCTCAGTTTGACAGGCTTAAAATCATATTTTTGCACCAACAAGGTGAATTCCCATAGAGTTGGCATATGCGCATATGGTGTGCAGTGTGTTCTTTTAAAAAAACTTAAAAACAACCTCGCTGATAAAGAGAAGCTCTTGACCAAAACATGCAAATGATTTACCAGTTGGAGATAACTTTTTTTGAATTTCTGGAGCTGGACCTCACCCAAACCATTCACCTTCCGGTCAGCAAACGCTTTTACTTGCACAGCGCAGCAATTTGTTCTCTGCTCATCAAACTCTGTCAGAGTTATCTAAAGAATCTGCCATGTTTGGGTATAAATTTATTTATTCTTTTGCTTTTGTTTTTTTGTTTGATTGTTTTTTTTAACAGATGTCTAGAATATTTGTGCTTTCTTGTTTTTATCACAGGTATAATACATCTGTTAAGCAGTGTTTGTGCTGCAGTCTTATTTTGTAAAAAGACATTTTGGCCTTTTTATACCTGTTGCTTAACACAACCCGTGTGTGTGTGTGTGTGTGTGTGTGTGTGTGTTAAAAATATCTGTTTTCACTGAAAGATTCACCAGATATTATTTGAGTGACACTTCTTGCCAGATGACTGACCTCTTGCCAGTGGTGGTGGTGCATGGAGGGGCAGGGATTATCCCAAAGGAGCGGTTGCAACTGTCCATTTCAGGGGTGTGTGCAGCAGTGCGGACAGGGTACGCTATCCTCAAGGGAGGGGGCAGCAGCATGGATGCTGTGGTGGAGACTGTGATCCAGCTGGAGAATAACCCTGCCTTCAATGCAGGTAATGGAGAAACTCATAGAGTTTTACTATGTATTGTCACATACTATAGATATGCTATTACTATGAACAGAAAGAAATGAACATATTACCTATTTAGTTTTTTTTTTTTTTTATACTGAGCGGGTGTAAGAAAATTGTAAATATTGGATTGTACAAGGAATCAAAAACCACTGCAGTAAAAAAAAATATGACCAATATACCACACAGATTTTCCTTAATTATATGATTTTATATATTTCACTGATGTTGTGGTATCTCTTTTGTGAAAGTAAAGCAGTCAATAAGAATCTGTTGGGATGAAAAGAAACAAACAGTTTAACTGTTGAGTAAACCTGGTGCCTGCAGCCCTGATCACCTAAGAAACACCAACAGGCCATATGTCACTGCAGGACACTAAAGATTCTTGGAGCTGCATCATTTCTCGAATTATATTTTAGGCTGTGGGTCAGTGCTGAACGTCAAAGGAGAGGTGGAGATGGACGCCATTGTGATGGATGGCAAAACACTGGCAAGCGGAGCGGTGTCCGCAGTACGCAACATAGCTAACCCCATCCAGCTAGCAAGACTTGTTATGGACAAGGTATGTATGTTTCTCCTGACTGAACTGCAGGAACTGTGTGGAATCATGCATGTGTGGATTTTTATAGGAAAACACACGATGGATGCGTAGAGGACCCTTCTGCCTTCATCAGCACCTTTATCTATCCATGTAGATAAAGGTGCTGATTACAGCCTGTTTACAGCTGTAGCTAGGATTTCTTCTTCTGATAAGAACACAATTCTATATGCTTGAACTGAAGCCATCAGTATAGTGTGGACGAAGCACAAACAGTATTTCAAATGTGCTCTGTAACTGTTTACGGTGTGAACTTTGATCTTTGCTTCAGACCAGTCACGCGTGTCTGACAGCCGAAGGTGCTAATCAGTTTGCTCGATCCATGGGGATCGAGGAGGTCCCTCAGGAGTCCCTCATCACTGAATATTCCCGCATGCGCTGGAGGAAGAACCTTGCACCTGATGCCAACCCTGTGGAGTCCCAAATGTGAGACATAACAGTTTTAAGCTGCTACCATTAGTTTTTTTTGTTTTTGTTTTTTTTAAGTAATATCCAGAAATGCAATGACCCCTTGTAGTAGGTAACCGATCAATAGACATCTCTGCCGTGCACGCACTGATCCATAAGCTCAGTGTTGCATAATGTGGACCCTGACTTCCTTCACTCACGTCTCTTAGTGTAGATGAAGGGAGGAAGCAAGTCTTTGCAGGACTTACACAAACCCAGAAAGATGTTATCTCACTTTGAATTAAAAAAATGACTGAAAAGGAATATTTGGCAACTAATTGGGTGAATTAACAGCAGGTCAGCAACATTATTAGGGATTTAAAAAACAAGCATCTTAGAGAAGCAGAGCTTTTCCAGGCCTTTTTACCAGTCTGCAGAAAACTGCATAGACGTCTGCATTAATGAGCAGTTAAACAAGAGTACCTAATGAATTGGCTGCTGAGTGTATTTGACAGACGGAGAGGAAAAAGCAAAACAACAAAATAAAACTAGAGCTCTCAGACATGTTCTGCTGCTCTGCTCTCTTTTGTAGGGGGAAAGCAGGCACAGTTGGTGCAGTAGCAGTTGATTTAGAGGGCAACGTAGCCTGTGCGACTTCCACTGGTGGGATGCTGAACAAGATGGAAGGTCGTGTGGGTGACACCCCCATCATAGGTCAGGTCACACCCATCTGGTAATTTACATACAGTTGTAATAGCTTTTGTGTCTTCGCTGGGCTGTTAACCTTTGGCCAGTCTTGGCCAAAATGAATAGTTATTTAGTGAACAATGTGAGCATGGTTAATATTTGATTCAATTCTTCTTATGGAGGGAAAAAAGCTCTAACCTAAATTATATTTAAATGTAGGTGTACGCTGTGATATCGGTGGCTAAATCCTAGTCCAGTTTGGTAAATGGCAGCATCTCGATTTTGGTCGTTGTGTCAATCCCGTCTAATCTGTCACTATCGATAAATGAGTGACAGGAGTGTTAGGACACTGTGGACTGATTTCAGATATGTTTTGAAACAAATGCTTGAATTAAAAAAAGACTGTCTGCAAAACTTGGGCAAAATGTCCAAAACTAGTGCAGAACATTGATTAAAGAGACAAATGTGCAGAATCAAAGTTTTAAAGCAGTGGGCTGCTTTTGCAAAAGGAACTGGAATGAAGGAATTCACTTATTTCATTCATTTGATTAGAAGAAGCAAAAGTCTGAATCACAACAATACAGTGTTGCTGCCTGCTGTGGTTCCGTTCAAGAGAATTTAAGGGAAAGCCTTAGTCTTCCATCTAGTGAAATAAATGTGTAATTGCATCCATGTGCAGATGAAAATTTTGCTTTTAATAACAACATCTTCAACACTTCATAGCAGAACCTCTTTATTGACAGTATTAAATGTCCAAATGCTATTTCAAGAAAATACAAGGTGGCATGCAGATAGACTGTATATAAAAGACAGATGTATTCAGTCCGACACCCATGTGTCTAAGTGGCTTGCTCAATGACTTGGATATTGCATTTAGTGTTTCAGCTGCCACAATGTTGCACAAACAGCCATAATATTTGCCAAATAATTACATTCAAATGTTCCAAAAGGCACCAAAACCACAAACTTGGTGGGGAGATCAGACTCGAATGAATGGAAGTAAGGTTGTCTGGACCGCTGTTGGCTAAAGCTGACTTAAGAAATAATTCACCCCACTCAGAAGAGCAAAACTATCCACAGATGTTCAAAGACATTAGCTGGAAGGTATGGCTTTACCTTGGCTAGCTGTCTCAAATGAAAAAAAGCTGGACTGGACTACTGCGCTAACCATTGACGTACACACCAAGGTTTTTTTACACTTGACAGTGCTCTGGGACGATAAGGGGCCCAGAGCACTGGCATGACCTTTGAATTTAGATGAAAAAGATACATTAAGGACAATTACAGGCATCAGGGGTGGCCTCCTACATGGGCTTCTTAGGGGTGGCGGCACACACAGATTCTATACTTTCAACAACATCAAAATATTAAACAGTCATCCTAAAATTTATGATGCTCGACTGGTGCACATAATAACATTAGCCGTTCAATTATTAGAAATGTGACTACACAACAGCAGCATTAGCCATCTGTTAGTTTATCATTAAAGAAGCGGCTGTTCTCCCAGGGCTGCCACTGGGTGTCGCCAGTATTTCCATAAAGCTTCCAAACCTGCTTATAGCTGCAGTTAGATCCAGAGGGTGTCTCAGTAAGCTGTGCAGGACGGCTGTAATATTTTGTCTTCGTCAGGGTCTGGAGGCTATGCTGACAACCAGTCAGGAGCAGTGTCCACCACAGGCCATGGTGAGACCATCATGAAGATTACACTGGCCAGACTCATCCTGTTCCACATGGAGCAAGGTAACACACACACACGCGCGCGCGCACACACACACACACACACACACACACACACACACACACACACACACACACACACACACACACACACACACACACTTGTTTTCATATCTTAGTGAGGACATCTTATTGACATAATGCTTTCCCTAGCCGCTTACCCTGGCCCGAAACATCAAAAATGAATGCCTAACCCTAACCATAACCTAGTTGTAACCCCGACACTAAAACCCCACTTTGGGCTTAAAAAATGCCTTCAGACTCGTGGGGATGGGCATTCTGTCCCCGTAAGTGACTGTTGGTCCCCAAAAGTATAGTAGCATGCCAATTTTCTGTCCTGACAAAGATGTCTAAACATATACACACACACGCGCACACACACACGTTTATATACACAAATCTGTTGCTGAGGGAGTTGAGAGCCAGCTGCGAGGTTGGTAACACTTTGCCACACACAGCTTCAGCTCTCACATTTGTTTTATTTGCATCCCGAAAAAAAAACTCGTCAGAGGAGCCACGACTAAGCCTTTTTACCCATGGAACTGGCACACACTGTTTCTGGGGTCCTGGAAACTATTTGGACCTAGGTTTTTGTTTTTCCTTGATTTGCCCTTCAGTATACCAATTATCCCAGTAAAGCTTGTCTTCTTTTCTTCCTGAAACCGTTTGAGTTTTGACTTTAGCACAAATACTAGCTGTAAAAATGAGCTCGTCTCCGGACTGTTAAGTTAAAACAAAAAGAGTTAAAGTGCTGTTTCTTGTGTCTCCTCTTTTGTCAGGTCGGTCGGTAGAAGATGCCAGTGACTTGGGCCTGGCCTGTATGCAGTCCAGACTTGGGGGGCTAGGCGGGGTGGTGACAGTGGATCCTCAGGGCCACTGGGCTGCCCGCTTCAGCAGCAAACAAATGTCGTGGGCTGCAGCCCAGAGGGATATTATGCACTATGGCCTGTACACTGGAGAACACTTCACCCAAAGCATCAACTGATGGATGTTGTTGTTGTTGTTGTTGTTGTTGTTGTTTTGTTTTTTTTTAACTATCATTTTTAAGGGAGAATACTACTTGGACAATAAAAGAAATTCAGCACAAGTCAAACGCTAGTTTATCCAGGTGCTAAGATAGATGTCATTGTGTCTTTAATTAAAACACAAAGCATTAACACAAAGTGTTTTTATCTGCAAAAGGCTTACAGAGCCTAAGAATTCTAGGCTGGAACTAATTTCAGATTACACTCTTAAAGCTCCTGGGGTCCGTTCTTCGTACCTCGCTAAGTAAGTTAGCCGGATTTGATTGTTGACGATTTCGCGTGATCTTGGATCGTTCGGTTCTCCGAAGCTCATCCGGGACTTGCTGTCATAGCAACAGATCCGTAAGCGTAAACCTGCTTGGGAGCAGGCTTACTTTATGTAAACAGGATTAGATCGCAGCCACTCAGGTATGTCCGCTTCATTTATACGAAAGCAACAGCGATATTTCTCCACTGTTTTTCCATAAATAAATATTATCAATGTAACTAAAGATAATGCAGTATTTGATTCTGTTATTGATTTCATACAGATACATACAGGTCATTTCCTAAAAAAAGGGAAATGTACTATTAATCATTCTATTTCATGTATTTGATTATTTCAGATGTAATTCATATTTTAGAGTAGTAATAATAAATTACTTCGTGTAATCAAGATGAGAGACCATGGCTATAGAAGCGAAGGTGGATTTGGGAAGTCTGTCGCAGCCATGTCCTGTCCGTTTGTACGTGAGCAACCCATTGCGGAAGGTGCAAGATTGATAAGGAGAGTTTTCAGAATTCAGCGGATATTGCGGGATAGACAGGATCCTTTAGCTCAGCGCGACAGTGTGCTCATAGAGAGATATCGATCTTCCTGTGAGGGTATTATTTACAAACAAACAGATTATTTCAGGGTCTCTTTTCAAGAGACTAAAAGCAATATAAGTGATAAATATTACCATTCTGTAGAATATTCTTATATTTCACTTTTACTTGTTCCCATGTTCTAGTGGGTCCTGTTGTGGCTCTAATGTGAAAGAGGATATAATGTAATATAATATGATATAATGTAATATAATATAATAAATTACTTATGAGTTTAATTTGTCAGCAACTTTCTGCCAGCCCTCTCTCCTTCCTTTTGCAGCCTTTGCGGTGTTCCCTTGCGTTTTAATTAAACTCTGAAACTCCTGATATCCCTCAATCAAGAGTTCTTGCTCTGCTGCCGAAAAATACTGAGTGCGCTCCTTCGACATCTTCGCCGACCAATCAAAGGGTTGCCGATCAATGTTTCTACTATCGATGCGTAGCCCCTTTTAAGCCACCCAGTGATCTCACATTACTTCATCCAGCTGTACTAATCGTCAACAACAGGTGTGTTCGGAGAACCGGAATAGCGAGCTCAAAGTTGGCGCGATGATTTGATCTTGGATGTGTCATTTGATCTTGGATGTAGTAAATGAGGTACGAAGAACGGACCCCTGATCTTTAATGCAGTCTTAACATTGCCTTAGTGCTTGTATGTTAGGAATCACCAATCACATCAGGCCTAGCAGGGGCATTATTTAGGATAAATGGTATTAAGCAATAAGTTCAAAATCACCAGTAAGACATGTGTAAATGATTGTTTTTGGTAGTATTGTACCAGGGCTAGGAACCAAGTCCAGACCGTAACTGTGAATAAACATGAACAGTTTTTTTAGTGTATGTTCATTAAGTTGAGGTTTCGAGTGAGTCTGTGCAGGAAGCAAACTGTAGGTCCTGTACAGGACTTAAGAACTACAAGCCATTCATTTGACCTCATTTCTTAAGAGTAAAATTACAGAGTTGTTTAAATTTCTTGATTGAAAAAAGGATTTTTCGTGAGATTTTTTTTTAAAATGAATGTAATTTTATGTTTGAATGGCAATCACTGCAAAATAAATCGGAAACTGAAAATGAGTTGTGGGGTGGGGACTTTAAATAAACTGAATCGAAATATTTGTGAATGTGATCTTCAGATGTTTTATTTTTACTCTGTTTCTCTGTTAATGTGATGTCAGTGTAAATTACTGAAGCGGTTTACAACCGCTTCAACTTCCACTAATCTGCTCTTTGATGACGTTGTGCAATCAAGTATTGTGAACATTTTATAGAGAACTGCTGCCTTGCTGCTTTATGTGTCTCAGAGTCCACTTTGTGACTGCAGCAGTGTTAAATGTGCTGGGGGATGAACTGACCCAGTGTCTGTGAAGAGCTGCTGATCAGATAATGATTGTTAATACTGCTGCTTTGTGTTAGGAAAAACACTGAGGAGGACAATAAACACCTTTAATCCCTGAACAGAGTGTGTTTTATGCTTCGTTTACTCATAAACTCTGTGTGTAGAGGAGCACTCATGTGTTAAGCACAAACTGTATTTGCTTCCTCCACCAGATGGTGCTGTTTCAATACAGAGTAACAGAAAAACATGGAGAAGAGGACGGAGCCAGCTAATGTAGAGATTCTCGACCTGTGAGCCTTTTTTTTTTTTCTTTTGCTTTCTGCCAGAAGAGAGAAAATATCCAGATTCACGGGAATTTACAATGTCTGAGTAACAGGATGTTAGAGTGAAGACTTGTTATTTTGATACTTAGTATCCACATAGACTCTGTTTCATAGATGTGTAGAACATCTTAAAAGAATAGTTCCAAAGTGCTTTTCTAAATCTTATGACCACATAAACAAGATGAAAAAAATATACATAATGCGAGGGAAAATAGAGTAATTGAATTCCCATCTATGCTGGTACAAGTGCACTAAAAGAACTTAGAATAAGTCAAACATATAAGCCACATACAGCCCGCTTTGATCCCAAGTCCCCTTCCTGTGTCACAAATCAAATGTTGAATCGCTCTAATGTTTTTACATAAGAAACAAAAGTACAATTTTAATAGTAAGTTGCTTTGTGTGTAAATGTGAAAAAAGAGCCCTAAAAAGGGGGATCTTGAAAAGGGAAACACAAAAAGAAATGAGAGCAGATGTTGCATTAGCTCATTCCAGAGACATTACATTAGAAGACCTCCTACATGGGCTTCTTAGCTTGTGGTCATATTTTGGAAAGAGAATTAAGATTGCATTAACCTTTCTGGGGAGGCTGAGATGGACATTTCAGGCACTGCTCTTTATCCAGATGAAAGTAAAATGTTCTTAATGTAGAGATACTGTAGGTAGAGTGCATTCAGTCCAGTGACCAGCAGGAGGTGCCCCCTCTGGCTGCAGAAGGTAACTAGGAAAATTACCACCAGGCACCTTTGATTCATGACCTCAGTAAACTCTTTTCTGATAAATTTTAATACAAGAATAATTGATGTTTCTTATTGTTTAATAAATAAAAAAAATAATGTACATTTTGTCAGTTATGGTCCCATTTCAAGTAAAATATTTGTGAAGCTGGACACGCCAATCTCTGTGTCCACTTGGAGTCCACTGTGGCATTATTGGCATTAACACCTACTAAGACATATTACCCACAGCAGACTGCAGGAGTATAACCAGCTGAACCCAGACCTGCCCACAGACAGTGTATCCATTCCAAAAAGATCTATGAGGTGGAGCAATTTACACATAAAATCCACTTGTTTTAATAAGTGGAACGTTGCCATGACTTTATTAATATAATGAGGTTAATAATGTAATGTTATTTAGCCTTCCTGACTAATGTCTTTATACACATATCATACACTGTTCACTGCATGGCTTCCTTTCTCCCATATGGCAAACAGTATCAACAATATCACTACATCCTGGAGTGCACAATCACTATTCTCAGTCACAGTAGGCTTGTTTCTGTGTAAGAATTGTTATGTTGTTTTGCATTATTTTTTTATACATTTCTTTCCGTATGTGTAACACATGTTTATTGGTGTATTCAGCTGAAAAAGAAACTCTGAAGCTCAATGTGCGCTACTGTTTAATGTTTACTGTTTAAAAGAAAATGTGTTTTTGAAGAATCCACAAGTAAAGTCCTGAACTGTTTATCCAAGTTTGGGTGGTGGGTAGGTCCTGAACAGGTCATCAGCTGATCACACTGCTAACAAGTTTGGTTACTGTTGCTGTGGAGACTGTTTGGCTGTCTTTAGGAAAGTTATCTATTTCTCAATTGTAACCTACCATCCCAGGGAAAGAGGAGCCTGAAGAATAGAATATAATTCTATAGAAAATAATCCTTTAATTGTCCCATTAGGGGAAATTTGCTTGTAACAGCAGGAAAGTTGGGGAGAGTGCTGTTAAAGACATTTAAAGACACCCAAATGGCTGCAGAGCATCTTGTTTCTACACCTTTCAGATGATCAGTGATCACCTGGGTGTCAATTCCAGGGAACATTCTACACATCACATCATTGATGCTCTCTGCTGCTCCTAAGAGATCAGTGAAACCCGACCATTACCCCTGTGCTTGTCTCTCCGCTGCTATGCATTTTCATGTATATGAAACATACATTTGCTTAGTAAACAGGACTGCCCCTGACTCTCGTGGTTTCCTTCATGAAAACTGTGTGGTCTGCTTGTAGATCAGCACCTCTTTTGAGATTGAACTGACTCTCCATTTGAATGATAATGATCTACTGTCTAGAAGAATCAACGCTAATGAGTCTTTCCATTCTGTAGCTGCTGCTCAGATCGTGATTACTAATGCAGAGGCTTTTTCCAGTAAAGGCAGTAAGTGGACTGATGTCTGTTCTCCAGCTTTGGCTGTATATATTAAGCCGATAGAGGAAACTGACTCAGTTAATACTAACAGAACCAAAAGTAATACATTTTCCTACTTTTTTCATATTTATCGCCATTTTATAAATCTAAAGAAGTGCTTAAGAGGTCACTTTGTGTCTGACCTTTGATCTTCGACCGTCAAATTCTAATCAGTTCAGTTTTAAGTCGAGTGAAGCTTTGCGATATTATGTTCATATGATAGACAGCTGGTTGGAGTAACACAAGGACGGACGGATTACCAAAGTGTTTTATGGATTGTCCTGTTGGTCAATAGGGAAATGGTAACAATAAACCGGATAAAAGGACTCTTACCACACATAACTAAACCAATGTAGAGAACAGTAGCTCTTACAACATTAAATAGTACGTGTTAGTGATGGTGTTAAAGTTGACAGACTTGCCATTCTCGTCTTTTACCTCCTAGTTATATATATTTAATTTTTACATAGTTCTGCTCACAAAACAAAAACTATACAGAGAAAAACCTCTTCTTTTGTAGCTATAGTTTAGCTATTACCTGGAACATTAGCATGCTGACAGTTGCTAATTAAAGGTAAGTCTTGCATAAATGCTAATTGAAATGAAATGTTTTCATTTGGAAGTTAGACAATCAAGTCACTCCAGTTCCTTTAATATGTCTCAAAAATGCTTGAACAACCAAAGAGAATCAAATTTGAAATTCTTCTCCTCACATACAAGCTCTTGAATAGTCAGGCCCCATCTTATCTTAAAGACCTCATAGTACCATATCACGCCAATAGAGCGCCTCCCTCAGAAACTGTTGGTTTAGTAGAATAGGACGCAGGGGGTTCAGCTTTCAGGCCCCTCTTCTGTGGAACCAGCTCCTAGTTTGGATTTGGGAGCTCCACTTTAAAGACTAGGCTTAGGACTTCCCATGATGCACAGAGCATTTCATCTTCAGTCACCTGCATTTATCATGAGTTATTATTAATCTCTGGCTCTCTTCCACAGTGTGCCTTTTGTCTTTTCTCTCTCCCCTCAATCCTGACAAGTTGCAACAGACAGCTGCTCCTCTCTAAGCCTGGTACGGCCAGAGGTTTCTTCCTGTTAAAAGGGAGTTTTTTCTTCCCACTGTCACCAAGTGTTTGCTCATAGGGGGTCGTCTGCTGTTGGGGTTTTCTATTTTAGGGTCTTTTTCTTACTGCATGGAGTACCTTGAGTTTGACATGTGTTAAGTTATAGTGTTGTCCAAAGGTGTCTTGTGAGTGGACAATGTCACACATCACAATTAAGATGGTTTATTGGCCAAGAACTTTATGTCGATAGCCCGATTTTGTTGGACATATTCACCGTGCATGAGCCTGTGCTGACACAAGTACAGCTGGATATAAGTTCCTCCTTTGATCTTGGACACATAAGGTTTTTTGACTGAACACTGTTGTTTGGTCTCCAAGCTGACATGATAGTTGGGTCCTCTGACACAAAAGCTGTCTGCTCTGAGAGCATGTTTGAGAAAATGCACACTTGCCAGAGGTCAGATGACATAACCTTGAAGGGGACAGTGGTTTCATGGACAGAGCTGCAGGACTTTTTGACTCCACTTTGTGCTTTTCAGTCTTGACCACTGGATAGCCTGACTGAGACCGCTAGATCATTAGCATCGCTAAAACAGATCAACATGTTGAACTTGCATTTAAATACAGTTCTCAGTCAGTGGTTGCATAATTATGAAATTATGTTTTCATACTACAGTGACCTGCTGTAAACTTTCAGCTGATATCGTCTGTAGGTCATGCATCCAAACGCTGCTGTGAGTGTCAACTTTCTTACCTATCACCCACATCCTCATGTGCTTTGAGTGTAAACACTTGCCCTTCTACCCTCAGCTGTGTAACCCGCTTTCAGCAGGTCCTACTAGTAGGTTTGTGCACTAGCTTGTAGCCAAAACAATGCAGCATGAGGGCAGTGGAAAAAGCAGACAGCTAAAATGTACACTGTTAAAACTGCTGCTGTTCCAAGCGAATTTCACCAGTGTGAGGTTAAATGAAATCTACGAAGTCTATGTTTTCCTTTTTATTGTTTTGTTATCAAATGATCACTTGGATTTAATGCTTTTTGTATTTATAAAATTGCCTCAAGTGCTGCACATATAAAAGTGACTTGACTAGATGTGTAGTACATTCAGAGGTTAATCTTTCGAGGTGAGGATATTTGGGTCGCCTCTCTCTCCTTCAAGGGGCCAGTTCAGGGTTAGGATCTGGGCTTGCCTGGGGTTGCCCAGACAGCACACAGCACTTGGACAAAGGCTGTCCAGCCCTGAACTCTCAAAGTGGGCCATGGCAAAGCCATCACAGCCTTTATTTGCTTTTAATAGTTAGTTTATTCAGAACTACTTCATGAAAAACACCATGTGGTATTTAGTGAAACCTGTTCGGATCCAGGTACTCCTCCTGCTATCGCCTTCACAGCTGTTTGATGCTTAAATCATTGTTACGTAACCAGCACTGACTGGGTGGGCTAATCTCATAAAAAGGAGCTGTATGCTGACAGTTTGGGGGGAAAAAAGATTACTAGTTACATTTACACAAATACTTAACGTAAGTAGGTACTTTACATGAATGGTACACCAGTCTCTTACAGACAGCCTATGGGCAGAAATGCTGATAGAAATGCTGCTTTTCTTTGTTTCCTGATTGCAAATCTGGGATTGATAATTAAATCAAAATAAAATTCTGATTAAGAAAACATATCCTGGTTGCCTAGGATTAGTTATGGTTATGGTTAGAGTTCTTGGTCAGCTTCAGTGACATGTTAGGCCACAGAAAGTTGACGCAAAATATAAGCATTGGATGAACTGTTGCTGACCATACATATTTTATTAAAATTAAATACATTTACATGCATCTATGCATTTTTATCTATACAAGATAAAGACAAGATAAATTCTTCAAAGTCAAATACATACAAATATGTATTCAAAATTAAAAGATTAAGTGCACACATTTTTTCTTAAAATATTTGTTTAATTAAAGTATTAAGTCCTGGTAGCCTATTTGCTACGACAACAGTAATAGTAAGCTAACAAGGGAAGTCCATATCAGACATTGTGTAAAATGATGTGAGTTTGTGTTTAGGTACAGTCCTACAGTTAGGCTGTTATATTTTCTATACATGTTCTCTCCTCAGGATATATAATTCTTCACTTCAGAATTATATGTGGTGATCAGATCTCGGGTCAAATATTGTAGAGTATTGTTGTCTACTTTTGAAAGGAGTCTGCCTTGCATTTCTTTAGTTATGACTTACTGATTAGAAACAAGTCTACGCTCTCTTTCTGTCCTTGGATCCAAAGAGCACCTGCTTTTTGATACCTGCACATTACTCCTCAACCAACATACTGGAATCTGTTAGCTCTTCTAAGGCTGCGAACTGTAATACGTTTTCTAATTTATAGCCTTTAAAGAACATGAATACTATTACATTATTATGACATTACAGTTTGTCAGAGTTGGATTATGTTCTGCTGTTACATGTGGTCAACTGAGGCTTCTTGTGAGAATAATAAAACTGCAAACCCCTTTACATAACCAGCAGTACAGGTTGGAGAACATCTGCACATAAAAGGAGACGTGCTATTGAAACATTTTGAGCTGAGTCGTGCGGAAGGAAAGAAAATCAGCGTACAGCTGACCTGCCAACAGTCTGCAGCCTGGAGGTCGATGCGGGCTCTGCAAGGTTAGATCTTTCCTCAGTGATGACCTACTTAACCTGTAGTTGAGTTCACGTATTCAGTCAATTCTTTTAAACCGGCCTCATTAAAAACGTGATAAATAAAAGTTTTATTAGAACATCAGGACAAACAATGTGTGTGTGTGTGAGTATGTGTCTGTGTGTGTATCTCTGTGTGTGTCAGCCTCCACAGTGAGATTTGGCCGTCCTATGGCCTGCCTACTTTTGGCCAGTCTTGAAAAACACCAATTTGAACGCAGTTAACAAGGTTACACCGGAAATAATGTAAATACTTTCAAAACAAAAGCATTAATTTTACTGTTAAAATGGATCAAATTCTATTCAAATAAATGCTTGGTAAATATTCCGTTTTCTTAACAATGTTTAAGTAGTGATAGGAAAAATGTTTGCAAACTTATAAAAAAAATGCGGCATTTTTAAGCGGAAAAAAATGACCGAAAAACTCATCGTTTTTGTAGCTAACTTGACAGCGGTCAGCACAAAGGGGGCGGGGCTCCGTCCAGCGTTCTTCCTACAAAAACCTAGAGTTGACAGAGTGCAGGCTGAGAGAGGAGAGCAGGTTCGGCGGAATAATTTTAAGAAGAACTTTATCCCTGCTCCGCCATAGTCTCCCGGGACAAGTGAGCGGAACTCGTGGGAGACTTCGTGTATTTTCTGACCCTCACTCGACCTTTTAACTGTTTTAAAAGAATGTTAGTCGCTGTCAGTGTTATCCCGAAATACAAATAGCAGCAAAGCTGGCCCTCTGCCTGCCGCAGCTGTCCGCGGGGGACGTTAACACGGTGAGTTTAACTTACCTCTGCACTCATTACGTCCTCTAACTTCTTATGGTGCCAAACCGCTTTCAGAAAACAACGACCTTTGAGATACCGGAACTCTCAGCACTTTTGCATACACCGAAGTGTAGTCATTTAGCTATTCACCGCATTATAACAGCCTGTTCTTTAGGTCGGCTCAGCTGTAATATCAAAAGCGCAGCTAGTTGCGAACAAAAATAACTTTGAGAATCGGTTCCTCTGTTTTCTCACACCTTACATCCGCATAATGAGCCAATGAGCGGAGTCAAGCGACACGAGAAGCAGAAAAAGGTTTCACCGGAGAAGTTGTTACATATCTGCAGGCCGAATATGCAATCATTTCTGTTATAAACTGGCCTTGTTCTCACTGTGTACGCTGTATGTCCTTATAGACTGACACTAAAGTTTGTTGGGGGGTCGGGTTTTCGTGTGAGGTTTGTCGAAGCATCACTTGCCCGTCAGTCATTACACAGTTGTTAAAGTTGTGCTTTTAGTATTGCTGCTATTCTTTGGAATAAATCCCAGGGAGTAAACAGATTTATTTCTCAAGGTGAATACTATTAAGAAAACCGCCTGTCTAGATCTGCATGTCATCTCCCTAACTGAATCTGGTTATGACAGGATCCATTGCCATTTCTATTGGATTAAATTGTGCCTGCTGCTACTTAGAAATAAGAGTAATCGGATTACATAGAGTGGTTATATTCAAAGAAGAAAACAGGGTCTTCATTTTTTACTAACTGGAATCACAACTTCCATGGGCTATAGTGGTCTATAAATATCTCTTAGTTCTGAACCTTTTAAAGTTCAAGTAGGCTACTCCAGAAATACTATGAAGCAGTGTAATCAGGTCATACATTAATAGAACAAAGAGATGCAGAGGAGGACAAAGCACTGTAAACTCCATGCAGCAAAGGTTACAGGGCCTTTATGGGATGATGTATTATAAGTTTTGTTTTTTTTTTTTCCGCTCTAATGATCACCAACCAAGAGGTCACAGTTCAGTCGCACTGTTTGACTCTTAAAAAGTAATGTGTAATCTGTATCGGGTTGCGGGCTGTATGAAAGCGAAGCTCTGGGGCCTGCCCATTCACTCGGCTCTTTCCTCCCTTGGGATGGAGGTCAGTTTGGTTCCCAGGCAGACATGAGTGTGAGGAAGACAGAGGCACAGTGAGGAAGAAGTAAGTATTATTCCTACAGCACAGGGATGAGCACAAAAAGACGTCTCATTTTTCTGTTGTCACTGTCGCTACTTGGTTACGATAGGCTGGTTTAGATGTCTGCTTATATACCACCATTCCTTTTTGTGCAAAAAGTTTAATAGACGAAAGCAGTTTGGTGTATTCAGGTAAAAAGCTCACGTAAGTATTTGATAAATGTAAGAAAAATGTTGGCGTCATGGTGTCCCTTTTCTTAAAATGCCAGTAACGTGTAACAGCAGAGCCAATAATCTACTAGGAGCACTGGGATGGTCAAGGGATCAGTTTGTTAACCAGTAAGCTAAATAGCCTGCTTTATCTTCACCAGTGCTTTACAGTAGTTTCCATGCTGTATGCTGTGTTCCTGCTATAGATTACACAGGAAGTGCTTTAGTTAGCTGAATGCACTCCACGTCCTTGTGTGCTCGCCTGGGTTTGTGTGCGCAAGTGTTTGTTTGTTAAGTGTGTGCAATCTGGGTTGTTTGTGTTTATCTAGGCCTCTCAGCTCTTTGTGTTTGAGGAGGGGTCTCCGGCCTTGCGGGGCTGACCTCAGGGTTACTATGGAGACTGCAGGAGCCACTTCCTGAATTCTCGGCCCATCCCGCAATACATTAGAAAGCAGGGGATCCAAAGTCGAAGTCAGGACTGGACTGGGAACGAGGAAGGAAAACCTAATTCTGTTTTAATGGGATTATTCTAAGAAATGGAAAGTAATGGTGCAGAACTAATATAGACCTGAGCTGAAACAAGCTGAATACACTGCATGCTAACATTTGAAGACAAGTCTTAGCTATAAAGTCTGCATGATCCCGCAGAGTCTCTGTAAAAGTGAAAATTAAGATGTTCAAATTAAATCAAATTAGATAATTAGGTAATCCCAAAAGCTTGGCGTCAGACTGCTTTCAGTACAAAAAACAGTTATTAGTCTATAAGCTGGCCTATCAGAAGAAAGCAGGCTAAGAGGGAAGTTGCTAAAATTATTGGGGATAAACTGAAGTTGCATATTAAGGGTCAACTTAAGATTTTTCTTTCCAGCTGTTTCATGCTAAGCTATTTTAGCTGAGTCCAAGAATACCTGTATGAACATAGCTACCATTACGTCATCCAGGGATTTCTAAAGTCCTGTTTTAAAGCCTTGAATTGACCTTTTCTGCCATCGCTGTCTTGGTCGTAGACAACCAGATGTGACAAGGAAGGGTGTGCCCGACTGGGAAACCACACGCTTATTGGCTAATGACTTGTGGTTGCACACTTTTTAGCCAATGAACATGCGGTTTTAATACTATACGTGGTCCTTCATTTTGTAACATGGTGTAGCCAAGGTTTTTTAGCACTAGCTACATAATCGCTTAGTGCTTTTCCAGATTCTTCATTCTGTATTTAGTGGTGACTTGAACAAAATTCCATTGTGGATAAAAATTTTGGTGACTGTTAAGTTACGTATGGGAACCTTACGTTGAATGTGACGCATGATAGAAATGCAAACGGCGAGAGTAACAATACATTCACAAAGGGACCTAATATATATATGTATAAAAATCAAAAGAAATTGGGATTTATACTAAATCTTTTTTAAAAAGCATTTAGATGTTAATTATTGCTGCAAGTCTGATGACATTTGTACAAAGTTTCATTCAGATTGTCCCACCTATTACAGAGAAGATGGGTTCATACAGATACACATGTAACTATGGTCATCATAGTAAAGAAGAAGATTAGTAGAATATGTCTGGTTTTTATTAGGTTACAATTTATAGGGGAGAAAGTTAGCCATAAACAGCACTAGATAAAGAAAACAATACTTTCTGCTGGCATTTTGGAGTCACTAAGGAGGGCTGGTTAAAGAAATGGTTTATTATTAGCTAGCAAAGCTGAGCTCAGCTTAATTTCAGCTCAGTAATTAATGCACAGACCTGAGAAGTACAAGTAAATAATCTTCTCTCACCTTTGGGAATAAACGAATAAGTATTTCCAAAACTGATGGATCATTTAAACCTGTACCAGTAAGTATTTATATCCACAACTGCTAGCATGTTGGTGTTGATGTATTTTAGCAATGTAGACCAAAAAGTGTGTGAAACACCAGGGCATATTATTACCAACTTTTCCAACTTAAGTTTCCTGAGAGTCTCTTTTGCTTTGCAGCCAAGGGTGTTGAGGAACATTAACTCCTCATTTTTGTCCTCTAGGAGTCAGCGATGTTAATAATCAGAGGTTCTGGTTTCACGGGCCACCAGCTCTGTTAGTATTCACAACCCTGATCGGAATATCCACCGGTCCGTTAAACTGCTGACAGAGACTCATACACGAGGCCAGCTCATCAGAGAGAGAGGGAGAACTAAAGAGACAGATCTGAATGGCAGAGGAAGGGAGGGCCTTAAAAAAGGGCCGGATTTGTGCTATCAGATAAAGAATGGAAACTTGTAGAAAAACTCCAGCTACACTAAGTGCTGCTGTGAAGGTCGTGGCCAGGGGCAAGCCTGTTAATGAAGGTGGATTGTAGTCTGATTCTGAGAGCACTTGTTTTACTTGGATTATAATATTGCAGAAAGGTATATATTAATGTCAGTGTGAGTAGGCTCAATGTTGAGGGAAAAGTCATTTGGAAGACGGTGTATTTGTGTGACGTGTTTTCAGAAACCTTTTGGCTTAACTGTGAAAAGCTTGATGCTTGAGCCATGGAACGAAGCCTGTAAATGTAAAATCCACTTAGCTGAGCAGTAACTAGCCAAGTGTAGGTGTCAACTTGATAATCCAGGAGTCCAGGTACTCGGTCACCAATTACACTTTTATTAGGAGTCAGGAGTGTTCTTGGCTTGAGGTGTGCGGGCTGGCCAAGGGATATGGTGGCGTGTACTGTAGAATCTGGACTCTAAAGGACAGTGTTATTGCACTTATTGGTCACACCATATAGCTTCTTAAGTACATTAGTAACTTGACTCAGGAGTGCAATGATACTGTAAGCAACCAGCAGTTACTAGTATCTGTATTTTGACCTGAAAACTCATCCATCAATGCAATTCACAGGCCTGCAACATGTTTTCGGCCTGTATCGGGCACAATGTTTCCCCACACTTTAGGTAGGAATGTGCACCATGTGAAGCTTGATAGAAACCAAAATATTGTAAGTAATTCCCCTAAAGCTTGATATTAACTTTAAGAATAGGCAATAAGGCAATGAGAAATCTGGTTCTCAGGCTTTCAGAGCCCAGAAAAGCTCCTCAGTTTACATGATTGTTAGTTATTTATTCTAATGACCAGTGTAACTATAAGTTATCACACAGCAGTTCTAATGTGGTCATCTTAGTCATCTGGTCACTTATCTGGGCAGAATTAACTTTACGTTCAGTGGTCACCAAGACAAAAAACTACAGTATTCATCCACCCATCCATTTTCTGCTACTTATCTGGGTTTGGGTCACGGGGCCAGCAGTCCAAGCAGAAAGCCCAGACTTCACTGATACCAGCTGTTGCATTGTTGCAACATATTAGAAAATCTGCTGCTTAATATCCATGGGGACATTGGACACCCATCTAGGTTTAGGGTTTGGTTAACATCCACCGCTTTTTAAAGTTTTCACCTCTTCGTAACATCCAAAATAAATGAAACTTCATTGAAATACTTTCAAAAAATCTGTGTACTTTTATTTATTTTTTTTTAACAAAACTGAACTCAGCATGCTGTGTAAGTTATATTTCTATCATTGTCTTTGCTCTAGAGTTCTTCTGTAGATTTCACATCAGGATTTATTCAGAAACCCAGAAGATATGTATCTGTCTTACAATGTTACAGCTGGCACCAGATGCGCTACATTTACTGATTTATACATAATTTCCGAATTCAGCGTGGGAGTTTTAGCTCTAAAAAGCACATTTTATTTTACTCCTGCATGTCAGAGGACTACCTATAGAAATAGATCATTTATGGCATGACTAAAAAACATTTGGTGTTGTTTGTCCAGAGTTTCGTAGCAGATTTCAGATTTACAGATCTGACTGGTTTGACAAAAGAGCTACAAGAAATGGATCACTAGCAAGAGCAAAATAAAACCCAAACCCCCTAGTTTCAATCAATACAATAAGCGAAGTTTCATCTCCTCAAAAAAGTCCGCAACAAATCTTCTGGTGTATGTTCTCTGGCGACTGAACAAATGAGAAGCTGCTGGACTTCAAACGCTCACTTTGGCACAATACACTGCTAAGGTCATCTGAAGTGCGTGTCCTTGATCTACTGTACCTTTAATGGTGTTTGACCTGGCTCACTGTGGCTTTCTCATTGTGCTGGTATATTTGTGATGTCAGAGAAGTGCCTCTTGAGTGCATGAAAGAATGTGCAGACACAGAGTTTGCTATGCTTTAAAGGTTTCCTCTGTAGCATTTTTAAACATCCATGTATCACCTCTAAACTGCCCGTCACCTTGGAATATTTACTGTACACAGATCAGGCCATGATAGATGGCCTCTGCCTTAGAACACTGATGTTTTTAGTGCTGGAAGTCTTGCAAATTCTAGAATCTATTTTTCTTCATTCTGCTCATCCCTGTTATGTACTTTTAGTCAAAAGTATTTTGCTGTATATAATTCATTTATACTTCCTTTGCTAACATGGCTGAGGACAGGTTCATGACCTCCTGTTATCTGTCTTCATATGGAGTAGTCTGGTAGCCCTTGCTCCACCTTCATCCTTATCTTACTGTTTCGACGGCCAAATATCATCAAACCCTTTAAAATAAAATGATAAAATAATTTACTGCCATACTGTCTCATTCAAATTGCACACTTCTCTATACCCAAACCCTCGGTGTAAATTGTAGTTCTGAAACCGCTAAACTATTCAAAAATGTGGCAGTGTCCATTTTGTTCCCAGCTTTTCCAAACGATAAAACCGCAAAAGAGCTTAGTATTTTTAAAAGGCCTTTTCTTTTTATTTAACCAAATGCCGGCTTCATTTTGGCAGCGAGCAGTGTCAGGAGTTTATCTTCTGGATTTTACGAAAGCCAAACTGAAAAGCAGCCCGTAGTCATGCACTGCTTTAGACGATAAGACAGGAGGCGTCACACAGCCTGGTTTTAGAATTGGATTTTTCTCTTTGTGCTGTTCTCTACCGAACGCCTAAATGTCAAACTAGTGCTACCTAAAGTTGACACAAAAATTGGAACCATATTCCAGTCTTGATGGATTCTCAATTATCCAGGTAAGGAAATCCCAAAAAGCTGGACATAGTGTTTTCAGTGGGAAACGCCACGTCCAGAACCAACTTTTTGGGCATATTTCTAAATGTTAGCTCTAAGTATTTTTCTTGTATCATGTCTACAAAACTTCACTTTCAAATGAATTTCCTATTCCCCATTTTCTCAACAACTTTAGACCACTGATAGAAGGTTTTTGGTGGGAAATGATATTCATTCTGCTATTCTTGGATATAGGTAAAGGGCACTCACACTGCACTACTACACAATTACACAAAGACATTCTTGCAAATACATTTTTCAAACATCATTCACAATAGAACAATAGGAGTTGTTTTCCTCCCATTTCAAAACCTGCTCTTGGTTTTTAGATCATCTACCAGCCTGTTAGGCAACAGTACAGATTGTATTCAAACCTACAGCAGACACTATGAGGAAAGATCAGTAGTGCGTACACCTTTTATTTCTCCTGCCTTCCTCCTCTGTGTTCTGTCTTCCGCTTGCCTTCCTCTGCCCTCTCTCTCTCTCTGTCTCTCTCCCTCTTTGCTCCGTTTTTAGCTGGTTGCCAAGTGCTAAGAATCTGGGGAATGCAGGATTGCAATGTTCTGATAAAGTTTGCTTTGTTCCCCAAAGTGACCTGAGTGATAGAGGGAGTACTACCCATAAGTCTACATACACACATATACAGTCCACATACATGCATACTTTCACATGAGCAGTTTGTTTTTCTCCAAAAAGCCACTGGAGTGTGGAAAGCAATAGTAACCGAAACTTACTGTAAAGCACGCACAGACACACACACACACACACACACACACACACACACACACACACACACACACACACACACACACACACACACTATATGAATGCAGACACGGCTCGAGGCCAGTAGTACGTACTGTTGCGTCAGCAGAATTCATGAAACACTGTCTTTGCCTTGCATTGTTAAACCATCCATTTACGACAGACAGATTTCTCCTTTAAGGGTTAACATGATATTTCATTTCTTTTAACCCTCTAATTTTCTTTGTGGTCCAGTGGAGGCAGCTTGTGTGTGTCACTGGTATGACTTAAATGACAGAATCTGCACAAAATGTGAGGAACAATCTTTGTGCTAGTGGCTAAATTACTATAAAAGTAAACAGGTTACAGCTTGAAGGTGGGATAAGAGAATAAAAAAAGTTGTTATCTACATGCACAACGGAACATGCAAAACGATTTCCTGTTTTATTTTTGCTCAGCTAGTTAGCAGTGACCAAGCAGCAAGCTTTTAACATCCAACAAATCAATGAAAACTCAGTCTGGGTTAGTGCTAAGGGGAGCGTTTGCCTTAGCTATATGCTAAATTGGGCGATTTTTAGAAACTATGAGATTCATAATTTTGTCATTACAGTTTTTCTTTTTGTTAAGATTTTCCTTTTGGGTTTTCCAGACAGGAAAAATGGTCTAAAAAGACGAAGACGTTAATCCAATCATAACCCTATCCATAGATGGCTCACCAATGATGGTTGTCTTCCCCGCTGTAGTATTCCCATAGCCAGGAAAACAACATTCTCAAGGCAAAAAGAGCACTGTTTAGCTTTCTGTGGTCTTGTGCTCAGTCTTATTGAATAGACACAAATATTTCTGCTTATACATTATTATCTTGTGGAAAGATTCATGATCAAAGAGATAAAAGTAACTGTGAGTATGTACAGCGAAACCTGTAACTTCATTCTTGGTTTAGGAATTTAAGATATTCCATTTAACCACATTGTTAAGCAAAGTAGACATGCTCAGTATGCAAGTAATGTCTCAATCAGTGCCTGTATGATGTAAATCTCATCATGCATCCATCTCCACAAGCTAAAAAAAAGCTAACAAAACAATCAAGTGTCCTCTTTTTGATGTAATAAACAATGCAGCTGTTCTTTTTGAACATCATGAGGTTGCTATTGTATTTTTTGAGTACAGCGTGATGCTGTACACATTCTTCAGATTGTGGTATGTATAGAAGTACATGCAAATCTGTAGCTGTCCACAACAACATTAATGACATTATAGAAAATGACAGCTGGCATGTCATATTTGATTTAAGCCAACTGAGAAGTGGCAAAAACTGCAGTTCCTCTAATGGTCACGTGTAAAAGCAATGTCAATCCCACAGTTCTCGAAGTGCCCAACTTTGCAATAATAAAACAATATCGTTAATGTAGCAAACAGTGGTTCAGGTCACAAGTTTGGATTTTTAAAGCCGTACAGTTAGGGGTGTGGATTTGACTGACAGGTGTTCAGACATAGTTGCTGTGGGCAGAATCTAAACGTTTTGCAGCATTTTTTTAGAAGATGTTTGTGTCTTTGAGTTAGGGCTTCATACCTGTACACTTTACAAAAGTAGCTTGCTAACTGAGCTTGCTAGCATTAGCTGATAACAAGCACACCATGCACTCGTCACTGAATCCAGAGTCCAAAACTAATAATTGTCCATCTTTTATATACAGTCTATAGCTCTATAAAAAAGCCTGGTCTTTCTAACCAGGCTTTTACACGCACAAGCAGCTAAAATAGAACAATGCTTGGAGTTAGTTATATGTAGTAGCAAATGTCAAGAACTCCAGATGACTTTACCATTTACATTTAATCCAGTTTTAGTAAAGAAAAACTTACTTGATTTACAATAACTTAACACTTGAGGTCTTTGTTATTGGAGCAGAGGGAGGGAACCGTGGGGAAACAGCATTCCTGTCTTTATCTCAGTGCAGGACACATGTGATTACATGCACTCTTGCTCTTTCACTCTCAATCTCTACCAGTCACACACACACACACAAGGGCACATTCATGCTCTCAAAGACATGTGCACTCATTTACATGCACTCTGCTGTCTTTCTAACTCCTCTCTCTCTCTCTCTCTCTCTCGCTCTCTCTCTCTCTCAGACAAGACACACACACACAAGAATGCCATTCCATTATTGTATGTATGGAGAAAAAGTGGAGGAGAGAGGAAGAAACAGGAAGTAGGCGTTTGGGTTGGGGGAGGAGGGTCAGAGAGGGCACTATGGGAGTCCTGCACATTTATTTGCGTGTGAAGAAGTAATTAGATTCGTGTGTGTGTGTGTGTGTGTGTGTGTGTGTGTGTGTGTGTACATATGCTGAGCCGTGGGAGTGTGTATGGTGGCCAAACAGAAATGCAGGGTTGTGTTTACATGGTAAATAGTGTGTTTGTGTGTATGTGTGGGTTGGGAGTTAAGGTTGTGGAATGTCACATGCTGATAGAATGCTTACTGGACAACAAAGGCAGGGCAACAAAACATAGTGGAGACCAGTAATTATGCTGGTCTGTGCTGCTCAGCACTTGAGTCAGCACAGAATGAAGGCTGTAGTGTATGAACTTTGCTGGGGAGGCCCATCATCAGGTGTTTTCTTTGAAAACTTACTTTGCATCTATGTCACTCTCATGGGGGTCGCTGTTAACTCTCACAAAGACTAGTTTTACAAAAAAGTGTGTAGTGATAGGTCAGCCTAAGTTGTGATCTTAGATTAGATCCAAGTTAGACAGTGTCATGAAAAGTAAAGCCAGACTTTTTAGCCTCTCCCCTCAACTCAGGGCTACTTCTGAATTAAGAACTGGCCATTGAATAAATACAACTTAAGCTGCTTCAGAGAGCAAATGTGCGTGAATACAGTTTCATTTACAGCCTAAATGTGACAGCTTCCGTTGTCATGGATGACTTCAGCCTCTTAGTTACATCATTGGTAAACTGACCAAAATAAACTACTTCGCATATGCATACTAAAAATCTGATATGTATGAATTCAGTTGTACAGCCAGTTGGCATTGAGTCACAGTAACATATTTTTGCACCTTATCATCAAATCCTCTGATTTTGCTCACTTTTCTCAAAGCCCTCTCCTCTTGCTCTTGTCTCCATATGAAAGTGGAGTGGGACCTTGCCAGCTCCGGCTCCTCTCACACAAAATCAAAAATTATCTTACTTTACTTTTTGTTGGTTTGGGTGGGTAAGATGATGTGTTTGCGGCGCTGATCCCAGCTCGAGCACAACTTTACATTCATCCTGAACTTGTGTTGGATGATGGATTATACCCTGAACAGGGAGAGGCTGTGTGGAAGTTTGAGATTAAGAATAGATGTCAGAAAGACTGGAAGTGACACAGACACCGCTGTTGCCTTTCCGTCCAAGTCGGCAGGAGGACAAAAAAAAATCTTCCCAGTAGAGATGTGTACACTTCTGTTGATAATGTGTCCAGTCCTTTGTTTTTAAGGCTCACTCCACAATCATGAGACTTTCAGATGATGACACTTGAGTGCATAACTGGATCATTCTCATTTTATTAGTAAGGTTGAAAGGCACATGAGGTGTGCTTTGAATTATTTCCAGTGCAGATCACTCTGATTCAAGCTTGTATTTTTAAGTGACTGTTGATTGGCTAACGGAAGTGTTTGTGTGT
This sequence comes from Oreochromis niloticus, assembly GCF_001858045.2. Lineage (NCBI taxonomy): Eukaryota > Metazoa > Chordata > Actinopteri > Cichliformes > Cichlidae > Oreochromis > Oreochromis niloticus. The sequence goes on along the minus strand of NC_031978.2, from coordinate 29,159,022 downwards.
TCATAGATGCTTCATCCTCTCCGGGCCGGTTGGCAGTCAGGGCTACTGTAAACATCCTTGACTGGAAGCTGGTGTTAGTTTCTGGGGCTTTCAGTCGGATGTTTGCAGCAGCCAACTGCTAGTACCATCGCTGCGACCGGAGTGAACACAGCTGTAAGTATAGTGACTGAACTGTCATGAAAAATATAAGGGAAAGATCAGACATAAAGGAGAACAGTGTCAAAGGAAGGTTATGGTTTAAACTGAGTTTGAAAAATGGTGCTAAAAATGAGTCCTGTGGGCAACTAAGAAAGCCAAGAGGTAAAATGAACTATTCTAGGGAATAAGTGGGCTCGTAAATGGACCACTCCTCAGAAATGAGCTGACTCTTCTGCTTGGAAACACAGGAACATAACTGTATCCTAACCAAATGAGAGGAACCTGAACCTATAAGCTAATGTGGTAAACGATTTAAAGCAAAGCGGGGAAACCATAGAGACCGCGACTAAACTCAATATGGAGAAGCCACATCCCCCCTGTGCTAGGACAACAGGTGGTTCGTTCCAATTTCAGTTCTTTCTATTTCAAACAGCTCCACCTCAACTTCGTGAAAGCAGCACACAGGTGAAGACATGAAAGTTCAGCTTTTCTAAATCAGTGACAAGATGCCAGTGAGGATGGTGTGAGTAATATTTAATAACATTAACCAAATAAAATGACCAAGTATACTTTTTTTAAAAGAAGCTTAAATGGAGTAATGATGTTGGAATGTTTGAAACCATAAAACTAACTGTTTAATTAGTACCATGAATGGTTGACGATACAGAATGTGCTGAAAGCTAAACTGTTATCAGTGATTGGCTGATTTGGGGGGAAAAAAGGACAGTTTCCCCACTGTCATGTTCCCACATTGTTTAGGAGTGTTTTGATTAACAGGGTTGTTGGATCCATTTTTAGGTCTTAATGGTATTTTCAGCTTCCTCATTGTGTATATGAGTCTGTGTAAACTGATCTAGACAGGTGATCAGGTCACTCTGCCAGAGAGCAACGCACATGGTCTAAGAGGTGATCTCTGCAGAAACCATCACAGAAATGTGTATCGTATGGCTGTGAAGAAATGCAAAACATTTCAGAAAACTTCATACTGCATTTTTTTTTTTTTTTTTTTTGGTCGTAAAGCTGTAAGGTGGTTACTAAGTAGCACGCTTAGCAAAAATACAAAAAAATGTGCACCAGTGTGAAACGGCTGGCTTTGATAGCTGTCTCCACTCAGGCCATTCAATTCCCAGTGGATGGGAGCGGCTTCATCCTCTCTTGAGATGAGGGCTGGGGGGAGGAATGGGGAAGAATGAAAGGAAGGAGTGGGGTTGAAAGGAGAAAGGCAGGGATAGAAGGTGAGGATGAAGATGAGAAGAGGGGTGGAAGAAGATGCAGGAGTGGTTGAAGTTCAGAAAATTTGACTTAAGGGTGTGGTGGGGTTTTTTCTTTTTCTTTTCTTTCTAAAATGTTTTTTAAGATAAACCATGTCATCAGAGCTGAGGGGAAGTGGGTGTAACACAGACTAGAGGGCCACAGACAGGGAAGGAAGGAAGCTTTCTAATATTACAAACTGCCCCCACCCCCACATTCATCATACATGAATGAAAACATGCTGTGCTGCTTGCCGTTTCTGTCTAAACAGTCTCAGCGTTCCTTCCTTGGTGCTGGAAAACCCAGGAAATGGGCCTATTCCACTCACAAAAGCCCCCCTGCATAAAAGAGGGTCTCACCAAGAAACTTAAAGATGATGAAGCAGCATGTTTGTTGCTGCACAAGCTTCTGTGCTAAACTGGAGGATATAATTGTAACTCTGCAGACTCACCGGTAAAGCTATGGACAATGTTTGAAAGTATTAATACTGTCAAACTGAGAGTTAAACAAAGGATTTTTGTCTAGCCACTCAAAATTCATCTAATTAAAACTTTTCCCAGCATTTTCGACGGGGGGGGGGAGAATCTACATATGGTGTATATAAGAACTACAGTCAGAGAAACTGATTACGTTTTATGGGGTTAAGAGAACTCATCAGGACTTTTTCCTGATGAGTTTGTGGGCTTTTGCAGTTCACTTGTTGAATTCAAAATAATTTGCTTATGAAACAATATAGTTTGGTGTGCTTTACAAAGGGGGCAGGGTGCTGCAGTGGTTGGCAAGACACGTTGGCTTAATTGGCGAGCGTAAACTGGCTGCAGGTGTGAGTTGTTTGTTAACCAAACAGGCTTCACCCTGAATGTGATTATGTGAACGGGTTCACATAATGAGTACTCAATGTTTTGGCATGGACGTGATGTTGGAAGAACAGCAAGGATACTTCTGTTTTCTTGCCTGTCAGAAGTGTATGTATGGGACTGAAACAAGGAAGCAGGAGGTGTAAGTTGATGCTGTGAAAAGTAGTGTGTTCTGTAAAGCGTTTTGAACTACCTCACATTGTGAGGTACGTTCCGTGACTCAGGAATTGTGATGTACATATCAATTTTAATTTCTTTTTTTTGGGGGGGGGGGAATAAACACTGATTTTATTTTCTGTGATTTGGAATTTCTGTTAATGTGGTATTAAAATTTGAGTATTCAACTTTGTCCAGCCTGACATTTCTTTCTGACCTCTGAGATCCAGGAAGTGTAAACATCCTACACTCTCGGCATCTGCCCTCTGGTGGCCGGGAGTGGGACTGTTTGCACTCTCCGGCTCAGGAACTCTCCAAGCAGCAGAGGAAACTTGACACTTCACATCTAAATCCAGACTGTAGATTTTATCAGATGCATTTGATAAATGTTAATCCTGAATGTGTTCTGAAAACTTTGAGTTTGCTGATATATAAAAGTTTTTCTTTATATGAATCAACAGCTGAGCCATGCACCCACTACTTGCTTTCAGTAGAAGTTGTTGTTGTTGTTGTTTTTTTTTTTTTGTTTTTGTTTTTTTTGGTTTTTTGTTTTCTCTCTCCATTTTTAGCTTCATAAGGATGTCATTGGTGTTAATTTGAACTGTCTGTACAAATAATGGAAGTCTGTGTAAATAAAAGGCTATTAAAGTTTCAACTAAAGGACTAGTGTGATTCCTTCAACCTCAGCTGAGCTGCTGTGAATGCTTAGCATTTGGGACAGGAAATGGGGAGCGGCTGACTTCTGATTGGTTGTTTTCCCTGACCCAGAGACCCTGGTCATGCCTCTCCCGCTGGGGGGTGACACGCACTCTTCAGAGCATGTGACTGAGTCCAGAGAGTAGAATAGAAAAAATGAGTTTTCCATAGCTATCTTTAGGTACCAAAAAAACTTTCAGAAAGTCTACATAAATCACCATGTTGTGTTTTCTGACCTATTCATTTTCATTTAGAGAAACCATTCAGTGCATTTTCTGTACTTAAAATTGACTGTCAATCTACACTTGGTGGGGTTGACAAGTTTACAGGATGGTGAAGTTTTGGGTCCAAGAACTATAAATATTCTACTACTCCTCTACTAATCTCAGAGGACTGGTTCAACAGTAGTTTGGGTTGTTGGCTAAGTCACTGCTTAACTGGGTGAGGTTCTTTCTTGGTGTGTGATCTCTTCAGCTCAGTTCAGCTATTTATACAAATCACAATGGTTGCCTCGGCGCACGTTATTGTAGGTCTTTACATTACAATATAATGCAGAGAAAACCTCAAGAATCAATGTCCAGGCACTTTAGAGACAGTAGGAATGGGGAAAACTTGTAACAGGAAGAACCCTCCAGCAGAACCAGGCTGAGGGAGGGGTGGTCATCTGTCACGACCAGTTGGGAGTGATGGCAAGAAGAGAGCCAGAGGTTAATAACAGACTGCCCTACCTATATGCTTTACCAAAGAGAACATTTTAAACTTGGACACCTACTTTTAGGATTGTTTCAGGAATCCAAACTGGGAGCTGCTTCCATAGAAGAGAGCTGTGTAAGCTGAAGGCTCTGCCTCCCATTCTACTTTAAAGTACTCTATGTTCAACAAATAAACCTGCAGTCTGAGAGCAAAGTGCTTTATTAGGGTGAGAACGATTTTAAATTAGATTCTGGATTCAACAGGAAGCCAATGGAGAGCAGCCAGTATGGGAGAAATATGCTCTCCAGCTCCTGTCAGGACCCTTAATGTAGCATTTTGTTACTTTGCAGTGACCAGTACTCCAGTTTTAGCACAAGTAATATGAAAACTTTTTCTAAATGTATTTAAAAAAAAAAAAAAAAAAAATGCCACAGGAATATTTTTATTTTTATTTCACTGTGCTGTTGAAATAACCTTTTAACTTGCTCTGCTGCCTTAAATAATTGAAAACATTTTGTGTAGCTACTATGACGCATTATGTAAGGCTTCACTTTATTAACCTTATTTTTGATTTTTAAGTTGTTGCATAATGAAGAGAGGGGAGACATCATATGAGAAGACACAAATCCATAAGACACAGCTTATTTTAGTTTAAAAACAAGCAACCTCTGAAAAACTGAGCAGAGCAGAGTCAACTATGGGAGTCTGTGTGTGTTGGTGATTCAGAGAAGGTATAAATGTTGTTATACTTCATTCTAATCTGCTGGAATTGTAGCCGTTAGAACACAGAACACAAACCATGAATACCTTTTCAATCAGTCAGGTTTCACTTTCATGCTGATGAACTAAAATATTTATGCCGTTTCCTTTATCAGGCTGTGACACAGTAAGCTTTAATGTTCAAATGGATCCAAGTTAATGTTTCACAGCTCCAACATGCAGCCAGCAGCTTAGAAATAAATAAATCATAATAAAATAGTTCACTTCAATTATTTATATTACAGATCTGTGTTATCAATCACACAAAAATATGTGGGAGTAATGGAATCATTTTATTGACTGTGCATTTAAGTCTGTGATTTATACTGAAGTGTTTGTACTTTTATTTCTCGTGCATGCTCATTTCTTGCCACAAGATGGAGGCATAAAATCACAGTAACATCACATACTGTAATCCAGTATGTGCTTCAGGGGCTACCAACCTATAAGATGTTATCTTTGACTGAAGTTCAGGTTGAAAAAGCAATATTTAGGAAACAAAAAAGCACTTAAGGTTGTTGCAAATATGTCTGTAACAAATCTGTGTGAATAGATACAAAATGTCTAAAAATGGCACCATAAACATGTGTCACCAAAACACCAAACAAGCGCACTGATTTGCAGAATTCCTCTTTCAACAATCACTTTCATTGGGCCAGCTTGCAGATATATCATGCAAATTACACACGTTACAGTATGAAAACCCATTTTCATACGCTCAAATGTAGCCTATACTTGTCCCCTCTCTCCTTCCTCCTTTGAGCACCACATTTTCGCTTTGAATGCTAAACATAAATTAAAATGCTGCCACTGTGCTGACTAACCATGCTATACCTGAGCCTGTTGTTGGAGAAAAACCACATTTATGATGCTCTCGCTGAAAAACAAGTTGCTGCATAGTTGAAGTCAACGGCTTTGTGACAGGGAGCAAGGTCAGGAAGTACAAGTACTCTTTCCCAGCACACCCATTAAAACTTCAGACAAGCTGCTTATTTTCAGTGGAGTGTAAAATGACTGAGTAAATATTGGCAGTGCAAAATTCAGTTAATTTGATTTGAATGGTCACAGATCTGGTTCCTTTTTGGGCGTCTTTGAGATGAGTTTGAAATGTGTTCAAGGTTGTACATTTACTTTTTACAGGTGTAATATTATTCCAGATTTGAATTCATAAGGAAAATTTATACTGCCTTTAAAAAAAAATATGTTAGGCTTTGGTTCATGCAATAGTACCATGACTTAAACTGGTTTATTGTCCCAAGTCGCTGTACTCAGAATTATCTGAGGGCACACACACATTCTCTTCATGCACATAGTTTTCTGCTTATAAGCCAGACTAGCAGCAAGTTAAGAACAAATGACAACTTCCTGTTTTCTGCATCTCATAAAGCAGAAGTACAGTCTGTGTCATCACTATAGTTTCTACCACAATCGAGAAAAGACGGGGAAAGCCCCCGAAACCAAAACAAACCGCAGTGACCGCCTATCACCGAGACAGAAATAGCGCTAGTTGAGTTTTTACACAATCGTAAAAGTATAAACATCCATGCTCAGGTGACTGTGAGGCTCATTGAAGCAGCAACTTAGATTAAACCTACATGGAGCCATTTGGAGCTGTAACACAACCAAACTTTGGATTAAATGAAAATGAATATATATTGTCAAAGCACGTTTTTCAAAATTGATGAAATATGCTTAAACTTTTTAATTATCCAATGTAGCTATAAAAGTTTCCATGCATGTTATACCACTTGACCAGCAGACCGAGCAGTTTTTACTTCCTTCAGCTCGTTTGAGGGGGCACAGGGGTGTTCTCAAGCGAGATGATAGAGGTCAAAAGAGATGTAATCTTCCTCCGTCCTCACATATCGTGAAAAACAGGGCGGGGTATCCCTGAAACACATCACCTAGGAGGCATCATAGTCAGATGCTTTAATCACCTCAACTGGGTCCTTCTGATGTGGCTCATCCTTGAGCCCCAGACACCATTCAGAGGAATCACATTATCAACACTTGTTTCTGCAAGCTTGTCAGTCGGTCAGTAACATTTGGCTTTCATGCTGAAGCTCTTGCTTGACCACAACAGGGTCCATCACACTGCACCACTCTGCACCACTGTTGCACATCGGAGAACCTGAACATGTCCGAAGCTCTCCAACAGCAGCAAGTCTTCCCCCAATCACAGTTTGCCATTTATAAAGAGATACTGAAGGTGCAATAATAACTTCCCAGATGCTTCTGGATTGCTTAGGCAATAGGGAAGTTTGACACATGCAGATATAGAAGAAATAATGCCAGCTGAATGCTGCTTTTGTACCATCTTGGTGAGCTCTCTGCATTGAGTGAATGCCTGTCCAAGGTTGTTTCATTTTGACTGCTCTCACTCTCCTCCCCACTCTTTTTCTTTTACCGCTTAGAATTTGCAGTTACTCTGGTTGTTCAAATGCCCAACATTTCAAGCCAGCTCTCATTCCCAGATCTGCACAAGATCCTCTGGCATATCTTCATATTTTAAAAAAGATTGAGTGGGGTCAGGTGAGAACCTTTTGCAGATTTGACCACTTCTTACAGGAAAAGAACCAGGGTCAGATAAGAACCCCGAAGAGTAATGAATTGCTAATGGTGGCAACGCTGACTTGTAATGAGGGGAAGAGTGATTGAGTGAATGATGGGATGCTTCAGACAGTCTGTAAATACTGTATGAGCGTTTGGTTGAATAAGAACTTAGATTTATCATCATTTAGATTACTCGCCTCAGGAGATCTTTATCTAACATTCAAACTGCCATCACATGGGTGCTGCAGCATTAAAGACTATGATACTGTATTTGATGTAATATGGCGCACCTCAGAATGAAAACAGCCTCTGACTGGGATTGATTGATAGACAGCTGTGCGTTGTCAGGAAGCAGAAAATGGTTTCATGAGGTTCATTTGTCCTCCGGTGGTTTAGTGAATGCTGCTAGGACCAGGAGCATTCATCTTTCAGCCTCAGTACTGATATCTGCATATGGGCGAGAGCAAAAAAAACCCCCAATTCTTGTCAAAAACTAGAAAACAAAGGCTGCTGCTGTGTGTTGCAGATCAGGCCTTTTAGACTTACTGTTGTGAAAATAAGTGAGTTTCGGTGATTGTCAGTCTCCAGCGGTGTCTGAACTTGTAATCACCCCTTGATGATGAGAGTGGAGAACATTGTGAAATATCTCTTTAAAGACGCAGCGGTGTGTTGCAGTACATGCTGGGAGGAAATGGAAGACGAGAGGAGAGGAAGCACATGGAGACACCATCTGCTGTTGGGCAACAATGCAGAAAAAAAGTGCCAACCCCCCCTCCATACTCCACCCACACACACACACAATATAAAGAAAAGGGCAGACAGAGAGAAAAACAGCCAGGATCAACACTGTAGGCATGTCAGAGAGAAAGTAATGTGTCAACATTTAAGATCCACAAAGGATGAGAAGATTTGGCACACAAAATCAAGATCGCAGAAAAGGAAGGAAGTATAGAGCACGGATAATGTTGTACTTTGTTTAATTCACATACATTTTCTATTCTTTACAACCTAACACCTACAAAAATGATGGTGTTCCTATCAGATGAAGTCGTATTCTTAAAGTGCCCAACATGAGAAACAGGAGTACCCACAATGACACAGCACTGTGACATTGTTACTGCTAGCGAAACTTCTGTGTGTGTGTGCGTGTGTGTTATAATAATTATCAGTTTATTAAGCCACTGTGAGTTACTTCCTGGTTTATTACAGGAAAAGTACGTTTTCATTACAGCATTACAGTAAAAATGAAGGCTAAATGCTACATTTATACTTAGAATATATTTATGTAAGTCTCCGTGCTTACAGAAAAAAAACACACTGATAAGAAAAATGACAGGAACATTAGCAATAACAGCTCTGGTACACTCCAAGGGAGAAAAAAAGTCGATCATAAATCTGCCTGGATGCCCAAGGAAGACAGCAATAATGGATGACTGCAGAAACTGGAGGATCCTTTCTGTGGTAAATGAAAAGTCCTTCACTGTATTCAGTGACAGTACACAGTACAATCTGACAATGACTCAAAACACACTGAAACATGAAGTACGGAGTTTTTGAAGTTTTTAAAGCTGGATTTTCATATTGCTTGCTAAACCGAAGACTAAACTGAAGGTAGCTACAGTAAAGACCCGGCAAAGTGTCACTTAGAAGCTAACAGTGTGTGATGACATCCACATGAGTCTTTACCTACAAAGAAATAGGCAAAGTGTTGAAAGTGAGCTTTTAATTTTTTAATATATTTTTTTGACCTCCTGAAAATGAGGAACTCTGCATGAAATAGTTGTAATTCTAATACAGTTAACTTGGTTAAAAGTATATGGGTATAACTCTATCACAGACCTGACAGTAGACTATTACTTAACCCCCCATGATGGAGACTATTCATTCATCTCTAAACTGCTGGTATTCAGATTGTATCCCACACTAATCCACAGGCTGAGGGCTGTCAAAAATCCACACATTTGAAGATGACCTTTTCAGATAGTTAAAAAACATTTGAGCTAGGATTCAAAATACTTACCTCTGCTGACCCCCAGATCTCTCCATTTAGTTGCTGTGTTAACTTAAACTTTCCACACAGTTCCTGAATGTGTGTTTTGTGCCTGCCTGTGATGTGGGCCAGATTTTTCCAAGGAGAACAGAACGACCTAAACTCACAATTATTTCTGCCATTTATTCTTACAAACCGCATCACCTTAAAGCCGGATTATTAATGTTAGAGTGGCTGTTTGTAGTGATAAAATTATAGAATCATCAACTTTAAAGTTCTTCTAACTTTTGTGGAGTTGTGTGTCCCTGCAGAGCGTATTTTACATGATATAATGAGCAGAGAAGTCATTTAAACTTTGTTTTCTTTCTTTATTGGGATTTAATAATAAACTTTCACAGTTATGTTAGGGACGGCGTTGTTAAGCATCAGTGACTGTGTCAGCAGTGTTGTTTTGAGGAGCCTTCTGGGGAAATGAAATCACATGTAGAGTCTTCACACTGCACATGATTATTGTCTCATTAGCATTTTATCTGCACACATTGTCTGCATGTCTTCAAACAGTGTGACATCTACCTTGTTTTACAAGCTGCAAACCTGCCCCACTGACATCCTGAAATATGTATGAAAGCTTCAACTCCTGGATCAAACCATGAAACTGTCCCTGCTCCTGTCTTTTTATGGGAAGTGGATGAACTCAGAATCTCAGTTTCTTCCTTTTCTTGTTTAAGTATGTTTTGTTTTTTCACAAAAACACAATGTTTTCAGTGCGTATATACGTTCCATGAAATTGTTTTTTTTGGCAATGTGCTGGTGTGTAAAGGCCTTAAAACTCTTGATGCACATTCATCTCATTTGCGTTAATAAAAATGTACTGTAATGGTTTAGTTGGTACATCTAACAAGCTAATATGACGCTAACTCAACTAACATCCATTAACATCTGGAGCTAGAATTCAATTATATTATTTTAAAGGGCTTTAAAACACTCCCAGTAGCACTGTGAATACATAAAAAACACTGATTTAAGGAGTTAATATTAATTTATGCCCTTCTTTTAGCAAAGATGTATCAATCTATTTTTTTTTAACTGCTTATGCTATGGTCATACCGGATGAATGGATGAGTATTTCATTTGTCCCAGAAGAAACTGAGACATCCAGTTGCTTGTAAAACACAAGACATCAAACAGGAGACAAATACAGATAAATATACACAACAAACAGTAAATAGAGGCCACATGGGCACAATAACAATACAGGCATGAGCCCCCACATCCTCAGGACCTTCTATCGCTGTGCCATTGAGAGCATCCTCACTGGATGCATCACCACCTGGTATGGCAACAGCACCGCTTACAACCGCAAAGCTCTCCAGAGAGTAGTGCGGTGCTCTGAACGGATAATTGGAGGTGAGCTTCCCTCCCTCCAAGACATCTACAGGTAGCGGTGCCTGAGGAAAGCGGGGAGGATCATCAAGGACTCCAGTCACCCCAGCCATAAATTGTTCAGACTACTTCCATCGGGAAGGAGGTTCTGCAGCATCCGGTCCCGTACCAGCAGACTGAGAGACAGCTTTTTCCACCAGGCCATCAGACTGCTGAACACTTCATAGACACCTCACCTTCACTACTGGAACTTCAACATTATGCACTCCACACTGTATATAAATGTTTTGCACATGTCCAACTACCAACCTCTGTATATTTTATATATTTTATTTTATTGTTTACTCTATTTAATTTGTAAAATATGTATACACACACACACACATATTTATTACTCTCAGATTTAGCCATTCTTATATTTTGCTTGTTTTATGTTATTGTATTTTTGCACAACTCTGTTGCTTGTGAAGCTCGCACACAAGAATTTAACTCGCATGTACTGTACCGCTGTACCTGCACATGTGATGTGACAATAAAAGTGATTTGATTTGATTTGATTTGATTTGATTTGATTTGATTTGGATAACAGAAGTTTTGTGGTGAGGAAACTACAATAGTGAAGTGGTAGTCTAACGTCAGTCTCAATAGAGAGAGCTGTTCCTGTTATATGATGTCTGTGTGGTGTATTTTATGATGGTGACTTAAAATGAAGGTAGTCATACAGGCAAACAGCACATAATTCAGTCACAGCACACGATTTATGAGTACTGTACAAATTGAAATAAGCTGTAGCTAGAACCTACATTAAAATGAAGAGTAAAAGTTTCCATGGAACTAATATAGTCTGTATCCAGAATCTTAGCACTGGTTTGCACAGAGTTATGCTGCAAAATCAATGTCTCCCCTCTATTTCTGCAATGCAATGAAGAGTTTTATGGCTTGGGGTACAGGAGCGCTCCTCAGTCTGTTGGTGGTGCGGGACAGTGACACAGTGTGTTGACCACAGTGTAGATGGGACAGTATTACCTTAATGTGCAATGAAGTTTGAAATGGTTAATTCATAGACAGGGACCAGTTCTGTGAGCACATGTTGAGGTTTTGCAAACTCACTTTCTGTGCAACCAGTTGGTCACAGCAGCTACTTGCAACTGGTCGCTAAATGCTTAAAAAGTCAGTGCAATCACTGGGAAACCTAGTTGCAGGGAGGTTGCAATCCTATTATTACCCTAGTATGACTGAGCCGTTCTCTACCTTAAGGTCGTAAGGTAACTATTGCTCCCAGCTGTCCTAGGTATACATGCTGGACGGGTCCTCAGTCTCAACGTCATATCAACCTGAGCATAGCTGGTCTGATCTGACCTTGTTAATACTTGGATGGGAGACTGCCTGGGAATACCAGATACTGTAAGCTTAAGGGTGGCTATAGCTCAGGAGGTAGAACAGGTTATCTACTAATTGGGAAATTTGGTGGTTTGATTCCTGCTCCAGTCTGCATGATATTGAACACCAAGTTGCTCTATAATGTGTTCACCAGAGAGGGAATCCTAGACTGAAAGCACTTAGGCATAGAAGAAAGTGCTTGTATGAATGCAGGTGATTGAGGTATGTTCTAAAAAGAGCTTTGAGTGCTCAAGCAGAGTAGAAGAACCAGTCCAGTTACCATCCATCACACATCTAGAGAAGACAGGGATAAAACTTTAAGCAACTTCTGGGTTTATCAGTGGTAGTTAAGAGTTACAGACCAGACATTATAGCATGTATACGTCCATGTGACATCTCAATATGTTGGTTTACTGAAGAAAAATACCTAACTATCCAATTCAAGCTTAATTAGGGCCAAGAAAAAATGTCCTTCATGGTTTACTGTACTGTGGAGACATCAGGAGCCTTCTTTTCAATATTTTTTACAAAATGCATCATGTACTGTAGATCATACCACATGCTGATTTTTGAAACCATGTGAGGCTGCTCCTCTGATGCTTCATTTCTTTTGTCTAGCTTCATCAAGGCTCATCAACAGCAGCAAAGAAGAACAGCTGGATTGACTCTGTCACCAATGGGAGAAAGTAGAAAGCCATAGTAGGAGCGAGATGAGTCGTGCTACAACAGAGTCGATGTTCTTTGAAGACTCCGTCACATCTTTCTGCTTAGGCAGCAAGTGTTCTAATCTTATCCCTCTTCTTATCTTTCAGTTTCTTTGTAGAGAAAACTCCTCTCACAGAGGGTTCTTCAGTCAGTTGCTATTCACATAATCTACAGCTCCTTCTTGCGCTCCCTTTACTGAGGACTTTAATCCTATTATTCAGATGGCAGATCTGCTGCAACAGATGTGTTCTTTGTACCAGAGAAGCAGAGTGTTATTTCTTTCTTGTTGTGGCTCTGGAAGGCACAGGCAGTCCATGATTGACTGTAAGATGCTTCAGAAGTGACTACGCAAGTAATGAATACTTAACAATACCCCTAAACTACATTAGAAACTTAAATAAAGGTTGTCAAGCCTTGTGACAAATGAAAGCAGCGCAGCGTGTCATTTTTAAAAAGGCATTTTATAGGCAAAGTATGTGCTGCCTGAGGTCTTTTAGCCCTGCTGTTGTTAATTTATCTGTACCTTTGTTTGTCTGTGCGTCAACGTATAATTAAACCATGTATGAATGTGCAGTGGTGTTTTACGCCTGCCAAATTTGTAATTTATCTATTGTTTGGACACCATGGAAAATGACAGTGTAATTGTTTTATTAAAAACAGATGATGATGCAATAAACAATGTTCTCCGCAAATAATACTCGTGAGTGATTTATGCACGCTTCAAGGCAAAGCTCAGAGTGACATACGCAGTAATAAATTCTGGTGACACTCTTCAGCCCAGTGTAATAGAAGCTAATGACTACAGCTACAACAGAAAGTACATGACATAGGACATAAAACTAGGCACTGATGTTTTTTTGATGATCAAAAGGATATTGATTCCTTAAAGTGCCACATAAACACACTTAGTACCACAGGGCAAAGCCTAACTGGGGGATACATAGTAAAGGACTAGCAATGATGTGGCAAACAGAGAAAGGAAAATATATCTTCTTGCTAACAGGTGAAATAGCTGTTAGCAAACAAAGCGCTAAACGAAAATCAGCTGAGGTAAGTGACTGAAGGGAACAAGTATTGCAAAGCCATAGTTTCATGTGAATTACTATGTATTTGGACTGGACTGAAGTGAACAGGAAGAGAAAAAGTGATAGAAATTGTATGACTATATGTGAAATGTTCAGTCACTAATATTGTTATTGCCAGTTGTTAAGAAAATCTAAAATCACAAAATTTTAAGTGATTTTTATTTGAACTAGCCAAAAATGCTGCAATACACACCACCCACAAGCCCGGTATTCAGATGAAATGGTATCTGGGAGACTCACACAGAGTTACTGTGTGAGGTCTATATTGTTTAAAATATACAGCATAGCATGACAGGTATTTTTTTTTTAAAGATTTTAAGCTATATGTTAATCAAGCTAATTAGCTAACTATTTAAATAATATCTACACAACAAGACAAGAGTTTTGCTGGCTATCTTAACAAAACTTGTTTTGTTTGTAGATAAGTGAAATATATGTTCCATTAGTTTTTTCCAACTCATCCCGGTTTCCTAGCCAGCAAGGAGGTATAACCTCTCCAGCCAGTCCTGGGTCTGCCCCAGGCCTCCTCCTAGTAGGACTAGTATCAGTGCCCGAAAGACCTCGCCCAGGAGTGTCCAACTACATCATAGTCAGATGCTTGAACCACCTCAACTGGCGCAGTAGCTATACTGCGAGTCCCTCTCAAATGACCACGATCCTGTCTAATGGAGACTCAGGCATCCTTCAAAGGAAAAAGTCAGAATTCTGAGATTAAAGTCAGAATTTTGAGAAAAGATAATTCTGAGGAAAAAGTCAGAATTCTGACTTTTTTTCTCAGAATTCTGGAAAAGAAGAAGAAAAAAAAAGACATGCCCACTTTTTTTCCCAGTGGCCCTAATCCTCTTCCGTACATCTCATGCCCCACTCTGATGATGTTTATGATGATTTGGATCATTAAACAGTCTGTTTAAGATCAGGTCAAAAGCATTTCAATACCTTCATTTTGTTTTTTGTTTGTTTGAGGCACAAACTGATGGCCGGACATTCTACTTCAGGATTTCTAGTCAAGAATTCATGGCACATCGGTTACAGTAAGTTGTACAGGTCCAGAAGTAGCATAGTTGCTTCAGACCATCACACTACCACCACAATGTTTGACTGCGGGTATATGAGCTTTTTATGAAATGCTGTTTATGAAATTTTAAATTATGTCTTGTCAGTCCACAGAATATTTGGGGATCAGCAGTGGTTTTGTCCTTGGAACTCTTCCATTGATGCCATTTCTGCCCAATCTTTCTTATTGTTCAGTTGTGAACTTTGACCTCAACTGGCTGGCCATTCCTGAGAAGGTTCACTAATGATCCATGTTTTCTCCATTTATGGGTAATGGCTCTCACTGTGGTTCACTGGCGTTCCAAAACCTTGGAAATGGGTTTTAAACCCTCTCCAGACTAAAAGATTTAAATTAATTTGGTTTTTCTCTTGTTTTGAGTTTTTTCTAATCATAACATGATGTGTTGCTTTTTGAGATCTTTGCTTCACTTCTTCACTTTGTCAAACAGGTTGTTTTGATTGATTTCTTGACTCAAGAAATCTGGCAGTAGTCAGGCCTGTTTGTGGCAAGTGAAATTGACCTCAGCCACAAAGATTTTTCCAAAAAAATCTTTGGCCAATATTAAAATTAATTTAATGATCTGAAACATTTTAATGCAGAAAAATAGCTAAAAATACATCAGGAAGGGGGAAAATATTCATTCATAACACTGTACATGCTTGAATTTAGTTAGTACTACTTGTGCATCAAAATGAGATGAAAAATGAAATGAACACTGTTAATCCACAAACCCATTTTTATTAGAGTTACATGTGGCAAAATTCACATTTCAGGGTTTATGTCCATTTATTGTGTCCTGTCAATTCTGAAAAATACCAAAACTAAACTGTGTTCAGCAAGCATAGTGAACATTTATCAATGTAGCGATCACAATTTATTCAAAGAAACAATACAAACAATTTCAAGTGTTATATAGTATTAACTTCTCCTCTATATCAGTTCTTCTAATGTATTCCTGCCCATACTCATATACTCATAGTGTATATGACTATATTGTGGACAATGATGTAGATATCAAAATGCTGTACAAAAAACAGGATGTACAGGAAAGACACTCCATACAGCATCCAGATAAAAATTAAAAATACAAAAGAGGCACTTAAGAATATCACACAGACATACACATACTCACATATGTACATGTGGAGTATACTAGAAATCAGAATACTTGAGCCCATGTTATCATACAATTCACCTGAAAAGTTAATTTTACAATTATATCAGATACACTTGGCTGGAAAGCAATGTCAAAACCTTGTTATCTAACATACGCATGGCCGCCTCCTACAGGAAGAACAGCCGACTAAAGAAGTTTTAAACTTCAATCTTTCTTATACTTAACATGGCTTTTAATCTATTGCTACTAGAAACATACAAATAACTATTAAGATAATACCTATAATTAAAAAACTTAAGCTTAGCTTTTACTTTAAGTTGACTGGATAGATCAATGCACACTTCCTGATGGCTAATATTTGCATTTTATTGAAAACTAAACATGACCAAGGAAATGCTGAGGGCGATGAGTTGACATTAACCTGAAATAAATTATTCCAGATTTGTTTTTTGTTGTTTTGAGTGTCAAGCAAATTCATCTTAAAAGATTCTGGTAGAAATATCAGCAGCACTGCAAACTTAGCCCTAGAAACATTTGGAACTCTCAAAAACATGGGCTAAGCTATGGTTGAAACCTAACAAGGGTGTTTAACTTCTCACTTCAGTAAGTCACATTATTGCAAGGTTAGACAGTATCATCACTATATCATGACTATGATGCACAACCTTTTAAAACCTACAGCGCTTTTAACAGGAAGACACAGATTGTCCAAAAAGTGCAACACACACATAGACAGTATCAAAGTCTGACGTAGCTTTGAATTAAAATGAAGCCAATCCGGATTTGCCTGAACCCTGCTTTTTACCTAAAGTCCACCAGATGGCGATAGCTGTGGAGGCAAAAAGGCTTCCAGTCCTATAGAAACCCGTGGAATTTAAATTTTATTTGGTTTTGACCTTTCTAAACCCCTATCCGATGAGTTTATGGGCTCAGTTACTGAATAATAAAAAGATTAAATCTATTGTTGTAAATCTTGGTCATACATTTTTTCCAAATGGAAGATTATTTGTGGTACAAAATGCTCATTAGCTAGCAACTTGTTAATCACAAGACCCACCCCTCCTTCTCATATCCATACATTTTGGTAACACTATGGTAGCTACATCCATCTTTTATACTGTCTATGAGAACACACTGCACACCACCAGTCTGATCACATTAACTTCAATCCATAACTTCCAGTCAAGAATAGAAGAAGGCTTTTAGGTGGCATAACACACTGTGGAGGTGTGGCAGCCAAGCTAGCTCACGGCTGTTTTTCACACGTCACTGAAACTTGATATATATATATATAGTATATTATAATATAACATGATTACAGTAATGCCTACTTTGAAATATATATTTTTATTTATTTGGATTTGTATATTTTTATTTATTCATAATTTAACCAGTTTAATTATGCCAATTTGCTAGTGCTGATACAAACACCATCTTTAGCTCGGTTTGTGACATTTGTAACTGGTGGAAATTACCAGTAACATTGGTACTAGCATTTCTGCTCTTTGCTGAAGGATTAATAATATTTTCTGAATTATTGCCTACAAAACCAGAAAAAAAACTGCAACTAACCTATCTGTCACACTTTGTATTTTCCCTTCATCTTTTAGACTGAAATACAAAGTGCATTATTTAAGTCAGTGTAGTGACTGCCATTGGATAATTGGCTTTAAGCAGCCCTGGGTTGTTTTATAGCTAAATATTTATTGCTCAGTTTTAGATTTCACAATTTCTGCAGAAAATTTTTCCTTTGATGAAAAATTACCTATCAAGTTTTCCAATGGGCTGCTGAGCTGCCACTTGGAGTTCACAGGTAATAATGTCACCTAAAGCCTTTCTTTTCTTAAGTATTTCTTAAAGATATCAGCTTACCAACACGTTTTATGTTTTGCTATATAGTTCTGTACAATTTTCAGCGGAACTGGCTACCTTTAACTTGTAGAGAGTAAAATCGCAGCACGGATACATAACTGAGCTGCACCTAAGATTAACAACAAAGTGAAAATTTCAAGTCAGTCAAGTTAAAAAAAATCTGTAAGTATTGCTGACAAATTAGTCTTCTCTTATATGCTTTTTACATGACATGGAAATAAGACAAATTCTTCCTGATCTCCCTTTTCACATTTGCTGTACAGACCCTGTACAAAAGGAGCTCAATCCAGCGTGTTGTTTGGTGGAGCTCCAGCTACAGCATTTCAATAATCTCACCATCCCAACACCAGCAAACATTCAGCAGAGAGCTTTGCTTGTAGAACGATCTTTATGATTCCAGACCAAAACATTAAATAAGGCTTCTGTCAAACTTTCTCTACTAGTTTAGATAATTTTGGGATTCGGCTATCTTAGCTCAGGATACAAACCCCACCAAAAGCAAAAAACAAACAAAAAATAACCCATCTTTAGATTATAATCCCAAATTCAGTTAAGATAATTCACTTGCAATAAATAAAGTACTGTTTGAGATTATAGTCAGCCCTTAACCTAAACAGATTCTAATGATGTGTTTATTAACAGCTCAAACATCTGTACCTGTGTTTTACTGCCCTGGTTTGCGTGTCCTTCCACAAAGCAGGTTTATTTCTTTACAATTTAAGTGGTTCATTTTGTTTTCTGCCCTCAAAACTTTTTCCCTACAAAGGAATCATCTCATTGAACTCATTCCTCTCTGCTCGAGCTCCCACCATCATCAGCGCTCCCTCCATGTTGGGACCAAGTCCCGTGCAGCCCTTCAGTCCTCCTTCAGCCAGCTCATGGCACATCGTGGCATTGTGGGAAGACACAATATTTCCACTACCTGCAGATGTGGATATGGTGCTCTCCATCCCCCTCCTCTGTTGCTCTGGTGTTGGAGCAGGCGCCCTAATCCCACTACTTCCAGCACCCACGCTACCTCCAGCACCAGCACCACCTCCCCGCTTTTTAGGTGGTGGTCCCCAGAGGAACGCGTGGGCAGGCCTGTAGTGTTGGCGGGCATAGCGGAGCAAGCGTCGGCGGGTGGCTGGCAGGCGGATGGTGTAGACAAAGTATTCCAGGATGCTGTGCTGCATGTTGGACAGGGTGCCGTGGCACAGCGACTCCTCCAGGAAGAAGCGAACCAGCGGGGCCTTAAAGGCCTCATAGCCGAGCTCACCCAGGGACTTCAGGATGCGAGTGATCCGCAGGTAGTTGTGGTGGGATCTTCAATAAACAAGGAGGTTGAGAAAGAGAATTTTGATCGATTAGAATAGTTTGAAATAGCCTTTCTGAAATAGCCATCTAGGACCTCCTCTGGGGACTTATTTGAACACTTATTTTGAAACATAATCAAATTAAATTTAATTTCAACGGTCACCGGGACAGGAAGACTGCACGTACCAATCATATCTGTTTTTTAAAAAAGTAATTTCCCCCTGTAAGTTATTCTTGTATCACCATCTTCAGACCTCATTCCTTCAGTGTCTCTTTTATAATGTTTCTGGTATAACAGCTTTTTTCCTGCATGATAATTTGACACGCCCATATCCACTAGCATCAGATAACCCAGTGTTGGCATAATGAGTGCCATGTCCCGCGATAACCATCACCTCTCTGTGGACACACACAGTTAAAGTACCCATTTATTGCTCTACCTATACCACTTATCACATGTACAGGTTAAAAGATGGACAGATCACAAGCCTGTTCCAGAGCTGACACACACATCCCTACACAATCGCACATTGATGGGCAGTTTTATAGGATTTACAAACAAAAAACAATGGAACAGCCCAACCACTGTTCATTCTGTGGTCTAGATTGAAGTAAAGTTGATAGCCTTCAATACAACCATATGGCTGCTTGGCCCATGAGAATTCTAGAAACCAGATTCAGACATCTTTGTGCATTTTAATGGCAAGAGAATGGAAAGAAGATACACTGTTGTCAGCTTTGTTTTCCATGTGTTCAGAGATTCAAATGCATCAATTAGATTCAAATGGTTTAAGGAAGGTTTGTGACTGGAGGAGATTGTGGTAATAGAAGGGAAAGTAACCCTGAAAAGGTTCCAGGTTCCGGTACAAGGACAAGAACATGCTTTAATGCAAACTGCAAAGTGCGGTATTCAGGTGGTCCTTTGGCAGGAGGAAACAGGGTACCTTATCTCAAGCAATGAAAACATTGAAACAGGATGTGAAACAAAATAAAAAAACAATTGTCCTTTTAAATTGCCCTTTAACCATCTGTTTGTCCATTCAAAACATGCTCTTTCACATTCAGCTGCTGTTAGAGGAGCAATTAAGTTGCAAAGGATTTAGAATGATTGCCTTGCTAAAGGACTGAAAAGCAGCTATTGGCAACTATGTGATAACTTCACACAAATTGTGGCTGTAATTTTATCCCCCCCCCCGAGCTACTGCACAGTGAATTTAAATATATAACGTGCGCATGTGTGTATGTGTGTGTGTGTACTTACTCATTAAGGTGCTGGAAGCGCTCCTGCCAGTTCGGAGCCCGAGCAACGTTGCCACTCTTATCCAGCAGCTTGACGCCGTAGAAGTCCAACATGAGGGAATAGGCCGCCAGGAATCTCCTCTTTGCTTCCCGAGTGCTTTGGAATTCCTGATGTGATTCAACACAACAAATCAGAAACAAACAGACAGGTTGTGTACAAAAGCAGCTTTTCTGTTTAGGTGATCAGAAGAAGCGGAAGAGAAAGCTGTATGCAAATACTGGGTAATCGCCTGAAAACGAGTCTGAATGAGGGACACATTTCTACCTACTTTTAATGGGAGCATGCACATGCAAACCAGCTGTGTTGTTCAAACAGATGTCTAATTTAGTCAGAGCCAAAGCTGAATGAGTATTTCCCAGAATGGTTGTTTGCTTTGTCACATTTGAGCGACTTATTTAAACAAGAGTGTATCGGCATTCTTAAAACTTCATTCGATTCAAAATTTGCCCCTGTGCTAAATTATTTTGGTAGTGAAATGTAAAAACTCAACCATGGGAAACACTTGCGCAATGAAAAGCCACAACAAAAGCAGTCATGCAAAACCGTGACACTGAGCTGTGTTTTTCCCCTGCACTGAAAGCGCACTATAATGCACCTGAGCTGCCAGGGACACTCCACTAACTGTGACAAACTCATAGTTCTTTGCAGTGAAAGCGTCAAAATCGGTTCACAGGTGGAAAGCTTTCAGTGTTATATGTCTGAATATAACCACATTTAAATAAAAAAGGATCTAATATGCTAATGTAGGAAAGCAGAAGTGAAATCTAACACCAAACAACAGATATTTAGGTAGAAACTATAAAAAGAAGAGGGACTGTAGGAGCACAGCTGGAGATCAAACACATGTCATCACAGTTTAATGAAGCACAGCATTAATAAAGCGGACCATCACAGACTCGTAGAGACAGAATATGTGTACGTAACTCACTTTGATCTCATCCTGAGTCAGTTCATGTGCGTAGAAGTTGAGCCCTTGTTCTCGTAATGGGAACAGCCTGGGGTACAGAAATGGAGTAAAAACACTGTAAAAACATACTACTCAATAACTACAGGGATGTGATGGGATGGTCAAAAAAATACATCTGCCTACCAAATAATGAAGATAATTACTCAGTGTAATTTCTCAGCAGGTGCTACTGTTTGTTCAATGTGTACAATATGTAAAGGCTGTCCACCTATTTCTTCTAGGCTGTGTGAACACTAGTAAAGTGAGTGCTAAAACCTTACATATACCTACATATACTATATCAAACACGTAAAGGTCAGCAGCAAAAGAGACAGCCTGCACATAGAGCCTGGACGTTGCTGTGTATGTACATGAAGACCAAAAACACAAGTAAAATAGTACTGAATAGGAGTGTTTGCCTGCTTAACAATGAAGCTAGCATGGATGTGCCAAAAAGAACTGCAGTTCCTTCAATGGCCACACGAGGCTGGCCCCAAAAGCAAGTCGTTCCCCTTTAACACTTGTTGTGCACTGTAACACTTCCATGTTAAAATGCACAACTTCAGAGCATTAAAAAGGATTTTTATACTCTGGAACAAAAACACAGTTTTGTTCCTCATGGATAGTGTCCCCCTATTGTAATAACTCTATGAAGGCTAATATTCTTCTTTCTTTTTTTCCCTCTTTTTTAGTTTAAAGTCAACATGAAACACTACACATATACGTAAAGGCTAATTTACACCATTGAGCCCTGGTCTCAAAAACTGACATAGATGTAACGCTGTCTGTGTATCTGGATTTAGGAAATATTTCCTTAAAGTTTTAAAAACAGGTTTACCGCCATCTTCTGTCAATACGGAACATTACATCATCAGGGTGGTTGCCGTCAATAGCCTTACATAAGTTTATGTTAGCTAACTAATGACAGAACCAATAATTCAGGGAAAACAGGGACACTAAACACAGTTATGTTTGTGGTGCGATGCACATATAGTAACTTGTGATGCTGTAAACTGTTTAGTTGTGGTTAGGTAAAGAGAGAATATTTTATTGTATTAAATAGTGCTGATAGCATTTTATTATTTGCTTTGCCAACTGATTACACGGCTTGGTACACCCAGTCTATCAAAAAAAATCTGGAGTGTCAGTCCTCATTTATAATGTGCTTTACAAGCCCGAACATTGCAGCTAACAGGGGGATTTCCCTCTTGAGTGCCGCTAGCCAAACAACAAGAAAACACTTTACTGCTAATGAGAGAGAGTGAAAGTGGACAGACTCATTGTTGCAGCCAGGGGCAGAACAAATGTGACCACATTAGACTGATTTTTACTTTTAGTGCTACATAGACACCTAGCTTGCTAGTGTTAGCTGCTAATTTAGCACTACACCTTTTTATCTAAATATGGTCACTCCTGACTACAAAGAGGTTACATGGCAGTCCAATACACCAACACAACGCATAGCGTTTGCATATCAAGCTAACTACAGCTGTCAAGCTTGATGTGACAATCACCATTTAAGCCAACGGTCCCCAACCTTTTTTGCGCCACGTACCGGTTTAATATCAAACAACATTTTCATGGTGGTAGTCATGTTGTGTCGCGGACAAATACAACAAAATAAAATGATACAACCAAGACAAAAACTGTCGTATTTTGTAAATATAATAATAGACGCAAATTCACTGTTTAATTGTGTAACTTTGTTAGCAGTGTCCTCCTGCTAATAAAACACATCAACAACATTGAGAGTAACATCCTCCTCTCTGCCCTTTAATGCACTCTGGTTTCTATGGTAACGCGTAAACATTTCTATCAAAATAAGACACACAACTACAACACAGGAAAAGACCCAGAGAAACCGAGTTAACGATAAAAACCCTGAAAACCATAAATTTCACACCCAAGCCTCAACTCTCGCGGCCCGGTATGAAACGTTTTTTTTAATTGAACTTTAATCTGTAACAGGATAGAAAAAGGAAGCTTTGACATATCATGTTGCTGTGCCTTCTAGCAAGCTAAGAACAACTTGATGCACAAACACACAAGCTGCATGAATATCAAAACAAATGGAGGGAATGTCTCACCACTGAATATAGGTGTGATTGTGCTCCAGTTTGTCATAGTCGCCTCTCCACTTAGAGAGAATCTCTTCTATGTAGATACCTGAGAAGAAAGAGGAGCTAAATAGCTGCAAAATGCATCTGTATTGCATGTGTGTGTGCTTGTGGGTGAGTGTGTGTGTGTGTGTGTGTGTGTGTGTACGTGTGTTTAAACAATGGATCAGTCCACTAATCTGCTGGGCTTTCCCTGTCAAACATGACCTTAAGCCAAACAAAACTCACTAAGCCCAGCACTAACATCACTTCTCTCCAGTGTTAACAGATCTGCATGGAGAGTGCACTTTGTTAGTGTGTGTGTGTGTGTGTGTGTGATATCTCACCATCAGGTACTAGAGGGATCTTGTTCAGGTAGAAGCGCAGGTTGCGGTACTCATTGGGCTGCCGGGACCTTCTGAAGTTCTTCATATGAACACACACAGACAAAAGATATCACAAAGGGTGTCTGCATTAGTGTGAGTGTATGTGTGTGTTGAAGCCTGTCTATTCTCATTGTAGGGTACATGTGTGTGTGCTCATGTACCGGGTAGCTGTGCCGGTATTTGTAGAGGTCCCTGGCGGCATAGAAACTCCTCTTCATCTTTGGAACAGACTCCGGGGAGTCAGTCAGCTGAGAGAGGAAGAAAGAAGGAAAGACAGAAAAAAATGATTCTTAAGAATGGAAAATTTAAAAAACGGAAGAAAAGATGCAGATCTGAAACAGATGGTGTGTTGCCCTCAGATGCCATTTAGCTGAATTAAAAACATTTAGTTGCTTCGAACATTAATATCCATGTCTAGCTCATAAAAATGGACAATTTACATCAGCACTAATGTGAACCATCACTAACCAGATGCCTCTGTTTAATCTGGGTCATTTTTTTCATAAAATTTAAAGTGAAATATGTTTCTTAGGTCTCATTTACTATAATACATAAACTATCTCCCTCCTGACTTTGAAACTAGTCCAATTTACATAAAAAGAGCAAAACCATAAGTCTGGTTTAAATTTTAAGAAATAATCCATGAAAGAGTGCTCCTGTTAGACTGTTATAACCTGCTGGTTCCTGTATTACAAAACAGTGTGAAATAGCCTAATAACAACAATCCCGTCAGCTATTCAATTTCCTGTGAGCATCAGCTACTTAATGTCTTGAATTTTTATGCAGTATTTTAAATACTAGAATATATTGCAGTGACGCTCTCTAGCATTCAGAATTTTGTTAGTTATTTCTATCTTTACCCTATTTAAAAATTATCTGTGCTGAATCAGCACAGACACGATTTACTCTGAAAATTACACTTGGGAGTTTCAATAGGTTATAATTTTGCGGCAGTTACCTGCTAAACGCATCTAAACTTCCACAAAAAAAAAAAAAAAAAAAAAAAACTTGATTGAGTCCTTTTAAAAATAAAACATCGCGATAAAGGGCCACCTCGTCCTTATCCTGCCTGGCTGCTCTGTGGTCATTAACCTGCCTGTGCACGGTCCCAGAGGAGAGGAGAGGCTGAGCTGCTGCTGATTGTTTGTTCCTGACAGGTAATTTAGTGGTTATGTGAACTCACAACTCATATTGAAATAATGGCAGTATGGCAGAAGGATTGTCGCTATGATTTTCTCATGTGAATTTTTTTCCATTTAAATCTTGCTCTAAATTACGAGGAGAACCTGTCTCCTCTAATTTGTCCCCGCGTAAATGTACAGCTGTTTTCCACAGCATGCGTGTACAGCACGTCTTCACGGTACATGAACTTGACGTATTTCTGAATGAAAGTTTGGTGTTAGCTGTGTCTCGGGTGCAGACATCACCGTAGCACGGTTGTCCTTACTGTGTCCCGGCCTTTTTGCCGGTGTCCCACATGTCCCGGCTCTCCGGCGTGAAACGTACCTGCGGTGTGCTGTCTCCGGCGTGCCCCGCGGCCCTCTCGCTCTCCGCCGGGCTGACGGAGTCGGAGATGCCGCTATCATCTTCAGCCGCTGGCTCGTCGCTCTCCGAGTCCGATCCCCACGTCGAGTCACATTCCTCAATCGTGCTCGGCTCCTTGAAACGCCAGCTGCCCACCAGGTTTCCCATTTAAAAAAACATGCAATACCCGCCTTCTTCTTCTTCTTTTTAATTATCGCTTTTTTAAAAAAAATAAAAATGCTACATAATTTTGCCCCCAGCCTCGTTTTTCGGTTTGCAGAGCGGTGGGTTTGCACTGCGCTCAGTGCGGAGCTTTTAAATGGCAGAAAAGGGGGATTTCCACACTGACAAGGATGATGCGTGTTTCTGTATAAGAGGCGATTAGTGCCGCAGAGGCAAGAGGCGGTCTTACGCCTCTGAATTGTATGAAACAAGGTTACAGTTGAGTAAAGCTAAGCTAGAGACTAAAACTAGGAATGGAAAACCTCCAAATAAAAAAAGCTAAAATAACAAAAAAATAGGGTAGATTACTTATATATGTTTAAGTATACATGTAATCATACATATGTAAGTTGTCTTCCTTGCCAATGGGTGCAAAATGATCAAGAATCAATGTCAGAATTTAATGTTGATTCAGTCGAATTAAAGTTGACAATAAAAGATTAATTTAACACAGTTTCAATTATTGTTTGGTATCTGGGATAACGAGCAAAAATATATATGTAGGATTTTTTTTTTTTTAACATCAATGCAATCAGCTTGAGGACACTTAGGCTTACATGTTTATTAGGACTAAGCCTAACACTAAAACAAACACTAATAAAAGCTAAACTTAAATGAGCAAACCCAGTTTGGAATTTTAATAACTGAATACAAAGAATCATATGCTCTTTAATGAAACACAAATTATGATTGAAAAGGTAAAATGAAAACAACTCTAATAAGAAAAAGTGAATGTTGTATCATCAAAATACACATTTGTAGTAAAGTTTTATGCCAAATGTTAACTAATTTAAGAACTTAATAATGTACAGTGTTGTTAAATGCCTAATTTTTGTTGTATGCTATTGATACAGGGTTTCTGTGATCACAAAGTATGTCCCAGGGTTCTTTTGAGAATATGTAGGCTATTTATAGTAGCTTAAGCATGTGCCACTGTCTGTCGCTCTGCAGCTACTCTGATAAAAACAGTCAGAATGTTCAAAGAGTCCCCAGTTGTTCCCTTTGCAGTCATGGTTACTGACTGAATCCTGTGAGGTTTTTCAGGAATTATTTACAAAAATAATGCTACAAAACTTTTATTCAATTTTATATACTATACATTACCTGTGAATATGTAAACATGATATTTACAGCACGTTTCCAACAGAGCTCCAAATCAAATACCTTTATGTTGCTCTATGTTCTTTTGCTCTGTGGCATTAATCACCTTCTATACAATTCATTACAACAACAGCATCAGGACCAGAAGTGCATCACGTGACACAAGAACAGCGATTATGTCTCTCCAGGAGGAAAGTGAAACTGTGTTGGTTATTCCTTTGGAAAGTCCAAGTGATCTTATAGTTTATTGATTTTAAAGTGGATTTCTAAAAAGTGATCTTGTATTTGCCGTTTTGTTTTTAACCCAATTTATCGAACTTAAAAAACTTTTAAAATATGGATATAAACAGAAAAGAATTACATCCGTATGGTGTAAAAAGAGCTCATAAAAAGTCACTAAAAGTCCACTGTACAAATGTAAATGTTTACATCATGCCACTCTTTTTCTCAGGAAAAAAGCTTGTAATATTTGTAAGTGCATGCATCTTGTGATAAATTGCCAAGAGACCACTTACAGATTTAATAAAGGGAATTCCCTATTGTGTGGCTTGTGGCAGGTTTCAATCAAGCATCTGTTTGTTTCTTATGACTCACGAAGTTGCTTAAATTATCTTGTCATGAAAATTCCTGTAAAAGGACTGTTCATTGTTCTTCTTCTTGCTGTTCCGTTTCAGACTTTCTATGAAACTATTTTCTTTCCTCAATTTCCTTTAGTGGATCTTGCAACAAAAAAGCTCTAAACTCAAGAAAACAAAAAATATGTTAAAAAAAATTTGCAGTTTGGCTGATTTTATCTATCATTCATAGATTTCAGTCCTTTTAGTGGCACGGTCCTTGAGGACAAAAATCTATTTCCAGTGTCATGCAAAGCCTTCATACAGGTTCACCACTGACAGCCTGGGTTATTGTGGTGAAAGAGGGTTTAATGCAGGGTTTGACTGTATATATATACATATTAAATAATGTATTAATCAATTGTTAATCATTAATGCAAATATCTAACAAGCTAATCACATTGCAGAAACTAATCCTACATGCATGCAGATAATTCAAATTGCTGAAGTTTAATCTGAGTGTCAGAATGGGGAAGAAACATGGTTGTTGGCGCCAGACAGGCTGATGTGGGTATGTCAGAGACTGCTGATATACTGGGATTTTCCTACAGAACCTTCTCTGGGGTTTATGGAGAATGCTCTGAGAAGAGAAGAGAAAGTAACCAGGTTGTGGCAGTTCTCTTGGTGAAAAGTTCCTTGTTGACCACCTGTTAAATCCAGACTTTCAGTCAGGTGACCAACTTGCTACCCTGATGGGTAAAATATTGCTTCATCATGACGGCCAATGCAGAACAGTCGGTAGTACTGCAGGACAAAAGTGTTGGTTTTTTCACCTGTCTCAAACCAGGTGAAAAACTTGGATCATCTATTCATCTATTCATGGCAGAAAAATGAAGCTATGAAGAGAAACTACAAATTTTGGGGACCTGTGAGCCACATTCTGCCCGGCAGCTTTATTTAAACCCCTGAAAGTGGCCATCTCTCTCCTAGAGTTCCAGTTTGGTGACATCTACGTGTACCTTGTAGAGAATCATTCACCTTACAGTGCTTCCAGGTTGAAAGCTTTCAAAGGATGGACATGTACATGTATTTTCGATCTGGATGGGTAAATAAAGCTGCTGTGTGAGAGGTGAAGAACAAGAAATTGTTCATTGTTAAAGCAAAAGTAAGTGCTACATACCTAGCTTGAATGAACTACCTTAAATCTTATTTTTTGTTAACTTAGATATTTACAGTCTAGGGCCAGAAAAGTTCTGGTAGTATTCATTTGTCACAATGTCGTATCATAGCAGTAAAGTTGACTGAGTATTTTAGTGTCCCAGTAGCTCTCATGTCACGTGAAAACTATGGATAGCAGCAGAAGACCACACCATGTGTGGCTCGTGGTAGCTAAGAGCAGAAAACTGAAGCTACAGTTTGCATTGACTTATTCAAACTGCACAACAAAACATTGTGAAAAATGCTGCCTGAGTCTTGATTTCTCCTTTGACTGTTGGATGGTAGAGTCAGAATTTGGTGTAAACAGATAAATATCAGTGCATCCTCCTTTGTATCTAGCTCAACACAGTAATATATGGATTATAGGAGACATTTCACTGTTGAATGTGCACTCTTACTGGTGATACATCAGGTGCATTTTGATCATAACATTAATACTTTTACTTTAGTAGCATTTTAAATGCAGTGGAGTAGTGGTAGTTTTTGCATTAACATAGAAAAGTTAAAGTTTACATACCCTATTTGTAAAAGTGATTATCTTTTAAAAATTTAAAAGAAAATTTTAAAGCAAATTCATAATGTCAGCTTTGACCTCCAAAAGCACATAGAAGTCCAGATCGAGTGGGTGTTTTTGATTTGCTGAAATCTGTGCTTTGGCTTCTGTTAGACTAGGAAGATGATTCATCAGAGGGGAGTCTGCAGTTCCTGGCAGAGTGAATGACATTGATGTGACCCTTAAACTGTGTCAGTGAGGTGAGGCTAGAGTCACTTGTTGGTCAATAGAAAACTGCGCAATGTGGAACTACAGTGAAACTACAGTGAGGCAATCGAGAGAGTGCCATCAGTGTTTCCTGTCAGCTCATCAAACACAGAAACTGAAGTTGGTATGTGTGGTATATGACTCAAATTTAACATTATAGAAAATTTGATCTGAAATTAATATCTGAAATAGCTGCAGTTAGTCAGCTCCTTCATGTTAACCTGTGTAGTTTATTTTGGGATTTGTTTCTCTATAAAAACGTAATGTTGTACCAAAGTGGTGGTCCTTTTCCCAACCACCAACATTTAAAGAATTCTTACAGCTATAAAACCGTTATCAATAGTGGAAATCCAGGACCAGGGTAACTGATTATTTTTGGTTTCTAGCATATTAAAAAGAAGTGAAAAATGACAAATTTTCACAGTCAAAATGAAGGTCAAACAACTGCCTTTTCAAGTGACTCATGCTACATTAAAATGGTTTGATTATCTGACGAATACAAACATGTTTTCATCCAGGTGCTGTTGTTTCTGTGGCAGTTAGCACACTGCATTGGTCCTCTATTTTACTGATGACTGCGGAAGCAGTGGAATTTACATGATACCACAAAACTACAGTTGCAAAAACGGAATGAGGAATTAAGTTTAGAACTATCTTACTCAAGCGAAATTCACTAAGAGGATGTATTTAAAAGGGCTGTGTGAACAAGAAAACTCTCCCTTCGTATATGTTGTGTATAGTTTGTCCAAGATAAGGACTTTTTAACCACATGCTAAACAGGCAATTAAAAAAAAATGTGAGTGTGTGATACATTTATTCTATGATTACAGTTTATTTTGACACTATGTCATTGTCTATGACAGTAATGATAACAGTGCTTGAACCCACAAATCTGATAAAGCTCTAACAAAGTTACAGAGACCCTCATGTTGTCAGGGATGTTAGGTCTTCCTTGGACTTAGCTGACTGATGTCTGTTAGTTCTGAACTTCACTAACTGAAATCTCTGAATTGCACCAAATTTCTTCTTTTGAGGTGTTGGTAACTTTTTCAGCATTTTTAATGGGATTTTCTAACAAATTGTATAGTTTTGTTTTGTTGTGTATAGTTTTCAAAATGTCCAAGATAAGGATTTTTTAACCACATGCTAAACAGGCAAATATAAAAAAAGTAATAATAATTATTTATGTGTAAAATTTATGTGTAACATTACATTGGTTAGATTCATCATAGCCTGTAGTGTGGATTCAGTGCTGGTATACAGTGTAGATCTCCAGAATAGTAAAACACCTCTACACTGGAATATTCCTGCCAACATATTTTGCTGTGGGTTTGGCAGACTGCAGTATCATCCTCTCAGGCTCATTACATTATATACATCCATGTACTCAGGGGTTAAAGTGGGCTGGAACGATCCGGTATGACGTTCCAACACCTCCAGTTAACATGCAATTAAAACCGACAGGCAGGTTAATGCATTTACTGTCGAGTGAATACATTTTTCAGTGTGCTGCAGCCTGACTTTCCTTCCAGTTGTGTGCATCAAGATACTTACTCAGTAACAAGCTGGCATCAAAGATGAGGGGTGAGAACAAAAGTGCCAGGTAATTTTAAATGCAACCTTTTAATCAGCTAAAATATGATCAAACACACAAACTATTTCTGTGCAGTTTAATCATCCTGTCACTCTGTTAACACCCCATCATTTAATATTTTATGACTTTGCCTAAAATTATTATTCAAATACTGACTTTTGGGGTGTGTGGGATCAAAACAAAAACAAAAACAAAATCTTTTGACCACTTTTACCGAGACCTATGGAAGATGATTAGGGCTCCTGGAAAAAAAAGTGGGGATGTCTTTTCTTTCTTTTTTTTTTCTAGAATTCTTAGAAAAAAGATGAGATGAGATGATAAACTTTCACAGTTTTACTTTTACAATAGTTAATTAACTATGTTTCTTACATTTCTGTAGCCAGCCGTGAGGTCAATGAGGTGTTTCACAGTGAGTGCTCTGTTTTTATATAATCTCTATTTTTGTGCAATGAATGCAAAACGTTATGATAAATTAATTTCTAACTTTTCCCAATCTTCTTGGTCTGCAATAATTATAGTTTTTAGATGTATTGGCTGCTGCGTCTGTTGTACCCTGTGTGTATTTTAACTTTATGATCTAATGAATGATCTAAATAATTCATATATTAATAAAAATTCAAATTAAAATGACCAACTTACTTAGCAAGACTTTGCTGTTGTTGCAGGATGGGGTCAGAATGATGTCTGTTGGCAGTTCTAGAGCTAACTGTCAAGCTAATGCTACTATAGTGAAAAATCACTCAAAACTCACAGCTTCAAGTTCCAGAAAACAGTGTATTGAAAAACAGTTTCAGTAAACTCAATAAAGCATAGATGAAATGTAGATGAAAAGCGCCCCCAGGGGGTTAAGCTGTAGACAAACAAACACAGTAGAAGACTATCTGAGCAGTTAGCCATCCATAAACAGGGCCCAGAGGGATGCAGGTGGCAACCGTCTTCCACTACGCTCAAAGATAAAAACAAAAAAGAACGACAATACACGTGATACACACAGTACTTGACTTAGGTGGATATGTAACTATTTGCTGAAAAATAAAATGCAACTTCTAAAATTTTTGAGGCATTACATGAGAACTAAAGTAAAATATATTTTACTGTTAATCTGTCTGATCTATATTCAGTGTTTGATGTTTAATATAAAAACTGGGACAACTTTAAACACTCCCGTGCTAATGACTTTCCAAAGCTTGCTTTGGTATAACTGAGGTTTAAACATAGTCGACTAAACACGCTGATTAATAAATGATTAGTAAATACGCAGTGATTGTCCTGTGTCACTAAACACTTCATGTGTCCTTTGGCAAGTGATCACTCAGAAATGAACTCAAAGAAGCTTTTGCAAACTGAACACCACATGAACAGTAGTCATACAAACACTGATACACAACAGAAAAAAGGTACATAAAGGTAAAATAAGTTGAAGAAAGTTTTCCAGTAATTCAGTTTAATTCAATCCAGTTTTATTTGTACTTTGCCAAACACAATAATAATAACCTCAAAGACCTTTATATTTAAATTCATGACTTTACAATATAAAAGAGAAATCTCATCAATCAGGTTTTCACCTCTGAGCAAGCACTGGGAAGGAAAAAGTGCAGAGTGTTACTTTTTATGATGGACCAGAAACTGTCCTCGTCAAAGTTTTCACAAGAGATTAATTGTATCTTGGATGGTTTGCCATTGTTCCTTTGTCTTGTTGGCTTCTTCTGACTTTCCCATTCTTTGCTAATCATAGCAGTCAGCTTACAGGCTTCGTGCTTAGTATGCGCACAAAGGACCTCTATTTCATGACGCCACAGAAGCTGTTTTCTTTGCAGAAACCATCTGCTCTGTTTTTCATTGTCCCAAAATTTTGGGATCCTACTATGCACCTTGAGATGTGCCTACATCTTCCAGTTTAGACCATAAGTTTTCATCAGAAAATATTTCCATTTTTTTCTGGGCTCTTTTGTCTGAAATGCATATCGTTCTGAATTTGTTGCAAAGTTGAAAGAAAGATGTGGCCAGTGGTCGACTACCTAACCCTAATCTTTAACGTAACTCAAGTGAAACAGTTGTGTGCTTGTGATGGCAAACATCTGGATCACAGTGTTGATCTGAGAACAAGTAACTCTCATGACTCATCCAGTGATGTCATTCCCTGGCCAATCAGGGTCTGTTTATGTCACATTTTTGGCTCAACGCAGCTTGCTTGGTACTCCAGCGGAATAGGTACTAATAGTAAGTACCGTGTACTACTACCTAATTGAAAACCCCAAGAACTGATTAAAATAGTTCTAGTTTCTTTTTCTTCTGAGTCGATTGTTCTTTTACTAGTTAGCTAAAATTAACTAATGTAAGTCTGATTAGCCGCAAACAATGAACTGTCCCAGTGACGTCATATTCTGTAGTGGCACAAAATGGTGTTAAACATGTTCTAAAATCTTTAAACACACATTCTTAAGTTCCAGCTTCACAGACAATGTTATATTTATGACAGTTTTTAGAGGGATTTAGAGCTACAACGTGTAAATTAACTAAAACATGCAGTGTTTCAAGTTCATTTTAAGGCCATAAACATCAAATATATATGTGTATAAGTAATTAATTAATATCCCAAACAAACAAACAAAGACAATATTCTACTGCGGCTTTAATGTTGCAAAAAACATTGGTGTTGTTTCCTCTCCACGTTGCGGGATAAGATTACACGATACTGATATGTGATAATCAGATTCACGTTCTCTGTAAAACACCACAAAAAAGATAAATGCAGGAAAAATTAGGATGAGATAAACAAAGGTAAAGGAGTGTGGCTTTTGTGGCAACAATAATGACAGAGCAAACATATGTGTTTTAGATTGGCTGAACACACGCCTACAAATAAAAATACAGATGGCAGGCCAGGGCCAAACTTGTAGGAGGCAATATGAGATTCAGCCTCTCTGAGTGATCAGTTCCTCTTTTTTCCTTTTTTCCTCCTTTACTGACAGTAAAAGTACCACCAGGGGGCACTGTTTCCCAAAGAATACTGCCAGCCCGTCTCATTAAAGGCGTCTAGCCAGTCTGCGTGAGTGTATTCCTGCGCTGCATGTAGGTGATTGTGCTTATAGGCAGATCTCTGCAGGGGAATTAGGCACACTCACATAGTGTGTGTGTGTGTGTGTGTGTGTGTGGGTGTTTGTGCACGTACAAGTGTTAAAAGCCAATCGGTTTCCCCAGAGATTGGCTTGCCATCAACAGTATGTTGGCTACCTGAGCTAGAAAAGCACCGATCTACCATAATGACCTTAAGAAAGTCTCAGTAAAAAGATGGGAAGGTGGGTGAGCGTCTAAAAGAAAGACACACTCTTTTTTTAGTTGAAGTACCTCTTAATGAGATTGAGCCCAGGTTCCTCTCTTTAAACTGATCATCTCTTAGGATTTTTTTTCCAGCAATCTTTAGGGTCAAGACCTCATTACCAGTGTGCCTTTGTTGCTAGGCTTCCAGAGGTCACCTGCCAATCAAATGGTGTGTCGAGTCTGCCAGTGTGACATCAGTAACCTTTGATTTTATTATGGTGGAATGTGTGTAAGAGCTGCTCCTTTCTTGGGATTGCTTCTGAAAAAAGAAGGGTCAGTCATGAATGCACCCACTCAAAGTCACATCTATAGCATATACGACTTTCATTATGCAGCATTCTCTTCATTTTAATAGGAAGCCTTCAAAGCACTTTCCATATGTGTGAAAATGTGAGTTATCAATGCTATTGATATTAAAGCTTGAAGTTTAGCCAAATATTCTTCAATATCAGCCAATGTTCTTAACTACAGATAAGTAGTCACAGATTAGTTGGGATTTTTTTCCCAGTCAAACAGTAACTTTTTAATCAGGAAATGTTGCATTTTATGCTTATTTTATTTATTTTGCTCTCTTTTTGATTAAAGCAGATAAAGACCAGGATGGAACTCCCTGTTCAGCTGACCTATTTTAACAGTAATAATAATTTTTGCACATCAGGTCATCTTACATATCAAACCAGCATATTAAGCTCATAGCTCTTTTGCACACAAATCTATTTAATACTTCGAATTTTATCTCCATTTATTTATTCATACTATTTGTATTTTATCTGTTCTAGTTCTATTTGTACATATTAACCGGCATCTGTGTGTGGACAGCAGAGAAAGAATTTCATTGGACAGAGAAATGCTTTTCTTTGTGCACATGACAATAAACACTTTAAATCCTGAATCTCTGTTCTGAAGCAATGATGTTATTTAATTAGGTCAATGGATGTTCTCAAGTGGCTCAAACTATGTGTGACGTATTGACGTCACAGAGACACATGTGTTTATGTCTGTGGCTGGGCTAATTTAACAGTGCCCTTTTGGGTGGATTCAGTGGTGCTGCTGTTTGTCCTGCTATAGCTCTGAATCTGGGGATTTACCCAGAGAGAAGACAGTGCTCATGGCAGCAAGTGTCTCTCATTTCAGTTGTGTGACAAATCTGCTGTTATGGAGGGGTGTGAAGGAGAAAGTGAATTTTAGTTTTAGTTTTTATAAATCCTGTATAAATCTTTTACAGGCAGATGACAGGTGTTCAGAGGATCCTATTAGTAGTGGGTGAAAATGATGGAACAGCAAACTCATCCTCCAGACTCGCCACAGTCTGCAGTCAGCATGCTGTTTGAAATAAATCAACCTCCCACCATGGGTGGATGGCAGCTCTTCTAGAGCCCAGCCAGTTGCTTTGTTCATAAGCCAAACGTATTTCAGCTTACCTAGCTTGAAAAATGGATCCTGAAATACGTGTGTATTTCATGTGTTAGATCTGTCCTACAGCAAACATCATGACCCCTGTTATCAATGTGACTTTGTGCACATGACATGGCAATAGGGCAGAAGTCAAAGAGCATCTCAGATGCTGTCAGCGGAAGGCTGTTTACATTTAACCTAAGGGAAGTTTGAAGATTTGATTTTCTTTGGAGAAGTAATGGAATATAGTATTGAAGTAAGTCATATATAAACTAAATTAAATGTCCACTTGTGAGTCTCTCAGAGACAAAGACTAATGGAACGTGCTTATATTTGTGCCACCTCAGTGGGCTCAGTATTAAAGAGAACTTGATCTGGTCTGTATATAAAAAAATGAATGTAGCTACGATCAGTTAATGAAGACTTACTTTCTGAATCCTTGAGTTTAGTATTTTAGCCACTGCGTGCAGGTTTTTAGAGCCAAATTATCAAATTTTAGCATTAGTTGTCACCTAATGCTAGCAAGCTTAGTTAGTAAACTACTTCCTCACTACAGATAAAATGCACAGATGCATAGCTGCTAATTTATTGCTAAGGGACTAACATAATAGTAGCATTACACTCACCAAAACTGAAGTACAGGAATATTGGTACGCTGTTAGTGCGATTAACTGCCCAACAAGCTGTATCATTTTTAGGCATTTCTATTAATAGCGCTCAAAAAGGCACGTGTAACCTTACAGGCAGCTAATGGCTACAGTCAGCAGCGTGGACTACCACCTGTCAATCAAAGTTGACACACCCATAAGAATGCAAACTCTATGAGATGAGTAAATCATTCACCTTGCATACAGATGGGTAAGTTAGCAATAGAGAGTATAATTCAATTCAGTTTTATTTATCCAGCACCAAATCACAACAACAATCACTTTATATTGTAAGGTAGACCCTACATACAGAGAAGAACCCAACACTCATATGACCCCCTATGAGCAAGCACTTTGGTGACAGTGGGAAGGAAAAACTCCCTTTTAACAGGAAGAAACCTCTGGCAGAACCAGGCTCAGGCAGGGGCGGGGCCATCTGCCGCAACCGGTTGGTGAGAGAGAACCTTTCTTTCTACCAGGCTGTAAACATGCTTAGCTCTGCTGCTTCGTATCCAGCACGAACTGTATACGTAACAGCATACAATGATATATGTATGCATATGTACGTGTGTGTTTCTGACAGTCAGGGGATTTATAGCTTTGGGGCTAAGATGGGAGGAAAGAAAAAGTCTTTACTCTGGTGGAAAAACACCTGCACCATTATCATCATGGAGAAGATTCACAAATGAGCACGACAATCTGAGAGCGCCGCATCGAGTCATTTAGGATTAACAATCAGCAATCAGCACAGATTACAGCTCACGGGGGAAAAAAACCACAATCTCTCCGCTCTGGTAATTAGGACCTCTAGCTGATCTTGAGACAGGTGTGTGTTGGTGTGTGTGTGTGTGTGTGTGTGCATGTGTGAGAGAGTGAGTGAGAGAGACAGAGGGAGACATAGCAAGTGACAGACTGAGAGAAACAACTGGAAAACTATGCTGGGCAAAGTTTCTCCCAATAAATACTGGTTACTAAATCTGTCAGACCCCACTACAAATTCACTTCTAACCACTTGATGTTGCACCCAAACACATTTTGTCGAATTTCCCCTCCATTTTCTATCCCCCTGCAGCTTTTAAGTAGCGCTGCGCTAGCAGCTAATCTCTCAGCCCGACAGTCAGGCTCATGGCTAACGACTAAGTGTCAGCGTAACAGATGGGGGTGCTGTCTACCCTGACCTGTTTACAGACACTAAAAGCTACAGGCGTGAATGTAGCCTGTGATAAATCATTCAGCCGCCACAGCTCGAAAATGAACTGGTGGCAAATAAACACCAGCCTCCAGCCCACAATTACATTAAATCAATACATCAACCACTTATTGATCCTTAGTATTTAATCAAATGTAGAACACATTTAATGAATTAATGTTTCTTCAAATCTACCCTCAAATAAATACAATGAACACTGCACCAGCGTTCTGTTATTAATAAAACAGTAAAATGATCATCAGTGCTTAATTGAAGAGCTCCATCAGCTCACTAATTTATTTCCAGTTTGCCTATGCCAGTGATTGCAAGCAGTACCATGACAGATCATATCCAGTTCAGTGCTTGAGGCATTGCATATTTGTATTTTTGAAAAGTAAAAATAAGCTTCTGGTTTCCAGTTTGAATGAGAATGCTAAAGTGATAGCCGAGCAGACAGAGGGAAAGAATGGCAGGTGCCACAGTGAAGATGGATTACTCCCAGCTGCAGTGCACTGGTGCTATAAGGTAATATATAGGACTTCAGTTTAAAATGCACTGTTTTTTCTCTGCTTGAAAGAGTCAGGCCATAGCAAGTGGGGCTATTCTGGGTATCAGGTACAGAAAAAAATGAGATCCTAATGAATTCTTATTGTCTGAAGAAAATAAAGCTAAATCAGACATTTGAATATGCACTTCCTTCAGCTACCTAGATGACTTATACCCATTTCCCTATGTTCTTCATCTTTGGCCAGGTAAATATTAAAGGGCTGTTTTTTGGGAAAGAGTAAAATGAAAAGTTGAAGATCGAAGAAGTAGAAGTATTGAAGGTGGATGAGTTCAAATACCTGTGATCAACCATCCAAAACAACAGACAGAGTGCAGGCAGGGCGGAGCAGGTGAAGATGAGTATCAGGTGTGACTCGAGGTGAATGAGCAGAAGATGAAAAGGTTTTTGTAGTGAAATGAGTACATAATAGGGACAGATTGGGTAAGGCTGTTTGGAGACAAAATTAGGAAGGCAATGACAAGATGGTTTGGTCATGTAAAGAGGAGGAATAGTGGATGTATTGGACAAATGAGGAGGAAGACCACAGAGAAGATTCTTGAAGAAGGAGGACATACAGAGGGTTGGTGTGACAGAGTAGGATGCAGGAGACAG
The DNA here is from genome assembly GCF_001858045.2 of Oreochromis niloticus. Taxonomy (NCBI): domain Eukaryota; kingdom Metazoa; phylum Chordata; class Actinopteri; order Cichliformes; family Cichlidae; genus Oreochromis; species Oreochromis niloticus. The sequence continues at coordinate 29,120,625 of NC_031978.2, read as the reverse complement.
GGTGAGTTGGAGGCAGATAATTCCCTTCAGAGAACCCTAAAAATAGATGAGATCCAGAGAAGGAGATGTTAAAACAGGGGTAGGGAACTCCAGGCCTCGAGAGCCGGTGTCCTGCAGGTTTTAGATGTCACCCTGGGTCAACACACCTGAATCAAATGATTAGTTCATTACCAGGCCTCTGGAGAACTTCAAGACATGTTGAGGAGGTAATTTAGCCATTTAAATCAGCTGTGTTGGATCAAGGACACATGTAAAACCTCCAGGACACCGGCTCTCGAGCCCTGGAATTCCCTACCCCTGCATTAAAATATACACTAAACTTGTGCGAACTAATCTTTAAGACTTTAAGGTTTTGTCTTTTGAATTTCTCCTCCATTCATCCCTAAATTTGAAAAGTGTAGACACTGTCCATACCAACAACACTTGGCCCCTTGCTATTAACTGTCTATTTGGCCTGTCAGCCAAATTCACTGTGGTCAGGATTCATCCATCCATCAATTTTCTTCACCACTTATCTAATTCAGCGTTGTAAGGGCCCTGGAATCTATCCCAGCTGTCATTAGGCAAAAAGAGAAGAGGCTTTGATACAGTTACTGGATTGTACTCATAGAATTACCATGAAAGCAGGCTATTTTAAATAGTAGTAATAATTTAGCATCCTGCTAATTCAGTTAGAAGTTTATATAGCTAGAAGCTCAGATTTATAAGCCTGTAGGCTTACAAAGAAGAGAAGGTCATATGAAATTGAACCTCAACTTAACAATGATTAAAATGACTGATATCTCATATGGATTACTATATTAAGTAATATTAGAACGTGTGTATATTTTGTTGTGTTGGGACAGAGAGGTGCAGCACAAGCTCTGCATTTTCACACCTGTATGTTTGACTATTGTTGCTTTGACCTTTCCAGATTTCTGCCTATTGAAGCTTAAAACAAACTTATATTTGCGATTAAAGACTTGCACAAACATTTAATTTGATCGATTTCCCATTTGTGTGAAAGGGTCACTGTTTGACACACTGGAGGAAAGCCAGCATGTTTACTGTCGCAGACAGACAGAATTTGATTTCCGCTGATCAGTCTTAACCCTGGTCTAAGTAATCATCACTGGTAATCATTTAAAATGATGCATTTTTACAAAATCTTAACACCCACCATGTGATCAGCAAACTTTTTGGAGCAGCGTTAGGATTAGTGGTTAAGGTTAGGGTCAGATTGCATTTTAGCCCAATGCTAAGAAATGCTAGTTTTAGAAAAAGAGAAGGTATAACAGTGCGAATCAAAACTTTAAAAAATATTTTGTGGTCAGGGTTATTTTGTTGTTAGATTTTCATTTGGACATCTCATAAAGGTCAAATTTCCATCTAAAGGGGTAGAAGTTAATCTAACCATAAACTTGCCCCAACTCTCTGACCCTAACCCTAAACGGGTCTCTGGTGACCTGATAGATGTTAAGAAATAAAAAGAGCCCAGTTCTAGTCGAAGTGCTGTCAGCATGCATTTCTATATTTACTCAGCCAGACCCAAATGCAGTGTTAACATCACATGCGTGCACAGTGCACAAAGTTTACATTTATGTTGCGTTTCTAAAGGGAAGGTCCCCTCTGTTATGCTAATAGGCCTAGATATCACCAGTAATTCAAGGTTAGTCAAACAGCAGCTTGTTTGGTTGCTGGGCACGCTCGAGAGACTTTCCTGTCCTGGTTCGACAGCGTGCTGGCAGAGCTACAGCCATCAATGTCACTGCACAGACAGTGCGAGGTACAGCATTTGTTTCCCAGTCCAGCCCTGCGTTGTACACAAAGAAGGAGCCGGGCAGCGAGCCAGCAGAGAATCGCATGGAAAAGTACGGAGTGCATTGCTGCCTGCAATGAGACAAACTGAGGGAAAGTGGGATTTGGCACTGCCGTATGCATACGCAGGGCTTAGATATGTACACTTTAAAGGGTCCCGACAAACAGTTTGTCAGTTTCACTTGCTAAAAAAATCAGTGTCATCACAGCAGCAGACGGACTCCTTGTGGATGAACCTCAACCTACTGTTGTGTGTGTGTGTGTGTGTGTGTGTGTGTGTGTGTGTGTGTGTGTGTGTCTTTTCTCAAACAAATCAGCTTAGATTGCCTCAGCACTCTTGAAACGGGAGTGAGAAATAGAGATTAATATCAAATGAAAGAAGAAAGGAGAGAATACGATTGGGGGGGGGCGAAAAAAGCCACAGGAGGAAAGAAGAGACAAAGGCAGTGAGTGAGAAAGAGAAAATGATATACAGGGAAGACCGTCACAGAAAATCTTTATTGCATTTTCACCCTGTCTGCATGGTAAGAAAAGAAGCAGAAAAACAGAATTATTCTTTTGAAGATTTGATTTTAGAAGCACAGTGAATTTAGTACACCAGCAGCTTCTGCCAGGAACACAGAAGAGGCAATTTTACCCTTTATGGTCTTCCTCACACGGTCTCATATTGTTCTGATTTCAAGCAAATGCGCAAAGATGTTATTATAGCCACAAACTTGACTGCGTCAATTCCATAAATGTACTTTGGTTTTGGTGGCAAAATCTGAAAAATTGTTTGTTTCAATTTTTTAGGCATCACTGAATCAGGTGTTTGTTTTTTGGTTGAACCCTGTGAAGGAGGTCTCCATGAATAGTGACATTAAAATCAAACATTGTTCTGCTGCATGTGGGTGAATTAACTGGACACACTGTGATTACTGAAAGCAAATTTGCTTTTTGTGTGTGTGTTTTTTTCCCTTGTTTTCAGCCTCAGCAGCATAACAGCAGTATTTAGCAAGGATAGGCTGGCCCAGGCTAAAGACAGTCCCAGGCGACTAAGTGCTCATGGGCCCCCTGCTGTACTGCCTCTGTTTGAAGCAACTGTTAACCTTTGGAAAGGTCAATCAAGTCTCTGCAACTGAAATGGGAAAAGTTCCAAAATCAACCTGAACAAAACAAAAAAGACAAACAAACAAAAGTAAAGAGGTGATCAAAAATGAATGCAGTTTACAGAATGATGTGTAGAATTATTTTTTAATGACCACAAGCAGACAAATAAAGTGCAATAATAAGATGAAAAACTGTAGCATGAGCACACACACACACATGAAAATATAAATCATAAGACATTTTCAATAAAGCATATCAAAAAACCTAGAAATACCCACCAGTCACAAAGTCCAAAGCACTCAAATCAGCTAAGAATTTAAAATATTTCTGGGGTTCTTTTTTTGCTTGTTTTTTAACAGAAGCAACTGTTTGTAATGAGTAGTTTGATCAAATCTAGTCTAGTCAAATCTAATCTACTCTCAAGGCTTGACAACCAAGGGACAAAAATATCACTTTGACACACAGAAAACTATTTGCATTTCTTTTAAAACACAAAAGTTTTATTTTCATACTCCAAAACATGTATGGTTAGGGTGAGATGTCAGCCTTCTTTTCTTCTGGTGTCTTTTGTGGGTTTGTAAGCACATTTCAGACCACCTGTCTTTAAACACTTTCACTTTAGCTTAGCAACTGGTGTAATCACAGAAACCGTATAATCTACCAAACATTACATTGCTAGACTAAATTCTAGCAGTGTAATGCTGAGTCACCCTAGTTGCTGCTTAGCTTCCCACTGGAACTGTGCGAACTAATTTTGATAATAGCTAAGTTACCCAACCACTACTGGGAAATATAGTTCAGCTAACAGCTTTGCTAAGTGGAGCTCCTACGCCCCAGCACTGATAACGCTGGTATTGTTCTTGCTGCACGTCTGTCCGTGTTCTTTCTTTCTGCCATTATGTGTTTGTCAAAAATAAATATATAAATGCAATAAAAAAAAAGTTAATGGTGTACCAGCCCACGCAGATTACAGAAGCATGCATCATTGTCTGCAGCCAGTGCCCGTTTTGTATCACATATGAGAATTGGATTTGGCAGTAAAAAGCATCACAATAAAGAGCTGTCATTAACATACCTGGCAAGCACAAGAATCAAATAACAGCTGCATGAATATGAAAGTGCTTCAGCTTCAAGGATTATGAATTACACTGTACTGTATATACAAGCGCTCCTCTAGCTGACACACAGCCACATGTTAATAAATGTTATCAAATAATAATAAAAACTGAAACACGCGTAGACTGTAATGCACTACAGTCAAGCAGTCCTGTTACACATTCTGCCCCTATCAGTGTTCACTCCTCTTTGCATTTACTCAAAGATAATCTAACCTGGTGCTCATTATAAGCTATAGCTGTAGCTGTCCAGTTTTCTTCAATACAATATAACATAATTTAGCTCCTTTATACATCAATACTTCTGTAAATTGCAAAGGATGCTGAAAATCTTCACAGAAGAAGACTTTGTAATACAGGGCCGTTGTACTTGTCTCACAATATATTACTATATGTTTGATCACTGAGTATAAGAGATAATGTATTATAACAACAAGGATGTGGTAGTGTGTGTCTGATCATGTGGGGGGACATTTGGAGCTACAGTGCATCAGAGACTTTGGTGAAAAGCAGGCAAACAAGAAAATCTCTTTCACCAAGCCAAACGTCTTCTCTGAGTGTGAAAGTCTCATGTTTCAAGTCCTTTTACTTGAGATTGACCTGCGATTGTCGACTTTGGCGATTAATAAACACTTATCAATGCCAGGCATCAGCAAGTGGCTGATGCAAATCATGCAAATCTAAAAGCTGATGTGACAGAGAAGCTACTGATGTTGCATGCACGTTATTAACAAGTAGCGTGCCTTGTAACGGTGAAGTGTTTGACTACCCATTTTTCAGCCTTTATTAGTGGTGTCTCTGATCCTCTTCTCGCTGTAATTATTCATAAAGACTCACGATGGAACCATCTGTCTGCAAGCAGCATGCTTTTTCTTGTTATACCTCTAAACCTTCGGCAGCCATGGCCCGAGGCTCAGGGTTGTCCTTATGTCTGTAATATCTCTGGAAGCCCTTGAGGGGATTTCTTGAAATTTTGCACCATTGTTCAGTTGAACTAAAAGGATGAACTGATTAGATATTAATGGTCAAAAAGCAAAGGTCACTGTAGCTATAACATTTTTGCCCCATAAACGTCCTGAATCATATCAGCCCACTGAGTCGTTGCACAAACAGAGAGCACTTTTGATGGTGACATCATCATAGGTAAGTGCCCATACCCCATTGTTTATTTTTGTTTGTTTGTTGTTGTTTCCTTAAGGTATCTGTGACATAAATGAGTATGTGTGTTGTTCATTTGCACAAAAATGAGAATGTGCAAACAAGCAATGAGCCAGACATATTAAGTGAACTGAGCCTTAAACACAACATTAGTTAGGATGATGAAATTTCCCTCTTCTTAGTACATGTAGATTCACAAGGATTACAGAACTTGTGTCTTTTCCTGACAAATTATGTGTCTATTTGTAGTTTAGGCAGTACCAAAGTGAATACTGATAACAGTTCAATTCAATGCAGTTTTATTTACAATAACAGTGAGAAAACCCCAACAATCAAATGACCCCCCAAGTTGGCAACAGTGCTAAAGAAAAACTCCTATTTAACAGGAAGCAGCCTCCGACAGAACCAGAATCAGGGAGGGGCGGGGCCATCTGTGGAGACGGAGACAGAGAATCAAATAACACTCTCTGACTCATCACCAGCTCATTTACACACTGAAATGGCTCCACACAAAGACAAATAATCTTAAATTATTCCTTAATTCAAAAAGCATCACAATAAAGAGCCCTCATTAACATACTGTACCTGGCAAGCACAAGAATCAAATATTAGCTGCATGAATATGAAAGTGCTTCAGCTTCAAGGATTATGAGTTGCACTGTAGTGTATGTATACAGCAACAAACAACAGAAAACATTACTACAAACCCCGCCTCCACTCGGTTTAGTTCACTGATATAAAAATCAGCAAATGCTCAGCATGTCCTGTGGTGATCAGTGTGAAGTCTGTCTAAAAAACCCCAAAGAATATTTAAAAGGAACATAAAAAATAATTAAAACAACCATTGACATGCCATTGAAATGAATACTTTGAAATCAGGGACCAAAAACATCTGGGACGTAAGCTGAGCTCTTCAAAGTGACTTTGGTGTATCAAGGTGGTGATAAAATGACAATAACCTGGAGTCAAGTTATTCAAGCTGGCAACAACAGCAATTACATAGAGAGTCCAACTGGAACATTATAAATTTAAAACAGATATTTAGAAGTAGTGATGTAATTGCTGCAGGGTGGTCATTTAACCGTAAAAGGACATAAGAATATAACCAAATACAAATAGTTGGCAACCAGTCTAATAGTGTAAAGAGAAGTTTCACTGACGGGTTGTACTCATCAGCGCAGACTGACTCAGATTAATTGCAATGTGTCTGCAGTCAGTGTGAGTCAGAACTTGATTGTTTGGAGACAAATTGCCTCCCACCACGTGACCCCACAACCTCTGGGGAACCAGTTTGTTCCTGCAACTTGCAGTCATTTGCCAAATACAACAAAATCAATAGATTACCAGGAAACCACAGATTTTTCCAAGTAGTAAGTAAGTAGTCATCCTACTTTTACTCTGATGTGATTGAGGTATCACCCTATTGCTGCCAATAGAGTATGGACATATGGTATGGACAATTAGCTTGCAGGGCGGAGTAGCTAATAGTAGGAGTTATGCAGTTTTTCATATTTTTTGTTTCGCTGATGCAGAGTTAAATTTAAAGACATTACATACCTGCATTCGTTGGAATATAAACCATTCAAAAGCAATTCTGAGTCTAAACAGGTTTTTTCAGCAGCCATTGTGATTTTAGTCACTCACATTATATATGATATAGATAGTTTCCTTCCATATTTAAGAGAATGTCAGAAGAGCGGCCAATTTAACATCTAACCGAGTATTACACTCTTGACTTTTTTATTGCTGATGCCATCAAATGTCAAGCGGCGCCTCTGGATGACTTCTCATCCGGGCGCAAAACACATCAAGTCCGCCACCAATCTGCAGGAGTGCGGGACAGAAACTTATTTCTATGCTAATGGTGTTGACAAATGTGTTGCGATGGGGTTGCCATTTTTGAGCGGACCTGAATTGTTGCCCTGAATTGAATTGTAGTGTGAATTATCATATAATTGCATTTTCAGCTGTGATTTATCTGCACGTTGGGGCTGGTGCGCTCCAGTTAGTTGGTCGTGGTGTTTGTGCGGCTGGTCTGACTCAAACAGTGCAGGATGTTTCTCCACTTGCAAACATCAGTCTTCACCCTCCTCCACACACACACACACACGCTTCATGTATTCTCCCTACTTCTCTCAGCTCGTTTCTTTTTTCAGTCATTTTTTTCTTACTTTCTCTTCATCTTTTACTTGCTTTTATTCATTCATTTATTGCCTTTTTTTTTTCTTCCACTTTCCTCTGATGCTTTCATTTTTCTCTTTTGTACTTTCCATCTTCCATTTTCTATCTCAGTAGTATTTGAAGGGGATGACAGTGAGGTACCCTCAGGGTTATACAGTAGCTCTCCTTCACAGAACACACACACAGGCACACAAACGAAAACTCACATCTGCTCTTCTCAGTCATTTTCTTTTCTTTATCCCAGCATTTGGCACATTCTGTCTCCTTCTCTCCATCTATAAGTTCCATTGCATCATCCTGCATATAATGTCTGTGCTATACTGTCTGAATATGCCTACACATACCAGGAATTATCAATATAGGCTTTCAGTTTAAAGAAAATCAAACTAAAAGAAGAACTCTCAAACTTTCCTAAGACAAACCAAGCAAACCAACAAAAAACTGCAACAGACTATAAATGTGAGAGGTGGATTCCTGTTCAGCTGTGCAGTCTCTCAGTGTGTCCACTGGTCTGAGCATGATCTGGTCCGTAGTCTCCTCTGTAGACTCTACTGTGTGCGTTGCAGGCGAGGCCTCAGGCGTCCATGTGATTCTGTGTCACCACACTGCCTGTCCCTGACTGGCCTCAACCGCACAGACTCCTGACATTTGACATGATGCCACATAATTGCAAACATCAGCATCTCCAACCTTGTGCAGGTTACAGGCAGCTGACCCAAATCATTTGGAGGATATACATCACGGGGGCTGACATTACTGGGACCAGTTTGCTTACTGGGGATGCATGTAAGCTTGTGAGCTTGACCAGGATGTTATGTTATCTTATGTTAAAACCCAAGAATCCATATTATTCCATTAAATGCAAATATTTGAGTCTGGTTTATCATTTTATGCACATTCCTATTTGGAGTATGGATGGATTGGAGAACGAGGATGGGTTCTTCCAGAGTGAGCATGTAAAAAAAATAATGGGCTGTTTTTTTGTTTGGTTTTGTTCGTGGCGCTGCGTCTACTGCTATCACGCGCTGACAAAGTGCTCAGGTAATGCTGAGCAGATTGGAGTTTTAGCTGCTCTGGATGTATAAAGCTCCTCTGCTGTTCAGAGCACAAGTCTGCAAACTGGCTAAAAACTCAGTGTGTGGAACACGTCAACACTGTAGTAGTCAGTAATTTCATACCATATAGTGGGGTCCAGAGAGGACTGTAATGTTGTATAGACTGTAAAGCACTGAAAAGCAGATTGATTGACCGATTAATGTGACTATATTTATATATATATATAACTAATTTCACATAATTTGCAAATGCATGCTATGACTAATAGTGCAGTCTAAGTGCTTTCTTCTAAAATGACTCCATGGCTAATACTACAATACTGCACAGAGAAAGAAATGACTGACACATGACATAATCAAGATATAAGTGTTGGTTCCATACACTGGTATGCAGCCAACACTTAGAATTAACTTAGAATTAACCCATTAAAAATACATGGTATCGCTATATAAAATGGTCAGTAAATAAAATCTGCCTAATTAACTATATAGGTAACAAATACTGTAGGTATCTCTGTAGCTACTCTACAGATTGCTAAAGTTAATGAGTGATGACTGATTTGCACTTGCAAACTTGCAAACAACAGTGTGTATTTGTTTTTACTCCAAGAAATCAGTAAAACACTAATATTTTCCATAATTGCAGTTCTACCCTTTGTCCGAAACTTCATGTATACAGTGAATATTAAAATCTATATGATTTTTTTAAAGATTTATTATAAATTCAAATTCTTCAGATTTTGGATTTAATCATACCCCTTTGCGAATGAAATGTTTTGGTTTCCCTTTGTGTTTAATTTCATGTGTCACGTTCAATATATGTAGCTCATGTATAAGTTAATGGTCACCAAATTGTGTATCCAGGATGACATTTTGTTAAACTCACTAAGTCCTAATAAAGGATTTGAAGATTTACAGCAGGCCTGGCAGAGCATATTCAAAGATATAACCACAGGTGGTGCTCAAGCACCTGCGCTTTTGGCTGCTTACTTTATACAGTAAGCGTCTTTGTTGCAAGACAGGTTTTTTTTTCAGTTTCAGTTTTATAGTTTTAGAATTTTTCATTTTATTTGATCCATGGCATCATATCCAAATGAAAAGCATGTCATGCTTTTTGTATTTTTTATAGTTTCGCTAGAACACATGAACCCCAGTGCCTCCTTGGACTTTCCTTGTCAGCTGTGCATGGCCCTGAGCTATCCTCCAGCATCACATCACTGACCTGCTTGCATTAGTAACAGCCAGGTAACAGTAGCGTTTGCCTTAGCCTCATCCATATTTCTGGACAAGGCTATTTCACTGTTATGAAATTAAAACATGTTATATCAACACAGCCAGCCTAACATAAGTAAAAATAAACAGGCATTAGGTTCTAAAAAAGCAGGCTACTCTGATTTAAAACATACAGTTGAAGTTCATCAGTGTCTTTGAATTACATGATTGTTCTACACAAATGTCAGAAACTCTCCTCAATCTATCCAGATACAGTCATTACTGCCACCATGGAGACATTTTCTGTACATAATATTGATTTGTCAACATTTTCATTCTTTAAAGGCAAAGTCATAAATGTTTTTAAATTAATATGAAGTCACAAGTACACACAGTGTTGAATGAAAACACAGTCAACAAATCCTGCTATGATGCGGATGCAAATGAACCAAGACGCAAGAAAGAGCTTTCTCTCTAAGTGGACAGTTGAAAAAACCCTTGAGGTTTGGTTTGTCGCGTGTGCGTGACCTACTGACCTACAGCAGAGGAAGAACAACAGCGACTGTCTGTGATTATGTAGCCAGTTTGTGCGCGATATCCGAGCAGCTCAAATAATTTGTGTACCGCCTGCACACGAAGACAGTTTTTAGACAACAGTTTCGTTTATTTAATAGAAAAAGAATGTTGTACTCATAAATATGTATTAATTAGTGTGAAATTACATGTTATGACAAATTGATGCACTTTCATAAACTTAATTGTGGAAGCCACCATATTGCCCATGCATCCTGAATACAGTGGGCGACATGGACATCGCTATTCTGCCTAATCCTGTTTTATGTATTTGTCTAAACACCAGCTACATATGTAGTACGCCAAAGGCTCATAGGTGTTCATATAAATATGTTAAAATATAGTGTGTACAAAATTTTTTTTATACACCAACAGTAGAAAAACCATAATGATATGTCTATCATGGATGCCATTTCAGCCCAGACTCTTTGTTGTTAATATTGAATTATTAATACTGACTTTGATGAGGCAAGTGAGCTCTGACGTTCTTTAATTGTTGTTCTGGTTTCTGGATGAGTCGCTGATGCACTCTTGGAGTGACTGTGGTTAGCCAGCCACTCCTGGTCCAGGTTTTCTCCATTTGTGTGTAATGGCGCTCACCATAATTCACTGGAGTCCCAAAGCCTTAAAAATGACTGTAGACATCAATAAACAAGAGGAGCCTATAGAGAATTATAGATCTCATCTTGGAAAAGTAAAATGTGTTTGGTACAACATCTTAATAGATGAAATCATCATTTAAAAAGTGCATTTTGTGTTTACTTCTTATCTTTGTCTAATAATACAATTTGTTGGATGTTCTGAAACATTTAAGTGTGTCAAATGTGCAAAAAAACTAAGAAATCAAATACTTTTTCACCTCGCAGAAAGTAAAGCAATTTAAATAAAGATTTCACTTCTGAGGCTGCTGTCATGTGCTCCATCTTTATATACAGTCTATAGCTGTAAAAATGGGAGGTTAACTAACTAAAGCAAGCTAATTATGTCTACATACTCTTTTTATTTGGTAGCATGAGACTAGGTTTTCATTATATCAGCTAGCGCTTCTTTTATCTTTTGCTCGTCATTGGGCTTATGCCTAAATTTACACACTATTTTCTGCCTATTGAGGCTTAATTATGTCTCCAGAGCTCTGTGGAAAAAAAAAATCTGCATACTATCATCTGGCAAAGCTTTTGTTATTGTAAATCGTCATTTAATTTAGAAAATCATTCCTCAGCTGTGTGAATTAACAACATGCTGGGCTAATTTGTTTGAAAGCTGTTGTTCGGTGGCAGTTGCTTTAAAACTAAGGGCGCCCGATATTTACTGTACTTGCTGCAGGATTGGTTGCAGTAATGTATAATTAAATGTGTCTATTTTTGGACCGGGTGTCCTTTCAGTTGTCCTGTCGTTTACATAACTTGCACAGTCAGGGGCAGACTCTTCCTATGAATAAAACAGGATTTATGATGTGGAGAGAGACGGCAGGCAAGCCAGTCAGACGAGTGATTGACAGATACGACAGCGTGACAACAGGAAAGGGGGGCGGGGGCCGATTCGAGATGGGAGTTGTGACTTGAATGTCATGCTGAGTGCAATCTATGACAGCAGCTTTTAAAAGACAACAAGTATGATTATTTTGTACAATTGCACAAATTTGATAATGGTTCCAGGGAAGATAATCCAAGATTTACATTTACAATCCCCAGAACAAACGCCTGAGATGGGTCGTCCAACTGATTTCAAAGTGTTGTCTTTCCTCTTTGTTGGCTACTAATAACATCTGAAGCAATTCAAATCAAAATGATCCCATTTAAAATGACATCCTGCTTGATGCATCGTCCTCGTTTCCAAATTGCTCATTGTGTGTGAACAGATGGAAGAACATGCAATCAAAGTTGATAAAGCATGACAATTTAATACTGGAATAGAGCCTATTAAACAACTTGCTATCACCGCATCAGTGTCTTAAAAGTGATTTATCATTGAGTAAGCCCATCACTTGGTTTTCACTCAAACCACTGAGCATGAGATTGATTAAGCCTCCAAAAGTAATTTTGTTTGAGAACAATGTAATATCCAATAGCGCACAGTGCTATCAAGTATCCCAGCTTTTCACTGCCCCTCCTTAAACATGAGCGCTCCTGTGTTGCTATCTAGTCCAAACAATCAAAGGTGCTTTCATCCTTTGAAAATATAAGCTTGTTTGCCTGCAATTACTTTGGTGTGAACCAACTCAATTAACGTGCCTCAGTGGTTTCTCCTTTCTTTTCTTTCCGACAGATCTCTTGATCCATGGTGTGTGCATTAATTAACCATCAATGATTAGCTTCTCAACTGAAGTGGAGAACACCAGTTAGCTGGAAAGCTGCTGGACTAAATGTGCTTCAAGGACCTTTAAATGGATCTGCAATAAACCACTGACTCATAATCCAGCTCTTCTTAGATAAACTTGATGTGAGATGTTCCACTGTAGTTAACTTTGCCCTTGTAAAATCAGATAGGTGGTAATAACACTAGAAAGGTGAATATCTTGATTGGTTGTTCCCAGCGCAACATCTTTGGCCTTCTGGCTTCAGGCGTTTGTGTTGGACAGCATCAAACACAAACAGTCTGTTGTGAAGAGAGTGCAGAGCATGAAAATGAAGCACTCGATTTACCAGCCTGTCTGTGTTTACACTGCCACCTGTGGCCACGAGTTGTGTGTAATGACCTAAAGTAGAAGAATGCAAATACAGGTGGAGGAAATGACATTTCCCTGAGTAGTGACTGTGCCCAGCATTGGTCACTTTGAGTATGACTCTTGGCTGGCTTGGGAACACCTTTGTGTCACCTTGGAAAAGTTGGAGGAGTAAATTTGGGCTCTTAATGATTTCCTTGGACTGTTTGTTTCCCAGGATGGAATGATTGTACTGCATATGTCTGTGTAGGTTCTCAGTCATCCATGTCATTCCAAGCTCCTCAGATTGTACCGCATATATCTTTAATATCTTCAGAAAACAAGAAGTGGGTGCATAAAGGTGATTTTTTTTTGGATTTTCTGTAATCCACACAGGATTCAATGTGTACGTATAATTATTTGGTTAGCAAGTTGCACGTCTGAAAGACACTTTTGATCATCTACAGGCTCCTGGCATAAGTTTGGATGTTTGACCACTCTTCTTGGTGGAATTAGCAGGATTTACTGATATTAGCTGGTTTCCTGGCAGGGACCAGAAACTTAATGGACCATTTCTAAACAACTGCAGATTCCAGAATTATCAGTTTAAAAAACTGAACATGAGGAAGAAACTATTCAGATTATTTCACCAGTTTGCTGAGATCTGGAAGAAGACCCAAACTGTCACCCTCAGATGACAGACGATTGGTTAGGATGTTCAGGAATCACTAAGGATGAAGCCTGCCGTGAGCTGCAAACAGCTGGAACACCAGCGTCAAAAAGTTTTACATGACCACGGACTGTGAGGGTACCAACCAAGAAAGAAGCCCCTGCTCCAAAATGGACACCTTTAAGCTTGACTTAAAGTTGCAGCAGCTCACAGATAAGCCAAATGTGTTCTGGAGAAAGGTTTTATGGTCAGACCAAATGAACATTTCTGATCGGTGGTTTGTAGCTGTTTTAGAAGGAAAAGATTAATAATGTTTTTGTGCTTATGAGAACATCAATCAAGACAAAGTTATCCTGTTTAATGTGTATTCATTTGCTGAGGCCAACAGTTGTTTTCCACCCCAGCTCCCCATGTCACTCAGGCCTGGACACTATCTGGCTGGTGTTGTGTAGCCTCACTCTGACATTTCTTATTGACCTGTGAGTTAAGCAGCTTTAAAATATCAGAACAGTGTCATGTAAAGTTGGTGCACTGAGCTAAGCCCAAATAGGAAACATGATTTACTTGAGTTTTTAAAAAAAAATACAAAATAATAAAATTTGATATTACTCTGCAAATCTGAGGGCAGATTTAGCACAAATCCTTGTAGCCTCCAATTTATCATGGATTGCATGTGTTACAGCCCCTCAATCCTCCATGTTTCCACTGTTCAGAATGAAATAGACTGGAATTCATGTATTTGCCTTTAAATGTAATTCAGAGTAAATTTATCAATATCAAACCATTTCTTTAAAATGTTACATTCTCTTTCCGCTGTATTCAGAAGTTGTTCCAGCAAAAATAAATCATGGGCATCAGCATATAAAGAAAATTACGTCGATTTGGAGACACTGCACATATTACGTTTAGTTAGTTTAAACAGTTTTGGGCCCAGCACTTAAATTTGTGGAATACAACAACATTTTTTATATGTACATATTGATATTCATCATCAAGGAAGTCACGATGAATGTGCTACTCATTTAATACCATGTATGTCTTCCTTTTTCATTAGTAATCTGTGATCCAGTCTAAAATGCTCTTTAAAATACATAAACAGCTCCATAGTTGTTCCCTGCCCTCCTTTGCATTTGACACTTCACTGCCAGGTGGTCCTATTTTATCCAAAGCCATACCAGTAATCACTCAATAAATAATATTTTTCTATGACAACAACAAGATTCTGCAAAAAGTCTTTGGTTTGACAAGTGGCAGAGCAGAAAATCTACTCCTGTACAAATGATCTCCATTTTTATTAAACGGAATGACTATTATTCCTTGGTGCCAAAGGGAAGGGAACATCAACACATCATCACAGTGTAGAGGCTGGAAGCATCATTAGATTAACCTTCTGGGTGTCCTGTGGTGAAATATGATCACTGGGCCTCTAATGACGGTCGCAATGAATAGCAGATCTATTACTTCCCCAAGCATCAACCGATACTGAAGCGATTAGCTGACAAACCCACTGACAGAATATCAATCAGGAAATATTTCATGACAGATTATGAACTGTCAGTGCGCTTCTAGAAGCTTATAAGATGTTACTATTACACTATTCATACTATTGCTATTCTGACGGGTTGTTTTTGTTTTTTAACGGTTAAAAAAAGATAAGAGATAAAGTCTGTTTTTTCTTCTTTATTTTTATTTTACATTTTATGCACTAAACGATCATTAAAGAAAATAGGTGGTAAATCGAAAGAATTTTATGAAGCCTCAAAATGTTCATTATGTCGACTTGTAAAATGATATTGTCTCTTTAACTCCTTCATGGTGTCCCGCGGGTCCACATATCAAGACCTTCTATTTTATCTTGGAGAAATTGGGCTTGACAAGCACAGCATGAGAAACACAGCCCGCGCGGTCTCTCTCTCCCGGTGTCTCAGTGTGAGCTGGGTTAATTCTCAGCGGACACTGAAGCGCACAAGGTCTCTCTCGCTCTCTCTCTCTCTCTCTCTCTCCCTCCCGAGGTTCCCTCCTCTATCCCGTTTCCCCTCCTCTGCACCTGCTCCTCCCCTCCCGCCTTATTATCCTCAGACTCAGAGCAGCGCTCCTTCGTCCTCACCAAGTGATGCTCCTCGTCTGCCCACATCACCTACATCACTGGTTTATCACAGCCCGCTCCAGGTACGGCTGCTCCGGCTCGTTTTTTTTTGTTTGTTTTTTTTTCTTTTCTCTACTGAAAACAAGCACTGAAGAACGAGTGATGGGAATTTAACCGGGCTTCCGTGAGCGAGAAAGAGAGCTGGAGGAGGGTAGGAGGACGAAGAAGCACGCAAGTCCCATCCGAGGGAAGAGGAGGGGGAAGAGGAGGAGTGGTGGGGCACTGGAGAGACGGTCCCGCCGGGACAGGGGGGAGAGCGGCGGATGGTTGTGTGCTTTACATAGTTTGAAATGGACTCAGCACGCTGCTGTGTGCGGTCGGGTTGTTGGGAATCAGCTCAGTGGATGTAAGGGGAGAGCTTCTTGGAGTTGCGGTCGGCCGTTCTTCGCCTTTCCGTTTGCGATGGAGTGAGAAAGACCGCGCGCACGGCAACTTTAGCCATGAAATCTGTGTTTTTCAGCCGTTTCTTCATCCTGCTGCCCTGGGTCCTCATCGTCATCATTATGATTGATATCGACAGTAAAAGGACGATCCGGGCTCCAGCAGCCGGTCGGACCGGCAGGGCGCAGCGGGCCGTCCGAACCGGCGCACCGGGGATTGGTGGCACTCAGAACCAGTCCGCCCTGCCGATTATCTACGCCATCACTCCCACTTACAGCCGTCCTGTGCAGAAAGCGGAGCTCACCCGACTGTCCCACGCCTTCCGTCAGGTGCCCCGCTTCCACTGGATCGTAGTGGAGGACTCGACTGCGCGCACGGAGCTGGTGGCGCGGTTCCTGGCCCGGTGCGGGGTGCCGTATACCCACCTACATGTGTTCACTCCCCGGAGGTTCAAGCGCGCCGGGATGCCACGCGCCACCGAACAGAGGAATGCGGCTCTGACTTGGCTCCGACAGCACCGGAGCAGGCGGGACTCCGGTGTGGTTTTCTTCGCAGATGATGACAACACGTACAGCCTGGAGCTGTTTGAGGAGGTAATGCGTTGCTTATGTTGTCACTTTGCGTCATGTTTATCTCTCATCACAAGAGTATCGTGAGCGTGGAGTGGGTCTGCAGATGTGTGGAGCAGCATCTCTGACTTTTCTCCACTAAAATCTGTCGTTTTACGTTTGCATGATAACAACATCCACACAGGTCTACCTCCGTAATACAAACTTTTAAATACTACGAAACTACTGCGTTACTTTGTCACCTGATATCTGTGTATTCTAGGTCTGATGTGAGCTCCTTTACTCAGTACATCTTCACGCTCAGGGTAAAAATCTTTGCGCCAATCTCTGAAAGGTCATAGGAATTCCCCCTAGTGGTGTTACTGCAAAGGAATTCAAGCATTCACAAATAGAAGTCCCCCAGTTGTCTGTGTCGGTTCTCAGTCATCCTTGGAAAGAAAAGCAACTTCAGTGAAGAAGCTTCTCGGATGAGAAACACCTTCAGGAAACTTAAAGAAGTCCAGTCGCTTTTCTTTCCAAGCTCTTTAAATCCTCCAGTTCTTCATGTTGACGGGATCCCACTGGGAAACACCCTGCCTGGGCTTCAGACCTCAGTCTTCCTCAGTCTTAGATAAAATGGTAAAACTGCTCTGGTTTTAAGTGATTGTGTCCACAATGAGAGAGACTTTACTAAATGATGAAAATGAATGAGATGAAAAGAAAGGAGTAAAGACAAGGATGGGAAGACAGAGTTGAGAAGAATGAATGGAGACTGTGGTGCTGCAGTCTTCTGTCTGTTAGCCCTGAATTAATTTAGTTAGCACTGGATTTTTTGGAGCTCTTTGAGAGTTATTTTGAATTTCAGGAAGGTGTACTTTTTTAATTACTTAGATGGATATCAACATTAAATATTTCATATAATCTCATGTAAAATGCTCTGAGGCAATATTTCCCCTAATAAGAGGCACTGAAAATCAAACTGCATTGACTAGATGTGGACTGCGAAGCAGACCTAATGATATGCCAGTATTGACCTTCTCGACTGGTAAACTGATACCTCCATACAGAACAACAGCTACATCCCAAAGTGTGCTGATGCATGACTGTTATTTGTATCTTTGTGAGTTTCTTTTAACAGGCATGCTTAAAGTGAAGCCTGGGTGTATTCCTTTAGCAAAGTGCGTAGGTAATGAAGACAAAAACAACAGAAGCATAATAAGCAACAAAACAGTCCTCTCATAAATGAGAGGCTGGAAGAATGCCTCTAATTGCCCCTCTCGCTGATTACTGCCCATCACTGATAACTGACTGCAAATCTAAAATTACTTTGGTTTTTTACCAGTAATGAAATTTTAGAAAGCAGAGCATTGTGAAGTAAATTCAGAATAGTGAAAATCAATGGAAGTGAAAATCACATATGGGTTTGTATATTGATTTTCTCTATCCGAACATTTCCTGGCACGCTGGAGAATTTAAAAAACAAATGTATGTTTACTCAGAAAGGCTTTTCCTGTATCCATCACTACCACTGCCCGTCACAATTTCCTAAAGCCCTTCATGTAGTTCTAAATTGTTTTTTTCTGTGGCAACCAGTCCAAGCTCCAAGAGCACACAGTTTACAGTGATGTCAAATATATTAAAAACAAACAAATATTCACATTTGAGATCCAAGCAACAGTTCATTTTAGCTCAATAAATTACTTAGTGAAGGTTAATAAATTATTAAAATATTTGCAGAGTAATTTTCGGTAATTTGTGTTAATTATTTACACCATACAGAATTTAAATAAAATGAATAAACAGAAAACAAACTATAACTGCAAACACATTGAGAAATATCCATATTTTGAAACAGTATATTGTTATAAGTGCAGAGGTCAGTCCTAATTAATTGAAATTCGAACCTGACTAATACTGATGCCAAAATTTGGTGGTTTAAAAACCCGATGTGCCACATGATATATACAGTATATATATGTGTGTGCGTGTGTGTGCGTGTATTTTTTATAGACAGGAAACATAACAGATTTCCCTAATATTTGTTATGTATACTTATTCACTTGTTCAGTTGCTCTGCCCATCTCTCTTGTAACAACTGATTGTTGTCTGTGGGAATCCAACTGTGTGTTCCAAACAGGGAAGTGGCAGAGTGTCCCCTGTGCAGAGTGTCCCCTAGTGGACAAGATATACAATGTCAACAGTCATAACATGACTGAAGGGTGTTTCTTCTTTATTATTTATTTTTTAATCTTTATTTATTGAAATTGTTCAAATGCCGATACAGTAGAGCAGCTAACATCTGCACATCAGGAATTACAGTTTAACTACTGATTCAAAGGGGACATATTTGCATACAGAGCAGCACTGAAAAGGCTGAAAGGCTAACATTGTAGATTAGAGGAACAAGGACAAGAGTGAGTGGTTGATCTAGTGGATTGTACCTGCCACACTCACAGTGCCAACACAGTCTTTAAACTGATGGACCTAACCAGCAGGTATGCAAAGGTTCAGGTACAGACTTATTTCAGAAGAACAGTGAGATGATTAGGCTTCCTGCTTTAGACGATTGTCCAAATAAGCTCACCATCCAAGACATAAACATAAAACACAAAACATAAACATTGTTTGAATATATAAATTGACCTAAGTCCATCACACATGCCCCCCCCCCCCGCTTATTTAGCTTCCCTGTACCTCATGTCCTAGTGTCATGTATGTTGTACAGACAAGCTTATGGTTCTTTGAAGCCTGACTCAGATATATTATCGCTTTGACATTTTCACACTAATTTTAGCATGCTCACATGTGCACAGATGTTTATGTTCCCTATATTAGTTGAAATAGAGTAAAAAGTTTGGATGTTTTAAGGCTTGACAAATGTATAGACATATTTTCTGAATTCCCTGTATTTGTCAGCTTGTCAGCACTACTTACAATTACCTTCTCCAGAGTTAAGCAAGTTTTCAACTTTTATGGAGAACCAAACAAATATGGATCACAAATCAGCCAAACATCATAATTCAAATTTAATGTAGAGGTCTTATATTGTCAGTGGAAATCCTGATAACTCAGCATTCAGGTCATCAAGAGGATTTTATGATTGGAAAGTTGTTAACATGGGAATCCATCCCATCTCCACCATTTAATCAGCCATAATCTGGTCACAAAGGGCCAATAAATCCAATACAGCAGAAGTAATTATTTACATTACTTAAGAGTGTAGAAATTCTACTATAACAACAATAACATGGTGACTTTAGAAAGCACTCCCCTCTGTTGCTTACTCAATGGTGGACTTAGGCAAAAATTAACACCATCCTGAGCCCAGAGTACCAAAGTGTAGCCTCCTCTGAGTCTCAGTCCTGGATTCGCTGACTTTGGCGGAGTGTAAAGGCCGTCCGTTTGATTTGTTGATAGCACATTGTCTTCTCTCTGTCCTCTTTCCTGTTTCATTTCCCAGTCCTCTGTGCAGTTAATGGCCTGTCACAGAGAGATAATAGGCTGTCATACAGCAGTAATAACCTGCAGAAACTGTCTGCAGCTTTAGACTGATGACAGTAACTTTGCTCAGTGGGTGGCAATTTCACATTAGGAAACCTTACATCATTTCAAGAACAAAAATGATTCATGCAAGTAAAACATTATTTCACTATAAACCTTCAGAAAAATATATCCACTGTGAGATTTTAATATTATGGTAGGCATGCTTTTGTAAATCTAGGTATTAAAGGGTGAATTTCGATGGTCTTAAGCATTTCATTATACAAGACAACCTTATGGCTAGAAAGCAATGTCTTCGTAGTGTTACTACACAAAAGTTATAGTCTTCATCTTATTTTATTTCCCCTGCAGTTATGTATGCTAATACTAAAACTGGATCATTGATCACTCGTCATCATCAATAGTTAATTTTACACACCTGCCTCATAGGGATAGATAGAAAATGGTCAGTCAGGGTGTATCTTGTAGTGTTCGAGGTACAGCTGCTCGTCACTGGGCCCTAAAGTACTGCTGTTGTATCCTTTGCAATTTTCTACAATTTAGAAAATGCTGTAAATAGTTTCTGATGTGTGTGATTCGTCAGAACGAAGGTGAACAGCACAAAAACAAAAATGGTATGTTCTGACAGCAAAGTGATAGGGGCATCGGCAATGATGACTAACACCTCACTGGGTTAAAAATGTGCTAAATTAGATACAGGGTGCCTATTGATGTATTGTATATCATTATTCATTCACTCAGTTGGAAATGAACTGTTTCAAATCTGCATCTGTCCTCACTGGTAACAGAAGGAAAGGATCATTTAAACCCATTCTTTGCTATGTGACATTGGGACTAACTTCTTTTTCCACCTTTCAAAAGGCAAACAGGGTTTTTGACAGGTAACAACTGGCCCTTTTTATTTTATCCCTACTTCTGAGCGTGTCTATGCTACATTTTTCATTGTTGTTGGTCAAATATTATCCACACATACACACTGATTGGGACGTCACTTTATTTTATGGTTATGTCTCCTGGTGGACAAACTATGTAATGGGCACATGTCTGGAATAAGCTAATATTTGGCTTGACCAATATAGGCGATTTATTAGCTGATCTTCTTATCAGCAGTGGCTGAGTGATTACAGTGAGCAGTTACCTTTCATTATAGATAAGTAAATATAAATAAGCCACGGAAGTAATGTACTATACTTAGAGTGGAGAAAATCCAAACTTAATGCATTTTTGAATGAACAGAACTAGACTGAAAAGTGAGAAAAAAGTAAAGTATTGCTGTTCTCCTGTCTTCCTTTAAGTATTCAAATTTAACAGCCTTTGCTAAAAATGACATTTTAAAAGCAAATAATGATTTTCATTGTATGACTTTGCGTATTAACCCACCCACTTATGCACCAGCTCCACAGAGTAGAGGTAATTTTAACATGGAGATGTGTACTTTTCCAAATCCTTCAAGCTGGTGTAAGCTGCAGTACAATTATGTAACTGATCATTTATATAATGTATGGTTACTGCTGGATATATTCAGGCTGAATGTTTAAACTTCATTCAGTTGAGATTAGCCTCTAAACGTAAACACTTTGCATGCGGCTAAAACAAAAGCCCCCTAACCCCCTTAACCTTCCATGTTAGTTCTTTAGCGAAACAAAAAATTACATATTCAGATAACCAAGGTGTAGCGTTCAGAAGGTTACGCACCAAAAACGACACGAAATTCAGAATTTTCCAGATGTGAACTTGCCATGTAACCTATATACATGCCAAACACTCTGCGTTTTTGTGAAAAATTTGTCCCCCAAAAACAGTGTGAACAAAATGGAGTCGATATCAAGCGATATCGACTCCCGTTTTTGATTTTACTAAACCAAAAACGGGAGAAACTGGGATTCTGGGTTCATCCCGTTCTCAATAAAAGGCAGCAGCAGGGAGAATTTCATGGTTTGATCCAGGAGTTGAAGCTGTTATCACGACCACTTTCGTACATATTTCACGATGTCAGTATGGCAGTTTGAGCTCTTGTTGGCAGAGTTGGGATCTGAGGAAAAGAGAAATCATTTCAGAGAGCCGATTGTGACACAACAAATGTTCTTCCATGCTGAACTCTTTGATTGTTTCACCGCTAGACAGCGTTGTGGTTGATGAGATGTGCTTATACACACCTGAAACATCTAAAAAAAACTCAAACTTGATAAAAAAAAAGAAGAAATGGCGCAAATTCTTCCTGCTTATTCTGCTTAATCCCCACAAAATATTTGCATGGATTTTATGTGTCTGGTGTATAAATGTGTAAATATTGGTTAGCATTGGGGTTGTCACTGATGACAACTTGGTTTAAGAGGCAAAAAATATGTCATTTCTGACCTACAGTTGTGCAGTTAACAAATGCGGAACTCCTGCTAGGGGGAAAATCAGCCTCATTGGGTGCTGATTAAATGAGAATAACTGTAGCCTCCTTTTTTAGGATACCAGCCTGGACAAACTGTTGCAGAGCAATGAGCAAAATGTGTTACCCCAAACCTGTTTTCCTCCCCCCTTATGAAAAATACATTGGTAAGAAGCAAATGTTTAACAGGCCTCCAAAGTGTTTCCCGTCTCTCTCCGGCATCACAGTCAGAGCGACAAGTCAGGTGGAAAAGCATACCATTAAGTCGAGTGCTAAAGGGTGTATTCTTCATTTCTGCACATTAGTCAGGCCTCAGTTTGGCACGGTTTATTATTTCACATGACACGTTCTGGCTCAGTCGCCTACCAGCACTCAATAGACTGGCAGAAAATGCAAGACTCTGCATTTAGTGCCTCCCATACAATTATGGCTTGATTGGCCCTTAACACACTCTGTTTCCTGTTGGTTTCTTCAGGTGATTTTGTATTTTTGCCCTTAGAAATCAGTGTGCTGTCGTCATGGGAACGTCCTCGTTTTAGACCATATTTCTTTAGTTTGAATCGAACAGGTTTTTGTCTTTAAAAGTATCAGAACTTTCAGGTAACTTCTCGTGAGGACAGACAAGCTTGTAAATTACACATAAACCTCATTTATACCCACCATAATGGAATTGTTACAGGGTCAGGAAATCTGTAAGCCGAAGTAAATGAGGATTCATTGATGGTTTGGGAGTTATTTTAGGAAACTAGTATGTCCCATTACACAATGGAAGGATCTCTCTGGTTGAGGGAAAATCAAGAGGGGCCAAGGGGATTTTAATTTGGCTATCCATTAATGAGAAGTAGCACTGTACTGCACTCAACAAATTGATATGTGAGATCTGGGATTGCACTGACATTGCTAAAAGGATGTCCAATCATAGGATCAGCTTGGTTTTAAGTCCTACGTTGTTCTTTGGAAATTTCCTCTTGATTCATGAAGTAATCAGTTTAATGTTAAATGTTTCCTCTGTGATAAGCTTTCTGCGTTTTTTGTAGGATTTATCTAGAGCCTTGGAAATAAGACTGGCAGAGGTACAGACCAGAAATCTAGATAATATGATCTAGCCTTGTTGATGATGTAAACCCAAATCCTGTGTTTTAGTCGACAACAGAAAGAACTTTCATTTTAAAAAGGTGTTGAGGTTTACCAAATCTGTATTATCCTTTAGAAGCACGCTCGTAATATTAATATGTAAATTGTTCATTTAAACATACCAATAAATCCAGTATTTCAAGCCTAACTCCTTCTTTCTCTGGGTGAGTTTCTTGGCGCACAGACCGTCAGCCTTAGCTGCGTAACAAGCAATCAGGAAAATTAAGCTGTGCCATTTATTTTTTTTCTCCACTCTCCATTCCTGAAAAGCTGACTCTGGGGATGGAGGCTTTTTCAGCTGACGGCAGCATGGCAGAGCTGTTTGATTCAGCTGCAGCAACCTGTCAGCCAAGCAAGACTTTCGTCAGACCTGTTTTGAATAATTGAACTCCCCCGGCCCTGAGAGCTCCATAGCATTCACAGCAACTATTTTCGGGAGCAGCTACTGTAGGAAACAGTGCTGAAGTGTGACTCAGGAACACCTTTCTTGGATGGTTCCACACTTGGGTTTAGTAGTTGTGAAAGCTTCACGGATGAGGATGGAAGATTTTTTGAATTTTGAATCAGATGGTTCATTCTCTAAATACTTTTAATTTATTTGAAAACTCATCTTTAAATGATTCCAGATTTTCTTTATACTTTGATGTGGTGTTTGTTTTTCCTTCTCTCACATGTTTTACATCCCACTGGGGAGTCGGTTTGATGGTCAGTAATGCTGTTTTCACTGGAAGCATCCCAAAGACACACATATATAAACATCCAATATATCTGATCACACAGCAGACTCCAGCCTGAGAGCGGCAAGCTGATGAGGAGGCAGCACAAAGAGAAACTGGTGGGATAAAGGAACCAGAGGGAAATGGGAAATTCAATTTCCTCTAACCCATATGAGCAATTATCATAATTACATAGTGTAGTGGGAGAAGCGAGGGGTGGCAGGGTTGTAATGTCAGGGAAGTGAAGCAGAAAGGAGACAAACCCTGCAGAGAGAAATTGTCCGTGGTAGGGTCGGTGAGAGGATAAGGAGGGTGGAGGGAGGAAGGTGGTGGAAAAGCTGAAGGCTTTTAAGGGCCAATGTAAATGTAAAAAAAGTGTTATGCACCAGCTCTCTGCTTATTTCCACTGCCTTTTTTTATCTGAATTGTCAGTTTGACGAAACACCCTCCCCGGTCTCTCTACTCCCTCATCAAATCTCCTGCATTCCCTTATTCACCAGTGTGTGTAACAATGACTGGGATGCAACCACGCCGAACAGAAGCTGTTTTATTTGGAGATAAATACTTTTCAGTGATTTCATAGTTTCATCATAGATTAGATTTCATCATATGTCTACTGGTAATATTGTATAATGTCTCAGAAATATTGAAATTGAATTTTGGTTAGCAAAGACTGATGTGATGTTTTTTTAGCACCTGTATCTGAGGATGTTGGTAACGTGGGATGTTTGATGATGCGTTGCATTGTTGCAGTCATGGAGGTTCGTGGATAATTTTATCTGCTAATTCAACATATTGATCACTGGCTTCTATCCTTCCCTCAGGATGTGTTCAACATTAGAAGGAGCTTTAAAGGACATAGTCCAACCTTTTGGAAAGTAGGCTTATTTGCATTCTTTCAGAGAAACATCCGTCTGATCTATTTGTGTTAACACTAACATGGAGCTCTGTCGCCAGTATTGAGTTGCATCAGGAGTTCTTAAATCTTTTAGTAACTCTTACTTACTCTTAAAATTTTCAGTCTTTCTTGAAATTTCAGTAACTACCCACTAGTTTTAAACTCAGTAATTTACTAAATGAGGTTTTTCCATTAAAGTGCGTAAAACTGTCCAGTCAAATTAATAAACTGTGTAAACAAGAATGAAGTCACTGTGGTATCACAAGGTACAGCAGACTTGAAATATCACCGTTTCAGAAACTCATTAAACATGTCATCTGTGAATATGGTGTTTCCTTCCTTTATGTTCACAGATAATGAAAAAAAGTAGCAGTAAACATACAGCGTAACGTAGTGCATAGTGCAACCTGACACCCTCACAGATACTGTCCCACCTGTCACTGCCGGGAAGGTCGGTATGTTTGTGGAGCGGACCCAAATGCAGACAACACGAGGGACAGAACTGAAGTTAGCAAAAAATAAGGCTTTATTATGGCTGTTAAAGAAAACGTAGGAAATAATGGTGAAAACTAACTATGACCTAAACTGGTGAAGCTAAAGCTAGCCGTGAAAAAATGTAAACATGAACATGAACCTGGAAAACCCGAAACTTGAAACGATGACATGAATTCCACGAAACGAGGTAGACGAATGACCTGAACCGAACAAAGGAGGACACAGGACTTAAATACACAGAAGGGTAATGAGGGAAATGAAAACACCTGGGGAAACACAGCTGACAGAAATGAGCATGATGCCACAGGGGAAGCAAAACGAAACACACTAAACATGGAAACACAAGACTTTCCAAATAAAACAGGAAACATGGAGAGACATAAACCGGGACATACAAGCTTGGTACGAAAAACAGAAAGAGGTAATGAGGAGAATGAGAGGGGGAAAGCATGTGAGAGAAAGGGAGAAGACAACACAGCGGACACGGGAAGAGGGAACGAGACATGATGGGCATACATGGACACACATGACAGACAGGGGAGACGAGACACCTAGCTGAGACAATATGGAAACAAATATAACTACACATATACAATAAAAGCAAAAAATAACTAATACTAACTAGTAGAAACTAAACATTCCAAACATTCCAAACACAAAGAACTCCAAAAAAATCACAACCTCATCACAACCTCAACCTCACAACCCCGTGAGGTTGACCCCCTGACACCACCAGTTCATCAGCAGTCTGATATTATCGGCTGATATTAGCTGTATGCTGATCTGTTGGTATTTCTAATAATCATAAAGAATTTTTTATGCAGTCTATGCCAACAAATTCAAGTTGGAATTTGATTTGCTTAGTATGCAGTGAAGATAGAGCAAGGCTTCCACAAAAAAGAGAAAAGAAATAAAATAAAGAAAGAAAGTTGCCTCTAAGCAAAGTATCTGGCTATTAAACTTATACAACAAAAGAAATGTAAAAAAAAAAGAAAATTTTTTTTCAACTATTTGTCAGCTTAAAATCAATATAGAAGCATCTTCAACTATCAAGGTATCTGTGGTCTTAAAGAAATTTCCTCAAGAATGGGCCTCTATGGTATTGTAAAGGTATTATTATATATTATTAGGGTTTAGATAACTTAATGGGAAATCTCCTGTGCTCCTGTTCCTGCTCTTTATTCTATGAATTTCAAATTCATACCCTGACTCGGTTATTTTTAATCTGGTAATCCAGATGAATAAATATTCATCCAACGCTGCTTATCCAGATTCAAGTTGTGCTTATTCATTATTTAATGATAAAGAGGGTAATTACGGTTAGATGCTACTTGGAAGTACTGATGAAAATAAGATATTGAAGTTAATAAACTTGTGACTCAAATTCATGTATGTGGATTAAAAAAACAGTTCCTGACAATTTATCCCTAGTTTTCAAATAAATCTTTAGTTGGTGCACACTTGGCCTGTTACCCTTCTCCACTCCTTTCTTTCTTTAGATCGTGTTCTTTTTATCCCAGGCCTGCTCACTTGATACTGATCATGAACACAAATGTTGGATGGTGCACGTTGTCACTTTGGCTAAAGCTTCAGTTCTGCCTGTAATTCTGCAGGCTAATGGTACATTCACACCAGACACAAAGGGAAGTTATTGAGCAGTGCGAAAGTCTTTGCCATGAGGCGAGTTCACACTGAACAGCGCAAACAGAGGCCAGTACACATTCATTCAACCGAAAATATTTCCACTTCAGGGAAAAATCTGTGTCATGCTATGTATGCTGTGCATTCTCTGATAGTC
The DNA here is from genome assembly GCF_001858045.2 of Oreochromis niloticus. Classification (NCBI taxonomy): domain Eukaryota; kingdom Metazoa; phylum Chordata; class Actinopteri; order Cichliformes; family Cichlidae; genus Oreochromis; species Oreochromis niloticus. Next base: position 29,093,137 of record NC_031978.2, on the reverse strand, counting down.
TCTGCATTCTGATGCAAACGACTAGCAGCAGTGGCGGACGAGCTTATTGACGCTGTTTGAAGGCAGCTGGAGTCGTGTGTTCAACTTTAGTTTTACATAGAGACAGGAAAAAAGAGGGAAGGAATGCAAAATTGTAGGAATTCATATGAAGTTGTGAAAATATATTCTTGTAACTTTGGTGACTTTTGTTTCTATCTGTTGGTTGAACTGTTTGCTGTGAACAAGGGGCAAATATTTGTGTTTCCAATGCAAGTAACAAGGGGAAACACACCATTAGTCACTAATTGATGACTTAAGGCTTAACAAACAACTACGTATAAGGTGTTAGAGATTCCTGTTTCCTCCTGTGTTACATGTTAAACTTATGTGAACACTGTCACACAGATTGCCTTCCAGTGTTAACGACATGGTGTAATTTAACCAGTGTGTTTATCCATTAGCCAGGCAGCTCAAAATGCCTTCTGTAGAATGAGAAATGATGGCTTTGAGAGTCCCAAATAGGAGGTAATATATCTTTGTTTCTTACACTCTGACAAGTGAAAATATTTTCTGTCTTTCATTTTATTATAGAATAATATTAAAGGTAGAGTAAGTAAACTTTTGAGGTTATTTAATAGAAAAAAATTACAATGATTAGTGTGTAATTCTGTTGCGCCACCTTGATTACAGTGGCCAGGATGGACATTACTGTTCTACCTATTCATGTTTTATGTATGTGGCTAGAGACTGGCCACATACGTAATATGCCTTATAACTTACTTGTAATTTAAAGATCACAAATACCACTTCCAGCTGTATATGAGCGTTTAACATTTCTACACGTATATTTTCATGATGACGTTCTCATTATGGCTTTTTCCTCCACCACTGCTCTCTTTCCTCCCTAATGTCCACCTCATCCTCGTCCTCCTCACCTCAAGCCTCATCTCTCAAAATGAAGTCAGGTCTCTAACACTTGCAAACGTGCACAAACATGCTTATCCCCAATATTGTTGCAGTTACTTATCATCAGCAGATTAAGCTGATTAAACATGCGACCCCTCTGGACAGCTGACAATGAGACAGCTAAGCAACAACAACAGCTGGTTATAAGCTAACATTACGCCGGATAATATTAGGCTCGGGTGTCTGAGTGAATGAGAGTTCATTTGCTAAGGATCCGAGTCCAACAATGTTAGATCCGCTTCAAAAAAAAGTTCTCATTCAGTAACAAAATAGTCTTAAAAAAAATCAATAGTTTTTGTTGTGTGGGCTGATAATTTTGTCTTTGTTTCTGGATTGATTTAACCAGGATGAACAATTTCATAAAAACAAATATGCCGTTCATTACAGATGTGACGGATTGTTAACTGAATAGTAACTGGGAAGGACAGTGGATGATCTAGAGAGTCAATGAGATATAATGCAGATTAGGAAACAGGAAGCATTCAAACACTTACTGGTATTCAGTCAACTGAGGAGGAAACTTTGTCCCAGCTCTAGAATAATTATAAACAATTGTTAAGTTATATCAATATGAATTAAAACAAGTACACTCAAAGGGTGCAACGGCAATACTGTATTACAACATGCTGACGTCAGCCTGTTATAGCATCAGTATAACATTGTAGGACATCATATAGAACAAAATGTGTGTTGTGCAGCTCTCCCCGAGCCCTTTCCTATGATATATTGCTCGATATAGTTTCTTGGAATTTTCTTCCTGTCAACTTTGACCTTGGGTGCTAACAATGAAGGTCAAGGTCAGATACAAACATATTTGGTGTGATCTGGACCAGATTTTGATCAAAATTAAATCAGCTCGAGCTGTTATTGGTATCTACCATCACACAAAATTTGAAAATGATATCTTGAATCCTGTGGATGCTAGACTGCTAACAGACAAACCAACAAGCAAACAGCATTGATGACATACTTCCTCCCTTCGGGGGGGAATAAAACCACTGGATTTACCATATTTTCCTTGCACACAGATTTATGTTGTGTATACAGCAAATATACACTTACTCTGATGCATTTGCATTTGACAGCATATGTAGAGAGGTACGAATATTCTACTTTACGCACACACACCTTCAGCTCATCAGTTTTTGCCACATAAACCCATAAAGCATTGAACCTGCACACATATCATGCACCACTGCATCAGTTTCATAGCCCATATTCAGCCCCTCTAATTCGAGTCATTCATTTTCTCCCACCTCATTTCTCCCCCTCCCTTTTCTCCGATTGCCTCTGCCGTGCATATTAATAACACGCAGATAAAAATACGCTTGATTAAAATCGCAGCCGGCCCAACCACTCGTCGCTGCGCGTAAACAACACAATGACGGCTTGCTCCCTCCGGGCCAGGAGGCAGGAAACGAGAACATCCATAATGGATTTCATATACTTCATCATCCAGAGTCTCTTTGTGTGTACACACAATTCACTTCTCACCTATTTGTTTGCAGCAAGGGGAGTCAGAGTTGATTACCCAACCAAGCTCTGGTGCTCCCAGACAGAGTGTCCTGGCTGCAAGTCAAATGAAATGTGATTCTTCTCAGCACTGGATGTTTTACCCCCAGCTTTTCTTTTGTTTACTTGTAAATAGCATGCGTTTACTGACTGAGCTGGCGCCGCTGTAATTTGTCAGGACTTACAGGTTGTCGAGCGCTCGGCTGCATCTGAAATTATTTTTCATGTGATGAATTATTTGTTATCCCAGCGCGGCGTCTGCCCTCTGGTGAAGATATTCATGTTGATAATGAGACAGGAGCTTTCTTAACGCCTGACAGTGTCCGCCTGCGGGCTCCACTATACGGCCTGAACTGATGCAGGATATAGAACGAAGGCCTTCACAGATCTATCAGTGAAGCAAAGAGAGTGTGGAGAGTCAGAGCTTGTCACCAAGTGTTCTCAGACGGAGGGGATGTAATGTCATTTTCCTTGAGTCATTTGCTTTTTTTCCTCAATTCTACGCCCATATCTGTATTTGTACACATAGATTTATTTTTCTCCATGAGAGTATTAGATTGCACACCTGCAGGCCTGAACTAAAAGTCAGGTGACAACCAACTCAATAATAATACCAGCGATTCATGGCTGGACCCACTTGACTCTTGATTTCCATGCGGGGCTGAGGTCCACCACGTCATCTAGAATCCGAAACACAATGGTTATTTATCCTGAGGGCTTTCTTGTAGATTATAGGGGAAGTCTTATCACTTAGTTTCTACTTAGAGTAAATACAGTCAACTAAGGGTAAAAATTGGTCCAGAAAGACAACTGCACCTCAAAGAAAGTGTTGGTCAGAAAACTGGAAGGATTCCACCAGTGGCTGCTTTCCACAGTCAGCTGAGGAGGAAAGTTTTGCTACATGACCCTTAGGTCATTTAGCCAGACAATATTTCTCAAGAATCAATCAACCGAGGCAACCAACCTCTATAAGATTAGATTTAGAACTTGGGTTATCTTACCCATCCATTTCTTATCCATTTGAGGTCCAAGTAATCATTGACCCAACCCTAACCCCGTAACCCAGACACTAGGCAGTCAGAATAAGTCGAATTTTAAAAGCTAGATTTTTTCCCAAAGTCTTGAAAATCAGGGAACAAGAAAGAGAAAACCATTTACCTTTTATTCTAAAACCAAACTTTTGGTTGATGTCTTTTTATTCTTTTTGAGGAAATTTTCATCTTCTTGAAACAGCAAATGAAAAAAAAACCTTTAAGAGAAAACTTATGATACTGGAAATGACTTCATTTCAAAGGTGACTGCCACACACATACTGAACATACTAAAACCAAGAAAGCATCATTCCATCCATCCATCCATCCATCCGTCCATCCATCCATCCGTCCATCCGTCCATCCATCCATCCATCCATCCATCCATCCATCCATCCATCCGTCCATCCATCCGTCCGTCCATCCATCCATCCATCCGTCCATCCATCCATCCATCCATTCTTTCTGTTCTGTTTATCTAATTTAGGGTTGCTGAAAGCATCTGATCTAATGTTGCTTGCACTTTTTGTTTTACATCAGCGGTAATAATGTATTTGAGATGAAGATGATTTCTGTAAATCCCCATGCACATTCAGTGAACATCATGCATATATGTGTGCTGGTTCAGTGGAGAAGATGTCAAATGTGGAAAGCTGTTCAGCAGTAGAAAAAAATAGTTTCAAGATTACAGGATGCATGAGGGCTGCATTACATTATATTACTTTTTAAGTAAGTTTAACCTTTGATTCTTGTTTGAAGATGTGCTGCACCTCTCAATTGTTAATAAAAGATCTTTTGTTATCTCCATATAATAGCTTGTAAGGCAGTGAGCTATATACACTATTAAGGCAGAAAATATAGTTAGACAGACTTTATTTAACAGGACAAATCCTTCTATCCAGCATTTCTAGTTTGTTTTCTACAAAGTGAGTTCCCCTTCTCTTCTTAGTCTATGCTCACCTGTCAGCTTTGACAGAAACATCTGTATTTGCAACCAGTTCTCATTTCCACAGGTCAAATGTTCCTGTTTTGTCAGAGCCACTGTCTCCCTGGGAAACACACAACCTCTCCTTTAGGCTGCTGGAATAGCTCCAGTTTCCTGACCTGCTTTTGAACTTTGTCCTCCTTAAGAAAAGCCTCTTTAAATATGCCACAGAAGCCAACAACACATAAAATATAAATATGAAGAAAGAAAAAGTGTCTGACTGAGAGCTGTGAGAAATCTGTTGCCTTATTCCTGCTTGTTATTTTCAAGTCAATCCAAAGTAACCCTCATGTCACTGGGAAATTAACTACTGCTCCCAGTGGGCAGCCAGCCACTGTTAACATGTTACTGCCTCCTCCACTGGCAGTTACAGCCTCTCAATGTACATTTTCAGCTGTGAGCCTTCCTGCCGATCAGTGAGCTGTCCATGGTGCTGAAACACAAACCGTGTTCTTCATTCCTCTGGGAACTTCCATTACAGAGCCAGAAAAGTTGATGTTGTTATGAAACAACAACTGAAAATGATTTGTTTGTGAGGGTGAAGTGTTCAATGCCATCGTAGAGGTGAGAGAATTCTTGGTAAATAAAGGAGATTGTTGTGGTTGAATGGATTTGAAATGGAGCCTCCTTTAGGGCTGGTGCAGAGCTGTAGAACAAGTTAGGATGATACGTACAACTGAATTCCCTCAGTAAGGTTAAAAAATTGTTCTGATAGGTTTTAGGAAAAGCATGGATGTTTTTCAGTGTGTACTGTCTCAAGACCGGCTGAAACAATAACACAGGGAGGAGATTTGACTCCATCTAAGGTCACTTTGTTCCCACAAACCAACACACGGCTGAATTTGTGGGCCAGCCCAGTGTGTTATTTAGGACTGTCACAAAATGAGATTTTCACTGTGCTGTTAATCTATTTAAGCTAAAACTTAAATGGTGTTTAAGGTGATAGTTGACTCAGTCTAAAGTTGACTAAAATGAAGCGTGTAAAAGTTTGAGAGTTGCTTCACATGGTTTAGAATCAAAACACAAGAATCACAGCTTTTATGGCATTTTCATGAGAAACAGGGAGCATGGGAGCTAGCATGTCTAAGTAAGCTCGTCCCACTTTTCAGCACAACTTAAATAGTTCTGATTGGACCTCTGCCAGAAAGCAAAGGTCACTGAGAAAAACGAAAATCACTGGTCAACAAAATTAATACAAAATCTGTACAATAAGAACAATTACATCTTTTTTAGGATGTTAGATGTTCTGGTTTAAATAATTTAATTGTTAATTGTCATAGTTTTCTTCATTGGTAGGAGGCATTTAGGAACTTCCAAAAGACAAAGTGTGTTTGCCATGTTGGTCTAAGATGAAATCATCCAGAATATAAATGCCACAAATTTGGAACCAGCAGTCAGTCGTATCTAATCTGAGCTCACCACAGTGAGATTACTCCTGTTGACAGAGAAAGAGTGAGCCAGCAAAGGTATCAAATACAAACAAAACAAACTGGCAAACAAGTGTTTGTGTTTTTGATTGAACTGCTCCTTGGCTCCACTTTTTTTTCAGCATTTCACTCGTCTTCATTCTCACCCTCTCCTCCACCTTTCCTTCCATCATCCTTTGCCTCATACTAATGTAGAGAAGCAGAGAGACACTGTTTGATACGACTGCTGAACGCGTGACTCGTCAGGGCCAAAGATGTTCCCAGAGCGTTCAAATGTAAAGCAAAGGAATCTCGACCAAGCACATCGATGTGTGGCGCTGGTGCTGAGATTGGCCTCACATTTCATTATTACAGAAGACAGCAGGGTGTCTGTTATTCAGACTGGATGGTCCTGGGAGGCACTTTTTTATTCATACACAAGCTTGTGATTTTTAAAAGATTTTGATAATGTGTGCTGGCTTCTGTGTACAAATATACAGTATCAACATCAATATTGAATATATTGTGCTATACTATACTGTACTATAGTACTATACTGGGATCCCCCATTATTTAAAATCTGTTCAGGTGAAAGAAAGTGATTTGCCCGGCACTGGAAAGGAAAACTCTTAGTCTGCTTTCTTTAAACAGTACAGTTGGTTCATCGACACAAGAAAGGTGAGTAAAGGTGTGGACAGAGAGCATGTACGGTCCACACAGAGATGTTTCAGCTGAAGGTTTGCCGTTCTAATCTAGAAAAAAAATGATTTTGTGTCCACAAGCTTCGCTGTATGCTCTTGTAGCAACCTTTATTGTTTTCCTTCCCCACTTCAGCCCCTGTGGGGGACGTGTGGAGCTTGTTCGTGATTTCAAACCTGATCATAAGGGTGAGGTCTGCGGTTTCTGGCTTTCTGACAGAGTTGTTTGTGTTCTCCGGTTCTCACAGGATAGCTCACTCTGGGAGTGACACAGTACAAGACTAAAAACAGCCTTTGTAATTCTTCTGTTTGTTGTCATTCTTTATCCAACATCATCATTTTGCTGCGGTCTGCTGTAATGAATAGACTCTATTGATTTCATAAAGCCGAATGCCAGAACGTGTGTATTCTTTCCTTCCTAGTGTACAAACTATTTGCACATTGCTTTGAAAATATGGATTTATTCACCTTCCAGTGGAAAACACACATTAAAAAGCATGCATACTCACTGATATACGCATTCCCTACATTCCCTACATTCCCTAAAATAGAAGCCCTTCTGTGCAGAGGATTACATTCAGTGTTTTATAGATATTTTTCTTTGAGTCAATGCTCTCAAAGGATTGCTGCACTGTTGGTGAGTCTTTAAGCCGTTGAGTGAAACAGGACTTCAGCACAACAATTTTCCCAGATAAATATATGATATCTCTGAACAATAAGAACTCGAAATAGGAACAAAGTGCTTTTGTTAGTATTAAAAATTAAGAGATGACAGGAGACTGTTTCATAAAAGATGGAATGAGCTTTCTCTGGTTTACTCCTAAATTGGCAGTAAGCTTGATGCATTTAGGCAATAAAGGACTGAATGCAGAGCTGCAGTTAGAGCTGCCAAGTGAGACACCTTAGAAGTTCCTGTATGACAGTCTGTATATGAAGTCTAACAGCTGTTCATCGTTAATTTTAGAAGATGTGGTCAGATGTGTTGAAGACACACTGGACTGCCCCATATCGAACCTGCTAACACTTTTTCTGTGCCCAAACCTCTGCTGCATCGGCTCCTGTGTATGTTTTTCGTTCATTGTGCTGCACTGCTATGTGTCTTGACGTTTCAGTACTCCACATCAGAGTTCAAAAAATACTCACTTGTCGTTATTGTCATTTCGATTTTGTTATGGAAAATGACCACATAAGCATACAAGTGCTGACTGCAAATAAACTACTAACTTGGTGTGTCTTAACAGACACATAGTTGCGTGCAATTTTGTGTTTTTCCATCCATATGGCAGGATTTGTCTTTGCCAATGGGGCACTTGCAGGTGCTTTAGTTTACTGACTGACCCTCAACAAGGTCTTGCTCGTTCTCCAGCCCGCTGTCTCCCTGGAGCGTCAATTAGCACCGTCAAATCTGCTGCTGTGGCTCACTTACAGACACACTTTCCTTTGACATCTGGTTTCTGACGCACTGGTTTTTAGCACTAGTGCTGTCCACAAGCAGAGCGACTGCTGACAAAAAGCACGTTAACCCAGGAAAACCCACATCTTCGTAAACCTAAGCAAGTAGTTTTGAATCTAACCAAAAATGTTTCAGCAACTAAACCAAACTGAGTTGTGATTTAAATTGAAAGTAAAAATACTGAGCTATCCCTCAGCCTCCTAGCACATACACGCATTTATCAAATCCTGCTCTTATATCGGCAACTCACATTAAGAAAGAAATCAACCTGGAGCAAATAGTTGAAATATACAATAATTGTCAATAATGTACTGTTCAGTGTATGATATCAGGATGGTCCCTGTGACTTTATTATTATTATTACTAGCTAAAAATATTTTTAATATAGACTATTCTAAAAGTAAGATGGCCTTGCAGTCACATTGAGCCCAGTCTAATGGTCGAGGTTGAACATTGCCTATACACAAGTACTGCTGATACTACTACTGCTCAAAGAGTGTTTGTAATGTTACTAAAACTTTTGAAAGACTGCAGACTCACTGCATCAGTTTAGTTTGCTGACTGTTGCTAATGTAAGCACGGCCAGCACCAGCAGTCTGTTTCCCTGCAGATGATTGTGCACACCTGTGCACAATGTATTCATGCATTATGAAAATATGCATTTAACCAATATTTCTGATGCTAACCAGTGGGAGCAGCAGTGTTTACTCTTCTACTAGACAGCAACAGAAAGGAGGAAACAGTTTAGGCAGACGCTAATAATGATCTTCCTCTTGACTTACTGTACATGTAAAGAGGTGATGGAAGTCAAAGAGATTAATTTGGTCAATTGTGATGATGTATTTTAAAGGAGATGGATGTTTTTTTCTGTTTTTTAAGTTTTCTGTTATAATAACTTACGTGATTTATGCAAGACACCCTGACTCGTGTAGCACGCCAGGACCACTTCTCATAATTATTTGACCTAACTAATCTGATGAGTGCATCAAGTTCTTAAATAACTGGAATTTGCATCTTACACGATATAAGATATTAAATTTACATTTAGAGGGGTGATGTGCTTTATACCATGTGGCTGAGCCCATTAAATTACACTCATTAAATTAAAAGTATCCTTTAATGCCATGCATCAAATTGTTTCCTAATGCTGTTCCAAAAATCCAGCAATGCAGATTATAGTAATTTGCATATTTGCACTGTGACAGGGTCACACACACACTAAAAAGTTTGCTTTTGCATTTGCTGTTAGAATTCAGCTTTTCTTTGAGATGTAAAAAGAGATTTTCTTTGTACCCATAGCTGTGGATTGTTTGGAGGTCACCATAGACATGCAGCTGCCTCTGCTTTTATTCTTTCCTTTCATTCTGCTCTTTGGTTCATTACTGGAGATGTAAGACACCGTTTGTATCTGTCTGAAAAGCCCTTGTCTGGAAACTGTCATCCCTCTTTTACATGGTGATGGAACTCTGGTGAACTTAAAAAGGTGTAGGACTCATTGATGCTTTAGAAAAGACTGCTTTTAATTCACTTAATTTCAGTCCAACTCAGTTTTATTTATTTACAGTACCTCAATTCACAACAACACTCTCCTATCATATTATAGACAAAAGCCCTACATTTAGATGATCCCCTATGAGCAGCACTTGGCGACAGTGGGAAGGAAGAACTCCCTTTTAAGAGGAAAAAAGCCTCTGGCAGAAGTAGGCTCAGGTAGATGCTGCCATCTGCTGAGACTAGTTAGTGGCATGATGGGGAACAGAAAAGAAACTTTGCAAGTGGTCATGTCCAGTGACCTGAAAGTTCACGTGAAGCTCAAAACACCAGGCTCGTGCTGTACCTGCCTTTTTCTAAGCCTCCCTTCTGTTTGCTATTCTGTTTGTGTCTCTTTTTGTCACATTATTTGATTCATCTGCCGAAAGGGCATCGGGGAATGACAGCGTGTCCTGTGCGCTCAGCCAGCCTTCTCTGTGTAAATAAAGGTTTAAGTTTGTGCTGCAAACTTTTTTCTATGGC